>NW_028263378.1:3820833-5064166 GCF_051168715.1 Poecilia mexicana
AAAAATTCAGTGGTTTTAGGTTTAAATTGGTAAATGTTTAATCGTTGTCACCTAAAATTAAAAATTTAAATTGTCATCATCTCTGAGCCTGAAAAAAGTTTCAAAGGAAATGTGTTATCTCCTCATCTGGATTAAAGGCCTTGTTATCAGGAGAGTAACAGAATAAAATCTTCATGTTTTTTAAAAACTGACTGATGATCGTTACCTTTCCAGGTTGACTTTGGTTTTGCCAAGAAGATCCGATCTGGCCAGAAGACCTGGACCTTCTGTGGCACCCCTGAGTACGTGGCCCCAGAGATCATCCTCAACAAGGGCCACAACTTCAGCGTGGACTTCTGGGCCCTGGGCATCCTGCTGTTTGAGCTGCTAACTGGCAGGTCAGTGCATGTGCTCAGGTGTTTGCTGACGGCCACAGAAACGACCACTGATCCGTTTCTCTGGAACCCCGCAGTCCTCCGTTCTCAGGAAGTGACCAGATGATGACGTATATGTTCATCTTGAAAGGAATAGAGAAGATGGACTTCCCCAAAAAGATCACCAGGAGACCGGAGGACCTCATCCGCAAGCTGTGCAGGTGGGCAGGATGAGTTTTGGTGAACATAGTGATACTTTCAGCTTGAAGGTTGTGACTCAGTGATTCGTTGCAGGAGGAACCCTGCAGAGCGACTTGGCAACCTTAAAAATGGAATAACTGATATCAAGAAGCACAGGTGAGAAGGAACTGACTCAGTTTGATGCTAATCTGATTAAATAATTACGGTTTGGTGCAAGAGATGCTGCACTGCAAAAACATAAATTTTACTAAATATTTTTGTCTAGTTTGTAGTGCAAACATCTTAGTGCATATGAAATAAGACAAAACTAGCTTTCAAGTGACTTTACAGCAAGATATAGGAGCTTGTTTTAAATAAATAATTCCTCAATGTTGATTTTTAAAAAGTATTACTTCCACTGGCAGATTAATTTTACTTACTGCCTGGGGAAAATGTTTGCTAGAATTGAAATAAGTGGAACCAGTACTTTTGAATCAATGTTGCACATAGGTCTTGCTGAAAAGTTACTTGTAAGTCAGTTTTGTTTCATTTTAAGTTCACTAAGATACTAACTATGAACTAGACCAAATTTATTTGCTAAGGTTTTGTGTTTTTGCAGTGCGTAACTTAATGAAAATAATTTCTTACTCACTTAGCGGTTGGTTAAAAAAAATAGATGCAAGGAAATGTGTGAAGATGCCATTTAAAGTTACATTAATATACATTAAGTCAGTTTGTACTTCTGATAGGATTTGCCTTTATTTAATCACATCAGAGTAACAGAAAAAGTTAGCGATCAAACATTAATTTTTAATATATGTTTTACATCTGGGTTTGTTCCTGCTTAAATAAAATGAAACTAACTTCCAGGTGTTTTTTAATAACTTGTTTTAAGGTGGTTTAATGGATTCAACTGGGAGGGACTAAAGGCGAGGACGTTACCATCACCACTAAGAAGAGAAGTAAGTACTAATTTCTATTCAAACATGGATGTCATAGCACTGGGGTGAGATCCTCAAAGTAACAGTTTAACTATTGCAAAAAAAAAAAAACAATCAAAAATTTTAATATGGTTTTTTCCGTGTAATTCAGTCTCAACTTAAATGGCCAGTGTCTTTTAAGACCCACAGAGTTTACAGGCAATTTTAAAAATAACTGATTATTTTAAAGGATGTGTATGAAGATGAATATCACAAAGAACATTTTATTTTAATTGTTTTGGATGGGATTCTTTTGCGAGTTTGTGCATTTTTGGGATTATTCATGTATTGGTGTTTTTGGTCCGTTTAATCATTTTACTGGTTTCCATGGTTTCTTTGTTCTTTCAGCTCTTTTATCAGTTCAGACGTTCCTTCTGTTGAGCTTCCCTCAACTTCTCAGTTTCTTGTTTCATCCTCTTGATATTCCCAATCCCATTAATCCGATCACTTTTCCTATATATTAATCTGTATAAATACATGTGTTTCCTACTTAATTTGTTTCAAAACCATTTTCTTCTGTTCCTCCTCTTTAGCTCAGCGGACCGACTGACTACAGTTACTTCGATAAATACCCTCCGGATGAGGACAGTCCTCCTGATGAGCTGTCTGGTTGGGACATGGACTTTTGAGTGTTTCTCTGTGGTGACTCTGCTGCTCTTGGTGATTTCTAAACCCAACTGGATCAAACATAGTCACATGCCAGATGAGATTGTATTGGCATTTAAAATAATACCCATCTTTAAAAATCTTTATAGGTGACCTTTTTATGCTTCCTTGAACAGGCCAGGACGGGTCTATGGTCTATACAAAACATGTTCATAACATTTTTGCACAAAGTCATTCTTAGTTAATGAGATTTAATCTGCTCTATTCGATCTATTTTGAGCTCCTTTCAGAATGAAACGTTTTAGGACCTCTTGTTACTTTAAGTCCAATAAGCTGCTGCTGGTCACACCCACAAACTCGATGTTTACACTCGCATGTGAAAAATGGCTACAAACAGATGTGCAATTATACAACCATACATGTTTGAAAAGCAGAAGTGAAGCCTCCTACACAACCAACAAGAATGCAGTAAGTGGTTTCTGGTTGGAAAGTCAAAAACAAAACATTTGTCTTTTCCAGTAGCCATTGTACAGCACATACAGCAGTAAAACCAGCTGGCCAAATGTCCTGGAAGTCAGCTTGGGTTGCTAGGTAATTGGACAAATGTTGTTGGGTTTTTTTTTTCTGAAGTTTTACAGATCGTGAAAATGTTTTTTGGTAATTGTGAGATTGGACTTTGTGTTCTTTTGGGTCTACAGAAGTTCTGGCCATGAAATTTTACCATTGAGTCCATTTTTTTCTGAATTTTATTGTTGAATCATAAACTCTGACCTCAAAGGAAGGGAGACCTGCAGAGCTTTAAATATTGTTCTTGGTTCCTTTTGGAACCTCCTGAGTTGTTGATGATCTCTTGGAGTCATTTTGGTAGATCAGCCATTCATGGGAAGGTTTATCATGTTTTCTCTTTCACCTTAGTTCACTGAAATCCCAAAGCCTCAGTGATTTATTTTTTTTTATTGTCCTTGAATTATTTTAGGTGTTGGGGTGATGTTGCTTCATATTGTCAGATAAGTTTTAAGTTATTTATTTATTTTACAGGTCAGGCATTACTTTGAGTTTGGCGAATGAAACGGAACATTAAAAATGAGATTCATCAGGTACTTCACAGTTAACTAGACCGATTTGGATAGTTTAATTTTCTCTTAATAAATGAAACATCATCTGAAAACTGCTTTCTGTATTTACTCTAGTTTTCTTTGACGGGTATTAAATTTAGTTTGCTGATCCGAAACATGTAAGTGTTGCAAAAACAGGAGAAATCTAAAAGGATAAATACTTTATCACAGCTCTGTATGTGTGGACAAACGCTGCTAAGCTGCAGCTAACCTGTGAAATTCCTCTGAACTGTTCAGACGACAAGCTGAGCTGGAAAACTGCTGTTAAGAAGCATCAAGTGTCCCTTGTTTTAACTGCATTATCCTCACCGCCTCCCCACCCACACGACTTTGACACGTTTAAAAACACAAACGCCTCCTCCGCCGAAATTATAAAGTGTGAGCGTCTCGTGGCAATGTGCCGGAGCTGAAGAAATATTTACAGATACCTTAGTCAACGCTGCGGTGGTCGGCCTCTTCAGGCGAGTTATGCTCCGTCTGAGGTGTTGATGATCTGTGGACGAAATGCCAAGAGGCCAAACCTTCAAGGTTTAACGTGACCAAGGGTTTTAGGAGCACAGGCTCAATATGACCTGGATTTTCTTTTTGTGTGTACATACATGTAAGTTTGTATCTGTTTTCCTTCACATAACCCCTGAAAAGAATTTGATCTGTGCTTTTATTTGTTTTTTGGATATTGAATGTTTGTGAGCAGGATGTACAGTGTGTGAATACCTGCAAAGAGTTTTCTGTTTTTAATAGTTATGATAAAAAAACATGTTAAAACGTTCTGAAGAGTAGAGTTTGCATTTGGTTTTTTGTGACTAGCAACAACCAGAAATGTTAAAGAACTGAAGGAACTTTGAATTTAGACAGAAGTGAAATCATCATGTTATACCTGCAGCGCATTTACCACCGCAGTGGAACTAAAGCAGTGGCCTGTTTTAGTTCTGTTGATTCTTCTCCAAGGTGTCAAAACACAAAGTCTCAAAACAGACAACGTTCAATAAAATGTTGAGGGCCCCCTCGTTTTATTATAGTTGCTTTAGTTTTCATCTTCTTTTGGGCGGGGGCCACAGTGGCTCGTCTCTCCCCATCTCGCTTTGTCCTAAAACTACGGTGGCTGAAGGGTCCAAATGCACAGCAACCAGAAAACGTTGCAAACACATGAATGGTGCAAACTCAAAAACGAATGCAACAGAAAACGATCCAAATAAAAAAAATCCGGCAATCAGAAAACTGAAGCAAAACCCTATAATCAACAAAACAAATGTAAACAAACAAACAAAAAAAATGCTGCAGCCACAGAAAATGGAGGCAAAAGGGATAACGCAATAAAGAGCAAAAAGAACAATTATGAAAAGCTGCAAATGCTATTCACTAAACTGATGCACTCCAGACCACTAGGGGGAGTCAGCCAGCTCTTCAGTAAGAACAAAATGCCCAGAAAAAAGTTGGCGGAACAAAGAAAAGGTTCCTCATTTACTTCATGTCTTTTTCGGCCTTTTGGAAAATGTCCGGACCCTCTAAAGCAGGGGTCCCCAAACTACGGCCCGCGGGCCGAATCCGGCCCGCCACGTCATTTGGTCCGGCCCCCTGAACAATGCCGGATCCGGCCCGCCTGCTCATACCAGAGAGCATTCAGTGTTTTTTTTCATATATTGTATTTTCCGGTTTATATGTGGATTTTTCTTCAACCACCAGGGGGCTTTTGAGCAAATGTGAAACTTACTTTCCCTCAATGGAATATATACTCGTCAGTCACCGTTTTACTCACGGTTTTTTCCATTTGCATTCTGGGTAAAAATCTATCTAAAAGCGCGAATGTGTCGTCGTCGTGGTCCCCCCCCCCGCTCGACAGTTTCAAATACAGAACAAACCTCCCCCCCCCCTCGAGAAGAATTTCTTAGTTTTTTTTACTGCAAAAACTAAGACCGCCCCCGACCACAGAAAGGAACAGCTATGTGGCCCTCGCAGGAAAAGGTTTGGGGACCCCTGCTCTAAAGAAATGACACTATTCTCAACAAGTAAGCAGTAACTTTTATTTTAACATTATTTAACTGTGTGTGTCATGGGTGGACAAGTCGGGTAATTTCTCCACTCACTTGAAGAAATTGTAAGGCAAGCTCACGTTTACTATCATGGATGTAAATTTGACCATCCAGCCACTTTTTCGAGATGTTATCGAAGTTCATCAATAACACCTAGATATCACTAAAGCCATAAATATATCTGGAAGGTATTTCCACATTCATTAGTCAATTTGTAATCGCAAGCATGTGATCATTTTTTAATAAAACATGACATTCACATATTAAATTTAATCAAATTAGTTTTTACATTTTTAAATATCCATCATTTCAAAGCTTTTTTTTAATTTTTGAAATGATTCAGTTTTAATTCAGAGCCTGGTTGTAGGCTCCTCATGTATTGAGATGTGAGGATAAGAGTTTGTTTTGATTAATTTTATAACCAAACCATTTGAGCTGGTCTCAGCTTCATGTTTCTGCATGTTTAGTTAATGTTATACTTTCACTGTCAAACTGCTGAGATCTGAGCCACTGCTGACTGGACACCATGTTTAACTTCCTTTATGTAAATGTAAAAGTCAACTTTTTAAGGTGCAAACATTTTTTTTAACACTGCATTGTTGAAGAAAATTAAAACTTGGTGTTGACAGACCTCATTTAAAAAGGAAAAAAAGCATCGGCAGATGTGAAACTTGCATAATTTTATTCATTTCTTTGAAAGCTTTGGAAGAAGGGTGGGAGCTTTTTGTAGGGAGACCTTTTAAACAGTTCATCACACTTTGTTTCATTTCAGTAGTGACATATATGTCCATCAGCGACGAGAACGACCATCAGTGCTCCCCAGCTTCAGTTCTCCTTCTCCAAGCCACACCATTACAAGATATGCAACATCCAGTAAATAAATAGATGCACGGTAAAGTCTTTTCCATATACAAATATATTTTATGAAGCTTATTGTACAAGCATTTATTTTTTTTATCTAACATTTACAAGATACTTTGAGCAGTAAGGATGAATAAGCTCTTAAAAACAGATTAAATGCTGCCCTGTTTTTCTTTATTTGTTTACTAAGTGCACTCCAGACTGTCAGAGCTGCATGAAAGCCTCTTCAGCCTCACTCTGCAGCATCCACCCGATTGCTTCTGCAGACTAAGGAGGAACACTTCGAAAATGTGTCAGTACAAATTACAAAAAGTTAGACAATCTGCAAAATAAACGTCTCTTAATATCAAAATAGTGAAATATTAATTAAAAAATAAACTCCACTGGTGATCATAGCTATGAAAACAAGCACTACAGTCACCCTTGCAGGCTAACCAATTTGTAAATACCCTCGGCTGCTTGTTGCACATCATCAAGCGAGGTTGGTTATCTGAATGACCGAGTCGCTCCAAATTAAGTCAAAGAAGATGAAATTCACCCTTTCAAGACTGGAAGGCTTTAAACAGTGAGATATATATATACAAAAAATGTACAAGAATGTAAAAAATAAAGAAGTTTTCTGTTGTATTTAAGGCTGTCTGAGCTGAATAAATATTTGTTTTTTTCACGTTACTAACATGAACTGTAAACTTGATTAAACAGCAAACCCCTGAATAATTAATGTCAAATTTTAGCTGAATTATTCTAGCATGTAATCCACAAAATAAGGTCTGATCTCCTTGGTGACTGAATAAAGTTAATTATTTTTTGACATTATTTTAAAAAACCTCCTCAACCACTTTATTCTAAAGTCGACTTTTAGAATAAAAAGATAAACTTCAGGCTCTGACTTCTATGTGCCAAGGAGCACAAAGGTCAAAGCTGTGCATAAAAGATAGACACTGCTGAATTATTGGTATTGATTTATGGCGCAATACCAATGATGGCCACTAGTCGGTTCTAGTCCGTTCAAAGATCTCATCAGATCTTAACTAAAATTCTTCCCGTGAATTGCTGTGACATCAAAAAGAATATTATTATTATTTTTAAATTCATTTTAGGCGTTAAAAAATGTTGCCCAGCTACCGTCACCGCTTACTCTGGAAAAAACAAAACACAAGATCCTGGTGATCACCTCTCATAAAGGCTCCAGGTTCCTTCATGGGAAACTAAACTAAAACCTGCGCAGTGTTTTTTTCTTTTTCTTTTTTCTATAACAACAATCAGCATAAAACAAATGATATGTAAAGTAAAACCGATTTAGAGGAGGCCTGTATATTGACAGAATACTAATTTAGTCGAGGAAAAACACCCACTAAGGCACTTTATAAAGCTTATTCTTAATAAACATTCTACATTATAGCAAGGACAACATTTACAGTTTAGGATACAAAAAATAGTTGGATTACAATGTCTGAAAGCAAACAAATATTTTGAGTCTGATATGAGGCTTTAGGAATTATTTGTGATTTATTTCTTTGATCTAAGAAAGGTTTGAAACATCTCAGTAAGAATTAGGTAAATTATTTAGCCCCAGAGGAGTTTTTTTTCTTCATTTGCTGTTTCCCCTTAAAAGGTTATTTTGGGTTTTTTAAAGTGGGGTTCTGTTCAGAGTGCACAAGTAGTAGGTATCTTGTGTGCAGCATACAGTTTTCATTTTCCTGAAATAGAGAGCAGTTGTCTAGCTAACAGCTAGGCAGCAATAATGCTAAGACAACTCTAGATTCAAAATTACAAGTACTGCTTTTAAAGCTTTGCACTTTGTATTAAAAAGTTGACATTTTTTTCTAAAATATAATTCATTCACAGTCTGTAACATGTTTGTTATAGTTTATCAGGGCAGAGGTTGTATGTTCCCCTTAAACAGAATGCTAATCTTTGATCCAAGTAAAGATGCTAAGAGAGAAATATATTGCAGGTAAGATATTTACTACTCATAAACTGTCAATAGAACCCCACTTTTAAAAATCTGAACTAATTGCTGAAGTTCAGAACGACTTCTCTCATTCTGGAGTAATTTATCTCCTGAAAGCTTCTACTAATATAAAATACAGACAAAATGTAGCTTACTCTCCTGCATGAAGGAACATCTAAAAAAATAAAAATAAAAACTTAGTGGAGCCGAAATCTGAACACAAACATGTAAATCTACTGTCTATACGTCACAACTCTGGCTTTGGAACCTAATATAATCCTGTATAGCAGCCAAGCCCATAATGATGCAACATCCTCTTTTATAGCGAATAACACAGTGATAGTACAGACATAAATACACAGAGTAACAAATACCATGCAAGTGCGAGCAGAGGTGGCTTTTTAAGGATAAAGAGAAGTTCATGCGATGAAGGAGAGAATGATGAGGGAACACCTTCCCTCGGCCCACAGCTGTCGGCTCCAGCTGAGTCGGTTTTCCTTAATGATTCATATTTTCCCCTCGGTTTCTGTCTCTGTTGGTGTGATTTGTTCCACCCTGCTGTCACCCAACGGATCACAGATGAGAAATATGCAGGTAAAGAGTCGGTCAGCGCTGAGGCGTGCTAATGTCATCCATTTCTTCCCCTCAGCTGACCAGTGTCCTCCTCACCTGGAACAACAGGTGGCGCTCTCCTCCAGTGCAAAAGGGAAGCTGTGCTCAGTGGATGTTTAGTTTCAGGTTGCAAGGTGTTTGTTTCTGTGTGACACGAGGTGCAGACAGGAAGCGGAACTATCGGCAGGCGCAGGAGTCGACGGTCATGTTGGGGTACACTTTCAGCACCACGTTCTTGTCCTCGTCGAAGAAGAGGATGCTGAGGGAGGACATCTTCTCTGGGACGCAGCACGGCTCGGGGATGCCGGGTACGACGCCCACGGCCCGAACAATGCTCTGGATGGTGGCGTGGTTCGAGGGCTTCAGAGCCTGAAGGGAAAAAACACAAAACTAAGATTCTGCAGCCTTAGCTTTAGGTGCTAACGCTAACTGCAACATCGCTCATGCTTTTCTGCAAAATATAATTGTGGCAGTGAGATTATTGAGGTTCTCATCTGTTTCTTCACAGATATCTTTAGGTCCCACCCCAGTAATTTAGCCAAGGCTGAGGTCTGGACTTTGATTGGACCATTCTGTTGTAAATGTTTGGGATCAGTAGCTGCTTTTCCATTACAAATTTGCACAAAACTTTGTCAATATTCTGCTAAGATCTAAAATTTCGCAAAAGTTGTGGTTCAATTACATAAGAAATGCAATTAAAAAATATAGGTAATTAAAAAACATGCCGCGCCATCAGCCACTTAATGTCATCTTCTTCATGGTTAGTGCAAGCAGTAACATCTAGTTGTTGAACATGAGTTGTGTGAGGCAAGAAAAAATATTTCTTTTGGAGTTTTGCAAAATAAGCCAATTTTGATGTGGCCAAAACCCCCGCCTCATCCTGGTGGCAAAACTCTTGTTCAGAAAACTATTTTTAAAAAATAGTTGTTTCCATTAAGCTTGTGTTGTTCTGTTGACGACCCGGTTTGGACCAGGTTTCAGCTGTTGGATAGAAGGACACGTATTTGATTCTAGAATAGAGTACAGAGGAGATCGTGGTTGACTCGATGAGTGACACATTAACAGATCTATCTACAAATGATCTCCACAGTTTGTGGTGCGTTTCTGTTTCTGTTTTTTGGTGCTGTGCTCTGATCTCTACTGTGTTTTGTCTTTCGCCCATCATGTTTTCACACCTGACAGTCTGATAGACTTGTTCAAAATTACAGCATTTGTTGAATTTTCAGCTGGTGCGGTTCACTTTCACAAGGCACCGAGTCAAATGGTCCAAAGCCTTTGAGCAACCTGTTCCCCTCCTCGCCTGCAGAGGCGCTGCACCAAGAACCACTGACGACGACAAAAAACTCTGAAGAAGACACTGAGCACAACTTCCTTCTTTGCAACAAAAATGTAGCGGTTGCTAAATTTTTGTTAATTTGTGTGCTTGTTTTGGTGGTATTTACCCAGAATGCCCTGCGCTGTAGTTCACTTCCTGCTTTGGAGCGGTTGGTGTTCTCATACACATTTGAACCACACCATAGCTTACTTCAACCAAACCCAGAGCTAGGTTTGTAAGTGGACCAGATTTTACTTTTTTGGTCCCATCAGACTGCGACTGGCATTGATAACTCTCCAAACGAAGCGGACTTTCTAGAAAAAACTAACTAGAGTTTGATTAAATCGGACTGAACAGGGCTGGTGGGAATGCACACAGAATGAGTCTATTACATTTAAGTTTGACTCTGTTTTGTCATTTGTTGTGAGACTGTAAGCAGAGGGAAGCAGTTCTTGGGCTTTGTTGTGTTGACTGAAAAATACCTTGTCAGGCTAGACACTTTGTCTCATTAAGTAGAGTTGGTTCTTTAACCTTCAAACTTTGATTAAATAATTACATAAAAAATAAGACTTTTAATTAGATCATTTTTCGGGTCTGAACACATCTCAGACCCCAGAAAACTCCAGCCCAGTAGGTGGCAGTAATGTATCATCAACCAAACTATTTGAATTGCAAAATTTTCTAATATATTGTTATTTAATAACTAAAAGTCACAATTTAAGCCTTACCTTTACATCATTTATCAGAGAACATATTGGGTTCTCTGCAGAAATGAGAATCGGTGACAAGAAGAGAACAAAAACTGAGACTTGCTAACACTGAAGATGCTAAACTTGTCTTTGTTTTTTTATAAAGGGAGATGAGTTTGTATTGCATTCAACCCAAACTCAAACATTTAAACAGATAAAAGTGGAATTGGATTATTCTGAACTGAACAGACTTTAAAATTGAGTTTAACATCAGTTAAGCTTTTTATTCCATTCATGAAAACGCAGATGTATACGACAGTGTTTTTTTAATGATTTTGTTTTACATCTCTTGATGCATTCGATTTAACATGGACAGAATTGTTCTACACCAAATATAAGTCCGTAAAGCTTCCTTCTGCTGCAACTTTTCCTTCTTAAATCCCATTCAGTAAGTGAGGATTTTTGTTTTTTATGATTCTTTCTTTTCCCTATTATCATAAATGAACTAATGACACCCTGGTTTTATCCCTAAAATATTGCATTATTGTGTTTAACCAACAGACTGGAAGCCAAGGTGACAGCTGTGAAATTGGTCTAGATGCTTTTATTACATAAACTCAACTATTTGAAAGAAAAAACACTAGGAAAATGTCCAGCAGGGGGAGCTTGAACTTGTGTTTTTTGCTGTCTAAGTATCTTGTTTTGTTTTTACTCTGTTCTTGACCAACCATCTGAGCGCCTGAAAGCTGTCTTCAAATTCCTGACAGTTCACACACCTGATTAGCAGCTTCAGGGCTCCTTCGCGCTTCCTTCACGTCACAAGAGAAAGCAGCTTTTAATAGAAACTATTTAGCAGCTTCTGACAAAGGAGGTGGATCATCACAGGCTCCTCTGCCTGAGCAGAAAAGCTGCAGGAGAGGGAGGCGGCTGCCTTCAGGGCCCGACTGCTGGGACTAATTACATCCCACTACAAAGGCCTGCGACTCCACTCTAATGAATTAAATAGATGGGGCTGGAGCATTCCGGCCATGTTTAGAATACCTGTGATGTTATCTTGTCACTGGGAGCCAAACTTTAACATTGTCCTCTAATTGTTTTGTTTTTTTCCCACTAAAGGTAAAGGTGTAAAAATGTAGCTGAGGTCAGCCACCTGCTGTGAGCTTTTCTTCATAGATCTGCAACTTGACCTGTGTTTCCCACATGCCCTGTGCATTAGGACGTTACTTTGAACTAACCGTTTTTATTAAATTACATCGTTATACTGTTGATGCTAATCTTCAAAGGCTTTCTGATCTTTCTGCAAAGCAGAGGAGAAACTGAAGAGGATCCAGTGGCTGTGAGCAGTTTATCCCTGCAGTTGAAGATTAAAGCTCGTAAAGTTTGGGATTATCATCCATAATGTAAGACAGACACAGTTCTGACTTTAATGTTGCTAAGGTTAATACAACACAGAGCCTAACAGCATCGGCTAACAAAGACTGATGGACGCACTGATTGCTGCACGCAGCCGACTCTGTTTACCTAATGTCCACAGAGAGCGCCTGTGTATGTTTTTAGTCCTCTGTTACAGTATGAGGCCTCACTAATGGGTCCTGGACTTCTGCAGCGCATGTTTTCGGACAACCTGTTGACTCAGATTTGCATTTGGAGTAAAAAAAATAAAAATGCAATCAGTGGCCACTTTATTAGGTACACTTGTTCATCGGTGCTACATTACGTTTTGGGTGAGAATACCATCTGGTTTACCTGATGAGAGAAAGGCAAGATCACTGAGATAACCAGACATTCCCTAGCAACTCTCTGCAGAGCATCCCACGGTTCTGGGTCTGTTCCTGGGTCTCCTCCATGTTGGATGAGGAGACATTTAACCTGACCCTCAACCTCCTCAACCAATTTACTTACTCAAATATACTTTACCCACTCACCACCAACATGAAGGGAGCAACAATGATAGCCTTAGATTTGGAAGATTTGACTCATTGGGCCATTTTACACTGTGCTGTAAACCTCTTCATTGACTTCAAGAAGCTAACGCAACAATATCATCTGCAAAAAGAAAGATGAAACCATGTGGATCCCCCAAATCAGACATTGTCCTCTCTATGCTTACACCATGAGATGTCAAAGCACTTTAGCTTAACGAATGGAAGAGGCTTGCTTGTTTTAGGGTTTTCACACCTGATAGTCCGGTTAGATTGGGGACCAGAACGGCAACATTTGTTACATTTTCAGCTGCTGCGGTTTGGTTTCACACTGCACTGTGTAAAACAATCCAAACCCTTTGAAAAACCTGTTCCCCTCCTCACCTGTGGTGGCGCTGTACCAAGAACCACTAGAGGAATTGAGACGAAAACCTCTGAAGAAGACAACTTCCTTTTTTATGAAATATAAACGAAAATGGAGTAGCATCAGATTTATAGGATTTCTCTTTTGTCTTTGGTAAAAGATCCCATTTCTACCACAAGATCTAGACTCTTAAGAACTTTTGTTTTGGTTGTATTTACCCAGAATGCTCTGCGTTATAATCCACTCCCTGCTTTTGGAGCGGTCTCCAGTCTGCTTGGCGTTCACATGCTTAAGAACCGCACCACAGTTCACATCAACCGAGCCGAGACCGAGGTTTTAGATTATAATTGAAGTATTCGGTGAGACATTTCTTAAATATCAAATGTTGTTTTAGCTTGAGCAGAAAGAAGATGATTAAGGCCACTGGAAAAAAAGGATTTTTGTCACAATATTCTGACTTTTTTCTCAAAGTCTTGAGTTTTTTTTCACAGAATTGAAACTTTTGATCTCAGAAAATTTAAGTCAGAATTCTTTTTTTTTCTCTGTCCTTTATCCTCTTCCTTATGAGCAACAATAAAATATCCTATTGCAATTATCCTCATTAAATTTAAGTGGTGTCGTTCTTTTTCTCGACATTGAACACATATAATTTGGAGGTCTGAAGCATCTTTTTGTTTTGCAAAACGAAACGTGAAATATTTGTTTTCTCACCTTTGGCATTGGGAACTGGCAGGATCCCGAACAATAGAAAGCATCAAAAGACTTGGGCGATATAATCCATTCGCTCCACCCAATGTCCGCAAAGTCCACCTTGAGGTACCTTCGAGCGCAGTTCCTCGGCTCATTCCACTGCTTCTTTCGCGCCTTTTTGATGGTCTGCTCATCAAACTGCAGGAGGGGATTCTTGGGTCGCTGATTCTTGCGGACCTTTTTCCGTGGCCGACGGGGCTGCTTGTTTTCTATCGGCTCGTACGGACTCGTCTCGTCCCATCCTCTCGTCTCGTACGGATACTCGGGTCCAGGAAGTTCGTTGTTTTGCAAAGGGAGAAGAATGTTAGCTGACCGCTTGTGTCTGGAGCGCAGCTGTTGTTCTTGCTCAGTGTTGTTGCGCTCTCTTAGCTTTTGGAGGCTGTGTGAAATGGAGCCCTCCCCTCCCAGTGAGTGGTGTCTCTGGAGAGTGGCTACCACGCTTTCAGGCTCCGAGATGGCAGAGTCGTTGGCGTAAACCAGGATATAGGGCGAACGGTCGGACAGGAGCTTCTTCCACGGTTGCGGACCTTGTGAGGCGACGTCAATCCCAATGAGCAACTCGTCGTGATGTTTGGCCTGACTGACCACGCGGGTTATGTCCCTCCACTGCCACGAAATGAAGTCCCTGTAGAGGGTGGACACGTTTATCCGAAAGTGTCCCAAACTCCTCATCTTGTTGTCCACGGAAGCAAAGCTCCAGATGACCATGTGGATGTGGCTGTGTCTCCGGGGGCCGTGGCGGGCGCAGTGTTTGGGCGTGAAGCAGCGCTGGGTGTTGTTCTGAAGGTCTCCGATGTAGTAATGAAGAGTTGCCGACAGAACGTCCTCAGACTGGGTGAGCGAGGTGAGGTTAAAAACCTGCAGCTGCTTGTTGTTTATTGTACCTGTAAACAGTGGGGAGTAACAGTTACACAATGCAAAACTGTGGCGCATATAGTGTGGATAAACAACTTAAGCTGGGTGATCACATATGTACGACAGCGTGTTGGGGCCATTGGAGACAGAAAGTAAACTTCCACCATAAAACTCAGAAATTTTGAGATCAGTTTCAGAAATTTTCTAGAAAAAACGTGGAAATTGGAAAAGCTGAAAATGAATAAAATTAGTAATAAAATGATTACAATTGCTGAAAACAAAGTGTATAATTCTGTTTCAGCAATTTTTATTCATTCTGATTGAAAGTTAAAAATACAGGTAATAGTTAATCAACTTTCAAATTGATTAAAACAGGATTTTAAACTTCAATCACAGATAAATAGATGCGTGATGCACCGTCACCATCTGCAGAGTTAATACAACAAAGTAAGGATCAAACTTCTACTGGTGAGCTGTGCTTAGTGATGTAATGATGGTTCCAGGCTGGTTCTCTGGCTGTGGAAAACCCCACCACATTTTTTTTTTTAGAACCAGCAGAGAACCACCTGTAGCCGCCGTTTTAGTTTAGCACTGAAACCACTATGGTGGAAAACCCCTAAAAATATCCTCCTCCTGTCCAGCTGGGAGTTCCTTGTTTGTCCTTATAAAGGGCCTCAAGATGACATTTCTTCTAATTTGACCATCTTGACTTAATTCAAGTATAGATGAGGTACACCTTTTTTTTTCATAAAAACTGTGAAGACATCTTAACATTTGCATAATTTGAGCCAGATTTTACAGAGATCGTACTGTCATATGGATAGTTAAGGACAGGATGCATTTGTGAAACTTAAGCATAACGTAGATGTTTAGTTTAGAAAATAATGACAAAGTAAACAACTACTGTATATAAATAGATAAGACAGCAGAAGATTTAGTTCTAAAAGGTGGGAACATTCACACATGAACTGTTTCTGCTCTGAGTATCCATTAGCTTGTTTCCCAGTGAGGATTCCACCCTTTTCGCTAAACTAAGATAAATCTGACTGCTATTTACTTCTGGTAACATATTGACTACTTTTACCTAACCAACATAACCACGAATCTGAATTGAACCTAAATATTTTTATAACTAAGACTAAAACAAAGTTTTGCTGTGTTTGCACAAGAAGAGAGCCACATTTTTCACCTCACCAAGTTGACTTTAATCGTCTGAGAGAAAATCTGTCGCAAATAGGTGGATTTCGCCTTTATATGCAGCAACCAGACGACAGGGGGCGGTAGTTTACAATCTCATAGCAGCTGATCGCCTTCAGCAGCGCCTGCATCACGTTGATAACCCAGAGTCTGTGCGTACATTTAAAGTGGATGATCTTAAAGGTCAAAGTTAAATAAAAGCCGCTGAAAAACATGTCTGGAGTGGAAACTCCTGTTCTGCTGCGACACAGACAGGCTGAGCAGCTTCCCGGTCCTGACCCGAGGGGAAGATCTATTTACAGTATCTGAAAGTAAAATGTCAAGATAATGGAAACAAATGTGACGCTAAACGACGCTGAACGTCATGAAACATTCAGATTTCAGTCACAGTTTCCGCCTGAAGGAAGTGGCAACAGATTGATCCCATTAGAAGGAGTGGATCAACAGGTGGATTTTTGTCAAGCTCCATAAATAAGGAAATAGAGACGATAAAGTTGATTAATTTATACTATTTAACCAAGAACAGAACATTGTTTGCTCTTTTTTTGTTTGAACGAACTGGATTTTCAAAAAATAAATTGTAAAATTATGCAGATTCTGCGGACACTGCGCAAACAGGACGTTATCAGATCAACTTCAAACTTGTGATGGCAACACTAACACATTAAGAAATAAGCGGATCGTTTCTGTGCTTCATGGCAAAGTGCGTAAAATCCTGGATACGTACCCCAGTGCGCTTTGAAGCTGCGGACCGTGTTGCCGTCCCTGAAGGGAAACCCGGCCCGGTTGTACTTGTCGTAAAGCATCTGCATGTGCTCCGTCATTGTATCCTGCAAATGTGCGTCCCGGTCATCCTTGGCGGCGTATTTTCTATCCACCGAGTGCGTAAAATCCACTTTTAACCTCTCGGGGAAACTGTCCGTTTTTAACATCGCGCAGAATCCAGCGCACAGATAACTCCATCCATAAAGCACGACGAGCACCAACCGAGAGTAGAGAGCCATGGCTGAGGCAAAGTCAGGAGAGAAGTGGGAAAAACAACAGCTGTGGATAAACTATCACAGCCAGACGTGTGTCCTATTTTTTTAAAGGCAAAACCATCAACTGGGGAGTCCAAAATTGTCTATCATCACCACGTCTTCCAAGCTTTCTAAGTGCTTTAGATATGTTGTATATAAGCAACAGTCAATAGAATTAAAAATGCTCCAACGCACAGCAGAGTGTGTGATAAAACAGATGCGGGAGATCTGCGCCTCCGCAGAAAACACTCCTGGTCTCAGCTCTGCAGCGCTCAACCGTCCCCCCGTCTCAGCTTTCATTGAAGGTAAAGCATGTTGTGCTTAGTATTATAGGGCTTGAGGGACCAGCTGGGTATTCCTAACACACACACACACACGCACACACACAGAGAGAGGGAGGGAGGGAAAGAAGAGAGAGAGAGTTTCCTGCCCAGAATACTTTTACGCACATTTAGCCTGGGGACAAATTATCATCTCGTTATCGAGAGCAGAAGGAAGCCTGTGTTATCGGCTGATTTGAAGTGAGAGATAAAGGTAAAAATAAAATTCCACTAAAGGACATTCCATCCATTTATTGGACAGATTTCATCACCTGAACGGCTGCCACGGAGCAGCCGCGCCGTGCGTAATTTCTGCTTCGCAGAGTTGTGCGTCTGGGCAGCGCTGCTGAATGAAGCGGCTTACCGTGGGCATTAAAGGCTTTCTTCCCTGCTTTGTTTGGGTCAGTGCAGTTAAGCACACACATCCTGTACCATCGCTGCCTGATCCGGATGCTCTACACTTCCCCGCCTCCCGCAAAACAGCCCATCAGGCGGGGGTCAAACACCCCACCCAGCCGCTCCTCTTTCAGGGGCACTCGGGAGGAAATGATTGGGCCTTTGGACATTTGATGGTATGATGGTAATATTAGCATGCCATGCCCTTCATAGCTCTGTGGTGGTGGGGTGGATGGTTAACCCTACTATCAAGGTGGAAACGGACAGCCTCCCATCTGCCTGTTTGCTTCTTCAGTGTATTTCCTAATTGGAGTTAATTTTTCAGGCCATTGTTTTTGTTGTTTAGCTTCAATCCAGTCAAATTTAGTTTAATTACAAACTCCTCTGCCTTTTTACTTTGTTTTTTTTTCTCATTTCAGCAAATGAGAAATACTTTTTATTCACACTTTCCTAAATTTCAGTGTCGCTAAGATAACAGCCAACGTCATGACGCCTCCATCACCATGCTTGACTTTTCAGATACCTGTGAACTGGATGCAATATATATATGCAATATAATATTGTTATTATATTGCATAATATAATATATATTGCAATATATATATATATATATATATAAGTCCAAAAACACAGATAAACATGAGTATAAGTTTATGGAAAAACACGATGCAGGATATGAAATTTGCAAGAATTTTTTTTTCATTTATTAGAGAAAAGAAGGAACAGAAAATTGCATTTGTTGATGTGGACACTCATAGGAAGAAACGACAAAATACTCATAGAAATTAAAGCTTAATATAAACTAATTTCAGCACAGAGTAAATTAACCAAATATTAACCATGAGAATTAGTGTTTATATATCACATAGCATCAAAAGCTGGAAGAGAGAATCTCTTCCAACCAGGTGTTTCCTCACCTCATTTCCCTGGTTTTTATTGCAGAGAATTACAACAAAGATTTCAAACTTCATCATTTGTTGCCTCTATATAACTGAATGAACTTAGAGAATTCAATTAAATGGTATGAAAATAATCTCAACTTTAACTTGGCAAAGCTTTATTTTATTTTGATGTTTCGAAGTAGAAGTCAAGGAATGTTTGTGTGTTTTGTCTCGTGAGCATCACATGACTTTATTTAAACATTTCTGAATTAAAGACTCTGGAAAAGATGTATCTTTATGAAGGGGTTCTTTTCAAATTAGAAAAACGTAGGTGAAACACTAATTAAAAACTTTCTACTGGCCCTGGACAGGTTGCCAATCCACTGGAGTTCCTCTGATTAAAGATGTCCATCAGGACCAGCATTTGAGGAGGAAGAATAAATGCTAAAGAAAGGAACGGAGTAACGAGGAGGTAAAGTTACCCAGAACATAAACCGTGACATGGTCAAATCAAACAAACCCAATCAAAAGGAAATGTGAGCAGATAATGGTTGAAGTTTAACGATGTGGTGCCTATTTATGCAAACTGTGTGATGTTGAAAGGCTCAACCCTGAGATTGTAATTAGAGTAACATTTAAAGTCATTACTGGGTTTGTCGTCATTGGGGTTTTTTTTGCAGTAATTTCAAAGCGCATGAAGAAAAAAACTGTCAAATCCGGTCAAAATTTATTTTCATGCTATTTAATGGTCAATTTACTGTGAAACCACGTCGTTACTTCATGTTGGGTGTATTAGAGGGAAGTCAAGCCCCAAACTAATAAAAGCAAGGCTTAGTTAAAACCCCAGCAGTTTAAAAGCCCAATAAAAGAATTTGAGGGGGATGAAAGCCATTTAACCCAATTTTACTGTGAATTTGTTGTGCACACATAATTGATGAATTCATGGCATTCCCTTTAATGGTAACATATATAAAATATCATTTCTGTAGTAGTATGTTTGTTTATAGGAACATCCAGTGGCATTAAAGCTTCATTTTAATCCATGTTTTTTCTGCTACAATAGAAGAATCCACTTTATATTCAATGATGTAAACGACAAAACCATATTTGGAGAAGCTAAAAGAAAAGTAAATAAAAAGCCACCCTCATGTTGCCTTTTATAATTCTTCTCACCAGTGTTAATTTATCACAGGCCCAGATCTACCATGGTGTTGAAACACACACACACACACACACACACATGCACACACACAGACATAAAGAATCACACTGACTGAGATGACCCAAAACCAGACTGTCATTCCCCAAAACCCAAAAGCCTCAGGTCACCAAACACATTGTTTCAGGGAGACCAACAGGGACCGGTTTGGTTAAAACAGACAGACCGATGGATGAAGGGCTCCTCTGGCGCTGAGTCAACTGAGGCAGATTCATGTTTGTCAGATTTAAATCATCTTGTGACTTTCAGGCCAATAGGAATCACTGGTCTGGTTAACAATATACATAAGGGGTATGAGCAGCTGTTATATCAGCAGTTTGGGATCTTATTTTGATGAAAAGATTTAAACATGCAAAAGGGCTGAAAGAAACCCACAGCCCAGATTTTTCTTGTTTGTTTTATGAAAACAAGACAACTTGTTGAATATCTGTCTTTACTACACAACTAGAAGCTATTTTGGAGATTTCCGAATAATTATTTCCCAAATAAACTGGCTGAAAAGGGAGAGCAGCTTCCTCTCATAGGAGGTTTTCTATGAAGGAAATATAAATGTTTTTATTGATCGTAGCATCAAAACATTTCGGAAACTTTTAGAAAAACAATTTTTATTTTCATTTGACATGTTTTCTGTGTTTTGTTGAGCAGAAGGTAATGGGACTTTTTTTCCTTTGACACAAAGGCAGATGCTTCAGGTCATGGCAACAGGATTGCTGTGCAGCTTTAAGTTCTAATAAACACTAAACATTCAATAATCAACCAAGGTAGCTTTCACTGTTTAGGCCCAAAACATTTTTTAGGGAGTTGTCTAGGATTCTTCATTTGTTTCTGTTCTGAACTTAGAGTAAGTTCATTAACGGATGCAGGT
The DNA here is from genome assembly GCF_051168715.1 of Poecilia mexicana. Lineage (NCBI taxonomy): Eukaryota > Metazoa > Chordata > Actinopteri > Cyprinodontiformes > Poeciliidae > Poecilia > Poecilia mexicana. The sequence continues at coordinate 3,841,317 of NW_028263378.1, forward strand.
GTATTTGTCAATGGGGGAAGAAAGCCCACTAGTGGATCCTAGAGCCTTATAGAAAACTGTAAGGTTCTAAGTCTTTTGAGTCCACACCTGCACTGAAGCCTGCAGGTGAGTCAGACTGTTACAGAAGGACTACTGCCCCACTGCATGAACTTAGTTTTTGAGGTGAACATTCTAAATTAACCCTATTGTGTCTTCCTTTTTCGTTTAGTATTCTGCTTTTGGGGGCTCGTCCGGGATTCTGAGCCCAAGTTGAGAGAGAGCAGTCTGTGATCTTGGTAGAATAAAAAAAGCTGGATGATAAGTGGAGCCAGAGCTGGACTCATGAACCAAACAAATTACAAGGTAAGATGCTTGGTTCTGTGTTTTATTGAGCAGAATGAATTCACCCGTTTGCTGGCACTTAACTGCTAAGTGGTGCAGTGTCTAACTCTAGCCCTTTAAATGTGTCTCTGCTCCAACACACCTGAATCAAATGGTTGAATTTCCTCCTCAGCAGGTAATCAAGTTTTGCAGAAGCTATTGCTTTGATTCATATCTGGCTTTTTAATTTTGCTAATAGACAACTCACTCTAAAGTCTGCAGAAATGAACTCTATAAAGTCTCCCTATTCAGATACCTAACAGAGTTTTTTTCTCTCTCCCAATTACTTAAGTTTAAATGCTTGTAAAGACTGTGTCAACAAAAAGATGACATCCTGGTGAAGTGTATATTTTATTTAAAAAACAAAAACTGATAAACATTTGTTTTTGAGGCAGCATCTTTCAGAATTGGTTAGAGCAATTTTGATACTTTTCAAGGCAGTGGTTGAGTTCTGGTAATAAAAGCACAAATGTATGCGCTCAGGTAAAAGTGTGAGACTGGGATTGCTTTGATGGACTAGATTTCTCGAGAACGCCTCCAGGGGAACCTGCAGAGGTGAGTTCATGTGAGCAGCAGCAGACGCTGTTTCCCAGGGGTGTGATTTTAAGAAGGGGGAAACTTACCTTAAACATGTTATACTGCTGAGAAAAATGGCTTTGCAAACAAAAAACTTTAGAAGTAATTTTCGTAATTCATCTGTTAATTGTTGATGTTTTAATCATTGTCCATCCTGAAAGTTAAACATGTACAGAAACAGGGACTGGAAACATAATAAAACAATTTCAAAAAGACTTTACTGAGCCCAAAGGAAAATTAAACGCTTTCAAAAGAAATATTTTCCTCACGTCATTACAGAAAATGGTATCTTTCAACTTTCAGAGTCTCCCAAGCCTTCACATTTTAAAAGCTTATAACCCCAAACGTCTATGTATTTCATTAAGATTGTAACTGACCAACACAGAGTAGCTCATATTTGCGAGCTACTTTGAATTGCAGATGGCATGAACATAAATTCACCATTAAAAACTGAGGTATTCAAAGCCTCTGAGCCAATATTTTGTGTTTAAGTTACGGGTGCAAGACTTTTAGGTTATGTCTTCAGCAGCTTTGTGGAGTGAGCAACTTCACAGGACGGCTGCAGATACGCAGAGACTGAACTATGAACAGGTGAACTATGTTTGATGATCATGTGAATTCTGAAGGAAATGCATTAGATTTTGTCTTGGGGGATTAAAATGCACACCCTTATATAATTTTTTGGTTTTTATCAAATAAAAAAAAATCATTATGGGTTTGATTGTGAAGCTTTTATTCCCTTAAAGTATTCAGAAGTAAACACAAAAAGAAAGCAGGGGACCAGTTTGGAAAACAATACATGGAAGAAGAAATCATAAAAACCCTGTTATAAGTTATCATCTTGTGGCCAGAGATAATATTACTGGTGTGATTCCCTCCATCTGTTTCAGTATGAATGGCAAAAATTAAACTTCTTCAAGTTTCAAACACATTTCCAAACGGGGTTATTTGTAGAGTTATGGTGCATTAAAATCTGTCAGTCAATGACTAATATGGGAGTGATGGAGAGCTTTGATGTCCGGCGTAGCGTCCCTCCATCTGGGAATACGAGGAATACTTTAAGCCCATTACCCACTCTTCCAGTCCAATTGGAGCTACCGCAGCCTGGGGGAGGACATAAGAGCTGCCCCCGTCATCTTTCAAAGCTCTTACGCCTTTAATTTGTTTAGACAAACAGCCCAAAACATGTTGGCCCCAACAGTGGACGAGTCGGGTTGAGGAGCTGAGTCTGGCTCCTAAATAAGACTTTGCACCCATCAGAATATCTAAGTTCCAGTTTAAGCTTGAGGAAACTCTCCGGCTGTCACCCCAGTCTGTCCATTTCTTCCTCTGGGAATCGTCTGTTTGAAGTTGTCGCAGCGGCACCTCCACCCTGATGGCATGCACGATATGAGGGAAAGAGTTTGTAAATGATGATGCAGCTGCAGCTAAATTAGAGGCTTTCAGAGCTCTGCGCTGAGCGCCAGATTGTACGGCTGTGTCGGCGTCAGCAGGTCAGAACATTCTCACACTGCGGTCGTACAGCATGACGTGGACGTAGAGGTCCGACTGGAGGAGCGTCCCGCTGGACCTGGACTGAAACCAGACAACACGGCTTCATTTGGACAAAGCAGATCAGTGAGTTTTATGAGCTTGGAGGATGTTCTTATTTAGACAATTTCTGTAAATCAACCAAGATTTACAGAAACACATGTAAAACACATGTAATCACAAATAATCAAGTTTATTTGTATGGCACATTTCAGCAACAACGCAGTTCAAAGTGCTTTACATCATAAAAACAAAAATAAAAGGTAATAAAAACATCATACAGTCAACCAATGGAGAAAGCAGAGACGAACGTAACATAAAAGATGCTGAAAGTACAGCGGAGTCACTCGGGAGGCGTAAACCCTTCTTTGATTTGATCCAAAAACCATCTCTGAAAGAGAAAGCGTTTGGTTGGGTTTAATGATGAGGTTTTTAGTATAACTTTATTGGTTACTGTATCAAAGCTAAGGCTGCTTTGTGTATTTAATTCATGGATCTCAGAGCTCTGAGAACTGCCTTTTAGGGCAAACACAGCTGCAAGAACGGAAGGAGGAGGTCCATTATGAAGGGTTTGCATCAAAGCATATCCGTGTGTTAAAATGGCCTAGTCAAAGTCTTGACCTAAAACCAGCTCAGGTTTTTATAAGCAGGGATCCATGTGTCCGTCTGTCTGTCCATCCATGTGGAACCACAAGCAGCTGGAAGCGTTTCCTCTCAGACCATCTGTGTCATGGGACTCATTCATTGGTCAACCATCACACCCAATTTACACGTTTACCTCAAACACTCCTGTGGGTGTCGTAATGACTGAGGCGAGTTCAAAGGCGAAACAGACGGCTAAAAATGACTTCATCACCGGAGTCGGGAACTCTGGTAAACGGCAGACCTCCACATGATCGGGAAACCAAAATGTTTCACTAATGCTCACATCATCGAAGGAAAACTTTTCTTTCAGCTCCTTTTTCCAGTCAAACCAAATGAACCACAGAGATAAGAGAAGCCCTTCACCATCAAACCCACATTTCTGGCCGCAGCAGAACAAGCGGTCACGGTTTAGCAAAAGCAGAAAAGCAAAGCGGGTCGGATTTAGCCTGCACTTCAAAAACACAAAATATCACCAATTATTTTTGTCTTGTTTCTAGTTAAAGTGTCCTAGTATGTTAGACAATGCTAACTTATGAGTATACTTTCTGTAAGATGTAAAAGCACAAAAGATTTTGATGAAAATTACTAATCCCATGGGAAATTATTTCACGCTTGGGAAAAGTGTTGTTTTAAGTGAAATAATCTGCCTGTGGAGCTAATGCGCCTCTATCAATATGAAGGAATTAATTACTTAAAACAAGCTCCTATATCTTACTGAAAAGTTGCTTGTAAGTTAATTTTGTCTTATTTTAACTGCACCAAGATATTTGCACCAGAAACTAGACCAAAAGAGCTCGTCTAGGTTTAGTGTTTTTGCAGTGTGAACTGTGAAGACGAAGCTGCAGACGGAGGGTTAAAATCTGGACGCTTCAGGGCTGAGCCGCGCTGCGTTTCTGGACACGCGGGTGGTTTGATGTCCCTGGCTTCCTGCGCCTTCCATCGCTTGTGTTTTTAATAGACGGCTGGTCGGGGCGGGGCTCGACCGCAGCTAGAACACTGTGCTGCCATTTTGGCCTCAAAAACGCAGTCCCCACAGCTCTGTCTGCAATTTCAAAATAGTTCGGCCCCACCAACTGCTTCCCTACCCCCCAGCAAAGAGGGAGGCAGGAGGGAAAATAAGAGCCGTCCCAGTGGGCCATTATTCTGCAGAGGCCTCCGCCTGAAGGAGAGCGTGGAGGAAGCACCTGCCTCGACCTCTTGACCCTTCGCTCTGTGTGCAGGTGGAAAGCAAATATGATTCCTTCATCGCTCTCAGCTTCTCCAACTGATATCTGCAGCTTGTTAAAAAGCTTCAGTGCCTAAAACTTAGGGGCCAGTGAGATAACATAGGGCCGTCACTGTAACATGCTCTGTTTGATAGAACACTGGCTTTAAAGACAAAGTGTGCCTGGAAGCACACTGGATCTGATAAGAACTTTTACTTCCCAGAAACATTTTAACAGCCATGCAGCAGGTGGCTGGTCTGATTACGGGGGCCTGAGGCCCAGAAGCAAAGCAGCAGAGACACAATTCTTACCCGAGGATTCAGCATCGTTTTGTCCCTCTTGCTCTTGAAGAGAAGTCCGTTTGGGTCGTCATAAATCACCTCAAAGTTGGGGCTGGAGTTGGAGGTGGACGTCTGTGTCTTCCAGTTGTAGTAGCTGTGAAGGAAACGGGGAAGACAACTGAGTCTTTCAGGAAGGTTTTAAATGAAGAAAACATGGCTGCCAGCTGGTTATGAAGATCTCTTCAATAATTTTCTTCTCTTAACTGACCATCACAGTAGTGAATTGCATAGTGGATACTTATGAAGGACCTATTATACAAAAAGTATATTTTGCATGTTTTTGTGCTTCCTTTTAGTAATCAAATGCTTCTAAAAACAACCCAAGCTCTTAAATCCACCCAGACAGTATTTGGCAAGAGGTTAAAGTTTTTGGTGTCTGGAAAATGAGCTGTTTCAAAAACTTCCTGATTACTCAGTCCCACTGCACCGTTACCTAGCCACTCAAGCTGACTCCCAGCATAATTGGTCAGCTGGTTTTTCCGCTGCATGCGCTGTACAATGGCTGCTGGAAAAGACAAGTGCTTTGTTGTTAACTTAACATCCAGAAGCCACTTGCTGAATTCTTGTTGGTTGTGCAGGAGGCTCCACTTCTGCTTTTCAAAGATGTACGGTTGTATAATTGTGCATCTGTTTGCAGCCATTTCCACATGAGTGTAAACGTTGCGTTAAGGGGCGTGGCCAGCAGCAGCTTATTTAAATTTAAAGAGATAAGACGCCTTAAAACGGCTCATTCTGAACTGAGCAGAATAAAATCTCATTATCTGATTTTGTGCAAAAAATGTTATGAACTAACCTAACTTGCTCAAGGAAGCTTAATAAAACGATTTTATTGATCTTATGGAGTACAAAACAACATCTTTAGATGTGGTGAATTTTTTGCATTGTGCTGTGTGGGCAAATTTGTCATTTTTCAGTTACGTAGTGGGACATCACTGGCATTACCAAGAAAAATTAGAGAAAATTTAGTGCTTTAATTAATCATTTGTATTGTTAAATTTACAGTTAAATTTGTTATCTGGGATAAAGAAAGTATGTTGTTGTGTATGTGTAGGTCAGAGCTTTATAAAACTGAAGATCAAAAATGTCTAAACATTTCTGTTTGGTGTATTTTTTCTGATTTATTTAAGAAAAAGTCTGGCTCCAGTGCAGTTCGATCTAAAGACATGACTTTTGAACAGCAGTGCATTCCAAAAAACATAATTTTAAGAGAATCAAACTGAGACAGAACATATCGTTCTGTTGTAACATAGCTCTGCTTTAGAGTTTTAAGATGCATCGGTATCGGTAGACATAGGATTTTGTGAAGAGAAATCTGCCAATTTGAATAAAAAATTTAAAAAAGGTCCCAGTGCAAATAATATATTTTGCACAACTCTTTAGGATTTATCAGAAAGAAACGGTGGATGAACCCCGAAGAAGAGAATAAAACACGGAGCAGTAGTCTCCACTGAGGGAACATTCATGAGCCGTCAGTCAGATATTCTTCATCAGAGGTCGAGAGGTTAAAAAGCTGTTTCCAATTCCATGTGCAGGGCACCAAATCCAGGCTGAAGCTGTGACTAATCAGCAAGTGAAACCAAAGAATGGCTTCAATTCCAGAATAAATGACTGATTAATTCACAGCATCCGATTCAACTCGCTCAGCTCCCAGCTCCTCAGGAGCAGAGATGATGTTTCTAAAGGGACAGGAATATTAATAAATCTGTTTTTCTCTATTTTGTGATGATTTCAGATCGAAAGGTTTGTTTTTGTTCTTTTGTTGAGAAACAACCTCAGCTTCGCATTCTTCAGCCGTGGAATTGGCAGCTCTTCCGTCTTTGTTGACATGAAATATGATTCAGGTTTGGAGGTGAAAACATCTCATTACTGCAGGTTTTGAACTCTGCGTTGTTCCCTCTGTGGGCCTGGACTCCATTCCTCTTGGCAGGTAATGAGAAACCTAAGGACACGAGTCTTGAAAATTATTTTAACTTTGTTAAAAAAAAGTAAATTAATGTTAAAGAAGGTCAGGCTGAGGTAAAAAGCTCCTTCTGGTTATAATTTATTACACTGATTTGGAATAAACAAATGCATTAAAACATTTATATTTGCATTACTGTTCTCTGCTCTGAAACGGTTCATATTTTGTGCAGGAACATGTTAAAACATTCCAACAGGATAAATTGCAAAAACCTGAACATTCCCTTTAACTTAAGCATAAAGAAGATCTTGAATCCTGATTTCTTAGAATCCAGATGTTATGAACAAACATAACATTTCATGTTATTTATTTTCACATGCTTATGTGGCTGATTTAGGGAAATGTTGCACTGAAAACGACAGTAGATGATTTTAAATTAAAGCGTTTCTAAGCTCAGTTGTATTTGTATTTTTGAATTTGAATTGAAGTAACTATGGAAGAAAACCCCTAAAAAAACAATCTGACTTTATGTTGTTACTGGAAAACTCTGCAGGTCAGATGTCAGAAATGAAGATTATAAACTGGGATTTTTTCCAGTTTTCTGGGACTCATGACGATGTTGGGGTTCTGGTACCAAGCATTATTCTGATGTTACGCTTAGCACTTCAGTATTAGCAAGTATTCAAACAAAAAAAAAAAAAAACTCCAAGCGACTTGGTTTAAATTTCAGAAACTCTCTTTGGTCTGCTGCAGTGGTGTTTATTTAAAAAGTAAAATCTGCTGTGACTCAATAAAACCTGTCCATAAATACTTATCTGCATCTGAGACATAAAAAAGGTTTTCTCCAAGAAAAATATTCAACTTCATAGCTACAAATTACAAGAAAAGATTTGGTCCAAGGAACACATTACATACTCATGCGGCTCTCCAAAACCTCCCTGCCTCACACTAAGCAATTTTAGGAAATGTAAATAAATATTTTGCAAAGCGGTCTGCTGAATTAGCTCTGAAAATGGGTCAGGTCTGAGCTCAGTTCTGGTCTCCAGGCAGGACGTTTTCATTTATGAGAGTCTGGGTTACTCAGATTTGGTTTAATTTGCTGTTTTTATTTTTTGGTTTGATGTCGGCTTCAGTTGTGCTCCGGTTGAGTTTAAACGTCTTTCGTTTTCAGTCGTTGCTGCCACTTTATTTGATTTGTAGACTCAGTCTTGTTCTGCCCCACCTGGTCTTGATTTGTAATTATCTCTCCTGCATCATTTAGTCTTTTCTTCCTCACTATAAAAGTCGTGTGTTTCTCATGTTGCTCAGGATTCGGTTGGGTTTGATATGAAGTTCTTTGTGTTCAGAACCAAAGCCTACCACACTGTACTTAGAAACCTAAACACTGTTCTTCTTAAAGAAAAAACATCTGTTGATCTTCAAGGTTCTTATTTGGTTTAAATTTAAAATACTTAATTACAACCAGAAAATATTTGAAAAGGACTTCTAATGAGCAGATTATCATGAATAAATAAAAACAGTCAAACTTTACACTGCACTTTGTGTTATATTGGATATTACTAGGAAACTGGAACTTAAATGTATATTGTGTAGCCACCTAAGTCCATTTTGTTTTGCTCCTTTAACTTGTTGAGGTGATGCTAACGATGATGGAAGGTTTTCTGCTCTGAAAGGTTTAGGACTGCGACTGGAGAAAATACACACATTTTTGGTGTTGAATGGAAACTATCTTCACAAAATTAGTGTTTTGTTTTTTGTCATATATCCACTTTATTTTTATTTAACATTTATTTCACCAAGAAAACCCCGTTGAGATTCAAAATCTCTTGCGAAAGAACCCTGACCAAGACCGGCAGCGGCGCAGAGATTACAGAACATTCACAGCAAAAACAGAAAACGTTAACACTGTCATAAATCGATTAAAGGATTCCTCTGTGGAAACATTTACAGACAGATGATTCATTCTCAAAATCAGTAAGAACAGCCTTAGAAACATTTAGTGACAACAGATCCTTTAAGTTTATGTATTTCTGCAACTGATTCCAAGAAGATGGAGCAGAAAACTGAAAAGATTTCTTTCCAAGTTCAGTTCGAACTTTAAGCACCGAAAGCAAAAATAATGTTTCACAACAAAGAGGATATCCTCCTTTCTATTTATAGGCCAACACATAATTCACTAAATCCAATCAAAGTGGGTCGAAGAAGCACCAAAGGTTCAGCTTCCTTTACCTTACGCTTCAGATTCCAGAACATGTGACAACAAATAGGTTCTGGTGCTTCAGTTATCGGTCAGCACTTCCTGCCAGCCGTCAGTTTCCTCTCCAGGAAACACATTCCCTGTCTGCTCCCAAACAGTCGCAACCATGCAAGGAAATACACTGATGCATAAAATTATAAGGTTTGACAAGACCGGAGGCCTGGTATTCTGGTCCAGATGCCAACAGATCTGGTCAGAATAGACTGCTGCTGTCCCACTTCTGAAACACAAGTCGATCCATTTTTTTCCCTTAAAACTCAGATGAAAATTATGTCGTCTGAACCTTTACTTTCAGACGTATACATCCTTCTTGTTCTCCTAGATTAGCTCTGACAGAGCTGCGGGGGCCATTTCTACAGGAATACCATGCAACAATTAACATTTTTTTGGTAAGCCACTTTTATTCCACGGTGACCCGCCTACATTTGCAAGAGTGAGATGTGAGATATTTTTAAGATGTGAGATCTCTTACGGCTGAACATAAAAAAAAGAAAGACTTTGTTGCTCTCCTATTTGGACATGTTTTATTGGACCCACTTCCCCTACTGTACTATGTGAATGGTCGCAAAGGCAGCTAGCTTCCCAGTCGGTGACGAAGAAAGCTCGAGCAGCTGGATGGCACCACACCCAGACACATGGACCAGTAAAAGTCTGAGAACCTGGATTTGGTGGAAACTGTGACGGTTTTCACAGCATGGGTTCCTGCTTCCCGATGCATTTACCATGACTGTGTGACATGTGCGCTCTACTCTTTCACTTTCCATAGTTACTGTGCTCAGCTCTATTGTTATCTCCAGGTGTTCGTTTTCCAGAGGAACGTCAATAGGAGCTGGATTATGAGAGTAGATTGTATATTTCATCAGAGTAAACACCATCTTAGTCTCCGCTGTACAATGTTTATTTCTGAAGTTAAGAATAAAACAGGGTCTCTGCAAGTCAAATTTAAGACTTTTTAAGACCTTTTTTTTATGTCACCTTGAATTAAATTTAAGGCAGAAAAAAAACAATAAATCTAGAGAATGGTTGGGGGATAATGCTTGAATTAAATTAGTTTAATAAAAGAATAAACAAAGTTGTAAACCCGGAAAATAAACTTAAAACAAAAGCAAGCAAAAGAAGAACAGTAGTAAAATATATTTGCACATTCAAAAGAATGGGCAGAAGTATAAAACTTATTCTTACACCCACCCCCCTTACATCAGTAGCATCATCTAGTAAATTACTATACATGATAACTAGAATAACATTATCTCTTCATTTTACAATCAAGAATAGCAAAACGTGAGATTTAAGGGTCTGTATAATGGCTGCTGGCAGCAGTTTGAGCTCCTGCACAGCTTTAACCCCCGCAATGCCAAGATGTCTTCCACACAATGAACGTATAGCATCGAATGGGTTGAAGTGAGTCAATAACAAAGTCCAACATCATCCAGTCAACTGGCAATAAATTTGCATCTATAGAAAGATGCAGAAAAGCTAACAACAGTACGTTAGCAGCTAGTAACCGGTCGCTTCAACCGCCTTGAGTCATGGAACACAAAAATGTCTCAGTTTTTGCCTGGCAGACAAATTACATATACATATTACATATGAGTGATGCCAAATTTAAGACCTGTGGTGAATGTATTTAAAGCCAACTTACTTTTTAAGGAATGTATTTAAGACATTCTAAGGCCTTAATTTTAAATACTTTTTAAGGATGCACAGACACCCTGTAAAACAAAAACACTTACTGTTAAAGATGCCATCAGACCATTTCAGCTGAAGCTCTGATGTCAACATTTCATATTCAGGGCCTTTTTCAGGTTCAGATTCTCATCCTGACGGCTTCGCTCTCGCCTGCTCAGGCCTGATGCTGCTCTGCTGTGAGCTGAAGGCCACGGCTGGAAGAGGGCAACAGAACCGCATCAAACAAAAAGCAGAACTCATTCGCTGAGGCTCATAAAATATAAACCCTCCCTACAGCAACAGCACCTGCACAAAAAGGTTCAGTTAGAACTGAAGACTGACATATTTATTATTATTGGACCTGTATGTTTTGTGGATTTTGGCCTAAAACACTGAATGACATTCTCAGGAGTCGTATGCAGCTCTTGGATATGTCTCCAAGAATTAGTGCGTTTGCAAATTGTAATCTAACTTCCAATATTGTCAGCGTAATGCTTTCTTCCTCTCTGAGTGCTCTGTCCCACCATGATGGTACTGTACTTGTTTAGCTTCTCTGGCGGTTCTGAGGTTCTTCTCTTGGGTCTGAAACCCGGGGCTGGGCAACAAATCAACAACAATTTATATCGCGACAGACACGCAATCAATATTAATAGATGATATGTCCAAATACAATGTTCAGTAATTTCACTGAACTCCAATCCAGAACGGCTTCAGCTGCTCCACCTCTCACAGTGAGCTAAGTTTTTAACATTTAATTTACCCCTGAGATCAATAAAGTATTTGTGAAATGAATTTGAACTGCTTAGATGTGAAAGTGGGGTTGAGTGAAAGGAAGGAATGAGCTCTACAACAGCTCTAGAGGAAACTGGATAAAACAGGAAATGTCACTTCACCAGTATCTCAAATATCCAAAACAAAAAAAATCCCTAATCAATAATTATGAAGAAACTGATATAAAATCCTTATATGGTTTTTCAGCCATATTGTCCAGCCATACTATAACCCGTCTCCTTCTTGATGGCTGGATATTTCAGTCCTGTCTCTGCACATGGGACCTTCAGCCATCTTGAATGGAGCAGAACGATGAACCAGACACGTGAATGTTTCTGAGATGTTGCCTGATTTCTTTTGGACTTCTCCTGATGTAACACAAGAAAGTGTTGTGGTGCAGGAGTTAAGCACAGCCCACATAAAGAGGCTTTAGTCTGCCGTCACAGGTTCGATTCCCGGCCTGGTGACCTTTGGTGTCTGTCTTTCCTTACTCTCATTACCTACTTTCCTATCTTAGCACTTTCTAATAAAGGCCATTAGAGTAAAAAAAAAACCTTTAAAAGGAAGTGCTGTGTTTGAGGCATTACCTTGAGACACATTCACAGTATGTAAACTTCTGAGTTTTTACATTTAGCAAACAGGAATCATTTTGACAATCCTGACATAAAACCGGAAACATTTAGTTTGATTTAATGTCAGACACCGAGGGGAAAAGGGTTACATGTCTTATTTATGAAGTTTATGTAAATATATGGTTTCAACTGCATATATATTTAGAATATCTAAAATATACACAGCTGCTTCCAACCACAGGATAACATAGTCGGATTCATGTTTCGTCATTACTGAGATTTGTCTCTGCAGTTGATTTTTCCTGTCGTTTGGCTCTGAATAGATGAAACTCCACTGCTGCCTTCATGACATCCATTAGCGGTACGTTCACACACTGAGGACAGACAGCAGAGAGACAGCTGGGTGGTAGCGACTGTCCCTCTGCAGGCTAATGGTGCTCTGACTGAGAGAGGTTAAAGGTCAAACGCTGTTTGCCTTGAAATACACAGATGACAAGGCTTCAAGACATATCATGTCTGGATATGTGTGTTTACACTTTGATGGAAAGATGCATTAATAACAGTCCTTGACATTTACAAGCTTTTCTATTAAATAACAATTTCTGATATCAGGACCAAATTATACAAACATGACAAACAGAAAAGCCTTGATGCTGAGGAACGCTGCATAAATCCATCCAAACATATCAGCTCTGAGAACAAACAGTACAACATGATTTAACCCCGAGGACCCAGCCTGTGAAGAACGTGCGTGCCATGTGTGAAGGCTAACAGAGATGACATGCGTTCCGGCTCACCAGCACAAATATTTATGGAGTTGGCGATCTGCACCGTGATAAAACGAAAAAACACCCCCCACGTTAAAGCTCGGACACGATAACCTGAAACCGGGCTCGCCAGATCACAACTGGAGCTGGAACAGCTTCTCTTTTGTATTAAAACTTAATAAAACGGGACAGCAGAGCAAATATTTTCATAGCGGAAAACGAAGCCAGACGCACAGGTGCACTGCAGAGGCAGAGCGTGGAGGCAACGTGGGTTTGGCTCCAGAACAAGCATGAGCGAGCTGAGCCTTCACATGCAGCGGCTCTGTCTGTTGTCAAATGTGCACAATGTTGGCAGCGCGATCAGAACTTAATTATACATAACAGCTTTTCAATAAGTTGGCTAAATCGGAAACATTTGTCGAAATAATAACGATAAGGCAAGGGTTGACTAAACACTGGGACCAAAGAGACGGAAAGATAAAGAGCCGGAGGAGGGGAGCAGGCAGTGCACAAACAGATGGTCACTTTGCTGGTGAACATTAGACATCAGAGATGCTATAGGCACATCTGGAGTGGCAGGAAGCAGCATGCACAGAGCTGGAGATCTGGCAGTTAATTAGACATGGTTCAGGACCTCACACTGCAAAAACAATACATCTCACCACGCAATTCTGGTCCACTTTCAACGCAAATATGAAGTAAGCCAAAACTAGCTAACAAGTGACTTTTCAAAAAGACATAAGAACTTTATTTAAGGCAATAATTTCTTAATACTGATGAAAAAGTACTAGAACTAGTGGAAATAATGTCCCAGTGGAACTTAAAATATGTTCCTAGATCTTGCTGAAAAGTTACTTTTAAGACGGTTTTCTTATTTCCAGCATACTAACATATTCACATGAGAAAGTAGATCAAAAAGTGAAATAATCTGTCAGTAGAACAAGACATTTTAACTTAAAAACACTTTGGTTTCCCTAGAATGATCTGGAGTGTGTCGATGGGGAGAGGGACGTCTGGGTTTCTGTTGTTGACCTGTTACCTTGGCAACGCACTTCTGATCAGTTAGTATTTAACTGATCAAGTTGGGACCAGCCAAGAAAAAGTTTGAACCTACAAAAAATCAAAGTTTGTTGCTGTAACAAACATGGAAATGGTTTGCCCTAATGATAGTGAACACTTGGAGCAGGACATGGTCGAAAAGGTTTGACTTGTTTAAGGAACGCTACGAGCTTGGAGAGTTTGGTTATGCTTTGTTTCCACTGAGCGGTACGGCATGGGCCGCTGCAGCTCAGCAGGCTATTTTATGGTTTCTGCAGGTTTCATCAACTCAAATTTGAGACTTTTTAAGACCATTATGAAATAAATTTAAGACCGGTATCTCAACAGAAATGTACAAAGAAAATTGCATATTTCATATTGTAGTAGCGTCATTTTTTTTGCACAGACTCAATGCTGCATTGCATGGTTTGGCAACAGAAGTGAACCAGTGGCAAAGATGAACGTCATCCCGCAAACTGCAAATTTGCACTTACCCATGAGAGATGCAAAAAGCTAGCTAGCTAATTATCATGGGTCACAGAAATCAACAAAAATGTCTGTGTGACTTAAAAGTTTCAATGTCAGAAAAGTCCATGAGAAAAACAAGGAAATGATTAATTAGTTTTGCCACAACAAAATTGAAGACCTGTGATTAATACATCTAAGGTCATATTTTAATTCTCCTAATGAATGTAAGACATTTTAAGGCCTTAATTTTAGATGCATGAATTTAAAGTTTTTTAAGGATGTGCAGACACTCAGTATTTTAGAGTCTTGTTCAGGAGAGCATTTCCACCACCAGCAATCCAAATGCTTAACGTTGTGTCATGCTAGTGCAGTGCTTCTCAATTCCGGTCCTCAGGCCCCCCTGCCCTGCATGTTTTAGGTGTTTCCCTACTGCCACACACCTGGATTGAATCTATGGGCGATTAACAAGCTTCTGCAGCACTTGATGCCAGCAGAAGAGGTAATACAATCATTTAGATCAGCTGTTGTGAAATACAGGCACATCTAAAACATGCAGAGCAGGAGGCCTGAGGACTGGAATTGAGAAGCACTGTGCTAGTGGGACGACAAACAAGTAGCAACAATTTGTCTCCTGCATGTCAGTGATAAGCAATGACATTTTTCTGTCCCCCAATCACTGAACTGTGTGATGCCAGTAGCTCCACCCTAACCAAACCGCACCTCTGTCCCATGGGCCTACAGTTGAGCTTAAATTTAGTCAATTAACCTGACAGATGCTTACAAAGTGACGACATCATCATCTGGGCTTTCCCAACATCTCTTTACACTTTAAATTGAAAGATAAACTCATATTATTATGTCATTCAGAAAATATAAAAAACTGTTAATCCTAAATGACTCAAAGCAGAAAAGGTTTTAGTCTGATTTAATATCAAACATTGAGGAAAATCATATGTTTTTTCCATCGATGTTAATATCTGGTTTCAGCTGCGTATCATAGATCCAGAACTGGAACTACTAGTGAGAATCCATCATATATTATGGAGCAAAAAAAAAAGAAAACATTTTTAAGATATTAGATATAAATTTTAATGTCAAAAGAGGAAGTAGAATTGAGACATGAACCTATCCACCCTTTCTTGATGGAGGTGGGATGTGTAGGCCGGAGCTGGCGCTGGTGTCACTGCTCTGTGCTCTTTGTGGCTGTGGAGGAGGAGGAGGAGGAGGAGGAGTTGGAGGGACGGGATTCAGAGTCCTGCGGTGGGAGGTTTAGTGCACCGAGTGGGCAGCAGCTCCAGCATCTGCTCCCTCTTAGCGGCAACCACACTGTGTGTTATTGTTCCCGACAGAGACCAAAAAAGTCACGGGGGGAGGCTGAGACGGGAGGAGGAGGAAAGGAGGAAGAACAGATAGCGGAGAATGACACATGAGCTACAAGAATTTAAAAAATAAAGACGGAGCGAGAGATGTGTAAGTCTGATCAAGTCGGGTTTTGAAAGCTGGAGATCGAGGCGGCGTGTGAAGGCATGTGTCACCCCAATGGGAGGGAAGGGAGACCTGATGAGGGGGGAAGCCTCATAAAAGCATCATTAGGGAGTCGGTTGTACCTCCAGGCATAGTCGTCCAGTGACTCACATCTACGGGTTGTTGGGGAGGAGGAAGAGTTCAGGGCCACAAGATGGGTGTTTGGGATGAACACAAGGTGAGAAACTGATAAATAAAACAGTCCATCACACTATTTTTTTATCTTTCAGTCGGGTGTAAAACTTTATCCACAATGCAGTGTTTTAATAAAGACTCCAAATATTACAAAATAAACGACTGACTAAATCCAGGGTGTCCAACTCAGAATGAGTTGGCATTTTCATATTTGACAGCTATTAATAAATTGAAAACCCTGGAGGTGAGAGAGTAAACCTCAGAAAGTACTGAGCTGCAGCCCTGAATACAGCAGAAATGTCCTTTATTCTCCCTCAGTAGGGAAATTCAGGTGTACCAGGAGCATGTATGTTCACGTAAATATAAAAGAGACTGTGAGGCTAAATTTACAACAGAAGAAAATGCCATAGTTATTACGAATAATACGCTCAGATTCAAAGAACTGGGCAACAGAGTAGGATCAGTTAAAAAATGTGCAGACTGTGAATGCATGTCTGTATAGAAATCAACGAAAGAAATGGACAAACTATGGAAGACAGCAAGAATGCAAACATATAAAATCTTACTGCTGCTGTGAGGAAGGACCTGCGATAATGCTCCTTTGTGCCCCCAGGATGGAGCAATCTGCACGCATGGAATGGTAACATTGTCTAAGATTTTATTAAGATGTTAGTGAATTTTGTTTCTTCAGGCATTGACTTCTTCAGGAAACCCTGGAGAAGATCCAGTTCGCTTGAGGGACAAGATATCCCATATTTTTGTTTTAACTTTAATATAAATAGAGCCAAAAACACCCAAGAACTTTTACCCAAAGGGAGACAGACACATTAATCCATTCAGTCAACTTGTCTCAACACAGTAAGTGTTTTTGAAGAAAGGTTGACTCATAGAATGAAAAACTTTTTCCATCCTTGCAAACTTGGATGGGGAGTTGGTGTCCATCTCCACAGATAACCAAACAAAACAATCAACCCAAGCAAAACAGGACATTTTTTTTTACTAGCACATCTTCTTTCATCTGAAATACTTTGTTTCTTTCATTAATGTTTTTTGTTTAGTTGGTCATTAAGCTGCTGAAAGTAATTGATGTTGCAATAAAATTAGTTCTGAGTGATTAGCTTTCAGCTGGAGGATTTTGGACCGGTTCTGTCTAGAAGCTGTTGCAAAATGACATCACCTCTGGCAGCTTTCAAACTAAATGAGCTGAGAATCTGAAAGGGGCGATGAAATAAGAGAATAAATTGCTGTTTTTAATCAACAGTAAACAGAAACTTTCTGTTAATATTTACAGAACAGAAACGTTTCTGCAGCCAAAATACTGAACTGCTGATTTCTGATGCCCTCGTACACAATGTGTTGATCCACAAATGTATCCATTATAATACTGACTTTCACTATTTTATTTTGAACATATATGGATGTAATATTATATATTTTCATCTGTAACTTAAAATTTTGACAAATACTGAAATATCTAGTATCTACCAGTAGGTGGTGACACTGTTGGCATTTGAATGTTGTATATGTGTAAGAAACCTTAGAAACAGCTGCACTGGTGGGATTTCTAGCACAGACAGTAAAGTTGGGACGGCGTGACGTCTGCTGCAACATCATGTTTCTGAAAACTGTTAATCAAGTCAGGATTCAGATCGGTGCCACTCATTTTACCCTTTCACCATGTTGTGTTTGCGTACTTTCAGTTATGTTGTTCTAAATTTTTAAAAGGAACTATCAACCATCCATCACAGGACAAACCACCATGGGTGCACACACACCCACAGTCATTTTTGTGGACTGTGGGAAGAAGCTGGAGTACCCAGAGAGAAACCACACATCCAGAAAGACCCCAAGCTGGGATTCGAACCTGAACCTTCTTGTTCCAAGAGATGAGGTCAGATAGAGCTGTTCTGGTTTGATCACGGGACATGAGCTGCATTGTTTTGTCTTAATTCATTTGTAAGTTGCTAAAAGCATCTGCTAGCTGCATAAACATGAACATGATCTCAATAAGCATCAACTGGCCTAAATGAGATCAGCACCAAACAATCTGAGAAGGGCTGCAGTTGTTGGCAGTCGACGTGTTTCCATTACAAATGTGTGCAAAACTTTGTCAATATTTTGCTGATGTCCAACAAACACAATTTTGCAGTTTCGATGTTTTCATGAAATAAGAAACGCGACTAAAATCACACGAGAATAAGATTGTTCTTGTGATAACTCAGTAAAAATTATAACGCCGATTGTCGTCTTGTTCTTCATGGTTTGCGCCAGTAGCAACATCTGCTTGTTGATCATGTGACTTGTGTGATGTGAAGAAGTGTTTCCATTGCTCATCCTGCACCAAAGGTTTTTTTCAAGACTGGCATGCTTCCATTAAGAGAAGTTCTCTAAACAGCCCTTAGCTGTGGGTGTACAAGTAGTTTCTCAATTTTCTGATTCTTCTGTTTAGTATTGAGCAAACAGCTTATGTGTAATTGAGATACTTTTTGTAATAGAGCTTCTCTGAAGGTTAAATTCTACATATGCCTTCATTTGAACCTTTTAGGCTGTTCTACCCGTCTGTCAGCGGGGTTAGACGGGTTGTCTGCCATTTGGCTGAACTCCTAACTAAATTATCTATTAACAGTCATTCCCACCTTTGGCCAGTTGTGTTTGTCCTTTTGGGATTTCTCACACATATCTGACATGTTGGTAACATGTTACTGTGCACGAGTATGAGGAATGTGGGAATGGTTTTGGCTGCGGTGATTTGCTGACAGCCGTCTGTGTACACAGGGCCGATGATAGAACGAGAATTATAAAGATATAAAAATGTCTGAGCGAGGGATACGGAGAGGATTTTAGCTTACACCTGTGAGTTCAGAAGTTCATCTGCGGATTGTGCTGAAACTGTGCAACTGGCTCTGAATGCCGTGCAACCCTGTGCTCAGAGTTTCACAGATATACAGATACAGAAGTGGAGTTAATTAGCAGCAGCTGATGGAGCCTCGTGCTGCTGAAACCTCATCCAGCGCTAGCTAACACAAACAGTCTTCTCCTCAACCGGTTTTAGAAAGTGCAGTTATCTTTTCTCACTGAAGAAGCAGAATAATAAAATGCTTTTGTAAAACATCAGCTGCAGAATTTTTTTTTAATGTAAATCAACTGTCATTTTGTCAAATCGTTGACCGGAAAGATGAATTTGGAATGACCTTTGACCCTTTTCCTGAACCTCAATGTATTCCACTGAAACTGCATGTGATATATCAACACAAGGTAGCAGATAATTACAAAGACAAATCAAAATGATGCAATAAAAAATACATTCAAGTAAAAATCTGAAAGGTGTGGCATGCATTTGTATTCAGCCCCTCTGATGTCCCTAAATAAAATCCACACACAAGGAAGAAGGTGCTGCAATAAGCGATCAAAATTTAACTCTTTGGCCAAAAAGATGTTCTGCAGAAAGTAATGCACCTTCCCTATGGTGGGACATGGTGGCAGCAGCATCATGCTGTGGGGATGCAAACTAAAAAACTGCATAGCACTCGAGCCTGGAGCAGACGTTTCCCTTCCAGTAGGACAAGAAAATAAAAATAAAACCAAAGCTACGATGGCAAGGTTTTAATCGAAGCATTTTGAGTTAAAATGGCCTAGTCAAAGATTTAATTTGTGTTGGTCTGCAGCATAAGATTGAAATAAAATGCATTAAAATTTGTGGTTATAACACGACAAAATGTGGAAAAGAGTTCAGGGTGAAAATAATGTTTAAAAATATCTGGATATGTGATTAGAAAAAATGTAATTTCTTCCATTAATTAACAACGTCTCCCATGGTGGCGCACAGACACAGCGGATCGGACATCCTTTTATGCTTTTATTGTTTTTATCAGTATGTTCAGATCACCTACATTTCTTTTATATTTGGTTAAATTCCTGCCACAATGATAATAAAGGAATTCTGATTAGTGATATTTTTTGTTACTTCTAATTAACAGGAAACAAACAAACAAAAAAAAAAACTCCTGCTGAACATCCTGCGCACCCTGACCCGACTCGACATCCGACCAAACTTAAAAAGGAGATATTACAATAAAATAAGACTTACCATAAATCTGAGGGTCCTGGCATGAGCCTTTTCTTTCCACAGAAATATGGTTCAAAATCTTGTGTCTTGAGCCTGTGGGTGTAGTCTATATATCCAGATACCTCCTGTCCAAGAGTATTATAATCCCTTATGAAAATGACCGACTGTAAAAGAGGAGAGAAAAAAGAAAGGAGAGCCTCTGTGTAAATCATCATGACCATTAAACCTTTTTTCTGGGGAAAGACCAGTAAGGACAAATGTCGGGTTTTTTTGGACAGATGAAAGGCATCTGGCAGGAATAGACCAATCTTAAAATACAAAGGGTCTTGTTAAATTTTGACACATGTTGAGGATAAAAATGAGTCAAACTGATGTCGTCCTGGAGAAGCCTTAGAGAGGTGGGCCGTCTGCAGAGTATCCTGCTCAGATAAGAGCGTGGGACTCCTCGGGGCCCGAATCTTTTAACTTACAGTAACTGGAGTGTGATTTCCGTTCCAACACTCCCACAGTCGGAGCAGGAAAGGCTCTTTAAATGCCATGAAATGTGAAGTTTGGATATAAAAGTTCTCGTGCAAACACCGGACATCAACAGACCTTTTTATTCACGGGCGTCTCAAGTTGTCTGGTCATATTTGAATTGTGTTGAAGATGGGACATTGTTTAGCTTATTATATTCAAATTTAGCTTGAACATACCGGTTAGCTCATTAATCCCTAACAGGTTTCATACACTACAGGCCTCTTTAGGTAGATTTAGTTGCCTGAACTTTTAAGAGCATGCATTGTTTTTAGGTGGAAGGCAAATTGCTATTCTAATTTTGTGTTTTTTAAATAATAGCAAACAAAAAAGCTGCATTTTAATGAAAAATAAAAGCATGTTTGAAAGAGATAATGACACTCCCATATTGTTCTCTTACAAACCTGCTGTAAGGCACAGCTAAATTGAACAGATCTGAACTGAACTTAAAGGTGACTGATGCTTCCTTGAACTAGTTAGGATGTCTGAACAAAACATGTTCATTCTGCAGATAATCATTATTGGGTGATGAGGTTTTGGTCTGGTTAGTTCTGCCTGACTTCAGATCTGTTCAAATTTCCCAACTTAACGTTAACACTCACATGTGAAAACGGTGCAAACAGATGCACAATTATGCAACTATACACCTTTGAAAAGCATCAGTAGATCCTCCTGCACAACCAACAAGAATACAGCAAATGGTTTCTGGATGGTAAATCAACAGTAGAGCATTTGTCTTTTCCAGCAGCCATTGTACAGCGCATACGCCGGTAAAACCAGCTGACCAAGATTTCTGGAGTTCCACTCAGGTTGCTAGGCAACGGCGCAGTGCCCTTTGATTGTGACTTAGCAATCAGCACATTTTTGAAGCAGCTCATTTTCCACGTATCAAAAAAATATTAACTTATTGCCATAACATGGGTTGGTGTTGAACTGAATCTGGAGAAATTCTAACTCTATAATTAATGTATTTCACCTGTTTTTTATAAAAATGACATTTGTTGTAATTTGAAAATGTATAAATATAGTGAATTGAAATTAAATGAGCTTAAGGCTGAACACACATCCTGTCTTTTCATGCATTTTGTAGTCGATCTTTTATTTTATGGAATATAAAAGATAAATATGACCCAAGATTGTGCTTGAGCTTTGCAGATAGTGCTGGTAACAGACCAAACACACAAATCAGATGTAGAGACAATGAGTGCAGCAGGGGAAATGGGTCTGGATTCTTCAATGTAAGCATATCCTCACTATAAAGACAAGTTTTCCAGCTGCTTATCGGTGAGAGCCTCTTCAAAGTTGCGTTTAAACAACCATTGGAAGAAAAAGATGAGAAATGACTTTATCACTGGATTCAGACAAAGAGATCTGGAGCCAAGTAGTTCAAAACCAACCTGGGTAAAAGCAGAACATGAATCGATCTTTTTATGTTGACTTGATAGTACAGATAACACCTGATGACAACGAACGGGAAGAACTCCCAACAAAGGACGGACTCAGGTGTGAAGAGGTTGTTTTGTCTGCCTGTTCCCACAAAGAAAAGATGTTTTTCTTTCTTTTCTGACTCCTTTTGTGTTTGACATGTCTTGTTTGCTCTGAGCATGAGTAAGTCAAACTGTTCTGCTTACAGTAACACCTCCTTGCAGGATACCTCAGAGTACGGTATCCCATTTGTGTGCCTGTCAGGAGGTGGGCCCTCTGCAGGGCGGGGGCTGCAGAGCTCACAGGAAAAAACGCATCTTTCATGTTTCCATTAAGCAAATTTACTTTTGCAATAACAGTTTGCGCAGATATATAGTCAATGGAAATAAATGCACCTATACGTAAACATATTAATAGGGTTTTTTTTTCAGGCTACATATAGAGCTCAGTTAATTTCTTTCAAATATAGAGAGCTTAGAATAAACATATCACACTCCTACTTGCTGCTAAACAAGCACCTTGAATTTCCAGGCTGCTTGCTGAAGGAAGCCGGGGGACCTCCACTTTACGCCATGGAAAACAAGCAGAGGCTTTACATCACCTGTCAACAATTATCAAGAACAGGTGCTGTGACCTCACAGGGCAGTGAGGGAGAGGCCCCGCTTTATGGCAAACATCAGTCTGGTTAATAGTCGAGACGCTGAGTGCTGCTCAGCCCCAGGTACAGATACTGGCTCATTGTTTTACTCTTTGAAATCCTCCTCATGTGTGTCCTTTAGAAACTTCACCGCTGACCTTAGGTAGAAGGTTACATAAACTAATAAGCAGACTGGGAGAATCCTTTAATCTACAATTCAATGCAACAAAAGCATTTCAACGCCCTGCGGCCACTGCTCTCTTATGAAGACTCAAAAAATATGTTTGTTCGTTCAGAGACAAACTGTTAAACTGAACCCAGCTGACACTAACCGAGCTTCGATGAATAACCCTCCGCCTCTTTCTGCTCAGATGTGAATTACTCCAATCCTTCAGAGGATTGGAGTAATTCTGATTCAAACAGAAGCTGACGGGGGCCTGACACGTACTGCGTCCGTCTTTGTGCTTTTGACAATGTCCTACAGGTGGGAAGACAATGATGGCTGGACCACCTGACATCCTGTGGCATGTGTGTGTGTGTGACTGTACACACACACAGAAACCTAAACAAAGCTAGCAAGCCACAGGATGGGGTAATGAACTCTGCCGCAGAAACACTCAGCTGTCGGTAACGTCTGTGGATGTCTGTCGCCTTTGTTTTCTCAGAGTCCTGTTGACGTTTTTTCAGCCGATGCTCTCGTCCTTTCAGCATGCTGAGTGCAGCCGATTCAACATGTTGGAAGGACATTGGGGCTCAGAGAGCGAGATCATTCTGCAGCTAAACTGCTCTTAATGCACAAACCCAACAGAATTGTGTCTTTTTTTAATCAGATGATTCATTCACTTGATTTTTCATTTTTGTTGTGAACTGTAAAGTGCATTAATCTTATCTGAAAATCAATAAGGAATGTATTGATAAAGCCTAATTCTGGCATTTGGATCAATTCTCAGGATCAGAGCTAAATCTAAAATACTTCAAGGACGGCAGTTTTACCTTTATTAAGATTAGAAAAGACGTGATTTATTAATCCCAGAATTGGACAATTATCTCAATTTGTCTTTACGTTTGAAAGCACCTACAGTAAATTATAAAAAGCTTTGCTACTTGTCTCGGATTTCTCTCTCTGCTCTTCTTCCTATACATCTTCTGTTGAATACAGGCCACCTGTGTCACAGATAGAGAATATGCCCTGCTTTTAATATTAGATCTGATTGATGGCATTTCAAAAAGACTGGAAAGAAGCTAATATATATGCTGCTGAATGGTTACATGTGTAATTTTTAAACTGTCTTCATAGCAGCAACACTGATGACTTTTTCTTTGTTCATTTGAACCAGCTGGTTAACTGGCACAGACTTGATTTCCAGGATAGTTTATAACATTTCAAAAGGCCATTTCAAGGTCCTAATGTTAGTTTTCTTTATCAACTCCTTTGAAAGGGTGGATAAAGTGTCTCTGTCCTTTAGAAACAGACAGTTCTCTTCTGTTTTCTTGACATTTTTCAATCTTTAACAAAACACTAATTATTTGACTCCAGCTCTATAAGATGTTTTATTAAAGGTGTTGATCAATCAATCAATCAAATTTTATTTGTATAGCACATTTCAATAGCAAGGCATTTCAAAGTGCTTTACATAATTAAAATAAAAACAGCATGTAATAAACAATGAGAAAGAGAAAGAGATTTTGAAAAAACAAAAAACAAAAAAAAAAAACTGCACCCCTTTTAGGACTTCAGTCAAACGTCGTTTAACTGAAGTCCTTAGAGTCCCAGTTAAACGTCGTTTAACTGAAGTCCTTAGAGTCCCAGTTAAACGTCGTTTAACTGAAGTCCTTAGAGTCCCAGTTAAACGTCGTTTAACTGAAGTCCTTAGAGTCCCAGTTAAACGTCGTTTAACTGGGACTGTGGTGCATAGAAGCTGAATGCTGCTTCTCCTCATTTTCCGGGGGGCTTTAAATCATTAAAACATAAACAGTGAGTAAGAGAAATAAAAAGCTGTAGAACTTTAGTTGAGACGCCTTCAACTGGGACTCCAACCCTTCGGACTTTAGTCAAAACGCCGTTTGACAAGGACTCTAACCTCTAGATATAGCTCTTTTAAAATTCACTTACGTTTCTGTTATCGTGTACATCATTAAAACATAGACAGTGAGAAAGAAAAATAAAAATAAATTAATAGATAAAAAGAAAAGATAAAAACATTAAAAACATCGAAGACATCAAAACCCACTCTCTAGCCCTAATTTAGCCATAAGCAGCTCTAAATAGGTGGGTTTTAAGTTGAGATTTAAAGGCACCCACTGTTTCAGCTGTTTTACAGTTTTCTGGAAGTTTGTTCCAAATTTGTGGTGCATAGAAACTGAATGCTGCTTCTCCTCATTTGGTTCTGGTTGTGGGGATACAGAGCAGACCAGAACCAGAAGATCTGAGGGGTCTAGACGGTTGGTACAGCAGTAACAGATCTTTAATGTATTGTGGTGCTAAACCGTTCAGTGATTTATAAACTAACAACAGTATTTTATAGTCTATTCTTTGAGCAGGGAGCCAGTGTAGGGACTTTAAAACAGGTGTTATGTGCTCTATCTTCCTGGTTTTAGTGAGAACGCGAGCAGCAGCTTCTGGATCAGCTGCAGCTGTTCGATTGATTTATTAGTCAGACCTGTGAAGACGCTGTTGCAGTAATCAATGCGGCTAAAGATAAACGCATGTATGAGTTTCTCTAGATCTCGCTGAGACATTAGTCCTCTAATCCTGGAGATGTTCTTCAGGTGATAGAAGGCCGACTTTGTGACTGTCTTAATGTGGCTCTGAAGGTCCAGGTCAGAGTCCATCATTACTCCCAGGTTTCGGGCTGATCGCTGGTTTTCAGTTGTAATAACTGAAGCTGCGCAGCTAAAGTTATTATCTTTAGGTCCAAAGATAATAACTTCAGTTTTGTTTCTGTTCAGCTGGAGAAAGTTTTGGCACATCCACACATTTATCTGTTCTAAGCATCTATTCAGTGATTGGATGGGTTCAGAGTCACCTGGTGACATCGTGATGTAGAGCTGTGTATCATCCGCATAGTTATGGTAGCTGATCTTATTTCCTGGTATAACCTGAGCCAGTGGGAGCATGTAGATATTGAAAAGGGGTCCTAGGATTGAACCTTGGGGTACCCCACATGTGACCTTTGACCTCTCTGATGAGAAGTTTCCGATTGAAACAAAGAAATCCCTGTTTTTTATGTAAGATTCAAACCAGTTGAGCACTGGACCGGAGAGTCCGACCCAACTCTGCAGTCGATTCAGTAAGATGTCGTGGTCAACAGTGTCGAAAGCTGCACTGAGGTCCAACAGAACCAGCACTGTGGTTCTCCCACAGTCTGTGTTTATGTGGATATCACTGAACACTTTGACTAGGCCGTCTCCGTGCTGTGGTGAGCACGAAAACCAGACTGGAAGGAGTCAAAGCGATTCATTATTGTTAGGAAGTTAGTTAATTGTTTAAAAACTGCTTTTTCTAAAATCTATCCCAGCCCTAATTGGCTGCGTCAGTAAATTTAGTAAAATATCTGGGTATAAGGTCAATTACGAAAAATCTGAAATTATGCCTTTGGGTTTCTGTGACCGGGGAGAGCCAGCATTCATCAAACCATTTCGATGGGCTCCTACGGGGTTAAAGTATCTGGGAATACGCATGACATCTAAAACTAATCAACTGTATCCCGAAAACATCAGTCCTACAATCTCCCATATAAAGGACAGATTGGTGAGATGGAAGAGGCTTCCCATATCCTTTCTGGGAAGAGTTAACCTGGTTAAGATGATAATCCTCCCTCAGTTAATTTATCCAGTGTCTATGCTGTTTCTCTTTATTGACTCTAAAGACTTAGCTGGAATAAATAAAGCAATATCAGAATTTATTTGGGCGGGCAGGAAACCTAAAATTAAAACTGAAGTTCTACAACTTCCCAGAGCCTTGGGTGGATGGGCTCTGCCCAAGATTGAGAACTATATATTGTCTTTACATGCAAGAATTATTTCAATGTGGGCTACCCAAAAGCATGCTAATGCATGGCTAAGGATTGAAGAAAGTGTTTGTAAACCCTACCACCCAATAAATCTGTTAAATAAACAACAACGAGAACTCCCAGCCATGGCTAAAGATAATTTTCTAATTACTAATACCATTAAAGCATGGAATACTCTGAAGAAAATGTTTGGACAGAATAAAAACTTTTCATGTCTGACAACACTGGTAGACAACCCGGATTTGACAGTAGAGGGCGCTGGTCCTGATCTTAGGTCATGGCGGGATGCTGGCATTGCTAGGATGCATGATCTATGGCATAGCGGAAAATTCAAGACATTTGAAGAATTAAGAACACAATATGGTATTGCTTCCAGGGACTTCTATAAATACCTTCAACTAAGGCATTATGTTAAGGCAAAAACTGACTCATTAGAGGTGGATTGTTATTTACTTGATAAAGCTATTCTTGATTGTCATAAACGTGGGAGATTTGTGTCAAGATTCTATGCTGAGTTACAAACGCTAAGGAAAGATAACTTGGAGAATTTACGATCAACCTGGAACAGAACTCTGAAAAGCACAATTGATTCAGAAGCATGGGAAGACATCTTGACTCTGCCTTCCAGAATCTCAGTATGCAACCGATATAAAGAAATGCAATATAATATTTTACACAATGTATACATATCACCATATATATATAGCAAGTACACACCAGGAAGCTCTCCAAACTGTCCTAAATGTAAAGTAGCTACAGGAACTAGAATTCACTGCCTATGGGAATGTAAAATTATAGAGGCATTCTGGCAGGCAGTGTGTCATGAAATCAGCTCTGCTATAGGACAAACAGTGCATCCTGGTCCAGTGCTTTGTCTACTTGGACTCATACCCACTCACCTGGGTACTCACAAAGAGACTGTGCAATTCTTATTAATGTTGGCCAGAAAGGTAATAATGGTTAAATGGATAGGTTGTGATGCCCCATCGATCCAGCTATGGAAAAACCTATTTTCTGAAGTGATTGTATTAGAAAGATTGAGATACTCTCTGGATGGAAAATTTTATACCTTTAAAAGAAGATGGGAACATGTTCTTAATTATTTCAAAATTAACAAACCAGTAAAGTGAACCTAAATGACATGTCATTGAGTCTGTAGCTCAACTGGTGCCTGTCAAGAGAATGCTGTGACTTATTTACATGCCTCCAAATTTTCTCTTCTGATTCTGTGCTGTGTAAGTTTTTTTTTTTTATTTTATTTTATTTTTTTTATGTTTATATATATTTTATTTTTAATGTTTATATGTTTGTATAAATCTCAAAATGCCTAATAAAAAAACAACAACAAAAAACTGCTTTTTCAATAACTTTGCTGATGAATGGGAGGTTGGAGATCGGCCTGTAATTCTGCAGTAGTGATTTGTCTAGATTGTTGATATATCACACCACGGTTTAGTTGTCAGTTATCCTAATGACTTGAATTTTGCTGAATCTGAAAAACATCAGAGTTAAAGAGTAAAGTCCCTGAGGGACTCTATTGTTCAGAATTATTGTCGCTAATGCAGTTATTTGTTTCATTTATGACAAGAAGTTAAACAATGTTACATCCTGACTTTCTTTATTAGCTGCATTAACTTCTGTTTGTCAAATGAAGCAGAAATAATGCGACATGTTTGATCTGATGGAAACCTTTCAGCCAAAGGTTACATATAGAAACATATCAGCCCCAAACTCCACGGCTTCATTCACAACTGGCTCACTGTTGGGCCTTCTATTTTTACTTTCCATTTCGCTCTCTTGTTTACATTTGGGCACCAAAACAACTTGATTAGAGGCACAAAAGATTATTCAGCAAGCCGAGGAAATGTGTATTTTAATCACCGAATCCCAGCCAGAGCCCCACAGACTAAAGAAACAAAATTAAAAAAAGGCATGATTTTCTTCCAGTAAGCTGGTTGATGATCGTGTACTAAAGTACTGAAAGCTGGCAGTAAACAATGAAGATGGTTTCAACCCTGACCGTTTGTGCTTTGCCCATCCCCCATGTCTGCGCTCTGACTCGGACCCGTCTGCCAGCTCCTGTGGACTCCTTCCTCTTGCTCCTCATCCCACAGCCCACCTCTGCCCACACCAGCTCCCTCAGGCCCTGGGAACAATCCTGCAGTGTCAGGGAGCCGTGCAGGTGTCTTGCGGTGTCAGCTGCCACACTGTTTATTATTGGTGGTCTGCGCCTTAGGAGGAATCGCAGGCCATCACTAACAACTGTGTAAATTTGTTAGGGTAAGGAAAACACGGCCTGTGCTACAGAAACGTTTTTAGTTGGGAACTCTTTTTCTGGATAGCTTTCCCCTTTCTTGATATTTGCTGATGACTGAGTGCATGTGCTGTGGAGAGATTGGGGTGGGTTTTGGGAGGGGGATGAGGGTTGGGAGGTGGGGGGCTTTGCTTATTTGACTTGGAAGTGACTTCACACGGCCAGCTTGTGAAATAGATGCAATGGTGGAAACCATATGTGCTGAGGTGACTTGCATCAGTGGGGATCTACCCAAATTACACTTCCTGCAGGATATGCTATCCAGAGCCAGAGCTCACTAACTCACAGGTTTGTTACCAGTGGAGCATTGCAGTCAGTAACACACCTTAGCTGTTAGCATGTCTTATATTTATTTAATCTTATATAAAAGCTTTAACACATATTAGAGTGGAAAATCTATCTTAATTTTCTTTAGATCTAATTCGGTGACAATCTATGAAATGTACATAGCAACAAGGTTTCCATCCATCCCAGTGAAGAATATTTATACTAAATAATAATGGGAAATAATCTGTGGAGGAGCTGACTCACTCTTCTTTGCAGAATTGTTTTAATTCAGAAACATTTGATGGTTTAAAGCATGAAAATCCTGTTTATGGTCATACAAAAGCATCTCAATCAATTTTAAGTCTAAACATTGACTTACACTCACTGAAACC
The DNA here is from genome assembly GCF_051168715.1 of Poecilia mexicana. Lineage (NCBI taxonomy): Eukaryota > Metazoa > Chordata > Actinopteri > Cyprinodontiformes > Poeciliidae > Poecilia > Poecilia mexicana. Next base: position 3,870,704 of record NW_028263378.1, read on the forward strand.
TTCATTTTTCAATTGCGCTATTTTTTCTGTCCCAACACTGTGGTTAATCATACCTACGTTGGGGGTTTAAGGCTATTGCAGATACAAAAAGAGGCAAAAGACTCAGATTTTTAGATTAATCTCAGAAACCTTCTAGAAAAAAAACCTTGGAAATTTCTGAGTTTCAAAAGTCACAACTTTGCTAGAAAAAAATAGGTTTTCTGGGAAAAAACTTGTAACTTTCAGAGTTAGGGAAAAAAAATAAAATTTTGAGTGTTTTAGAAGAAATGTATTACTTTGTTTTCTATCAAAAATGGCTCTAATACTTAAAATATTTGTAAAGTGGGAAAATATGTTTCCACGCCACAGTTAATCTACACACATAGAAACAACATATTTTTCGAGCTCAATCATTTCACATGCATGAACATGAACCAACCAAAATAAGAAATGCTGCCATGTCTGCAGTTTTTTCAGTTCAGCTGCACTCAGATCTTTTTCTGTCATTAAAATAACAACAAAATAAATTAATTAAATTTTACATCTAGTAGTAATTGTCTGATGTGATTTTGAGTGCAAGAAACAGGGATGAAAATAATCAGAAGGCATTTCAATTTTTTTTTTTTTTGCTCTTTTATAATTACAGGGTGTGTCACTACACAGATGTTTTGCCAGCGAATAAAAAAATGCACAAGTGAAGTGTTCAAAAGGACTCGTTGCTCTGTGATGTGGTTGTATCTGTATTCCCTTAAACCCAACACAAAGGTTGGTCAGGCCCACAAAACACTTGACTAAATAAATACACTGGCATGGTGGCTTTTCCCTTTTTAATGCCGTTCTCTGGTTTCTAGAAGTGTAGTTCTAGACAAAGTGAACAGGATATGTTCTATTTAATGAATTTATACAACAATAAAAATTGTTTGGGTTCTAAAATCCATAACAATATATCAGGAAACAACATTAAAACAAATAAAATGAAAATTCCCAATTTGCAATCCTTTCACTTCCAAAAAATGTAGAGCCTATATCTGTGTTAAAATGATGGAATTTTGTGTTTTTTCCAAATGCATCCATGGACTTGCTGCATGTGTGTTTTTGCACAAATAAATAAATCCAAAAGCAGGTGTCCTCGCGTTGAGCTCTCTAAACACCCAATGGTAGTCAGCTACGCCCAGTGAGGTTAGCCATGAGGGCAGAGCGACTGCGGCCAAACACCAAAACGGGAATCAGCTCCGCCAATCAGTCAGGAAGGCAAAAAGCAGCTAGCTCAACCCTGGGTTGCGTTGGCTCCTGCCTCTTCGGAGAGGCCGGCAGTAAAGCCATCACCACAAAATAAGTGGCTTGAACCCACGCGCTTGAAATTACAGGGCACTCCGAATCAGAAAATGCTATTCTGCTTTTCGCAATTGATGTTTAAGAAATTCTATTAAAACCTCCCCAGTTGGGCCCAAAACGCAGCTTTGCTGCTTTTCCTCCATGCCGGCTAGAGAAATCCTGCTTCATCTGGAGATTTCTAACGCTCTGCAGAAGCAGCAAACTGGTATGCACACAATGGGGTACGTATGGATGCATGACAACACCGCAGTGGAAGCTGTGGTTGTGCTGAGGAGGTATAAATGCAGCATTTAGCAAATTACAAAATCTGAAGGCCAAGAATAGCCACAACATGCCTCTATTCTAGACGGGGGAATGCAACTTCCTGCTGCAGCAGGAAGCAGGGATGGAAATATGAACAAACATCATCAGATGACCAGTTTTGATGTTGTTCTTTTTATGCTCCACGCAGCTTAAATATGCAGAATTATGTGTTTTCCAGCAACATAAAATCATTTTATATCACTATCAAGTAATTATGTTACCTTCAGTTGTTATAAAAACACCGTATTTATCAAATGTTTGATATACATTTGGGCCTTTGTCTCTTTAAAAACTCCTGCTCTTTCTGAAGGGCCGCCTTCAGGAGGTCATCGAAACATCTCCTCTATTAACCCTTTAACATTTTTACCAGCATTGCACTGAGAAGTAGCTCCTATAATGAGCTCAGCTGAAGCACAGCTCCACCAGGTGTCTGCTAATTGCTGCTGGCTAGTCTAAAGGAGCTGAGTGAGGGAGGGCTGTTCTGTGAAGTGGAAGCTTGGAAACTGCAGCTCCAAGGAGAATCTTAACAGGAGATTAAACGATTTCTCAAGCATCCATGAAAGAATCATAACGACACTCCCGTTATGTTTTTGATGAGAGAATAACAAAATAACATGATATTAGAGCTACAAAAAAAAGAGTCCGTTTTACACAATACTGCCCCTTTAAGGAAAAGTGTTTTTGTCGACAAAGGTAAAAGAAATCAAACTCAAACAGTTACAGCAGAAAATCTGAACAGCACAACCAACAGGCTCTTCTTTTAGTTCTGCTCCTGCACTTTGCCATGTTTACTTGTTAGGAAACATAAAACTTTCTGTTCCACCAACACAAAAAGTGGCAGATCCGCCTCTGGTCCTCACAGCTGCAGCAGATAAAGATTTTCCTCCATGTTGAGAAAAGGCTGTCATCTTGACAGGTGGCATCACTTACGACGCTCGTCTCAGGACCCTGTATAGCAGAGGAGGGGGAGTAACGTTTCTGCTTTGTGCGAGAGCGAAGAAGAAAGTCCGGCCTCTACAGTAAATTATCTGCATGCCTGAATTCATGGAGGAATTACGGGTTGAGGATAGCAGGCGGGTCTGGCACATGCGGTCACAACACAAATCAGTCAAATGCCATCTCAGCGACGGATTTCAGACACCAAAGTGACCGAGGAAGGCATATCTTTTTCCTGCCCTCCTCTCCCAGAATCATTTTCCACATTCCTCTGGCTTTTAAATTACCAGTTTGGCCTAAAATATACGAGTGTGAAAGCAGAGCAGCAAGGTCACTTTTTCTCTGGTAAGGTTGCAAAAGGTTCTCCATAAAAAAATGGAAGTTTTTAGTGTGAGAAAACTTTAACGCCTTTTGTTCCATCTACTCATTTAAATATAGCAAAAATCTTTTAGGTGTTGTTGCAAGACTGTCGGTCAATGTCCATCAGTTGGCACACAAAAAGACCTTTGGCTAAACGAATCAGAAGACTTTTATAGATGGTTTAATGGGAGCATTAAAGCCTAAATGTTGACATTTTATGACATGTAGTTCATTTAATGTTCTCACAATGAATTACTGGATGATTTCTGTTTGAGTATGCTCCTGTAAAAAGTATAAACATAAGTTTTACTTTAAGCAAAACAATGCAATAAAGATTTTTTAACAGATGTTGTTTCCATAGCTTTACAGTTTAATCTCCCTCATGTCACAACAAACTGTCATCTTGAGCCAATTTACTTCCGGAAATCCCCAGAACTCCAACGGGAAGGTTTTCAGTTTTCCATCAGCCGACATGTGAGGCCAATGTATATGTCATTAATGTCACTGGGAAACCACACGAGTTAAATATATGGATTTCACCTTATTGGTGCAAAAATGTGATGTCTGCCCAGCTTATGGTTGTTTTCACACTTGTAAGTAGAAGGACTCTGAACCAATTGTGTGTGTTTTTTGTTTTTAAAGTTGACATTGAATATGTACGGCGACGTATTAGGGTCATTTTATATAGAAAAAAAAAGTTAATCTTTGCCTAAGAGCTCATAAAGTTTTGGATTAATCTCAGAAAATTTCAAGAAAAAAACACATAAAATTCTGGAGTTTCAAAAATTGAACATTTTGGAGTTTTTTTCTGAAACATTTTCTACTTTTGACACTCAGAAATATTTTTCTAGAAAATTTCTGGTGGGTTTTAGCTAATTTTTGATCTTTCAAACTCATAGTTTGAAAGCGAATAAAAAAACGCACAAGTGAAGTGTTCAAAAGGACCTGCTGCTCTGTGATGTGGTTCTATCAAAGGTTGGTCAGATCCCAAGAAACACTAAATACACTGGCATGGTGGAGTTTCCCTTTTTAAATGATCTGTTTACCATCCTGTTCTTTCTAGAGATAAAGACAAACAAATATAGTGTACATGTGCAGTCCTGCACAAAGTGAACAGGTTGCATTCTACATAATGAACGTACAGAGCAATAAAAATTACGTTGGTGACAAAAACCATAAAAATTTGTCAGAAAACAGTATTATAGCAAATAGACACTAAAGTTCACTGAGACTTTCCAATTTGCATCTGGCTAAAAATTAAAAAGATTTCTGGAACTTCAAAAGTTGAAAATTATCAACTTTTTATTCCAGAAAAGTTTAGAGTTTTGAAACTGAGAAATTTCCAAGTTTTGTCTATAGAATTTCTGAGATTAATCACTTTATTCTAAAATTAATTTGCATTCGTTTCGAAAAGTCTGGATGCTTCGGTGAATTTTCTGTGAATCAGAACTCCAAATTGTTCATGGAAACTCTTTCTATTCTCAGATTTCTTCAAAAATATTGGAAAACAAACGCACCTTAGGAAGCTGAAGAGCCAAAACAGTTTCCACTGTGGCTGTTAATGCATATTAAGGTGTATTTAGTGTTTGAACCAATAAAATAGGCAGCTATAAGTGTTTTAGAAAGTGTCTCACGTATTCACAGGTTTCAGCTATTTGCGGGCCCCTGCGGTCCCTAAACCCCACAGGGGGCTCCACTTTATTGGTGATATAAAGATTATGAGCTACACCAATTCATTAAATGCTTTCCAAATGCTACACTGACATGCTGCTATAATCAGATGCTAGGACTGGATTGAAACTAAGAAAAAAAAACAAAAAAACAGCCAAAGTCCAAACAAAACCTACAAATACTCAAGAAAAGTATTGGTCAGTGTTTTACACAATCCAGCTATTCAGAAGGAAAAAAGAAATCAGCGTTATAAAGACATTTTATACACCAAATCGCAGCATAAACTTTGACAGGAATTACATTTAGCTGTAGATTACAAACACGCTTAGAGTTATGCGACAGCAATCAGATAAGCATTCTTCTTGGAGGGCATGAGTGCCTCACATCCTTGTAGCGCATCGTTAAAAACTGATCCTAATTATCGCAGGGCTTTGCAAACATTCCACATTCGCTTTGGTTCTAAAGTGGACATAAACATGGCCGCCACAAACAGCTCTTTTAGGTTCACTCCCTTCCTGTTATTTGAGGTGGATGCTTTAATAGATTCTTTTAAGAGCAGGGAAGTGCATGATGCATTGGTCAGCTGCATCTGAAGCTCCACAGATGCAGCAGCGGACCTTCTCACAAAGTTTCTGCGCCGGAGGAAGGAACCACATGACGGTGGTCCGGCTGCAGTAAACACATACCGATCTTTCACACCAACGCTTGCAACTATTTAAAGAGCAACCAGCAGCTTCCAGTTGTACAATGGGGATGTGGTAGTTTTACTTCTGACTGAATTGAGTCTGCAGAGTATGAAAACATTTTACACCGAGGACAAAAATGTTTGTTTGCTGCTACTTTATCTGTGAAGCAGTTTTAAAGGGGCTGTTAAATCAACGTTTTTGATCTTTACATCATGTTATGATGTTGTTCCCTCATGAAAAACACACCGAGCTGCCTTGATTTTCTTCATGCATGTTTGAGAAAACTTTTAATCTCCATGGCGACCATTCAGCTAAACAAAACGCCTGGTTGGACTTAGCTCCGCCTTAGAACTGAAATTTCCAAGTTTCCACACTTGCTCCTCACAGAGCAGCCCTCTCCTGCAGCTCCTCCATTCAGCTCCTTCAGACCAGCAACAGCAACTAGCAAACACCTGGTGGAATGCTGGTAAAAATGTTAAAGGGTTAACAGAGGAGCGATACTGTGATGACTTCCTGAGTGCGGAGTTTCAGAAAGAGCCACTGTTTTTAAAGAGACAGAAGCCCAATTTCAAGGTGTTAAATATCAAAGTGAAAGTCATATTTAATATGTACAGCATTTTTATAACACAGTTTTTTGATTGTGCTATAAAATGATATAATGTCCCTGGAAAACACATACTGCCCCCTTTAAAAACAAAATGTTTCCTCTTCATGACCATAAGAAAATCTTCTGGTCCATATTAACATCATGGTGTGGAGACTACATGTTTCGCCCTTTCTCTGTAAAATGTCTGTGAATGTCATTTTTCAAGTTTTGCCACAGATTCTCAATTGTATTTAGGTCTGAACTTTGACTATGCCATTTTAGCACATGGATAAGCTCTGATCTAAATGACTGTATTGTAGCTGTGGTTGTATGGTCATTGGAAGAGGAAGAAGCTTTTGGAGGCATCCATCTGTCTTTCCGTCTACTCTAACCAGCTTCCCCATCTCTGCAGAATAAAAACCTTCCCACAGAATGATGCTGCCATCACCACAGTTCACTCAGTGGGATGTACAATGTTGGTTTCCCTCCACATTTTGTGTGATCTCCTGCTGCAAAGTTTTAAACAAACCTTCCAGGTTTCTTTCTACAACAAGGCCAGATTTTTGGAAATTGTGAGAAGTTGTAGGTCTGCAGCTGATCCATGATGAGATGATGTCCTGAACCCAACGCTGCTTTAAACTTCAGTTATTAACGAGGCTGAGTGAAAATGTGCCTGATTGTTAAAATCTGAAGATGTGAAAAAGTATTGCACCATTTTTCTTCCACTTTAAATAAAAAAGAAAGTAGCAGGAACATTTTAGCGAAGAGCTGTGTATGATATAACGTCTAGGAGAACTGAGGAAGTTTGCAAACTGAGCCTAATGGAGATTAATGTTTCATGTTTTCAGATTTTAATTGCCTCTGTAAATCACACCCAGTGAAATCTGCCGGTTGTCCACCTGTCCAACATCCATTTTCCTGTTCTTGTAACTCCAGTCCTGAAAATATGTGTCTCTGCTTTGATGTGTTGCTCTGAAAGAGAGCAGGTGACCAGTCCGGTTCGCCAGGCTGGTAGCACAGGAGCCAATGACCACTTACAGTTACTGATGCAAGCAGAAAGAGGGAAAAGAGTTTGGCAAAGGAGCTTGTGTTTGAGAAATATTAAATATCTTTACTTAGGCATTATATCCAGATGATGTTAATGTAGTTAGACACAGAGGTGTGGGAGAATAAACCAGAAAAGATGGATATTCACCAGGTCCTAAAAGTCACTAAAACAAAGCAGATTTCAGGTTTTTTTTTACAATGTTTGACAATGTGGGGATTTCATCAAAAGCAAAAGTGTTATAGTAGTTTTTGTTTGTAGATTGGACGCCTCTGCTGCCTGGCACAGTGAAGAGTGGGGCTGGTGCAGGATGTTCAATGGAGCTAAATACCTCAAAACCAGGAGCAGCCACACAGAGCTGGAAATATAACCGAATGGCAGACATTTCCTCCATGTCAACACTTAGAGAAACTCATTTTTTATTGTATCTCACCTCCAAACATAAATGCCAGGGGTTACCTTAGGTTAACATGAGCACAGTTTCCTTTACAGAACAGTAAAACTGGAAAATGAAACACCTAAAACATTTTTTAAAATGAATTAAAAGACATCTAATGGACTAAAATTCACTTCGCAAAAATATAAACAAACTTATATGTTATGGACCTTTTACAAATAGCAATATTGTTTTTCCTAATAAGCACAGCAATTGCAATATTTACAAACAAGCAACTATTTCTAACAAAAATAGTTAATTTAACATTTTTTTCTTGTCCATCAGGGGTTAAAGGAAACAAAAAAACGTCCGTGCTCCAGAACACCAGAAAGAACGTTTCTGGTGTTCTGGAGAGGAATGTGGGAGATGCAGCGACGGAAAAAAAAAGTCATGTCTAGGTTATAAAAATCTCAAAGTCCAAAATATTTAACATTCTACCTTAATCATCATGTCGGGGATCGCCGTTTGTTGAGGTATTAAAACCTTTGTGTTTGTTTCTGATTAGGGAGATGCGGCTGATTCCTATCTGGACATTTATGAGGAACATCAGAGCAGGGAGTACAGGGTGAAGGAAGGGCCAATCCCAGGCTGGAAAAGGCCCGGATCCAACATTCAGATCTCAGTTATACACCTTCAAATGACGTCAGACTAGATCAGACATTAGTTCCTGCCATGAATAGATAAATCACTGATACATGGCTTAATCCATGGTGTTACATAAGGGCTGGCTGTCCTAACTGATACTCCACTGATGCATCTTATCATCAATGTTGTCTAGCCTCTGTTCAGAACCGTGCCGGAGACGTTGTCTTTTCTCTGCCGTTGTAAGATTATCTGGCCGGTCAGCTGCTGTCTGGTCTGGTCCGACCCAGCTGCTTGTGTTTAGCTCAGCCACTGAGTCACAGCTCAATTTCCAAATATTCCTGTTCTGTTAAACTGGCACTTAGAAAACCACTCATCCTCCTCTTCAGGCATCTGACCCCCCAATATGGAATTATAATTTTACCTTGACATATTCTGTTTTCTCTTTAATTTGATGTTTTATTTGTGTTGACTCCAGATCGTTCCTTCTTAGACCAAAAACTAGTTATGGTTCGTTTATGCACTGATTTGTTCTATGCATGTACTCAATGTTTGATTGGGTTCAAGTCAGCTGGTGACATCTTAATGTAGAGCTGTGCATCATCTGTGTAGTTATGGTGACTAATCTTATTATTGGGCTTGTAGATATTCAATAAGAAGGGCCCCAAAGGAGAACCCTGAGGTACCCCGCATGGGATTGTTGACAGATTTGATGAAATGTTTCATATTGACAGAAGTCTCTGCTCTGCTCTGGTACGTCTCACATACTGTACCAGAGTCCAACCCAGCTCTCCAGTCGTTTTGGTAATATTTCATGGTCAACAGCGTCAAATGCTACGCTGAGGTCCAACAGAACCAGCACTGTGGTTCTTCCACGGTCTGTATTTATGTGGATGTCATCGAACACTTTGACAAGGGCCGTCTCGGTACTGCGGTGAGCCGACTGAAAGACGTCAAAGCAGTAGGTCATTGTTAAAAAAAAACTATTTAACTGTTGAAACAACTTTTTTGAATAATTGTGCTGTAGAATGTAAGGATGGAAGTTGGTCTGTAATTCTGCAGTCAGGTTTGATAACTGCTGTTTTTATGTTTGGGTATATTTGTCATTTTCTCTACCTTTGTTTTTGATAGGACATATCATCTGTACCTAAACTGATGTTGATGTTCAGATTAATCCTCTAATATTTTGAATTTTCTCTGTAAAGAAGTTGGTAAATTCAGTGCAGGTCCTGCTGGTGAGGTTTCCAGATGCTGGAGTCACAGGGAGGCTTGATAATCGACCAACTGTGACAATGAGACACAACCATGGTTGATGTTTTTAATGATTTCAGCGACTCTTTCCCTTCAGTGTTGAGTGTTGCAGTCTCTCTATGTAGATTTCACAGAGAAGCAGACTTTGTCCAGATTTTAAATAATTACTTCTTTCACTTCTTACTGGCGGGCGCTTCTCTACAGAGATTACTTACCAGAGACAGACTTCACTGGGAGCAATGGAATAAATGGTGTCTGACATATTATAATGGTTGTTATCTACCAATTTATCTACAGAGTTACATGACAAAAGGAAAAGTTTAATATTGCTAAATTTGCTGACAAACATTACAGGGAACCGAGAAGCAAAAGCATTGCTAAGACCTAACTGGGATCTTCTGTTTGCTACAATAATGAAGCAAATGTTGGCTTTGCCACCTTATTATGGTTATACCAATAATAGTGAGAAAACTGAAAGAACCTGACACACTTTAAAGTGGGTATTAAATTAATAGCAACTTAGGCACATCTGTTTGCAAAACGTAAACCCAGCATGAAAGACCTGAATGTCTGGAGAGGAGCATCGGCTGAGCTACTGCTGCCATCACCTTAACACTGAATCTGTACCATCCTAAATAGAGATGCACTCGGGTATCGGTTGCAATGTTTCCAGTCTATTAGGGCAGATCTATTCAGTTTAATTTTATGCTTTGAGCTCTGTGTAAAGTTCTGCTTCATTATTTATTTTACAATATATTTAGATTCCTAATTGCTCTTTTTACATTTGACCAAGATAGTCAACATATGGTTGTGTTATTTTCCCAAGCTTGTGAAGCTATTGGTGTTTTTAAGTGTGATGATGTTCTGGTGCAGAGTTAGCAAATATATTTGTAATTTAATACATTTTGTCCGTGTTTTAAAAAAGAAACATTTTAAGTGAATGTTTTTATGTATTGAATCGGTATCGGCCGATACCAAACCTCAGACATTTGTATCGGTACTGAAAGTGAAAAAAGTGCATCAGTGCATCACTATTACTAATATCCGAATATCAAATATTTGGCATCTGGACCTGAAAAACTTCCTAAAGTTTAGACCTTGCTGATAGAGATAAAAATATGTTTTAATTTCTAAAGTAATCAAGTTACCACATTTGTTTATTCTTAAGGCTATCTGGTGATTTTTTGTGAAATAAATGTCTGATGGAAATGGCCAAATGTGCACAATCTTTGATAGGTAAGAAACAAAAGACTCTTTATATGTAAAATATTGTAATTGCAATTTAAGTCAGATGTCTAACATGTTGGGATATATGTGTAAGTTGTACTTGGTGTCATCTTTTGAGTCTAAAATAATTATAGAAAATAAAACAAGCTTATTTGAAAAAAAAGAAGAATTTAAATTGAAGAAGTATGCAGCAGGGCTGCAGAATGCATAATCTACACGCTCATTTTGTTTCCATTCTTCAGTCTAAACTGTCAATCTTTAACAGAAAACAGAGTTCAAAGTGACCGGGAGGGGCACGGTTTCCTCCTAAAATGTTTGGAGATTAGTCTGATCTGAGCAAGTCGACCAAGACGAGATTTGCAAACATGAAAACAATCACCTTCCTGTTCAAAGCGAAGCATGCCATGCACTGCTGCAAACCATCCTCTGAGAAGTTTCTACGTTTTCACATCTCCACCGTCCCCTTCTGAAATGTTAACATTTGTGGTGTGAGTGTGTCACAGCGGACTTCGCTTTGAGGTCTTAAAGGGAACAAGCACTTTTCTAATTGTCAGCTCTTGCTCCCACAGCACATTAATCTGGGCAGTGCAGCCAGGGATTAGCTCCAAACAGAGGGGAAGTCCCTGCCTGCTGGTCTCACGTGAAACACACACAACACACACACGCTTGAATATGCCTAAGCATGTATTCTGTACGCATTCAGTTCATGCATATGTGAGGACACAATACACACATATAATATCGGTTCCAGTGCGCCCGCTAATGAGAAGCAGCTTTTCTAACCACTCACATTATGTGACATCATGGAGTCCCACTGTATTAAGTCTGTTAACATTTAGGAATATAAGTGAGTCAAGTCAGGAACCGTCGGTAAGCTGCAGGCGGGTGGCAGGGTGGCCTTGTGGTTACAGCAACCACCTTGTAACTGAAAGGTCAGGATGCCTTCAATGGCCCCAGATGTCCATCAAATTTAATTGAGGCCAAAAGCCTTTATGCACAGTAAGAGGCTCGAAATGTCAGCTGAACACCAAATGTGCAAATGATACGCTTCGGGATTTGGCTCCAGCTTGAACAAAAATCAGGCTTTTATTGGTCAACTCTTTGCCTCCTATAGTTATGAAATAGATTGAGAGCAAAGTAGGTCTTTACTTTCTGACTACCTGAGCTGCAGGCTTCCCGGATAGACAAGTTCCTGTAAACTGGGGTTGTTTTAAATGATTATTTTAATAATCGATTTATCTGTCGTGACAGGATTTGGTACCTTTGTCTCACACAGAAACAGTTATGCCAGCTATACACACCAGGGTTCACTCTGCCAGCCACCTGTTGCTACTGGGATGGTAGGAAATTTATTTGTTGCTTCGTCTGTAAAGCTACACTGAACATCAGCTCCAGCAGCCAGCTGTTCTCTCTTATCTACATGAGTCTCTGCCACACACTTTGCCCTGAACCGAAGTGAGCTGTGGACTGGCATCCAGGCAGCAGCTCCAGGAGAAGGGCCGTCCTGTTCCAGGCATCATGCTAGTCATTTTAAGGATGCCTATTGATCCCCGAAAACAATGAAAACCTGAAAATCAATAAAATCCCACTGGACCAGACATAAGAGGCTGCTAGCATTTAGCATTTGTAAACAAATCATCGCCGTAAGAGTGTTGCGCAACATAAATCACCCGGCCGAAGCGCGATCCGTTAAATAGTAAAACATCACCTAACAAAGCCTCGAGTCACATAATGTGTCTTGAAGAATTTTAATAATCGAAGTTCTCAAATCGTTCAAAGCATCTTAGCGTAAACTGTTAGCTTGTTGTTTCAAAGGTATCAACAGACAGTTTGGCTTAAAATGTATTAATTTTATTTTTCAAACTGAGTTTCAGTTGCTGGTAAAATGATGGGAAGAAAAGACAACAAACTGTGGAACTTAAAGGTCCAGAGTGTTTTTAGAAACTAAAAACCCACACTATTTTTCCAAACATGAAAAAACACTCAGGTGACTTCAAAAAAATAAATGAATAAATTACCCACACACTGCCCACTCCAAAGTGGGTCATTGGTGTGAACCTTCTGTAGTAATATGCTGATAAAACATGGTGGGCGGAGCCCTATCTGCTGCACTTTGGTGCTAAATTAAAAGCTTTCAAGCAGAGTCTCCATAATAAAACCAACCTGCAGGCAGCAGGTTATGGATTTAACTTTTTTGATCCAGATAGATGAGATTCTAATCTAAGCTGGTATGAAAGTATCCACTTATCTTGCAAAAACAGAGATGGAAGGAAATACCTAAGCAAAAAAACAAGTTTGGGGAGAATCCCTTGAGTGCTGCAATACCCAAATCAATCAATAGTCTTGTAATGACAGAGAACAGTAAAAACCATGCAAGTCGGGCATAATAAATCATTTATATGCTTCAGTAAATCCGTGATTTAAAAATTCAAAACGCCCATGTGCTCAGAAAGAAGTATTGGGAGGAAAAACATTTTATTTTTTCAAGAGATTAGGTCCAGATGTGTCCATTTTTTATTACAAAGTCAATTATGCAATTAGGATTCTGTCTTGATATACGTTTTGTACAGCAAATCTGCTCTGGCACATAGACAACCAGCTTCGCTATAGGACGGCCTGAATGCCATGACAGGACACGTGTAAAAAATAAATAATAATCCTTGTTTGCATATGGATGAGAGGCACAATCCCAGGTAGAACAAAACTGTTTGTGTCTGTGGTTTCTCACCATAAATGTTCTTTCCAATAAGAAAAAAGAATAGAAATCAAATCCGAACTCTAAAGGTTTTTCTAACTTGATAAATATCTCTTCCTCTGTTCCAATGTTTGCAATTTCTCTAAGACGCAGACACATTTATGGCTAGAACATAGAAGTCAATGTCAAAATTTAAAGGGGCTAGCTTCGGGTTGTTGACACGGAGTGACCCATATGTATTCCTGTCAGCCTTCACACACAGCTGCGCTCAAATCTGGCAACCAGCAAACTGTGTAATAAACATATTGATGGATTCTACAGCGGCCAAAATAACCACAGGACCTCGTATTGTTACCTCCTGCTTTCTCCCACTGGGGTCCTCCCGCATGCTTGTTTAGCTCATACATTTTAATGTATTGCTTTTGCATAAAACAGAAGTGTTTTTAATCTGCAGCAGAACTGCACTTAATACAAAGGCTGAATTTGCAAAGAGAGAGTTAATGGAAATAGACCTGTTGGTGAATTACACAGTAGATTTCTAATTAAAGAGCAAATATCAGCATGTAACCAGATCACATAAAATTCTTAAAATTCTCAAATGTAAATAAAATACAGCCACTATTTCCGTTACTTTTTTAAGCAGATATGGAACAGAAAACATAGTGGCTGTTTGACATCTTACAGACCGTTCTAATGCGAAAATGTTAAATATGTGTGCTCACTCAATCCCTTTTCCGTGACTGGCAACAATAAAGGAAGTACAGAGTGAACATTTTTAAAGATCATCTAAGCAGAAAATTCAACTGAGACTTGTGAAAGCACGTAGATTTTACTGTTTGTTTTTTCGTTTTTATTCGTCATCTGCCAGTAGAGAATCTCTGTGGACATTTCCAGATTCTTAAATGAAACCAATAATCTGCCTCATCAAACTTCCTCCCTCTATCTTTATCCAAGATAATTAGAAACAGCAAAGACATATTTTTTCAACATCTGAGGAAAAACAGCTTAAATAGACGCTGTAGGGGCAAGTTGTTCGAATCTAACCGTACATGGACCTGACATGACAGACGATTTCCTTAGAATAATATTTTGACAGCTAAATTAGTGTTTAATTCAACATTTTTATCACAAATTGCTCATTTACTGCAGTAAATTAGAAACTGGGCTTGCCACAGAGCTCTGGTAAATCGCTGTCTTGGTTGCCAGTTTGTTAGGTCTCCAAACAACGACTCTCAGTCTTCTAACTATCACACTTTCTTACATATTTATCAGCTTCAGGCATGAAAATGAACGGACTGAAACACGACTGCAATGGAAAAGTTGTACCTCGTCCTTTAAAAATGCACTGAAGTTGATTGGAAACATGTCAGACGTTACTGTGTTCGTCTCTAAACTTTACATACATTTTTCTGCTTTAAAGCCATAGCATGACTTTTCACCACTAGGCTCATTAATATAAAACATTTCTTTTGTTTAAGTTTAAACAATGAAACGCAGAATGTGAGTTGCTGCAGCTGTGTAAAGAATGGCGTGCACATGAACTGAAGCTAACCCTCACATAACAGCTATAATAGCCTTGCTCTAGTTTAATGATGAGTTACTCTGTGATTATTGTTTAGCCTGCCTAAAATAACTTTTAAAACAGGTGCAGCGCTATCAGAGACTTATATTTGTGGACGCATTCCGGAGCAGACAAAGCTGCAGGTGTAAGGCTTTGAAAAGGAAAAGCGCACACAGCACAATCAGTCCTGAAGACGGATAGAGACAGCCGGGGGGAAAAACTGTTTGCACTAAATCTAATTAGCCTTGTTCTTTGACTCAGTCTTCATGGTGTTTGTTAAAGGCAGATTCACAAAAAACAACATCCAGTTCACCACAGGGGCAATGCTCAGTTTGGTTCTCTGCTTCGGTTTCCTCAGGGTTGATACTGAGCAAGTGGAAACATGAAAGATTCAATTATGGTTTCAGTGATTATATTTAATTATATCATGACTAATCATTTCAAGCAGCAAATGAGGTCACGGGAAGCCGGGGCATTAGAAGGCACGGTGCAGACAGCTTCATCTCTTAATTAATTTCCCAACCATCGTCTTCTCTTTAAATAAAATGTGGTAAAGATTTACTGGTGGCTTAATGCAGGTAATAATTTAAGTGGCCCAACAGAAACAAATGAAAGACCTCCAACTGATTGATTTTCAGTTCGGTAATTAAAAGGTCTGATAGACAGAAATAAACACGGACCAGGAAGGTTATGATCAGGCCTGTAAAGATGTTGATAGGTTTCTTTTCTTTTAGGATCAAAGGCGGCTATATTTAAAAATCTGAATGTTGTGATGAAAAAGTGCACATATAAAGTTTGGGAATGAAGCAAATCCAAGTTCAGACCTCCACACTGTGTTAAGTTACAGTATGGACAATCAGTACCACCGCGTTCATTGAACCGGTGTTTGGTAGCTTTGGCAGCATGAGCCACATCCTACTGGAAAATGAAACCATACTTTCCAAAAAGCTCGTCAGCAGAAGGAGGCATGAAGAATAAAATGTCCTGGGAGATGACTGCATTGACTGTGGACTTCAGTAGACCCAGTGGACCAACATCAGATGGTACCGCAAATCATCACTAACTGTACGTACTCAGGCGTAATGTGGGCCCACTGACTGCGGTTGGTTGAGATTTCCTACATTTCCTACATTTCTCACATTTTCCTAATTTCCACTTAGCACAACACAGACCCTGATCCTCATCCAGGTTCTGAGACATTTCCTCCGATCTATGTTTCTGGTCTCTGAAAGTCCTTATCTGGACAATTTCATCCACATGACGGCGGCGATTCTCAACTTTATCAGCTCAAAAGACGTGTTTCCTGCCAAGCAGTTTATTGTGCGACACCAACTGTGTGTACGCAGGTATAAAAATGTACGCTGTCCGATATACACGTACCTCTGAGTAGCAAGGTACAGCTCTCCCAATCTTCATCCACAGCGCTGAAAACGGCTCTTTGTGATGAAGTTGCATGATGAAAATAGCGTCATCTCGTTTACTGTTCTCTAAATGGACCCGGGTCGATATAGTCAGAAGTTTGTTGCTGCATTTGTATGCAGGAATGTGCTCTGACAACAATGCTGGTAATTCCCTTCAACTAGTCCGCTTTGACTATCTGGTTTCTGTATCCGCAGGTGACACGTATAGTTTTAAGGAGCGATTTTAGACATGATGAGGAATTGCGTACATTTGTCTGATTTTTCACAACATACCAACAAAAATTGTCAAGTGGCTAAAAACCCATGGCTGGAAATTTCAAGTTGCTCTCCTCTGTGTCTGAATGTTCACGGTATACTGAAACCGTCTTCTCCTGGTGTGAATACGAATGTCCCATAACCACGTGTCCGCACATCCACTAATACGGCTTTGGACAAAGTATGTGAAAGCCTTTAGGAAGTTTTCCAAAAGAAATGCAAACTTTACTTTTGAATGGGAAAATGGGCCTTTGGACAATTAAGCAACACTCCAGTTCTTGTCTACTTAACTTGGTGAGACACATCTGACAATGCCTTTGGTTCAGAAGTGGTTTGCTAACTGTAGCCCATGTTCTGGATACGTCAGAAGCCCAATCTTGGTTGGGCTTTGCTTCACAATTCACTCAAGGCTTTAATTTCTCTCTTGCATGTTTTCCAACTCAATTTTCCAGCTTTCATACAGAACATTGTGAACATCTAGCTCAGGGGTTGGCAATCCTGGTCCTCAAGGGCCTGCAACTCTTAGACGTCTCCCTGGTCCAACACACTTGAATCCAACAGCTGAATCACCTCCTCAGTGCAGTCAGGTTCTCCAGAGTCCTGCTAACAACCTCATTATTTGACTCAGGTGTGTTGAAGTTGAGACACATCTAAAAGTTGCAGGAGACCGGCCCTCCAGGCCTGGAGCTGCCCACCCCTGATCTAGCTTCTTTAACACAGACCTTTTATGTCAATGACTGTGCTGGACAACTGGAAAGTCATCAGTTTCCCCCATGATTGAGTGAACTGTAATATAATATATTTCTGTATAAAATCTCTATTATTCTCATGTATTGTAATTTTCTGAGAAATTTGATGTTGTATTTTCCATAAGCTCTAACCCAAAATCTTAAAAATGAACCTAAATAAATAAATAAATCAAGATTTTGGTGTGAGTGTTTTTCTATTAGTGTGACTTCACTTTGAGAGAGGATCTTTGCAGGAGAGCGCTGCGCTGCCTGCACACCTGGGATCAATCACCTCTTTAGGAGATTGGCAAATATAAGGAGCTGCAAGCTGGATGGTTACCTGTGATGGCAGACTTTAGTTCTCCAGAATCCTCTTGTAAGTGGCTGTAGTGATATTTTTGTGACTTTCTATTGTGACTTTCTGTGAGTTTATGAGTTTATAGCCACCTTACTCTTGTGCTCCAACACTATGTTCACACTGCAGCCTAAGGTGACCTAAATAAATTTTTTTGCCCTTATGCTGCCTGTATCTGATCTTTTCATGACAGTCTGAACAACAGAGATCAGATTTTTACAAACGTGACCCAGCTCACTTTTATATGAAGTCTTGAATCCAATACTGATCTTTTCAAATCTGACAGTCAATTCACATTCATCCGACCTCTACATCACTGATACTCGACAAATATCACTATGCTGCATCCATCATGACACAAATATGTCACATGTGGTCCGAGGAGGAGGAAACCTATCGCATACCAAGAAGGCCATGCAAAATAACCGAAAAGTGTTTTCAAGAGAGGGAGGGACCCAAAATAAATCTTGAAAGACCTGACTATCACCCTCTTTGTCCGGCTCTTATCCAAATTTAGCTCCACACACAACTAGAGGTTAATTCTTTTGACCCGGGACAAACTCTTTCCGCGTTATTAGGCATTTCTCCCGTTGACAGAAGCTTTCAAAGCCTGTTCGTTACAGAGCAAACATGTCAGAGAACGCACCAAGAATGCCAACTATCCCAATGAGGCAGCAGCTTCCTGTAGGTGGTCGACACGAGTCAATCGTTTACTGGACCCTGAAAGTCTTCAATGAAGTTACAGATACAAATGAAGGCAAGGTTGCATTCACTTAACTAGTGAGGGAGCATTGTACTGCAACACTTTTTATTCAATGTTTCCTATTAAAAACATTGTACATAATTAACCAACTAATAACTTAGATAATGACATATCTTCAAGACTCACCCAGTTGGTACATTAGATCAATTAGGGAGATGAAGATTTTAAAAAATAAACTTGACTCCATGCCTGCTCCGTTATACTCATCCTGTGATCTGCAGCTGACCACTAAGAACTTCCTGAAAAGCTCATTTCTGCAGTGAGGTCAACCTAAGCAGCTGTATTTGCACTCATTTATGTTGTGGAAATAATCCCCTGAAGTTATGAAGCTCTTAATAGTTAGGTTTGGATGAAGCTTAGCTTGTTGCACGCTTCAGCAAAACCGATTTTAAAGACATTTTTCAGTTCCAGTAAAAACTCAGGCTAACAAGAGTTGTTAAGGCTGTCCAGTGGTGAGATGTTTTTTCACAAAAGTACATTGACCACAGCTTGGTAATAAATATTGAACCATTTAGTAATATGATTTTAAAAAGACTCACTGTAGAAAAAACATAGTAATTCTTGCTGATGTGTATTTAAGTCACTAGCTTTGTTTCTGTTATAAATGAGTGCAAAACTTTGTCAGTGTTCAGTTAATGTCAAAAATATGCAGTTTTGCAATTGTGGTATTTTCATTAAATAAGAAATGCAATTAAAATCACAGGTAAATAAGTTTGTTCATGTGAAAAACATGCCGCGCAATAGTCCTTCTAGTACTTCCTTTCATCGTCTTTGTGGTTTGAGCCAGTGGCAAAATCGGTCGTTGATCATGTGATGCATAAAAAGTGTTTCTGTAGCAGTTCTGCAGAATAATTACATTTGGATCGGACTAAAAACCAAAACTTTAGAGGGTTTTTTTTTGTTTCCGTTAAGCTAATTTATTTTCAAAACATCAACTTGTGCAATTATATGGATAAGGGAAACAAAGTTAATGGCATAAAGTAATGCAATGACGCATCTTCAGCTGTCTTAACTGCCATTAAAATATACCCTTATTTAACACGAGAGTAAAAAAACGTGTAGATATTGGATCAAGGTTCAGCACGAGGGCAGAGGAAAGATGACTGTTTTGAATGAATAAAGAGGATCCAGTACCACAAGGCCTCCTACCAAACGGCTCACACCTGTGGCTGTGCTGCACTCACCATCACACGGTGACATGAAGCAGAACACTCGGCTCGTTGTAATTTGAAAGTTATTTTACAAACCATTATCGTAAATTTCCCTTTGAGGGCCCTTTCTTTAGTATCAGTTTATGATCCGCCAGTTGGCCCCCAGGGCAAGGGGAGCGGGAGGTGAGCCGAGCGTGCTCTGTGAGCTAAGTGGCAGCCTCGATGTGTCATGGGAAAGAAAACATGTCCCCTGTGGCCGGCCTGTTTAAGGTATCCCGTTTTTAAAGGCTGACTTCTCCCTTTAATGCCGACATCACAGGCTGGTCTGGCCCCCGAGCCAGTCCCAAACAGGAAGTCTCTGCTAATCCTGGTCTTCCCTAATGACGCAGAGGAATTCTCAATATTCCTATTGTCTTCCTGTATATGCTTCCTTTAAACCTTTAGCTCTGAATCTTTCCAAGACCAGGGATTAAGAGGCAAATGAAATCACAGATCTAAGCTTATGAATGAAAAAGATTTTTATACATCATCAGACACTTTGCAAATAAATGGTGTGGACTCTGTGTTGCAATTAAAAAAAACAACTTAATTTATTCCAAAGAAAAATTAAATGGTGATACTGTGGACAGGAAGGATCTCTGTAGCAGTCAGTCTCACAACAAATTTGAAGAGGCCTCTGACTGAAGACTGTTGCTGTATCATAGTCTCATGCCTGCCATGCCATGCTGACAGCTAATACATGCCCTGGATGACACTGTCAGGTTTTGGCTAGCACTGCTAATCCACCTCATTTACTTTTGCCATTCCACTTTAAGGGTCAGGGTTAGAACATCAACAAAGTTTTGAACACGTTTATAATGAAAACACAGCTAATGAGTTCTACTCTAACGGTCTATAAAGTCAGCATCTGATGCCGCTGAGCACATTTGGGATGTGGTGAAACTTTATATTTGCTTCAAGGATGTGTAGCTGACAAAGCTGACCTTGCCAATATGTAAATATGAACCAAAGTCTCTGAGGAGTTTAATGAACACCTTGCTTAACCCATGGAACAGTTTGTGAAAGCAATGTGTTCATAATTCAGTGGGCTGTAAGTGCAAATCCTTGCGCAGGAGGAAAAAAAAGCGACTTCAGTTTCCTGTAAATGCTTTGTTTTATTTACCTGAAAACCAGATGTTCAGAGGAGAAACTGCAAGCTCTCAGACTGGAAGTAACAAAGCTGTCTGATAACCTGCGGCTGTGCAGACAAAGTGTTGGGCCGCAGCCTGGTGTGCCGTGAATGCTGATGCACAGATTACAGCCAGGTTTGTCATGGGTACAGTCCAGACCAGCTCAGCTCCTATCAGCATTATCCCAAAGCACTCAGGCGTGACATCTGCCAAGAGGCCTGCTGCAGGGTCTGGCCTCATCACCGGGAACACGTCCAAGTCAAATATTGTTGCCCTCGCACACCGTGGGGCAGCGCCCTGTCACAACTCCTCTTTAACCGGGAGGTGATGTTTATGACAGCGCTTGGAAAACGAATTCCATGAAGACGAGGAACGGATAGAGGGTTCAACATACCACACACAGTCGTGGACTGTGATTACAAGCTCAGAGGGTGGTGTGTCTGAGCTCTTCCTCTTCTCCATCGCGGCTTCGCCAGCGTGTTATCAGCTGTGGAAATGTCCGACGCAACTCTCTGAAGGAGCGGGATCAAAGTGGATGACATAAGCCAGCGCTGCCTTCAGAGGAAGGAGATAAATGCACCGAGCAGGGTCTTTATCAAAGGCCTGATCCTGATTAAAGCTGGGGGACCTTTCCCTTCCCCCAGTCCCAGTGGACATAGGTGTTCAAACATGATTCTGTTTTAGTTGGCCTGCCGCTCCGCCAAGAAGCTCCCCCTTCGGGCCTTACCATGAGACTCCCGCAATTGCCGGCTGTCACACCGCAGCACAAGGGATCCACAGTGTTTTCACTGAGTTTTTCCAAAGCATGAATTACTCTTCAGCTCAGCCCTGAGAGGGGAAGGAATAATAAAAACTGACTTTGTTTGATCTCTGATTTTTTTGAGGCAGGGGAACAGAAAATGTGGCCATGCGGTGTGAGAAAACATCAGCGTTGTGCGGAGCGACACCAATCATGCCAGGTTGTGCAAACGGGTTTGTCTTTTTTACCCTCACTTCCTGCGCTCTGTTGACCGATATCTGAATTATTTCTGTAAGACAAGTTGAGCAGATTTATTTTCTCCGTCGAATGGGATGAGATAAATGAGGCGGATCGCAGTATTACAACGAGCCGCCACTGGGATATCAGCTCAGCCAGATGGGAGCTGGAAACAGGATAGGAAGTAAGATAACTACATGTTGGCACAAACTCCTTGTTTTAATGGTTTTCCCGTTGTACCCAGTAACTTCAGAGACAGTTAAAGCATAAAGATCCATTCTGTGCATCTGGGGTCAGACAAGATTCCCAAAATGATTTCTATTTAGTAAACAGCAGAATAATAAGAGAGATGAGAGTGAGGAACTTTCAGGGTTTTCCTTCTATAAGCTCCTCACAGGCGTTTGCTGGGATTTTGGTCCATTCCTCCTGACAGAACAGAGTCATGGTTGTGCTGCTTCATGAACTCACACTTTTTCAGTTCTGTCCAGTTTTTTTATGGATCAGAGGTCGAAGTTTTCACTCCAAAACACTGTCCTTGTAGTCCTCTGACTATTTCCTAACTAGTTTATGCTCACGGTCATTGTCCGGTTGGAAGACCCATTGATGTCCAAGCTTTAACTTCATGGCTCCACATTAGACTCTTTCCTCATGACGTCCTGAAGCATCATGATGCAGCCTCCGCCATACTTCAGTTGGGATAGCGTTCTCAAATAACATCTCTGCAGTCCTTTTGAAAAATGGCTTCCTCCACATTGAGTGGCTTTTCAGCCCAGGACATGACACGCTGTGGATAATGAAACTGACTGGCTCCAGTCAGCTTTTTCACAAGGTTATTTGCTTTTATTCTGTGATTGAAATGCAAATTTTGCACCAACACACGTTAATCTCTGAAGCAGAGAAGTCAGCTCCTTCCTGAACGGTGCCTGAATCATGAACACTGACTTTTGCTTAGGCAAGCAAAGTTCTTTACATTTGCTCTGTAGCCGTTTCCACACTGATAGATGTCAGTAACACTTAGATCTGGGCATCATCTATTGCTCTTGGAGATATTTTCACATCGCTGGACAAATTCTGTTTAAATGATTTATTGGTTCCACAAGTTGAAAGGATTCAGGCCAGTAAAATCAGACCATAAGTGTTTCATCATAATTTAAAAAGAGGAGGGGATGCGTTTTCATTATACACAACCTAAAGTCTACTTTTAAGAGAAGAAAACGTGTAAGTTGCAATTGGGAAGTGTGCTGCCATACAGTCAGCACACACTCAAATTTGAAGCCACCAAATGCTTTATTTTTCAATCCTCTATTTCTTACTGATAAATAATATTCCTATGGTAAGAATTATGCATTTTCAGCAGCTTGTTTGTGCTGGCTTTCAACATTTCTCACAAGGATGCTGGGCAGAGTTTCCCAGTGAATTACATTTTAAAATAACCATGTCAGGCATTTCTGCTGAGGCATGAAACCACAAACATCGTCCGACTTCCACTCGGCATATTTTCTACATGTCTCCACTGTTCCTTTACTTAAGGTCCAGAAGTAAACGGACATTAAACAAGAGAAAAGAGTAAAACAAGAAGCTGATTATCAGGCCACGAAGCATTCAAAGAAAAATAACGCAATAGTCAAAAGTCAATTTTTATCAACTTGGTCACCTATCTGGGAAAATATGGAAGCGTATTCATGGAACATTTCTTCAAGATTTTAAGTTACTTCAGCAGAAAATTGGAGATACATTTTTGGCCCCCCTGCTTCTAAAAATTGCCGGGCAGTAGCCCTTGAGGACTGGAGTTGGAGACCCCTAATTTAATGGTTGCTATGGAGATTTGGTGACCACAAATGCCTCACTCCTGCGGTTTCCCTAACAGTGAACCTTGGAGATTTTGCTACTTCCAGCAACATTCTCCTGACCAACACCATTTCTACTCCTTGAAATGTATATTTCCCATTTTGAGGAGTGATAACACAGAGGGCTCTGTCACTTACAATTAAACTCCAGTGAAATTTATTTAACTACCGCTTAAATCCCAAGAAATTATGATGAATTTAAAAGTATGAATTATAAAGTGCTGATATTTTCTTCGCTGAATAAATGCTACGTAATTAAAAATGGGTATTACACATATTAATTGTAGGTTCCGACAAATGTGGAGGGTGTTGTGAATAAATACTAAATGAGTGTTAAAATAATCACAATGTGAAGTCTTCTTCAGAGCAGGTAGCTTGTATGTAACCAGCTGAAGCTTCCAGTGTTTCCTAATAAACTTTAACCATCTGTGTTTCTCTCCTCCAAGAAAGTCACACATATGTTAATATGTATTACAATTACATGGAAATATGCAAAGAATCCGACCTGTCTACATTTCAGAAGCTTGAAAGTTTAAACCATGAGCTCAAATCTTTGGCATTTCGGTGCGACTGAGAGCCGGGAAGAAAAAAGACAGACCAACATTGACCTGATGAGAAACTGTCCATCAACAACAGCTGGTCTCATAGGATACGGACCTAAAACACAAACTCCTGCACTTGCTCTTGGATTGACAGGAAGCGAGGGGAGGGGAGGCAGTAACTGGGCCAAAGACCGGGGATGGACGATCCAGCAGCTGAAGGCTGCATGCATGGGACGCTCCTGGAAGACATGTGCACAGCGCTAAGTAGGAGAGATGCTGTCCAGTGTTTACTCAGGTGGAATAATACAGCAAAGCCGTCCAGTGTGTAGTGATAAAACAAAGAGGATTCTGAAGAATGTGCTCCATATGCGGCTAAGAGCCGATCCACTTTAGCTTAATTCCAAGTTTGGGTATCGATGTTTTCACCATAAATGAATTCCTTCAACATTTGCAGGGAGAACTTATTAGTCCAAATAATTAGCAGGAGAGTTCTGGTACATGAAAAAACACACTGAGGAAAAAGAGAGACTGAGGGTGAAGGTCGACGCAGTGAGTGGAGCAGCAGAAAATGCTTCAAGACATACCTTAGAGCCCAGTTTCACATGTTCCCCATAGGCTGGTGGCTCACATTACTTTAAAGTAGCAGATTCTGAGCAGCTGTTGACAAGTTCAGACACTTGGCTAAGCTGCACGTCACCTTGAGGAATCATCACATTCAAAACGTCCTCTGTCTCCGTTCCTTTTAAATTTAACATAAGCAGCTCAGTCAGATTCTTTGTGACGGTCATCCGTTTTACATTTGTTGTGGAAACAAAATCAAGAGGAGTGAAAAATGGGATTTTACTGAAGCAATTCAAGTGTTTCAAAGGAAAATAAAACCATCCATGAGTTTTTCTTATTATGAGCAACGCAACTTTCTAAATTACACGTCTGGAATCCACAGCAATTTAGATGATGTGCTTTCTTCTCTTTAATGCATTGCAGTATTAAGACATTGTGTGGACGCATCTGAGGATGCAGCAGCACAGATGAACCTCTCAAGTTTAATTCAGTCGACGTAACCATTGGCTTCCCTTCCCAGCAGGCAGCCAAGAAGAAGATGTATCCAGACAGAAACTGGAACAATTTAATCGCTGGTGTCAGAAATATGGGAGATAGAAAACATGTAAACAGAAGCAATCAATAATATGACTTTACTGGCCAAACAGCTGCTTCTCAATGAGAAGACATAAATAAACAAAAGTGAGCGATCTGAAAGCCTGAGTTTAACGTACGTTGCTTTCGGCTCTGTGTCGGCCTCTGCGGATTTGAAAACAAATTTATCACTGAACTTTCAACGCAGTGTGTTGGTTTCTAAACTTTGAGATGATATAATAAAAGCTCTGTAAGGCAGGTGCACATTCCTGCAGCGACACACAATCAGGTAGCATCCAGCTGAAATCTTCCACCTGCCCTAATGTTTTCCCCACATGCCTTTCCATAGACTAATGGAGTGAAAACATACCGAGGTCAGGGGTCAGCAAGAGAATGAGCGAAAAAGCTGAAATAAGAATACATTATGTCTGGATGTGTGTTTGGTTTGTCTTGTCCTGGCTGAGGCATGATGGAGCAGCGTCAGGATATCTGCAGCTAGATTAGACAAAGCTGTATTTGCACAAAAGGTTTTTTTCCTGCTTATCCAGATCATTGAAATACAGATGAACCGATGAGGCTTTTCCTCACCAGTACCAGTTTCTGTTGGGTATTACCCCTTTATACGTGGCGTCATGCTCTTCAGAAAGCAACCAGTTCATTTAGAACTGGTTGGTTTCTAAATGAATCAACCAGTTCATTTACAACTGGTTGGTTCATTTAGGCTGTCATGGCGCCTTGTGTGATTGTGTGACGTAGTTCCTAAGAGTTAATAATGTATTTCTAAGATATTCAAGAGATTCAACTTGGCTGTATGCTGTGTTTATAGACCGAGGAGATGCAGCAGATAAGAAGAAAGGATGTGAAGGTCACATTTTCATGTCCTCAGCCTCAATCAGTCAAACTTTCACTGAATTGCCTTTTGGCTTCAATTATAGCTGCAAGTCTTTTGTCTCTACCAGTTTGGCAAATCTGAAGAAAAGTTTTGTCAGTTACGCTTTCAAAATACCTCAAAAATCATTTAGGATGGAAAGGATCTGTGAACACAAATTCCTATTCTTCCCACAAATTCTTATTTTGATATAAATCTGGACTTTGACTGGGCCATTCTTACACAAGAACATGTTTTGATCTAAACCAATCCATTGCAGCTCTGACTGTATATTTATGCCCATTGAGCTAACACAAGATTAATCTGGATTTATACTGAGACTATTACATGCAATTGGACTCTATTTACTGTTACTGAAGGCATTTGGACCTTAGGGGTCCTTAGTTACAACTGAAGAACCGAACAAGAAAAGTGTAAAACATTGATTTATCTTTTTTATTCCTGGATATTTCTCAGGCATTTCTTTATGTGTGGCAGGTGGAGTCAAGTTGTGGAGCTAAAGAGAAAAATACATGGTGATTAGATCAGATCTCAGATATCACAATGGTTCCTTCTTGGGACAAAAAGGACTTTTTGTCCACCTGATAGATGGTTCCAAACTGTTGGGGCCTTATCCCCACCTCTCCTCCACTCAGTGACACCATTCAAGTCAAGGTCATACGATAGCCCTGCAGGACTCTTTCCTTTCTAAAGGTTGTCCACCTTGGTCCTGCTGCTTTGAAATCAAACTTGCCATTGTTTTTACTGCCCATGACAAGGACAAAGGGACTGGGCAGCGGGGACACACACACAGCTTGAAACGCAATAGGGCTGGGAATTCCTCTTTAATTTCAATGCTATACTTGATCTCTGAGCTGCATGACTGACCACCTTATTATCTATAGCGACAGGAGCTTATCAATACAGAATTCGCTGGGTCCACAGACCAAAGACAAACACGTCCTTTATGCAGGATGTCCCCTCTGGGCATGAGACTCGCTGCGCAGACCAACCGGTTAAATTCCACAACTCAGAGTAGGAGACTGGAAATCATTTGTGGACAGTTACACTGGCTTAAGTAAATAGTTAAAAAAAAGGAATTTAGTTTATATTAAATGCTTACATTGTTAATTTATCTGAAAAACATTTACATCTTTGCAGAATATATGAAAGTATATTAAACCTTTAGAGCAGTGGTTCGTAACCTTTTTGAGGCACCGAACCATTCACTGAACCCTTCTGTAGTGATAAATAAAATATTAAAAAAGTGGATCGGTGCATCCCGAAGGAAAACAAGGGTAGATCACAAACTGAAAGGACGAACTTAAAAGGGCTGCCATTTTACCTGTGTAAAAAGGATTTCTGACCTAAATGGGGATTTCTGGCTAAAACAAGGTACAGATAATAAAGTATACATTTTGGGTTTGCTATGAACAGCTGTGTATACCGTGGTAGTTTGTGTAAACACTTGTTCTTTGATCAAGTACATTTTGGAGACGACGGAAAGCTTCACTGCTTCACCACTGACTACCTTTAAGTTTCCGGTCTCCATCCTGATCAGCTGCTGTCAACCAGGGAAGAGGGCAGGTGTTGGCACCACACCTCCAGCTTTAAATGTGAACTTCCCAACAATGGACACCCTGAGGCATCCTGTCCAGGTGTGACCTGGATTTGATTAAAGGAACGCCTTACCCAGCGCAAATAAAGCCAAAAGCTGCCCAGGTGCAGCTTTTGTTTGTTTAGTGATTTCTGCCAGGGAAGCAGCTTTTGCAACAGGCCCTGAGAAGTCAATGCATAATAAAGGGCAGACTCTGAAAGCTCGTCCACACCAAACCTGACTCCTCACTGCAAAACAAAAACACCAAATGCATTCAGGTTGTAAGTTTGAATGATTTCATGGAGTTTAATTACTATTCTGCAGAGAAGCGACCAGATGGGACTCCATACAAAGACTTCTTTCAATCTTTTGTAAGTCACAAAGACGCCTAACAATTATATTAACACGTGCAGCTTCAACCTGACTCTGAATGCCAAGACTGACATAAAGGAGCAACAAAACAGAAGCTCTTGGATGCAGGAAGAGGAAAATGACTTACTGATGAAAATATAAACACAATAAGAACCATTTTTGCCAAATATAATTTTAACCAGTAACAACCTTTCACTACCAAAGATGGTTCAAGACACAATCTTAATTTCTTTGAGATAATACTGTAGTTCTGCATAGAAAGTAATAATTGTGAATTTTAACACCTTAATCTTGTAAAGTTAGTAATTTAACATACTTTACAAAACAATCAGCATCTTAAAAACCTAGGAACCTTCAGACAGGTGTAGAAGTTTAAAGCACCGCTCGCTTCTAAAGTTATATGCCTAGCTTTGAGCATCTCCCAGATCAGAGAACATTTAGGCTGGAAGAGAAGAGCAGTGTGCAGAAAAACAGCCAAGAGGCCTGTGGTAACTCTGGAGGAGCTGCAGAGATCCACAGCTCAGGTGGAGGAATCTGTAGACAGAATTGTCAGGCCTTCATAGAATAGTGGAAAGAATAAGAGCTCTCAAGACATGTAAAGGGAATAAAACCGTCACATTAACTGAATATTTTCCATCTTTGACCTGTGTTTTTTTTCAAAGGGTAGTGGAAAAAATCTAATCTGTCATTTTTACTAATCAGGATTCCTACATGGTGCAGACAGTTATAACTTTACACAGAGTACAGGAAACTAAATCCCTCCCCTTCTTAGATTTTCATTTGTAAAATTATTTGACACCATCTTATTTTACCTCATCAAGTCGGCAAAATGAGGGGGGAAGTCACGTCAACTGGTCCAACATTTACAATCTCACTGAAAGTTTGATTCCAACATGACAAAATGGAAAATCGTTCAAGAAGCAGTGAATATTTTTTTACAAGGTGTTGAGTGTGCTAGAAACCTTTTCCCCTTTCTTTTGCTTTAAGACCAGATAGTGCATCCACCGATGTGCATGCTACGTACAGCACAGTGCTATGAATGAGATACCTAATGAAACAAAAATGTGCAGACATTAAAAAGATAATATGGAAAGTGGAAGCATGTGTCGTAAAAACGACTGCTTCCCATTAGAGTGCAAAAATGTGCAGATATGAGGAGCTGGAATGTGTTATCATGACGGATCCTGTGGTTCAAGGAGGACAGCAGATAGGAGCTTATGTCATGTTTTTAATATGCTTTTAAAAAACTGGCAGAAAAGAGAGGGATCTTTAAAACGCTGGGTGGTCTTACTATCAAATTAAATATAAACACGGCTACCCCGACCATTTTATAAAGTGGATTCTGAGTGGAGAGAGGAAAAAAATTACTGTTACTCAACTTCTTCATAAATCATAATTGTTTGCAACTTGTTGCAGCTGTTACAATGCAAACAGAACATGTTTTACATATGTATAAACATCACTTTGATATATGCCTACTGGCAAATTGCAATTAAAATTTCACAAACTATTCCTGCAGCACAAAATAAATGCTTGAAACAAGATACGGCACGCCTGCACACATGTGCAAGCGCTGCCTGGAATACATCTGTCTAATGTAAATATACCAACGAGGTCAAGCCTCGTCAAACTGCATTAAGATTACCTGTTACACAAACAGTTTCAAAGAGAAGAAGCATTAAGCGAACAAATGTGGCTTTAACTTTAAACGAATGGGGCTCAAAGGAAAACAATCATCTTCCAGATCCAATTTTTCAACCAAGAAAGTTCCAACAAGCTGGAAAAATATTGTGTCAGCAGAGCAAGGTTGGTGATACACGTCGCAATAGCTGGCTTGTTTTTTATTTTCTGCAATGTTTATCTACTAATCATTTAACTTAAATGTATCTCTAAAGAATAAAAACAGAAGTTCTTTCAGTTTTTAAGTGTTAATGTTTCCACAGTGAAGATGCCGGGGAAATCCTTTGGTCTTCTTCTTCTACTGTTCTCTTCATGTGATCTACTGGCTGCTACGCCTGCAGGGTAAATGGAGGTGAAACAAAACTCCACTTTTTTTTACTCCCGCATCTCGGGAGTGAATCATTTGAAGTCCATCAGCACTGATGCAGTGTAAAGAACAATGCTCTTCACAACATGCACAATCCCTTCATCGCCCCAAGTCATAACTAAGATCAACCTGATTACCACCAAAGCCTCCTCCCCCAGATATTCTTAAATTCCCTGAACATTTCCTCCAAATATAAATATAAAAAACTCCACATCCCTGGACAGACTTTGCACACAAACTTTGTTGTTCGGAGAGGATCTTTGAAGAGGGATTTTCTGGCTGAGTGCGTTGGAGTGTGGGCATTTATCAGAACTGCAATCTGCCCCACTGTCTACTGCAGGCCAAACCATCAACCTATCAGCAGCACCTGGACGTTATCTCAGTAGCATCCCTCAGCAGGCCTTAATGGTGCATAGACTTTTTATTATATGATTTTGATTAATGGCGAAAGCTCAGAGGAATCTGTTTGGATTAAACATCTGCTTTGAGTCCAGATTTCACTAAGACCTGAAGTCAAAATTTAAGATCTTCACATTATTTTCTTACAACTTGCTGAACTAAACAGCTACTTATTGAAAGCAGAATCACATAATAACCCAACCAAAAATGATCTGACTAATCCAACCAACACTGGAGCAGAAAGCAGTTTTTCCTCACAGGACAACAGAAGGACAGCCAGGTGCAACCTTCTGATATGATTTTGGACACATGCTTAGAAATATTTGTGTTCTTCAGAAAGAACCCATGACAGCATGCAAACTCCACGCAGAAAGGTCTTAAAAGTTTTTTCAAATTCATTTTGTCAAAATTTTGAGTTCAAATCCAGGCTGAGAAAGTTGAACCACAAATAGCTATGATGGAGGGGATGCCATGGTGGACCCCCGCCTCGTCATCATTCAGTTTATGTGGATTCACATATTTGCTTTTTTTTTTCCAGAAAGCATATCTAAAAAATTTAAACGAAAATGCAGGTTGGAAAGCTGAAAACAACTCAGTAATGCTACTTGACACGCTATTGGTTGGTGTTTGCAAAGCAGCCAATCCAGAAGTGCCATTTTTTTCCTTATTGCTGATTGGTTGTGAGAACAGAGATTAAGAAGACTGTGAATGTTAGCTTCTGTGGTAGAACCAAGACTGTTTCCACTGTACGTATTAATTCATGCTAATGTATATTTGGTGTTTGACACAGAAAGTTTCCAGCATTTTTAAAGGGTGCCTCAGCATTTATGGATTCATCTATGGCTGTGGGTCCTAAACCGCCACGAATACCAAGAGTCTGCTGTGGAATCGAGGCGCTTATTACATGTTCAGGGTGAAATTTGAGGGTTTTATTCTGTGCAATCTGTTCAACATTTCATAATATTTTGTAAAAAACACACAGAATTTGCTTTTTAGACACAGTTTTCCA
Organism: Poecilia mexicana; assembly: GCF_051168715.1. Taxonomy (NCBI): domain Eukaryota; kingdom Metazoa; phylum Chordata; class Actinopteri; order Cyprinodontiformes; family Poeciliidae; genus Poecilia; species Poecilia mexicana. Next base: position 3,901,990 of record NW_028263378.1, read on the forward strand.
ATATGTATAAGGATGATAAAGTTGAAAAGGAGATAAAAAGAAGTTTTAAAACCTTATTTAACACCTTTAAAGGTGTTTGAACGGTAACTCTAATCAAGTGATCTGGACTAAAATCATATAGACCATACAGAGGAATGATGAAATTCCTTAAATCTGAAATATTATGTGAGGATTAGGATGAGGCCCCTTTAATATTTATCACTGTGGTTTAATCTAAGAACAAGGTGGTTTTAGTGAGGGGGTCTGATGGTTGGGAAAGGGGGCCGCCAGCTGGCTTTGGTGGTATTTGGGGAGGGACTGGAACTGGGAGGAGGGTCATTTCCACTCAGCTTGACACAATATGGATTTTGTTTCCATCCTAATGGAATTGCAGAAATATTTGAGGGGAATCCCATTACGTAGCAATTGGAGTGCTGTAATAATGTACTCACAGTCATTTTCCCACTGCGGTTGGCCTCTTCTCGCTCTGCCAGGGCCTTCAGGAAGTTATCCTTGAGCTCCTTTCCTGCACTTGCCAGTGTCCTGGAAAAGACAACACTCAAACGGCTTGAAATGTTTCTCTAAACCTGAAAAAAGTCACATGAAGGCTTAGAGGTTCTTTATTTATGTGATGATTTTACATGCTAATCCCCTCAGAGTGCTATGCTCCGATTCTGCTCCAACTTTATTAATTAACTAAACAAAAATCAATGAATAGAAATAAATCTGTCCCTTTAAATGTTGGAAGTGACCGTAATTTTTCCAGACTGGCTTTGTTAACACAATATTACATGCATTTTAACAAGGAGCTGTTAAACTATCAGGTTTTCCTCGTTATCATAATTTTCTTCATAGGAAACATAAATCCGCAAATATAAACCACACGACTCCGTGACTGCTTTCTCCTCCCAGCTTCAAGCTGTCTCCATAGAAACAAGGATTTTGGCGCACACGAATGGATCCGCACCTGAAAAAACACTGGCACTTATATTTGAACAGTTCACAGTGCAGTACGAGCAACAGAAGTCTGGCGCGCCGCCACGGCGGACAGCACACAACATTCATCAGATCCACAGCGAGCGGACGGCTGCAAACGGGCCGCTGGAGGCGGCTCACGATGAGGGAGAAGATCTACAAGGGAAAAGATGATTACCTATCAGTTGGTGGTTTTTAATCAGTACAGTAAACTAAATCAGGACAGTGATGCGTACATGTGTCATTTGTCTGTTTCACTATTTTACAACTTTGGGAATTTAAGCAGATATTGACTGTGGTTTTAGAAAAAACCCAAATTAAGACCTTTTTATAACATTATCCATTAAGATGCATGTACACATAAAACCCCCACCTACTTTTTAATACTTTGCTTCAGAGCTAAAGTACTTTTATCATGCTTTAAAAAGTTCATCATTCTTTAATAGTCTGTAACGTTTGTAACAAAAGAGCCATTTTTCCCTCAGTTCAGACACATAAAATTCATTTGGAGCCACAAATGTTTCACAGTAACTTATAATTTTTAATAAATATCACTATAGCAAAAGTGATATTTTAAAAGAATCACAATTTTGTTCTTATTATTATGATTTTGGGCTTTTAAAAAAGAAAAAGATTTAGCAAAAAGAGGATGGAAGCTGTCTTTGCAACTTTGTGACAAGAAAATAGATCTAAATAAAATTTAGTGGTACTTGTAATTTCATTCTGTTGTGGAAATTCAATTACATTTTAAAATAGTTGTTGGCTTTTGTGTGTGTGTGTGTGTGTGTGTGTGTGTGTGTGTGTGTGTGTGCGTGTGTGTGTGCGTGTGTGTGTGTGTGTCATTTGGAGCCATTTTGGAATATCCAAAAGCCACAGGCTGATTTAACGACTTCAACTCACATTTTTTACTAATTTCAGTCCATCTTCTGACCGCGACATGGTTTTTAAAAAATGAAAAGATGGAGATAAATTGCTATTTATTTTTAAATAAAATAAGTCCAAAGAAAAACTTTAAAGACCTTTTAGCAATGCATTTTCATCATGAACTCCAATTCTTTCAGGTAACCATCACTCCCAAAATGTCAACATTACATCTGATTAATTAATAACATTAGTTCCAGTCACAATAAATAAGTTGGAAGGATGGAGAGATGACTTTAAACCCAATTTACCCTGTAGTATAAATAATATTTGACTCAACTATGTATAAATATTTTAAATATTTGAGTCCTCGTACTGCCTGTGAAACATATTAGCTCCATTAATAATCACCACCTTATTGTGCATCAAGTCTTTACAGTTCTGTATCTGCAGTGCAATGGAAACTCAGTGTGTGGAGTCTGAGTGCATTTTCCTAAATTATGTTTGTCCAAAAATCAGACAAGTTGACATTTTATTTCCAATTTCATAGTGAATTCCACAAGTGCCACATCAAGCACAGACAAACAGCCAAATGTTTATTTTAGCCTGGATTAGCATCACAGTAAAGAAACGGAGTCGCTACGTTTCCCAGAATTTGTAAGAGGATTGTAACTCGCGCTTTAGGTTTGGCCTGTGCCTCGTTGTGAAAGTGTTAGAGGAATCACACGGTGGTAAAAGTGCAGAGACGGCACATATTTGGAGGCTAAAACCTCACTCCATCTTCTGAGTGAGTGAAGGATTGCTGCTGGGTCACGGGGGCCGAGGCCCCAAAGTAAACACAGGTGTTGAGGAGCCAAGGAACCGGGGTTACCCCGTCCAGTAGCACGAGCAACACACAGTCACAGAGAGCGAACGATTCGCCGCCGTAAACATGTGGAGATTTCCGTCAGTTAACTAATTTCTTATCAAGCCTCATTTAGGAGGGATAACAAGGAAGTTACGATGAAATGATGGTTATTAGTTCCTAATGACTCGGCATTAAGGAGCCCGGCCTTCTAAGCGTCTTGTTTTAGGATTGTGGTGAGACAGGTGGGCAACATCATTAAGGAAAATGAGGAGGGAGTTGAACAGCCGTCATCTGGCCTGGTGGAAACAACTCGTACGTCTGTCCTGTAAGAGAAACGTTTCTACGTACCAGAAGGTGAAACTACCTGTTGTCATGTTGTTGGTTCAGAACATCCGTCTGGTTTCACAAGAATCCAGGAAATACAGAAAATTCAAAATGCTTGAACACGAAAGACGTGAATGCAGGTAGAAGCTGTTTAAATTCCCATTGTGAAAGCCTTCCTCAGTTCTCATCATATACTGGGATCCCCAATTATTTATTTATTTTAGATTGTCAGAATAATGAGAACTTTTTGTGTATGAATATATATGTATTATTTTTATTCATGTATTCATCATAGACTGGGTGTTCAAACAAATACTGAAACAATTAGATATGATTTTAACACATTTAATTTAAAGAAAGATGGAAGTAGAAACATGTCAGGTACGGCTGGAAAAATAAAAATAAATGTTTCTAATAATTTATCAAAGAGAAACACAATGCATTTTATTTTAATTTAGGTTTTGAATAATAATTCACACATTTAATCATTTTGTGTATTTAATCAAACATTTATAGAAACATGGCTACATTTTTTAGATTAATTTACAGTTTTATTTACTCAATCCCACGTATAAATACGTATTTGATACATTAATTATTACATTATTTAAAAATGTATAGGCCAGAATGGCATTGGACAGCAATGCATCTCTCCACTTTATGTATATAAATGTAAACGTCTAAACCGTAAAAAGCTAAAACAAAAAAAGTAGCCAATAAGTCTGATGTTTTCTTGGCGCTCCATACTGTGTGTGTTACAGATGAAGTTTATGTAATGCTTTGTGCGCCTCTGTTGGGGGTGACCAGCTGTGGGTGCTTTGCAGCTGTTTACATGCGTATAAACACTCCAGTCCACTTCGTTCCAAATCCCTGAGGCCTTTTTCCTGAGCCTGAAATGAAGTTTTTAAACTATTTACTCTCTCCAATAATTACACCAACAGTTTTGTGTTTACATACTTTAAAACACTTTTGCTTGGTTCATTCTGTGAGTATACGTGTGTGGAAAAACTGCAGTATTCCCTGCACAGGAGAAATCAGTAGCATAATAACATATAGCTGGTAATCGAGCAGAAGACAACTGAAAGTTACTGAAGAGAAAAGATGCTACATTTAAGTCACCTGAACTCTGGCTTTGGCACAACGTCGTCACAAAGCAAAAGTAGTGAACGTCTACTGCTACAGGGAATGAGGAGGGAGTCAGGAGAAATGCTTCTAAGTGAAGACATAACAAACCGGCATGTCGGCTTTTGGCCCCTGAAGGAAGCTTTAAGCTAACACTGTACATGCAATGAACAGAAGCTAAATTACTCAGATTTGTAGTCAAATCCCCGTATTTCAAACCACACACCCCTCCTCTAAAAATACTCATAATTGTCCGATTTTACAGTTTAAACACCAAATATATCTTACAATGCATTAATAAGCAGAGCAGGAACCGCCTTAGCAGAAGCTGACATTTGCAGTCTCCGTTTTCTCTGCTCTTAGGGCTTCAGCTAATCAGCACCAAAGGAAATGAACGGCGCTCCTGGATTGGCTGTGCTGCAGCCAGTCACTGACAGTAAAACTGATTGTTTTGGGTTTCCTGTGTATTTATGGCACAATGCATAATTATAGCAACACTTATAACTGTTTATTTCCTGTTTCAGAGCCACAAGCACATCCCATTAATGATCTCTGAGGACTGGAACCACACTTCCAGTTTCTGATCAGTTTGTAAACTGTTGGGTGTTTGAATGAAGTTTTAACTAGTTTGATGAGTTTGCATCTTTTTCTTCTATTATTTATACTTCAAAAGTAAGAGTTTCCTTCTGGGGATAAAGTATTCAAACAAAGCTTTGCCTGTTCCATCTTCCTCAGACCCTCATAAGTGCCTGCAGTAATTTTTTAGTACTGTTTACACTCCAATCTGTCACCCTGTAACATTTATTCACCTAAGTGTCAGTGACCAACGGCAGGGCTGGTTTTTCATCTTTCTACCAACGTCAACGACAAATCCTCTGAGGAGGAACACCTACAACAGGGAACGCTGAGGAAATCTGATATTGCACAGCATGTTGCAACACTGCAATTCCATCTAACCTGACAGCCAGATTTGATCTGCGCTCATTTTCCCCCCTGTATCACACATGTGATTATTCGCAACAGCAAATAGCTCCCAGTTTAATTAATCGAATGCCATTAAAAGGTTCTTTGAGGGAAGACGTGCTGACATTCCTCTTTAATTCATAGCTCTCTTTCTGCAAATGTTTTCTGTGAGGGTTTCATGTCATGAGGGGGAACAGATGTTACACTTTGCAAAAATCTCTTATTCTGCCCTGCAGATTAAAAGACTGAAGCCTTCTTTCTCCTGCAGCTTCGACAATGCAGCTCTTAGGAAAACGGCGATTTCTTAAGAATTTTTTCATTTTCCTTGGAGTGCTTGGGAAAGAGAACCTTCTGAAAAATATTATTTTGGGCTGGTGGATGTCAAGGGAAATTCCACACAGCATGACAATTTACTTTATTTCGAGCTCTTTATGAAGTCCTCTGTCACCTCTGATTACAATGAACTGAACGTATCAGTTACACACACGCTAACACAGGATATTCTACCTGAGCTTTCCTCGAGCTCTGCGGCCACCTTGGCTTTTGGGGTAGCGGAGGTGGCACGTCCTGCACTGCCGGCTTTAGACGCTGGTTTTCAGTAGGGACCAAAGAAATGATTGTCTTTCTTGTGACAAAGAGCAGAACACTGCAAAAATGCAAAGTTCTAGAATGTATATCAATCTAGTTTCTACTGCAAATATCTTAGAACACTTAAAATAAGACACAACTGACATACAACTAACTTTTCAGCAAGATATAGAGGCTTGTTTCAAGTCAACATTCCATGATATTTACAAAAATGTTACAAGTGAAAATAACGTCAGTGGAACTAGTTTGTTTTTTATTCAGAATTAAGAAATTATTGACTTAAAACAAATTAATATATCCTCCTGGAGCCTCACCTGTAAGACAGTCAGAGGTTGACAGCGTTCACAAATATTGTACTCAACTAAGAGCAGCAGTACTTCATTTTTACCCAAGTAAAAGTAAAAGGAACCATTCAATAAATTAAGTGCAAAAAAAATATTTAGTAAAAAGTTTACGCAAGTACTGAGAACAGATCAAATTATCAATCACTTAAAATTTAAAAATTACATCATCAGATGAACCAATATATAAAGTTAAGTGGAAATTTTGGTTTATTAAGGATCAAAATGGACAAGGAACAAAAAATAACAAAATCAGCCAAATGAAAAATGTTCTAAAACAGTTTCTTTCAATAAAAAACGGATGAAACTTTGTTTGTTTTCATCTTGGCACCACATGTTTTGGTTAAAACATGTTTTTTTTTTCAATCAGTGGGTCGAGAATCCAGAAACTTTACTCAGGAGTAGAAATACTTCATAATAAAATTACTCAAGTAAAAGTTAAAGCATAGTAAAAGTAAATTTTTCCAAAAAAGTTATTCAAGTAAACGTAGAGTAAATGTAACTGAAGACAAGTTTTGTCTTATTTCCAGTGTACTAAGATATTCACACTAGAAACTAGACCAAAACTACTTGATGTCGTGTTTTTCCACCTAATTTTTACGATGCTGTTGAGGACAGAAACAGAAAAATGTCCACTCAACTAGGAGTAACTTTAAAAGAAAATTAGGCTAAATGCGAGTCCTAAAATTAGAGAACGGGTTCTTGTGTGAGAACGCCTGTCTGTTGAGCACATGTCAGCATTGTGGTTTCTTCCTCATCAGTTTATTAGCTTACATTGTAATCCAAAGCAGCTCATATGAAATCATTTAAGCGTATTTTTCAAGCCATTTCAGCTGCTGATTAGAGAAGAATTTCACCCGAGGAACAACATTGTTACAGGTCCGTTTCTTAGCTCCTGTTATACACGGGCGCAGCTGTTCAGCAGGCTCAATTCAGCCTCGTTGCCCAAAACCACAAGCATAGATTCCAAAGAAATTAAAACAATTAGTCATTAAAAGACCTTGGGCAGCAGAACCTGCTCCTGGAGGCTGTCACAAGCATCCTGACTCTACAACGCGGACAAGAGCAAATATGAAGCTGACAGTTCTGCCTGCTAGCTTCATAGAAAGGCTAAAAATGTTAGAGGCTGAAGTTAAAACAATGTCGGAATGTCAAAGCCTCAGAGGTTTGCTTTAAATAAAAGTGCTGAGTTGGTAAAGAACATTAATGTGCCTTGCAGAAACTCCTTTGTGCTTACAAAATGTTGATGCATCTTGAGCACTTGCACATAACCACAAAATCTAATCGATTATAGTTTGCACTCATGCTTAGTCCCCTCAATATTTACAGATAGTCCTTTCCATCTGACTGAGCTTGAGCTGTTTTCAAAAGGAGAGCGAGCAAAAAGTGATTCTACAAAGTGTTCGCTCAGGGAACTGAATCCCAATGAACCCAATGCTTTTCTGATTTTTATATGAGAGAAAGTTTAAAAAGTTATTATTTTCCTTCCCCTTCATAATCACACACATGGTTGACGTAGGACTATAATTGGTGTTGGCATAAAATTCCTGATGAAATACACTGAAGTTTGAAAGATTGGGGAAAAGTTTGAGGGGCTACATACTTTTGCAAAGCATTAATTAAGAGATGTTGAAACAAAAGAGATTTCTAACAAAATATCAGCTCCAATCTAAATATGGTTCAGACTAAACTAGAGCCTGGATATTTAATGTTTCCTTATATTTCATAATGCATTCAAATCAATTTTATTGGTCAAGATTGTGTACAGAAACAAGGAATTTGAGTTGGTTTCACAGCACACAGATGTTAATCTTTAGGAGAAATAAAAATATATAAAGGAACATAATATACATTTATTTGTACCAATTTTTTAAGAAGAAATAAATATACAGATATGCTTATATAGTTTCACAGCAGAGTAGCTGATCACTCATCAGAGAGAAAGTCTGGGGAAGAAATTATCTTTAGCACCAGTCTGGTAAAAGTGTAAAGAGTTTGTGTCCAGGATGTGTGGGGTCTGCAGCGATGTCAGCTGCCCTTTTTTAGACACTAGACTTGTACAAGTCCTGGATGGAGGAAAAATCCAGGACATAGTTCTGCTCTGCGGACATAATTTTTCGTTTTATCACCCCTCTATAATTATTTAGCCTGCTGTTTTCTGAGTGGCACTTTGGGATTTTGCTAAATAAATCGCTCAGATGTTTCTTTGTTGATCTAAAACATGAAGAGGAGTTCAAAGCTGAGCTTTATTTCATTCTGTATTGGCAAAATACACGGTGATTATGACTAAAGATCAAAGTTTTTTTTATTTGGCAAGTTCATGTTTTTTTGTTTTTTTGGTGTCTGGAATGCAGACACCAAAAATGCAGTAGCTGCAGGTCAAATCCACATTAATGGCAGCTGGAAATGTTCACACGATGCACAGTCGAATATGAAATGCACAACAGACCACATTAAGTAAAACCTTTCAGTCAGATTTGTTTGAAAGCTCCAGAAACAACAAGCAAGCAGTGATTCAGTATTACTTAGTCAAAAACAGTTGTTATTTTTCTGGCGGTCTACATGCGGCCTACAAGCAATGACAGATGGTTCCTTAAACAAGTCATTAAGATGAAATGCGTCTAAAATGTGGAAACATCCAATTTGTTATTTATTATCTGTTTGCACCCACTTATTGCTGGGCTGTATTTATATGCGTGTGCTGCATGGAAGGATGTGGTCGTGAGCTGAAGCCTGGCAGGATGTGTATTTCTGAGCAGCGCTTGCAGGGGAGAGGGATCCAAATTTACACAGCCGTCCAAAATCACAGAGTGCAAGGGAGGCAACTGGCCTGACAGCACGTGTAACAGAGACTGCACAACCTGGTTGCCCAAGGGCCCTCGCCGGCGTAGCAGCCATTGAGGGTGGCGGGGGATCTGGCTTGCAAAAAAAAAAAAAAAAAGGCCAGCTCGGGATCGGCTTCGTGAGGTTTCTCATGTCAGTCACATCCACAATCTTATTTTTGCTTCGCATCTGGAGGTTGGTTCGGCAGAGAAATGCATTCACTGTGTGCGCTTGTGGCACCGGTTTTCCTTGGCACCACAAGTGATAGCTTCGCTTTTAATATAGAGAGCCGCGAGGCGGAGAATTCTTGAGGCGGACTGTAAAAACGTAACTGCACAATGGACAATGAGCGTGACTGTGGCCGGGAACGGTGGGGAGTTCGCAGGGAGCCTCATGAAAGCCGCGCAGGAGCGACGTGAGCGCGCCAGGTCGCTGCTTGTGCTGACACAGACTTCTGGGCCCGAGCCAGAGCGCAGAGGAAACGGAGGAAACAGAGGCCTCTCTTCTGCTCTGCAACGACTCTCTGGTCCTCTTGTTCCTGGTTGAGACAAAACTGAAGACTTCAAATTCAAAGTCCTTACATGAAGCTAACTACGCTGAGGTCCTCTGAGAAAACAGAATCAGCCCTAGATGGTGGTTAACTAACTCAGTTTGTTTCCATCAGGTGTATTTATTTTCTTAATTCCAATTTGCACAGTATTAAGATCAATGGAAATGCAGGTAATGTGACTGACAGGTGCACTGTGCTTCACTGAGAGTCACTGCTGCTAAAGCTGCTAAAGCTGCTAAAGCTGCTAGCCTCTAGTGTTTCCATGAATGTCAGATAAAATAAGTTCTGTGTTCTGAAGTTCTGGAACCAGATACTTCATCCACCTGAGATTGGAGCCAAACCTGAAGCCAGCACTTCTTAAACAATCCCCTCATTCTGACAACTCCCTACCCAAACAACCACACAACTGACTAAGCGTCCCATTCATCCAAGTTTCCGTTTTCAATCGTGTATTAGATTTCACTTATGTTTGATGAGAGCACCGGCTCTTTTGTTTGTTCTTTTTGTGGTGTGCTGCTCGCGCCCCTCCACCCCCTTTTCCTCTTTCCTCCCTTCCTCGCCTCCCTTTCACAGCCGAGCTGTCAGGAGGAGCATGTTGTCGTTAAAAATGAGACAGGGCAACAACGGGGCAACATCTGATTAGCATTCAGCGCACCATCTCCACTCCCCGAGGTATTTTATTACCACAGGTGCAGGGGCATTCACTGATCAGATGCACGCTATAGGCGAGGTTAGCCCTTAATTGAAAACAGCTCTATTTATACACCTGCAGGCACTAAAGGTCTCCGAGAAAGCACAGGGAGGCTGAAAAGAAGAGAAAGGAAGGGGGGAAACACAGAACAGTGACAGAGCTGTGAAAAAAAGCTGTGCCTTGGGAGGAATAGTTTAAGGCCCACAGGGAAGGGAATGGCATTCTCAAAACAGTATGCTGCCTAGCGCAAAGAAGACGATATGCATGCAGGTGCAAAAGTCTGCAGAGAGGAATATTGCTTCATAACAAAGACTGCAACAGGCAGAAACACAGAACTGAATGTTTTCTTTTACTGAATATGAAACAGCATCGCTGTAGAGTTTGAAGGCTCTGATCTGGCATTGTCCCGGTTACCTTCAGTCACACTGCAGAGGCAATGCTTCAGGGTTTTCAAACTGCGACTATAACAAGAAGTGAAGGGGTCCAATCAGAAAACCACAAAGGGAGGAGAAATCTGCACTGAGACACCCAGAAACATGGCACCGTTACGGTTAACAAATTCTCTGTCAAAGTCTTTTGCAAGATCCAATATCCAAAGATGGGAAAGTAATGAAAGACGATCAGTTTATAGGCCTTTTCCATGTGGATCTGTAGCAAAACTGAGATTTTTCATTTTGTTTGCACCTCCTGTTCACACGCAAGGGTGAGAAACCTTTTAAAAAAGTTGCAACAATGTGAAGAGACTTTAAGACACTATTTGTCATGTAGATGCAAAAAGTCTGCCATTGCTTGAAAAAATGGCAGATTTTCAAGAATGAATATATTAAGATGGTGATAAAATCAACCGAAAACTAAAACAAATCTGTCGGAAGAGAAAATACTAATCATTTGTGTAAGAATATCTAATATTCTTACACACATCTTAACTTTGCAATATTTCCCAGACTCAACAGATTTATCTCTGAACTTTGGCTAGGCCATTCTCAAACTTAATTTCTTTTTTTGGATGCATGTTTGGACTCACTGAGAAAAATCCCTCTTCATCTTCATCTTTCTAAAAAACTTTGTTCAGTTTAGTTTTCTGATTGTCAACACACAGCTGTAAAATACCAACAAAAAGATCTCACTTCATGCAGTTTGTTCAGTCCTGTAAAACATCCAATGATGCCGTTTTTTCCAACAAGGCTGTCAGGTTTTGTTCAGACTTGAACCGTCTATTCTAAAATAAAAACTTCTGAGCTGAAATGACTCATTAAAATTCACAATGTAAAGTGTGTAAAGCTTCAGTGGGCCTTCAAATTACACTGGAATATTAGGAATGTCATTTCAAACAGCTTTAATCTGAAATTTTGAAAAAAGTAGCGGTTCTGCTTGTGAGCCTTTGTCAGTGCAAAGTTCTTCAACATATCTTAGTGTGGTCTCTTGTATATTTCACATTTGATTGTACATTGTGTGAACAATAATCTTGGAAAATTTGTGATTTAGAAAAAATCTATCCTTATTGTTTCCAAGTTGGATATTTTTACAAGTTTACAACTTCTGTCCAGAGAGTTAAATAGCAGGGAAGCAGAAAATGTTGCATGACTGGTTTCAGATTATTATTTTTTTTTTTAGTTAAAATGCTGTTTTAAATCTGACACTTTCAGTTTGATGTTCAGAAGGAAAATTTCTCAATTTTTTGAAGAAACCAGGTTTTCAAAAAGCAACACTTCTACTTGTGAGCCCCAAATGGATCACTGATTACTGGCAAAGTTCTGTATGCACAACAAATATATAAATGAATTCAAAAACTTTAATACTTTCTGGAAAAATGAGTCTTCTTATCATTAAATGATTCACCAGTTTGAAGCATCACAGAAAGTAAAGCCAACTTCCTCTTTTCCTTTCCTCCCATGTAACTTCCTGTAAACGTCTAAAATGTCTGCAAAGATTTTTAGTGTAATATTCTGTTAAAACTCACAGCTGTTGACAGGAAATCTGTTTTACTGCATTCCAAGCTGCGTTAGGACCTCACAAACACGATCTGGGCCTTTCAAAGGAGCCGCATGGATGTAGATCTTGGAGCGCGAGCAAACTGCTGTGTGTATACAACATCCCAATGTTCCCGCACAACACTTCCCCGGATCCTGTTGGGACAAGATGAAAGGCTCTGAGCCCTAATATCACTGTAACTGCAGGTGTGGAGGCTCCCATTTCACCAGTGTCACTGATGTTCGCAGACGTTTCTGGGAGAAGGGCGGGGGACAGCGCTGAGACATCTGCACGTTTGGATAAGCATCTGAGGGTTCAATCAGATTCAGAACCTCGCAGGTAAATGTTTGGATACTCTGAAGCCCTGTGTGTGTGTGTGTGTGTGTGTGTGTGTGTGTAGGGGGGGGAGTGTGGTGAGTGCTCTTAATTGTCTGTTCTGGCTTGTCATCAAAGGAGACATCACAACCACAAGTTTGTGTGGAAACTGAGAACAATATCTGTGTGATCACTTTCCTCTGAAGGGCAGTTTGTTGGAAACTCCGCTTGGCAGGAATGTGTTTTGGCCTGTTCGCGCTAATAACTTTTAGATGAATTTAGACACCGTGCTCCAATAAAAACCTTGTCTACATGTGTAGGGGAGATGATAAAATGCTCCCCTTTGTCCTCTCTTCTATATATAAAAAGTAAGGATTAAGAAAAAAGGAAATGAACAGAATTCAATGAACTTTGATTAGTCAAAACTGGTCTCATAGACAGGAATCTTAGAATAAAAATCTGTCAAGACATTTTGCCATTAAATTTCACAGCTTTTATGTAATTTTCTTTTGTTAAAGGTTTTGTTGGCTCTAGTGGCCTTTATTTGAAGGTAGTTTGACAGGAAGGAGGGTAATGAGAGAGGGGGAAGACATGTGGCAAATGTCACCAGGCTGGGAATTGAACCTGTGACCACCACCATGAGGACCAATGCCTCAATGTGTGGGTCGTGCTTTGCCCCTGCGCCACCACAGCACCCCAGCTTTTATGTCATTTTCAAACACATCCGCTCCAGAAACTAGACAGGATATGTACTATCTGCTGCTTCAGCTCATGTGAAATAATATAGAACTTTATTATAGATCTAAACTGGAAATCTGCCTGAACAAAGGGAGAACAGAAAAATGACCTGGAAGCATGAGATACCGGTTATAACCACAGTTTAAAGTGAAAAGACTAGCAAATCAATCAATCAATCCATTCACCCATGGTGGATGGATGAATGGACCTGTCAAATGTCTCTGTAACATGTCTGCTGATAATCATGTCATTAGCAGAACTCTGGAGAGCCTGACTGGAGAGGAAATTCAGTCATTTGAAGACCCTCTCCTCCATCTGTCAATCCATCTTCACTGTGAACAGAATGGCAAAATGCAAAGATGAGACCCTGACGTTTCCATACCAGACTTCCTCTACTCCACCTCAACATCTTGTGATTTTGTCCTTGAACACCACAAACAGGAACAGAACCTAACATGCCCTGAACAAAACTCAGGCAGAGCTCTCGCTTTGATATAACCAAGAAACCAGTTATATCATAAACTTTCAAGGCATCCCTGCATCTTCACCCACAGTCTCTAGAGGCAAATTTGGAAGCCTTCTCTAGGTCTGGAAAAAAACCACAGCACAAACTGGAACGGTCAGTATGTGACCAAGAGTCGAGACTTGGTCCAGCTTCGAACAGTACTGTTTGTCTGACGTTGGCAGGTTTTTCTGTCATTTGAGTAAAATTGTATCATTTACCAACATACCAAAATCTCTCTGGGTGATTTTGTATTTCCCAACAAATTCTACAAATTCAAGTTTTACTAATACAACCTCAATATTTTACTGAGCAACTGTCTAAGAAGGACTTATGCTAAAAACTTCTCTGACATAGAAGAAGAATTTGAGATATTGGTGAAATTGACAGGTGGTTCATGTGCATCCTGTTAGTCAATCAGATAGCACGCCTTGCCGAGAAGCCAACTCACACTGGGCGGCTCCTGCTGTAGAAAACGCTGCTCTGTTCAGTCTTTGCAGCCTCTGCAGCTGCTTTCCTCTCCTCGAATTCCTCCCTGCTCAGGATCATGCCCTTGTGGCTGTGCTCCACCAGCTCGCGGGCCAACTCCCTGCTCTGCAAGAGACAAGGAAAGGTGAGGAGTCAGGCAGCGAGAGACAGGAAGGCCTGCAGTTTGGGCTGGACATCGTCACGAATTGCCAGTCTTGGATTTTTGGCACAGTTTTAGCCAATGTTTGGAATTTGTTTGTCATGCTGGTGTGTGGATTTAAGCTATTTCACCACCACACCCAAGTTATAAAGCACAAAACCTGCTATGCATCACCACAAGGTTTAATTTGTCTTTTTGTGTGTGTGTGTGTGTGTGTGATTTGATGCCTTTTCTCAGACTCATTCATGCTCTAAGTGTGCACGTGTTTCCGTGTGTGTGTGTGCAAGCGAATGTGTTTCTGCGTGGATTTTTCTAATCACCGTTTGCAGACCCACCGTCATTGAAGCCAAGCCATAAAGTCATCATCTAAAAAGCTAATCTTGCCGTCAAATCCAGTGGCTTGTTAGATCAAAGCATCTGCCACATGTCCATTTACCCAAAACCCCAGCTGGGATCCGAGAGGAAAAGTTCTATTTTCCTCTAACTTTGATGTGGCGCACCAGAAATGAGTTTCAGACATGTGCCGCTCCTAAAATTGGCTTAAAAATCTGTGTCGTTATTCTGGGGCTCATTGAATCAGTCTATTTAAAAGCAGCAGAACCGTACCTGGACTAATACTCTGACTCTAGAACATGCCTTTTTAACTTCTTCAGTTCTCTGAGCATAAAGCATTCACTCTGACAAGATCTAAAGAGCGCAATATGTGAACAAATAGGTTTATAATAAGCTGATTTATCAGAGGTCTGCCTTTCTGCAGAGGTTAGGTGACCTGTGACCTGGAGTCACAACACACGGTGGACTGAGTTGGATTGAGTGCAGCAGATTAGCAGGTCAGATATGAGTTGGTCTCTTCTCTTTGTGGACACAGGTGTTCAAACAAACTGACTGCTGAAGAAACTCCATATATCATTAGCAGGTGTGCCATCTGCTGGCCACAAGCAAAACTGTTCATTTTAATCCTTATAAGGTTTTCAACACACTGATAGATAGAATCATGTTGTTCCGTTTAATAAACTTTCATACAATGGACAGTTGAAACAGAAGAGCAGAAATTAACACAAATATGACCAGTTGGTGAGTTCATATAATTGGTTAGATCCAACTAAAGTTAAAAATTACCACCTGCTTGTTCACATGAAGGATTTACTCGACTCAAAATGACTGGCTGAACCTGTGTGTGGCTGCCATCTAGAGTGCGTTAGCAGTTACTGCAACAAAACTTTTAAACGTGAAAGTTATAACTACAAACTATTTTTCACATAAAAAATAATAAATGAAGCAGCGTTTTTGCTTCATTTATAAGTCAAATTTTTATTTCATACCTCACCAAGCAAATGATGCGAGCTTTTTGAACAGTAAGGCGAACGAATAATGAGGGAAAAAATCACTAGCCTTATAAAGACATTTTTTCCCGACAATTGTCGGCTTCTCGCTCCTCCAACATTTGGTGTGAACTTTGCTCTTACAGTGATGCGTAACGTTAAAAACATGGCGAAATGAAAAGAAGGTAAATCTGAGAGAAAGAAAGAAATGCTTCCAACCGCGCAGTTACACATGGCATGGATATGAGTTTTAATTCCATATTCGGAGCCCGGGTTACTTACTTTTAAATAAAATAAATCCGTAGGAGTGATTTTAGAGTCCAGATAATCTTCATAGTCTTTAAAGTTAGTGAGGAAATCGTAAAAGCGCTCGGCTGTGTTAAGCTCCATCTTTTGTTTGAAAGTGCTGCCATAGCAACTTAGAGAAGCGGAAGTGATCTCAATTATGGTCTTAAGGTGCTCTACCACTATTAAAGGATAAAGGTTCACAGTTTCCATTCGACATGTACCTACAGAGTATGACCACTGACTATTTATCATAGAACCTGTTACCAGGTAGAATGCACTGAATAAGTGAAGAGTTAATGAGTTAGAAACAGTAAAACGTACCAGAAGTAAGAATTTGAGCCAGTTTGACAAGGGCTAAATTGTGTTGGCTGTATAACTATGTCAGCTCATCTCCAAAACTACAGCTCTTGTGAGGTGTGTCTGCTTGGCAGTGTCCACAGTCTATCAATTGTTTAAGAACAGAACAATGGAGAACCAGGAAAAGGGCCAGAGATGACCAAAACCTCAAATTGCTAAAGGAGTTAAGTGTCCATAGCTTTAATCATGTTCGTTTATCCAAAGTTAGATTTCTTTGTGAGACAGGATTAAACAAAGGCTGACGGAATGCAGCTTGTTTCAGACTGCAGCTGCTGCAGCACCCCCTGGTGGACGGTGGAAAAAAAATCTGCCTATTCAGTGAAAAATATGGAACATAATCTGCTAGACATGAAAATGTATCAGTGAGAGGTTAATCATCTGCAGAGATAGTCAGCATTCTGACACTGTGGGTTGAACGGTAGACTGTTAAACCTGAACTGATGCCCCCGGCTCACCTGATCCTAATTTGTAAATCAGCACACCTGTCCTGTGACTGTCATTTACTGCCACAATGTATATTTAAGACTCAGTTTTCAGGTTTCTTCTAGTTTGGTCAAGTAAGAAAAAGTCTGACGTAGGGCCTGGATCTGGTTCATCTTGGGATTTACAGATCAGCAGCATGATTCAAGGTGGCGGCTTCAGCTGTTTCAGAGACTTGCTGCTCACTGTTTACGCCTGCTGATCAATTAATACATTATTGATTGATGGACTGGATCAATGGGTGTAAGCTGCTGATACCGGAGTACCCTGGTTCAGATTATGGCTTACAAACTATTTTTTGCCATTTGGTAACATTTGGTAAATCTGGGTGGACAAAGATCACATGAGGTTCCTCAGGGCTGCATTTTTGGGCCACTTTTATTCAACTTCTAAAGGTTCTTCCAAATACAACATGTCTTACCTTCCCTCCATATATGCTGACAACACAGCTCTACATTTTTGCCACCACATAAACAGAATACCTTACATTTTCTGAGTCAGTCTGTCCAAAAGAAGGTGAAAAAACCTTTCTTCAACTTAATGAATATAGGACAGAATTTTATTTTATTTTTTTGCTTCAGAAGTTAAAGATCAACATTCAGCTACACCCAAATAAGATGAAAACTACTGAGCAGGTCAGGAACCTTAGGGGAGTTATGGACTACGACTTACATTTTCAATGGCATAATTTTGTCCAGTCAGGAGAAAGAAAAGGTCATGGAGTGTTTTTCTTGACCAACACTGAAAAATGAACAGACTGACTGATGAAGGATGTTAAAATCTTGTTTTTAAGTCTATAAGTTAATAAATGGTTGCTGGGGTAAATTCATCTCCTGATCATTCTCTGTTCCAAGAGCAGAAAAATAAGGAGGCAGCATCTGGTTTATCTGCACATCAGCTCCAGAACCAAATCCCTGAAATCTTCTGTCATTACAACATGCAATGCAAAAGAGCACAGAAGACAGTCCAGCTCAGAATGAGAACGGCACAGGTTACACATTTATTTTTCATTGGGTTGTTCAATAATTAAGTGGGGTTTTATTTCTGGGTAAGAAGACACTGGCTGACCTCAGAAATGAGACGATGCTTGCGTGACAATCTTTAAAGTTGAACCTAAAGAAGCAGCAGGTTCAATTATGTGATTTTTACATATTTGGCTACTAAATGAGATTATAGATGGAGTGTCGATGGGAGGAAGGGAAGTAAAAAAAGCAGCTGAAGCCCAAATAAAAACTTCAGAAACTCTATCATAACTTTAAAATATTAAACGATTGTCTTGCTGCCTTAGAGGAAAATATGGTAAATGAAGAATTTTGCTTGTGATTATGTGATTTTGCTACAATAGTTCTCTTTTTATTTCCTTCTTTGACTGATTACTGTAATATTATGTACAACTCCAGTCAAAAAAAAACAAAAAAACCCCAACAAAACATTTTCCAAACCTCTAAACATCCATGAAAATGTTGGATGTTCAGGGTAACCTTTGGCTGTTCATGCATCACCTTCAAAAGAAGAGAATCTGAATGTTTTCTTTCTCTGATTGAACAACTTCAAATGTTAATGAGGTCAAATGTTCCAAGAGAGGAGAAATCCCACCGATCTGCACATCTGCCAGCAAAGGGAGGATGCTGGTGAGTGAGACAGAGTCAGGAATGTTTTACACTAATGTAAAGCAAAAAAAAAAATAAAACGTCATGGTCCCAAAGGTTTCGGATAAGATCCACTCTCTCAAACCTGTCAGCACACATATCTTTCTGTCATTAAAGCACCAGAGACCCTCTCTAAATACCACCTTGGGATTACAGTGAGATATAATATCTTCTAATGTTTCAGTAAAAGCCTGGAAAGCAATTAGGCATTCATAGAAACGAGTTAGCAGTATACACACACGCACGCACGCACACACACACAGACACACACACACACACACACACACACACACACACACACACACACACACACACACACACACACACACACACACACACACACACACACAGAATCGTTTTCCCAGATGCCCTGTCCAGCATCTGACAGGATCATCCACAAAAACTTTTAATATTTATATTGCATTAAAATTTTTCCATTATGCAGATGTTTTCTTTAAAAAGTTCTGAAAAACGGGTGTAATCTTTAATATGCTTGAGGAAAACAAACACCTACAGCTGCTGAATATTTTACGTCACTTTCATCAGGAAAAGAAACAAAAAAACCAACAACTTTTCAATGATTTTCCCATTCAAGTGTGGAAACAAAAGGAATATTTTGCAGGACATAGATATTTTTTGCAAGTATCTTATACATAAATCCCAGGTATTTTTGTTTACCTTCACAGAATGTGTTAGTCCTCTGCAGTAGGACTAACACTGTTCTTTAAATTCACTCCAGGTTTCAGAGTTTATATATCACAGGGTGAAATTGGGTTGTTTTTTTTATGTTTTCCTGTTATATATATAAAAATGCATCTTTATGTATAACACTCTTAGAATAAAACACTTTAAAATGAAGGGACTAAAGGAAATCCTTCAGACAACCAGATTTTGAAAATCCCAGTTTCTGACAGTTTGACATAAGGTGATGATGCGTTTGTGGTGCTTTTTGATATCTAATGAATGTTTTGAAAATAAAAAATATCCAAATTAATCTGGCAGGACAGGTTATTAATGTAAACATTATGCTTTTTATTAGGGAACCCCTTTTACTTTACATTTTTTCACAGTCAGTTCCTGTTTGTTTCCTTCCTTCACAGTCAGTTCGCGGCTGTTTGCCATCTGATACTTCGGCTCCAACCCTCCTCAGCATCTTTACCCCTCTGCTGATGACAGAGAGGGAATGTCCTGAGGTCAGGACTCTGGGTTTCTTTTTTTTTTTAGGGACAGCCGGTCTCCAAGATGAATTGAGTTTTTGTGACCTTTCACATTGAGAGGGGAGTCTCAGTGTTTTCAGCCTGATTGTAACAGATTCAGTGTTGGAGGGACCTTTGGTCAGTGTCTCAGGTGGGACTCGTCTTTGGGAGCCATGATAGAGCTAAAGAAAAATACTTTATGGTTTGTAAGATCTGAGTTTTCTATTAAAGCTGAAACCTACAACCACAGACAAGTATGTAATAACTTACATACTTGTATTTGTTTGATTGTTTGATTGTATTTCCTGTGTTTGGGTGTCTGCAGCTTAATGTTGTTTATACAAATACAACTTGCTGTGAAAACAACAATAGGCAAATACACACAAGCTGTGGGTCTGTAGAAAACATCCTACGGTGTCCCTGAAGGTATTTTGTGGAGATGTGGTAACTCTTCATAGCATGGAGAAAAATCAAAGTGTTTAAAAGAAACTGGCCAAAGCTGTGCCATTTATATTCCAGGGAAATGGGAAGTGAAGGGTTAATAATTAAAAGTTACTAGTTAATCTTATCAATTTAAAAAAAAAAATAAAAATAATAATAATAATAATGTTGCATTGATTTTATAGAGAAAGCTTTGGGTTCCATTAAGTGTGCCATTAGTTACTTTTTCAGAAGACAATCATTTCTTAAAATTTGCTTAAATTACAGGTTGAATTTTACAAAAAAGAAAAAAATATGTTTCAAGTTAACCAGCAACAAAAGCTGTTTTTAAGGACCTTTAATCCCCTTTCCAAGGTGATAATAATTGTTTGTTTGTCCTCACTTTTTATTATTAGAGATTTTGTCTTGCTACCAAACAATTGATTTTGGAAAATCACAAATCTGCATTAGCCTACGCACAGTTCATTTATTACTCTAGTGATACAAAATTACATAAGAACATCAAATACTTTAGTTTCCAAATCACCAGATTAATCTACGTCTCCAACCCAAAGCTGTTTCCTGTGTTTAAGGTCATGTTAGTGTGTGAAGTAAAGAGTGAAACCTAATGGATTTGTCATTTCATATTTATTAAAATATATAATTTTTTTATTATTTCTCTTATCCAGAGGACATGGAGGATTTCTCTGAACATGCGTTGGACCGACAGTCAGTCCAGGGCCGTTCGGGGGAAATGATTACTTCCTGGTTGGAAAGTTCTGCGTCTGATTGGATCCACACCAACTTCTCCAGGATTAATCAAATCCTCATCCTGTGAACCAACTTTATTTGATTTAATGCAGCCATGCTTTTTATGATTTATTTTAATATGTAAAAATTATAAAACAAGATGTTTATCTGAGACATAAAAAACAGTTTTGTGTAACATTCGATATAAAAACAAAAACTTGTTACCTGATGTGTTCAGGTAGGATTTCTGCTTTCTAAGCATCATAACCAGAACATTAATGATGATGTACAACAGGACAGAGCAACACAGAGTTAAGTGCGAAGAAAACTTCCCCCGTCACCACAGATCCGAGCGTCAGGTTGAGTGAGTGTTCCTGGCAGCAACTTTGGGTTTGTTTTCCATGCTACAGAATCCTGGAATGATTTGAGCATCAGAAATGACTTTTGTCCAGTTTGTTTAAAATTTATTAATCCAGTCCCTCCTTTGCAAACTTATCCGAACCTGAACTTGGGCCAGTATTTGACCTGTCTGTGTCTCTGGACTGGTCCAGGTGGGGCTTTCGGGATCACGGCCGGCGGCCTGGGGGGCGACGGTGGCGGCGCTTTCCTCCTCTCTTTGCTCCGCTCTGTGATGGTGAAGCCTTTCTGGGTAAAGTCATGCAGGCTGGCCCTGGGTAGGAAGTGGGTGGAGACGTGCTGGGATTTGACCCGCGGACTGGAGCCCATTTTAGCTTTCCCCCGCTTATTGAGGGCAACATACCACTCCCGACCGGTCCGTTGGTTCCTGTGGATTACAGAGGCGTAGGTGTTGTAGCTGTTCTCCTGGAAACGTTCCCTGAACTTGCAGTCGTCTGAGAACCATTCCTGTGAAAGAGAGAAAATAAAAGGTATTAGCAGGTTTAAGTTCTAACAAGTCGCCTTTTAAAATAAATGTTTGCAGAACACTGACTCCTTCTCAGAGACTTAATTTAATTATTTTCATTTTTACTCAGTTAAAACTCTTCTTAAAATGGAAAATGTTAAATACCACACAGTTTTTATTTTTTTTCTTCTTTTTATTGTAAATAGAACCACTTATATCCAGCAATGTTTACTAGGCGCAGTCAAATCTGCTTTTATTTAACTTTAGCTAAATATAGCAAACATTAAAAAACATTTTATTCTTGTTGCTGAGAGCAGAAAAGAAAATAATCAGTCAACATTCCCCCCAAATTTGTAAACTGTGTGTTTGTTTCTTTTGATACAATTCTGCAAAACCCTGTTTATGTTTTGGATCTACAATAATTTATACATCATGTTGCTAGTAATTTAAAGTTTACTAGGTCAAAAATCAGTTATTCTTTTCCTTTTTTTTCCCATTTAATCGCATTTTTGGGGCCCAGAGCTTTTCTGACTTTAAGATATTGGCCCATAATTTGAGCAACAAACATCCAAAACTCCTGCTTTTTATACACACCAAGGTGTTCAATTAGCAGAAAATGGTTGCTAAAATCCTTCTTCTATATTAAAGTCCTTGAGTTCATTTCTCTAATTAGTGTGTAATCTGGTTTACACCTGAGGTTAGATTACACAGATGTAGCTGTACATTTTTAGTGTATTTATTGCATTCATATTAAAAATCCCAGCTTTTCAGATAAAACATTCTCAAAGCATTTCTGTACTTGCTCCACAAATGACTCTGACTTTAGAAAGTGGAAATGTTTCACAATTTGGACCAAACCTTGAGGGGAACTTGTTCTGTTCTCAGAGAACACCACCGAAAAGAAACAAACCCATTAGGTGTTCCCTGTTGTACCTAAGAATATCCATGATGGGAAACTTTCAGAATGAACAGATGCTTTCCTTCTTGCAGGGCTTTGACTTTTCTTGTTGAACCTCATGGCATTTTGAAGAAAAACAAGCAGTTCTGCTTTGCTGAAGAGCGCAGCATAGCAGAAAATGATGCCATTCCAGCGCTCAGTAAACATGCCAGTCACAGGAGAGCGCGGTGCGGCTCGTCGCGGAACACTACAACCCTTTGAGTTTTTCTAAGTGACCAACGCTTCCTTTGGGCTGTTGTTTTTAAAAGATGATTAGAAAATTGCTCGGCGCTGCAGAGTCGTCGCTACAGCTGGAATGAAGCGGTTTAACAGAACCGAGCTGCATACCAGCTCTGGTACCAGTCAGGGATTTCGACATTTGGAAACAAAGCCGCCGGAGCGTGCACCAATGAGCTCTCACACCCAGGCACGTAGGCAGAGGAGAAACCCCACGTCTGCTGGCCTTCACGGGTTCATTAGCTGCAGGCAGATTCCACAGATCTGATTGGTTGAATCCTAAAGCTTGGTCACACTCATCAAGACATTTTCCCACAAGCCACAAGTTTTACCTTGTTTTTATATTTACATCTGCAGAACAGAGATGTTTTTAACGTACTAAAGTTACTCTGACGGCCTGTAATGCCACATCTTTGGGGTTGAAAGTTTCTGATTTTCAGGCACAGCTTGGAGGAAAAAACTCTTTCTAGGGAACGTCTGAATCTGAATAAAATGAAAACAATCACGTCTCTTTTGCTCAAACAAGCTCTCGCTAATGAATTTATTTCATCAAACATTGCAAAGGAAATCAGCTTGGGTTTATGATGATCTGTGATGACGCCCCTCCGCCCCGTTCACTTATCTTTTCAGTCTCTGCCATCTGGCAGAAGACTGGGAGTTGACGGGACATCTTTCAGAGAAAATGTGAACTGATCCTTTTCTTCCTGCGCCTGGTGAGAAATGTTGCTCTTATAAAGGTTAATTTAGTAAAAATATTAATTTATCTTTTCCTTATTATTTCTTGTTGTGTGGTCTTGTAATTTTCTCCTAATATTGTTTATGTCATCTCATCGAATGCCTGGTTAGGTATTTTCTTACCTATTCTCATCTTATTGTTTTTAAATCATCTAATCTCCCTATTTCAGTCTAATCTAATCTCAACTCTAAATATCTCGTGTTGTCATTCCTTATCTCATCCATTTAATCTAAGCTGTTTTCAGTTTATCTTATAATGTTTCATCTAACACTAGTTAGTTGGGTGTGTGAAAAACTTTATTGATATTCCGCTAATGTTGAACAAACACAATTTTGCAAGTGTTGTGTGTCCATTAAAAAAGAAAAGCAATAAAATCACACATGAATAAGTTTATTCACGCTGTGAGTGATTAAAAGACATGCTCCGTCATCATCCTCCCACCATTTCCTGTCGTCCACCTTGTCATTTCTGCCAGTAGTAACATCCAGTTGTTGATCACATGAGTTATTTGTTATATTTTCATTGGAGTTGTACAAAGCACAATAGTCACTTCATCCTCACTCCAATTTTGAGTTTTTCCAAATGACTGTTTTTCCATTTATTTTCATAATTGAAAATTCGGAAATTTGAAGGTCAATTGAAGCACAGCTGCAGTCTTGTTGTTTTTCATATAACCTGTATGACTCAACAAATCTTGCCTAATTATGTCTTTCTTCACATCTGATCTTATCTCAGCTCTCTGGTGTCGAGGCTCTTTGTCTCGTGTTTCAGCTTAGATTTATCGTTGCTGTTGAAGATACGAATGCAGAGGATGAAGAATGTAACATGACTGAGAGGCTTGAGGTTTTCCATAAACACCAGATTGGAGTTTTACTTCTGCAAATATTTATCAGAGGGATCTCTGCTCCTCTGGCTAGAACAGGAAGAAAGAAACAAACCTCTGCTACTCATCTAAAATGCTAATATTAAAGCTCCTGCAGATAAGAAATTTATTTTGTTGAATCATTCTTCAAACCATCGAGGTTAAATAAAAACTACCAACTGAGGTCTTTAAGGTTAAGAGAGGTTGGCTCTGTTGCTGCTCTGCAGTGGCTCTTCATAATGTGAAATAGGAAACACATTTTCACCAGTTGTTCCTTACAGAGCAGCCTTATGAGAACAGTTGTCCAATAATTTTATACATTGAGGAACAGGAATCCAAACCACTCTGTTTGAAAATACAACTACCCTGCTGTTAAGTCGTGATTTAATTATGGTTACTCACATTTTTTGAATAATTTTCACCAGCTACAATGAGGCCACAAAGCTGCCTGACCTGCAGCATCAAAAATCACTTCAAAAGAACCTGCATGACATCAGGAAGTAGGCTAAAAGATCTCAAAAAGCAGCACATCATGCCCTGATTTAAATATGTTCAAAAAAGTCATTGATAGCTAAATATCACTGTGCAAAGGCCAAGTAGGAAGAGTTTGGACAACACTGACACAGGCAAATTCAATAAGCATTTATAAACTGCATTTTTTTGTTTCCTCCTGCTATTGTTGTGTGATATTAAAGTGTATTTAGTGATCTAAATAATTTAGTCGTGAAAAAAAAAAATCACAAATGGAAGAAATCTGTGGGAAGACTAATAGTTTTTCGTGGTTACTGTAGCTATTTACATCATGTCATTGTCTGGTTCAGACCTCAAATTAAGCATCTGTTTAACTCCAGCTGCGTTTCCATTGACCATAAAGTTGTACAAAGTGGAATTCCGAAATTGGCTGAATGGAAAAACATAATTAAAAAAAAAAAAATCATGTTTTTCTGTAAAAAGTGTTTTTTCAGCTGTATTGAAATAGATGTATGTGTAAAACTGCAATTGAAGCAGCACATTTTTAACATCACATGATCAGCAACTGGATGTTACTACTGGTGGAAACCATGAAGAAGACGGCAGGAAATAGAAGGAAGATGATTGCTCAGCGTGTTTTCAATGACTTATGTGAACAAATTCATTCATGAGTGATTTAATTACATTTTGTATTTAATGGAAACAGCATATGAAATTGTGGGATTTTTTTTTCAACATTATCAACAGAGTTTTGAACACATTTCTGATGGAAACACAGCTTGTGATATTCAAATTATCCCAAAAGTGGAACTGAATATTTACTTTGAGGAATAACGGCTCATCCCTTCCCACTGACATGATTTCCTGAAACAGTACGAGGAGCTGAAGCGGCAGAAGTCGCCTGTGCTGGGCATCGACTCTCTCAGCAGACCGTCCGGCTCTGAGCCCGCTGCCCTCCAGCTGCTTGTTTACCCGCCATATTGATTTTCACTTCGTGGCTCGCTCCGCTGCATATTATCAGACGTCCCAGACTGGACTTAATCTGTTCTTCCCATTAACACTCGCTAACCGGGAGTCGCTTCTATCTGTTCGCCTGCCAAGGCTCCCACAGATGACTTGCTGGTGATTCTGACCGCTGACTGGTCGGCCGGCCAAGCTGCTGTGGCAAGATTTCAGCTTGCTGTGCATTCGGGGGGATTTAAGAACCTCCAAAACAGCGGCTAAAGATTACAGCAGAGCGCGAGCGCCATGACATGCTTACGTCAGATTCTGTGGCTTTCTGCTGCAGATGCCAAGCAGAACAAACTCATAAAACAAACATGGCTGCGGCAGGAAGGGATTCCATGGAGAACCGTTTCATGAGCAAAGGATGCTCCGCTGTAGCCATGAAGGAAGGAGAGGCAATGATTTAATGTTAGATAAAAGAACAAGTATTCCTGCTGCCCTGCAAAAACAGAAAGTCTTACCAAGTATCTTTGGTCTAGTCGTAGACCAAAGATACTTGGTACATAAGACAAAACAAACTTCCAAGTAATTTTTCAAAGAGATATTGTGGAGTCATCATTTAGAGTCAATAGTTCCTTAATATTGATGAAAAAGAACTGGTTACATGAAGAGATGCAGAAAGAATCGCAATTCCTAGATCTGAGAATTCTGAATCGATTCAAAATGATCAGGAATTGATTTTAAATACTCTGAAGTTGTACGTTTTTGCTGCTCCTATTTGCATTATTTGTTGTGTATCACATCCACTGAGCCACCGTAGAAGGCCGTCTTACACACCGTTTCATGAGCAAAGGCTAAGCTAACGCTACGCAGGAAATTTTAAGTTACAGAATTTTACAGTTTGTGTGTAAATGTGAACTGAACGCTAAGATACTAAAAGATCTGCATTTTGAGTTGTAAGTGAAATAATCTGCCAGTATAACTAGTACTTTTCTTGCTGAAAAGTACTAGTTACCAGTTAAGCTAGTTTCGTCTTGATTCAAGTATACTGAGATATTTGCACTGGAAACTCGACCAAAAATACTTGGTAAGATTTTTAAGTGTTTTTGCAGTGAGGCTGGTCCTGGTCAGGAGTTGGTTGCTGATACGTTTTGGCCTTAAAAAAACAAAACAGAATCTTGAGTTGCATTATGCAGAGGCCTGTGAGATAAACATAATGAATGATTGAGCAGCAAAACAGACACTCTTCCACTTGAGGTGGTTTCTGCGGCCTGGAGAGGACGATGAAGGTGAGGACATCAGAGAATCTGAACCAGAGGACGGGGAAGGTCAGCGGAAGTCTCTGGAAAATCTAATCAGGTTCTGATGCTGCAACATTCCCATCAGAAGCCGTTTTGGGAAACATGCGAGGGGTTTGTGGAGTCCTTACGGTAGCGTGAAGCCGTCCTCTTTTATTCATGGCCAGGAATCTGTTGCTGTAAACCCCTCTGATGCCGATGACGCCCTGAGAAATCGCAATCAGCTCCAGAACACCTGGAAAGACAAAGACCACATCTTGACAACTGAAGGACAATAAAATCAGTTTATTTCCAAAGCTCTCACATCAGCTCTTTTATTCGATTCAGCTGCACGTTAAAAAGTCTCTTAGTCTTCACTTTGAAATCAATTTGAAGCGGCAGAAGAGCTTAAACATCAGTAATGACAGATATGGAAACTTATTGGTCATCGCTTCAAATGGGTAATTTGGATTTTTCTTTATTTCACAGGTTAATCGTTCTCAATGTTTTACCTACAGAAGACAGCAACTGGAACAAACAAGTTGACTGTTACTCAGAAAAATAAATTAGGAAAATTATGGAATAATTTCATTTTGAGAGAAAGACCTCGATTAAACCTCTCCCAGGTAAATCCCACGCACTAAAGCAGTCAAATCATGACAGTTATTGTCTTTTCCCCATCAATCCTTATAGCTGATACTGTCCCGTTAGTTTCAGCTTTAGGATGTTGGTCCCTGCAACAAAAAGTCTGGGCACCTCAGATTTAATCTTCCTCAGGGCAGGATGGACGTCTGTAAGTCAAATGTTTGTCATGAGTAATGTCCCGACTTTTCATGCCTCTCAATAAGAGCTTTGATCGTGTTTTATTTGCAACATATATTTTTAAGGCAATGCATATGATGAAAACATAAAGTTAAGGAGTATTCTAGTGTGTTAATGGGGAAAATACTATAGGAACAAATCAGATCACGGTAAAATAAAAAACTGTCATATCTTAAAAACAATAAGTTTGCTGTAGCAAACTTGCAATCTCTTCAGCATTTGTCTGTTTTCTTAAAAACTGAACAAAACCAGAATGCAGTAAAAACTAATTTTCTTCTTCTCTGTATTTTTTTTAAATCTCTGAGATTCATTCAGACTTACAAATTTAAAACATCCTGACTCGTGTTCATCTGCTGTTTGTCAGGCTGCGCACACACACACACACACACACACACACAGATGGCTGCTGCATTTAAACCGATGTAACCTGACAACACTGTGACGAGACCATGAAATGAAGGCACATGTGAGCTTCCACAGGGAGCGTCACCTGTTTCATCAGACTTCAATAAAAACTGAAACACATATTTACAGGTTTCTAACCAGGACACACACACTGGTTTACATAAGAATTTATGCTCATTAAATATTTTTCATGTTTCGTCCCTTTAAAGTCACAAACATCAGTGTTTATGGGATTTTATGGGATTTTACATGACATCTAAACATTGCCGTTGGATTTGGCTCCATGAGTGAAAACTTTGCAGAATTTTCTTTTGCTGAAACTGCAGCTGCAGGTCTTTAGACTGACATTTCTGCCAGTTCTTCTTTGCAGAATAACTCAACCTTGGTCCGACTGGATGGAGAGAACGGCTGAAACAATTAATCGGATTAGTCAAACGAATCGTGATGAGTTGATTGTTGGAATAAACATCAAATAATTTCGCAATCGATTAATTGCTAACTGGAGAACACAGACTCAAAAAAGGCCATTTGCTGAAAAAACGATATATTCAGAGCAAAACTTCAGCTAAAACAGCACAGAATACATTTTGCATTTAAGATTAAATGCAAAATGCAAGTATGCTTTAACCAAAACCTAAAGGAATCCGGTGTTATTGCATTTTAGGCAATAAAATGTTTATTTTCTTGTTCAAAATAAGAATTTAATTATACATTTATTTGCATCTTTTAATCTATTTCTAATGTTGTATAAAAATGCTGAGGTGGTTAAATGAACATTTTTATTAATCCAATTAACTGATTAGTGGTCAGAATGATTGATTACTAAAATCATCGTTAGTTTCCCCCCCTAATGGGGAGCATCGATATACAAATCTCACCACAGATTCCCAATTAGATTTAGGACTGGACTTTGACTGGGCCACTCTGAACCATTCAGTTGTATCTCTGGCTGGATGTTCAGGGTGGTTCTCCTGCTGGGCGCTGAACCTCCACCCAGTCCTGTCACATGCTGAGGAGCAGCACAGCGCTGCAGCTGCAGCCACTGACATTTTTCCAGGTGTGTTCAAGCTGATGCAGTGTTAGCTTTCAGCTACACACATTTTACTAGTAGAGTAAAAAGGTTGATTTAGGTGTTGGTTAACCAGAGCAGCTCGTTCCTGCTCTGATTGACACAGGGTTCGTCTTACACCTCTTCCATTAAGACCACATTTATAAAGCGCATGAATAAAGACATCCTGTCAAAAGGAAAGCTGGATTTATGCTCAGATTAAAATACACACAGGTGAACTGCTCATAATTAGTTATTAATGAGGTTAATTTTAAAGTGAATTGCATGCATTTAATTTTATTCAGGGGTATCACAGTAAAGGGGGCAGTAACATGAAATCTAATGTTAAAAATTCAAGAGGATATCGGTGAAATGAAGGGTTTTACATCTGTGCATTAATTTGAACTCAAGGAGAAATGACCAGTTCAGCAATAAGAAATCAGCTCTCATAATATCTTTACTTATTTAACTTTAAGAATAAAATCTAAACTTCTTGGTTTTACATTTCTGATTAGACAAAAAACATCCTCTCTGTCTCTTTGGGCATAAATGCTGAGTGATTTATTGCTGCAACCTGAACACAATCCACAAAAAGACCCAACATCATGCTATCCATCGAATATTGACTTTGTTGCTCGTTTCATCCATCATTTCACTCTAACGGGGTTTAAATCAGGAGGTTTAACTTCCTCTGCGTCAAAGTTTTATCAGACAGACCCTTTTATTTAAGCAGCATTTATTTTGTGCTGCGCAGTGGAGTCGCGCTGTTGTGATGTCAGTCACGCTGATTTGCAGCAGCGCACATCCCGGAGCTGCACCTGTTACTTCCACAAATAGTCTACCTGCCAACATCCCGGACGGACACAAACGAGGCTCGTCAACCTGATGACTTGTGCTGAGATATTTCACACCTCTGCTCCTGTGGAAACCATTACTGTTCCAACTTACAGGAATAACATTCATGAAAACAACCAGGAAACTTAGGGGGGATAAAGAGGAGTCGCGTCCAGACGTTTAGGATTCAGTAGTTGAACTGCTTTGTGCATGCAGGGGGAGACTTACTCAGCTGGTTGGGCTCATGGCTGCCGTTCACTCTGCCGTCGGGATGAATCTGGAGGTGGAAGCCGATGCCAACCCTGCAGTAGAGCCTGCAGGTCCTGCGTCCCGAGCTGATCCCCTCCTGAAGGAGCAAAGAGGTGCGCTGCGCTGCGGCCGCCGCGCAAATCCAGTGAGCGAAGGTCAGAAGGCAGAGAGGAACATTCATTCTTCCCAGCTGGAGCCTCTCACCACGCCGCGTTTCGCATTTTAACCGATCCAGTGGCGAGGTCAAGAACCCAGGAGGTTTGCGCGCACAGGCGTGCGGCGCGGGTGGGCATTACCCCGGCCGCGGTGCTTCTGCTGGGGATATTTATAACGCCAGTGAGCTCACAGCTTCATGCATGCCTGAGCTCTAAAGGACGCTCTTTCAGCGGGATTTTGTCGCCGAGATGCCACTCCTGCTCAGCACCGACCCACAGCAGCGGGGCGTGAAGGAAGCTCCACCGACACGGAGCTCTTTCCCAGAGATCCTCCGCGCCAGGACGCAGCATTTTACGCACAGAGACAAAATATTTTGAACGGGAGTGGGTCGGTTTGTCCCCGGAGCTGCAGGACGAACGTCTCACCTCCTTCTATCTATAAAGAAAAGTTTAAATCTCCGACTCAGACTCTGGCTCTGAGGCTTTGTGATGTTTTACCTTCATGAAGAGCTGAATCATGTATTCTGAGCAGAATGCATGTCCAGGGTACGGACAGAATAAAAACTTAATGCTTCAGTAAAACAGACATTCCTAATGAATATGGTGATTTTTACAGATTTTACAGAGCCTCATCACATTACAACAAATGTTTTGTTTTATTCAGGTTTTAAGTGATACAGCAACATAAAGTATAATTGTGTTGGTTTCAAGTTTGATTTGCATAACTGTGAAATTGATATGCTTCTAACATTTTCTACACAAAACAACTGGAGCTTGGTGCAGTCGGGTCTCTTTGCTGGTGGCGCTCTGAGTCCTGTTCGCCCAGGGCACCAAACGGGCTCAGACCGCCTCTGCTTAAAACCCAACATCCTTTAAATTCCTCCCTGACCTGTCCGCTGCGTTCCTGGGTTCTGGCAGAAACAGAGCAGCTGGATTTACACTCAGATCAAATTACTTACAGGTGGACGTTGTTTACCAGTTAGGTGAAAATGAAACTGGGTTTGTACATGCACAAACATTTAGAAAACAGTTATCTCTTCTATACACTACTTCAGTCATATAAAATTAAACTGATGCACTAAAGTTTGTTGTTACTTGATTAAAAAGTTGCAGAGGTAAATATCTAAAATATTGTTCTTAAATACTGTTGCAGATCTGTTCAACACCAGGAGATGAAGACTGATTATAGGTCAGAAAACATGAGATAAAACTGAGGACAAAGACCTGAACGCTTCTCTTTTATGGACTTGTGTTTGCTTTTCAACAACACAAATTATTTAAAACTTGAGAAATGTGCAACTTTCTTATAAAGTTATCTGGATTTTTCCTTTACAGTTTCTAGAGCTGTTCACCTCTGAGAATTGAATCATTCTGGTGTAAAATGGCTCTGAAACCTAAAGGAAGACACAATGTAGTGTCAACACATCAGACAGCTTAGAGAAGAACTCATTTTAAACCAGTTCTTCTGTTTCAAACACACAAATGGACTAAATTTCTTTAGTTAAGGACTTGAAAAAACCCAAAGATGGATATCACAGTTTGACAGACAGGAAACAGGATTTTAGCTCCAGCAAAATGTGTTTGTATGTGTATAAAAATATTTATACAAATCACGTTTACACTTATAAACAATGTCATCATTTCTTCTGAACCAAACTGACAAAAATAAAACCAAAGTCTCAAAAGCAGCAAATAAATGGTTTGATAAACTGCAGCTGAGAGATAATGATGGCCTCCTTCGTGGCTCAGACTAATTGGATTGTCTGTCCTCTCTTTCACACACACACACACGCACACACGCGCACGCACACACACACACACACACGTAGTGTCAGAAATGAGACGCCTTCATCTGGGTACTTTAGTCTAATCAGCCTGCAGAGCCACAGGCCAGGTGTGCACATCTGAACATCTTTATTTTCTACTTTTTACATTTTTCTCATTATTATTATTATTATTATTATTATTATTATCAGTCCTGTTATTTGATAGATTGCAAAATTTAATAATTTTATATCTTCAGATGCAAAAATATGCTTGATTTTCTCCTGGGTTGTTTCTATGTTGTAGAGGAAATTAATCTAATTCATCTACTGTAACAACAGATATACTGAGACAAGTTAATGAACTATTATTTTCAACAGTAGTGAGATTCTCTGCTCAGCAGATTACCCAGGGACACCTGCACCTGTCAGTGATGCTCAACTCAGTATTTTATTGGTTGGATCTAAAATTTTACAGATTTTAAATGCAGATCAAACATTTGAATATTGATAATAATGGAAAGAAAAAGTTGTCTTACTTTAATTAGGCCTCAGACACACTCTGCCACCATGCACAACCAACCAAAGCATCTATCCACTGTAAAACAAACAAAAAAAACCTTTTCATCTGAACCTAAAACATTTGGACTTTAGGTTTGGACTAGAGGAGGGTTCATTCACGCATTTCTCTTGATTTCACACAAATCTAAACATCAACTGGCAGGATATTTTTAAAATTATGTCCAAATTTGTAGGATATTTGCACAGATTGATGCAGTTAAGATGATCCTTGCAGAGGTTTCTGCCTTTGGTCTCGTGAATTGACTGAAAGCTCTTAGATATTTGACTCCCAACTTCCTATCTCTATTTTTCACTCTGAGAAATGATTCCAACATTTTTATGATTTGGTTGCCATGTTTCCCGTATCAGGGAACCATGAATGGATTTTGTATAAAATGTATCTATATCTCTGGCTGTCTTGTTGTTTTGTGTTTGCATTTTGATCTTTTTCTTCTGGTTTATTTATATTCTAATGGTATTGCCATATTTAGTAAATGTTTATTGTTGCCACATTATTTCCTCATGTTCAGTTTCTTGGTTTGTTGTCGTGTTTTGTCCTGCTCATGTTTTCATTCCGCCTGTGTCTGGTCTGACTGTCTTCCTCTCTCACCTGTCTGCTGAGCGGCTCAGTTTGTTCTGTTCCTCTTTGGATTCTGCAGCGCTCTTTGTGTCTGTCGCTGTTCCTGCTCCATTCATGAGCCTTATGTGTTCATCATTTAACACTTTTTAAATGTCTAACCTGAGCATTGCCTCTGTGTTTCATGATAAAAATAATATCTTAAGGTTATTAACTCATCAGAACTTTCCTGTCTTGCCATGTGGGAAAAGTTGGATTGGTTTGAAGATCATGTTTCCCTGATTTGAAGCTCTTCTAATAAAGTATTGGGAGGAAAAACCACTACAGTAGATCTCACCTTGTCTTCTCAAATGAGTTGCTCTGCTTTATTTTGAAGAAAGAAGAAAAGGAAAATATATATATTTTTAAAAACTTTATTGTGTTAATTTGGTTTGTGAAACAATTTTATTAACTGTGACTGACCTAAAACAGAAAATTATAAAAATGAGTTCAACTGTATATTAATATATTTATTAATCAGATGTGAAAGAAACATTTTCATCTTTAAAATGGAAGATATTGTCCAAATACATTGAATTATATTATGCAAATATTTTTCTTAGACTTTCACCAGTTTTTATGAAACATCTCATGACCTTGGATTTAATTTAATATTTTTTTTAAAATGTGGTACAGGGGTTGCATTGATCAAATCATTTCCATCTCTGAGTTTTTTATTTTAAATGTGATGAAAACAATGTGAAGGCTCAGTAATCACATACCTCTTGGTGCAGATATGCAGAAATGTTCAACTCTGTTCTGCGTTATGTTGATGTGACAACCTGTGACGGGACAATGTGGATCCTCTGTTCAGCTTCTTAAGCTGTTCATTAAAAAGAAGGGAAATTCAAATGCAACTGAGTATGTCGTTATTATCAATTTAAAAATTGAAGAGTTAAAACAGGTTATGGTGGGTTTGTTTTCTGACGACAGACAATGAAAAAGTCCAGCACAGCCTTGAATGTGGAACATCTTCCAGCGTCCGTCTGAGGATCAGTCCAAGTTATGCTCATTCATTTTCTATCTTGGCATGAATTCTCTCTAATCTCTCCCTCATTGTTTTAAGGGGCCCAGCAATGTCTGAGTTTGATTAGCTCACGCGCCTGTGGATTACAGCCGGTACAGGGGCCTAATTGTCTCTGGCACACGGGCCGGGCCGGGCCTGCTTTACCTTTTATGTAAACAGCGGGGCAGTGTTTAGTCCCACTGTTCTATAACGGTCAGCCATTCCTCTGAGGCCATTCCAGCAGCAGTGAGGTAATCCCCCCGAGTCGCATAAACACGGATGATCCTGACTGATTCCTCCGCCCGATTGATCCCAGCTTTCAGCAGATTTATAGAGTCGGTAATCAACAGACAGCAGGTTCTGCAGATAATAATCAATAAGAGGAGGCATGACTCCCTGGAAGCTCTGACCAAAGTCACAAACAAAACCAGACTCATCTGGTGGTCAGCGTTGGTCAGACAGTCTGCAGATAGATATTTGTTGCTTGTGTTCATTTCTAGAATCATAAAGGCACCAATCTGAGTCTACAAGTAAATAACGACTTCAATCTGCTCCAAAAAGAAGAGTTTAGTTGCTTAATCTTAGATCTTTGACTCCTTTAATTGGTAATAATAACATTTAGATAAATTTTGTTGATGAGAAATCCTGGTTTAAATGAAAAAGGTCCAGCCTTTCCCTGAAAATGTTCAGGGAACATTTGTACTAAAAAGCCGATTAATATTTGGACATGTTTTAACAGGGGTGTCTTGCTGGGGCTTCAGCCAACTTCCCTTCATGTTGGAGATATGATTTACAGTGTTTATAAAACCGCTTGGCACTAGAATGGAGACGTGAAGAGGCCACACGCAAACAAAATCGCTACCAGCTGACCTAATGTTGACTCTGATGTTATGTCAGAAGTTGTGCTGGCTCTCCAAACACGGTATGGTCCGGCTCCTTCGGCGCTTCCCACCATCGTCAGCCGGACCCTCTGGAGACCTGCCGGCGTGTCGCCTGCAGCGGCCAGCCATCGCCGCCGGCCATGCCACTCCCTCTGCAGAGCTCTTTGACCTGCGGTGGGACGCCGTTTCCCCCCTAAACCCTCCATCATCACGAGTTCCAGTCTGGCCTTGAAAGACGTCTGTGACATGAGAAGCTTAGGAGGAAAGCAAATCGCCGGGGAAAGAGTCAGAAGACGCATCTGAAGTGCAAAGCCTGAGCTCAGAAGAGGAGTTTTAACTGAACTTCATCCTTTTCAGTTTGCTGAGTCTCAGTGGAGCCACAAAGCAACACCTGTTCGCTTGTTACAGACATGCCACCTGTCTGCAAGGGGAGCCGAGTGGTAAAACGTCTGATCCACATCCATCCCTCTGGGCTGAGAGAGGACAGCTCAA
The DNA here is from genome assembly GCF_051168715.1 of Poecilia mexicana. Taxonomy (NCBI): domain Eukaryota; kingdom Metazoa; phylum Chordata; class Actinopteri; order Cyprinodontiformes; family Poeciliidae; genus Poecilia; species Poecilia mexicana. The sequence continues at coordinate 3,937,829 of NW_028263378.1, forward strand.
CCTCCGACAAAGAATCCGGTTTCATTCTTTAAGTCTTAGAAATAAGGGGATCCCAAAAGGAACACAATGATTTTAAAGGACATGGATGTTGCACCATTAAATGTTTTTATTGTACAACACCAGCTGCTTTTCCATTATAAATGTGCACAAAACTTTGTCAATATTCCACTCACATTGAAAAAAAACACAATTTTTGCAAATGTTTCCTTTAAATAAAAGTGCAATTAAAATCATGTGAATAAGATTGTTCACTCGATAAGTTATCAAAAAACTTTCTGTCCCATCATCCTCCAGCTACTTCCTGTTGTCTCCTCCTTTTCGGTTGGCGCCAGCAGCAACATCGGGTTGTTGATCCTGTTACTCAGGTGATGCAAAGAAAGTGTTTTCATTGCAGTTTTATGAAATTAACCAATTTTGATACAACTAAAAAAAAAACTTTTTATCAACAAATAAGTTTTTTCAAAATTCCTGTTTCCGTTAAACACATTTATTTTCTAAATGTGAAATCACGCAACCATGGTAAATGGAAACACAGCTGGTGTCAGTAAAATAGACTCAGGGATGTTTGGGTTTAAATAATTTGTGATTATAAAACAGAAAAACAAGAATCTCCTGCAGGAATGACATCTAACCAGCATCACTTGTGAAGCTCAGTGTGTTTTAGTTGTTTGGTGGAAATCTGCTTTTCCCTTCAGCTTGAATCCTTCATGAGAATTTCCTTCCTGGTACTGGAAGCTGATTTGACTGTGATCACTGTTTACTGAAGGGAAGACGACAACTCCTCATAATTACTCTACAGAATCCCAATTCAAAAGAAATTTATATTAAAGGACAAAAAGTTTGAAATTTCTTCCCTCCAATTACAAACTGTCAGAACCGGTCCGTTCGTCTTTCTGGTGCTTGACAGTCACAGTCTTAGTTCCTGACATGGAGGAATCTGCATTCTTTAAATGGGTTCAACAACATGCCTGCACACATTGCTGAAACCTAAAACAAGAATAAAAGCTAAAAACTGTACAACTTGAAACAGAAGTCTGCACAAACTGAGACATTTTCTTTCCAGGAACAGATTTGTATTTCTGCAGAACTTGATTCCTGCTGCTAGGAGTCAGGTGGAGAAATGCACCGGATGGGGCTTTTGGTGATGAAAAGCTCCCTGCTGAGTCTTTTTAGGAAGTCTGCAGCTCCTCATCAGCAACCAGGAGAAACTGGATGGAGATTCACTCTGCAGAGGGAAATGCAGCTGCAACAGAAAACCAGCAGTTTGAATGGATTTCAGTGGAATCATATTCAAAGTTTGTTTTTTTATTAGATGCTGATGCAGATAATGAAACAGTTGTTGTCATCTGACTCCATTTTGAAATTTATAATAACACAGCATCAGGAAAATAACCAACAATTCTTGCAGACTAACATCTGTTTTGTCAAAGTTTTCCTGCTGGGAAACTTTGACTTGTTCCACTTTGACGACTTCTTTAGAGGTTTGCTGTGATTTCCTGAAACATTTCTAACGGAGAGCCTCGTGGTCAGATTTATCGTTAATGGCCTAAATGTTCTTCTCACCGATCACAGAACAAAATGAAGCTAAATATTAACTAGTTTATCAGGCATCCATTTGGGTTTCCCCTGACGACCACAGCTGGGGTTTTCCAGGTTGCCAGTGGATCCAAACTGGCAACCTGGGTGAGACTTCAGCGGTTTCTGGACAACACTCTGAATCCAACGGTTCCTGTTTTTCCCCAAACAGAAATTTTGTAAGAATCAAAGTCAGGTTGAAGCTGAAGTGGCTGAAACATTTAATCAGCCACTTCTGAAGTCAGAAGCACTTTTCCTTTTCTTCCAGTGTTCCCTGGATGGCCACGTCTTTTAGGGTTGAAGATAAATCTAGTCTGTTTTCCCTTACAGGAATCTCAGCCTTTAATCTTTAGTTTAAAGATTAAAGGCTACTAACTTTTTACATATTTTTATTGAATCCTTTTTGCCTTCTATGAGTTTGGAGTTAATGACCTTCCCTGGACAGTCAATTAGTTTCTTGACCACCAGGCTACAGTTTTTAAATTCTGATTGTTTATCCACCTTTAATTTACCGTGTGACAGCACTCCAGGATTTCTGAAAATTCACAGATCATCATCATCAAACTGGGCCTGGTTTTTGGAGGAAGTTGCTCTTTTTGGTCATTTTGATTCCACTCTTTACTCATGAAGGTGTTCTTGAGAAAAATGTAAAGAAAACCAAATTCTGTCCAAGAGAAGAAACCCCACATGGATTATAGCAGGATAATCTGACTGCACACAACCTGCAGTACATAAATATGATTTTTTTTAAATATACATCATGATGCACTAATTCACATTGTAGAATAATCTAAAAACAATGTGAACACCCTGAAGTTGTTGTTTGCACAACTACTGGGCCTCACATGAAACATGTTCCCCCAAAAGAAATGTGTTCAGTCAAATGTAATCCTTAAGAGTGGTGATTAAACTGTCACTCTTTGTATTTACTCAGGTTAACTTTGAGAGAGAAATTTGTTCAATGATGTAAAATATTTAAACATGACAAAAGGAAAAAATAATTACGAAGTCTGTGAGGAGGGTAAAATACCTTTTCACAGCATTTTATGCATCTGCCAACAGTTTTAGCAATGACTGGATGAGTAAAAAAAGATTTTAAAACAACAAACATCTAAAAAGATCTGACCAGCCCTGATGCAGCATGTCTGCTCAACGGACCCTGAATACGAAGCTCAAATTAAAAACAATTAAAGGAACTTAGCTGCTCGGTTAAATCGTCCAAGTGTTATTTCAGTGCTTCTCGGTTTTTGCTCTTAAATATAAGAAGGAAAAATACGATCCGTTTGTTGCTGGATGCCAGACATGCCTAACCAAGACAGCATGCTGTGTTGATTTTACAGCTGATGAATGAACTCCAACCCGAGCCAGAGCTTGTTGCACTTCAACACGTACACAGGTAGCAAACTGAGCATTCCTGTGGTGGCTGCGTTTCCACACAATGCAACTAAACACACCATGTCACAGTTTGATGACCTGTGCAGCTACAGTTGAAACCAGATGCAACAAATAAAAAGACACCCACACTTTGTTCCTCTCATTGTCTGAAGTTAAATCAGACCAAACCTTTCTTGAGATTAGTTAGAATATTCATATTTGCTAAATGCCGGAAAACTTTTTTTAAATTTTGTTTTACAACAAAACTTTTGTTATTTTTTTTATATTTTCAACCTCTAGTTATTTAAAAGTTTGCATACATTTGGTCAGTATCAGGGATGATTGTGTTTCAAATTATGAATTGAGTCGAATTTCGAGTTTCAACTGAAACTAGAAATTTCAGTCAGATGTTCAATTTGAATATGACCATCAGGCTCAAATTGAATCTGAAACGTTTTTAAGAAATGAAGCCAGCCTGTAGGCTTTCAAACATAACTTACATTTTCCTTGGAACTCCTTAGAAAATTGAACAGGATTGTCTGGTGCTATGCTAAAGTAGTTCCAATCTTTTTTTTAAACATCATACATCTCAGCAAGTGAGAATTAAATGTGTGGTACCTCAAGGCTCCATTCTCACCCCTTTTAGATATCTATTAGATCCCACCAGCTCAGATCGCCATCTTCAATAGCTACAGTGTGCTAAAACACAACTCTGTTTTTGTGTCATTTCCTGACCAAAGAACAGTCACTGAGTCACTGTGTCCACTATGTTCACGAGTGGGTTGGTCAGAATTTTCTCCAGCTTCATAGAGGAAAGACAGGAAATGACAAAATGTTTCTGCCACAGGAACACCAGGAATATGGATCACTTCATCCTGTCTGGCTCCATGTTTGTAAAAGGATAGATTTTAAAACCTGTTGATGATCTTTAAAGCACTGAATGATCCCTGACATCAATGCATTTCAGTTGTTGGTCAAGTATGAATGTAGGAGAGCCCTCCAGTCATCAGCGATGTGCTCACTCTGTTCCCAGCACTAGAACTAAATAAAGGAAGACAGCATTTGGTTTCTGTGCTCCTTGGCTCTGGAAGCCAGAAATGTACAAAAACTATTTGCTCCTTTAAATCAGGAGTGAAAACTTTACCGCATGCTGTAGCTCTCACATGTGGGGCAAATATTACTCTATTTCTATCATGTCTTGGCTTTTTATTTACTTAAATTAGTCTTTTTGATAATTCTTAACATCTATGCGATTATGCATTATGCTGTTTTATTTTCTGATGCTTCATTTCGGGTTTTTTTTCATATTTGTGATACATTTGAGGTTCAGTTTTATTTTTTTTTATGTCTGTTGCATGTTAAATTGTGACTGTTTTTGTGCGTAAGCACCTCGCTGTGTGTCTCCGGTGCTGTTGGGAGTTTGAAGTGGACGTCTGCCAGCTGTACATGAGTGAGATATCATTCTCAGTTTTAGCCAGGAAGTCTTCCACGCTTGAGCCAAGAGTTAAAGAGTGGCTTGGCGCTACGGTCATTACTGTGACTGATAAAGTTGGCTTGACTTTCATGACAGGGAGGGGTGGGGGTGGAGGAGCTGCTGGGGGAAAAGGAGGCGGGGATTTGGTGGGTGGGGGGGCAATATGTTTGCCCCGGCCTCTAAGAAAACTGTATGCAGTGGATGTCATGGAGATGTACTTCAAAAGGAGTAAAGGACCAGAGCTCACCAGCAGAATGTGCACTAAAGTAATCCGACCACCTTCAGTGTCATCAGGCCGAGTCTCTGAATGACAAATGAGGAACAGCAAGCAAAGCAGCTTCTCCAGTGCAGAGATTTGTAAAGATGGATGCAGTTTAGAAAACCGAGTTGCAGCTTTTAAGATTATTTTTTGTATTTGTAGCACATCTTGCGTGTTTTTGATGTCGGTCATTTTAGTAATCTGGAAAAAGATTAATAAATTATGGTTACATGACAAAAGGGGGAGGAAGACAAGTGTTTTATAGTTTGAGAAACTTGGATTAATATGACAAATCATATACCTACAGTATACTGAATGAGGGTACAATAAAGTTCAGAGGGTTACTACCATGCCTTACCGTGGTGGTAAGGCCGTCTGGATAGTTTTTAAGCTGCAATGCAAACTGTGAGTGATATTTTTTAAAAATACGTAGGACATCCCATTTCCTATATGTATATTGTTTATATGCACATAAAATGTGAATATATTAAATGGCGACTTTTTCCATGCTTTTTCCCATTTTTCATTTAAATATATTAACTGGCGTGTTTTTAATAAGCATAAAAATAATATTATGAGGATGTGGAGGCTTTTAGTCTGGGGTTCAATTGTCATTCAAAGATCCTTCACTGAATGTCTCTCTGCCCATTTCCTCTTTCATTACAGTGACTATAATCAAGAAGTGCCTTAAACATTTTTATATGAATAAAATGGCGTGCTTGTGTCTTTATTGTGAATGCAGGGCGAGATGCATGGATTACTGAGAAAGACATGCTGGTGTTTTTTACAGTAGAATCTCTAAATGACTCCAGGAAGAGCAAGAAATACTTAGTAAAAACTTAGTCAAGTACTGAGAGACTGCTCATAAAATATGATATAATATTTTGCAAATGAAGTCACACAGACAATAAATATGAAGCTATGTGCAAAATATTTTAATGACCAAAATAACAAAAACATATAGAAGATTACATGATTACAAATCAACAAATTCAGATGGAAAAAACATTTTCTCAGATCAAATTTTTTGAACATAAAACATCCTACTATTTCCCCCCCCCCTTTTTTTTAAAGCTTTTTTATCGTTAGCTAATTTTATTGTTTTCCTCTACAACTAACGGGGCGCCTCCTGTCAATCATTCTAGTCGGTTTGTCAGCAACTGACCAATCGGCGGTCGGAATTTGTCCGGAAGTACACGCTGAATGTCCGCAAACAATGCGGAGTTCGGGATTGCTAATGCGCTGCGGTCATAAATATATGGGGTTTTTTTGTTTGTTTTTTTTTAAATGTGATTTAATGACTGTATGATGTGGTGTGGCTACACACTAACGTACAGTAGGGGGCGGTATGCACCTTGAAAATTAAGATTATAGAAAAGAAGAAGATTTCGAGGAAAGTAATAGGAAATTTTGAACAGATTATTACATTTCCAAAACCCAAACGGAGTCAGGAATGATCCAAGAAATGGATCAGGGCCTGCAGTCGACTTCATGTTCAGTTGATTGAAACTGTGATTGACGGCAACTACCACATGTTCGTCTGTACGAAGGTAACTGACTGTAAAAATCCCATTTTTTGTAATATTGACACTTATTGATAGCCAAAGATAAATAAGTGAAGGGAATTATGCTTAATTTTATGTGTGTAAATTCCTATGGTAGCTCCATAGCAGCATAAAAACGTGCTGCAATAACTGCGGTATTTACATTTAAGCACCTTTTTATGCTACTGTTTATTTTTGAAGCATTTTTCTAAAGGCAGATTTGCACAAATTGGTGTCATTTAAGGCTTTACTCATCGGTTTTATATGTAGACAATGCGTCCGAGGCAGCTTTCACACTCGCATCCAATGAGACTTTAATATTGATTAATCTGTTATCTCTGAAATAACCTTACAGACTTGATGTAGGACTCGTTGAATTTTCTTGCCTGTTGTCTTTCTCCCTGTTGACTGATGAGGCAAAACTGACTCAAAAATGTCTCAGGTAATGCTTTGAGTTCCACTACTTACCATTATAACAGTTTGTTTGTGGAGGTTTGTTCTACTTCCGCATGGGGGCGGAGTTGGCGTCATGTAAATTCCATCCAATTCTCATCTCCCTTCGGTGCTCAGTCTGGGATTTCTCCCATTGAGCTCTATTCCTCCAATAGAGTCTCAACTGGGTCAGTCAGCGAACAGAAGGAGTTGTGAATGATGTTATTGGTTTTTTGTTTTGTTTTAGAGTTGTAGTTAGTATATAGGGTTGAAGTGAATGAAGGCATCCAGTCCAAGTTGGGAACTCTTCCAAATATTGAGCAAATAAAGTCAGAGAAAGAGAAATGTATAAGACACTGTATTTCTGGCAAATATGTTGTGGCCCTACTCCACACAGGGTTGCTTACAGAAAAGGACCTGGTTTTTACCAGGCTATATACTTTTCAATATGTGTTTAAAATTAGAAAATAAGAATTGAAGTAAAATATAAGACTAATAGTTGTTTCTTAAAGCACAAGTAGAAATTCAACTAAAATGTGTCGTGACACAATACCTAAGAGATGTGTCATCCTGCTGCTTAATGCTGACTTTTCAGCTAATAGCTAAGCAATAATTCAATTGCAGGTGCTGTTTTAGTGAGAGTTTCAGATAAAAAACATTGTTTACCATTAACAGAAGTCAGACCCAACCAGGCAGTGTCCACCAGAGACATTCTGTTATGTGGATTCACATGGATAATCGCGGAGCGGACATTATGTATAAATTTGTCCCTGTCAGCAGACCTGTAGATTGAGTGCATTGTGGGTTGGAAATAGTCCACAAGAGGCGACGGTGTTTGTGTATATTTAGACCATCAATAAGTAATAATGAGACAGCAGTTGATGTGTGTGTGTGTGTGGGGGGGTGTGTGTGTGTGTGTGTGTGTGTGTGTGTGTGTGTGTGTGTGTCTTGTGAAGAGGCTACCTAGGAGTCCTCATCTGAATGTTTCTCTTGCTGCCTGTACAGCTCAGCTCTCTGTGAAGTCAAAAGTTTGTTTGGTTCAGTTAGTAAATGCTTTGGAAACTCCTGTTATTCTTAGTCCCTTGATTCACTGAGAAGTTTCTCTCACTTGACTGTCAACGAAAAGGAGGAAAAGGAGGAATTAAATTCAAATACTTAGTCTCACTGAAAACATCTACCCTCTCCTCTCAGCAGCCCATAACTGCAGTGGGGGGAGTCAAACATTTGGCTCCGCCCCCAAACGGAGCAGAATGTGACTCGCCTCACACTCAAATGTGCCCCCTGCTGGCAGACATTGTGTATCACATGCATAATATATTAAAAATAAATGTCATTACTGCATAAATTAGACTGCATGTTGCAAGCTTCAGAATAACCATTTATTGGGTGACCATAAAAGAAACAATATAAAGTTATAAAGATTAATTTGTTTCACATATTTACATACATTGAATAAAAAACACAAATGTTCTTCTGCCTTGGCAGACCCAGATTATATCTGACTTGATTTGGGATCACACACATTGTGTTGGACTATCACATTTGCCAACTCTTTGCTGATAATCAATTGTCTGAAAAGCCTAAAAATATATTTCTTAGGTATGGCAGTATTATGTATTTTCCAGCCACATAGTGTCATTTTATAGCGCGATCAAGTAACTATGTTACCTTTAGTTGTCACAAAAATGCTATGTATATCAAACATTGTAATCTAACTCTTTGAAATTGGGCCTCTGTCTCTTTTAAAACTCCTGTTCTTTGACCTTTTAACAACGTTTTTACCAGTGTTGCACTGAGTCGTAGCTCATATAATGAGTTGAGCAGATGGTCAGTTCCACCAGATCTTTACTAATTACTGCTGGCTAGTCGGAAGGAGCTGAGTGGTGGAGTCGTGAAGGAGGACTGCTCTGTGAGATGGAAACTGCAGCTCTGAGGCGGAGCTGTGCCTTGAAGGCGGAGCTACGTCCACCCAGGTGTTTTGCACAACTGAATGTTATGTTTTTGATGAGGGAATAACATTATAACACATTGTAGAGATCAAAAAATTTTAAATGACACTGTCCCTTTAACAGGGTTCTACTGGAAATACCAGTTCAGCAGAAACTTTAACTGTCCCACGCTGCTCAGCTGTTGATTGGTACAGAGACAAATATGTCTGCAGGGGAACTTGGGGGACAAGCGACCCGATGACACAAGCAGAGAAGCATGAGGGCCCCGAATATCACAGGGGTGTTTGTGGGTTTGTGGGGGCTGGGCCTGTCCTTCCCCTGCCCATCCGTCACATGCCTCTGCGGTGATCTGACCTGTTTGACTTGGGCACCGGCGCTGCAATTTATCATGATGTGAACGTCTCCGTCACTCTGTCAAATCCTCTTCTCCTTCTTCATGTGGTTTCTGCACGTCTCTGCAAAGTCGCTCAGCTGCTCCAGATGGATTTCTTTCTTTTTCCAGATTTAGACTCAGCAGCACATTTTCCAAACCTTCACCCAGTGAGCTATCCAAGAACCTCACTACGGATTTACTGCTTCCACATAATGTCCTCCTCTTTAAATTCCACTAAAGGAAATCAAAGCACAATCATGTTGCAGAAAAAGGAGTAAAAAAATTGGGTAAACAGAGAGCTTCAGCAAATTGTCAATTTCATACATTTTATTTAAGCTTGTCGGCTTTAACACAACTTCTAAAATAAAGATTTATGGTTGAATTCTCACCTGACTCCTTGCACAGAGATTTGCTATTTGAACATTAGTCACTGAATCACATTAGTTTATATGCATTTTACTCCTTACTAGAAGGTAAATTAAACAAGTCCTAATGTGGGACTTGATGAATTCAAAATTTGTAAGAATATCGTCATAAACTAAACACATTACAAACAGAAACACAGCAAACACACGAGTCAGCAAAAAGTCAACAAAATGTGACGGTGAGACAAAAAGCTTTGTGGTTAATTTTGTATAAACCATTGATAAAGCTTTACAAATATTTTTTATTTTGATTAATTTTATTTTTCAGTGCGTTACATAAAAACTGCAAAGAACGACTAAAATAATAAAAGCTGTATTGTACAAAAATGGCTCATGGCTTTATTTCGGCAAACTGCTAACATTTCCTTAGCTTGTTACTTAACTTATTCATTTTCTGTTTAAATTGCTTCCTTTTAAACCCTTCTATAAAAATTATTTTCTCATTTTGTTGCCTATATAGTTTAAAACTTTTAGCCGCACTTTAAAATTTTTAGTAAAATTCAAAAATGGGTTTGTCACCTAAAGTCATATTTCTGTTTGTCTTTCTGTTTTGTCGTGATTACTTAACATCACAAAAAGTATAATGCAGCTGGTGATGTAACTTCTCTTGTTTCTGTCCTCCACATTTGCATGTTTTTAATTACATTCCTCCTCAAAAGCTGTTTACTTATTTTCTGCATGGCTGCAACAAATCTATATGAGACCGATTATGGATTTGAGGAAAAAATGCAACTACAAAACTCTTAAAATCTGATGAGAAGGATCAGCGCATGCTGATTTGATGATCGAAGATCTTTAGTGATCTTTCAATTGTCAAATATGCACACATAAATGTGATGTCATCTGCCCAAACACAAACAAAGCTCAAGCAGCATTTTGGTTTTTGTTTTTTTATGTTTTTCTCTTCTGTGCTCTTGTAAAAAAAAAATTACATTATATGTAAAGGCATATTGTTGATCACACTTAATTCTTAGTCCACCATTGGATGATAATTTTAAAAATAAACAGAAATTCATTTCACAGGCCAACGTATCATCCAGTTAGGAATTACTCACTCTCTGTAAAAACATTGTGTATTTTAAGAACAAAATTATTAATTTCCACTGGATAATATTTTCAGCTGTTTTCAAAAGAACACGCTTGACCTTTTTTTTACATGTAGTTTACATGTTGACCACTTGATGGCGACATTGAATCATTATTCACATGCGGTAGTTTTGCAGTTTTGTTCCGAAACGTTTCCTATCGGGTCCGACTTCGTTCTCCTTTTTTTTTCGTTAATTATAATTATTCCCTCACGCCATGAATAGTTTGGTGATTATTCATTTGAAGAAATTTTGTTTTTTCTCATGCTATGAAAATAATCAATACGATCCACTGTAACAAGGGAAACTGTATTCTTACTGGTATTTTAATGCGATTGGGTGTCATTTCTTTGTCCACGCCGTATGTACTACTCATTTTTTGTATTTTATTTTAATCATGTGAAAATTCTGAATAACTTACTTGAACAAATTAGCCATTTTCTCATAAATTAATTTCCGCTGCACGCCTGAACGCGTGTGTTTAATTCTGATGAGTATTTTTTTAATCGTACAGAAATGTTTGACTCACTGAGGACGGGGTTTGGGATCAGTTCTTTCCACCGAGTTTTTTATTAGTATTTTCTCCCAATATATCTCGGACAAATACTCCTGGCGTGGTGTTTTTCATTTAATCAGATCACTTCTAATTGTGTAGTAATAATAATAATAATAATAATAAATAATAATAATTTATGTGATACAAAACAATTTAATTTAAAATAAAAACTGATTTATTTTATAATAAAAATAGTAATAATATATTAAGGGAATTTATATGCCTATATTTATTACAGGCTCGTATAATAGCATTTTGATCTAAGAAAAAAAATATAAATGGATTCAAACTTCAGTTTTGAGGATTCTTTGGGAACATTTTATTTTAAAAAAAATATTTTAAACTTAGTTTAAGGAGCAATATGATAGCTAAGTTTGACATATGTGTAAAATTAAAATAAAATTTAAAAAAATCCAGAAATCCCACAGGTGAAAATAAAGCTATTTTATTGTCAATGCATTCAACATGATTAGATAAACTGTCAAGTAGTAAATTTCCGCAAAAAGGAAGAAACACTGAAACTATTCCCCACTGACACAAAATATTACACTTTGTTTTTCAAATAAAACAAATTATTTACACTGTGATGAATAGACTGCATCTTAAATCAATATTATTTAATATTACATGCACTCTGAAATATAGTCTCACATAAAACCCCCCAGTTTGTGTCCTTAAACATTGCAGACATGAAAAAGAAAACAATTGTTGTGGTGTAAACCAGGACGAGTGACGACAATTGTAATTCATCTCTATATTTGAATTTGCATGATATAAAATACAACTTACTGTACATTTACACATATTTAAATCTTCCTTATTCTCAAAGATTCAAGTGCTTCATAAATAGATTAGGTTTTTTTTTTTAGTCAAAATGCATTCGCTCACAGTCGAAAACATGTCATTTTGTACAGAGGAGGAGGAAAAGTCAACAGACCCAAAAAAGGATTTCAAGAGCGTGTCCAAGATGTAAATAAGTGCAAGGGGTGTTTTTGTGGTTTAAGTGGCCTATTTCCATTTGGAGGACTTAAATCCAGGCAGATTCTCGGCCCCTCGTTAAGCAAAAGTCCCTCTGATCATCTTAAACAGTCAGTTGTGAGAGGTCATGTGACGTGACAGGTGATGCCGCTCCCGGAAGGACTCGTTGCATATGGGGCACTTGAGTTTCTCCTCGCGCCGCCGCTTGACGAGAGGCTCCATGGAGTACTCTTTTTTGTGGTGTGATCGCATGTGGTAAACCAAGTCTGAGGTCATGCGGAAGGAGGCATTGCACTTGGCGCACCAGTTCTGAGCCGGCAGGCAGAGGGAGGTGAAGGAGGGAGGCAGCAGCGTCAGCGCCGAGGGCATCTGAAGCTGGATAGGTCCGGAGTTCTTGGGCCAGAAGGCGGTGGTGTACACGAAAGGGTTCTGCTTGCCAATGCCAGCGGGCACGGGGCAGTTGGCGCCAAGCTCTGCACCCTGCAGCTTGGCGGCAAGGTGGTCAGCCTGGTAGAGTCTGCTGGAGGAGATGGTGTCACCCACCGCTGGGTGGCAGTCCAGCAGCTTGGGGGGCATCACCAGCGGTGAGATCTGGGAGAAGGAGCGAGCTGGTTGGCTGAAGGCACTCTTCCTCTCTGTGCCGCTGCCGCTGCCCTGCTGGCCGACCGAGGTGAAAGCACTGCCCATGGGCGAGGTCTGGGGTGGCTGCGTTTCAGAAAGAACCTGCCTGATGTTGAGGTGCTTCTCCACAGAGTTGGTGCTCGGGCGACCTCCGTCTTTGTTCTCAGAGTTGGAGTTCTGGAGGTTTTTGTTGCCACTGTGGTGTTTGAGGTTCTGAGGTGACTTCTTGACCTCTGTGAAGGCGCTGCGCTTGACCTCTCCATGCTCTATAGATCCCGGCGGGGAGAAGGACCTGTGGTTCTCCTCCAGGCCATACACTCCTCTGTAATTCTGTGCAGAACTTGCAAGCTCTTCCTTAGACTTGGAAACTGAAAGGCCCGGTCCTCTGGACTCTCTGTCCTCGACTTCTGAGAACTTTCTCTTCCCCGAGCTCTCGCTGCAGATCTCGGCCTCCTTGTCAGTGGGTGAGCTGCTCCGGTTCTTCTCCAGATCCCGCGCCAGGTTGTGAAAGTCAGTAGATGGTTTGTTGTCGTGCGAACTGCTGAAGCCTTCCGAGCGGCCCAGCTTTGGGCTGTTCCGGCTCGGGATTGTGTTTGGTCGCTCTATGCTGCTCTCTTTGCCAGGCTCTTTGTCTGCCTCTGTAATACTCTGCAGCCTTTTGGTGCAGCGGAACCGGAGGTGGGCCAAGAAAGGGAACTCAAACTGGAATCGCTGGCTGCAGTCTGGACAGGAATGGTGGGATGAACCTGGGAAGCAGAGAAATGGAAAATTACAATTTGAAGATAGAAAATCTGAAACTCTAAAGTATGTTGCCAGAGGTGGGACCTTCTGGTCCTCAAAGGGCTGTTGTCCTGTTTGTTTTAGATGCTTTCCTGCTTAAACATTTCTAAATTGAATGAGCGGGTCATTAGTAATCTGCAGAAACTGGTCACAGGTTAGGAAATTATCCAAATATCTAAAACAAACAGCACACTAGCCCTCCAGGAATGGACCACCTCTTCGTCTGCACTGCCGTTGCAGTTGGGAGTTCAGTCAGCTCACCTTTGCTCTTGGCCGGCGCTCGGCTGGAGCTGAGCAGCAGCAGGTCGATGAGGTCCTTGCCGTACCAGACCAGCAGCTCTTCGTCCTTCTCGATGCGGCGAAGCGAGCGGTAAAACAGCTGGCCGTTCTTCACGTAGGCCTCCAGGTTCTGCTCCTCTTTGTCCCGAGCTGACTGGACCAGTCGCAGCCACATCAGGCCCTCTGAGGTGCTGTTGGCGGCCGAGGTGTCCACCTGCACATCATGAGGATACACGGATTTTTATTAATATATTGACCTAAAATATGTCACCTGATCACAATGTGTATTTGCAGTAATTTCATATTAGTACAAAAAAAAACAGATTATTAAAGAAGAAGAAGAAGAAGAAGAAATCATCTTAGGGATAAACTCAAATATTGAACGTTTCAGGCCTTTTCAGATATAAACTGGAAATCAAATGAAAGCTCCTTTTATAATAAACCTGTCGGTGTGCACTGGAGGTTTAACCCACCCTGAAGATGTAAGGTGCTGTGCGTTTGTCGGTGGATTTCAGCGCGATGAAGGCGATGCTGTCATACAGCGACGTGTGGCTCAGCACGCACGGCCCGAAGATGGCGTTCTCCGGGATGTCGCACGTCGTGTAGACGCTCGTAAAAATGTCCGTCAGACACTGCTGGACCGCCTTGGCGTCCCCGTCCCACGCCAACTTCTGAGAGCTGGACTCCTCCATGTCTCACTGCGGGGACACAGAGAAAAACACGCAGGACTTAACCTCCGTTAAACCCGACAGGGAGGAGCGGGAACGTTCCGGGATCTTCAGCTTTTATTTTCTATATACGGAGAAAATAGCAATCCGGGTGAGACGAAGGGGTTGTTAGGTGGTGATCTCCTGTTCCCGAATACAGGAAATAAATAATAAATAAATAAATCTCTTCCGATACTAAATGAGGCGACGTGGGCGCCGTTCCGGCCTGTTTTCCAAACCCATATTTAGCTCAGAACTGCATCAGCTTATTAAAGTCGAAGTTTTAAAATTCCACAATAATTTTATTTATAAGATAAATTATTTGTAAATATTATTATTATTATTATTATTATTATTATTATTATTATTGAAGAGCTTATTTTTATACTAAGTGTTTTAAAAATCATAATTAAATAAGTCTCTTCATTATTCTTACAAATGCTAATATGAATATAACTATTTTTAACTATTTACTCCAAACTCTCTTTTTATTAAAATAATAAATTGTTTTAAGCCAGTATGAATATTCACATTAATATTCTCCATCTCTGTTTTAAAATTACTCCGTAATTTTAAAACAAAATATTATATTCCTTTAATATTCCCGACTTGGTTTGTAAAGTTCTCCCCTGAACAAAAACACCTTTTCTTTTTTACTCGACATTTGCATTATTGATTTCTGTAAAAAAATAAAAATAAATATCACAGGTTTAAATTAAAATTGTGGAAAATAATTGAACAAAAAGCGTTTTTATTGTAGATTCAGAGCAGGAAAAAACTGAAATGAGTCCCTGAGTGGGAGCTGCTGAGGTCCACTGGCGTGGGCATGTCCAATGGGTTTCAAGTGGACCGTCAAAGTCAGCGG
Source organism: Poecilia mexicana (assembly GCF_051168715.1). Lineage (NCBI taxonomy): Eukaryota > Metazoa > Chordata > Actinopteri > Cyprinodontiformes > Poeciliidae > Poecilia > Poecilia mexicana. The sequence continues at coordinate 3,953,105 of NW_028263378.1, forward strand.
TTTCATGTCAGCCAGCCTTTCTCTCCTTCCTACAAGCGGCAGCGTATGTCGCCTCATTACCATAATCCAGCACTTTCCCCTCTGAGACTGTAATTAAAGCAGCACGACCAGTTAATTATTTCTTTTCTCCCTTTCTAACCTCACAATGTGTGCGTTTAGGCGGCTGCATGTGGCCCCTCATCCCCTCCCTCATTTTCTGGACTTAAATAAGGCTAAAAATGCGCACGGAAAGCCGCACCTGATGCACTGCTATTTGGCACTAATGCAGAGCCAATAACTTCAAAAGGCCGTGAAAGATAACAGGAAGGAGAGATAATGTCTCACTAATCTGCAGACCTATTAAAATAGAGGGACATAAAAAAAAAAACCCGTTAAATTGGATAATATATATTTAAAAAAACAATGATTTTTACCCAATTGTTCTTCGGCAATAAATCGTAAAACCATAATAGAGAAACATCCAAAAAACAAAGCGGTGCTCTCATGCAAAAAGTGGAAGCAAGAAGAAATCCACAGTTCGGTCTTTTTCGCTCCACACAGTGGGAGGACATTTTTTACGCATCTAAAACTCGTTGAAACACAGAGAGAGCGATTCATTTGTCAGTTTTGTTTGTTTTTATAGGCTGTTGTTGTTGTTACAGTTATTTAAAACTATGCTTATACAGTCGCAATTATTGTTGATTTTCACAACACTGGTTTTTCAGCAAGTTTAAGTGGCTCTTAAATCTGAGCAGTAATTAATGCTTCCATACAGACTCACTCAAACTATATATATATATATATATATATATATATATATATATATATATATATATATATATATATATATATATATATATAAGAAGAAGAGCACAAAAAGCTGCCCGTTTTTACGCGCACCGCTTTGGATAAAAGAGACGAAGAGCTGAATTTTTGCACTTCCATAAAATGGACAGCAGCCGCCCTCCCATTCAGACCCGCTGCGGGTGGAGCGAGGGACTTTATTTCCCTCTAACCCATCTGCTAACGCCGCGCCAGGCACAAAGCTGCCCTAAATCAGCGCTGCAGCCGAAACATCTGCGGGTTCCAGCTCCGCCAAGTCAAGAGAACATAAATATGAGGCCCAACCAAAGCACTAACCTACCTTTCCCTCGGTGAAGAGGAGCAATATTCCACAAGCGAGTGGGGAGCGCTGACTCCAAACCCGTCTGAGAAACCAGAATGAGGGTAAAAAGATGTTTTAAAAATCCGAAAACTAGCAGGCGGACGCTGATGCCAGTGATGGAGGTGGTGGTGCTGCGCTCCCGGGCTGCTCCGATCAGAACATTTCCCCCCCGGTGCTGACACTGACAGTGATGCTGCTGCTGCAGGGCTGCAGGGCTGCAGATCCTCTCCGGCTCTCTGGCAGGGCGCACCGAGCTGGACGGATGAAGGCAGACAGAGAGTGAGACGGAGTGAGGCGCGCAGATGGGGCCCGGTGCTCTCTGGCTGACTGGCGCACAGACACACACTTTTTGTTTGCAGCACATAATCTACCCAATGAGGCGTGTCACTCTCCGTCTCCTCCCTTTAACTCTTCACTGGCCGACTGTCATTTGATGCGATTTATGGACGTGAGGAGGGATAAAGACCCCTCTTTCTCTCTCACACACACTCAGCCGCCCCCCTTTCATTATTATTGTAATTCAAATCACAATAGTTGGTGGTCGTATTGGGATAAAGTGACATTTAAGCAGCGGGTTGTTGGGAAGAAATTAAAGAGCAATTGGGCTTAAGAAATGCATTATTTTTATTATTATTATTATTATTATTATTATTATTATTGCTATTATTTGTTTATTTTATTTTTTTAGGGATCAAGCTTTAGCTCTCACCCTATAAATAAAATGGACTTCCTTGTCTTCTGTATTTGAACACATGATGTCTATTTAAATTTGTTGATGTTTCCAACTTCCTGTCTGATTTCCGGACTCGGACTCCGGCAGCACCGGGCCGCCGTGTCTCGGCCGCCGCCTCAGCCGTCTCTGCATGCGGTCAGACGTGCTGGACATCCCGGGTGTTTGACCCACAGCGGGTCCCATGCCGCCGCCGCCGCCGCCGCCGCTGACTGACCGACTGGCTGCACTTTGCTCGGGTTCATTTAGGGGGCGCCAGTGTATAATGTGCGCAGATTGAGCGACTGAAATTTGGACAGAGAGGAGAGCAGCAGGAACAGGTGAGAATGAAATGCTGATGGTTAAACTTTATTGCCATCAGTTTATGTTTTAAGTTTAACCTGATTTTTAAAAATGTATTTATGGGAGTCCCGAAATCAGGCTTTCTATGTAAAATACTATCTATACGTTGGTTATGTTGCATTGACGGGTGAAACATTCTCAGTTCCTCCATCACCCTGATACTTTAAAGGTGCAACAACAGCATAAATTCGCCAGTCACCTTCTGAACACAAAAACTTATTTTATTAATGCTCACCTACTCTGCACAGAACAAACACAACAAATTATGACAAATACTCCATTTGTTTAGCAGAAGAAATAACTTCAAGTTTAAAAACCTTTTGCTACTTTTTTATTTCAAAAGATCTAACAGAAGTGTGAGGACTTTGATTTGCATTTTGCACTTTTCCCCGTTTAAGTTTGGTTGGCAGCAAATCTTCCAGCTCTGAAATGATTCCTCTAAATAATAATGACTGATGTCAGTTTCATAGAATTGATGGATTATAAAGAAACTGAGCTGCAGAGGTAAAAAAAAAAAAAAAAATACTGACTGTGAAGCTGAAAGTTCCTCCTCTATGCTCCGATTAAAAGACAAAAATTGCAGGTGTGGACTTTTAGAATATAATAAAATATGTATAAACTGATATGCTGTTTTCTCTGCCTGAAATAAAACTGGATTTTAATCTGAAAACACAGCGAAACACTGAAACAAGTGTTTGTATGAGTCATAACAGCTCCAGGTTTTATGAACTGCAGCGTTTGCATGGATTGCTTTTTTACTCTTCAATTAATTTTTGTATCTTTTTACAATATGACCTTCTAAAACACAGAATAGAACAGAATAATAGAATAAAGTAAAGTTGTAAATCAATACACAATAAATAAATACTAACCAAAAATGATAAACATAAAAAATCAGCACACACAGCAGAGCAACAGTAGGAGAGCTGAATTCAACACGACACATTCAGAGTAAAATAGAGTGTAAAGATATTTTGACATAAAAAAATTACAAATGTGAAGAAATACATTTTCTCATGAGCAAAAATGCAGAAAGACAAACAAACAGTATGTCAAAACAAATCAACAATGTATCCAATACATGGATGTCTATAAAAAAAAAGCCAATATGTTTCATTATATTATGTTTCACATGGAAACTAGTTTGCTGTAGGAAGCAGTTTGTTGCTGAAGCAGTTCCAGTCTGACGCAGGAGGAGTGGAGGAACATCGTCCAGGAGCGAAGCTGCTTTTTTCCCTCCTGTCTCCCACCACCCACCCTGGGTGGAGCGCCCCCCCCCCCCGCTGAGTTTACCTGCCCTCTCTGTCACTATTAGGGCTGCAATCCTCTTCTTGATGACCTGTGTGTTGGAGTTTTCCTGCAAGACCAAACTGGTTTTAGTGTTACAGATAAAAACCTGCATCATGTTGAAGCACAAAATCACATAAATTCAGAGCACAGCTCAAATCTAGAAACAGCTGATGAGTAAACACCTTTTAAAGTTGCATGAAAACGATCTCTGAAACATCCTGTTTTCTGAATTAACCCGTTAGCATCAGCTAGACGAGCCTACAGGTGTCAAACCAGCTGCTTTTAATTCACTGTAAGGACAAATCTGAAATCTGCACATTCTGTGGTCTCCATTCATGTTTAGAATTTAAATTAGACTCTGATAGTTGTATATTTAAATTTTATGTTTTTTCAAATATTATTTTGCAGACTTTATTTTATAAATGTGCTGCCTTTGCTTTGCAGCACTCTGTAGCCTAAGAAAATAACACATTGCTGATTTAAAAAAATAACTAAAATACAAAAAGAAATAATGTATCTTAGATATATTTAATGATTTGCATTCATTATTCTTTTATTTTTGTGTTTCTTGTTTTGTGTCATCTCTTTGCAGATGGCCTGAGATGGCAGCGTACTGAAGGCAAATTTGAGCTCAGATCATTTGGAGCATCCTGCCACGGACCGAGCGATCAGGAGAGCACTCCAACATTTTGGGCGGGGGGAATAAAATATGCACACAATACAAACCCACAGCGGATCAAACACAGTTGTCACAGTTTGCTGAGAGCTCCGGCTTTCTGGCCTCGCACTCCGTGTTTGGGAAGAAATTTGGGCGTTTTTCTCTAATATTCAGGATGTTCATCATGTTTCTGGAAAAAACAACTGAAGACTGTATATATGTGCACGTTGTAGTTTAAAATTAACTGTCTTACAGAGTGTTAAACTTTGAGGTAGTCATGTAGAAGAAATACTAATTGTTGGCATTCTGGAAGAATAAGTGAATTTTGTAAAACGCATGGTAATTTACTATAAAATGTGATTTTCAGGCGTATTTTGAATACATTTTTCAATAAGTTCTGAGGAAGAGAAGAAAGGAACCAAATGTGTTAAATTTAACCTGGTGTGAGGAATATGAGGAAGCGGACACTGAGATGAAGTGTGTCACGATGTCGGGATTTTTTCTCTGTTTAAAGTCAGACATTCACAGCTGAGGGCTCAGTGTGTCTGTGAAGCATCTGCATTGTTTGACAGCATGGATCTTTTCTTTATCACGTCTCCTTTCAGGCCATCATCACAATGAATTTAGATTTTTCAGCCTCGAGTCTCACAGTAAAGATCGATGCGTAAGAATGAAGAGGAATTCCCGTCTGAACCTAAAAGACGACAGTTTGGTTTTAAGAATAAGGCAAGACAGAAATTTCAGTTTAAACCAAGGAGGAAAAAGTCATTTATGTCAAAAGTCATTTATGCATTACAAACTGAGGTTATGGCACAAATAAATCACCACATTTAGTCTCAACTTAATATGGGAATGCTTCAACAACAGGACAAAAACACCCAAATATCAAATAAAAATACTCACTGCTGCTTAGGAGGCTCTACAGAAAAGGCTGATTTGTCTAACAATTAGTTTAATAAAGAAATATTTGATCAAGTCTGAAACTGTCAGTAGAGGATTCCATAATTCTTCTAATATAAAAATGAAAAACAAAGTTAGGGATGTTTAATGTTTCATCATGTTTTGCTAAATTAGTCATTTGAAGGAAGGTGGAAATGACTCCTTGGATCAATAATATAGAATAACTGCTTAAGGTTGTCACATTTTGTGTGACAGACGGGTTTTCCGTACATCCACCGCTGCCACTTCATCTCTGATATATTATAAAAAGAATCACATTTCTGATGAATATAGAATAAAAACATTCCTCGAGGAACACAAAATATGTTGTTTTTTTCTCCTTCACTCAGATTTTTGATTGCCAAATGAATCCTGTTCTGCCACGTCTGACCCAGACCAGCTTAGTAGTTCCAAAGAATCAAACCAAGACTTCAATTTCTTGCAGATTCAGCGGTTTTTAATCTGATTAAGTAAGAGTGAATGGTGACCTTTAACCTTGTCTATGAAGTTTCCACATTAAGCTAAAGATAATTGTGACCATTCCAATTTATTGATCATGTACTCACTTCACAAATGACTGCAAGCAAATGTCATCTGCATACATGTAAATATCGCATCAGATGTTGTAATATTTTATATTTTAAGGAAAAAAGAGTAGTTATTAAATGGAAAGTGAAAATGGAGGTTTGAGATTATATTTGTTCTCTGAGTTACACGCAGGTAACAAAAAGCAGCAGATTGGTTTTATGCTCTAATTTATTCAATTTATTCTATGTGAAAAAAAATTATACTTTAATATCAGTTCTGGGATTGTGTTGTATTTTTTGTGGAACTATTAAATTTTCTGGCTATTTATTACTTTCTACACACAATTTCTTCCCATTTCTTTGATTGAATGTGTAGAAAACAAGATGTCTGACAGACAGGAAACAGGATTGTATCTCCAACAAGGTGATTCCCAAAGAGCTGCTAGCTGAAAACTTGGCAGACACGAGAATCACCTGAAGGACGATCCATCTCTCAGGTTTACTCAGGTTTTGGTCGCATTTTTTTTTCCAAGTCTCAGCCGTTGGAAATACAATCTGCTGGAGTTTTCTGTAATTTTGAACATCAGTGTCACCTGCCGGGATGAGACAAATAATTGTAACAATAACTGTTTGTGTAAAAATGTGTGTGGGAGGTTTGCAGAGCAGCACAGGGTGTTGTAAGTCAAATTACAGAACCAACAACTCAGACTGTCACATCTCATCCATCAGCGTGACGAAAAGGAGGTTACAACTGTCTGCATAATGTGGATGCAGATCCAGCTGCAGCAAAACAAACATTAAAATCACAAATGGGTGTTGATGTTTGGTCGCATTACCTGTCCAAATGAAACCTCCATCAGATCTGGGAGGTTAAATGCTGTATGAGATTAGCAGCTCCGTTCCCACACCATGTTTAATTCACCATCTCTGTCCGACATACTGATGTGATTTTTACCTTTTGTGTTCGTCTCTGTGAGGAGTTTCTGACAGCATCATATTTTTATCATGCATCAACAGGCGCTTTTTAATATTTCATCTGAAAAAACATAACCAGGGGAACTGCAGGACCAAACTTTAGCTTTCGTCTGCTCATTGTTGGTACGAAACTCCGTGATGAGTTAATTCCCTTCCCTCTCATTGGGCCACTGCCTCTCATCAAATATTAGGCATGTTTTTTGTGCTTAGGAGAGTGTGTGTGTGTGTGTGTGTGTGTGTGTGTGTGTGTGTGTGTGTGTGTGTGTGTGTGTGTTATGGAGGAGCTCGAGAGGCCTGTGGATTGATCTTTGATGGGTAAACACAACACAGGAAAAGTGCAGTTATTTAGTCGGACGTTGGAATCATCAGCTGTTAACAGTCTGTGCAACACAGGTGGTTAATAAATGATCATCCGCTTCAGTAAAAGGAGCTGATTATGTATATTTTAAACAGAGAAACACATTTATTTCGAATGATAATGATAAAAAAAAGCTTTAGAGAAGCCTAAAAGTTTAATATGACATCAAGTTAGACCTTTTTTGCCAAACATTTCTGCTTTTGAAAGATTTTCAGTTTTTTTTGCCACAGTTCTCAAATTTATGTTGAGCAAATCGTCTCCAACAAGGATAAGAATGGATTTGTTACTTTTATTGCTAAGACTAAAAATATGCATCTGTGCAGCTGATTAATTGAAAGTTGAATTAGAAAACATTTTATTATATCAAAACCAACATCAGTTTTATTTTTATTGATTAAAAATGCTTTGATTTTAAACTCTTTGCTGTCGCTCAGCCACTGGCATTACCACATACTGGCATGATTCAAATGAAGAAGAACGGGGAGTTTGAGTCTTAACCTCCACAAAACAACAATTTGAGTGTACAGACATTAACACACCTACTTGTAAACACACATTAGAGAATGTATTTATCGTAAAATGTAAAGGGAAATTATGAACCATATCAGAACTATAAAACCTTAAACTTGTCGACTCAAACATCACGCTATGAATTTAAGGTCAGAGATGCTCTTAGCGAAACTCAGTGATCAATGACCAGAAATGAAAAAGTCTGATCTTTTCCCAAATCATAACTACATCCACTTCTCCCAGTAAAGGCTCTGTAGTTCTATCATCAGTAAAGTTTTTAAAGTGAAGTCAGTAACTTGGAACAACAATAAGATGCTATAAAAGCTTCAAAAGAAACAACATTTTCTTTCACATCTTGATAAATGTATGCGGTTTATTCTGGCTGCAAGAAAGCGAGAGAGAGCAAGACTTTCAGCAGATAACAACAAGGTTGAGGATACTGTGGCAAAATTGCTGTTTTGTCTTCTTGAACTTTGATTCTTACACTGAACATGTTGGCAGACTTCAGAAAATCTCAGCCAAGCTACATTTTCTATGTTATATTGCATATTTTGATACAGATTCCACACCTGGCCAGTATCACCTATAAACATATCGATACATTTTATTATTTAGGTTTGATATGTCTTCAAACTGGGCTGCACAGTGGCGCAGTTGGTAGAGCTGTCACCTTGCAGCAAGAAGGTTCTGGGTTCAATTCCCAGCCCCGGTCTTTCTGCATGGAGTTTGCATGTTCTCCCTGTGCATGTGTGGGTTTTCTCCAGGTTCTCCGGTTTCCTCCCACAGTCCAAAAACATGACTGTCAGGTTAATTGGCCTTTCCAAATTGCCCCTAGGTGTGAGTGTGTGTGTGCATGGTTGTTTGTCCTGTGTGTCTCTGTGTTGCCCTGCAACAGACTGGCGACCTGCCCAGGGTGTACCCCGCCTCTCGCCTGGAACGTGAGCTGGAGATAGGCACCAGCACCCCTCCCAACCCCACTGAGGGACAAGGGTGAAGGAAAATGGATGGATGTCTTCAAACTTTGGACCTTTAGGTGTTTTTCTGATTTCTCTTTGAAATATTTTATTAAAACCTAAAATAAAGTTTAAAGGTGTCCACATAATATTTTTAACAATTAATAAACAATAAAAAAAAAAAAACTGAATGCATTTTTCCTAAAGCAAAGTTCATAAAATTAGGATTTGAGAGCTAATCAAGAACAAATCTTTGAGGTATATTTGAGAAACTACAACAAAAATAAAATAAAATCTTACCACTCCAGTTCTGATCCTGATGTGGACGTGGTGTTGATAAATCTCACTATGGTGAGTTCGCTTCTCCTCATCAACAGGAGTCAAACCAGATTGTTTGGCTGATCCACACATCCAAAACTTAAATCGCTGTTTCTGTCACACATTTCTGTTTTCTGCAGCAAATTCACATAAAAACCCTGAACATATCTGAACAAACAAGAGACAAAAGGTGACATCTTATTCAGAAAATAATGTCTGACTTCCAGTGAGCTTATGCAGTATTGATACATTTGCTTGCGTTTTAAATAAATGTGCACTCTTGTGATTTGGGATTTAATATTTCCGCTTTTAATTTTGAGCTGAATGTTTTGTGCCTCGGGGCCACGTTGGAAATAAGTGGAAACAAATATGTCAGCAGCGTGTTTGTTTGTTGCATCCACAAATGTATTCAACCAAATCCATTTTTTAAGATGCAGAGGCACGGTGCACATTTTTTATTGTTCAAATAATAAATGATTCCCCGAGATAAACAGTTGCATGGTTATTACAGTATGTGAGGGATTTTTTGGCCCCAGCTCCTCCATCTCTCAATTATCTGTTAATGATATCATCACTGCTGAAGTGAGTCAACAAGAAAGGCCTGGCTCTGCTTGGAGTTTTTGATAACACAGCCCAGATGCACCGATGGAGGATCCAAACACCTAACTGACACGGCGACGAGCAAACTGACACGCTGTGAAGACTGTGAGCGTGGGAGTTGCTGCAGACCTTCCAGTCCTTTTCCGAAGGAGGGCAGAAGAGGAGAAGAAAGGAAGAGGCAGCGACTCCAAGGAGGAATCAAAGAGGAAGTGTGGGATGTTTGTGTCAGAGGAGGACAGGGAGACACATGCAGAACGGGGAAGACATTCCTGCCGCGGTGGAATTTCAGACATCTGTGCGTCCAAAAGGTTCTGGCTCGTCCAGTCACAAGTTTATATAAATAAATGTCAATCTGGACACTGAGTCCGAGTGATATAACAGTGACTCAACTAGCTACCAGTTTGTTAAAGCTCCTAAATCTGTTATTTCTGTCCTCCTACATTACACAGGAAGGGAAGCTCTTATTTGATCCAAATGGAAACAAGAAGAACGCAGTTAGGTAAATGTGATACAAAGAAAGATTTTATTATGAAAGTCTAATGGATGGATTGATGGATCAAATGGTTATGAACAGACCTGACTTCCATTTCTATCTGTCAGTTCATCCGTTGTCCTCCAGTGATGAAAGTCAAAGTGCAGCACAATGAAAAAACACTAAATCCTACCAAATATGGCTGCTTTCTGCTTAAGTTATCTTATTACACTTGAAGTAAGACAAAACTAACTTACCAGTAACATTTCAGCAAGATATAGAAGCCTGAACTTGGAAACAAGACATTTTTCCCACAAGTAAAATAATCTGCCAGTGAAACTAGTATTTTTCATCATTAGTAAGGAATGATTGACTTAAAACAAACTTTCATTCATAGAGTAGATGCCAGTTTACCTGAAGATCTTGAACAGAGACCCATATTGACTCAGAGGGAGTTTCCAGGACCAAGTCCTCCTTGGGTTTGGATTCCCTGAATCATTAGTTGTATTTCTTCTCAGTGGCATTTTCTGATATGACCAAATACAGCTCAACACCCAGGGAAGTGTTGTGACATAACACTTCTCCCAGTTATGCCTTCTGAGCTGGTTTTCTGTTGCTTATCCTGATATCCAGACAATGAAGATCAGCGATTGTAAAAAATTGTGCAGCTGTTGATTGTAGCTGGATAATAACTTTGAAGCTTTTAATTTGAGACACTGAGATGGGAGTAAATTTAACATCCGATTTATTAGGTTCTGTTAAGGAGTCTGGACTGGACTTTTCTACATGGAACATGGATTCTTTAAAACACAATCTGAGATTTCTGAAGTTTTGATGTAAACATTTTTGAAAAAGTTAGTATTTATAATTCTTATGTAGGATCAAAATCCCACTATATTGGAATTTTTACTGGTCAAAAGGTATTCCATAGATATTATACCATTACCATGTTTACATTAGATTACAGGCATAAAAATATTGCTAAAAAGTTTCAGATATTTTTTGTTAATTATGGGTTTTCATGATCAAAATAAAAATAAAGTTTCAAAAACATAAGTATCTGTAAAACATCATCAGTTTTACTCATATCATAGATGGACTCAGCTTAAGGCCTTAGCACCAAATTAAAACGTATATTTTACATTTAATTTGTTGTTTTTGACGTTGCTTGTTTTCATTTTTTGGTCATAATTTTTTTATCTTTTTTATTCTCCGTTTTTTGGTTTGCGTTCTGTTATGTGTTTTGTTTTCCGTGCTGATTGGTTGATCATTTTATCACCACAAAGTAAATAGTGGAGTAGTCTAAGTGCTGCAGCCAAACTCAGCAAATAGTCAGTTTATTACTTTTAGAAAATAGTAAATACAGATTAATTTAAGCTGAAGTGTTGCAGAATAAAATCAAAACTAATGCAATGAATTATTTTCTGAACAACACATAATCCTCCTATTTAGCTTTGAATTACCCAAAAGCTTTAATCCTCACACTGTGCATTAAATTAACTTGTCATTCATGTTGTCAATGGCATGAAATGAACCTGGAGAAAAATGTAATAAAATCAACAAAAAAAAAACGAGGAGGGATTCAAGAAATCACCAGGGAAATGAAACGAGGAAAAAAAAAGAGAGAAGGGAATGAATGAATTAATAATGAGCCACTTTTATACCGGATCCAGCGATTATACAAATGGGGGAAACGGCCAAAAAATATTCTGTACGGCATATGGCACTTCAGCTGCCATATGTGCCAGTTTTCACAAAAATTGGCACTGACGTCCATGATGGTCAGTAGTAACTGCCAAAAACACAGCGAGGCCTGAACAGAGGGAGAGAGGGATGGGGGAGTAATGCTTCAATTGCTTTGTTGGCTGGTGTGGACTCTTCTCTCCACAGCTTCTGGTACTCTAACTACAAAGAGGAAGACAGGGGGGAAGACAAGACAGGAAGGACAAAGAAGAAACTGAGGCAACATTTTTTACGTCTTTGTTAGTTTTTGAGTCTCTCTCCTGCATGCCTGCAGTGTCTCTGGAGAACTGCAGGGGGTTCCTTTTATGTCCTGTCACTGAAAACATTTAACTTAGTTTGCATTTTCTAATTAGAAGAAGAAATGTGAGAAATATTCTTTAAATTGAAACAACACTACAATCATTTGAGTGACAGTCAACCAATCAACAAAGGTAAAAAAAAAAACAGCTTCATATTTTATTGAGCGCTTTTGGCAGATATGCAGAAGAGAGCGGTGGAAACAGATGCACTGTACCAGATTTGGCGGGTTTGGCACATTGGGCTGAATCTGGAGGAAACAGGTCCAGATTTTGACCTGAGTCAGGATTTTATTTCTGTTCATATTTGACTCACATCAACACAACCTAAAATCTCCCTGGTGTTGAGCAACGTATTTGGGGAACCAGCAGCAGAGTTGACAGTAAAACATGACAAACATGGTCATGATGGAGTTAAAGTTTATCGCTTCATTTAGCCCAGAAAACATATTAAAGCTTTTTTTTCACTTACCCTAAACTAACCAAAGCAATGTTTCGAGTCATGTTTGATCAGCCCGCCTCATCAACTCCAATCACTTTATCCACGTTGTTGATAGAAACGAAAGTCACAAGAACTTTCCTTTCAGTAAAATTGTGCTGATGTAAAGCTAGTTAATGATGAACCTGGCGCCCCAACGGTAGTGAAACAAGGCTTCCAGCTGCTTGTTTTTTAATAAGTGAAGCACAATCCCTGGAGTAAAACCTCAAGCATTCTAATGTGGCACCGAATTAGGGCCAAAATTAAGACTACTGCACACCCAGCATTGGCTATGTCCTTGTAAAACTGATCTGATTTAGCTAACCGCTAACTGAGCGGTCAGCGCTGGCAAATGAAGAGACACGTGTGTTGGCATCGATGAACACACTGACTTGGTCACCTGCGGGGTTTCCTACTCCCTCTGCTGTTCATTAGCATGGATAGGTGGTCATTAGCATTGGAGAGGCTAATGACTAGCATACCTAGACTAGCCACCTGCAGTTTATACTTACATTTTTGAAAGAAAATTTTATCAGGAAAAATAAATGGTTGTGATATATTATCTTTTTTCAGCATGAGTTAGATGCACATAACATCAGGCATGAATGTTCAACATAAACATCCACAATACTTTCCATGTTTAACGTTTATGCTTGATGTTGGATGTGTTGAAATAGAGTAAGTTATATCGAAAGAGGCCCACTTCTTTCGATGTGATCCTTAATCTGATGATGCCGTTTGTTGTCGTTGCCTTCAATATGGCCAATGACTCTCTGAGTCTGACCCACCCGGCTGCTGGAAAAGCGCTGCAGCTTTTTTCACACCTGGTCCAGTAGATTCGGGTGGACTGAGAACCAAAATTGCAATATTTGTTACATTTTCAGGTGGTTCACTTTCACTAGCATGTGTGGTCCACGCTAGTTTACAATCTACTTCCTGCTTATTACAGCCAAACTCAATGTCAACGTTTGACGAACGTACGCTTTGTGTAGCCTGGTTGATTCACAGAGATGGAAACTACTTTCCATTTAACTTCTTCTTTTCTTCTATGTGATTTTTTAACAGCTTGCTCAAAATTCACTAGTGTGGGTAACCTGTCCCCTCACACTGAGCCCCCGCTCTGGGTTTGAATCTCTAAAGTTTCCCTCAAATAATCCCACAAAATTCACTAATCCATCGTCCTGCTAAAATCACATCACAATTAAAGATTAAATCTTTAAAAATATGTGCTTTCCAGTTGTATTTGCTTATAATGGCACATGGCTTAATTTATTTCAGCAGAGTTCTGACGTTTTTACATGGGTGTCTATTTTTAGATTTGAATGTTTGGTTCTGCAGTGCTGTTTTATTTTTAGCTATCAGAGATCCAGTGTTGTTCTTATTAATCTTATATTTGATTAAAGTTGGTTGAGATGCATGACATGTTGCATTTTTATTTTTAGCTGCCTGTAACTCAGGTTTTTACTGATTCCTGCTTGTTACTCTGTGTCGCCGCCAGCCAATGACTGAACGGTTCCTGCTCACCTGAACCCTGCAGGAAGCTGATTTTGTCTCAGTTCTTCCTAAATGGTGCAAAAGCTTGAGTTAATTTGGTAAATGTAATAACAAGAGTTCTTCCAAGAAAATAAAGTGTAGGTGTAATGGCTCTCTACAGGCATTTCACACTTAGACTGACTAAACATGTAGCTATTCACCCCAAAAACTGAATATATTTAAGTGTGAACGCTGCTGTCACACCTGAGCGCCGTCCAGAAGAGGACCGGCCTTCGATCCAAACCCAGGATTTTGTTTTCTGTTGTACAGGAACATGTAAACAGGACACATTATCTGGGTTCTGAAAATATACAAAGTAGATTTTCTTGCCAAATTCTTCTCAAGAAATACGATTCCTGACACTTTTTGTCACTATTTATGTCTTTCTTAATGTTGTCACTCCTTTACACTTTGCATTCCTCCTTTTTCATGTAAGCTGCAGAAATGCACTTAGATATTAAATGACAAAATATTAAAAATATTTATGCTGCTGGCTTTTGGGCAAAATTTTTAGGCCAATTTTCAAGCTTTGATAAAAATTCACAATTGGATTTAGGCTTCAACTCTAACTAGTTCATTCTATCATGTAACTATGCTTTGATTTAAACCAGATCTGAAATACCGAAGCTGTTTCCAAAGCATGATGCTACCACCACCATGCTTCATACTGTATTTGCGGGTATGTTCTTGCCTCTCTTTGTTAAAGGCCAGGTTTTTGCAGAGCCTCTTTCTTTAATCTTTTTGCTGTAAACTTTTCCACATGTCAGTCTACTTCAGATTCACTGCTGTTCTTTTGGAAGCCTCAGAAAAACTGGATTTTACTGGAATTAAATGAAACACTTTGAACACTGGGTTTTATTTAGTGGTGTCAGATAAACTTTTTATTTGTAAAAATTGGTCAAAGTCATTTATCATTTTCATCCTATTCAAAAATCAAATAAATTTTTCTGGATGAATTTATTGTGATAACCAATAAGATTGTTGCTTTGAGACCATTTTCAGATGGTTGCATGCTGTGATAACGGCAAAATAATGCAAGAACATTTTCATTCCTAAAGATCAATACAGTTTAAATTCTAATGAACATTTCACACTCTACCTGAAAGACATTTTAAATATCCAAAATAAATAAACAGAACAACAGAAACAACAAATAACATTAATTATGAAGTCTCTGTAAACCACATTTTGAGACCAAAGCACCAGACTGAAGACTTTTTCATCCAGTTGAGAGAAAAAAGAAAAACCACAAATCCTGCAAATGGAAATTATTGAGCTCATTTTCATTTGTCATGTGATTTATTGATTTAGTGCTTATTGTGACGGGCCTAAAATATACATAGAAGTTTGCGGTTGCAACATGACAAAATGTGAAAAAGCTTAAGAAGGTTTGTAAATATTTTCACTAAGCACTGATATAATTGACACTGGTCTAAGTTTCTGCATTTTGCATTAACAGGAATTAGAGCCAAAATAAAAGGCAGATTTCAATAAAGTCCTCAGCTCAAACTTTGTCGTTGCTCTTTTCTCTGGCTGAACAAAGACCGCATATGGACCAACTTTCCCCTCTGTGGTGTACGTGACTCCAAAAATAAAGTGACAAAAACATTTCTACAGACTCAGACACTGAGTGGGTTGTGTGTCCCAGAAGACTGGAGAGGAGTGAGCTCAGGGTCCTCTTTCCAAACCTGTGCCGCCCCCGTTGCCACCTCCACCCTCGGCAAGCTGCCAAAGCCGCTCAAGGCTCAGAGCTGTCCTGAGCCGCCATGGCAAGACTTAATGTTCCAGGTTCCTCTGGCCTCAGGGCATCCTCCCGAACACAAGCCAGCACACAAAAACACACTTTGGGGAGAGAGACGCACGTCTGCCTCTGTCAATGCAGGGCAACGTAACCCGAACTCTTCAAACGGTTCGACTGGCTCCGGTCGGAAAACAGGGACAACCTGATCAGACGAACTCCTTTTTAGAGTTGAATGGAATATAAAGCTACACAAATAACCCACAGGAAGGGCAAGATAATTTAGACACTTATTTAAATTACTTTGTTTTTAGTTATGTTTGTACATTTCCATGGCAAGAGGATAACATCACTCATCAAGCATCCTCAGTCATCAGACTTTCTGTCAGTCCATCTCTCTGAAAATCATCTTGTTTTATTTTATCTACTTTGTACAAATATCTTAGTGCACTTGAAATAAGACAAAACTAACTTACAAGTAAGTTACTGGGGTTTGTTTAAAGTCAATAATTCCTGAATATTGATAAGGAAAAAGTACTACACTGGCAGATTATTTCACTCATTAAATGGGAAAATTATCCTGTTGTTTTGTGTTTTTCTTTATCAATATAAAGAAGAGACTGACTTAAAGCAAGATCCTCTTATTTTGAGTCCAGAAGATTTCTAAGACAATCTTGACTTATTTCAAGTGTACTAAGATATTAGCAATACAAACTAAACCAAATACTTGGTAGGAGAAAAAACATTTTACTGCATTTTTATCTTCTGTTCATAACTAGAAAAGTCAGTTTTAAGGCCATGGAAGGAATCCTGTCCGGTCAGCCGGGTGACCTGAATCACCACCATCTGCTTCCCTGGCCTGGATTCAGTCTTCTAGAACCACAAGGTGCCTCATTCTTCCTCATCAAGACCAGCTTGGTCTTTCTGACAATTACCCCAAAAAGAGAGTTTTTAGGGAGACTTTAGTTTCCCAAATCGCTGCTTAAGTAGCCACTCCCAAGTATAAGCGGCTTTTCACTCCAACGCCTGAATAAGCCTTAGCACCTTGGCTGAAATATGAACACACCCATGATGTAAACATCCTTGATTTTAAATGAACAAGCTCATTTATGTGTGATTTTAATTTCATTTCTTATTTAATGGAAACGCCACAATTGCGAGATTGTGTTTTTTCCAACATTCAACAACGATTTGCACACATTTGTAATGGAAACGCCGCTGAAAGGTGCAAAATACGAACGTCTCGTAACAACATGACCTCATGTCAACTGTTCTGCTTCGGGTGAAGTTCTTAAGAGCCTTTAATGTGTGAACCAGACCACATTATTATCTCTAGTTGGCTAAGTAGACCCTGATGTAGAATAATCAGAGCCATGCTTCAGATTTTGCTACAAGAAGAAACCTTACATGTTCGTTTGTCAAGGTAGAAGCTAAGGTCAGCTAAGTTTGGCTGAAAGACTACGGCATGGAAAAACAAAAAAAGAGTCTGCAGGTAAGGAGAGGAAGATAATCTTTTCAGGTTTGTTTAAAATTCACTTTGACATACACTGCAAAGCCTGGGTACAGGAAAACATTTGTAAGTGTAAAAGTACATCATGAATTTGATCAAGTCAAAGACTGAAGATTCTGAAAACCAAGGATGAACGAGAAGAATACAACAGTTAAATGGTGCAAAGGTCGATGAGGTCCAAATGTCCCTAACTTGCAATCACACGATGTCAGTGCAGCTTGTCCCACTTTGTGCAGAAAAAAGACAAACTAACACAAGAAACCACAAAGAGAAGAAGGAACAAGAGAAGGATAGCAGAGCAATGATGGCCAACAGAATATTTCTTATTTCTTTTATTAGTCATGTGTATTGACTCTGCAGGAGTAAAGCAGAAGCAACATAATTAAAATGCAGAACTTGCAAAACACATATTCTAGTGTTTCAAAGTGTGAAAGGGAAAAAAAACAAAACGTGGGATGAAAATGACAAATTAAGTGAAATTGCTTTAGGAGTTTTCTGCAGCGCCGCACATTCATCTATGAGTCTCTCAGAAACTTTGGTGGCCCAGAATGGCTGCAGGACCACCGCGCAGAAAGGCAAATCAAAGACAGACAGATGGATCCCGGTGGACGCCGGCAGACGGACGCCGGCAGCAAACAGTCCACGGTGTGCCTGTGAAGGGTAGCGCTTCCTTTAAAGCATCGGGCACAGCTGCTGAGTGGAGGGCATCTGAGGCATGTGTGGCCCCTCTCAGGCTCCCCGCGCGGGACGGGACGGCGTTCCATAAGTGCATCAAAGTGGCTTTTCAGAGACAAAAGCACACAGAGGCAGAACAGTATGGGAATTCAAGGGGGTTTAAAGTTGACTGTCAGGTTGTAAAAACTGAATCAAAACAAAACAAAAAAAGAAAAAAAAAACTACAAACTCCCGGGATGTTCTCTAAGGCTGGGAAGGTTGTTTTTGGAAGAAGTCCAGTGAGGAATGTTCAAAAGATGAGTTCAAAAAGTGAATGTTTCTGAGCGGGAACGACTGGCTTTGACAGAAACATGAAAGGCGCGTCACCGTGCAGGACGTTCACTCTGGATGTTCGTGAACAAGTGCATAATTACTCCTGCAGAAACAGCAGCCCCTCTGACGTGTGCAGCTCAACCGGCTGAAATAATTAGATTGTTTTCCGCTCTGAACCCGGCTGTGGGTGCAGAGCGGAAACGAACACACTGAAGAAATCAATCTGTTTTGAGGAATTTCCAAATAAAATCCAGATTTCTAACAAGCAAGAAAAATATCTTTTCTGTCGTGTTTAACAGTAAAAATTAACAATAAACAAATCAGTTCCATCTGTTGATGCAAAACATATTTTACCACATTATAAAATGATATTTTATAGCTGCCCTTTCAACTGTTTAATGGCTTGAGAGCTTCCCAAACTGTCCAAAGTCACAGATCCTTTCAGTACCAACATGCTGTGTACTGTGGCTTTTTTCAGGATTGAAGTGAGACTACGAATAAAAACAAGACATTCTCCTGGAGGGAGCTAAACGGGGACACGATGCCGGTACACGCCTGCAGTCACCAGGGATCCTTTAACCTCTGACCCTGGCTGACATGGAACCGTCTCTATCTGTAGCTGCTTTCAAGTGAAAGCTCCTCGCCTTAATGAGTGACCCTCCGCCATCGCCCCCAGCTCTGTTTTCCCTCACCATGCTCTGAGGTTGCTCTCTCTGGGTAAATCGGTCACATCGGGTCTGAGCAGACATAGTTTCTTTCTTCCTACATTTAGGGGGGGTCTCCTCAGCAGATTTATCTCAGATAAGATCCTCCCTTCCTATCGTCTCTCTGGGGAATCCTCCTAATTCCCACTGTGATCTCCTTTGTCTTTGTTGGTGCGGGCCTGAGCCTGGCAGCCACCCCGAGCCGCCAGTCCTCTTTTGTTTGATGTGGTTCTGAGAAGCAGGGCTGAGAGCACAGAATGGAGCAAAGAATGTGCAACGTGTTACAGGGACGGCTGCCAGCGGAGAGGATGGTCGCAAGATCCTTGTCTGAGTTTTAATTGGTCTCATATTCCTGGCATCTGAGCATGCAAAGATTGAAAGCTAGTGTGTGAAAAAGCGATGAGACTGGGGAACAGGATGTGCCACAACCCGGATCACGTCCTGACTGTAAAAGAAACATGTTCTGCACAAATATTTGAACTTAACGAAAGAAATAAGGGAGATAAAAGTCTGCAAGTGAATTACTCCTTTAATATGAAACACGATAATTTGACTGTACACACACACAAAAGTTTTAAGCATTCATCTTGCATCTTGAGAGATGAGGAAGGAGAGAGTTGAGAGAGCTGGAGAAGCGCTCAGACTGCCAGGGGAAGTTGGAGTGACTTTGGGAAGCAGCAAATGTTTTACTGTTAAGCCAAGTGTGCGACCCATTGAAGTGTTCAGACCCAGTTTGTCTAATGGAGCGGCTAACGCGAGCACACCTCCCCACTCCCCCTCCTTGACTTGAGTGGCGTTTGGTGTTAAGCTAACATGACTTGGGGCTCGGGCACTGCAGCTCAATGTCCAGCTAAATATTGCTGAGATTGGCCTGAGTTTACTGGTATCCTAAGTGCAGCCATTTAATGTTCCGGCCCTGGTCCACACATCCGCTTCTCCCATTACTGTCACTGCCCTTTAATATTAGATAGGAGCGCCCTGTGAAAATAAGAGGATGACCAGAGAAGGAGGCTTTTGGGTTGATCGCCAGGAGGGATGTGAAGCGGTTCTTGCTCACCCTCCATCCAAACCTCTTATGTTAGCTATAGGAAAACGGACACAGCGCCGTGGAGCCGTGTCATCCCATTTGGTCGGTAATCGTATTAAAAGTCCACACAGCGGTCTGAGATGTAAAAACTGTGGAGTGATCTTGATGTCCTCAAATGCATCCCGTTGGGTGATGCAGCTCTGTGGTGCACATTTCAGGGAAAATGTCTCCAGGCGGAGATGGATCTCAGTAACTGTTCTGTGGAAGTGAACGGAGAGAAAAGAAGACAAACAAGAGACTTTAGCGGACAACAAACCTGCCTGCTGAACTGGAAAATGGATCTGCAACTTTTTACAAAACATCATCTTCTGGACCAAAGGTCTCCAACCTCAGTCCTCGAGTCCTGCTGCGCCCTCCTCCAACATACCTGAAGGCTCGTTACCATGGCTGCCACAGATGCAATTTAAATATTCGATCCAGCTGTGTTGCAGCAGTGATGAATCTAAAACCTGCAGAACAGTAGAGCTCTAGAACTAATAAAGTCAGAAACCCATTTTCTCGAGACACAAACAACTGTGGTGGAAATTTTATGTTTCTTTGTGCAAAATAAGTGGCAACAGTCAGTAGTAAGTCACTGACCTATTAGCATGAGCTGAAGAAGCTCGTTTTAAACAACACTGAGTCAAACTGTGACTTAAAGCTGCACTATTTAACTTTTATGAATTATATTATATGTTATGTTGTGTGTTGTGACAGTTTTTCCTACAGACAATCTGTTCAAAAATGGAGCTTTTCTGCCTTCTCACAATCCTATTTAAAAAGAACCAATCAGAGCCAGGGGCGGGTCTTAGTGCTGTCAATCAACCCTCCTGTGGCCCTGCTCAACCTCTCCTCTCTTTACTCTCTGATATGCTGCAGCTAGCATAGCCTTTCATGAATGTTCAGGCTAGTTATCATGGCAACCAAATAAATGGTTTTCTTGGATGGGTGAGTTGTTTTTCCACCATTAACACATTTAGAAGTTATTAGTGTCATGACATTGTGACAATATTTAAACCTATTACTTTTAAAAAAGATACATCCTGCAGCTTTAGTCAAGGGCGCAATGTCTGCTCAAAGAGGAAGTTGCTAAAGGAATTGTTTAGTTTGTATTGTGAGTCCAGACAGAATCGATTTTTAATCACCGGGAGTTTCCAGAATGTTTTACATTAATGTGTACTGAGGACTGTATAGTTTGTGTGTTTGTTTAGGAAACTGTTAAAACAACCGTGTGAAGCTTGAATTGTTCGGAGCTGATGTACTGTTTTCCCAATAAAGTTCAGGACTGAGACGGCCTATTTCAATCTTTGTTAAAGTTTTTTTCCATTTTGCAATCAAGCATTATTTTCCTTGAAACCCCCAGGGATCCACATATGGATAAACACAAACAAACCTGTCATACCAGTTCTGGCTGCTAACAGGAAATATATTGAGAGCATGAAGGAAATGCAGCACAAACCATTCCAAACATGTTTATTTTAAGAAAGGTGGATAAAGATAGTACTGCTGCTACATTATTCTAACCACATTGTGAAATGTAGCACTTACGCCGGTAGCAAAACAGTCCAAAACATGACTGCAAAAATAGTCCCTATCATTTACACCAAATTCACAATAAATTCAAAGTTTAGTTTGAATTTGTTTTGGTGAAACATAGAACATAGATGTGCATCAAATTCCTCCTTTGAAAATATTCCATGTGTATGCTGTATAGCGATGCAGTAGAAAATAAAGCATTCCAAGCCGATGTGAACTTCCACCTAGAATAGTAAGTGTTCTGTATTTCTGATAATTCCTCGACGTTTGAGTCGTCATTTCTGCATCTCAGCATCAGGCGGAGCATCCTTCCTACTTCAGCCTCAACTCAAACTTTACTCCTAGTTCCTGATATTATATTTTGTGTCTTATCTTGCTATCATTACTGCTCCGCTGCAGGCCTGCTGGCCCTCGGTCCCCTGCCATTAATCTGAGGTGACACCGCGCTGCCTCCCTCTGCTGCCGCATTGGGCTCCTTGGAAACCTGAGCAGGAAAAGGTGGCGAGAAAGCAAATTTGAAGGGGGCTTGGCAGCTGGGTGGCGATGAAGGGCCAGAGCAAGGTACTGAAAATGGCAGCTGTCAAAAGATGTGACGCTGTGAGGGAGCAGGCGAGGACCCGGCACACCCAGCACCGCACACATGCACGCAGAGAAACTGTCTGAGGGCCATGTCACAGGCACTAGGGACTCCTGGTCGTCACAGTAAATGCAGATGGGCAAGCTTGTCAAGTTGAGTGAGGAGGTATGAAGTGGAGTGTGACTGTTTAGGTAAACCCATTAAAGCACTGAGGAAGAGGAGGGGTAGCTGGGGTTCTTCATCGGTTTACCCAAAACTGGGATGGGAGGTGATATGAAGATGAATGTTTTAATGTTTCACTTGTCATTTTATTCTTGAAAACCGGTTTACTTTGTTCATTGGGTTCAGTCCTGATTAACGCCTGTGCTTGTACAGTACTTGGGTAGTAACTAGTTACTTGAGTAACTTTATGAAAAATAAAAACTTTTAGGAGAATTTTTACTACACTGTACTTTTACTTTTACTTGAGTAATTTAATTATGAAGCATTGCTACTCTTACTGGAGTAAAATTTCTGTATTTTATACCCAGTGAATGAAGAACAAACATGTTTTAACCCAAAAAATTGCAGTTTTTGTTAAAGTTTCATAAGAAACTGATTTGGAAAAAATTTATTTTGCCTGATTTTGTTATTTTTTGTTACTTATGTGAATTATTGTCATTTTGGTCCTTAAAATACCAAAATTTCCACTTTACTTTATATTTTGGTCTGCTTGATTATGTAACTTTTAAACAGTAATGGTTGATATTTTGATAGTTTTATCAGTTACTCAGTACTTGAGTTGACTTTTTACCAAATACTTTTTGACAGCTAGTTTTGCCTAAGTAAAAATGTACCTAAGTACTGCTACTGTTACTCGAGTACAGTTTTGGGGTACTCTACCCACCTCTGAGGATCATAACTGGTACTCTACCCACCTCTGAGGATCATAACTGGTACTCTACCCACCTCTGAGGATCATAACTTACTGGTTTAAGCAACAAACCAGTACCTTACTATATTTCTCACTGTCTTGACATTAAAGCAGACTAAAACTTACCAAAGTATTTTTTACTTGGGAAATCCCAACTTATGATTTCCAGATGCCAGAAAGTCCCACTTCCATCTGTTAAAACAATTATATGCAATCATGAACAGCATGGGGACATCCAGGCGGCATTCACACAGAAAAACATGTTTCTGTGTGAATATTTGTATTAAGACCTTCGGCTCAAACTCACTTAGCTTATTCATCAGGACAATGAGCCAAATGACCCACAGCATCCGAGTCTCTGAATGGTTTAAAGAGAAAGCAAAGCAAGTTTAGTTGTGTAGCACATATTTGTATTGGTGACCAAGTTTATTTGTTCAGTTCCAATTGGAAAGCCTTACTGCAGTTTTCTTTTTATTCAACTGAATAAAGTTATGGCACATAAATGCATGAATTTGTTCTATGCATCTGCTTAATCATTGTGATTCATAGCAGCATATCATCTGCATAATATGATAACTTTTCAGGTTATTTGTTATAATCTGAGGGGATCTGAAACTTTAGTGCAGTGTTTCCCAACCCTGGTCCTCAAGGCTCCATGCCCTGCATGTTTTAGGTATTGTCCTGCTTCAACACACATGATTTCAATTGATGGCTGATTAACAAGCTTTTTCTGAACTGCAATCATTTAAATGGGGTGTGTTAAAGCAGGGAAACATCAAAACATGCAGGGCAATGTGCCTTGAGGACCAGGGTTGGGAAACACTGCTTTAAGGATCCAAGGATGGAATTTTGGGGAACGTCGTATGTGATTTTTGTCAACTCTCACAAAATTATGTGACCATTACCTGAAGAAATATTATTAATTACATTTTATTCAAAATAAATTATGATCTGATGACAATATTTTGCATTTCCTCAGGCTATCTTTGATAGCTAAATTTTGTTTATGATCGAAAACAGGTAAGTGTGATTAAAAAAAAAAACATTTTGATTGATATTGTTTTTGTTCATACTCATGTTCCTTCAGCTTCATTCTCTCTCTGAAGAGTTGCAGGGTCACTGGAGAAACAATGTGCCACCAACTTTTCTTCTAACGCTGGAAAAGTGCAAAGAGTCGAATGACAGGCTGGAAAAAACATTGGCAAGATGAACTGTGAGTTCGGCGGTTATTTCTCACTGCCTCTGCTCCGAACGCCCGGGGTGTTTTCAGCTGGGGCTGGTGGAAGAAATGGAGGGCTGGCTGAGATGGAGGTGACGAGGTCGGACGGATTAGTTGTTGGGAACTTAAACGACAGCAAGGCTTGTGGACTTCCTGCTTCTTTTAAAAAGTGTTTTATCCCCCCAGGGTGGCAGGCTGCTGTGGGACAGTCATTAAGCTGCTAAGGGATGAGCCTCACCAATCAGTCCACGTCAGCGCTCAGAGGCGCTCAGAGGCGCTCAGAGGCGCTCAGAGGCGACGCAGCCTGACATGTGAGGTAGCCGGTATTTGAAAGCCTCGTCCGTTCTGGTTTCACTTCAGCGGCCGCGCTCTGCCTGTTCCTGCACTGTTGTCTTCCTTTATTTCACTCAGCGCCTCTCTGCCTTAAAGGTCTTGTTTTTCTTAAACCCACTGGACTATTTATGTGACGTCTCTTACAGGAATGCAATACATAATCAGAACGTTCAAACCAATGGAACTTTGAAGCTCTAATTTTCTTGGATGACTAAGTCACTTAATTCTGCAACTTAACTTATTACAACCAAACTATGGTTTGCTATGTTCTGCCAAAGAAAGCAGAACACAGAAAAAAACATGCAGTTATTCCCCCATAAAACAGTTTCAGTTTCAACATTCACTGAAAAACTGCCAAGAAATAAAAAAACAGAAATGAGGGAGTCCAACTGTTAAACATTTGTTTTGCATATTTTTAGCCACATGTTTCACCCAGAATCAACGTGTTTACAGCATATTTGTTTAAATAGCTCCCCTTTGTTATCTTTACGTGCCACTCAGCCATTTGGGTTTGAACTTCTTAATCTGGATTTACAGATTATCTAACTGTCAACACAGGAGGGAACACACTTTACCGAGCATTACGCTGATTTGAATGAATTTAATGATTGTCAAGAATAAAATGTTAATGTTTGCTTCCTCTGCATGTTTTTGAAAATAAAAAGTTTAAAATAATAGTCAACCTGCCAATTTCATTGGAGAAAAAAGCTACTGAATCCAAAAGCAGAGCTGAAAACAGGGTGTGTGATGTTAAACATGAGAAAACATGACACAATGCAGTATGATGCAACAGAAACATTACACAATATGAACTGTTATGGCAATGATTCAATTCAATTTGGCTTATTTGTATACTTCCAGTTCACAAAAACTGTAGTCTCAGAGGAAAATTATAATTCATATTCAGAAATATAAAAGCAGTTTAAATCAGTCACACTAACATATTTAAACTGAACCAAATACATTCTAGTTAAATCTGAGATTAAAAACAATGTAACAATCCAGGCAAGAGTCAGAGTGGAATGAGCACTTAAATAAAGTTTGGTGCATTTTCTGAGAAAAACAAATAAAAAATCATGATCTGTCTTTCTCATTTCAATTTCCAGCAACCAGATTTTTCTCTTTTCTTTAACCTCTGACGTTTATTTTATTTTATTGTGTAGTAAAACTTGGAAGGGACTTAAGATTTGATTGGATTTTTTCCCAGTCAATCAGAAATATAAGAATGCAAAGCCAATATTACATGTTGATATGTTAATGTATACTGCAAAACCACTTGAAAACAGTGAGTGTTGATGTTTAGACATATTTAAATAATATTGTGCTCAGATTTAAGAATATGTTTCCTTCAGGTTGAACATTGTGTTTTTATTTGTTAAATACGAAATAGTTTAAAACTTCTCCAAGTTATTTTTGATTACAGAACATAACAGAAACATGAAAGATTTATCAAATAAATTCAAGTCAAGTCAAAATTTATTTATGTATCACATTTACAACAATCTCTTCTGACCACAGACCTTTATAACAATCACAACATCACAGGTAAATAAATGATAAGACAGATTAATACATTAAAGAAATAAAAAGAAAGATATTTTACAAAAATTTAGATGGTACAGATCTGTTTCTTGAACTGTTTAGATTATGTCTCTCTATTTAATGAGATATGAGAGTTTTCATATTAAAAAAGCAGGTTAAAGATTTTTCTTCACCTGTGAAGGCAACATTGATATTTCCACTTTGAAGTGAGTCACATAAAGCAGCTTCATGTTTGATCTGTGGAAGTTTACAGCATCATTTCCTGCTGTGTGTCACTCAAGACTCATCTATACAGTAACAAGCTTGAGCAATCGCTTGAATCCCCATTTTGCACAGATACAGAGTCACAGCTGAAGCATCCTCCGCAGAAACGTGGTGAGTGGAAATGTTAATACCTTTTCCAGAGAGCAGCATGCTCCTGGACGCTCCGCTGAGCCCACTGTGGCAAAGGCAGCTGTCTGCCTGCAGAACGTTTGGTCAGAGAAACTTAGGGAAAAAAAACAACAGAAAGCTGGTGAGAGAAACTGACTGCTGACATTCATCTGTGAGGATCTGGACAGAAAGGTGAGCAAACAATCACCGGGAGCAGGTGCCTTTTGATGGACAAAGCTGCCAGCACAAAAGCTGCATGTCAGCCAAGTAAATAAAACACACAGAGAGGCGGAAAGAGGAGGGAGGAAAGTGATGGAGATGGATGCAAACTGATGGCTGTTGTTACAGACCAGCGGCCATGTCGCCATCTGACAGCTTCTGCAGTATTATTTGATTAGTTTTAAGCAGAGGAGCATAAAATGTGGTAAATTTGTGGTCCGATATGACATTCCAGCACAGAAAGTTCAAACAGACCAAGACTTTTTTCAATGAGGGAAAAATTATTACAGATAAAATTAAAACTGAAAAATGTTAAGGACAATGCAAAGGGAAAAAAAAGTATTTTAATGATCATGCAGCACAGTTTAGTGATCTACTTGACCCATATCTCTCATTTTATCTATTTGACCCAAAAATCTTAAGCACATTTTTACCTTATGCATCCTTATGCTTTACAATGACTTGACTTTCTTTTTTAAAGTAAACAAATTAAACTTTTTTACAATGAAAAATGTTATGTACAGCTCAAAGTTTTTGTCTTTTAATAACCATGTAGCACAGTTTGGAGATCTACTCCCTGCCAGCATGCCTAGGTGGGCCCCATGTGGGGAAAAGGAGGGCAGGCCATATGGGTTTGTCCGCGGGTTCTACGATGGCCCCACATGGGTTTGCTCATGTAGGGCTCATCCTGATTGATAATATTGATACCAGGTTGGTATCCGTATTGGATCAATACTTAATCTACATTACCAGTTGTAGTCTGGTTAATGAGGTGCTTACAGTGTTGTAGCTGTATTATAATGTCCAGAAAATCAAGCTTAGTGCAGATTTAAATTAGAATTGCTACATAATTTGAGGAGAAACACGAACAACTGACCTGCAAGTCATCAGTATTTTTTTTGTTGTTTTTTATGAACTATGGAAGAATCACTAAAACTCTCCTGCACAGCTTAAAGTTTCTCCCGAGAATAAGCGCTTTTCATGAGGCTCCACACTGATAAATATTTTGAATTCAGTGTTTGCAAATTCATATCCAGCAAATGGGGAAACTTCTCAGAATTGAGTCAACCCAGAGAGGATGTTTGTGCATAAAGAAATCAAACTCCACATGAGCTGCAGTCAGATGATCTGCAGATTTTCCCTTTTATTTGAACAAGAGAAAAAAACGTAAATTTATCTGAAATGTAAAACCATAAAAACACATTTACTGAACATACTTGAATCAAAAGTTAAAAATAGTCAGTCATCAGTGGGCTAACTACCTCAGGTAATGTAACCGTGTATCTCTCCATCTCCACTGCAGAACATCAGGAAACGCTCCGACTTTGACATTAATCAGTTGAGCCTAATGTTTCCCTAGATTAAAACATTTGTCCTCACACAGGCTTCCACTTCCTCCCATGATACTCCATGCCAAAGAAATCCTTACCGTCTCAGCAGTGCAGCTAAAAGAAGTTGATAAAGTGATTCTGAAACAGCCTCATCACCTGTTCCTCTCCTCATCCAGCTCTCCCTGATGCTCCGCCGGAGACTGGATTAATCCCGACTTCCCTCTAATCCAATTACATACGAGGAGCAGAGGTGCTGTCATCGCCAAACATGTTTCTGCAAGAGAAAAAAAAAAGCCTTGAGACAGATTAAGGCGGAGGAAGATCCTTAATTTGTTAATCACTGAACTCTGCTGGCACCGACGGGCCGAATGAGCACGTCTTTATACATGGAGCCTGGAATGAGCGAGGAGTCAAGCGTGAAACACAAAGGGGGAATCAAGAGCAATTACCGGGAGATGACGAGAGGATCAAACGTGGATTCATTTCATTATCTGGACGACGCCCCGCCGACGCTTCTTTTACAAATGCAAACGTCTGCCTCTGAGGAGATCCCAGTCACTGAAGATGTGTGTTGGCTTTTGAGGCCTGTGTCAAGGGATACCAAGAAAAAAAATCATGTTTGAAACTGTATTTGTATGTGGATTTATAGTTTAATGTGTAAAGATGTTTGTGTATCAGTTTGTGGGGTGAACTGTCGTTTGCTTTGACAGTGAAAAGATATCAAATTTTCTTTATTTCCCCCAAATTCTCTAGACTTTTTTAAACGGGCAGTATTATGTGTTTTCCAGCCACAGAGTATCATTTAAAGAACTATAAAGAGTCTATGTTAACTTCAGCTGTTATAAAAATGCCTGTATCAAATGTGACCTAAAAGAAATTTGACTGTCATTTAACACATTGAAATAGCGTATCTGTCTCTTTAAGAAACTCCCACTCTTTCTGAAACTCCGCCTCCAGAAAGTCTTCACGACATGAGTCCTCCATTAACCCTTTAACTTTTTCCTATGAGATTATGTTTGTGCATCTTTAATTACTATTTAATTACTAAAATGGGGATAGTGTTCTGATTCAACCAAAGTTAAACTGTAAAACCTGGATCAACTACGTGAAAATAGTTGTTTTTAGACACAAGTCACAAACGAAATCAGAACTGAAATGTAATTTTTATGGTGAAAAGTCATTCAGGAGTATCTGATTCTATAAGTAAAGTTAAAGTCTTGCCTTTAGCGAGTAAAATTTAGCAGTGACTTTGCTATATGTTTCTTTAAATAACATGTTATTGGATGAAAGATACAAATGACTTTAATTTGAAGCCGAATGATGAACCAGATTTAAAGGGGCAGACATGTTGTGAAGACAGAGCTCATCTTTCTGGTTTTCAGTTAAAGGACGTCTGCATGTTCAGTCACCTTGTGTCATACAAGCATCTCCCCAACCTGCAAACTTCCACCCAGTAACGGATGAAGGTGATGTGGAGCAGCTGAGTTTGCTCGTTGCAGTGGGATGAAAAATGGCTTGTTTAAAACCAACTCAAGATGGTCACTGTGTGCATCATTATCACACACACACACACACACACACACACACACACACACACGGTTGGCTTTGGTGTGTTTTGACACTTGGCCTCAAGTCGTGATTGATAGATGCTGTTTACTTCTGGGCAAGGCACTCAATTTCAACTTAAGATGCCATTAGTGACAAACAGTGCTTCTCAGAGGAGGAAAAACAAGCTAAAACAACAGTTATTAAGATAATTATGAGTTATAGATGCTATTAGGACTCAATGGATCTTTGTTATTGTGACTAATCCTTGTTTGGTTGGTTTTCTTGAGGCGATTTGATCATTTGACTCCTCTCCAGCTTTTGATAATGAGATTTTTTTTTTTTTTACCTGATGAAGAATCATAAATATCAGTTGTGTGAACCAGAAGGACCTGCTGTGAGACACCATGATGCCCACTGAATAAGAAAAACAACAAAACCTCTAAATTTAGTAGAATATAACCTTATAATCTCCATACAACAAAGAAAAATCAACTGGATTTCTGACTTCAGATGAGGAATATTATAGCGAAATATCAAAACTTAATATCCCACTTGTTCAAGTGCTTTCCAGTCCTGCAGGTTGTGGGAAAATAAAATCTGGAATCAGATTCCAAACCTTTGCTCATTTCTTATAAAATCTGCGTTTTTTACTAACCCTAACCAAACAAACCGTAAATGTCCATGAGCACGTTCCAAAACCTCAACCACACACTTGAACAAAAACCCTGTGACATCATCCTGCCCTGTGCAATAGTCCACTTCGTGCTTTTGGAGTGGTCTCTGATCCACTTGGTGTTCACATGTTAATTCAAACAGCACCAGAATTCACTTCAACCGAGACCGAGGTTTTTAGTTGGACCAGAGTTTGCTTTTTTGTCCGCATCGGAGTCCGATTACACATTCCCACAACCCAAACGGATCGGACCAGCAAACAAATTAAAGTTCAATTAAAGTGAACTAAACAGGGTTGGTGTGAATGCTTTAAAGCAGAGGTTCCCAAACTGTGGGGCGCGCCCCCTAGGGGGGGCGCCGTGTCATTGCAGGGGGGGCGCGGGAAGCCGTCTGGATGAGAAAAAAAAACAAAAAACAAAACATGAACACTGTCTGCGCTGGGTTTTTACCTTAGAATGGCCAACTCGCTGTTATTCCTATGTCAATTTGACACAGTAGAGGCTTCCACATTTCCCATATTTGTGTCCTCTGTCACTTTTATCAGCAGTTAAAACTGTTTAATCCGTTGTTAACATGTTGTAACCTGTTTTTCCGAGCCGCCTTTAAACGCAACATGAGCGCTACGACGCTCGCGCTGGGTTTCCACCTGTGAAGGAGACCTGCTGCTGCTGGGCGGAGCTACGTAGGTTTGTGTTAGAATCACGGCAGCAAACCAGCAAAACGCAAAGAACTTTTCACAGTTTTTCCCTCCAAACTAACCGACTGAGTTGAGTAAAGCTGTTGGATGCAGGTAATGTTAGCTAAAAGATGACTAGCTAATATCAATACAGAACCTTAAGCTTAACAAGTACCTTGTAGGCTACCGATGTTGGTGTCTATTTTCAGCTACGTACATTCATTTTGCCCCCCAAAAAAGTCGGCTGGAGGAGCCTGATAGACTGAATCCCCCTGAATGATGTGGATTCCTTTCCTAGATACCAGGATCATCAGGTTTTGTCCTGCTTCTCCATATGATATTTAGGAGGATTGTTAATCAGCCAGACGACGTTCAGACTCTCAGGATGAATCTCTTCCTCTCCCAAACTGTCTGTTATCAGAGTTCAGTCTTCAGATTAACAGATAGTTGTTTATTCTTGTACTTTTAGCTGTTTGTCACAGTTGCATCTCCTGATTAACTTCCACACTTCGCTGCTTGCAGAAATTAGACTTGTTGTTTTAACTGTCACTTTCGATTTCTCCTCAGGCTTTAGGAGCCCCATAACAAATCGATGCACACCAAATATTTTCTCAAGCCACTGGATTCGCACATTTTCCCAAATAATGGGAAATACATGCTTGTTGTTGAGTTTTATTTTTTCAGGCTTTTCTTTGTTCCAGGGAGCCCTGCTCAGGATGCACAAAGGAAGTGAGCATATACTGAAACCAAACGGCGTGCAAAAGAATTAACATTCAAATTAAAACCTAATTAGACTTTGATTTGCCAGATAATTATAGTCGTGTGTTGCTGTTCTCTGCACTGTTCAGACTTGATGAGGTGTGTTATGGTAATTACCTGGGTGATGTGGAGTTGTGTGACAGTTCAGTTTTCTTTTTGTGCTGAGGCAAAACAAAAGAAAAGGGATTCGGTTTGTTGATGTGATCCGTGGTTCGGGAAGACGCTTTCCTGGGAATGATTGCTTCTTATAACCTAATGAGGTGAGAACAAGTCGAACTGAGTGTAAGACAATTTCAACAACACATATTTTCATTTAGCTTTTCGGGACAATTATGAACCTACTGAGGAGCAAAAACAGTCCAGATGTACACACAAGCCAATATTTACTGATGTTTATGAGAAAACGTATTAATCATTTCAGTTTGAATTTAAAATGGTAGATATGGAAAGTATTCTGATCAGATAACGTGTGACAAGTAAAAAAAACTACTAGCTTAGCAGGATTTTACAAACAAATGCCTGAGAATATTAAACTGTTTCAGATTGACTTTACACCTGTGGAATCAAATTAAACTTATTTCTGTAAAACTAATTTCTAATTCCAGTTGATTAAATGTAAAGTTTTTATGCGTGTTGTAAACATTTGTACAGATTATATTTTTTGAGATGAACAGTGGATTTTATGAGGTTTATTTTCAGTGAGGCTGTGGCACGCGAAACTGTTTGAGCAAAATAAAATCAGTCACAGCTGCACAAACGAGCTTTTTCTCCTAAACAATTATGATTGCTTCAGTAAAGAAAAACATTGGCACACCTCAGTCACTCTGCAGGCTTTAACATTGACGCCAACTTCTGTGACACGTGTAGTCTTATATGTAAAACATAAAACTCAGGAAATGTCACTTTTTAACCTTCATTTCAGTGTGAACAGGATCGTACTCAGGTGAGTTTAATGCTTTTTATTCCCAAACTTTACAGCCTGAAGTCACATATCCACTGCCAGCTAAACATGCTGTGTTCAAACAAGTAGCACAACTGACGAGACAAGCAAATCTGGAATTTCCTCTATGTCCTGGAAAGCACCACCTGATGAAATATATCTTTGGTGTTTAATTGAACCTGAGGGAACGTTTGCTGAAGAAACAGGAGTGATGAAATGCAATCGCTCATCTCAAGTCAACAGATACAACTGTGAAAACATTTGCATTATCTGTGGTGGTTTTATGGCTTTGGAATGCTACATTGCCACATGTTCTTCCCGTTGCATTTGATTAGACGGTGGCGTGTGCAGAGCTCTGTGGGAGGAGCGGGGCTTTTGTTTTCGTGCATGCCACTCCAGGGTGCAGAGCCACATTCAAGGGCTTAGTTCCCACTGAGGATTATCGTCCAGGTTTGGGGATTTAACGCATCCAGAACGATAACGGAGGCACCTGCAGCTCTTTAATGTGTGTGGACCATAAAGGGAAATGTACAGGTTCAAGTCAACAAATTCAAACATAATCAAAACTGAGCTTGTTTTAGTAATTCAGTCAAATCTGTTCAGTCGGAACCATTGAAACGTAAAGGTCTCATTGTACTGCAGACAACAAAAGACCCAAGACACCCTTTAACTAGAAAACAAAATGATTATTTATAATTTAACTGGAAATATTAAACACAAAATGAAACGCCTGTCTACAAGAAAGCTGTATGTGGTGGTGGAGGTGTGGAACAGCGTGGAAGAGGAGGAGAAGAAATGCTGCAATGTTTTAATTTCTAAACTAATATTTCAAGGGATTATTATTTTGGCCCTGATGTAAAATGTTTACAGATATAGGAGGAAAAGACGAAGAAAAATAATAAAATAAATGACTAATTTGATATTTTCTATTTCTTATACTGAGTTATTCAGTTTTATTCATCACTGTTTCAATCAGTGCCTCACACTCTTTTACATCCTGAAGTTTAGTTTTCTCTTGTCTCTTTCTGATGACCCAGGCAGCTCTTCCTTCAGCTGTAATATTGGCGTTTCCTACATTTTAATTCAAAGGGACGATGGTTTCAAGCTTTTTGTTATAGATTAATTTTTTCATAATGAAGCACAACTTATTATTTAGCAACCAGGGAGTATTGTTGCTACTTTAGTGGTAAATCTGAGTAAAAACAGATCACATATGGGCTTCCTCAATGCTGATGACGTCATGCTCTATATTATGTATTTATATTATGTATCAACATGATCACATTTCCTTACAGTCGATGAATGAGTGTTTTCATAAGAATTTCCTTCAGTCTGATGCAGAAAAGACAGAAGTCGTTACTTCTGGTCTTGAATATGCAAGTTTTGGTAAAGTAGACTGTAAATATTATAAAAGATGGAAGCTTTCAGCCACGACTTTGTTTTTGTTGAGTCACTGTTCGATTCAAAGAACTGTGCATCAGATGAACTTAACTTTTTTTGAGTTGAGATGCACAAATGATGAAGATAACAATTGTATAAAAAAAACAGAAACACATTGTCTAATGGCAGTTCACATCCACATCCCCTTCCTGCTTTCATCCCTTCAGCCGACCTTTGTGCTTTCAGTACAGTGACTCTTCCTCAGCAGCTGGAATATCTGCCACGTGTTAACACCGTTTGCAATAAACTGTGTCACTGCACAAGCCAAGCTGAGATCAATAGTTCTACATATTGCTTATTTCTACACCAAGCCTTGTGCTCTGATGTCATCAGGGGGATGAGGGCAGGAATCGTGACATATTGTGAGAAAAACAGAAGATGCAAATTCTCATGTTTTGTGGATTGTGTAAGTTGAAATCCAGTAAAAAGGCTTGAAAAATAGGAAATGGAAAAAAACAGAAAACCCTTTACAAAGTGAGCTGGAGGTTTTGTTGTTTTTTGAGCCAAACACTAATCAAAAACAGGCAGTTTTAGGTTCAGCACAGATTAAGTTGTTTCTTATTTTCTCTCTCTTTTTCTCAGAGTACTGGTAAAACTTTTCAACGGTTTCTTTTTCCTCTTATAAATATATAAAGTAAGTTAAACAAAAGAAGGCAGTGAAATATTTTTGCATTTTTTAGTTTAAAATTACTGAAATTCTTAGTATTTTTATAATGCTTTCTTATAATTTTGCCTGACTGTGAAGTTGATCCAGATGTTGCTGGGTGGGTACAGTTCACTGAGCACTCTGCAAAACAGCTGGTTTCACTGGACATGCGCACTAGTGCAGAGGCTCATGAGGCCTTTGAGGGCTTTTGGAAATATGTGAACCGAAGCAAAGTTCGACAAAGATCAACAAACCCTAACATTTCACTATTTTCCTTTCAAATAATCATGGTGAGACGTTTAAAGACCTGTTTATATATCATAAAATTCACGTAGAAAAAAGGGCGACGCTCAGCAGGTGGTTTGTAGTCATAAAGTACTTCCTGTTTTAGGTGTGTTGGTGCTGTGACTCATTTAATGAACAGAATTTAGTTTGAAACTTGTAAGAATGGAGCAAAGGAGAGCAGAGATTTTAAAGTGTTTATGTTGGGATAAATTTAACGTTTTGGTTTTAGATTTGAAAT
This sequence comes from Poecilia mexicana, assembly GCF_051168715.1. Classification (NCBI taxonomy): domain Eukaryota; kingdom Metazoa; phylum Chordata; class Actinopteri; order Cyprinodontiformes; family Poeciliidae; genus Poecilia; species Poecilia mexicana. The sequence continues at coordinate 3,988,222 of NW_028263378.1, forward strand.
CAGGCAAATGAAACTCACAAGGTTTAAAGTTAAAAATATTCAACAAATAATGTCTGACTGGAAACTTCATGTAAGACCTTGTGACTCTTAGGCCTTGATTTCCAGATGAAATGCAAAATTTAAGTTATGGAAAGATGACTTCCATAACTTACACTCAACAAGTCAATGTAGCTGTGATCTTTTTTGGCTTAGGAAGGTGTAAATAACTTTTGTCTGCTAGCAAGCAGGCTTCACTGTTATTGTGTAGGCCATAATATAACATTTTTCCTGTCAAAAATCCTTTTTGAAAACTCTTTGAGAAATGTTATTTTTGGATTAAGTTATATGTAAGACATAACAATTAAAAAGTAATATACATATACTATATGTGTTATGACATTATTGTTCTAAATATGTTTATTAAAACTTTTTATGAGATAATCTCTTGAGGTTCAGTTTATCTCGGCCGGATATATTTTCCCCAAAACTGAAAGAGTTAGTTGACTATTTTGACTTGTTGTAACTATTAAAACTGAAGTTTATTCAATACGTGCCTTCATCCTCCCTAAGATAACAAAAGCCACGAGTCATTTTGAAACAACAATAACTGTTTCTCACTAACTAGTAACGGAGTTTACAATTACGAGCTTTCTATTGGTCCCTGAAAGCAGCCTAACTTTTCCTCCGGGCTGTGAAGTTCAGCGGGATAAACTTGTGAAAACCTGCGTTACTCTTCACGTTATGGAGGTTCTGGACTTATTCGGGTGCTGGGTTCGGTTTTATTGAGGATGTGAGTGATGAGTGCGTCAGGAAGATGTAGACACTACAGCTGGTGACGTAGCTCCGGTAGTTTCCTTTATGTTGCAGCTCAATCACTGAACATTGTTGTTTAGTGGAAGTTTTGAACAAAGTAACAGCTGCTGTTTGTTTCTCTCTGCTGGATGAAACTGCATTCTTCGTCTTTCTGTGAATAACAACTGCGGGGCTTGTGTGTGGAAAATGTTTAAAAAGTTGTCTCGGTGTCCCACCGCGGAGGACAACCTTCAGGGAAGGAGGCTGTGGGCTGCAGCCGCTGTCGCGGTGACCTTCCTGGGTTTGTTCGCGGCAACTGGCTGGGCAGAGGAAGCCTCCTGTCACGGAGCTTACGACCTCTACTTTGTTTTAGACAGGTAAGTTTTAAGATACTTCTGACAGTTTGAATTATCCTATGAAAAAACCAAAACAAATTAACCCAGATAATAAAGTTGTGAAAAGTATTTTATTATTTTTTTCTAAATTGCTGCATTTGAGTTCTTCAGGAGGGAGTTGGAGATGGGAGCTTCTGGGACAAATTCAGTGACTTTTTTCACTATTAATTTAAGTAATGTGGTTAAAACCATGAGGGGAGATGAAGTTGTGCAGTAAGAGTATTTCTACACGGTTTCCTGACCATGACAGTAGGTGTAAGGCAAAGGTTATTTTGTGTTGCACCATGTGTATAAAAGGCAACTTTAAGTGATTTAGGTAAAATACTTTATGAAAAGTGTAAGAAAAAAAAAACATCTGCAAAGTTAAAAACTAAATAATTACCCTGCCTTGCCCAGGAACACAGAGATGTGTGAAGCTGGAGTCGAACCCACTGAGTCACAGTTGTCCCTGTGTGAACTATCTGAGGGAGGGTGACGTTTTAACGTGTAAGACTATTTTCTATCAGTAGATCGGTATCCAACCTGCTTTCCTCAAAACTTACAGCAGAGCTTCCACTTGGAGGCATCCAGATGTCAGTTAGTTGCAGTCACGCTGAACACTTGACGTCTTAACCTGATTGCAACAATCTTGACATGTTTTCTGCAGACTTTTTTCCAGTATTTAACGTGTTTTTGTGGAAGAGATAAACAGCCGATGCCCTTGATTGTGCCACACTGTATACAAATGTCTGATTTGCACAGCTGCTGCATGCACAGCATGTTACTTTGTGGACTTTGCTGTGATCGGCTGTGACACGTTGGAAACCCAAAATCCGTCTGCAGAGGCCTTATAAGATGTTTAGCAAATTGTCTTGAAACTGTTCTACAGTGGCTGGAAAAATGATGAACATCTCATTGTAAATAACAGATTCAGGACCAATCTGATGCATTCAGGTTCTTGTGTGCGTTGTGGTTTCTTGCAACATGCGAAAGAAAACCTGATGAAACCACATAGGCCTTATTGTGACCTCCTTCTAACACCGCTCACTTGGTTTTCCCTCAGAGAACTTAACCAACACCAAACCATGTTGTGTTTATAGAACATAATTATTCCTTTCATCTGTATGGTCATGTGGCTGTATTTTTCTCAGTCAAGTTATTTGAAGCAATTTTTCAGAATGAACAGAAATTTTAAATTAAGTCTGTTTCCTTTAACTCGTTTGGGGCAAATTAACTCCCACAGGATGTGGCCATTAAGGTTGTGTTATTTAGATTGCTAATGCTGCGTAGCTTTTCTGTGCAGACGTTTGCATTTGTTTGCTTTAAGTCATGATACACTGTTAAAGTTGAAGGTTTATCACTAACAGCTGTATCCAATGAGGCTGCATGTCTAAAATGTTCAGATAGCTGGAAGATAAAGTCTGTGTTTGTACTTCAGATGGTTTGGAATTGCAGTCAAAATCCTATAAACTGCAGATGCCATCCATGCATTGTCATCACTTTGTGTTGCTAATAGTAGTTAGCTTTCAAAGACCCACACGCTAACTTGCAAAGAAAATCGAATGTAGTTATTTGTACCACAAAATAAAACTCGGGAAGTTTTAGTTGCAGGGATCATTTCTCTTCTTCCTGCTTTTCTACTTTGGCCATAAAGTTCAGGATAAAGTGCTTCTGATGTCTGAACTTTACAAATCTGTCTCCCGAAAAGTTCCTAAAAACAAAAAATATAAAACCTTTCTTCAGTCTAGCAAAGTGCTGATGTCTTAAATGCTACTAAATTGTTGCAGTGTCTTATTGTGAGGTAAAAAAAACAGCTGACATGTATTTTGTAGTACAATCTGTTAACATTCAGGTGTGTGCATATCTTGTAAAAACAGAGCAGGCCTTTGAAGGGGTTCTGTGTGAATCATCCAAGCGGTGGTGTCACCACTCGCCTCAGATTTTGGCACAGCACTACTTCCTGTGTGTTTCATGCACTCGGAGCGCTGCTTCAGAGACTTCCCAGGCAGATCCAGTCAGCTCAGCAGAACTGTGCAGCAGCATCATGTAAGTGGAAGGTTACAGTCGTGGCAGAAACAGTTTTTAATCCCGTCCTCCTCCGGCTTGGAGGCGTGCCATCAGAGAAGACTGTGGAGTTAAACGCTGCTGCTCCCCTGACCCACTTCTAAACTTCCATGCTCTCATCTAAATGATAAAAAAAAAAAAAAACACCGGATGATGGCCAAGATAACTTGACCGTTGTTATGAGTTTCTTCTCAGTTCATTTCATTGGTGCAGATAAAAGAGTTTCTTCCGTGATGGGATGTGATCCCTCATGTATGTCCTGCGTTTCAAACGCCTTTTTAACTTTCTATCGTCATGCAAATGTTTCTCAACTTAATGAAGAAGAACATGTGTTCTGGTTCCAGATAATCCTGGATTTTATGCACATCCAGTTTTTGTACCCCACATTATTTCAAATCTGTTTGACATCCTTGTTTTTATCTGTAAAATATTCAGAAGAAAATGCAGGTATGTGCAGTGCCTAACCCTCTTGAATAACAAGGAAAAACTGAAGGAACTAGAAGATCTAGTACTGAACTTTGATTCTTATGAAAGTTCATGCAGTTGGTTAATAGATTTATAGATTAAAAATAGCAGCTTTTGTTCAATATACTCACTGTTTGAGTCACTGATCAGAGCAGATCAGTTTGAAAATTGGCTGACTTTGATCTTCTGACTGAATGCTGCGACAACAGAAACGCTCCATATCTGGGTCTGAATGCAGTCTGAACGGTGTGGCTGTCTCCTGAAACATGTTTAGTCTGTTCTGGGTCAACTTCCATCTGTGTTTGGAAGAGTTCACACCTGTTTCTGACACAGAGGCTGCAATGTGAACCGTTGCAACATTCTTTCAATCAATCATATATGGAATGTTTTCCCACCAGACGACTCTTTTGGTCTTCCATAAGAGTTCCCATTTGTTCTTTCAGAACATCTAAAGTCTGGTTTTTTAACGGTCGCTGCGGCACTGAGCTGCTTATTGCAGACCAGAGACTCTGCTTCGTCAACGTTTCCCTTCACCTTCCCTCTGTGACCTTGTCTTTACGGAGCGGGGAGGAGAAAGATGTCCCATGAAAGATGAGCTGCCTAATGGTCAAACTCTTCTCTTTTATGTTCTCCGTGCATACAAGGAATTGTAATTATTGATTTAATTACCGCTCCGTCGTTATGCCAAGGGCAGGTTTTACTCACTGTGGTCAGACTAACACGCCATCGTTGGGCATCCAAATGTGGGCATCGTGGTTTTGTATTTCTTAATGATAACGGAAATGGTTCTTCATGTTTAGTCTAATTATGGGTGAGGAAGAAGTTGTTGATACTCTGTTCATTTTATAAGTTTACGAAGGATAGAATAGTCTCTTTTTATGGTTGATTAATCTGAATGTGGAGAGACAAAACATTTAAACCAAATACTCAAGATAAAAAACACAAGCAGCATCTCTGCTGTACTTCACCAAATCTAAATAAGTCCACAGCTTCTGGGAAGTCGTCAGTAGGGCGCTATCAGCCAATCAGGGGTGAACTTAGGAAACGTGTGGCCAATAAGAACATTTTTGTTTTTATATTGAGTTATTTAAACACGAGAGACAAGAAAGATGTAAATAATCAAATATTGTGGATGAAATCCAGGCTGAAGCCGTTTCACTTTTAATACTTCCAACATTTACATTTACAACAGATATTTACTCAGGTTTAGTTTCATGAAATCTGGTGATTTTCCTGAACTTCATGCTAAATCAGCTTAAAATTGTGGTAAATTGTGATAATGAAATCTGAAATTCCAGGTTTATTCCCATAAATTCCAGTTAAATTCAATGAAATGTGAAAATGTATTGGATTCTACAAACTAAACCAGTTCTCTCAGGTAAAAGAGGTGAATGAATTTTGAAAATTTTCTGCCTATATTTCAAGAACTAGAGCAGAAAAATAAATCTCTACAGACAGAAACCCCCGCTCATGAACATTTCGCTACAGACTCACCAGTGCAATTATCCAGCATGTGGCTGGTTTTAATATCCAACTGTAGTTGTTGTGCAACCATCTACAGTATTTCGGCTCCCAGCTCTCAGTCTGCAGAGTCTTTTATTTGCTCTGTTCATGGTTGCTTGTTTTTTCCCTTCAGGTCTGGAAGCGTCTCCAGGAACTGGTTTGAGATCTACTCCTTTGTGAAGAACCTTACGGACCGGTTTGTGAGGCAAGTATTGAATGCATATATTTGAATATAAAATCCTATTTTAATGCATTAATAACTTGATTCAGTAAGATAGAGCATGTAGAAATGTCTTTTTTCTAGGGAATAAAAAACTATCCAGGTTGGGAAAAATGGAGTACTTTAACAGATTTCTAAGATAAGTGGTTTTACTGGATGAATGACATCATTAGTTGCCGTCTGCCGCACAGATTTAAAGGACTTCCCACCTGTTTTCCAAAGTATCTTTTCTAGTCCTAATTAATAAAAGACAAAAGCGTTAAAACGGACTCGACGCGCTCAGCTTGCTTAATGTTTGAGTCAAACTGCGCCTGCCAGCACAGTACAGACGGTAGCGCCACAGCCAGAATGAAGTGGTTGGTTGAAGAAAATAGCAAAGGCACCAGGTGGGAGTGGGTGGCAGAGAGGAGCAGTCTTCTGGGCTGTGAGAATGGCCATTTGCACCGGGGGGGTCCGGCTCCACACTTATCCCCTGCTTCCACCACAGAACGGCTGACAGGCAGACAATGTACAGTAAAGCAAAAGAACACTGGAAGGCGACGGGGACAATCTGCTAAACAATGCTCGCTCACCAAGAGCACTTCTGTTCTGCCATGTGGAGCAAACTGGACTCCTTCATCACCCCCCCTCCTCTCCTCCTCATCCTCAGATTTATCCCTGGCTTTGGCTTCAGTGCCTCTTCATCCCAAGTCTTTCTTAACAGAAAATATCTCGGTGGTCGTTCTGCATCACGACCTCGCCCACGCTCTCCAGCCGTGACCTTAGAGACGGCTCGTTCTTTTTTTTTTTCCTTTAAGTCCACTTATATTCCCGCTCCTCCTTTGCCGGATCTGGTCTAAAGATTGTGTGGCGTGTTTGTGGGGGAGGATGGCGACTGGGCCATGTGTCATGTGGTTGAGAAATATCAGCACCTCTCCTTATGCTCCGAAAGGCTTCGCATCTCTGAAGGAAACACTTGTGTTACTTAATTATCCGAAGTTTTAACTCGCTCTGTGGGAGGCCATCCGCGTGTGCCGAGTGTCTGTAGCAGAGGTGGGAAGTTACTGAGGACACTTAGCAAACTACTTATTGCTTCATTTCATACTTTGCATCATTAGTTCTAGGTTTGGGGAACTTGTGCAGTTCTTGTTTGTCTATATTTCACAAGACAGATTTGTGACCTGAAATTTGTGGCTGTATTGTGGCATATCTCATGTTATTCTATATTTGCGTCATGTAGTCATTTTTAGATGCGTTGTGGAGCTGACAGGAAATAATACTTCACTAAGAAACTCTAATTAGAATAAGAAATTATCTTTTCATGTAGAAATGTGATTTTTAATTCTGCTCATTGTCTTTTCTTAATTAATAAAAGCTGAAAACACAGATTATAGGTGTTGGAACATGGATCTAGTTCCTGAGACGAGATTTTAATGATTTATTTAAGCCAAGAATGCATTTTCTTTCTTTATATTTTTTAATAAAGTAAAGATTGGACCAGTTCAAAACCTTGTTTTAGAGCAGATTAATTCAGTTCTGTTTTCTCTGAGTGGTTTCCAAATGTTTTGATCCGTGCAAGTTGAAATCACCACTGGGGCCATATGATCTTTTTTTTTATAATGCAAAATTATTTTTGTTTTTACAAAAAGAATCACAAAAAATTATAGAAAAATTTGTAAGAATTTTTTTTGTACAAATAAATTAAATTTCTTTATTTTGTACAATTTTATTTTTTACACATTAAGACATGCTATTTAAATGTTAAATTAAATAATTTTGTTTATACATCATTATACTATATTTTCTGTTTATATTTTTATTTTAAAGTTTTTTCCAATGTAATGAACCGTACCATCTTGTTCTATGTAAAATAAATTTATGTATTAAAAAAATAATAATTAAAGGATTTAGCGTTAAATTTCAATATCATGCTGTGTTTTAAGAAACAAAATAAAAAACAATAAGTTATTAAAGGTTCTGAAAAAATCTAAGACGTTTTCCTTAAAAAATAAAGTTAATAAGTTTTTTCTATTTTATTGATCAAGAAAATGTTTCTTTAATTTTAACTCTGATATCTGAGTTTTTTTCCCTGTTTTAAGCATATTTGTCATTAAAATCTTTATAATTGGACTAAAATAGGCGTTTCTTTAACAACTGGTGTTAATATTATTTGTATGGATTTTGTGAAAGTGAAGCTGGGTGTTTACACAGAAACCACCTGCTTGTGAAAACCTGTGAATGTCTCCGTTCTTTAATGTGGCTGAATGTAAACGGCGGCGGCGGGTCGGGTCGGGTCGGGGGGTTCTGGTCAGCTACCTATAAAGTGACAGGTACTCGGTGTATTAATAGTGTTTGTCCAGCAGGATGTTTGCGCGTGACTCATCGTCAGCACAACATGTTTCTTGTCTGATTAATCACTTCCTCTGTGGCTCCGAAGATGCTTCAAGTCATGCACTAAAATTAGCTGACATTAAAAGAGATCCGTCTGTTTGCATCATTATTTATGCATCTTAATATCTGAACTTAAAACCTGGACATAAATCACCCGTCTGTAGATGTTCAGCTGTGATGAGTGCAGCTATGACCTTTAAGAGATGTCAGAAGTTTGATTCTCCATCTGAATCGTCACGTTTGGTGTCTTTAATCGAAGTAAATCAGTTCCTTGGTTTTGACTGAATTTCTTGTGTTTTTTCTCCTCAGTCCACGAATGAGAGTCTCATTCGTAACTTTTTCGTCCAGAGCTGAAGTTCTGCTGCCTCTGACTGGAGACAGGTAACAATGAACTCAAATACTCAAATACACTGTCCTAATTCATTTTGGAAAATCAGATTTAAAGTACAGTTAACATTTTTATCAGCTACTTATATAATATCAAATGTAAAATCTGAGCTTGTTTCTTTGGTTTTTGTCTTGATCTGTCATGTCTTCTTCTCATATTTAAAATTTAAATAATAAACTTAACAGTTTTCTTTGTAATAGTTTTGGGGTTTTCATTAACTGCAACTATTTATGCCTCAGAATTTCTCAAGAATTTACTTTAACTTCTTTCCTCTTCCTGTTTCTTCCCAGAATATTTCTCAGTGTGCTTGTTTTTATAGCCTGTGGGTTTCTCTCTGCTACAGTGACTTCATCTTTACACCACACCTCATTGCTGTTTTTAAGAGTGTGTGCAAATCATTAAAGCTAAAGTAATGAAATTCAGTTTTTCTTAATAGAACAGCTAAGATTTGGATAAAATCTGTTCCTACGTGTGAAGCATTCACTGCATTTGTCCACCCAGGTATGAAATTGAAGAAGGCCTGAAGCGCCTTCACAGCGTGGTACCAGCAGGTGAAACGTACATGCACGAGGGAATAAAAGAGGTGGGTTTTATTTTCTTGTATTCAGGTATTTAAAACTGTTTAGAAGACCTAAAAAAATATTCGTAGCAGACAATATTTTATTTAAAGAATAAATAAAAAGAGGGAAATGATTTAAGAGGTGGACTGAAACTGAAACTGAAGTTTGTCAGAACTTTACAAACGATGTGCATTTAATTCTCAGAAATTAAGTGATTGAAAAATTAATCAAATAAAGTGAAAAACTGGGGTTATCAACTCAAACAGATTTTATCATAGGCTCTGCTACTTTTTAGACACTCCCTGCGCTGTAGTTTGAATGCTATTTTCTTCTGTTTCTCTATTTGCCTAACATCTAGTTTTTTTAAGTAGCCTCTGCTCTCAGCTCCCCTCTCGCTCTCCTCCTGCTCTCCTCTCATCCTACTCAGTGCACAACGGCTCTGAACGTTGCCAGAAACAGAAAGAACCCTGTAATTATTTTACTGTTGTAGACAAAAAAAAAAAACAATAGCAAAGCATTCATTTACATCCAGTTTTTCACTACCGAAGCAAACTAAACTTATATGAACAAATGAAAAGCATGAAAATGATGAACACAAAAGCAGCAAAGATAATCTGACCTCATGTTAGCCTGCTACGTCTGTCCTGCTTCAAAAATTATGATAAAGTCTGGTAATATGTAACTTAATGTAAAGAAATCCTGCAGACTTAGAAGATTTTTGGTTTCAATAATTCCCTCCTATTGCATCGTCCTCAAAAAACAAAACTTGTCATGATTATGTTGGTCAGTTTCCTCTGCAAAGTCAGAACTTTTTATTGTTTTTAGGGTTTTGCGAACAAGTATATCAATAAGTACATCTAACATCACTTTATAGGATAAGTAATAGTTGTGTACTATTCCCCACATTGTTACCCTTCACAGATTGTTTCTTTGTTTTAATCCCACTTAAAGTCTGTTGCCTTTGTTAATATTTCTCCAGGATGAGTAAAATTCAGTTATTTGTATGGAAGTATATTCACAAGAGTACTAATGAGAATTTTATAGAGAATGTGGCACCTTTTATAGATTATCCTTGATAATATTTGTCATATAATTATAACCTTCTTGCTGCCTGGCGACACTTCAGCCCAAATGCAGACCATGTAAAATGCATATTTTAGGCTTAAAGATTAGCAATAGTTGTGTAATCCTGGATTCATGATGTTGCAAAAAGAAAGCTAAATATCGCTTCTAATCGTAAATAGTGTAATTAAATCAGTAGGTATGAGTACATAAGTTTGTGCCTCTGCCTATTGCTGTTTTGAGCATGGAAGCTGGAGACGTAATATGTAAAGATGTGGTTTGTTAGTGTTGTGGGTTTATCCGGAGCAGTAAACAGAAAAGTCTTGTATTTACTCCTGAAGGCTTCCGCTCAGATCAAGCAGCAGTCCACAAAGTCCTCCAGCATCATCCTGGCTCTGACAGACGGGAAACTGGAAGTGTACATCCATGAGCTCACCAAGCAGCAGGTGAGCTCTGCTTTTCTGACTCACCAAACTCACACATTTAATCTTTGTCTTCATTTTATTTAGACATATTTCCTTTCCAGAAGCCATCTCTTCTCCATCTTTTTTTTAATTCTGAAATCCCTCATGTGTTGCTTTTTTTATTCATGGAGTTTCGCTTTTTGTCTCTTTATCTCCACGTCTGACCTTTTGCGCATCGGTTGCCTGAGCTGCAGGCTGATGAAGCCAGGAAATATGGCGCTCGTGTTTACTGCGTTGGTGTCCTGGACTTTGATGAGCAGCAGGTAAGCGAGCTTTAGTTTTAATCTGCAGCAACAAAACGCCCGACGAGCTCGTTGCTCAGTGTGTACAGAACGATTACGGTTTTTGTATAAGAGACTTTGGCAGGATGTGAGAACGTTGTGGAAGGTAAACATCTGAACAGGTTCTACCTGTGAGAAAAGCCTCGTTAAATACGTCTGCGTTTAAAACTGTTAAGACTTGGGGAAGGGGTTTAAAACGTTGACTCAGTTCTGGTGATTATCTGGTTTAAATATTGTCAAATTAGGGTGAAGCATGTTGTTGAATTAAACAATAAAATCATGGCATATATGTGAAATATAATGTGAGATAAACAACAATACGGTTTCATGAATAATTTTATAGAAACCATATAAAAATGCAGAATCTGTGACTGAACAGCTGGTAGAATCAACCTCAGCAGCAGAAGACTTTGTGAAGGAATTTCTAATCTTAACTAATTTATATTATTAAAATAAATATATTAATAAAAAATGCAACAATTTCCACTTTGAATAGACATTAATAGGAAGTTTTCCAGTCACAGTGAATCGTTCACACTGGTGTCCAAACTTTTTGCATTGTGAGCCCAAATAGAGGAGATGAACGCGCTGAGAGGCCATTTCTTTTTTTCTCTTCCCTTTTACCTACTTATTAATAAAATTAACAATAAATATTATAATAAAACTCATTAGAAAAGAACAAATTACAGTAGGTTTAAATAAGTTTCTCAGATGTTTGGTTTAGATGTTTGTTCAAGAAGATGTAAATGTGGGCCACACAGAACTGGTCCTAAGGCCATAAATGGCCCCCGGACCACACTTTGGACACCCCTGGTTCACACTTTGTGTGAATATTTATATTTATATGGTTACACAGTTTACACTTCGTTGTTTTCATTCACTCAGTTTCATGCCAGCTGCTGATTTTACAGTTATTGATTTTAATTATTGATCAACACACGATAATTGGTAAATACAGAGGAAAACAAAATGGCTGTTCTCAGTTTATTAGACGTTTCTCCTGCAAACGTATAAAAACAAGCCAGAATGTCTCATGATTTGGCATACAGTGAGATTTAGTTTAAATCATGTTCAATTTGAATAAATGTCTATTTTTATTGAATTTATCCTGATTTGTGACACAGATGCTCCGCCGTTTCTCTCCACTCTGTTTTTATCGTGATATTTATCTCCATCAACCGTAATTTCAGTCCAGTATTTTTCTCGCACTGTATCTTTAAGTGCCATCGGGCCATCTGAGCTGTAGTCCGACTGTCACTGATGTCTGGAGTTTCACAATTTCTCTTCCAACATGGTGGCCCATCCCTTGTAACCATTGGTAACCATCCTGCCACAAGCACTTATTAAGTCAAAAAAAAAAAGACACAACAAAACAAAGGCAGTATTGCTCCCAGTTTGTGCCGCAATCATTTTTTTTTATAGTTGAGCAAAGTGTTTGCCACAGTCCTGCCATCTGCTCCGTCTCCTCCTGCCCGCGATGCGAGAGGAAAGTCGGCGTTCAGTCATAAAAAGGAAAACAGAAAAAGGCAGAGAGCAGTGTTAGATCAGCAGCGCTCCTTGTTTACTCCTCTTTTCCATGATTCCAACAGCTTGCTGATATTGCGGACTCCAAAGACAACGTGTTTCCTGTCAAAGATGGCTTCCACGCTCTCAAAGGCATTGTCAACTCTGTAAGTTTGGCTGCTCTCCGTTTCTTTGCTTTTTCTATATGAAGAGAATCGAGCGAGCTCTGTCTCCGCCGCCGCACTTCTGCAAACATTTAGATGAGCTGCATGAAAAATGCATGTTTGCATTACATCCGGATTAGGCTTTATGGAAAAATATGAGCCGGGGTAACATAAAAACTCAATTAGTGAATAGCTGTCAGAGTGAGAGTCCCTTACAGTGTTAGCAAGCAGCCTCCTTGCTCTCTGCCAGCCAATTAGTGATACTTTCCATTTGCAGCAGCATTCAGACTGAGTACTGTCAGCCAAGATGGAGCTTTGTTAGAACCCACTGCCCTGTAGAGCACTTTGGCCAGAGTGGGGCTTTACATCTGCAGACAAGGCCAGTAGTGTTTAGGAGGAGGCCAGAGCCACACTGAGCTGTCAGACCTGCAGCTGGAGGGACGCAGAGCCAAAGGGTGGGACTTGTTTCTGATGCATGATGCAGGAAAGCAGCAAACTGTGATTTATGGTGCTGCTTTCAAAGGGACCGGGGTTCTAAAACCGAACCTTTGATTCTTTGTCTTTCATGAAGACGAATGACAGTTGGAGATCTTCTGTACCGAATGGTTTGTTTCAGTGGCTTTACAGACTGACGTTTTGGTATATTTTTAATAAAATCCAGGCACTGCAAAAAATACAAAATTTTACAAGGTGTTTTTGGTCTAGTTTCTTGTGCAAATATCTTACTACATGTGAAATAAGACAAAACCAATTTATAAGTAACTCTTCAGCAAGATGTGGGAGCTTGTTTTAAGTCAATAATTCCTTAATATTGATGAAAAAGTTCTTGTTACCCTGGCAGGTTATTCTCTCTTAACATGGGAAATCTGTCTAAACTAGTACTTTTTCATCATTGTTACAGAGTTATTGACTTAAAACACTATAAATCTCCAATATCTTAATAAAAACTCATTTGTATGTTAGTTTTGTGTTTTTGCAATGTGCAAATCAATAAGCTAAAAAAAACAAGAATCCCTTCGGCTGTTCTGTACTGCATTTAGCTCATGCATTCAAACCTTACTGGATGCAAAACATGCAGATGTACAGAAAACTGTGAAATCCTTTGCTGCAATTTTGACAACACTGAAGTCAGTTTATAGTTTATAATAATTACCATTAATATCAGGGAGCATATTTGGGGCAAAGTGTGACGTAAACATTTTCTTCCTTGCACCGCCATCCTTTCCTGAACAGCTTTGAAGCCTTTTTCAGAGCGATTGTGAAAAAGTCCCGCTCCCCCGTCCCATCCCCTCTGAAGAAGCAGAGATCAGCAACGCTTCCAGAATCCAAACGAAACGAGCAGCATTCCTCTCTGATTAGTAATCCTGGATTCCTCAGTTGTTGGCCTCGTCGCTTCTCTGTTGGATTGGGAGGATTTGGGATCATCTGCGCAGCCTTTCGCTGCAGGATCCCCGTCGCCTCTGCGACCTGCCTGACAAAACTCACAGAAAGAGATCAGAAAGTTTGGTTTTAAGGCTCCGAAAGGCTGTTTATGTTTTCTTGCTCTCCATGCAGCCTTGGTAATCTGAGCTGCAGCACTGCAAAAACACAAAATCTTATCAAGAGTTTTGGTCTGGTTTCTACTGCAAATATCGTAGTAGACTTGAAATTTGACAAAACAAACTTATAAGTAACTTTTCAGCAAGAAATAGGAGCTTGATTTTAGTCAATAACATGGGAAAATATCTTTTAGTAGGTGCAATAATCTGCCAATGGAACTAGAACTTTTCATGAATATTCAATAATCATTGACTTAAATCAAGCTGCAAATATCTTGCAAAAGTTAGTTTTGTCTTTTTTCAAGTGCACTAAGATATTTGCAATAGAAACTTGACGAAAAATACTGATAATGATTTAGTTTTTTTGCAGTGAATTTTTGAGGCAGAAAACTTTGATTATTTTGTGTCTTAACAAAATGAGATCATTTCTGCAACCTACTGAGATTTAGATTTTTCCTTTCTCTAGCGTGCCACCTTTGTTTAAACTGAAAAAAAGTCAAAGAAACGCATCTGTGAGTGACTTTTTTGTCACATGGAAACTTTGGAGTTCAACGCTTTAATTTGAGTCGATGGATTCAATAGATACAAAAACTTACATTAAGATCTTTTTTTAATCAAAGTCTTCTATGAATTGACTTTTAGTATTTTATCAGTGTCATCTAGTTGTAGATCATTTTAAATCTGTGTGAATTGTGACAAATTGGGCTAGGTAAGGTCTCGAGTTCATACTTTGGAGGAATCTTAATCTTCAGTCTCCATAGCAACCATTAGATGTTGTCTGCACGCAAACAGCTTCTTGAAAAGCATGACAGGAAAATGGGTTTTCTGTTCAACCATCACAAACGTAAACATGTGAAATATGATAAATGTGGACTTTGCACTCCATGTGATTCTCACAAGAAACAAAGAATGACTAAGTGAAAGTATGGTGCATGGTGGAGGATCTGTGATGCTGTGGACCTGGGAATCCTGTTAGGATGAATGACTTCATTAAGTCTTTGAAACGACAGAACGATTCAGTTCAATTCAAACATACTTTATTTATACCAAAGGGAAAATAAATGTCATGCTGACAGCTCAATATCATTGGCAGAGATCACATGTCCTGGATAACATAATCTGATGTCACGAAGTTCCGCTAATCCATCTCATTTGCTTTTGCCACTCCTCTCTAAATCTCTGTCTGGCTGCAAGGTTAGAAACTCATCTGGGATTTGGGGTCATAGGTCAGGTATTATTTGAGTTTTTGAGGTGCTAACCAGCTGCTCCCAGTTTTAAAAATAGCACCTTGTTTAGGGTGAAAATGATTAATCAAGTTAATTGATAAAAATCGACTATTGAAATAATCGTAAACTAATGTATTAATTGATTAATCGTTGACTGAATTATACAGACTAAAACAAAAGGCTATTTGCTGGAGCAGCAACATATTTAGAGCTGTGATTTAGTCAAAATCATACAAAAAAATCTACATTTTGCAATTCAATCAATAAAATAAAAGATATGTTCTACTAGAACTCAAGATTAATCAATTAATCTTTGGAATAATTGATAGTTTAATCGATTACTAAAAAAATGTTAGGTTCATCTCTTCGTTGTTGCCAAGGTTACTAATCATAACAACTGTCTCCAAAAAAAGTAAGATTTTCCAGCTGCATAGCAGAAAACCAGAGGGAACAACTGTCCAAACATGGGACGCCTGAAGAATAAATTAGAACAAAGGCAGCATGCACCATGAGCGGAGCTATTTCAAAGTTAAATAATAATCTCCATTATTCAAAATTGGTAAAAGCTGAAGGGATTTTCACCTGGCATGCCAAACATTGTGGATTTCTAAGTGTATCTATTCCCCTCCATTTGTTTTTCTATGGATGTATGAAGCTGACCTGATTTGTAGAAAACCTTTAGCTGGCTGAGGTATCTGAGCGACTCTGGATATCTGGACGTCTGCCTTCTCTCCTTCACACTCCATAAATAATGTTTCCCTTCAGATCGAGAAGAAATTAAACCAAACTCAAACTTCTCATTTCCACATTCAGCATGTTTACTTTGTACCCCCAAAGTGCCTCCCATCACATCCGTTAATCCTTTAACTAATCGGTTAATAGACATATTTTTATTGTTTAGCACCAAACATTTTCGCGCTCTTGAAGGGGAAAACTTTTATAATTTCACAGTTTGAAGCCTAAGCAGGCAAACTGTTTTATTTTCCCACATTCCCCCGTTTTTCCCCTCTTGTTCACTGCCAAGGAAGTAATTAGAGTGGGAAAATGGAGGCGCAGAGGAAGAGGAGCAGATCCATTTCCTCCCAGCTGTCATACCACCCCGTATCAAACCATCATCCCTAACAAGGCTGTTGTAAACACTTCCATCTTCCACTTCTCAGATTAAGCTTCTGTCCAACATCAAATGAAAGGCTCAAATGTCTTCCACTGCCATTAATATGCTTCTTCTTACCCGGCCTGAGCTGGGATTTGCATAGTTTTCCCTTTGTTGATTTATTGAATCACAGTGGGAAGTGCAGCTCCATGACAGTGCGCTCACACAGGCCTCTTTATATGATAATGCAAGATCCCTGAGAGGCTTTTAATAGAACTGAGGAACAGTAATAGTCTTGCATAATTTCCCCATAAAGGCTGACACAGCTGCTGTTTTACCTCCCGTTCTCCTTTTCCCGCCCGGAGCCAATCAGGAGCGGGACGTTTCTCAGGTGTTGCTCCCTGATCTGTTTTCTAAACTTGACAGAGCCAATAACCGTCAGCGACTGATGTATTTATTCCTGCCATGTCCGAGCAACAGCGAATGCATTCTAAGCTGTTGGGTTTTTTTTCTCACATCCTGCAGATATTGAAGCGATCGTGCACAGAGATCCTGACTGTGGAGCCTTCCGTTGTGTGTGTGAACGGTGGGTGGACTGAAGTTTGTCCCTCTAGCTTCTGCACAGATACTGCAAAAACACTAAATCTTACCAAGTATTCTTTGACTAGTTTCTAGTGCAAATATCTTAGGATACCTGAAATAAGATAAAACTAACTTACAAATTACTTTCCGTTAAGAAACAGGAGCTTGTTCGTAATAAATAATGTCTTAATATTGATGAATATGTCAATATTAAGGAATTATTTCCTAAAAAGAAGCTCCTATATCTTGCTGGAAAGTAACTTAGTAAGTTAGTTTTGCTTTATTTAAATTGTAAAGATATTTCCACTAAAATCTAGAGAAAAATACTTTGTAACACTTCGTGTTTTTGCAGTGTCGACATTTTTCTAAGAAAACTTGCAGCTGTCTCTCAGAAATCAGGTCACACAAAGGAGATTCTGAAACTCCAGACTCTGAAATCCCTCCTTGCGGTCTTATCTCACATTTGTTGACATTCCAGAATCCTTCGACATCGTCCTCAGAGGGAACGGCTTCTCCATCGGACAGAGCAACGAAGGCGTCATCTGCAGCTTCATCGTTAATGACCAAACCATCAGTAAGTTCCCTAAACGTTCAGGAAATCACCTCTGGGTCGACAGTTGCTCTGAATTACATGTCCTTAATTTATGTCTCAACTACAGCTTTTGTTCCTCTTTCAGTTGAAAAGTTACAAAAACAAATCTTTACTTCATCAAATACAGTCGCGCTTTAAAAGATGTTTGGAAAATTCAAGAGGTTCATCACATTCTTCCATTTCATGGATTTTATTAGGATTTTAACCAAAAAACAAATATTTGGGTGATTAAGTGGAAAGAAGGTGTACCCTCATTTTCAAAATGTCTTCAGAATAACAATCTGAAAAGTGTGGTGCGCATTTGTACTCAGTACTTTAGGAGAACAGCCATGCTTTTTAGGCATCTGCATCTTTGTCCATTCCTCTTTGTAAACTAGACAGTGTGTCAGTTTTTATGTGCTGCCACAAGTTCAGTCATATCCAGTATCTCTCTTTCATAAAGTCCAGATTATAATCCAGTCACATGAGCTGTGACTCTTAGCAGCTCCTCTAGAGTTGCAGTTGATCTTATTTAGGAGAGAAAAAGAACTGAATGCAAACATTTTCCTTCATCTTCACTACTTCTAGTTGGTCTATCACATAAAAGTCCAACTAAAATAAACCACAGTTGGTTAAAGTTGATAAAACAACAACACATTCATAAACATGAAGCGCCTGAGATGTACAAAATATCTTGAATTTAGGTCAATTAACTGTTTTCTGTGGCTTCACTGCAAAAACAAAATCTTGTCTTAATACACTTGAGATAAGACAAACCTAACTCGCATGTAATGTTTCAGCAAGATATAGGAGCTTGTTTTAGGTAAATAATTCCTTAATATTGATGAAAAAGTTGTAGCTACACTTAACAAGGGAAAATGCCATGTTATAAATTAATGTTACTTGTAAGTTAGCTTTGTCTTATTTAAGGCGTACTAAGATAATTGCACTAGAAATTGATACGCTGTAAAAAGTTTTGTGTTTTTACAGCGTTCCAAATAACCCTCATAGGTAAAGGAATGAAAATAAAATCAAGCACAAAGAGCTGGTGTAGAATAATCTCTACGTTGGATCATCTGATTTAATCTGGTTGAATTTTCCTCAGACAAACACACAAACTTGGACAAAGGAATCCCCCCCTCTGTCGCCTCTTTCCGCGCTGATCACTTTTCATTTACAGTGACAAAACTAAGTGGATTTTTTCCCCTTTTATTTAATCATATAGTTTCATCTTTTGGTAAATATTTGGCTTAAACGTTTTTGAGGTTGGACGCGGCTGAACGACGGCCATGTCGTGCCGCGTCTACGTCGTCTGCATTCATCAGAGGAGCGAGGCTATGTAGGTCACTGTGCTCCTTATTTTGAGCTCGCAGTCTGTTCTGTTGAGAAATCCTTTTTCAGGAAGCAAACGGGATTTGGCACCCAGAGCCAATCTTTTAAAGCTCTCATTTGGCCGTGGGATCTGCGGGATCGGCGGCTGCCAATGACAACACTTCCATCCCTGACAAGTTATTTTTGATTTTTCAGCATTTCATCTCAACTAAAATACTTGAACATATTTTCTTTCTCCTTTTTTTTCCCTTTTTTAAAAAAAAAACAACCCCCTTATCTGAATTAGGGAAGTGGCCATTAGCAGATGTCTTCCTGTTAGTCCTTTCTCAGTTTAGGCTGTCTCACATTCGCCCACTTGGGGCTATTTATTCCCTTATTGGCTTTTGCATGTGTTCAGTCCAGACCTTTTTAACAGTGGGGCACCTTATAATTATGGACAAGCATCATGGCAACTATGGACCACACGCCACATATGTGAAACAGATGCTTCACTCGTCTCCATCAGCAAACCAGTTGGAGGCATGTGCAGAAAAAACTCATCAGTCATATGAATAATCTCAGTGGCTGCCTTTGTCAACCTTTGATGAGCACACACACACGCTTATACACACACACAAATTATAATCCAATCTGCCATTCCTTTTGTTTTTCCATCCACAACTCAGAGCTTTATGACATAATGGAGAGTTAGGGCCACGCTAAAAAAAAAAAAAAAGATTAAAACACAAGAATAAAGTCATAAAATTGCAAAAGCAAAGTCAAATAAAGTTGTATAAGAATAAAGTTGTAGCGTTACCAGAATCAATATTTATTATTGTAATTATGACTTTATTCTAGGAATATTGACTTTATTATCATATATTACTTTGTTTTTTAAATATAATGACTTTATTCTCACATCACTTTTTGTTTTCTCAAAGTTTTATGACTTTATCCACATATGTTGCACTTTATTTTTGTTTTATTTCGACTTTACTTTCGTACAAGTTTATTCTTGTAATGCTTTGACTTTTTTCTCATTATATCATGACTTTATTCACTTCATATTTTTTATTATTATTAGCATGCCCCTCATACTCTGTCACGTTATGAAGCATTCAACATGTGAAAGTTCTGATGAAGAAATATTTTGCAACTTTTTTATGAACAAATACATTTGTTAGCGTTTAAAACAGTATTACTGTGTTATGCTATCATTCAGATACTGACCACATATTTCACATTGAGTTCATCTGAGGACTCAGTCTGTTGTGGTGATGAGATTAAGGTTCAAAACGGAGCCGGTAATGATGATTGGATTTCACATATATATTTTTTTATTGAATAAAAAAAAGTCTACAGTTTTTTTTTTCCTGGATTACTCGTCTGTTTTCTTTATCTTTTACTTTATTTCTCACATCTTAACGCCAAACCTCAACTCTGTTCTTCCACTGGTGTTGATGCAAAGTAACGTTTGGTTTGGTGAGTTTTCAATGCCCAGATTGGAGGAAGCTTTTAAAGACTGAAATATGAATAAACATGACTGCACCTTTTATTTTCTTAAAAATGAAAGATGTTCTAAACGAAAAGTTCCATTTTGTTTATTTCACTGACTTTAATCTTCATATAACAATAATACACAATGGAGTTATTGCTCTGTTTTATAACAGACTTTCAGCTGAAGGCCAATGAAGCAAGTTTCAGATAAACCTGCTTATCCAAAGTGTGTAAAACATTTAACCAAATTTACAGCTTTTTTACATCAATAGACCAATTTTATACCTTTTATCATTTGTTCTTTTCTAATTAATTTCATTAAAACTTATGTTTAATTTATTGCTGGGCATGTTAAATTAGAACAATTCATAGCAAAACTGTTTCATTTTCATTTAAAATAGTCACTTTTGAGTGATTTTTGTGGTAAAATGAACCACAGTAGTTTTAAATATGTGATCTGGATCCATATTTAAAAGTAGTTTGGTTCCACATAAGAGATGCAGAAAATAAAAAAAATAAACTGTTGTGTTTGTTTTCCAGACAACAAGCCAACCACTGTGCGCAATGACTACCTGCTGTGTCCCGCTCCCACACTGTATGATCCTGGACAGTAAGTGGAAAGTGGATTTACTCTTATTGTTGAAGGAATTGATTGATATCAGGGGTCAGTATTTATTTCATGCTGTGGGTGACGAGTTGTAAGAACTTAATCTTTTCAAACCTGATTGTCGTTTTTTCTGTTCAATACAAAGGGCAAATGATTCGAAAACATCCAAAAACTATTCCCTAAATGCCATGTAGGTGAACAAGGAAGAGATCAGCTGTCTTTTAATCCAAGCAATAATGATTTTTATTGACTTTCTTGGTAGAAATCATCTAAACGTGAGCAGGCAGAGCAGCTATAAATGAGCACAGTGCGTGTAAATTAATTTAGCACTGCAGATATGCTCAGCAGCTCGTATGTAAGGTATGACGTTGGCAAGTTCACAAGAAAAGTGTGAAATCTCAAAGACAGACATCACATCAACAGTTAGAAAAGGAAACCTGGATATAGATTCAATATGCTCTTCTATAAATTGAATTGTTTTTTTATAAACTGAAGGAAGGACGCTGATTAACGAGCTAAAAAGCAGGGTTTTTTTTTTTTTAATAATATCCCAATATTTCCCTTTTCTTAAATTACAATAATCCAAAGTGTTTCAGAAGAAATGTGTCTGTATTTTTATCTTTTTCTGTTCTTTAATTTCAATTCTGTTTCCATCTCCTCAGTTTAAGCAACTTGTTTCACTCCTCAGATTTCCTGCTTGCTTTTCCACATGTCTTTCTTTCTGCAAACAAACGCCGCCTAAGTCTATAAATCATCCGTATGTATTTTAAAAGTCGCTGTAAACAGTGCAGTCAGAGAAACACTGCGAGCAGACGACCCACGAAGATCGAAGAGGAAACCGTGCAAACATGTGTTTTATTCCCGTCTGGGTGGTTATCGCTTGATTTTAACGACATCTTTTATAATCCCAAACCGGAGCAGATGATTGCTAAGGCATTCTAGATGGAACAACAGATTTTAATGTCCTTGCTGACTACAATCCAATCAAAAATGTATGATTATGAGCGCTGCTGCCTCCTCAAGGCCTTTGAGCTCTAAAAGAGATTATGTGTCATTCGATGACAGCGACGCTGTAGCTGTTCCACACCAGCCTGAACCTCACCTCTGCTAATCCACAGATTTTTAAAAGGAGGTGATGAGTTGTTTTTAGCAGAAGCCGAGAAAGAAAACTGCTGGATATTTAGATTTTTAGGTCTGTTTATTTGTCCTGATTCATTATCATGGAAGGACATCATAAAAAATACTCCCATAATTCAGCTCTGTTTACTCATGTAACACCAAATTACAGCAGATGTCTCGTCGAGTCACTTTAAAAAACGGGTCCAATTCATATTCAGTTGTACTGGATCCAGCTTGGTTCAAAATTAATTACCTTTATTCCAATGCAGCTCTGTAATGTCAAACTTGGATCAAATCCGAAATCATAAAATGTTTTCCCAGTTATAAAACATAAATCTAAGAAAACCCAGCTGTTTGCTTTGAGTTGTTACCTTTGCAGTGATTTGTCACCCTGAGCAAAAAGTGGTGACAGTGGAGAGGAAGCTCCTCCTTTTGACTGTTAGAAACATCCATTTTTCTCTTTTTCCTCATTTCCTATACGCAAATGTTTGGTCTATTTTATGGAAGTTCCTGCTTTTCTCCTTTTTATTCTTATTTTTACACACACATATACATAACTAACTCAACGGAGATGGAAAAAATGACTGTTTCAAAAAGTTCTGTTTATTTTTATTCTAAATGACAAACAATACGACTAATGCCCGGCGTTGTGACAATCTGAAGCGGTTTACAGTAGAGCCCTCACTCAAACACCAAACATTAATGCACTGATACTCGGTTAGCCCACGTAGAACCTGATCTAGATTTAGACTATGTGGAAGTGAACATTTCCTGTCTTTATAGGGACATTTTTTTTAAACAAATCATCCAGGAAGTGTTTTTTTTTTCCATGTGGTAATAACCAGCAGTGGTTCAGTGGAAACAACAGACTCTGTTCTGGATTCTGTTTCTTCACATCCTGACAGGACCTGACACCCACATCAGGCTCCGCCCCCTCCGCTTACAGAAAGACCCTGCCTAATTAACTGTTGGCTGCCGATGCTGACCCATTAAGCAGTTAGCTACTATGGGTGGTGAGTAAACACATCTGCTGGAGGGGCTCTAAAAGGATGTGCGACAGATGCAGCCATTCCCTTTTCCACACTCCCCATTTAAATAATTCACCATGCTCTGACAATCCCCGCACCCCGGACCACCTGCATGGAACGGCGGAGCGCAGGAGCCTCCGTCTCCATCCATCTGTCTGCTTCTGCTCCAGCAGCACTACAGGCACGCAGGATGCTCCTTGAACACAGCTCCACTCGTCCGGAAAAGACTCTCCTTCTCTCCGATCCCGCTTTGCGACCGTGTTTGTGCCACACATGGGGCCCTCGTCTTTCCAAAAATAAAACCTTGTCTTTTCTGGGCAACATATTTCAGATGCACACTACAAAAAACAGAAAATATTACCAAGTAGTTTCCAGTGCAAATATTTTGGTACCCTTGAAATAGAACAAAGCAAACTTAAAAGCAACTTTTCATCAAGAAATAGAAGCTTATTTTAAGTCAAAACGTCCTTAATATTGCTGAAAAAATAGTAGATTATTTCACTAATAACGCAGGAAAAAAATCTTGTTATAAGTTAAATAATCTGCCAGAGAAACTAACACTTTTCATCAATATTAAGGAATTATTTACCTAAAACAAGCTCCTATTTTTTACCGAAAACTTAGTTGTAACGAAGATATTTCCACTAGAAACTTGACTAAAACTACTTGGTAAGAGATTCAGTGTTTTTGCAGTGCAGCAGTCTCTAGAGTTTTAATGCTCAGCTGCAGCTTCCCAGTCTACTTCCAGTCCAACTCCCAGATCTGCCCTGGTCGTCCTGGATTCGCTGTCCTCTGTTGGTCATGGAGCCGTGTGGAGGAGGCATCATCTGTGCTGACATCTGTGGCATCAGGCTTGAAACGCAGGCATCTGCTGATTCTTCCTCCTCCTCCTCCCCATTAGGAGGCTCTGCACACGATGCTGGGGCCCCATTCAGAGGCTAAATGGCTGCTTTCCTGCAGCAGCATGTCCTCACCTGTGCGTTCATTTATGTGGCGAAGAAATACCTGAGGTGGCACCTGCTTGACATTGCAGGTGCAGCGTCCAACGTGAACTCTTGTTAATGATTAAACACGCCGCCCCATCTGCTCCTCTGAG
Organism: Poecilia mexicana; assembly: GCF_051168715.1. Classification (NCBI taxonomy): domain Eukaryota; kingdom Metazoa; phylum Chordata; class Actinopteri; order Cyprinodontiformes; family Poeciliidae; genus Poecilia; species Poecilia mexicana. The sequence goes on from NW_028263378.1 coordinate 4,012,079, forward strand.
GGCAGGAAGATGTTTTCAACAGAAGTGTCTTACTGTTTGTTTGTTGCAGCACAGACATGCTGCTTGTGCAGAGATCTGCTGTTCAGTGATGAGTCTGGAACCACACAAAAACACAAAATGTTTGATAAGTATTTTTAGTCTACTTTCTTAGACTAAAATCTTAGTACACTTAAAATAAGACAAAACTACTTACAAGTAACTTTTGAATAAGATATAGAAGTTTTTTTAAGTCAATAATTTCTTAATATTGATTAAAAAAATGCAGATTATACCTACAACACTGCAAAACCACAAAATCTTATCAAGTATTTTTGTCTAGTTTCTAATGCAAATATCGTGGTACATTAAAATTAAGACTAAACTAACTGAAAAGTAACTTAAAGCAGAGACTTGTTTTAAGGATATAACTCCCTAATATTGATGAAAAAGTACCAGTCCCACTGGCTGCTTCTTTGTCATCAATATTAATAAATTGTTGACTTAAATCATCTGCCATATCTTGCTGTAAAGTTATTTGGAAGTTAGTTTTGTCTTATTGCAACTGTAAAAATATATTTGCACAAGAAACCAGATCAGAAATGTTTGTTTTGTTTTTATATACGTATTTATTAAAACCTTCAGTAAGTTGTGACAGATAAAATGTGAAAAAGTTCAGTTCTTCTGTCTCCTGGTGGTCCTAATGCCATCTGCAGAAATGCAGAGATCCTGGACCAGTCATCCAATCAGAGAAAGGAGGCGGGGCTTAGCAGTGTCAGCTTTGACATTACAGGAAACGGTTAGCCATGCTCTCAGGCAGTTTTGATTTAGTGACTTATGAAAGTTTATTTGAATGCAACCTGCATTTGACTTGAAATATTTCCTTTTGTGCTTGATATTATATAAATCTCACAACACTGGTCTATATCAAATTACTTAATATAATTTAGGCTGAGAGCCTTACTGTTTTCAGTCTGTTGAGTATTGTATTACTGACAGCAGGTTTCTCAATTGTTCTTCTGACTCAATAGTTGCTGCAATGTGCCTGCATGTTTTCTTTTTGTATGTTTTTGTGTTAAGGTGATTTTTTTGGTTGCTTTCTGCCAGATCACATAGCCAGTAGAAATTATAGTTAAATAGAAAAATTAGCAGCCAATCAATGTGATCAGTATTGGTGAATGGCAGCGTAAAAACCTGACCAGATCATCTAACTCCCACTTTTTAAAGAACAACTGGAACAGCAGTTTATAGGCCGAGTTCCTGAAGATGACATTTATTTTTATTTTCATTCTTAAGCAAGTTTTAAGATTCTGCTTGTATTGACTAAGACCAATAACCGTTTGACCAGCGTTTTGTGGAAATCTACCTCTGCTGAGCAACAACAGCCAGATTTCCCCAGCGTCTGTCACACCAGGATCAGTTTGGATTGAGTTTTTCACTCGACTGCTCGTCACTCTGTCCAAATGGTGGACGTCTGTCTCAGTGAGACGGTTTCTCATCTGGTCCCCAGGCTTCATGGGACGGTTTCCTCCTCGCCATCAAAAACTTCTGCCATGCAGATGCGTCCAGAGTGATGGCTGCTGGATGCCAGATGACAGGCCTCGCATATGCCGCGCCGTGAATTATTCAACCTCCACAGTTTTCACATGTTTAAAAGAAGTTTGAAAGCCATTAGCGTCTCGGTCGTCGGGCCACTGCAGCTGCGTGGCATCATCAAAGCTTAGCGTCACGCCGGACCCACTTTCTGACAGATGATGGCGAGCCCTGGGACAAACTTTTCTCCACCGGGCTCCGGATATCTACAGCGAAGAGCACAAGTGTCTCTTTGTATCGAAATGTTGACTGATCTGTGGGTCCCGTAACAAGGATCTGCCATTTATTCAGACATTATGATCGGCCCACCAAGCAGCTGCAGCTCCCTCCTCTGTGTCACTCACTGGCTTTCACTGCAGGAAAGTTAAATGACAGCCAGCTCTTTTTTTTCTTTTTCAATTATTCATCCTGCTTTTCATTTAAGACCCACTAAGCTAAACGTGGTACATCTTTTGCGAGGTCTTGTTGTTGTGTGAAGGTTCACTGATATTCTATAAATCAGAATATCAGCGAAATGTTTTAGAAATTCAGTTGAAATAATACTGTTTGTTTAGAAATTAAATGAATTACCCAGAGATTGATATTTTTCAAGTGTTTGGTGTTATTGTAATTTTCATGATAATAGATTACAGCGAGAAGCAGACTATTGCTCAGGGCTTTCTGGGTAAAACCAAAACAGACACGCCGGTCTGCTGCCAGCGGGAGAAATGGCTCGTGGTCTTTTACCAAAGACAAAAAAGAAATTCTGTGACCATTAAAATCTGACGCCACTCCTTTTTTGGTTACATTTTGTGAAGAAGGAAGTTGTGCTCATGGGGTTTTGTGTCATTTCCTTCAGTGGTTCTTGGTGCAGCGCCCCCACAGGTGAGGAGGGGAACAGGCTGCTTATAGGGCTTTCTACACAGAGTAGCGTGAAATGTAACAAATTTAACCAAGTCTACTGGACTATCGGGTGTGAAAAGACTCTTTAATTTTCCTCCTTAGATTCTCTATGGGGTTCAGGTCTGGCCAGTACCACCATCATCACTGATCCAGGTTCTGGTTCAGTTCAGATCATGTACCAAGTCCTAATGGCAGAAGAAAGCATGAAGTCCTCTTATTTTTTCTGATAGACCTTGTTGACTTTGGACTCGATAAAACTCAGCAGACCAAGACCCAGAGATGACATGATGGCTTAAATCATGAGTGGAAAGTTCATGCTGGACCCTGACCAGACATGGATTTTAAGCCTTTCCACTCGTCTTCTGGACCTTGATTCCATAAATAAAAATGCTAAATTAAATTTTTATCTGGAATGATCATTACCTTTCCAGCCTTTTTCTCCGGTGAGGTGAGATATTTTGGTCGTCTTTCCAATCCTCTCAAAACTGTGCTCATCCTTGTTGCTTCACTTCTTGAACTCTGACCAGTCGGCTTCTTTAGTTCAGACTTTATGTAATTCAGGATCCTTGTAGAGGCTTCCAGTGTCTGTGTGCAGGACATCTGTCAACCACCAGGCTTCGCTTCAATATTTCTGCATTTCCAATCCTCCTCTGATGTAATTTTCAGATTTTTCTTCACTGACTGTTCATCATCATCAGCAGTTAACACCTGAAATATGTCCTTCCTAAATATTACTTTTTATTACTTTTTCAATCGATTGACAGTAATGAATTATCTTTTTGAGGATGTTCCCAGCTAGTGTGAGCTGCAGGTGTAAATGTGAGGAATTGCAAATTGAAATGTGTTTCACCAGATGGAAGTGCTGCTGCATGTTTTTCTGATGTAAAATGTGTGTGAAAAACGGAATTATAATTTATATTCATCAGATTCAATGCTATAACTAAGGTAAAAATGATTGCATGGCTTGTGCCTGGGTTCTGGCTGCTGTGCAGGAAGTGAGCTCTCAGTGTGTGTGTGTGTGTGTGTGTGTGTGTGTGTGTGTGTGCGTGTGTGTGTGTGTGTGTGCAGAGGAGGTCCTGCTCTCTATGGTTGAGTTGTGGTGCGTTCAGGGTGTCCGGCGTTGTCAGGATGAAGGGGGGTGGGCTCGTCTGTGTAACTCGCTTGGGAGCTTTCCTCCTTCACACTGCAGGTTCTGCACCTCCAGCTTGATTAACAACCTGCCCACCGTTATTCTGGACTGAGAGTGTCAGTTAATTTAGCCTCGCCCCCACGCCCTCCTCCCTCTCACCTCTCGCCTCACGTTCAGCACTTAGTTAACATGCAAAGACCCCGAACGCCTCGTCAAAGCAGCAGCGACTTTCTGTACGTTTATTATAAAGACACTCTCAACCTGTTTTAAAATGATTTGTCTCATTTTAAAGTAAATGAAGTTTGTCTTTTTGTGCTTTCCAGGCCTGGATAAAGATGGAAATAAATAATAATAATAAAAAAACAACATTCCTGGATCTTTTCAATGTGAAATTATCCAAATATTTTACAAAATAAATGAATTTCTGCATATAACCTAAGAAACCTTCTGAAATGGAGCTCTGACTGCCGCTTCTTACTCTTATTTTCTACATCCATTTTGTTCCTACTGACAAGTCATTTTGCAGCCCATATTTATTTGTAATTAAGTATTTGTGATAATTATGGAAAACAACGAACCATAATATTGTACACATGAAAATTCTGGACCAATATTGATGTCAGATATTAGTATTGGTGTTATATACAATATTTTATAGATATTTTTCTACCCCTTCAGGGTTCAGGTGTAGTTTTTGAGTCCTTATAACTATAAGCTGCTTTGTGTTGTCAGACATGTTTTATTTAATCGATGTCTTGAATCTACATTTTCTTCAGGTAAAATATAAATAAAATATATTTACTTTAAACGGGCAAATTGGACATTTTTGTTCTTGTGATGAAGAAAGATGAAGAAAAATCCTGCAACATTTGAACTTTGCAGGCCCAACTATATATTTAAGCAGCTGGATTTCCTTCCACAGCCCTGAGGGCCTGCATGTAATATAGGATTTACTGACATGGTGAAGCACACGGAGAGCAGTGGAAACACTGAAACCATGGAAAATGTGAAGAGGGAGGGAAAGACGAGTTATTCACAATGAATATCATGATTTCCTGGGCCAAACTTTAGAAAAGTCTTACATGGCCAGTAGCCCACATAGATTAGATTTTATAAATCCATGTTTTTCAAACTTTGTGACCAACATAAAACCCACCACATCAGGTGGAGTGTTTTAATACTGCTGGATTTTCTGAATTTAAATGATAGAAACAATTAAATCAGTACAGTTTAAAAAATTACAAAGTTACAGAACATCGTTTAGGGAATAACATGAAGGTAGTGCAAGATGTTTTAGACCAACCATGCATTAAATCATATCCACTAATATGTAGGACTACATCCTCTTTAATTTTGTTGTCTTCCTTTTTGGAGAGAGGAGAGATGCAGAATAAAAGGTTTTATAGAGAATGGGAATTCCTAGTTTTAGCATTTCTGAATCAATTAAAATGCTCAAAAATCAAATTTAATCTGCTTAATTTTTTGCAAAATCATATTTTGAATAATTCTTTGATATTTTTTCATTTCAGAAAAGCCAGGCACCGAAGCTACCATAAAACTGATTACTTAAGTTACAGAATTTTATGCACAAACCTGCTTTTGTTTACATTTGAACCTTATAGAAATGGTTTAAATGTTTACACGTTTTCCTTTTGTCAGATGTAATCACTAGACTCTGAAAGCTTTGCATCTCTAGGATAAGGCACCAAACCGTCTTTTTTCACATCCTTCTAGATCCGGCCCTGTTGACTGCAGTAGCAATATCACAGTTGCATGCAGTTGCACTTCCTTTTTAAGGTCTGTTAGTGTAAGAAATAATGAAAACCTAAATGTTTGAGATGTAATAAAAAGACAAAAATATGTGAATTCTTAATCTGATATGTAGGTGAAAAGTGTAGGGAAGAATCAACAAGTTGGATGACTTGTCAAAGTGCATCCTGTGGCAAAGTTCTTTGACCTGCATCTTAAATATTTAGTGTTGCAAACAAGGTAAGGTGCAAAGAAGTCACTTCAGAATATTTGGAGTACTCTGCATAGTAATGGACACGCGGTCTGGTTGCTCATCTGTTCTGAACCACAGGAGAATTGGTGGCCCAAGGCACTGCCTCAGGCTGAATCCACAGCAAACACAGCACTCTGGTTATTATTCCACAGCAGCGCTTTTTTAATGCAGGCCTCCCCTGTACAGCGCCGCGCTCACAGCTGGCCCCTCACACACAGTCACCACTCTGCTGGCTTCTGTCTCTCCTCTCTCCTGTTTTATGTCTTGGGGTGGGAGGCGGGGGGAGTATTTCAAGCGTTTGACTCGCTCCACATACCCAGTTCTCATTAAACCCGCCGTAATTGGATCGGGCGTAACAGACATATGGAAATTGCGGTGCCGTTCATCATTAGGGTTTTAATTGCGCCCATTTCGGCCTCTGCGTTTCTGCCTCTAAATAAGTCATAGGTGTTCGCAGGCCTTGTTACTGCAAGTCAAGTTGGTTCATCCAAACACGCTGACGGCTGGGATGATGAGAAGATCTCCTCCATTCCCGTCTCTTCATTTGGTTTTGCTGCTGTTCTTTTCTTTGTCTGGGTTTTTTAAAAAAATGTGTACTGTTAAATTTAACAACACTTTTGTTGTGATGACAAATATATGAACTGTAACTGTGGCAAGATGGCTGATACTGTTTCACAACACTGAACATTATTAAGATGTATGGCACGTTTTGCATACTTTGTATATCTGCCTTACATTGTTGGTGTTTTAAAGAAAAACAAATAATTAGAAAACAAAGATTTGTGTGACAGAAGCACAGAAAATCTATTTAACCGAGATTAAATCCATTTATATTTATTTGAATTTGTTTGACAGATGAACTATCTTTTGCTTTTGTTTTGCAGAACTATGGATGTTCTCATCAGCCTGAACAACGGCAAATCGTTCATCTCTAGTGCCTACACCATCACTGCATCTACATGTGTGAGTCTGAATCACTCGTCTCCTTTTAGTCCAGCCAGTTTGAACAATGTGTATTTCCTCTAACAAATATTATAAATATTGATTTTATCTTCAATAAATGCTTGACATTTAACTGGTATTGATTACTAGGAATATTCTATGATATGTTTTTTTATAACAAAATAGAAATAAAGCAATATTATCTTTTTTAAACATTTATTCATTGCTCAAATTATTAATAAAGTTAATCATAATTAATCGAATACTGAAATAAAAATGCAGTTTGTTGAAAAAAAAAATATTCAGAACAGTAATTAAGATGTACAAAACATAAATACATTTTGTATTTAAGATGCAATATATAAATATGTTTTATCCAAAACTCATCAGTGGATGTAGTCTTAGATTCTCTGAAGGAATGCTGTGCTTCAGTGCTGCGTCTTGATAAGTAATGTTGTGGTTTTGTTGCAGTCGAGCGGTTCTGTGCTGCTCATCGTGATCCTGGTGATGCTGGCGCTCCTGGCTCTGGCCTTCCTGTGGTGGTTCTGGCCTCTCTGCTGCACTGTGGTGAGTCTTCCTCGTCTCTTTGGTTAACCTCTGTGGCTCCCTCATGCACCCACAATGACAGCAGCTTCTGCTGAATTAAACCAACTAAGAATAGTTCACGTCTGTATTACCTTAAAAGTAAATCGTTGCCATAGTTACTCTAACATTTACAACGACAAAGTGAGAACACTAGTGTGTGCTCTTTAACGTCTGCAAACTTCCTGTTTGTACAGTTGCACCCTATTGTAAGAATGCACGTATTTACTTAAATCACGACTTTTATACAACAAATAAACAAATGAAGAAACCAAAATCATCCAGGCAGAGAGAGTAGGTTGGCCTGTTTGGCTCTGAGGATCCTCACTTTCCTTATTTGCCATATTCTGAAGCAAAATATTGCTAAATATTTGCTCACCCTTTTACCACGTGCACCACAGTACTTGAGATTTCCTCCCAGCAGACCTCAGGGGGGAAGTGAAGAAACCACATCCTGTAGATCAGTTGATGGTTTCTGCTTAGGCATCAGGTCCTGACAGAAAAACACACAGAAAAATACACCAAGGCCTGGATTAGTGAAAAAAAGATCTGAGTGACAGTTGCTGAAAATTCTGTTTATACAACTCCAACACTGGGCCTTCCCAGGGACAGACGTGATTAATAATAATACCCGAGATTTTTTATGGTTTAATCCCATTAAATCTGTTCCTGCTCCAGTTTAAACTCTGCTTCCTGATCTTGTCAATCAGCTCGTTGAGTTTCAGCTGCTTTCTCATTTCCTGCCTTCTGCTCTTTGTTCTTTTGTTATTGTTGTTTAATGTGGCTCTTAAAATGATCTTTAAACATTTTTCTATACAATCATTTTGTTACCAAAGTAACGCATAAAGAGGGAAGGTACGTTCATTTCTGATGTTCCACTCTACTGACGAACATCATGTAAATGTAACTGTTCAGTCTTTTGAGTCTGACTTTACAGTTTTCTAAACATTTCACATCTGAGACGTTCCTGCAAGACCAGAAAATAATGAGATTTTATATATATTCACTGATTTAAGCAAACCCAGGATTAATTTTCTGAAAGAAAGCCTGTAGGATGTAAATTTAGTGACTCTTATAGAAATCATGATGAGTGATTTGTTGTAGAAATGATCAAAATCATTATTCTAATTAAATTGGCCAAGAGAAGAAATATAAATGGAAAATTTCGGAAGGCCAAGAAAACGTCCCTGAGGTATACCACAATAAAACTAAGCAAAGAAAGAGATTAAACCGTCAAATGAAGAGATTTTGTTTAAAACACAAAACCCTTCATATGTACATTAAGTTTGGTAGATTGGCTTCACCTCAGGCCAATATTATCTACCTCTGCAAAAGTCTGAAAGTCATCTACTGTCCACTTTTGCTCTGCCTGACAGACTCAGACATTTCTATAGTTTCACAGGCATTCTTCGGTGCTTTTCACTTAAGGAAAATTGGAGTATTCTGACCTTATGACCAATGAAAAATTGGTATCAGACAAAATCGGAATCGGCAGATCAGGCCAGAAAACGGCAACCATCCAGCAGCGGAAGAAGTCTGCTAGATTGACAGTAGCAATATATTATTACTAAGAGCATCAAGTGCATTAAGTCCTTTATAACCAGTGTGAAAGCTGCTGAAAACACAGTTATAGTTCATATGTGGGAACTTTGAGAATTGATCATTAGCTACTTCCAATTTTGTCTTTTTATTTTCTTAGGCATGCAGAAGTAAAGGGTAAATCACCCTGGATGTAACCGTGAATGTAACTCTGTGCGTTAAAGAGAAATTCATGACTTTCTCTAAATGAAGCTTAAAAACGTCCTGCAGTAAACCTACAGGACGCCAGATGTTCCGGCCCCACAGGCACATATTGTTGGTTTAGTCCTGAGTATTCATTAAAAACTACAGCTCTAAAAATCCCTCACCCTGCCTATACCCCCTTTATAAAACAATTCTCACCCACTTAACCAATTACAGAAATCCACAACAGATTATCGTTTGGGGCGATGAGAGAGGGGCTACAGATGGCGTGCACCACCTCTTTCTCTCAGCCTTTTTTCTACTGAGATCTGATGAAGGCAAATTTTCCCCCGCCACACCCGCCTGCCCCCCGTCACTCACCTCACTCACCCCTGAAATGATAGACGTCACCTGGCTTTGTGGACCTGAAGGGATCCCATCCAGGATGAGATGGAAGCATATTTTGGAAAACCAACAAAGGCATTAAAATGTAAACCCCCTGCAGCATGTCTGGCCGCGGACGTGTTTGTCTTGGTGGAGGGAGCTGCTGTTGCCTTGCATCCAGGGACCCGGCAGAAGAGGAGGGCCATGTGTGGCTTGTTAATATTTAAACCCCCAGTCTGCCAGGCTTCGGCAGTCGAGATGAGGCGACGAGGCCACGCGCGCGCACACAAACTTCCCTCTCTTCCTCTGCCTCTACCCGCATGGCCCGGTGCCAGACGAGAGGTCAGACAAGCTGTGGAGTGGTAGTGTCTTTGTTTATCGTTTGTTTGGAAATTAAGCCCTGCATGGCGTTGCCTTTTGTTTAAATCAAAGGGCTGGAGATGGAGTTTTCAAAGGCAAGGGAATTTATCTGAATTACAAATGAATCACTGCAAAATTGGACATACTTTTGGAAACATTTTCAACTCATTTGGTGCCTAACATGTTGGTAACTTCTAATTACTTCATTTTATTAGGGCTGTCGGTTATAACTCGCTGCTCTGCAATAACACAACATCTGACCAAGAATTTCTGTTTTGTTTTGTAGTGCAAATATCTTAGTAGACTTGAAATGAGACAAAAAGAATTTACAAGTAACATTTCAGCAAGAAAAATGAAGTTAAGTGAATGATATTGATGGAAAAATACAAATTTACTGACAGATAATTTCACTTATAACTATTTACTTTTCAACAAAAAGGAATTATTTCCTTAAAACAAGCTCCTATGTCTTGCTGAAAACTTACTTGAAAGTTGGCTTTGTCTTATTTCAAGTGCACTAACATATTTGAATTAAATCAAACAGACTTGGTAAGATTTTGTGTTTTTTGCACAAGAAATGATTAGTCTAAATTGTTTAACGTGTTAACATTACTCATTACCCGTTTTCACGTAAAAGCTTCCCTCCTGTGGAGGGTTAATTGGGTCATGCATGCGGTCAACAGTGCAAAGTGGCAAATGTGAGTCAATAATGAGTGACGAAAGTCGAATTAGCTTCAAATTTTGCTTTAACCACTTAAGTTTCACCCTCCAAATGCTTACATGTTAGTCAGCGGCTCCATGAACACACCGGTGTCCTCATGACTGCCAAAGCTTTTTAAAAAAGGAAACATTTCTAAATTAACATTTGAAACTTAAATGACTCCTTGAAAACTGTCCTGAATATGAAAACCTGGAAAAAAGAAGCTTCCTATGCATATTTATAGGAAAGTTATGTGCATGCTTTTGAGAACATTTCAGCAATAAGCTGTTACTCATGTCACCACTGCAGTGCAGAACTTTATTTCCTTTACTGCAGAAAGCCATGTTGGCCTAAATCGCTTTTAAACTTTCAAATATGCTACCTGCCACTGATCCGTCACAACAAACCTCCTGAAACAGCTTGACACGACACCATTTGAGCTCGAGTTTTGGGAGCGAGCAGATTTCCAATCCCAGTCGGGCGTTCGCAGAGACAGCCATATGTGGACGGTGCCCCGAGTGCTTCTGATTGGTCCGATTCCCCGTGGCTTGCAGGCTGCGGTGGCGAGCCGCTGGGGCCGGTGTCAGATGGCGAAGCATCCCGCGGTTTAGTTTTTAATTACGCCACCGCGCTGCAGAGAGCTCACATCTGTCCGTCAGGTTGCTGGGAAAAAGGGAGCAGCCGAGCTCCGGCGTTTGTGTAATGCTTTATTTAGCCCACAACATGTGCGGGAAATCTGCTGCATAATTACTTAATAAAAAGAGATAATCCCGTCAACGTAAGGTGTGGCTGGAATGCTGTTAATCAGCGTATGGAGAGGTCATCCACAGACCTCCGCAGGATTTGTGTGCAGCCAGTTGTGTGTCAAAGAGAAATTAATTAACCCTAATTGATTGTTTTTCATTATTCTAATGACAACACTGCAGCGAGTCCGACGGTATCCCTGAGCTTAACCGGGAAGGAAACAGCTGTTCGGATCTATGATAGGCCATAATTACATTGCTCCTTTTTTCCCCTCCAAAACCACTTTAGCAAATGCAAAAGCAGCTCTGACTTTAGTATCTGTCTGTGATGACTAATGAGCCAGACGGTGCTCTCTCCTCACCTCAAGCCGAGATATTCTCTCAGTATTTATTGTGTTTGGTGCTAAAGTCCACAGGAAGGGAGGAACGAAAGGAGAATTTCATCTCAGGAGTGTCTGGGTGGAAAACTGGACCAGAAACAACCTTCACTTACTAGTCTACCTGCAAATGAGCCTTTAGCAAATACTTCATTTTAATGACGGCAATCCCAGCAGGCTACGCCGAGCTTTGTTTGCTCTAAAAAGGTCATGTTTTATAACTTCTAATTAGAGCTGTGCATGTGTAAAGTTGAAGCTCCTTATCAGTGTGTGGGTTTTCTTTTGTCTGTCAGACCGTGAGCTTTAACTCTTGAAATCTTAAACCACCAAATAATAAGCGTCTGTGTGTCTTTTCACAGCTGTGTCACCGCTGACTGAGCGTCGTCTCAGCTGGACGCCTGAGTGACGCCTGACAAATGTCACCGTCAGGCTCCTCTTGGCTTGCCGATGCACATCTGAAAAACCCAGTCCAGGCATCTTGTCCCTGAGTGGTATCACATTGTGGACAACCTGCTTCTCAGGTGTCTTTCCACGTTGTCACGGAGACCGCCTCCGGGCTGGTCACTCCGCTGTCAGTAAGCGATGTCATGGAGATCTGTGTGAATGTGTTTTAGTTTTTTTCTTCTTTTTTTTCCGCCGCCACTCATCTTCCCAGCAGACGGGACTTGGAGCGCAGCCCAAGCCGCCTCCTCTGTATCTGATTGGAGCTAATTAACTCCTTAGGATTTTATGATTGGGGGGATCGCTTCGGAGCGCTGAACCCCATCCAATTAATTAGGAGCTAAACGGGCTACAGCGATCGCCCCAAAGACTCCCCTGTCAACAAGTTGGTTTTCAGCATTTCTTTATTTTACACGTGGGGCCACTGATGTTGGTTTACAAGCAGGATCCTTGTAATCAGTAGTCAGCGAGGCGATGGGGCGGCAACTGCCACTCGTGAGGCTGGCAGCAGCGGCGTCGCCGTCATGAGACGAGCTGAGTGACGCTGTGTCACCTGTCACGAATCGGCCCCGTCAGCCTGTCTGGGTCCTGATAAGGTCTGAGTCCTCCTGCCGACCAGCTTTGTTTTCTTTTTCTGTTTATTCAGGTCATCAAAGACCCGCCGCCGCCGCCTCCACCTTCTCGTCCGCCTCCACCTGTGAGTATGTCACAAGGGGTCGACAACACAACCGTCCGCAATACAGATTAGACCCCATATTTCTGCACATATTAATAATTCATTTTAAATTGAGAATTGGCCATATTTATTTTCAAAATTCAGATACATTTATACATCATTATTATTATCAATAGTAATAGTTTATAAGGATCACCAGAATGAAAAGAATATTGATTAAAAACCATCTTGTCTTGTGTTACAGTAAGATATTCTTCAGCAAGTATTAACAAATATAACAGATTTTAACATTTTCTATAATACATTTTAACCTCAACATGGTAATAAATAAAGCACTGTAAAAAACTGTGCTAAATAAATCAAACATAAACTGAAATTAATAATATGAATATGAACAAACATAAATAAATAAAAATTATATGAACAGAATATTTAAAGCCATTTTGATACAAGCATTATAAATAATTAAAATATAATGAATGAATAAAATTAAATATGTATAATCTATTAACTATTTTAGTTAGGAAATGGCTATTAGAAAATATTTCCTTATTTACAGTATCGATTTAAATAACTGGAACTGTGACGATTGATTATAAGAATTGAAATAATCCTCCAAATATCAGCCTAAGAGAACCTCAGTAACGTTTCCATAAAACCCATTGGATGCTCTCTCAGACCTGCTGGTTGTTCAGGAGTCACAGCAGGAAGAGGCCTTTTCTGTCCCACCATCACAAATGTAAACATGAAAGCTTAATAAACTACTGAGACTTTAACTGCAGACATCTGCTTTGGTCAGATGCAAATGAAAAGTGGATAAATGCTTTAAAACGAGGGATGGAAATATTGACGATTATAGTTAGGCATGGTGGAGGACCTGTGATGCTGTGGGCCTGACTCTCTAGCACAAATCCTGGGAAGTAAATGACATCATAAACTCATGACATTCAAAGTAAAAATCTGGTTGCTTCTAAAAAAATTGAAAATGGATCCCTGTTGGGTCTTTCTGCAGGTTAATATAAAAATATACCAGTTAATTTCTCTGAACTTTTCAAAGTGAAAATATGCTACAGCCATGACAGATTAAGTTGTTTTGAAGCTTACAGTCCTTGAAACGTGCTGACCAAATGCACCGTGGAGGCAAACAGAGCGTTTCTTCCTTCCTGGTGAAAATGAAACGATATAATTAATCTGCAGCTTCCGTCTTACTGTCGTCCAGCTGCAGCTGCTTTATTAATATTATCATTTATAGAATCGTGTGACCTTCCGGCTGTTTTTCCAGGAACCTGAGCCGCTGCCAAAGAAGAAGTGGCCGACGGTGGACGCCTCGTACTACGGAGGAAGAGGAGCAGGAGGCATCAAACGCATGGAGGTCAGACCCTGAAACCGGGCTTTGTTTTGCTTCAAAGTAGAGCAGCTAAGGAAATCAAATCGAACAAAGATCCTCTGCATGCGGCGGTGACACACATCTGACGGGTGTAGTCCTGCTGACGTTGATGTTGGAAGTTGGTGTAGTTGCGGGCGGCGGACCCGGCTGCTGTCCTCGTCACTCTGCTGATGCGTCCGACATGACAGGTCCCGCTATCGCGTCCTGATTGGATCAAGTCGCTGCTCAGTTGGAAGATTGAGTGCTGCTGTCAGCTCGACTCGACCACCTCGCTGAGTTTCTACCCACACTTCCCCCGTCATGGACTCCCGTTAATATCCAAATCCTTCAGGAAGAATCAGAGTTTATATCTCACATGTGCTTCCTATGCATACATTTTGGAAAATCTAAACTCAGGATAAGGCAACATTAATCTTTTGATACATTTTAGAGTCCCATATTTCAATCATTCAAGTTTATTTGTGAAGCGCATTTCAGTGGAATGGCTTTCAAAGTTGTTTACATCATGAATATATCATAACCATCATATAGTCAACAGCTGTAAAAACCAATAACAGACATTACATTTTGTGTGTAATGTTGTTAAAATCAACAATTCACATTAAATGTGTTTGTCAGTGTTTCTTTCATTATGAATTAAAAGCAACTCTAAACAGCTGGGGTTTAATCCAGACTTAAGAGAACTCAGTGTTTCAGCTGTTTTTCAGTTTTCTGGAAGTTTGTTCCAGATTTGTGGTGCATAGAAGCTGAATGCTGCTTCTCCATGTTTGGTTCTGGTTCTGGGGATGCAGAGCAGAACCAGAAGACCTGAGATGACCCGATATGATGGCCATCTTGAATTTCAAGTTTCCCACATAGGTTTTTGAAAGAACAATGTCTAAGAAGAATCTATGCCACATCTGGCATCTATCACTATATCTATCTATATCTATCACTTCTATCGCCTCAGGATGATTGCAACATTCCAGTTTCTTGAGCGTTTCTTTTATTCACTGCAGCGCTCGGCTTTTTTCCTGGGCCTGGGACGTATCCCTGAGATGATTCTCAGAAGCTGTTCTATATTGTCACGGCTTAACCTACAGCTTAGACAATGTGTCGCTAATTAATCACCTCTCCCCATTCATGTGGCGGTGGATTTTTTTTCTTTTTTTGTCTCCTCCTTGCAACAGATGTGATGATTTCAATTAAAACGCAGGACAGCTTGACTAACACACATACTCATGTTCACAAGCTCAAATGCAAACACACACACACACACCTGACAACACACAGTGTCAACTGAATTGAGTTCTTGCTGCTTGGTTGGTATTTAGGAGAGGAAGTTGCCACCAGGTGCTGCTAATCAGATGCATTGATTAACTGCTGATTTTTTTTATCAAAACTGATGCTGATCTGGACTAAGTGGGTATGAGTTAGCACAATATCGATCAATCTAGGAAGAGTTTGTAGGGCATTTTCCAGATAAATGCAAAATCATCCTTCTACAAAGTGAAGTTTATCCACAAGTCCAAACAAATTCACTTCTGCAAAATTCAAGTTTCAGACCCTCCAGACTTCAGTCAGTCTGTTATATCTTAGAGTTCATGACGGGATTATTAAAAGAAAGATTAAAAAGCAATGACTTCATTTGGGAGGGTTAAAGGAGGAATAAGGGCAGTATTATGTTTTTTTTACCTGGACCTGCCTCGTCTCATATGTAGCTGTTCTAGCACTCTTTTATCTTCTGTTTTTCTCTTTTTATCCTGCTCAGGTGAAATGGGGAGAAAAGGGATCAACTGAGGAGGGGGCCCGACTGGAGAAGGCCAAAAATGCTAAAGTCTCTGTACCAGAGGACGTGGAGGAGCCGATGATCAAACGTCCACGTCCTAAACCGGCGTCCAACAACAGGCAGGCGGAAAACAAATGGTACACTCCTATCAAGGTATGTTCCCCATAGACGTCACATGTTATGGTTCCTCATGATGCTTACTGAAAAAAGAGGAAAAATGAAACTCAAAAACAGGAGAAAGCAAAAAAATTTCAAACATTTTTAAACAGATAAGAAATAAACATTTCTTCAAATTTCTGTCAGTTCTGCTATTTTCCCTCATGTCATGTCTGTCTGCCATCAGGGTCGCCTGGATGCGTTGTGGGCTTTGCTGCGGCGGCAGTATGACCGGGTCTCCCTCATGCGTCCCACCTCAGCAGACCAGGTAGGACTGAGGAGAAAACATGACTTTTCATAAATATTTCTGATGGAAATCTGCAGGCCTGCTGCAACAACAGACAGAGAATTTCAGCTGCACATTAAATACTGTGGTGGCAAACAGACAAAACAGCAAAGTAACACACAGCAGAAGAGATGATCAGTCAATAAAGAATATTATATTTTTGGAGAAAAATTGCAACCTTAAGCATCATTAGCAGTATGGTCTTTTTTTATTTAGTTTTGTTTATTAGTGGTTTGAATGGATGAATCTGTCTTAGTCGTCTGTTTAAGCCCATTTACAGTTAGACATGTTAGTTTATTGCTGCATTGTGTTGCTGTGAGTGGATACAACCTCTCGGTAGAGGAAACTTCTGTTTCTTGTTGTGCATCGTGTTGTTTATACTTCACCACGGCGACGTGACCTGCAGCTGCAAAGCTTCACAGAAGGAAGGAGGACAGAGACGACCTAATATGGTCAAACCGTTCGCTTCACTCGCCCTCCGACAGAGGAGAGAAAACGATCTGAAATGCAGACGGTTACGAGAACGCCACTGAGTCAGAGCTAACCAGATGTTTTGATATGTATTAGACTCTAATACAGCTCATAATCCAACAAACCACACCATCTGCTGTGGATGTAAATCTGCACACATAATCCCAAAATTAAATGCTATGGACAGAAAATCAAATGCTGTGGCTTCGAATCGGAAATATAAAAAACACTGCCAGTTTCACGTTTTTGAGTTTCTGCAGCATTCTGTTCGTTCTGCGATCTAAACCAGAAACACTTTTTAGACACATCTGCATGTCTGAGGTGGGTGGTTCTGCTCAGGTCAGAGGTCAGAGAACAGGACCCATATGGGTGTGGTTCAGACAATGATGCAACTCTCTGCAGAGGCATCAGGTCGAGGGCTGAAGAAAAGGGAAAAGTTGAGGAAATCTAGCAGCTGTCAGCCTGCCAGTCGTTACTCAGGGCGTCACGTTGCTGTTCACAAATCAGATCGAAAACCAGCAAAACTTCTGCTTTTACATGATAAATCAAACTGAGACTCGGGGTTTTGGTGTGTTGATTGTTAAAGTTTATGACAGAACAAATGAAAAACTTGGCAGCAATGTTAGAAGAGTATTTTTCCTCTCAAAAAACAAAGCAGCATAGCTTAGGTTTGCAAAGATGCACAGAGATCAGTCACAAAAATATGATTAAGGCATTTCATTTGGACATTCATGTGCTTTTTAATTTTACCTTTAAAAGATAAATTAGCTTTAAAAGAGACTATTTATGCACAAGATTCTGCACTGTGGATACAAATAATGAGGTAAGAACAGAAGGCATTTATCTGTGCTTCTCTGCTGTTGAAACCTCTAAAAAATAGCAAGAGCCGACTTTCTGCTTCCAGAGCTGTTTGTTTGGTGATGAAAAATGTTGTAGCCTCGTCGTTTTAGTTGTGATGCATCCATATGAAGTGACCTCCAGGTCAGGAAGCCCACAGGTTGTTTCACATCACGTTTGGCTGAGAGGGGAGAAGCTGCCAGTCGAGTCCCATTTTTATTCTGATCACTGAGACAAACTCCACTTTCAGTTCTGTGATCAAGACTGTAAACGAGACGGTCAGACAGATCGGGTCGCAGGACGCTTTGTGTTTGAAGTGAGGCTGAGCAACAGCCGACTGTTTTCATCCACCACACAGGTTTTATTTACTTTGTTTGTGAATTCTCTCCAACGGCAGGGTTCAGTTAGTTAACATGTGAAAATGAGGAAAATACAACCTCCTCTCCACTGGCCATCTGATCTGGAGCCACTCAGATGATGAAGTACATAAATGCAGAACATTTTCATTCGCTAAAACAAACTAGTTGTCAAAATGTAAGTAAAATGCAGTTTTATCTGCTTGGATTGGCTCCCTTCTCTTCCTCTCTGTTCTCCTTCCTGCCACTAAGGCCAGTGTTGAATTGAGTTTGAACAGCAGTCGCATTGTTGCTGGTCTCCTCCCTCCTGGTTCTGGTCAGAGTAAACACAGCTGAGGAAGAAGTCCGCTCCCTCCTGCTGCAGGTTCAGTGTGGATGGCAGAGCGCAGCAGTGCTGCAGAGACGGGGAGAGAGGCAGGATGCTGTGTTTGATGGCGGACAGGAAACCTCCAGGGTCATGAATTTTTCAGCAGCGTCCGTCCGCCGGGTTACAAGGACTCGTACAGGTGTAAGTAAGCAGGTTGTTGCAGACATCTGTTCAGCGCGGGGACCCGGCTCCCCCCACTCCTCACCAGCCTCCGTCCGTTTGTCGCTGCCGCCGCCCGGAGTCAGACCACTGGACTGTCAGCAGATGCAGAGGAGAGACAGAAAAAGAGAATTTTTTTAGCTTTTTTTTTTTTTTATTTAAATATTTTTTTTCCATGGTCTCACATTTAGAGCCCGAGGGCTTCCGACACCAAAGGTAGAGCGGGGGTGGACACAGCTGCAGAGCCGAACTTGCCCCAGGCACAAATAAAGAGATCTAATGCGGTTTGACTGTGTTGTGGGTGAGAGCAGGGAGCCGGGGAGGCACTTCAGAGCCAGCTTAGCGCAGCAACATCTGCCGCCGAGTTTTTCCCGGGATCGGCTGGGGACAGCAGGTAGAGGAAGGGAGCGGGAAGGAGGCCGGCCTCGTTTTCCCCTTTCTCTCTCAGGGTGTTTTCACGCCTGATGATCTCGAAGACTCTCTTCCACTGGGGACCAAAGTTGCAACATTGGTTACGTTTTCATCTGCTGCGGTCTCCTCTCACACAGCACTGCATCAAATGAACCAAAAACCAATAAGTGTTCACCCAACTGGACCGACGCGGTGCAAAGCCGGCCCAAGGCACATGCAGGTTCAGCCCCTGCATCTCATATGCCGACTGTGGCTCTGTGGGTAGAGCAGTCGTCTGGTGATCGGAAGGCTGTAGGTTCGATTTCGTCTTCCTCCTGTCACACGTCGATGTGCCCCTGGGCGCTCAACCCCAAGCTACCTGCTGGTCCGTGTATCGCTGTATAAATGTGGGTTATACAGCATTTATACTGTATGTGGATGAATATAACTCTAGTGTAAAGCACTCTGAGTGGCCAAAATGATTGGAAAAAGCGCTTTATAAGTTCAGTCCATTTGCTATTATAAAATAACACTGAATAATGCAAACTGAATACACTTAGTTGTTAAATAAATAAGTTAATATCTTCCTGCCGGAAATATAAGATATCAAACTTGTTAACTTCTTTAGTGTAAATTTAATATTTATCAGATATTATTTTCTCAATAATTAAATTAATGTGGCACACTTAAACACTCTTCAACTTCCTTCTTCAAGAAATGCAAACAAAAATGGATTAGCGTCAGATCTCAGTGGTTGTAGGACTTCTCTTTTGTTTTTGGTAAAACACTATGAGCCATTTCTCCCGCCAGCGCCAGACTCTTGTTTGTTTTCGTTGTATTTACCCAGAATGCTCTGCACTGTAGTCTACTTCCTGCTTCTGGAGCGATCTCCGATCTGCTTGGCGTTCACATATGAATTCGAGTTCACTTCCACCGAACCGAAGTCAAGGTCTGTAGGCAGACCAGAACTCACTTCACTGGTTTGATTGCACGTTCACACATCATCAAATGGACCAGACTTTCTAGACAAACGGACCAGAGTTGTATTGAGCCGGACCAAACGGGTCTGGTGTGAACGCTGCCTCAGGCTCCGTTTGAAGAGGCGTCGCTTTGAATGCATGCAGCGTTTTCTCCTTGCCTCCCACCTTCACATGCTAGGTTTTGTTTTCTGAAAGCAGCTGTCCGCAAAATGTCAAAACAAGGTGTGCGAGGAACGATACCACAACACGCATTAAGTCCTCCTCGTCCTCCTACGGACCGCCAGCCGAGCCAGCAGCCCAGAACAGGCGCTAAGAGTTGTTCCTGCGTATTTCCACTTGGACTCGTTCCTCTCGCTCTCATCTGTTCCTCACCAGGGGGACGTGTGGGCTGAGTGTGTGTGTCTGCGTGTGTGTGTGTGTGTGTGTGTGTGGAGGTTAATAGTATTACATGATGGACTCCTAAGCTACTGCTGAAATACAGTCAGCCTTTTAGTGACTGAAATATGTTTTTATAATGTAATAATTCACCAAATTTCCTTAACAAAGCGGCTGAGGAGAGAGAAGGAAGCTGCTTGTGGCTCATGATGTAACTTCATCGTTTCTGTTGGATCTTCTGCTAAATAAACTGGAGAAAGCTTTTATAGAGGGATGGAGCTAGCTTGCTTTCTACCTTCCTTCTTTTTCCTTTCTTCCTTCCTTTTTCCTCTTTCTCTCTTCATATTGTCCATCCATCCTTTCTTACTTACTGCCTCACTTTCTTTTTTCCTTTGTTTTTTTCTTCCTTTCTTACTCCATTTGACAATTATTTTTTTGCAGTCTTCCTTTTTTTCATACTGTCCATCCATCCATTGGCTATAAATTCAAAGTAAACTTCTGTTTTTATAGTTCATAAATTTGTAAGGAATCCCTCAGAGCTTCGTAAACTTAAGTGTGAAGAACAAACTTTGACATAAAAGCTTCGTTTGACCTCTGACCTTAATCTGTCAGTTGTATCTTAAGAATTGGATCTGGATGTTAAATGTTAAATGGAAGTAAAACAAAAAAGGAAAAGGAAGAAGAGGACTGAGGCGAGATGAGGTGACCGTCTGTAACGCTGACCAGTTACAACAGTTTGGTTTTATTTTTACTTTGCTTTGTGCTTCGACAAATTATCTCCTGGATCAGCAGAAAACCACTGCTAGTTGAGATGGAAAAGGAAAAATGCAGCTTGACTTATCCTGTTTCTTTATATTTCACTTCCAAACTGTCATTTGTTCCTACAATCCTTTAAAATGTTCCTCACCAACATCTCTCTGAACTTCCTGAAGGATTTGAGTTTTCATCACTCCTAGAAAATCAACATTCACTGTCACCTGAACATGAATGCATATTTATAGTTTTTCTAGAGTAAATATTGTGTCTCAATCACTTTCCAAATAAGATTACACGATGAATTGACTGTTCTGAAAAAGACAATGATTCAACCTGATTACCTTCAGCCTCCGTGTGTTTAGAAAAGACTAGAAGAAATTCCTCTGATGTGAGACTTCTGTCAGTAGAAACTGTAGAACTGACATGAACTTGCAAAGAAAAACACTTTTGAAGATTTAAAACTTTTGCACAGAACTGCATCTTGCTGACACCATTAAGTTATCAGTAATTACCACTTTCCTTCTGAGGCATGAGTGTAATTACTGTAAACAAACAGAGACGCGGCTGAGAGGATTGGCAGCCTCTCTCTGGCCTCTTCGCTGCATTTTTACATTGTGGAGCAACCGGGTCACATTTTGTGGGAAATGTTCTGATGGTGCAAACGGAGCTCAAGTTTCTCTCAGAGTTTCTCTCAATAGCAGATGGTGGACGGAGTGATGGTGGGAAAAAAAATATTTCCAATATGTTTGTCATCTTCATATGCGCCTCAGAGGAAAGCTTCGAGCATCATTTCATCACGATGATGGAAGTCGGTTCTTTAAGAAACTGTGGGTTTGGTCCTACGTGTTACTCTGCGTCGCGTCAGATCCACTTCCAGCCGTTAGGACGCCATTTCCAAATATTAAAGCTAACGTTGTTTCAACGCTTCACGGTGATGCACAAAGTGGACCAGTTTGAAACCCATTTTCACTCTGTGTGTGTTTTAAATTTATCGCGCTGTCTTGTTGCACAAAGTTGAGAGAGCAGATCTTTGGCAGTGCAGCCAGCAGTTTGGTTCAAACATTAAATCAAAACTATTACCAAGGCAGATTCCCATGATGCTTAGCAATAATTATGTGAATAACATACCTGACTGTTGGCTTCATGATGTAGCTGAACTGATTCCTGGAAAAAAAAACTACCAGATCACCAATAGGAAGCGTAGTTTAATCACAAATGGTTGTAAATGATGTTTAATTTGATTAATTAAGGACCCACTGTTCTAACATTAGGGCTGAAACGATTAATCAGATGAATTGTGATTAATTGATTATTGAAATAATTGCCAACTTGAAGGAGACCCAGAACTTGTTACCTCTGACCTGGGAACTTTCTCTGCTTTGTCTGTTTTGACCCTTTAAAGTACCTAACTGACCCAGGTGTGAGGTGTCCACATAACGTATTTGGTTCTCTGCTGATGTGGAAACTAAATAAAATAAGTTCATCTTTTATTTAAGACGGCTAGCTTTGCACTTCTTCTTTTTTTTATCCGCTTTTAAAAGGAAGACATTTGTGTGCCTCTTTGTTTGGGATCAGATTTAACCGAACTGGTGATAAATCTGGCAGAAACATCACCGATTTAAAGGAAATGATCGGATCTGAAACAAACGGCACGACTAACAACAGTTGCAGCAGCAGTAGATAAACCTAATACACTGCACCGCTGAATCAGATTTAAATGTTGGACTCCACAGCGAGGGATCAGCAGTAAACTGGCGGAAACCCTGGCTGCCCTGGTGGATCAGTGTGTACTGGGCAAGCTGGTCACATGGAAGGCTTCCAGAAGAGGAAAAACTGGGCAGACTTGTTCAAGTTTGAGAAATCCACAAGCGACTCGCTCAGATAACATGAGCGCTAAAAAAATAAAAATCTGCAGCAGCTGAAAAGATGGTGCAAAGCGGCGAAAATGGATGATCTCACACATGTTGCAGAAAAGTTCACTCGACAGACTGTTGGTTTGGTCTCCAAGGTAAAGGATGTTTTTAGCAGCTTCTTTCTTTGCATATTTTGTCGCTTGATCTCGGTACGTAAAGCAGAGCAAACATTTGCAGCACGAAAAAACAAACCGGCAAACAGATGCACACATACTCATCTTTTCACACGTTTGTTTGCTTTTGTCTCGTTGCATTACAATGCCGCACCGAATATGGTGAGAACATCTTTCTTGAAACTAATAAAAGCCGTCAAAGTGTATTGTTTTGTGCCTCTTTGGAGCCAAAACGTGACACATCCTCGCAGGTTTTTCAGCCGCTTTGCTCTTTCCACAGCTGTTGGAGGGAATATTTTGGTACCTACACGTCTGAGGAGACAAAATGTTAATGTGCTACTAATATATGCTAAAACAATGGGTTGACAGTAACATTAATGCAGAACAAAAACGTGTCCACATCGCTTAGGATATTTACCAGACAAACACCTCCACCAAGCAAATGTAACTCCACGTTTCACAAATGCAATATAAATCTTTAATTAAAAGTAAACAGCCTGACAAATGATGTTAAGTTGAAACAAAACTCCAGATCAGAGAGCATGAGATTTTCTAATTAACAGGAGTAATTGGAATTAAAGCAGAGCATTGCAAACAACGAAGTGCAAAGCAAAGCAGAGAAGGACGACTGCTCCTGCAAACGGCACTCGCTCCTAATTCTCCACATTAAATCCCCTTTAACCTCTGATTACTGCTCAGACTCAAAAGCAATTACAGTATTTATTTAAAGCCTGTAAAGTGGGAAAAAATTTGACTGAAACTTGCAAGTTTTTACTCTTTTCATATAAAAATGTTAAACTTATTTATTCCATTTTCGCAGGAGTAAAACACTCATTTTCAGCCAGAAATTACAGCTAATCCAGAAATAAACTTTTCAAAACTTTCTATTGATTTGAATTGATAATTATTCACACCTCCGGCAGATTTAGGAGATTTAAATCATCTTTAAATCTTTTGTCTGACTGAAACGAATATTAATGTCCCAACTGCAGAATGCAGCTGAGCAGTTATGAGAAAAAAAATTCATTTTTATTGCTGGATTTTCCTGTAATGGTTTTTCTATTATTATGGATAATTGTATGAAAAATGTGAACATGGTATATTTGCTCAAATGCACAATTATACACATTGCACAGCATCTTTTTTTTTAAATGTCAATTTCATTTGCAAATAATTTGAATTAACATTGATAGATGTAAGTGCACATCTGCCTTGAATGGCATGTTCGCTTGTCTTTCCCATTTTGAAGCCTATTTCAAAAGAAAATGAGGTTTAGTACCGCTTTACATTTTGAAATGAACCCAAATAATTTAAAGTCATAAAATTAAAATATAAAAAATCCTTATAAGTTTATTATACGCTAAATGTCAGAGTGTTCAGTGAAAGCGATAATTTTCCACTGAAATTTAAATAAGAATTTTTTTAGTAGATTTATGCACAAGTAAAAAAAATGCATATTGTAGTAATTGCAGCAAAATGTTTTTAAATTATCTTTATTCCCTCATTAAACCAGAACATATTTGATAAATGGAGAAATATCTTATTTCCACTGTAAAACTTGTTGCGTTCAGATATGAGACTTTTCAGTCTCTTTTTTCTCTTTTTAAAATAAAGACTCCTCTGTTTGCGGGCGGCAGGGCGGACCGTGCGTCGGCAGCCGTTGTGGCGGCGTTGTTGTCGGGCTGCAGGGGGGAAGCAGCGCTGCCTGGGCCTCATTAGTCCTATCAGTGGACGGCCTTGTTAGCCCTAACAAGTAGCCAGCTGACAGCTCCATTCAGACCCAGCACCCCCACAAACAGGAGGCCTGACAGCTTTAACCGCACCGGAGAGCGCCGCCGATTTACGAGCCGCGTCCGTGCTCTCTTAACCAGATTAGTTCTTTTTACATTAACCGAGGAAAAGTAGGGCAGATGTCCGTGGGACTGGTTGTAAATTTGATAATGTCCCCTCCCCCCAGGCCGTCTCCTCCGCCTGTCCACGTTCGAGACGTCGCTGGTGAAAAAGAGACGAGTTGACCCTCGCTGTGCTTCTCAGACCAATAAAATGGAAGCTAATTGTTGTTGGTGGCGGCTGGTTGGAGGAGGAATGAGAAAACAGGCCTAATGCAGCGAGAAAACATGAGGAAGTGACTTCATAGTCCGAGTCTTTTGGGTTCTTTTAATAAAAAACAGAATTGCAGCCCTCATATTTGCCAGTTATGCTCAGATAAAGTATTTTTTATGTATTCGCCATAAAAATATGGACAGATTGTGTTATTATTTTTCCCGACATTGTTTCCATCAAAGAGGAAACAAGCTGTTGGGGTTTTTTTAATATCCAGGCAGATTTAATGTCATTTTCCGCCACGTTAAGATGCGGCCTCTGACCTCCCGGATTAACTCCTGTTTTTAAAACGTCTTCATTCACTGCAAAAACACAAAATATAACCATGTATTTATGTCTGATTTACAGCGCAGAATTAACTTACAGGTTACTTTTCAGCCACATGTAAGAGCTTGATTTTAGTAGATTATTCCATAATACTGATGGAAAAATACTAGTCCATTGGCAGATTATTTTGTTTATGACATTTTCCCATGTTATAAGTGAAATAATCTGCTAGTGAAGCTACACTTTTTAGTCTATGTTGAAACATTGTTAAAACAAGCACATATTTCTTGCTGAAAAGTTACTTGTAAGTTAGTTTTGTTTCATTTCAAATGTAGTAAACTATGTGCAGTAGGAACTAGACCAAAAATACTTGGTAAGAGTTTGTGTTTTTGCAGTGAACATGGGAAAAAATCCCTTATTGTAAGTGAAATAGTCTGGTACTACTAACCAGAACAAGCTCCCGTCTTGCTGAAAAGCTACTTGTAAGTTAGTTCTATTTCAAATGTGCTAAGGTATTTTCAAAAAGAATAGTGGGATTTAGTGTTTTTGCAGTGTGAGTTGAGCTCTGAAGTATTCTCCAACACAGACAGGTTTTGTGTTGGTGTCTCTCCCAGCGGCGGCCCAGCGGCGGCCCAGCGGCGGCCCAGCGGCGGCCCGGCGGTCCGTGGGCAGGCGGGCGTTGGCGCTCCCTCTTCCCCTCCATTAGCTGATGGGTGTTGCTGTGTCTGGGTGGCCGGCGCTGGTACCTGCACCCTCCCTCCTCGTCCCTTTTGCCTGATCGGATCCGAACTGATGTCCTGCCGGCGCCTTTTTTCCCAGCAGCCCTCAGACCGGTCGGAGCGGTTGACGGTGTCGCCGCGTGCCGGCCCTTTTCTTCATCACCTATTAAAATCAAACCCCTCCTCCTCCTCCTCGCCCACCAACCCTCCATCGCTGGCCGAGGACCGCTGGGATCTTGGCTTTAATTAAATTACATTATTGTTAACGTCAGCTTTGCCGAGGCCAACTCTGCCGCGTGCACTTTGCCCTCCCCCTCCTCTTCGGCTCACCTCCTGACAGACATATAGAGGCGGGGGGGTCTTTGGGGGTAATGTATTCTAACCCTCCCCTCTTCGCCTCCCATCCATTTGAATTTTTAAAAAAGATGAAAGCAGAGAGTCATGTTATGCAGGGAATATGTTCACAGTGAATATTCAATTGGCCTCATCGTACTTTGTATACATAAACGCAGCGTTGTGACAGCGGCAGCTAATGCGTGCTGAAAGGCCCCCGCGTCAAGCCGATCCCCTCTAAAATGTTTGCCTCTGATAACACATGATGAATAAACATGGAAATGTCCAGTCTTTTCCTCATCTACACAAACTCTGCAGCAGTTTCCTAGCTGGAGGATTTTATCTCTGTGGTAATAAAGCAATCCAAAGGGCTTGTGTAACACCTCACCCTGCTTCCTCTGTTGTGAGCAGAGCGCTGAAGCGCCACTAATGCGCCTCTTTTCATTGGTGCAGAGGCCGGAGTTTTTGTCTTCATGGCCTGAAGAAAAACCTCCTCCTCTCTTGGCTAGCCGCCGCGGCCTGTTGCTCCAATAAACCCCTCTGTCTGCAGCAATGCATGCTGACTCAGAGGCTTTTGATGCAGAGCAAGCATGTGGTGACAATGGAGAGGAAGCAACACAAAATCCTAAAGTATTTTTGGCCTAGTTTCTAGTGCAAACACCTTGGAATACTTGAAATAGCACAAAACTAACTTATAAGTAACTTTTCAGCAAGAAAGGAGAGTTTGTTAAAAGTCAGTAACTGTTTAATGTTGATGGAGACGTACTAGTTTGACTGGCAGATAATTTCACTGACAACAAAACATTTTTCCCATGTTATAGATGAAATAATCTGCCAATTAAACTAGTACATTTTCATAAATATTAAGGAATTACTGACTCAAAATTAGAATCTATGTCTTGCTGAAAAGTTTTGTCTTATTTTAAGATTACCTAGAAATGTGCACTAGAAAAAGACATTGTTTTATAAACTTTCAGGATTTACAGCAGGTGAAAATGATGTTTTATAGGATTATTCCTTTGGTTCATTTGTAACGTTGTTAGAAATGAGCACAGCTCAGCCGGTCTGACCGGATCTTTGATTCAATATGTTAAAAACAGATTCACATCAAACCGTAATCACTTACAGATTTCTCTCATGTATAATCAGCTGTAAACATTAACAGTAGCTGCCACTTTAACTGAACCACTTCTTAACTCTCCTTTGTTCTTGTACAGTAATAAAACCCTCAGTACTAATTATTTCCCTTCAGATATAAACGTTTGACGTTCAGTGACCATTCAAGGTAATTAGCTGCCGCCCTGTCAGCGGCTGTGAAAGGGTCGCTCCTCATCCAATTACCGGCTCCACCTCGTTAACTCCTTCAATGCCAAGCTTCAGCCATTTTTTTCTCTCCCGTGTGATCTTAATTATGCTAATGAGTTTAAGCATTAGCTCTTTAATGGTAAACTGTGGGCCCAAGCTCTCTTTAAAGCAGTTTTAATTTGTATTTGACCTCCTAATTAATTTCGCTGCCTGCGTTAGGTGACCTGCAGCCTGTCGGGCCTTAAACCCGCCATGATTAGCTGCAGATCTGTTTCCACTGGATGTTAAATATTTGATTAAAAGCCGAGTGTTGAGGGGGTTTATTATTAAAACGCTGACGTTTCTGTCTCAGGTATTTAATTCATTCTGTTGGTGGCTCCTGACTGTGTGTCCTCTGATGTAAACAGATGTTTTCTTCAGGAGCCTTTTTGCCGTCGTTCCCTCCGTCTGAACTCCTCGTTCATTCTCACTGCCACAGCCGAATGCTGAAGGAATAAATGACGGCGTTGTATCATTGATTGAGGGGGAGTGAGTGGAGAAACGGCACAGACACTAATTGAGGGTATTCCTGAAGGACTTTCAGAGTCGGAAGATCCTCGTGCATCAGCCTCATTTGTCCCACCTGGTCCGCTTTACTTTGCACCATCTTGGGAAAAGAACTCCGACTTTTTACCACATTCTCTGTCAATATGCCGTTCATCATTATTATAAATGTATCCGATGGTAATGACTGTAGTTTATAAAACAGCTTATTAACCTTAACGACAGTGTGATCTTTTACAATTGATAGGTTGTCTCCCCTTCAATTACACTGAGTGATGATGATACAGATTTAATTAATGCTTAAGTGCTCTAATGGCTCCTTTTAATGACTGTTCCAGCCGTTCGCGGCTCCAGCTTCCTTCTGTTTGTTGCTGATATTAGCCAAAAAAAAAAAAGTTTGAAATTTCTATCATACAAGACACAGAGTGTTGAGGAAGAGTCTGGGCCTATTCGGTGACATTTGCCATGAAAGAAATACGATTCACTGCAAAAACACAACATCTAGTTTCCGGTGCAGATATTTTAGTACATCTGAAATAATACAAAACTAACTTATAAGTAATTTTTCAGCTTTTTTAAGTCAATAATTTCTTAATATTGATGAAACGGTACCACTTCCACTAGAAGATAATTTCACTAATATTATACATTTCCCAAGTTATTTTCAATTTTTCCTCTGGAAATCTTTAAGATTATAACGGCACGAACACGTAGCTGATTAACACCAGATTTAGATTTTGTTAATGTGGACTGGCTGGTTGACCTTTGATGACCTCTGGAAACATTTAATAACATCTTTGAAATGACAGTGGTGCAAACAACCTCCACAAATGTTTGATGTGAATTCGAGTTGAAGAAGGCTGTGGGGTCAACTTGACTCTGGTTGGATGTTCTCACTGTAAAGCAACAGTTCTACCAGTTTTATTGGTTTACGTCTGAATTCTTCATTTTTCACCAAATGGTAAAACATTTTTACAGAGAAAGAAGGAAAAATACCTAAATTTGGAAGGAGAGGTCCAGATTTTGACGGGATTTCGCGGGGCCCCAGACAGTATTGTATTAGGGTGAATGAACACGCTGAACCTTCTGTGATTATAAACATTCATGAGATCTTCATGTTAAAGCCGTGTTTGTTGATGGGCTCCCCAAAAGATAAAGCCTCCATAGAAGTGCAGACAGAAAAGAAAACAAGAAGAATCTGTGTTCGTCAGCCGACTCCTCTGCGTCTCTGCGCTCCGTCTGTTTATGTATCTGTGTCTCAGAGCGAGCGCCTCCAACGCTGCCTTCAATCCCGCTGTTGTGGAGCACAGATGCACGTTCAGTCCCGCGTTCTCTGCATTCTTAATAGTGTTAACCCGTCAGCTGTCCCCAAACTGAGGACACAAGCGTCTCCAGTGTTTTCGCCGCTAAGCCGGATTTTCACTCTTTCTCACCAAGCGAGTCGCCAAGACACTTTTTCAACACTAAATCTTCCTCCTCCTCCTCCTTCCTTTCTTCTAGTGAATTCTGTTTTCAAGCTCATGTGGAAAAATATTTTTCCTGTTGCTGAAAGATGAGGTGTTAGTCGCAGAAAAGAATGGTTATGAGGCAGTGAGGACTAGATGGGAACAGCAGCATAGATGGGAAGTGGTTTTCTGGTCCTTAATCACACTTTGTGGATTCAAACGCCTGTTCCCGCCTCTCTGTTCACACAAAGCGCTGGGATTTTAATACTTCTCAATTTTAATGTCTGCATCGCCTCCTGGTAAATATCACAACATTTACAGAATATCGGGACACAACAGCGAGCTTCAACATCCATCCCACCCGTCACCTGCAACACAAGCGCAAAGGCAAGCGAGATGCATCCTAACATGAGATAACATAGATAACATGACCCTGAAATGTCAGTTAATGCATCAAAAGCTCAATTCGATTTTTAAGACGTTCAAAATTAGAAAATGTGAAACACAAGCCTCCTGAAAAGTGTTTCCAGATTTAATGTGGTTCACAGCCTGTTTTTAAATCTTCAGTGTTTTCAAATCCTACCAACTCTCTTCCTTATTTTTATTCAATTTCTGAAAGATTATCTGGATTTACTTAAAAATGTTATTTTTGTTGTTTAAATATTAACAGTGCATTTATTAGGACATCTCGGTTGTAAAAAGGCTAAAGAATAATTTATATTTTATTGCAGCAACAGAAATCTTTGAAAAATCCAAACATTAATTTTTATTATATGTACAAATCATTTAAAAACATCCCCCATGTCGCCATCATTGGTGATATTCAGTTAGGTACTAATTAATAATTGTAACTGTAACTGAAGCATTTTTGAATTTCCTTTTTTAAATTAGGAACTTTGAATGAGTCAAAAGTGATTTTCCGTTTCTCTGGGTTGTGGAGGTGATCCCCTCTTCAAAATGGGAAAGACAGGAGAATGTGCAACTTTTAAAAAACCTGTTTTAATATTCATATGTCAGGAAATTACAGCAAAATAGGTTTTTGTTTAAATGTTCTCACACCTAAAGCCAGAATAACAATAACACAATTAAAAGGTGGAAAACTTCACTCAGCTCAGACTAAAACTGACCACTGAAACACGAAGAAACAAATAATGAAGCAGATAATAAAGGCATAACATGAGCTCCTCCTGTGAGCCTTTATTCATCTCTGACGACGTTCACACAGCAGATCGTGATGCTTTTGTGTGGTTGTTCATGTTACCAGACTTCTGTGTGAAAGGTTTTCGTCCCTAATGTGACCCGAATGCATAGAAGAAGAACATAGACGTCACACGGCAGGCTATTGTTTACAGAGGTAATGGTGTATAGAGCAGTCTGTGGGTCGATTTTAAAGTTTATTCAGGAATGAGAGCCGATTAATATCGTCACAAAATCAGAACAACACGATTTGCTGCGTCTGGCTTCTTCTGATGCAGAATTATGCTGCATGTCTCACATCAATGACATAAAATGAAACATGACTGTTCAGATATGTATCCGCTTTAGTTCCACACATGGATGTGGCACAAATCAGATTTTTAATATGGAAAAAGTCAGATATGGGTTCCATTTTGGGGAAAAAAACGGATTTGTGTGCCTCTGTGTGAACTTGGAACAGGTGGAATCAACAGGCGGCTTAAGGAAGAGTTTGGGATCAGTTCTTCTGTTTCCATTTAAACTACTCTGGTTTCTATTTTGAGAACTTTGCTGCTGTGAATCTTTTTTGCATCCCAGAGGAAAGACCCTGTTTTAATTTTTTTGTCTTTTCATCACAGCAAGGAATAAAAAAAACCCTTCCGTCACCACATAATTCTTCACACACTTTGTCACATGTTATTTATTTCTTGCTCCCAGCCTCCTCACCTCCTAAATCCTTCGTCTTCTCCCGTTTTCTCGCCCCCCTGCCCCCATCTCCTCTCTCCCTCGCTCGCCGCCTCAGACTTTGTCCTCCTCAGCATCCTTCACACTCCCTCTCCGTTTCCATCCCTCTCTGTCCCTTCTCATCGGGACGAGGGTTCTCCGGGTGCCTCTGACAGTGCTCCTAATTAAGATGTAAAACTGCGGGCAGCAGGTTTCTGAAGGTTACACTGTCTATACCGCAGGAAGTGATAAAGAATGGAGCCACTGATGACATGTGACATTTTCAGCGGGGATGATGCAAACCGCGGCTAATGAAGCCGGAGCTATTGAGGAGAAAGCAAAGGGGACAGGGGGCCTCTGTGTGTGTGTGTGTGTGTGTGTGTGTGTGTGTGTGTGTGTGTGTGTGTGTGTGTGTGTGTGTGTGTGTGTGTGTGTGTGTAGACATTTGAGATTTGCATGTGTGTGTGTGTGTGCAGGTTTTGCTCTCAGGGCCTGTGGGAGTTCAGGGGCAGAATATTTAAGTTAATTAGACAGGTCAAGTACACGAGAGGCTGCGCTGAACTTGGACTCGCTCGGTGCGATCCTCCTGCTGGCTGAGGCTCGTTTCAGCGGAGATGAGCCTGTGGCAGCGTGTTGGTTCAAGTCATGATTTACCTACTTCATCATGGTGATTTTTTTACATTCATAAATATTTGCATACTGTCAAAAAGTTGCAGATTTGTTCCGAGGGAATTTATGCTCCTGCACTGCAAAAACACAAAATCTTACTCCTTTTGGCATTTTTGGTCTAGTTTCTATAGTCTAAATATCTTAATACACTTGAAATAAAATAACTTACAAGTAACTTTTCATGGATTTTTGCACAGGGTTAGTGATCCCTAACTGGGACTCCACTGTAAAACTAAGCTCTTAGCTACACCCTGAATAAATCTTCTATTACTTTTACTCATGCAGTCATTGTGAAATTGTGAAATTCATTAAATAATTATTTAAAAACATCAAAAATAATTTAATCTTACAAAAGTGAAGGCATACATTTCAGCTTAAAATGCCCATTAACCACGGTTACTTGCAACTCAGTCTTCTTTACATTAATGATGGATAAATATGAATCAGAACAAGATAAACTGGTTCTAAACTCAATTAAATCTAACCTCAAGTTAACTAAAAAAAAGTGTGAAACTTAAGTACATCCCATAATTCTACTGCTGGTCAACCCAGCTTTAAAAGTCTTCCTGTCTTCCTCCTTCAGTCTCATGTAGTTGTGGAGGAACTATAGCCAAACTCATTTTTCTATTATTAAAATTTCACTTTCAAAGTTTTGTCTGGACAAAACCACTGAAATATGTCTCACATAAAGAGTGAAACATCAGTGACCACCAAAATATACAGAAAAGAAGTTTTTAAAAGTTCTCTAAAGTTTAGCTTTTATAAAAAAACTCACTGAGAAACAAGTTCCTTCCCGTGTAGCTGGAGTTGAATCCATGCATTCGTTTTCAAGAGGAACAGATTTTGTGAACAAATCTTTAAGTTTTTTCACTGCTGGCATGAGCCTGTTTGTTCTTTTTGTGCAGATATAAGCTGTGTCCATCCCACATTTCCGTCTAGATGCTATATTGATGCTAAATCTATAAATCTAGTTTCCAGGCTCTCATCCAGGAAATTAGACGTATGAAATCTATAGACTGTTAGGAGAAAAACAGAACTGAGGCATGGGTCGAGCCGCTCCGTCCAGAAACCGAACCGAAAAGCGGATGCATAAAAAATGACAGCTGGCGTTTTCCTTCAAATGAAGTAATCTTGACACTCTGTGCATAATGAAAGGCTACAGGACGAGGCGTCGCTGATTAACATGCATGTCGCCTTAACAGTACAGCTTGACTTCCTCAAAGAGGAAAAAAAAGAAAACAAGTTGGAAACATTCACCAAATCGCTCTCGGTCACTCAGCGCGGCATCATGTGGCCCCTCCTGCCCGCGCTCCTGCAGCATGCAGATCGTAATGAGGAACATGGCCACTAACCTCCCCATCAGGAGGAACAGCAGCACAGGTTTGGCCTTCATAATGCTGCGCGACGCAGAACGAAGCTGCTCCAAACTGTGGAATAATTACGCTCAGTTTGGAGTGTTTGAGATGAGGCTTCGGGCAACTGTGAACGGCTGAACTCTCCCAACATATGCAAATAAATTAACATAATGCCTGCTCCTCGGCTTGCTGCTCATGGCAGCAGTGGAGGTGGAAACGAGGGTCGACCCGCTGAAAAGCTGCTTGATGAATCTGTGCTAAAGAGGAGCTGCTTGAACCGCAAAAAAGAGCAACAAACTTCCTTTTCTCATTCAGAAGTCGACTCATTTTCTAGTTTCCATCTGAACTGAATATTATCAGCTGATATTTTTAAGTTTCCTCTGCAAGCTATCATTTAAAACTTTGAAATAACTTAAGTGGATTTGAAGGCACAACTGAAACAAAAACCTAAAAAAAAAAAAAACTTGTCAGCCTACAAACATAAGTCTTGGTTTGATTAAAGTGAACTCTGTGGTGGTTTAAATGCAAAGTATGTGAATGCCAAATTTAGGGCATTCTGGGTAAATACAGTGTAAATAAACACAACAGTTTTGCAAAGTAGGAACTTCCCTTTTGTCTTCTTTGGAGATTTTCATGTTTCATGTTCCTTCAGAGGTTCTTAGTGCAGCGCCTCCACAGGCGAGGAGGGGAACAGGTTTTTCGGGTGGTTTGGAATTATAACAAACTTTTTGGTCTCCAGTTGAACTGACTCTACCGGACCATCAGCTGTGAAAGCACCTTCAACTCAGCAGCGCTAACCCTGTTACCTCAGATTACTAAACATTTCTCCCAGAAAAGTTTTGTCAAGAATATTTAGGAATTTTGTGACTGGCCCTTTTTTAGATTCTCTTTGAATCATGGAGATTAATTCAAGCATTTTCCAGCTTTGTGTTTCCACTTCTTCACTTTCAGAAGTACTAAACTGGTGTGTGGTGGCAGCAACAGGAAGTGTGTGCTGGTCAAACGGACTTTTTAGGTCCCACTTTAGACGAAGATTTGAGCCCAAAAGAATTTGGAAACTAGATGCCTTTTTTATAGCAAAGATGCAAAATCCTTTTTAGGTTTTGGATCTGCAAACAATAACATCCATTTTGTACCAAAACAAAAAATAACAATAATGCAACTACTTTATTTTTGTATTTTAGTTTTTTTATTATTATTATTTTGGCTCTCATGGCAAAAAGTTTGGACACTCTGTTTTCGGCAGAAGTGGAGTTTGCAGAATCTCTCTGCATTTGTGTTTCCTCTAAGCTTCGTCATCCTTTACGTTGAATTTGGTTCCTTCATTGTGTTGCAGCTGCATGTATCCTCCAGCAGGCCTGATTCAAACGTCTGCATCCTGTAAACGCCTGCAGAGACTCCTAAAACGTGCAGCTCAGTGGAGCCTGAGGACGCCGCTACAGATGGCAGGTGTTGGGATGGAAAGTAAAAGAGTTCCATTGAAGCATAGCAGGAGGATGTCAGTGTACATACAGCGCAGTGTTCTGCCCGCTCGCTCCTAAGCTGCTAAATCTCACATACGACAACTCGACAATCCTCACAAGTTCATTGGTGTGAGCATCTGAGCCCGATGTGAACTCTAGCCCAAATGTGACACGGTGGCTCTGGCCATATGCAGGCTTTTCACCCCTCCTCTCTGCGCTCGTGCTGGTGTTGTGAGTACACGAGTCGTGCCTGTTGGCCGTGGCAGCGCTCTGACTCACATAACCCCTCGCAAAAGATCGGGCCAAGCTCCCTCAGCCCAGGCCGAGCCAGGCCATCTCCGCCTAAGACTCTAATTGATTTGATGAACTTATGTGCTGTTCACACCCCTTCCCCAAACAAACAAGCCTGCCCAAGACTCGTCTCCGCTGAGACAAAGAGGCGGCGCCCGCCCTCCTCTTGCGAAGCGGCATCCTGCGAGCGCCTGAGAAGGCAGCGCCGGCCTGCCAAACTTGCTAATTTCACTGCTGGGCCTCGGGGAAGGCTGGAGTTTGCTGTGAGACGATTCATCATGCTGAGAATCGGGGCTCCCTCCCCCAACGCTGTACCAGCTCACAGGTCAACCCGAGTCGACTGAAGTTCAGAATAATTCACTGTTTTCTCTCAACGCGCCGCTCTCACAGCGGAGCGTTGATCATTCAGGAGACTTCAGGTCTCCAGCATCGCAGCTGCTTCTTATCTCCACTGCTTTCTGCAGTCAGTCTCTCCAGGGTGAACACAACTGATTATTTGTTTATGAGGACACTGAATCATTTCTTTCCTAAATCCACATTGTTAAATCTGAAAACAAATTAAGTCAGATTTCAACAAAAAAACACAATGTTCTGGATCAGAGTAATGCAGCTTTATCACATTTTTATGGATGTTTCTTGGAATATTGATGTAAACTGATCATCCACATTCCAATGGGAATGAAGTCTTGCAAACTGGAAACTGGACAAGGACATTTTAATGTGTGATGGTCTGTCCAACATCTGTAGGCGCAGCAAACCTTTAGCAATATGTGACAAATGGTGAAGATTTACTGGCAGGTGTGTTTTCTTTCAACACACTGTGCGAACACCCAGAGCAGACCACATTGTTTAAGTGTGTTTGACAAACAGTTGGGTCACCAATGTCACAGGGTTTTATGTGGACAATGATTCCAAACAAGGGACGGCATAAACAAACGAGGTTCAGAGTAATTTGTTGGGTTTTCTGTTGTTGTTGTTGTTGTTGTTGTTTGCTCTGAGGGCACTGAACCGTGTCTGCTATTTCTCAAATCCACATTGTTGAATCTGAAAGCAAATTAAGTCAGATTTCAACAAATAACAAAATGTTCTGGATCACAGTAATGCATCTTTATCACATTTTTATCGACTTTTTCTTGGCTTATTCATGTAAGCTTATATCATCCTCATTCCAGTGAGAGTGAGGTCTTTTCTAGCAAACTGGAAACTAAACAAAGTCATTTTGATCTGTGGTGGTCTGTCTAACATCTGCAGATGAACCAAACCTTTGGCAAATACCAGGTTTTGTCATTAAAAGAAGTTTCTGTGTGGTAAACATCCGAGTCGCTAATGTTGGATTCTAAACGACATAAAACATGAACATAAAAGACGAGATTTGGGGTGATTTTTCATTTTTTCTGGCATTGGTCAACTCTGCTGGACAAACGTCTTGGGACAGATTGTAGCTGCACCATTTTATCTAGTTTTAGCTTTCTAATGTATTTTTGTGTTGCCACTGCTGTTCAGCATGGTAGATGGTTTATTTAATGCTATACTACTGTTAGCATTTTCACTAACATTAGCATTTTAGCTGACGATAATCTGACTCACAACTTAAATGCTATGTTGGATGCAAACATAGATGCAGGAAATGAGGAAAATGATCGTCTTCGTAACTTAAACCAGTAAAAACGTGTTTCTGTTCTCGCTTCGTGTTTTCGATGTGGTCATCACTCATAGACTCTGAGTTTTACTGCTGGACCACCTCCTCCAAACAGACCACCACCTCCTCCCAACAGACCACCTCCTCCCAACAGACCACCTCGTCCCAACAGACCACCTCCTCCAAACAGACCACCTCCTCCCAACAGACCACCTCCTCCCAACAGACCACCTCCTCCCAACAGACCACCACCTCCTCCCAACAGACCGCCTCCTCCCAACAGACCACCTCCTCCAAACAGACCACCTCCTCCAAACAGACCACCTCCTCCCAACAGACCACCTCCTCCCAACAGACCACCTCCTCCCAACAGACCACCTCCTCCAAACAGACCACCACCTCCTCCCAACAGACCACCTCCTCCCAACAGACCACCTCCTCCCAACAGACCACCTCCTCCAAACAGACCGCCTCCTCCAAACAGACCGCCTCCTCCAAACAGACCGCCTCCTCCCAACAGACCGCCTCCTCCAAACAGACCGCCTCCCCCCAACAGACCGCCTCCTTCAAACAGACCGCCTCCTCCAAACAGACCGCCTCCTCCCAACTGACCACCCCCTCCTCCCAACAGACCACCTCCTCCCAACTGACCGCCTCCTTCAAACAGACCGCCTCCTCCAAACAGACCGCCTCCTCCCAACTGACCACCACCTCCTCCCAACAGACCACCACCTCCTCCAAACAGACCACCACCTCCTCCAAACAGACCACCACCTCCTCCCAACAGACTGCCTCCTCCAAACAGACCACCACCTCCTCCAAACAGACCACCACCTCCTCCAAACAGACCACCACCTCCTCCAAACAGACCACCACCTCCTCCAAACAGACCACCACCTCCTCCAAACAGACCACCACCTCCTCCCAACAGACTGCCTCCTCCAAACAGACTGCCTCCTCCAAACAGACCACCACCTCCTCCAAACAGACCACCACCTCCTCCCAACAGACCACCACCTCCTCCAAACAGACCACCACCTCCTCCAAACAGACCACCACCTCCTCCCAACAGACTGCCTCCTCCAAACAGACCACCACCTCCTCCAGACAGACCACCACCTCCTCCAGACAGACCACCACCTCCTCCCAACAGACCGCCTCCTCCCAACAGACCACCACCTCCTCTAAATAGACCACCAGCTCCTCCCAACAGACCACCACCTCCTCCAAACGGTCTTGGTGTGATTTCTGGGTTCACATCTCTACAACCGAATCACTCCGAGGTGGGAAACGAACCAGAGTTGGGTTTAAACGGACTAAATGCTGTGAGATGCACCCCTTCTCCAGCACACCTGACCCAAACGAATGGCTCCTTGTCAGACCTCCACAGAACCAAATGACTGATAGCAGCTCACCAGAACCAGACTGAGTTGGCTGGTTCCACTGAACTCTGCAGAATATGCGACACCTGCACATCTGCAGGTTGTAGTAGGATATTAAATCCATGCGGTGACATTTTGTTTTGTGGAGTGTGAACTTCATCTGTGTTGGACCAACTTAGGCTCTCTTTTAGTCTTGCAGGCAAGAGAGTCCAGGAAGCAATCGCGTATACAGTAAAGCTCTGGGGATCATTTTTATATAAATGGTTACATGACATTCCTCCATAAATAACACACTCTTCCTGGGTGGAGTCCTCTCCTCCTTAGCCTCATAAAGTTCAGTTCTTGTTGTTCCTGGACCGACCGCTCCATTCTCTTCATCCAATAAACTTTTACATCCCTTAAATTGATAGTTTTCCAAACTCAATAGCTCTAACATTTCTACTATCTAAAAACTTAAAGAAATCACCAAAAAATAAAAGTTTAAGGTAGTTTGAATCATACAGGAACTGCTAAATGTTTTTAGGATTTTACAGAAATATAAAAAAGAACATTCTCCATTGAGTCTGCTTATCCCAAATTAAATGAACATTCATTTAGTCTCTCTGAACGAAACCCGCAGATGATTCTTCATGTTTTTCTGCATCGTTTTGTCATTTTACACTCACTGCAAAACCAGAAAATCTTTCCAAGTATTCTTGTCTAGTTTCTGGTGGAAATATCTGTTTTGTTTTATTTTAATTGTATTAACGTACAAGTAACTTTTCAGCAAGACACAGGAGCCTGTTTTAAGTCAATAATTTCTAAATTATTGTCATCTTATTTCAAGTGTACTGAGATATTTCCACTAGAAACTAGACCAAAAGTACTTTGTAAGATTGTGTTTTTGTTTTATGTTTCTGATTTCTTTGTAATGAAATCAACTGAGCCATCATTCCAGTGTTTACTTTAACTGCACATCCCAGATGCGCTGTTAGGATTTCTCACAGGATTCTTGCACCTTCTTGTAGATCCAGTTGTGAGAACACGGCTTACTCTAAAAAAGAAAAAACAGAATCTCTCGAAATCCATACAGGAGCTTTTTGATGAGAATGCACAAGAATTAAAATTTTAAAAAGCAACAGGCTGTCAAAACAACCAAAGTAAGACATTTTCCTTCCACCATGGAGATTTGATTGAAAGAATGTGTTAACCTCTGAAAGGTCTCACATTATACGTCGTTTCTTCCCAAACCGTCATGGAAACTCTGGACAGAGTCATGTGAAATATGTTGGATGTACATTTGGAAAAGGCGGAAGGCGACGCAATCTTTCTTTCTCACTTTTTCCAGACTTGATGGAAACCAAACAAAGAAGTGTAATAAATATGACTCGCATATTTCCAATTTCCACCCAGCAAACAGTTTCGTTCGTTGTCCTGGACTAATGGCATGACGTCCTTTTTAATGTAAGACTTTAATTAGATATTCCTCATGGTTTTTTGAAAAAGGAGAGTGCAGGTTGCTGAGGGACATTTTTTTAAACATTACTGGAGGCGTATGAATATATTTGTGCCTTTATGAATTTGAAAAAATTACAAATTTTAAAATCCCCCCAGTTTTTTTAAAATTGTATCATTATACCAAACTGAGAAAAGATCAGTTCATTAAACTGATTAAAAACCTTTACAACAGGAGGTCGAGGCCTTTTGCCAAAACTGTCAACTCAAAAGTTTATTTTTAAAAACTAAAATCACCAAAAATGTGTCAAGCATGAACAAATTTAACTAAACAGAGTAATCAGATTTATTTTGTAAATCCAAAACATCAAATGTTTGCATCCAGTTTGCTTATTATTTTGAGCTCAAATGAAGAAAACTGAAAAAAAAATAATCTAGGATTCAGATCTTAATACATCAATTAAAAGCGGCGTTGGGTTCACCAGGCTGGATTTTAGAGTATAATCAGTAAGAAGATTTGATC
The DNA here is from genome assembly GCF_051168715.1 of Poecilia mexicana. NCBI lineage: Eukaryota > Metazoa > Chordata > Actinopteri > Cyprinodontiformes > Poeciliidae > Poecilia > Poecilia mexicana. The sequence continues at coordinate 4,052,272 of NW_028263378.1, forward strand.
CTATTCACCATAAAAATAGAAGGAAGCCAGAGCGCTTGGAAATTATGGATCATTTTGCGTTACATATAACATTTTTGTTGGTATATTTTAATTCAAAAATCATAGTTTTGTCCTAATTTATTTAATTCAGTTTTCAATTTTTTTTGTCAGGGATCACAAGTGGAGCTTTAATCTAAGTTTCTGCTATGGAGGTTTAGGTTAAAATATAAACATTTAAAATCTCCATAGGAAGAAGAAAAAAATTCCTAACATGTTTGGATTGAAACCTTTTCTTTCACATTTCATCATCAATGTGAACCGTTTCCTTCCTTCAGTACGATCTGCTTCCCTTTGCCAGGTTCTTTTTTCTGGTCTCGTCATCCTGTTTGGTTTGGGTTCATGCGTCCTGCCTGGTGTGTTTGTGTGGGCTGCTTAAATCCCAGTTGTCATTCTCTCCCACTGTGTGTGTTTTTGCTCACATCTTCGGCGCTCAGGTCGCATTAACCCACTTCTCTCAGTTCATAAACAAAAGGATGGAAAAGCTCCCAGGCTCCTTCACGCCGTCCTGAAGTTCCCAGCGCCACTGACCGACCGGCGCTTTATTTACCGCTCGTATTAACATGCAGCATGATAAGCATATTTTCCTCAGCGCGACTAACAGGATGCTTTATCACCCTACGCAGATTCCTCCCTGTTAGTTTACAGCCTCGTAAATAACTTTTCTTCCAGATGAGATTTAACGCCCAAGTTTCTGCTGCAAAATCAGATTCGACTTTCAACAAGAAGAGACATTTTGGTTGTGAAATACTCCCCCCGGAACGTTAAATCACGCCTTTGCTTCATAAGCAGGAACACGTTCAGAAGATGCAACGCGACAGCCGAGTTACAAGTGAAAATTATGAACTGGTTTGGTTTAAACTTTTAAGATTTCCTCTCAGAAATCACCTGCTAAACTTGTATATTTTCACTGCGTGGCGGCGCTGAATGATAAACAGGTGTGGTTATAATTATTATCTGAAAATATCCCAAATCAACGGGAACTTCTCCCTCTGAAAGAGACCGACTATGACGACGCAGCTACAGATGTTCCTGCTCTGACAAAAGAGGAAATAACCCCCAAATTATCAGAGAAACTAATAATAAACTAATTCATCAAGCCACGCTGCAATTATCTCCTTTGTGTCTGTGATTAGACCCGATTTCCCATTAATGCTTTTGTTTTACCTTTGCTGTAATTGTAGTTAATCATGTCAACGGCGGAGAAGCGTCGCATGTTTTTGGCAGCGTCATTATCTGCAAATCTGCATCTTTAATTTGTTGATTCCCTCTTTAGCGGAGAGAAGTGCGGATGTGATCTCCAGCTCCATGATTACGTCTCAAGGAGCCGAGACTCCGAGCCGAGAAAGCTCTTCCCTTTCTGCTGCCGGGAATCTAAAAAGTGAATAAAACGCAACTTTTTGTTGCCTTTTTTGTTTTTGTTTTTTAAGATCAGCCTCACCTTTGACCCCTGGAGCAGGCACAAAGCCAAATCCATTTCCCCCTGCATTAGCCTCATCCTGGATTTTAATACGTGGCTCCCTGTAGGAAGGGAGCCGCCCACACCCAACCCAAACACCGCGCCCCGTCTTGACAGCTCACTCCAATTACTGGCCCTCCTTGTCGCATGGCCTGCATCTCTGCTCAGAGCAGATTGCATGTGACCCAGTCCAGCAAGCCGCTGGTGGAAATGGGGGGGAAATGAGGGAACCATGCAGGAAACAGGAGAGTTGAAACCAGCATTTCCCAAAAAAATCAGACACTTATTCTAAAAATATCTCTAGACAATACCTGTTCAGGGTATCTTAAATTCATGAATCTAAAAGTAAGGCCTTAAAATGTCTTAAATTCATTGAAAAACAGTAAGTTCAATTAAAATATATTCATCATAGGTCTACAGTTTTTTTGTGGAAGGACTATTTAATCTAATATTTTATGTAGTTTTCTTTTTTCTGGTGTTACTTTGAGTCGCTTTCAGACATCACTGCTTTCTGAGGTGGTTGTAAGTAGCTACCTTTTACCCTTGTTAACTAGCTAACTAGCAGGAATAAAACTACTTGGCTAACAAGCTAAAAGGCTAGCAGGCTTTATCCTTTACCCAAACTTTAGCCCTGGTTACTAGCTAGCAAGCTAACGAGGGTAAAGCTAGCAGCTGTTTTTTTTTTATTTTTTTACATCCATCAAGTCCAAACTTATTACCAGTTGGCTGGACGGTGTTAATCTTAGCCTCTGGCTCACTTCTGTTGTCAACCCAGATGATTTATTTATTTACCATTTTCTTTGGTACATTTCTGTCATGATACAGGTTTTAAATTTGATTCATAATGTTCTTAAAAAGTCTTAAACTTGAGTTGGTGAAACCTGCAGAAACACTGCTGCTATTAAAGGGTCAAACAGAGAATCTGTATTTAATAAAAATGTCAGAAATTCAAAGTAGCTGTCACCTTCACCCAAATGGATTCAGTTGATTAGCTGTAAGTTATTTTCAACTGATTCTGTGTGTAAAACAGAAATTTGTTGCTTTGCGTCACGGTTTGCCTGATAGATGCTGTTTCAGTTATCAGCAGCTTTGTTTACTTAGAGCATGTAAAACCCTGATGTTTAAGCAACGGCGGGCTTTGGGTCCATCTGCATAAATGAGAGGAACAGAGGCTGAGCACACGATGCATTAAAGAGCTGCTTGTTGATGGCGCCGTGGCCTGCAGACACGATGTGAGCTTATGTTTCTGGTGCAGTTCTGAGTGTTTGTGGCGTCTCTGCCGGCCGCTCTGGGAGGACGTTTGTGCTGAGGACGCGTAATTTAAAAGTACAGATGAGCCCACTGGCTCTCTGCGGACGCTGATACTCTGTGGCACCCAGAAGGGAAATTAACAAATGGCCTCTTGTTTATTTTTGGTTCGTGTTCAGAGTTCTTGCTCCGAAGTGTTGCACATGTTGCCTGAGCTGTTCCACCGCAGAACTGAGCTTCTGGGACATGAAACAGCTGCGTGTCCGCTGCAGAGCTGCCTTTCTTTTCTTGTTGTTTTCCCTTTGATTTTGATGCTCCTGCAATTTATTTTAAAAGATCTTCATTTCTCATTATCGTTGTATTGTTTTCAGATATAAGAAGTCGTAAATACATCCAGGTCTTCCAGATTTGGTCTGCAATTATAAGGAGTGAGGTAAAAGTAATTTAGTTTTTGTGTTGTAGTTCTGGTAAGAGAACTACAAGTCCCATGATGCAGTGCAGCAAAAAGCTCTTTATTAGGGCTATAGATGTAAAAATAGAGGCATCACATTCCAGTCTCTAATCTTTAACAAAGGCGTAAAACATGATCCTTCCTGCTGTATTTCAAAACTGAAAATAAATTGGTTTTTAAATTACTTGCTGAGATCCCACAGCTAAATTAAGACAAGAGAGCAGAAATGTCCATTTACTTGTGTTTTTTGGCCTCTAGGCCTCCTCGATCAGGGATCATCTTAATGCTAATCTGTGTTTCTTAAGCTGCCAAATAAGAAAAAGACAGTATGATTATAAAATACTTAGTCTGAGATGTTCTGGATTCCAAAAAAAGATCTAAAACACCATTTACCATCTTAGAGACTCAGAAATGAACTCCAGTATTTTGTTATTCCATGAATTATGAAAGAAAAGGTGATAAACTCCAACCTGATGAATATGTTTAAATCAAAAGAGCGTAATCTGAAACATGTCTGCAGAGGTGTAGTCAGCAGTCTTACATCTAGAAGGTTTGAATTCTTCATTGGTGTCTTTCTACATGTAGGCAATGAATGGAATGGATGAATTTGAAAACTAAAATAATGTTAAATGGAAAAGGTTGTCCGTACAACATTAATTACATGTATGTAAAATTAAGGCTTTAAATTATTTTTTAAGGTAAGTTGGCCTTACTTTTTCATATTTTTTTCACAGGACTTTACTGTCAGGCAAATGATTTGATAGCTAGCTAACGAGCTTTTTGCAACTATTGTGGGTAAATACCACTTTGTCTGCAGTTGACTGGATGCATTTCTGTGGAGGTAGAGGTCTTAAGTTTTATAATTCTCTTAAAAAGGTTTTTAAAAATCTTGAATAAACCGTGTAAATCCAGAAAACCAGCTGAGACGCTCAGAATTACACTTCAAAAATGCAACATCTTACCCAGTAATTTTGGTTTATATTCTTGGGCAAATATCTTAGTAAACTTGAAATAAGACAAAACTAAATTGAAAGTAACTTTTCAGAAAGATATAGGAGCTTGTTTTGAGTGAATAATTTCTTAATATTGATCAAAAACCACTAGCTGAACGGGCAGATGGTTTCACTTATAACACCACATGTAAAATCTGTGAAATAATCTGTCAAAAGAACAAACAATATTAAGAAATTATTTACTTAAAACAAGCACATATCTGTTGCAGAAAAGTCACTTTTAAGTTAGTTTTGTCTTATTTCAAGTGTACTAAGATATTTACACCAGATCGAAAATACTTGGTGAGATTCTTAATTTTTGCAGGTTAGAAGTAAACATCCACTGATTTATGTGGGATTCTGACAATTTTGTTGAGAATCCCGAACTTCATTATGACATTTTGTAACGATGTGTTGCATTTCAAACCATCTGTACCGAGTCCAGGTGTTGTCTGGACACCATTTGTTTCTGGATCTTTTGCATTAGATTCCAGATTTGCTGGAGTTTTAAAGTGTCAACCTGCAGTTTTCTCGTTCCAATCTGCTTTTCTGCTCAGGTTCAATCAGCACTTACATTTTTAGAAACCACGCACAAGTCTGGAGAGGAAGTATTTAAACTTTTATTAAAAGAGCCATGGCTGTGAGCTGTGAGTAGTTCTTCCTACAAGCATCTGTTTGATGCTACATGCTCTTAAAAATAAAATAAAAAACAGAAAAGGGGGGCTTTTATGAATGTGTGACACAATGGACGTTAAAACCTGCAGCGTGTGAGGAACCGTTGGGCGGGGATTCGGGTTTCACGGGTCGTAAATGTGCTGGCTCCCAGCAGGGGAAGGTGCACTTTCTAAACTGGCTCTGCGGCTGATGGAGTCGGTCGATTAGCTGGACAGACACTCTGAGTGGAGTGGGTTGACTCGGGCAACGCGAGAACAATCCCTCCTCTGTCTGATCCTGCTGGCACCGCTCCACGCTCGTCCTCCCACGGTCTCCCTCGCTTATGATTATTTTATCATTTTAAATTCTTCATGCCGCATCGCCGTGGCACCAGCCCCGCTCGAGCTCGAGCAGAGCGGCGCGTTGGCCATACAGTACATTCACACTACAGCTATTTGGACGGCGCTCTGGTGTGGCTCTGTCCCGGTCCCTCGGTTGGATTCTGCTCGTCCATTAGTGCCATCTGTGCCTTCATGCGCCGTCTGTGAGGGCCCCGTTGACGCCAAAACGATTGGCATTTCTCTGGAACAACCAGAGGGACGGTGCCCAGAGCTTTTAGCTGCCAATGATGTGCACTTACTCTGACAAAACCAGAGGGTGGTGGCGGTGGTGTTGGTGGTGGTGAGGGGGTGTGAGGAAGCAAACAGGAGGCCCGAGCAGAAAACAGCTGCAGCTTCAGTCCTGCTGCTTCCATGCTTAAGCTTCAGGAGATGCCACTTATCCCTGCATCAACAGACAGAGGATACACGGTTAAAAAGCTCTTTCATCATTTACATTCAGGACGTTTAGCCGGATTTATCCTGCTTAAAGGATATCTGCTTGAGTGAAAAGGTAAAACGGTCAAACTCTGTCTTCAGCCAGCTTGTCCTCGTCGTCACGAGACCAAACCCAATTTTCTCCACGCAGAAACAGAGCGGAGCAAGCAGCCACTGCACTTAGACCGAAACGGTCAAACTCATTTTAATTTGGGGCCACTTCAAAAATCATGAATAAAACTGTCTATTATTAACACACTGTTGAAAATGACACCTTTCTCTGCATTCAGTTTTCACTTCTTCAAACTAAAGAGGCAGTGTTATGTAAAAGCGTTATTTTACAACACAATCAAGTAACTGTCGAAAGAAATTTGACATTGTAATTTAATGGATTGGAATTGTTCCTCTGTCTCTTTAAAATCTCCTGCTCTTTCTGAAACTCCGCCTTCAGGAAGTCATCATAACATGGCTCCTCTATTAACCCTTTAACAACATTTCTATCAATGTTGCACAGAGAAGTAGCTCCTATAATGACCTCAGCAGAAGGTCAGTGCCACCAGGTGTTTGCTAATTGCTGCTGGCTAGTCTGTAGGAGCTGCAGCAGAGGGATGCTCTGTAATGCAGAAGCTTGGAAACTGCACCTCTGAGGAGGAGCTGCGTCTCAAAGGCGGAGCTTCGTCCTCCCAGGCGTTTTGCACAGCTGTATGGTTGCCATGGAGATTAAAGGATTTCTCAAACATGCATGAAAGAATCCAGGCAACACTTAACATATGTTTTTGATGAAAGAATAAGATTATAACGTCATGAAAAGCTCAAAAAAGTTGATTTTGTGATTAGTAAAGTAATCAGACAGTGGAACTTGTACTTTTTCATCAATATCAAGGACATATTTAAGTTTAGTTAGTTAGTTTTGTCTTATTTCAAGTGTACTAAGATATTTGCATTAGAAACTAGACCATTTTGCATTTTTGCAGTGTAACTTAACAAATATAAGAGAGACACCATATCAACGATAACACCCAGTGTTTTTTTTTTTTTTTTTTTTTGATAAATTGCACACAATCCAATTTGCATTCATACTAATGATTGTTGTTTAATATATTGTGCAGCTTTTTGTTCTGCAGGAGAAAAAACTATGACTAGGTTTCATTCCTGAATGTTTCTGACGGACTTCAATATCTTTGGATGTTGCAGAAAGTCTCAGATTCAAAGTAATTAAACCTGCAACACAGGAAAATGTTTAAAAATGTTTACATTTGCTAAAAAATCCTAGAAAGCCTGCAGTTATCACACCCAACTCTGACCGCTAACATTTAGAAGATGTTAACCCTTGTTTCAGAGCAGTGCAATGAATCTGTGGTCGTATATTAATAGGACCATTGTCTTTCATCAGACAGATGATGTATCAACAAATTAAACTAAATTCTTTGTGTGTAAGTCGGATCTCTAAACCCACCAGAAACCCAGACAGAGGAAGCTCTGAATCTTTGTTTGCTGAAGCGTCTGAAGTGAACAGATCCTGAAAGTAACTTATTTTCCAGCATTTTCCACAATTTCTGCTAATACTAACAGTTGTGTGGAGAGTTTTTTTTTTCTCCCACCACTACACCTTATGTGCTTGTATAATCTTTATTCATCTCTTTACAATCCGTAGAAATGCCTGAGTTGTCAGCGAGCATCATGTATTTGGCCGAGTCTCAGGTGGCTCTGATTTCCCAGCAGGCCAGATGGCAGCGCTGTGTGGGCAGTGTGTGTGTGCGCGTGTGTGTGTGTGGACGCAGGGCTGCGAGATGAGGGCCAGTAGCCTTGTGGAGGGAGGATTGCTCACACTCTGGCTCTCTCCTCTGTTCCCCGTGCAGCTGTGCTTCTCCCTCCAACTTGAACTTTTAATGTGTTCAATATGTGGCCGAGGACTCGGAGTAAAACAGAACACATGTCCGGTGGCTGAGACTCGGCAGGCGGGGGGGCGCCGAGGCGACAGCAACACTGCGTACACTTGTTTTTTTAATTAACTTGTCAAAGTCTGGTGCCTCCATCAGACTGAGACGAATACTTGGCACTTTTCAGACTGATGATTTCACTTCCGGTGCCTTCAGATAACGCCTCCGAATTTTACCTGGACTCTGTAACCCTGAGAAGCTGAGAGTTTAAAAGATGTAAAGATTTGGACAACATTGACTGTGTGGCAAGTTTATTTCTTTTGAATCTGATCATTTCTGCAGCATCCAAAGACATTACAGTCCATCAGAATCCCTCAGTAATGGAACCCAGTCAAAGTTTCACTTCCTGCAGAATGAAAAGCTGCACAATATATCGAACATCAATCACCAGTGAAGACTGCGACTTGGATTGTGTGCAATGTATCAGTCACAAAGCACTGGATGTTATTTATAGATGGGTGTCTATTTCATATTTGTCAAGTTGCAGAAACACCAAATTTTACAAAATATTTTCTAGTGCAAATATCTTGGTACACTTGAAAGAAGACAAAATTAAAATACAAGAAACTTTCAGCATGATATAAAAACTTGTTTTAAGTCAATAATTCCTCAACATAGATGAAGCAGATTATTTCACTTATACCGAGACATTTTTCCTATTATACATGAAATAATCGACCAGTGGGATTATTACTTTTTAATCCATTTGAGGGAATTCTTTCCTTTAAACAAACTCCTATTTCTGTTTCAGTGGCTGCCGTACATCACCACAGTCAGGCCTGAAATTTTAGTTACTCTGTTTTTTTTTATTGTATGAATGAAGATGTGTTTAGACGTGATGCTGAAACATTTTAAAAAGATTTCTTTGGCTAAGCTTCATTTTCAAACAAGACAGAATCTAAAACCCCTGCAGCTGTTGCAAACATAGATATTTATTTCTTATTCTTAAAAGAAACTTGTGTGACTGAAAAAACCTAAATCCACTTAAATCCATTTATTCTCATGTTCAAGTACAAACAGAGCAGCAGGAAACACGTAGAGTTGACACTCTAATTAACTGTGTTGATATCTTTATCCACTTTAAATTTGCTGTTTATTTCAATAAAATGTTAGCAGAAAAACAGATAAGAGTTAGAAAAACTAGTGATGAGTTGTGCAGGCGCCCTGTTGCTGTTGGATCAAGTAAAACCTAGATTAACTAAGATACTGTATGGGCTGCGAAGCTCCAATGTGCGAGGAAAAAAAGTCTCTGTTCTGGTAATAAAGTCTTTCAAAGCCCGAAAGCTTATCACTGCAAAATAAGCATCTTGCAACTGGATTACAACTCTCATGCTTGCAAGTGTTTTCACACTCCAGTCCAGATGGGAGCCTCGTTCTGTAACCTAAATAGAAGCTTCTTTCCTCCATCTTTTGTCTTTGATATCGTAAATGTGACACACTATACAGTCGATTAATTCGCCAGTACAAATATTTGGAGAGGAGCTAATACTCCATCAGCTGTGTTTATTTCCTTGTATTTGTCTCCCAAAAAAAAAAAAAAAACTGTGAAGGAGACTCATTTCAAACTTGTTCTGAGCAAACAGACACAAAATGCAGATTTGTTGAGCTCGTAGAGAATTAATGCACTTTGATTTATTCATTAATTGGTGAAAGAGACCCAAGAAGAATCAATTTATTATTAGTTGGACGGCTTAAACTCTACGAGTTGGAAAAATGTCTGATTGTAGGAGGGAATTCGTTTAGATAATATATTCAGGTGGAAAATAATTATTCGGATCTTTATTTTTACACTTCAAAACCGAAAAGTGTTTAATTTTCTGGATTAGTTGAGACGGTTTAGGAAGCAACTCAAATCTACTTGAAAGCCAAGTTTCTCTGAAGAGTTTCTATGGAATATAATCTAAAATAATAAAGAATAAACAATGTAACACACTATAAAATACTAACAATAAATAGAAGTATCGGTAACGATACACCAAGAATCATCTGGTAAACGAAGAAGTGCAGCAGCTCAGAGAACTGGGGAACAGGAAGACATGTATGGTTTTAAAAACAAGTTAAAAATATTAAAATGATGATAAAACAGGAGTAATATTCTCCCTTTTTCTGTGTACTGGTTCAAATTAATGGTTTTCTTACCTGCTGCAGACAGATTTCAGATTTCAGTTGAGTTTACAGAAAAGTGAACAAAAATCCTCCAGCTAGCTAACAGCTACTCATAACTTCTCTGTTTTAGCTCATTTTAGACGTTTACAACTCAAATACAAAATATTTGGTGTTTTCCTTTTTAAAAGAAATGTAAATTTTTTCTCAGTTTTGTTAGCTGAACATCCTCTGATAGAGGTCACCTGTTACTCTAAGCTACGTTTCCAGCTGATCAGTCGATTGATGTCTCACTTTAAGTTTGTTTAAAGTGATAGAAGTCTCAACACTATTAACTGAAAGTGTTGAGATAAAGATAAACTGGTACAGAAATGAGCTATTATACAAGCTCAATCACCTTCATGCTTTAGTCTGGTGTTTGGCACCTTTAAACTTTTTATTCAGCCAAACTGGACTGGATGAAGCGCTGAGAAAACAAATAAATGTTCTTAGTAACTTTTATGAAAACCAGTAAAATGTTAAAAACAATCCAGACTGAATGCTAAGACAGCAGGAGGTCTGCAGGAATGTGCTCCTGCTTTTTGTAGCAGTTAATTGATGAGCTGCAGCTACAGTAAAACCCAAACACTGGTAAAAGTTTTTTAATAACACGTTTATACTTTTTTAAATCTAATGTTTAAAGCAGAAATGCTAATGACTGCAATGAGTTTATGTCACATTTCATCCATCTGCTTGTAAAAACTGAATAACTTTTACTAACTTTGAAACTTTGGTAAACTCTTAGAGCAAAAGTGCCAAACTACAGAATGTTTTATGTTGCTGCAGAGTTGTTTGCTTAAATAATATTTTATTAATCAAAGCAGTTTTTGTCCAATTCCTACCAAATTACATCGATGTATAAAGATGTTCCAAATGATTTGATTTTAAGAAGCACTTATCAACTGCAGAAACAGCTAATAGTATTTTAACAGTTTGTCAATGGGATGAATAGTGAATAAAGTGTAGAAAAACTAACATTTTTCCATAGTATATGGATTCTTCCATACTGATCCAGACGTGAAAACCAGGCCAGCGTGGTTGGATGTTTAACTTGGAGGTAAAGTCAACCATTGTCTCTGGTCGATTCACTTCAACTGTGAGGTTTTTTATTTCAGTTTCTAAGATATTTTTTGGTAGTTTAAACTGGCCTATTTTTAAATTAGTGAGAATTTTAGTTAGAAATTTGATGACATTCAGGTAATCAATTTCCTAATCAGAAAATAGTAATAGAGTCATTTTTGTTACATCAGTAGAAAGCATGTCCCTTCATGCTTCACTGCAAAAACACAAAATCTTACCAAGTATTTTTAGTGCAAATATCGTAGTCCACTTGAAATAAGACCAAACTAATTTACAAGTAACTTTTCAGCAAAATATATGAGCTTATGTCAATTTTTGTATTTAGATTTTAAAAAGTAATAGTTCCACTTTTTTCCAGTACTGAGACATTTTTTCTGTTTCAAGCAGGGAAAAAATCAGCCACTAGCAGTAGTTCTTTTTCCATCTGTATACAAGAACTACTGACTTATAACAAGCTTACTTATCTTTTTGAAAAGTTACTTTTAAGTTATTTTCATCTTGTTTAAGTGTACTAAGAACTGAAGCTGTAATCCTATATGTCAATGAAGAGAAAACGTTCATACGTTTATTTATTCAGATCATTGAAACTCTCTGTTCACAGTGATCTGCTTTAGCTGCCATGTTGGACCGCTCTTGTAAATTGAGAATAGATGCGGCTTTAATCAGTTTAATTTGACGTCACCATTCAATATATTTCCATTAGCTCCAGCAGGAAGCCAGTGGAGTGTCTGTAATTAACCTTATTAATCACAGCCCTCATTTGGAAAAGTCTCTGTGACCCCCACCCTCTCCACCTGACTCACCCACCCGTCACGCTCCCCTCCGACCGTCTGATGAGATTCCTCTGATGCTTCACGCTGACATATTCAGACTATTGTTCCGCCGCTCTGGGCGTCACAGGTGGGCCTCCATCTTCTCCAGCACAGAGCGCCGCTCCCTGCCAAGCCAAACCCCCGTTTGTCCTCTGATCAGGGAAGCTGGAAAAGGTTTGACCGTATTGCGGCGCACCTGCTTCACCCGCTCAGCAGACACCCCTCCGCCCGGCCCGGCCCGGCCCCGCCCCGCGCTGTTAAACCCGTAAAATCCACTGAACTTAGCCGCTCTGATGGCCGCAGCCAAAACAGCATCTGATGTGCCTTATTTGTTGACTGTGTGAGATTAGTTGCAGAGGGTACACGTCGAGGGGCTTACCATGCAGAGATGGAGCGGCGCCCCCCACCTCCCTCCACCAGACACCCACCAGCCTTGCCAAATAATGAGGAATGGAAGACGCTCCAGCTCGTTTAAAGCCCCTTGTCGCAGTCGGTCCGCGCACATTTGGCTCCCGGGCCAGGCTGTGGAGCAGAAACCTTCAGGAAGCCCACCGTCCGATCCGCGACAGGAAGGCGTCTACGAGACGTTTCTGTCTGCAACAATCTGCTTTTGTTTTCCGTTTACACAGCGAAACAGGTGTGCACACATCAGAGGAGCGACTGAGTGCCAGATCAAACTTTTTCAGTCACTCACAATTAAGATCGACTCGTTTCTGTTCTTTGTCTTCCTCTGTGTTTCTGTGGCAGATGGTCCTGCAGAATCAAGTTCCTGCTAAAACAGGAACGTCAGACTCATTTTTATTTGAGGTCACATCAAGAATGTCCTCAAAGGGCAGATTGCAGTGATCAAACAACCCGTTAACACTGCAAAAACACAGGAACTATAGGATATAGGAGCTTGTTTTAAGCCAATAATATTTGAATAGGGATTAAAAAGTTCTGGTTCCGCTGGCAGCACTTTTCACTTATAATGAGACATTTTTCCATCTTATAAATGGAAAAAATCTACCAGCGTATCTGGTACTTTTCTATTTATTGTTAAGGAATTACTGACTTAAAACAAGCTCTTATATCTCACTGAAAAGTTACTTGCAAGTTAGTTTTATCTTATTTCAAATGTTCTAGAAACTAAAGAAACTAAAAACTAGTTTTTGCAACAAATAAACTGTTAAATTTCTCTGAGTTCAATTTTAAAGATGTAACAATTTCTAACATCTTTCCACATTATTGCAGTTTATACGAATAAAAACTAATTTGATTTGAGAGATAAAATAATACTTAAGCACTCAACTGTTATCTTAAGGTTCAGTTAGTTCAACATAAATACTCATGGCGGGCCGGATTTGGCCTCGAGAACCAAACTGGTCTGTTTTAGGAAGCTGACTATGTGACACAGCAATCTGTCTGATTTCTTCACAGGTTCAAATGTTGTAATTATACAATGCAAACATGTCAGAATTACTACTTGGTAAAGAGAAGAGGCAGAAATATCCAAGAACCATCAGACTGAAGAGCCAGATGAAATATTTAGTTCACACAAACCTGAGAATCATATTTCTAGTAGCTCATGTGAAAAAAGTGGCCTGGATTGCTGTGCAGGATATTTTCTCCTTCTGACGTCATTATTGATACTAAAGACATAAAACAACTTTATTCTGCTGTTTTTTATTTGTTAGATCACACAAATTTCTGACTTTTGTTCAGCTGTCAGCCCACTTTATTAGACCGAAACGTTTCAAACTCACCCAAACCTTCAGGAAAAGTCAGATTAGAGCTCATCTCTGTTAAAGGTGATGTTGTTTCTGCTTAAAGATGTAAAGGATGATTTGAAGCAGTTATTTTTCTACCTTCATCTGGTCTAAATGTTCAGTCTGGATCCAGGAAGCTTCATGGTCAGATTTCACCTGGATGTTGGTCAAATTCATGCTTTTTCTATTTCACTTCAGCTGAGTTATTTTCTTTCAGTCGCCACCTGAAGACATTTCACAAAGCAGTTCAGACCCAGTTATATAAACCTGGTTTAAATCTAATACAGTTTCAGCTCCAGGACTCAAATTTTGTGTATTTTCTACTGATTTTTGGATCCTTTCAACGTTTTTCACAGTGCATGTATATTAAAGCTAAGTTATTTTATTGTATGTTTCAAACACTATAAAAATCACCAGGCTGTGCACAAATCAAAACCTGAGACTCTGCTAACTAACAGTTCCTGTAAAGTAACAGTTTGCTCTCAGAAACTGAAAAATGAGAAACTGATGGATGAAATGCAGCCATTTTCTCTCCTCCCAGTTTATTCTCTTTAGAAGAGAAGATAAAAAAAACGGTTTTCTTTTTCCCTCATTATTTTCTCAACCCATTAAAACCGTGTAGGAACCCTGACAGTTGAGGTTATTTCTGAATATTCCAGATATTTTTTGCATATTTTGTGTTTTGATTCCACATAAATTGCACATATTTCAGTATTTGGCTGCATTTTCTTTACACATCTTCCAAAAATATTCAGTGAGCTCATCTTAGTTCCTGAAACGGGCATTAATGGATCTAATTTAGGGTTCGTGTTTGAAATCAGGTTACAGTAAGACAGGAGCGGGTTTGGGGCACGTGTGTGTGTGTGTGTGTGTGTGTGTGTGTGTGTGTGTGTGTGTGTGTGTGGTGTGGTGGTGGTGAGGCAGTGGAGGATTCGCTGTGTGAGAGCTCCCTCTTGGTGTCAGTCGGCCTACTGTTGGTGGAGCCTCAGACACACAACAGGAGGAGCCGGGACTTTACAGGAACCACCGTTTTGTTTTGTTTTGTTTTGTGTTTTTTTTTTTTTTTTTTTTTTTTTTTTTTTTTGTGGCTGTTATTAATGCAGCAAGTTGACAAGTTGATGCTTTACTTTGAACTTTTGCTTTTGGGAAAATCGCCTCTGAATTTCCCATAAATATGGAAATATTCTGTTTGCCACCACAACTTTAATGCTTTTATTTCTTCATCTTTGAAACAAATCAGGAACCAAATGCTGTGTCGATCAAATTGAACTGTTAGTTACGTAAAATGTTTTTAGGATAAACATTAAAAAAGTGAAACCAAACTTTTAATGCTGTGTTTTTGTCTTTTTCAGGGCCGCTGTGTTAATTTCAACCGTGTTCCGCATCAGGCGAGCAGAACCACTGTGTGACGGCAACGGAGCTCATGGCTGCGGACCAGACAACAAATTCAGGGTTATTTTGGTTTTGCCAACGTTTCTTGCAGCTGGAACCACTACACGTTTCCCCGGCCGTCACTTTTTGCACCGAGCTTCCTCTCTTGTTCTCACACGTAGATCTCTGCATCATACCGGCTGAAACATGTAATGTTTTAATGTTATTTTTAACCTCTAACTTATTTACTGCCTGATTCTGAATCTCTTTTTTTGTTTTGTTTTTTTGTTTTTTATAAAAAAAGAAAAAAAACCTAGCGCCTCAGAACTCAGCACTCAGTCTGTGTTAGCTTTTCATGTGCACCAAAGGCTTAACATATTCTGACCATATTGTGCCTTCTGAAAAAAGCCTGGTTTCATGGACACAGACGGAAACTATCTATAAAAAAAGAAAGAAGGGGACTGTTTGCCTTTGGCGTGGAAGTCGGAATAATCCCAGCGGGGCCTCCGAAGTGCAGTAGTCCGTTTTCCTTTTGGCAATGTCTCATCTCGACTCTTCTCCAACTTCAGCGGCGCTGGATGCCCGGCGGCTGCCCTCTGACTGGCTTATCCTGTCATTTTATCACTGAGAAGTGCACACGCATGACAAATTGTAGACGGGACGCCCCAAGGTGTTGGAAGGCACCAAGACTTTGCCCTTTAGTTTTTTTGTCGTTGTTCTTACAGATACCTTCCTTTCATTATGCGCTCGGGACAAGGAAATTAATAGAGCGTTATCGGACCGCAGGACAGCCTTCTGAGCGGGACGCGTCTCCAGCTACGTTTGAGGGATTGATGCCTTCCAGACCTTGACATGGCGCTTGGTGTTTTCGGTTCAGTCTGCTCTCTGCTCAGTAAGGCGTAGCACATCACGGCCGATAAACAGGCCTATCAGTTAGGACTTAAGCTACAGATGCAGCTGCACTCCCTTCGCCTGCGTCACAACTCGCCTGTTCCCCCAGCGCCGGAATATCAAAGTTTAATTAAAATAATTAAAGGCAACAGCAAGCAGCAGCCTGTGAAGACTTGGCTGTCTCTTTTTTATGCCTTTTTGACTTTGAATGACCTATAACTGTGCAACAAAAAGGAGGACACGGCGCCGTGGCAACGGTCCGCCATGTCCAAAACGCAAACCCAAAGCAACGGATGCGACGGACGGATAAGTATTGTTCATTTCCAGAAATGATGCCCCCCTTCCCACCCTGATATCCCCCCTGAAAAATCTGGGGTTATATATTTATATTTATTGTAGACTTCTCAAGCGCGCTGTCATGACGCCAATCCTAAATGATGTTAGTGTGAGCGGAAACACTGTGGGGGAGGAAAGGGGGCAGCTGAAGAAAAAGGCTCGAATGATCCAGTCACTTCGGATACCGTACTTCAGACGCAGAATGGATATTCGAGTCGAAACCTGACAAAGCGTGCCGGCTTTGACGGGAAGCGGTATAGACAATGACCAGTGGCTGGGTCAGTGGGATGTCTCCGTGCAAGCAGGGAAGCTTATCAAATGACACTAAAAATAAGTTCAACAACCATCAAGTTTGAGGGGGAATGAGTCTCACATTCGGGAGTACGCGAGACGGGGCGTCGGGCGGCCAACCCGCTCTAATTATTCCTTTGTTTGGGCGCCGTCCTGATTGGACGGACATGAATAATCCCAGGTCCGATCCTCGGGGTGCGCTGGTATTTCTGTCCTGATTTAAACGCTTTTAGCTCCTTGCATAATTTTGCAGGTTGACATTTAGTTGAGCGCCTGACTCTTTCTGAAATTTGAACACGTAGGCGGCGTCTGCTTCATGTTGCCACTAAGAGCGCAGGAATGCTGTTAACCTGGACTAATGAGGTATTTACATGGCAGTCACAACACGTCACCCTCTGAGCGCATTATTACACATCCTGGTTACACCTAGTGCTGTTCATAGGAAATTAAAAACAACAATAGAATTTTTTTTTAAATTGATTGTGACAATAAAATCAATTATTTTTGTATTTTTTTTACCTGTATTTGTTTGAAATGCTGTACATCTGGTTTTTAATCAACATTTTCAATGTTTCTTAAATTCAAATTGAATTGCATGTTTGTTTGTTTTTACAGTTTTACACACCAACCAGCTCAATAACTAATCAATTTAAGATCATTCTGTCTGTAAAAATGAAGCTTTTTGTATTTTCAGCACCTTAAAATTCAGACTTGAGTCACACAAGTTGGACGTGTGAGCTGCAGACTGAAACACCAAAAAGCATGTTTCTCTTTATTTCTTTTAAATGTTTTATTATTGTATTTAAAGCTTATTTCTGTTTTACACTGTTTTTTATTATTAAAATCTGTTGTGTCAAATACACAAACAGCAAAAAGCAAACAGAGAGTTGAGTTTTTTCTGTGGCTTTTATTAACACGTGTGTGCTGGTAGGGGTGGACACGCTGAAGGCTATCTTTAATTGGGCCCTTACAGATTTATAGGGCCCGACAGTGAACGTGATTATGGTGTGTGTGTGTGTGTGTGTGTGTGTGTGGATGGAGGAGTGGACAGTGTGTAGCCTCTCCCCCGGTGAAGTCGGCTGCCAGAGGCACAAAACGAATCGGAACCCCTCTGAGGTTTCCATCGCCCTAAAAACGAGTTTTTAGTGAAATATGTGTACTGGTGCAAAGTGTGACAACACGCGACCTCAGGTGTGTGTCTGCGTTACACACACCTGCATACTGGACACTCTGCAGCCCAGCATTCATATCCCACCACTCACCAAAAAACTGGGCTTTCAGGTCAGAGAATTAGAATCAAATCATGTTGAGTTCCTCCAAACATTGAGTCTTAAAAATGACTGAAAACATGGTATTTGTTTTTTGTATTTTTAAGGTTTAATTTGTTTTGAATTCTGTGGTTAAAACTAAAAACCCATAACTTGTTTAATTTTTAAATCAAACCTTTGTAGTTGTAATAATTTAAAAAAACTCACACAATCAACATTTCAACCTGGAAACTTGTAAAATATTGAAGCTTTTGCATTGAGGATCTATGTGATCTCAAACATGACAATATTTAAAAAACATTATTTGACAATCAAACCAAAATACAGTCACGTTCCAGTATTACAAATTACTTTTGGCAGACTGCTGTTAATGCTTTTTCATACAAAAATACATAAACAATACACACAATTTAAAATGTCTATAAATATTTAATATTTAAATTCAAGTAAATTTGTCATAATTAAAACAAATATGTCTCACAAAACAAACTTTAGATACATGATTAAAAACTGAAATAACAGCAACGTCTCCACGGGTTAACGCTCTGCTCAATGTTTTAATTCAAAAGGTGGAAGAAAAATGATAATGACAATATGTAGAGATACTTGGCAGAAAAAATAAAATAACTAATATTTTCAACATTAAGTGATCGGTTTGGACCATTTCAGCCAGTAAAGAACAAAATGAGGACACTACATCAATATTTTTTATTAAAATCAGAAATACGTGTAAATAATTTAACTGTTTTGTGTCATTTTCTTATTTGTATTTATCAGTTTCACAGGCCACCATCACATTAAGAGGAATTTAACGCCAACAAGTCTAACAAAAGTAGAAATAAATACGTTTGTATGCTTGTCAAATAAAAGCAGCTCTAATACTTCCTTCTGAAATTGTTGCACTTCCAGAGACAGACAATTAATCGTATTAATCCCTCACAAAGAAAAAGGAGGAAGATGAATTTCATGTGTCGTTCTGGGAAAATAAGCAGTTGGAGGACGAAGCCTCTGTGGAGTTGTGAAGAAAATCTGCCTTGATTATTTTCTGAGAAACAGTTTTATTTTTTTTGTTTTGTTTTTGTTTGTTTGGAGCACAATGATCCAACAACTGTCAGGCTCTAAAATTTGGTCCAGTTTGTAATCTTGTCAGCCTTTATTTTAATGACTTTAATCAAACATTTTGGCAGGTTTTAGTTACAGATTACTGAGGAGGTGGTTTGTCCGAGATCAGTTATTGTGACGTTCTGATAAATAAAACTGTAAATGATCCATCTGCAGTTAAAATGATTTCAATATTTTTTATTCTGACAGTTTGTTTTCACAGTTTACTTCCTACTTGTACCTGACCAGTTCACCTAAACCACAAATTTCCTGTTTAAATCTCAGCTTTGTTAAATTTCACTTGATTCGCTTTGATCAGTCCTGAGCTCAGATCAGCAGGGAAGAAAATATTCAGTGGAAGACTTTAGTTTTCATGCTTCCAGTATGAACTGAAGCAAAGTGTGTGATTCAGATGAAGCAGCTATTAATGGATGTGTAGGATCTGCTGTTTGGTTGTTGTTGTTTTTAAGATTTATTGTAACCTACATTCAAAAAAATTAAATTCAGACAAGGGAATTTAAAAGTAATAAGTTAAATGAACAACAAAAAAACCCACTATGTTAGAAATTGCATAAACAGTTTCATTAATCTGGATAAGAGTTGGTAAACTGATTGTTGGTGTCACATTAAATTTAACTAATTTGGTTTTTGCTGGGAAAAATAGTAAAATAAACATATCAAACTGCAATGTTTTCAGATCTGCTGCGTCACTTTTATATTCTTGTTATTAATCTGATATAATTCAAGACAAATGTACATTTATCAGCACTCTAATGTTCTTTAATGTGTTGTTTACACATTAAACCTTCATTAAGCTAAAGAGAATGTATCAGTTTAAGTCCCACCTGTAAAAGAACAATAAATTACAAACTTATTGTTTTTGTGTTCAAACCACTTATTAAAAGCTCTCCACACCAAAGCAATGCAACAGTGGCAAATAAGAAGTAGAAAAAAGGGCCTAAACTGGATCTATTTTATTGATATTGACTTCTACCTTTTGCTCTTCATGTTGTTAATGATAAATTCGTTGTAACAAACACAAACGGATTTTGGCATGAAAGTCAGAATGTTTCTGTTTCCACTGGTCATCCTGGAGAACGAAGCAGAAACATTTCTGCTGCTCCGACTGGCCCAATGAGTTCAGTGTCCAGATGAACTGCACAACACATTTCAAGGTTTTATGGTTAAAAAGCTTCTGTTATAATTGTTTAAATGCTGTGAATGGGACACCAGAGAAAGTGGAAAGATCTTGACTTTTCTTCAGCTGGTTAGAGCATAGAGTGAAAACACATTGCCCCTCACCCACCTGTTGCTGCACACTGCTAATTAAAAAAATACTAGTTGCATTGGCAGATCATTTCACTTCTTACCCGGGTAAAATTAATTTTTAAAAGTGAACTTATCTGCCAGTGTAACTTGTACTTTCCATCAGTATTCAGGAATTATTGGCTTAAATTAAGCTGAAAAACAACTTATAAGTTAGTTTTGTCTTATTTCAAGTGAACTAATATATTTACACTAAAAAATAGAAAAAAAATACTTTGTAAGATTTTATGTTTTTGCAGTATAAGATATGGGTATATGTGTTTACATTTTTGTTTAACTCTATCAAAATATTAAATACTTGGTGTTGATTTCATTATTAATATAAGGACATTTGTTATTGTCAAGAGACAGAACAACTGTTCAGTTTCATTTATGTGTCCATTAAACAGCGATATAAAAACACTGAGTCCAAAAAATGAGCAGAAAAACATTAAAAGTTTTCCAGAACTGCAGAGAAGCTCAGTTTATCCCACCAAAATGCTCACCGCACATTTTCACTGTTTTCTAATTTCAACAAATAAGTTGCTTGTTTGTTTAATTGCCTTACAGCAGAGCCTGTTCATATACCATGCTGCCACTCAAGCTTATACGTCAGGCAATATGTAAATTCACTCCGTACAAAGAGACACATCGCCATGCAAGAACAAACAGAATAGTTTGGAGATGAAAAAGACATCTGAGAAAAGAATAAAGGAGTCGACTTACCCCAAAGATGTTATGTGTTGAAAGAAGCTTAGGCGCTGCAAATATTTTCTCTTTTTTTTCCCCTGCAAAGTTTTCTTAGTGAAAAATTCACAAATATGATACAAAAGACGTACATGGCGGGGAAAAAAATCAGGCAAAGTTGGAAACTTCTCCCCCCTGAAGGAATAAAGAATCACATGACCACAACACAACCAGAAAGTCTTTACTTTCTTCTATTTTTACGACAAGGGAAAACCACAAAGCAAACTCCTAAATCCACCCTGAGCTGCGCCACAAGGTTCTGTTTTCACAAGTTGATGGAGGCTGCTTAGCCGCCATTAAATTTCAACCTCCACTTCCCCTGATAAAGTTTCTGTGGCAGGCAGGGAATGGGCTTATGCAGCTGTTTCCCCTCCCAAAGCTTCGTCTGGCTTCCCAGGTTATCCCAATTTGCACAGTTGTCTGTGAGATTTGGGAAACCGTGGGATCAAATGGCCGACCGCTGTGCGGTCAGATGCAGAGGGCAGACAGGCCGCTCCGAGAACAGCTTGTTAGAGTTGACACTCGATTTTATGCATTGTATTTCTGAGAGCATTACAAGTAAATCCCCTCTCAGGCGATACGGAGGGGCTGCTGTGGGGCGACGGCTGTGGAAATGCAGGTGGGGGGATTAGGAGAGCTCCACGGTTCGGGATTTCAGGGCTTTATCTTGATGCTCTTTCCCGCCAGCTTCCTGTGAATTTTAAAGCCCAATATACTGTATGTGCTGGTAAAGATTTAGGACCTCTGTAAGATGATTAGGCTGTCGATTTGTGACGGTTTACAGATATTTCTAGACAACAGTAAGACGGAGGAAACCGATACGTGTCAATCCAGAAAGCCCAGATTAGCCAGAAAAAAACACTTGCTCTCAACATGAATGGCATTTTACTTCTTCTTATTCTTTTACTTCTTTTTAGTGTGAAAAAATAAAAAAAACATTGAATCAGCTATTGAGGATATTGGTAAGTTTTTAAGTTGAATCCTGGTGGTCTGGACTGGTT
This sequence comes from Poecilia mexicana, assembly GCF_051168715.1. NCBI lineage: Eukaryota > Metazoa > Chordata > Actinopteri > Cyprinodontiformes > Poeciliidae > Poecilia > Poecilia mexicana. The sequence continues at coordinate 4,073,960 of NW_028263378.1, forward strand.
CTCACTACACTGGAAAAACACAAAATCCTACCAGCTTTTAGTGTAACAAATGAAACAAGACAAAGCTGTCTTACAAGAAACTAAACAAGATATAGGAGCTTGTTTTAAGTTAATTCCTTAATGATAAAAAAAAAACCTAATTTCACTGTTGGATTATTATTATAAAAAATCTCTAAATGTTGATTTTTTTAAAAAGTACTAGTTCTATTGGCAGATCATTTCACTTATAACGACATTTTTTCATATCATAAATTAAATAATCTGTCAATACTTTATCAATATTAAGGAATTATCAACGTAGACTCCTATATCTTGCTGAAAAGTTACTTATAAATTGGTTTTATTTTAATTCAGATGTACTAAGATATTTTCACTAGAAACTGGACCAAAATACTAAGATTTTGTGTTTTTGCAGTGCGTTTTTAGAGGTTTCCGTTTTGTGTTTGCTTTTATGTAAATAACAGAAATATAGTTTCTAGTGCATTTTACCTGCATGAAATAAAGCCAGACTCATTGTGAAAATAACAGATGGGTAGCACATGCACGGCGTTTCCTCTCCCACCTACAGCTACACATGAATAAACCCCTCTTCTTTTAAAGCAGACTGCATTTGCACCTGAATCTGAGTTCAGTGACGCTGCTGCTAGGTATGAAATAATGATGGCGCAACATGTGTGCTGAAGCTCCGCGGGGCGATGCGTGGAGTCAGACGGCTGGGCGAGTTCACCTGTCGGGCCGGAGGGGTCGTCAGGCCGTCTGGAGCCTGCTAATGATCAACCCAAAACATAATGGCTGTCATCTGTTAGCATGGGCCGACGCAGGCGGTCCGCGGCCCAGCTGATGGACAACCCTTTGAGCCAATGGCGGCGGGCTGTGGGGGCCTGGGCTGACCCAGTGGGGGCGGAGGAGCGGCTGTGGACCTGGGTCGAGTCACCTTGCCAGCAGCGGTCTTTAATGAAGCCAGAAAGGAACATTGGCTGGAGGTGTTTGTGTGTAATCATGTCACATTTCCAAAGAGGCCCGAGCAGAGGAGGCAGCAGATCGCCTCTGACTTCTCCAGCAGATGTTTGGAAATGGTGCTAATGTAGTGGATCATGTCTGTGGGTGAACAAGCTGTGAGGAACTCTGATGCTAATAAGAACTGAGTTAACTCTGGTGAAAAGGGGCTTCAGATTTCTATGGTAACAGAATGTGCAGTCAAAATACGTTCACCACGGTATGATGACGGAGTGTGGTTTTATTTCTGTTATACTGAAACTACTGTGCTGTGTTTAGCTGTGACCTATTATGCTTCGTGGAACAGGTTAGGATAGGATTGGTATCGGGTATACAAAATATGTTCATTACATTTTTTGTAAAACATCATTCTTACATAATAAGATTTTAGTCTTCTCATCTCTAACTGTTTTCAGCTCCTTTCAGAATGAGCTGTTTTAGGGCGTCTTGTCACTTTAAATCCAGATAAGCTGCTAGCCACGTCCCCCAATTCAACATTTACACTCCAATGTAGAAATGGCTGCGCAATTACACAACTGTACATATTTGAAAACCAGAAGTGAAGCCTCCTGCACAACCAATGAGAATGCAGCAGAATGACTTAAATGGTAACTCAACAACAAAACTCTTGTCTTTTCCAGCAGCCATTGGACAGCGGTAAAATTAGATGATTAAATGTGCTGGAGCTCTACTTGGGTTGCTAGGTGACAAGGTTTTCACAGCGCTTCAGTTTATTTTAATGAAAGGAGTAGAAAAATATATGTTTCTATAGATTAATGACAGTTGAGTTGTAGTTCTGTCATAAAAATTATATTTTTGTGACTGTGTTTTTATGATGGAAAGCACTTTGAACTGCCTTGTTGTGCTATACACTATAAAAAGTGTATTTGGGCTGCAGTTCATCTTATGGACTTATTTACATTAATTTCACTTAATTATTTTGCTTTTGCTATGACAACTTACTTTTTGTGTTTATTTAACTCAAAACTTACAAATCTTTAACTTAAAGGAACTTTTCACTTTGACTTTACTTAAAACAATTGACAGCGGTCATACAGGGACCTGACAGCCCGTATCAAAGGTACCCGGTACCCCATACTCCCGGTTGAACGTCTTCTCCAAGTCCACAAAACACATGTAGACTGGCTGGGCAAACTCCCATGCCCCCTCTAGGACCCTGCTGAGGGTGTAGAGCTGGTCCAGTTTTCCACGACCAGGACGAAAACCACACTGCTCTTCCGGAGCATTGCCGACAGTAAGTCGGGCTCGTTTCTGGTGAGAGTTGGACTCCGCCAAGGCTGCCCTTTGTCACCGATTCTGTTCATTACTTTCATTGACAGAATTTCTAGGCGCAGCCGAGGTGTTGAGGGGATCTGGTTTGGTGGCCTTGGATCGCACCTCTGCTTTTTGCGGATGATGTGGTCCTGTTGGCTTCATCAGAACGTGATCTGCAGCTCTTGCTGGAGCGGTTCGCGGCCGAGTCTGAATCCGAGGCCATGGTCTTGAGCCGGAAAAGGGTAGAGTGCCTTCTCCGGGTCAGGGGGGTCGTCCTGCCTCAAGTGGAGGAATTTAAGTATCTGGGGATCTTGTTCACGAATGAGGGAAGAAGGGAGCGGGAGATCGACAGGCGGATTGGGGCAGCGTCTGCCGTGAAGCGGGTGCTGCACCAGTCCGTCATGGTGAAGAGATCTACGTTCCCACCCTCATCTATGATCATGAGCTTTGGGTCATGATCGAAAGAACGAGATCACGGCTACAAACGGCCGAAATGGGTTTCCTCCGCAGGGTGGCTGGGCTCTCCCTTAGAGATAGGGTGAGAAGTTCGGCCATCCAGGAAGGACTCAGAGTAGAGCCGCTGCTCCTTCACATCAAGAGGAGCCAGTTGAGGTGGCTCGGGCATCTGGTCCTCACCAGATGCCCGACGCCTCCCTGGTGAGGTGGTCATGTCCCACCGGGAGTAGGGGAAGACCCAGGACACGCTGGAGGGACTATGTCTCTCGGCTGGCCTGGGAACGCCTTGGGGTTCCTGGAGGAACTGGAAGAGGCTGGGGAGGCGGAAGTCTGGGCCTCCTTTCTGAAGCTGCTGCCCCCGCGACCTGACCCCGGATAAGAGGAAGAAAATGGATGGATGGATGGATGGATGGATGGATGGATGGATGGATGGATGGATGAAACAATTGAGTTCAATGCCAGTTTTGTATCCTATGTCTGACCAACTCAATTTATTATGATCATCCAACTCAGTTCATTAAGTCCTTCCAACTCAATTTGCTAAGTTTTTATAACTTAATTCATAAAGGGCTTTAACATGACAAATTTAAGTCACTCTTACTCAAATCATTTATTTTGTTCTAATAAACATTTAAAATCTCTTTGACTTAATTCTACATAAAGTCAACTCAAACTTTTAAGTAATTCCAAACTAAATATTTTAATACTACCAATAATTCTCTTTTTACAGTTTCCTCTAAATACACTCTAACTTAAAAGTTAGAAATCTTTCCCTTAAATGACGTTTTCACTTTGACTTTACTTGAAATAATTAAGTTCAATACCATATTTGTAGCCCACGTCTGACACCATGACTCAAGCTGACCAGGGACAGATTCACCGTGGCTCTGTGGGTAGATTATTTGTCTCGTGATCAGAAGGTTGACGGTTTGCTTCCAGCTTCCTCTTGCCACATGTCGATGTGCCTCTGTCAAGGCACTTAACCGATCTGTGAATGGGTGATTGTGACTCTAGTGTAAAGCGCTTTGAGTGGTCAAAATGACTGGAAAAGTGCTATATAAATTCAGTCCATTTTTTAAAATAAACTAAATGATTTGAGTAAGACTGACTTAAATATGTTATCTTAATCATACTTAATAAATTTATTTTAAAAAATTAACAAATTGAGTTGGATGATTATAATGAATTGGTTAAACTTAATAAATTAAGTTGGATAAACTTAATTGAATTACTTCTTACATATAGAAGCAATTCGATTGAGTTGGTTCAACTATTTTCTTTTTAGAGTGTACAAATAAGTTTGATTAATTAAACATATGTAGTTACAATGAAAAATACTTTCCCTGTCATCTCAAAACACATCATAGGAATATGACAATAAGAAAAACCCAAACAGGAAAAATTTAATTGATACAAATATAAGTTATACTTTGAAATTTAGTCCCTAACAACCTCCAACTTTACTGCCCCGTGCAGCAGCCATTAAGTTTTATAACTTTTAACAAATGTTTTCAGGAACTGCTGATGATTCTTATTTTATATCCACCAAAGAGCTTAAATCAGACTGAAAATCTGGTGACTGAGAAGTCGATGTTGCCAGATCTTTTCCTCAGCCAAGTGTTGGTTGATTTGTTGGAAAGTCCAATGATCCCCAAGGTTTAATTTATCAACAGGCATCACATTCCACTTTAAAAAGGATCGATGTTTCTGGGAATCCGTGGTCAGTTCAACAGCCACGACATGCTGCTGCATAAAACAGCAGCAGGTGGTATTTCTGGTCACATGCCTGGTGTTGAGCTCAACCAACATGCAATTGGTCTGTACGCCCAAATGGTTTTAGTTTGCTTTTAATAGACAATTAGAGCTGTTGTTAGTGGACAGTTTGTGGGTGTCTTACAGTCTCTGATAATTTGGTGCACATCCTACAGCAGGTATCAAACTCCTTTTCATTTTGAGTCATCTGACGATCATTAATGCTCTTAAAGCACGGATTGTGCCAGAATCCATTGATAAAACCCATTAAAAAACTGTTGAAAATTAATAAGTAGCTGTGTCTGCATTCAATAAGTTCAAAATTAAATAATACTGAACATATTTTGAAACTTATTAATACCTCTTGGGTTTGGGGATTTTTGATTATTTTTTATTATTATTTTTATTTTTTGCAGTCAAAATCATTCTTTTGTGGAGTTAATTTAGACATATTTTTAAGAAATGTTGCTATATTTATGCTTACGTATGACTGAAAGTGTGATGTTTTTTGTTACTATCCATATAAACACAGACTAAAGCTTTACATCAAGTAAGACCGAGGCGGCAGTGCAGTATAAGTCAGAAATACTGCCACCTGCAGGTGGGAGTTAGCAGTGACTTAAACTATTAGCTAATGTCCATTTTTTCAGGAAATTTGCAATAAACTCAAAAAAGTGCAGGAATCTGTTTATTTTGTGTGAATTTCGGCAGACGACACATCTATTATCTTGAAGGTATTTACGGTATTTATATTAATATTTTTGAAAGTCTTCTTGCACTGCCTTCTAAAGGATACCAGCATAATACATCAGTCTTGTTCTGATTTATCCCACCATTGTTTCCTCAACTTTTTTCAAATTCAAAGTCCAGCCAACCAATGGAAGAAACTCACTTCATCCATTTGTATCTAGGATCTCTTTCTTCTTTTAGTTGGTCCAAAAAAGTGTCTGACCTGCAGAAAGTCTATTTGAATTTGATTTCAACCTGGTTGTCAATAGTAGCAATTTTGCCAAGCAGTTCAACAACAATACCTTCTTTATTTTGAGTGTAGTGACTTTATATCACTATCTTTATATTGTTAGGTGTTAAAAAGCACTTCCACAACTGAAGTGAGCAAATCTTTTTCTTTCTTTTCCAAACATGCAATTACAAATTTTAAATTTTAAGAACAAAACAAAACACAAAACTAAAGCTCAGCATCACTGTTTAAAAAAACAAAACAAGAGAGAGAAGAAACCAATGAAAATTGGGGTGTTTACATATTTTATCATTTTATAGTACATGTCTAAAAGTTAAAAAGTGCTTGAGACAAGATGGTGGACAACTGTCCTTCAGTATAGTCCAAGAAGGGTTTCCATACGCAGCCACACATACCAGTCTCAGAGTGGATGAGGCATGTGGGATCTATTCCAAAATAAGCTTTATCCACCCAAAAACAGTGGGCGACTTATTCTAATAAGTCGCCCACTGAAGGTTGAAATCCTACCGAAATCCACAGGTTAGAATATTACACAACTTGTTTTTGTTTTTAATATGTTTGCTTGAGATCAGTGTTAATTTTTGTGATTCCAGCCAGACATTCTTACCCTATAAAAATGTCTGAACCTGGAGTTTGTTTCGGTTTCTTCTTTACATATTTAGTGAATTTCAGATTTCTGTCCTCTCTGTCTGTCCTTCTTCTTGAACTGTCCTCTCCCTTATGTCGGCCTCATAATCTCCTCCGGACGGCGGATCTGCACCGATGTTTACAACCTGAGCTGCTGTGCTCGCTGGGCCGAATAAACACAGCCCTCCCACAAGCCTGGTGCCACTTCTCTCCATGGCTGGCATCGTTTAACATTATGATATTTTCCCGGTGTTTGCCCACGGATGATGAGGCTCTCATTGCTATGCATGTGCCAGATGAATCATAAACCTATACCATATGCCGTTGCAATTTGCTGATGGGCCCAAGCTGTTTTGGTGGATATAAAATCCAGGGATTATGGAGGCTTGATCCTCTGTGAATGAGGGGAGACACGGATGGGGAGCTGGAGAGAGTGGAGGAGGGAAAGGTGCTAAGGGACATGCCTTCTTCCCGCTCTCCCATTGGTCCACAGGTCAGTGACAGTAGGAAAGGTGGAGGGCAGGGCTAAAGCGTGATGCCTCCCAAAGCGTCTAATCTACCAAAAGGCTGTGAGGTATTAGCTCAACCTGGTGGCTGCTGAAAACAAACAATTTCCCGTGCACACAGGCAACAACATGTTTGTCACCTTTTCCCCAGAGTCATATGGCGCCAATTGAAGTATCTGTCAAAAACAAAAGGACAAAAGCCTTCAGGGAATTACTGCTGTTGTTTTCCCTCAGAAATTGAGAGTATTACACAGATCCAATCAGCTTCTCTGTTAGTGCTAAAAGCAAAGCTTGTTTGCGAACAAAAGGTGAGAAGGATGATAATTTTTGATTGTTAACTAAAAGCGAGAATTAAAAGCTCAGATTGCATTAGTCTAAATGTGCTCAGCTTTAGGTAGGATGGAGTCATCGCAGAACAAATGAAATTTTCCTTAAAAGCTTAAAGCTGAAGGTGATGAAGCACATTTGCAGTAGTTATAGTCAATATCCTTAATTTTAAAAATCAAACACACATTTGTTGACCAGTGTACTGTCATAATTTCATCAAAAAACAAGACCAATAGGCTTTATGGGGGCCTTATGGGGACAAAAGCCTGATCTTTATATTGTGAACACTTTTGTTTGAGGTTAGGGGTAAAGTTTAAAGGGCAAGCATACATTGAGTTAATAATCATGGTGGATTGTCCTATGCTTTATGGGATGGGAATTAATAAATTGGCTACTTCATAACACTCATTTTCAAAAATGTATAAGAATCCAATAGTTAAAACCAGATGTTTACATACAGTGTATAAAAATATACAGAATATTTTCTTACTGTCTGGCATTAAATCTGATTTAAACCACTCATGTTTTAGGCTGTAGTGGTTTTCAGTTTTGGTCCTCAGGATTCTCTGTCCATCCTTTAGAAACACCTGAAACATGGAGGATTTCGAATTGAAATCCTCTGACAGTACCTAAAATTATGTTTTAAATTTTATTTATTTATGTATTTACTAATTTATTTATTTTATTCAAAAATTTAAAATGTCTATTTTTGTCTCTGAACTATTTGGTGACCTGGGTAATTTTACATTTTCTAATAACAGGTCAAACTTCTCAAAATCACACGGTAACGTAATCTAATGTAACACCTGTAGAAGCGAGAAGTCGACCTTGTTCAAACCGGATTGGCTGACAAAGTCACGTGACTTGATTCGTGACGTCCACCAATGCGCGCGAAACGTTAAGTTCCGCGTTGCTTTGCTAGCTGGCTTTTCCAAGAAGTTAAACAGAACAATCACGGATTTGCATGACAGCATCGGTAAACAATGAAAAATGGACAACCGACCCTCCGTCTTTTAACCGACAAAGTCACTTCTACCTTCTCTGTTTGACTGCATTTTTTCGAGAAACATTTTAACTTTAAAACTTTAAGCTGGTTTTCTGCTCGGTGCAGCTCAGATCATTAGCAGCGGATGTGACACCTGTTGATGATAAAACAGGACTACAACTAATCAGCTCCACATTCTCAGCGCTTTTTCTGCCCTCTACGACATTTTGGGGTTAAATATGATCTGTAAAACCCTGAAGTTTGATGCTTGATGCACTCCAAGACCGTGGTGACAGCGAATGTTTTGGGAATTACTAATATTCACAAGAACTAGTTAGCAATGGTGAGTTTGGCATGTTATGTTTGTCTTAATGTTATGAGCTGAAATTTTAATGAATGTTTACATCAGAAATAGTTTTGTTGGAGTTAGATTAATGCAAATATTCAAACGTACAGCAACATGTCTTAAAAAGCTTCTAGAAATGCATCTTTTGGAATAATTTTGCCAAAAATCAGATATTTTGAGATTAATCTCAGAATTTTTTTAAGAAAAACAGAGAAATTTAGCGAGCTCCAAAAGTTGAAAATTTGCTAGAAATTACTCAGAAACTTCCATATTTTTTTTCCAGAAAAATTCTGAGATTAATCTCAAAAATTGAATTTTTTCTAGTAAATTTTCGACATGTCAAGCGGAGAAATATACTTTTTTTGGGGGGTGTGGGGGGATTTTACTTTGGTTTCTTAGTTTCTGTCAAGTTATGTAGTTTTCTAGATTTCTAGCAGAGTTCATATTTATAACCTCATATTTTTGAGACCAAATCAACAACTTTCAGTTCCTGCATTAAGTTGGACGAAGTTCTGACCCATCTGCTCAATGTTATTTTGGACACATTTACTGTAATAGACTGTGATTACAGAGGGACACATTGAGAAGCTAAAAAGGCTGTAAATTGTTTACTTTTTTTGTTTAAAAAAGTCTGCCATAGTGATTATCCTCATTATCATTTGCTTCATTTGTAAAAAGGTTTAAAAAACTGTTTATTGATATTCTGCATTTTTGCTGAGAAAGTCAATTGACAAAATGGGATGCTGGGAATTTAAAGATTAACAAACAAACTGTAAACAATGGGCTTAAATTATTTTTCAGCTTTTGAATAATAGTATCCAGCTCGTGGAGGAAGAATTATTGTCCCTCTGCTGACAGAGGGCGGAGGCTTATGGATTAGGTTCAACAGCAGCATCTGAGTATTTTTAATGGATAAAAATTCTCGAGTCCAACTTTGTGTTTTACTTGACCGCACTTCGAGAGGTCACCTGAACTTAAACCTGTGATACTTTTAAAGGTTTAATATATCTTCTCTTAAGTAATTGCACAGCAGACCGAGGATCACCAGTGGAGAAAGACCTCGCTGAGCGCCATAACTCAAACTAACAGCATGTAGAAGCGATTAGCTCGTACTTTTTAATTGAGTGGGTTCAGAGAAGCTCTACCTTGCAAGTTTTATGATCTCGGAGGGTCTCTTAAAGGCTCGGCCGCCGTAATTTGATAATCATTTTCATTTGGTAGAATGCTGGCGATCAATCTGATGGATGAATCCATCAGTCCTCGTAACGCACTCATATAGGCTGCAGAGTTTGAGTGCAAGTCGTGAATTGTCTCTTTATGAAACACATTCCAAGTAAAAGTTGATGAGTGAGCTATCGCAGCAGGGAAATACGGCCGCACTTGATATTAATTAATATAAGACCTCATTGCGAGAGTTCCTTGGTTTGTGACAATAAATGTCCCACATTTGCATGAAAATGGACTCCAAAATTTAAATGGCAAAACTAAAGTGCCGCTCTATGTGGTGCGGTTTGGCAGGAAGTTTTGAAATAATTTATTCATGAGGCTGGCAGGATATCGGGTTTTGACCATCTGAGGTATCGACGGAAAAGTTGCTTTCTTTCAGTCCAACTCTTTCTTTCACTTTGAAAATTAGATGCATTCCAGTCCTTAGTTATAATCCATATAGACAAATTTAATTTGACGGTCCATGTTCAACCGCAAAGCAGGTGAATATTACCAAATATGTCAGAATGTTGATCCCAGCTTGATCAGGTAGAGACATCCAGAATAATCCATCTCTAAACCCCTAAACCAACTCGTCCTCCTTTTGTTTTACCTCAATTGTTCAACACTTTCTGACCATGCAAATAACTGAGATTAACCCTCATGATTATCCTGTTTTTCATTAAACTCCACAAATCAGTCGGATTTCAGTTAAGTGGTGTTAATGCAATATGGTGAAACAAGCAAATAATGGATTTCTAAAGAATTTTTGTGGCTTCACTCAAAAGGAAGGTCAAAAGCAATTAGCATAATCTGGGTTTATACATTTTTGGTTGGATTCCTTTCATCATTTTAAGATAAGGTAATGGTGAAAATAGCATTTTCCTTTCTTTTTAAAGCATCTAAAATGTAAAACTGTAATTGAGACAAAAGCTTTTTTCCCTCACCGTTTCCCAGCTTGCCTTCATACACCCGTTGTAATTAGTTGGTTTATTATTCTGAGATCAGTGGAGTGGAATATCCAGTGTCCTGCTGTGTCATTACCGGGTCATTACTCTTTCTTTGGTTACCATCTTGATTTATTAACACTTTTTAGCATCTACAGAAAATCTAAAAATGAAGTGCTTGCAGTGCCCTCAAGTGGCCAGATGAATATTAAGCTAATAAATGGGAAGTAAGCCTTCAGTTACAGCATCAAGGATCCTGAGGTGAGTGAAACATCTGTGTAGCATCAGATTAAGTTATTTTATTCTCTCATTCAGATCTAGACCGTGTCATGTGGTTGCTAGTCTGTATTGTACCAGGTTTAAAGAGTAGGTATGCAATGTGCATTATTATAGCATCATGTTTTCCATCATTATTAAAGCAAACAGAAGGTCATTTCCCATCAGTAGATAAATGTATTCAACTTAAAGGTTAGGTTGTTTTCTAAATCTTTCAGTGTGAGTTTATCCTGTTGGAACAAAGGCACATTTATTTTAAGGCTTTGAACAAATTTCTATGAGGGATGCCAAAACGTTGCATGCTGGTGCCATCACTTGGATACGTTTCTGAAAATCAGCAGCAGCGTTAAAGAGCAACAGATACAACCTTAGAGAGAGCTTATCCTCTGATTGCTCCAGTTCATCCTCATTGACGTCTCTTAAATCCTCTTCGGACTATTGGTTCGGACAGCCTCGATCATCTCATCCTCCTTAACGGATGAATGAGTGATGCTGAGATGAAGTGAGAGTGGCCCCTGGGGGCCTGTGTGGCTAGGCGGTAAAGAAATTCATCTTTAGCTGTGGATTCCTCTGACGTTTTCTCACCTGAGGAGACCCGCAGGCACACGTTGACCTCCGCCCTGCACCTCCTCTCGCTTAGCAACCAAACCTTCATCCTTCCCATCTCTGCAGGAAATGAATACAGTCACTGATACCAAGGCTTCACTCCAGCCCTGGATTCAATCCGACACCAGCAGCATCACCGTGTCCTGTCTTCTTATTGAAGCAACAATAAAGTCAGATTGACAGCATCCTAACAGCAGCAGACGTCAATATATATATATATACATATAATTTTTTATCCTACTGTGAAACAACTTTGTAGCCTTGAATCTGGGTTATATTTAGTCTGTTTCCTGTTCAGAAGGATCAGAGTGATGCAAGTCGAAAGGAATCCATACATCTGTTGAAAAACATATTAGCAAAGAATCTTTTTTGCTGATTTTACCTTCCATAACTTTTTTTGTTATGTAGCGAAACTCTCTTTTGGGAAACAAGATCCAACTTGTGGCATCGGAAGTTTAATCATATTTTTATAGATGCACTGATCAGGTTTCTGCTGGTCGCTATTGATTTCTGGTTTTCTGTAAGGTCTGGCAATTTTCTGTTTTGCATAACCACTACAACACATTTCATCATCTTCTTAAAATGATGGCCAAGAAATCTTTAGCCAAGAGATTTATTTATTTATTCATTTGTTTTGCCAAAATCACTTTTGGCAAAAATTACTTGGGCCATTATTTTAGGAATGTTACTGTCAATTAAAAAAAAAAAACCTTTTTATAACAAACAATGACCAGGAGAGGGGGAAACGGTTACATTTTTGATTTATTAAAGATCTTAAGGATGAATCAACTATTTTTATCCTAAGTATAAGGAGCAATTGTTAATATTTGGATCAAGATGCGTTTAGTTGCTATCAAAAAAAATTACACTTCAGTGACAGAAAATGAGGGTAAAGTATTAGTTACTAATCAACATAAAATTGATTTTTAAAAGCTACTCGGAGATAATAAAAAAAATAGATATATAAGCTAATTTTGCTTTTGAAACTTATTCAGTTGGTAAGAGGGAGAATTGTGTTTGAGAAACTGAATATTCAGAATAATGCCTGAACCAACTAAAACGTGGCTTTTTTCAGTCTATTTCTCTCTCTGTACTTTAAAAAGGATCTTTCAGCCTGATTTTGTTTTAAAAACTGTCAAGTTTAGGAGAGTAAAAATAAAATTAAGCTGTTTCAGAAAGATCTTTGATAGTAATTTTATGTCTGTTTAATTTACGAAGCAGCTTCACAAACATGATTCTTTACCAAACCAAGACCCAAAAACTGAGATACACACCGAAACATCAGTTAGGTTTACCGACACTCCCTCATTTAAATGCTTCACTAGCATGCAGTTTATACATGGATATGATATAAAGCAATGAAAGCTGATTTATTGAATTCTCCACAAACTGACCCAGAGGGGATGTTAAAGCGGGGAATCCTTGGAGGAGCCTAAGTCCTGATCGCATTACGAAGCCGTCTGTCTCATCAGAGCGGGCGTCCAGCGCACATCAGAGGCGTCTCTTGGGGAATTATCTGCGACGGCATTGTGCCATAAGAACACATATGTGTTTTCATTCGAAGTGTCTGTCCTTTATAATCCTCCATATTTCATTTCTCTGGAAATAATACTGTAATCTCTAATAGCAGGACTTAAGTTATGCAGTTAAAGTCGAGGCTCAGTTGCTCTCAAGTCACCCTTGTTTTCATGACGGACAGACAAAAGGCCAGTTGGGAATTTGTTGGGATATTCCACAGCTTAACTCCAGTGTTCCTCTTGCATCAAGCTTTGAAAGATCTTTAAAGCCAGGGCAGCTATTCAGCTCATCCTGTCTGCACTTTGTTACTACTAATACCACAATGCTTAGAAAACATAATGAAATGTCTTCTGACACTTAAATAAGATTAGAAAATGTGGAGCATGTTTGTTTATATGAAAACAAACTTGTGGCTGCCTTTGTTTAGGCACATCTAATGTGACCTCAGTGACCTTATTGTGCAGCAGCTGGGATAGAAATACTGAAATCCCCTTGGGTAGAATTACCAGTAGATCTGTTTCATTCGCAGTAGTCTTGTAACGGTTAGTTTCAGTAAGTATCTTTATATAAACGGCACATTACTGATGAAAGGATCACCACACAATTATTTTTTATTTTTTTTATTTTTTTTAGGACGGAGCATAATTTGAAGGAATTGTATAATATTAGATTAGAAAAGGGCAGTGTGTATATGTATTTATTTCTATATATTTTATTCTAATGCTACACATTAATTTAAAGGAATAACGTACATTTCTTTTATTCTATGGCCCTGTTGTAAACATTCCCCAACCAGCTCTAGAATGAAATCAGTAACTAAATTAGCTTTGCACAGTTGGTGCTAACAAGCTACTGCTAGCTAAAGCTAGCTTTATTTTAGCTTTCTCCTTGAGGACAACTCTAGCATATTTCCTGAGATGGTTTACAACATTATCATTAACCATAATATTAGTACAATTCAGATTCATTATTTAAGAAGGTTCATTATACAGAAGGGCTTTTGTTTTGAAAGATTAGATTAAGCATGAATTGGTAGGTAAGTGTGCTGTGTGTAATCCATATGTAGAGCAAAAAACATTCAGAGCCGTTTCCGGAGTAGATTTAATGCTTTGACCTGCATGTAATCTTCTGACTTTATCTGCGGTGGTCGTGTTTTTGACTGGTTACCGGCAACAAACCTTCATGATAAACAAAACAATCAAAATGTATGTTCATGCCTCTTAAGACCAGTAAGGTTTTTATTGTTTTACTCCAAACCAATTTCATAAAAACACAAAAACAACCAGAGTCCAGCTTGTTTTTTGAGATTATCGCCCCGTGTTCTGGTGCACTAATCTTCAACAAGCATACCTGCCGACTTATAGCAGAAGATCAACGTATTCTAATGTACGATGGCAGAGTTCATGTTAAAGGAACATTTCAATGTGATGATTAACAATGACATCAAAAACAAGAACCAAAATGTTTAATACAGGAACCACATAAAATCTGTTATTCTCAAATCCATTTTATATTTTTCTGAATTCCACTTTCACTGGTCTAACCATTTGTTTTAAATTATGGATTGAGTGAAAAATAAATCGACACATTTACTGACGGTTTCCCAATTTTCTCTTTATAGTAAAGCACTGCGGTTCAACAGAACGGTTCTGTTCAGTATATGTTCAATTTCTATGCACAACAGAGGATCCCAAGTATTTCACGCTTAATGCTTTAAAACTGTCACAACAGTCTGGAAAACAAACTTCTTTTTAAAAGCTACACAGTTTTAAAGAAAAGCTGTTCTACTGACTCATAAGAAACACCAGCCCTAAGCTTTGAGTGAGTTTTAAAGGTTTTTTACTAATTAGGTAATGACAAGCACAGGGGGCAGCAGCGCCAAAATATTTTAGAAACTTTTTTTTTTCCCTACTTGCCAAAATCAGTGGATTCTCTTGGGAGCCTTATTTGTAGATCCTTGGAAATCAAGTAACCTTAATCCTGGGAGGGAGTAGAGAGTGAGATTAGTGACGGGAGTCTTTAATCCTGGACACCTCTTTGCAAATAAAGGTTAAAGGTGATAAACAAGTAGCCAACTAATGGAGAGTACAGCTCTATTGTGATTCTGTTTCAGCCAATACTCCCTGCCAATACAGACTCTTAATCTTTGTAAAATAAAGCAGCAAAAGTCATTTAAATGGTGTCTTTACCAGAAGGCATCAGAAGTATGGTACAAACGTTTACACGACGTTATGGATCTCTCGCTGAGTTAAATTTACAGCTGGTGTGCAAGTTAAAAAAAAAAGTAGTGAATACACTGCATGTATAATCAATGAACTAAGTACTTAAAAAGGACACAAGGTGCTTCAGTCAAGTCTGTAAAGTTTCTGGTAGATGACTCCTGTCTCATGTCGTCAAGACTGTGCACATTAATTACGCAGCTCACTATGAGGCTCTTTAACACAGCCGCATTAATGCAGCATGTCATTAATAAGAGAAGGAGAGTGACATGTGAAGGTCTCACATTGAGACTAATTGAAAAGGCATCAATCATCTGCAGCCATTTCTCTTGGCTCAGCACCTGCTGCTGCGTAGATGAGGTCACGCTTTGAACAGGATCAAGACAACCTAATCTAGACAGATTAACACAGCAGAATGCGCTATGCTCATCATGTCTTCCTGCTTTTCTACAAACTGTTTTATTTTCTAAAACTCAGTCCCGTTTTAGAGAACAACTGATCCACAACAATAACGCAACTCCAATCCACTCAGGTTTGGAGTTAGGAGAGGAATGACAAACATTTACCGTGGAGTAAATGTTCGGAAACAGTTCCAAAAAACGAGAACTAAAGCTCGCCACTTAGAGCGAACTTTTCTTTTTTTCTGTCCCTGAACTTTTATTTGATTTTTTAGCCTCTTGCCCCACAGCACCGTCCCTCTGTGGCTGCAGCTCAGCAGATGCTGGGAATAGCAAATGAACACAACTTAGCCGTCACATATGCTGCACAATCAAGAGAGAGTTTTGCAGTGATTTATTCATAGCGGTGAATAATGTAAACACGCTTTTTTTAGCGGGTGGGGTCTGTTTGGGGTGTGTGCGTTTCAGTTCAGCTTATGACGAACTGATGTTGGCGTCACAAGGAATATCAGTCATGTTAAGTATAGATGTTTGCACAGATGGAGGCAACACTCACTCCGTTCAGCTGCAGAGGTCTTGTGTTTTTAATGTGCTTTCCAACTTCTGGAACAGGACTCCAGTCAGTTCTGATCCAATCACGGTCGGGTTTAATTATACTCCAAAGACAAAGCTCTGTCTTCAAACACAGAGGAACAAAGAACATGCGATACCGACAGGAAATATTAAATTTGTGCATTAGTAGCATTAAAGGGAAAAATGCATATTCTGTCACTGTAATCAGGTTGCTGAACTGTTCACAAAATGTTCTTCAAACTAATCTTTATAAGTTCACATTGTTGTGGGGACGGGGGAAATGCTCAACTCCTAAATATATTGTCATTAAAATGAGGCAGGCTTTCTTAAAATCTGCTAAAAAAATCTCTTTAAAATATATTGTTTTTACCCTACAAAGGAATTCAGACTAAGTATATGAAAAAGAAGTTTCTTTTACTTTTATTATTGCAATGGCTTTTAAGTACGTCAGTCACCCTGTGGCACGTCAGGTGACTTTAACAGCTTGTTGCCACGGAGACTAAATAGGTACTGATGGAGTAACATGAGGTAGGGTTAATGTATAAATGTGCTTAATTGAAACTCTTGAATTTTGGAAAAACACGTTTTTTGATAAGTTTTGGCCCTGGTAGGAGGTAGGAGGAGGGATTTATTTTTTTTGCCATATTGAAATTACTTCATTTCACAAAACTACAATGGTACCATTATTATTATTATTATTATTATTATTATTATTATTATTTTTATTTATTTATTTATTTTGCGTCAGACGAGTCACGTGATCAACAACCGGATGTTGCCACTGGTGAAAACCACTAAGAAGACAATGACAGGAAGTAGTCAGATTCTGTTTTTAATGTCTTATTGCATGAATAAACTTATTCACATGTTTTAATTGAGCTTCTTGGAAATACTGCAACGGAAAAATTGTGTGTTTTTTTTTTTTTTAAACATTAGCAGAATAGTGACCGTTTTGCATACATTGTAATTGAAACCCAGCTATTGTTAACCAAAGAGTCAAAGTGACCCCTTATATTAATCTGATGGAAGACACTGAAAAACACACCTGTGCTTCCTTTTATAAAATTGATACATATGGACTGATTACATAAATCACGTTATTTACAGACAGAAAACGTCAAGTTAAAGCATGTGCTAATAGATTAACTATTTAAGAGTTTTGGATTTTACTGCTAGTTGTGTACTTCTTGAAAGTTTAGTCGTGTAGTGCATTTCAAACGAGCCTGCTCATGCTGTGTGTGGTTGTGTCTCCATCCCACTGGGTGTTGGATTTCCTCCTTTATAATCCTGAATAATAGATCCGCCGTCTCTGATGGAGGCAGTCGAGACTGAAGGAGTTAATTATCTGCCCCCATCCAGTGAAGTAGATTGTGATGGTGAATTAGAAACCTAAAATGACCGGTTTGATTGTAATGACGGCTCTTTGTAAGAATCATTTCATCTGCTTACATTACTTTGGAAGACGTGATTAATGAAGCGCAGCATCCTTCCCGCTTTCCCCCCTGCTTTACTGATCCCTTGACATTTACTTTAGTTTGGGCTAATGTATTAATTCCAAAGATAATTATTCAATATATTTTTGTCACTGTTGATATAGCTCAGTGTCACCCCTGCTGCTCGGTGCTGAGAGCTTCTATATGATTTTTCCAGATGGGGAACAGGCTCCTGCAGAAGTCTTGTTTCCTTGAAGAAAGCCATATGTGTGGAGATAATCAGACAGGAGAAAGAAGCTCTCAGGTAATGTGCATCTGATGCTTGTCTCTGGCATCTAAAGGAAATCAGAGGTGGGGGATAATCAAGTGTAGTGCTTGAATAGTGAGAAATTTAGGCAAGCATTAGATTTCCTTTTTCTCCTGACGTTGGCAGGATTTTGTCTACAAGCTATGGAGCAACCGCGAAAAACACGACAGCAAAAAAGCTCAATTTTCTGAACATAAGATGGTTTTACTGGTCAGGGGCTAAACCTGCTGTGTCTTTTATCAAGTAATTCATTGTATCCTTCTGCATTATTCCCCTTAAAGTATCTGTCTGAGTCCTGAGCGGTTTAACACGATCCATATGCCATTCCTACTTTTCCCTTGGTCCTGTAGTCGTCTGTAGTCTGCCACGTTCCCACAAACGTTTCCACAAGCAACAGGTGTTAAATTTTTGGCAAATGTTTCAGCTTCCCTCTGTTCAAGGACATCATAAAGATGCATGGAACCTAAAATGCATTTAAGGGCTCCTAAAACATTGGCTTGCTTCTCAGAGTTGTGAACATTCAGGCTAGTGAAATGAAACACACAGATTTTGAATGCAGTTGTGTGAAAAATTATTTGGCCCCTGAAAAGGTCGACTGTTTAGCTTTTTTTTGTTGTTGTCTCACTTTAGTGTTTCAGATTAAACACATTTTTAAACCAAAGGTAATCTGAGCAAACGCAAAATGCAGTTTTTAAAGGATTTCTTGATTAAACGGGGTGAACTATCCAGACTAACCTTTGACTGTGTGGAAATATTCCCTCCAGTCATTAATTAACTGTGGTGGACCACATTTTTGGTTCAGTTTCACTTACCATATCCAGAAATGACTTTTGCTACAACTATAGAATCATATGGTATAAATGGAGCCTGTCTTACAACATGCACTAAAAGGTCTCAAAAAGCAACACATCACGCCCTGATCTCAAGAAATTCAAGACCAGATGAGGGGGGGAGTCGCATCTGTCAGGAAAGGTTTACAAAGCTTATTTTAAGACTATGACAGATCCACAAATGGAGAAAAGATGGTGAATCTTCCCAGGAGAGGCTGGAATACCAATATTACTCATTGACCTCTCATCCAGACGAGAACAACAGATGCATCTCTTCAGCCCTCAGTCAGACTTCATGAGAGATTGGACAAAAACAAAGCAGGTTCATCGCTCCTAGAACTAACACAGCACTTCAGAAAAATACCAGCAGTCAAACATGGTGGTGGTAGTTTGATGATCAGGGGCGCCTTTGCTTCTTCTGTACATCAGTTTGTGATGTAAAGCCTAAGTGCAGTTGAGTTAAGCAGCAGGATGGGGATCCTAAGCTCTGCAGCAGGGTTTCAGAGTGGCAGAGAAAGTCAAATAGACCTAAATTGAGTTACAATATCCAAAGACCCTCCAGTGTGCCTGAATTAAAACAATTCTGCAAAGAGGAGTTGGACCAAGACTATCTACAGCGACGTCAGAAACTCATTCCCGGTTATCACAAATATTGGAACTAGACGTGAACGCCGCCTCAGAAAACCCTCTTTGTGTTAGAAACAAAGATTAGAAACGCGCCGTCCTCCATGTGTGTCAGTTTACACACAAAAAAAGCCAGCAGGAGAGGAACGAAGCCCGAAGAAGAGCCAGTCTCAGTGGTGAGCTTGTCATTCAACCTGCAACCATCACAGCAACGCACTCAGCAGCGGAGCTGTGTGTCTGAGGCCATCTTGCAGATGTCTTTGTTTTGTTCTCTCTCTGCAGCCTGAGCTGACCACTGTTTGTTTGATAGATACCAGGAGACATGGGGGGGTCGCCTGTGATATTTCAGCAGCTGTTTCCTTTATGCAGCTGCACCGCTGCAGACAGGACACTTCAAATCATGCTCACTGCTGCCACCACTGAGAGTGTGTCTGTGTGTGAGGGACAGTCCAATGGGATCTTGTGCCTGACGTCACACTGAGCCACAACAGAGAGTTGAGGGGTATCCTACATCTATCACTGTGAATATGATCAGCACAGAGGAAATCGGTTCACTGCAGAGTCTGCAGGTCCTGTTGAGAGAGCTGGACTGTGTTTACATCGTGTGTGCTTGTTTTTCCATTTTGCAGCTTCTTTTTTAAACGTTGTGGGTAAAAACGAGACCGTCTGTATTTTGATTATAATTTGAAACTGGGAGGTGGCTTTAACAGCGTGTGTTTTAAAAATGTCAAGCTCTACCGTCCATATTTGATCTTTCAGGACATTTAATCCAACAGGAAGATGTGAGCAGTTCTCTTGTTTTCCAGGGTTTAGTTTGACGGCTCGTATTTCAGTTCTTTTCATAATTTTACCCCACAAACTCATTTGCACATCTGCTTTAATGTTGTTGATGAACATGCATTTATGCAGTCTTTTCTTTCCAGCTTCATACATTCAGGTTATTTTTATTAAATAAGAAGCATCTTTAAATTTTTGAAAATGAGCTATGTTTATTCAGTCACACATACTGCTGAGAACAAAAGGTTTTAAATGTGGAAGTAGGAAAGGGCACCAATATTATTAAAATAGTGATGAGAAGAAACCATATTTTTAATTTTTGGAAAAAAAAATCTGCATCTTTAGTCCTTAAATTTATTAATCAAAAAAAGTAAGCTGGCCTTTTTTATGTTAATCATAGATCTTAACATTTTTCTTGGCAGGACTATTTAACCTTTAATGTTTTTTTGTTTGTTTTTCAGACATTTTCATCGCGTTTTGTAACTTGAGTCCGTTGAGGCTACCTGTGACTCACTGCTAACATACTCTTGCTAGCTAGCTAGTCATCTCTTTTGCATCCATCATGAGTAAATACACATTTATCGCCACTTGACTGGACAAAGTTCATACATTTCTGTGACATAGGTTTAAATGCTTGTAATAGTCTTGAAGATGTTTCAAGGTCTTAAATTTGAGTTGGTTAAACCCTAAATCAACCATTAGCAGATTTTTGGATGGCTAATTAATGTTAACTGTTAACAAGTTTGAAGGATAATGATTGCTTACAGTGGCAACCTCTGAAGCCACATTTCAAGCACAAAGACTTCTCCATCTTTGATTTTCTCATTTATTTTTCAGTGGAAGCTGAAACCGCCCTGGTGAACCCATGAAAAATAGAGATTTCACCCTTGTCCAGTTGCGGGAAAAAGATCCAATGAAGCAGAAAGGCACGTCAACTTTTAGGAGAGGGGAAAATGCACACAGTGTGTCCTTTGAGCCGGTGTCGCCCTGCTGGGTTGAGTTTGACATTCAGACCATGCGACAAGGCTCGACCCAGGGTGGACAGCCCCCCTGCAATATTAACTCTCATTTGGAGAGCAGCTGTGGCTATGAGCATGAAACATTGAAGGAAACAGCTGCCATGGATCCAGTGCCATCGCGCCACCTCTTGCACTGTCTATTAAAGCGTCTTCCCTACTGTTTCCTGAAGCCCAAATGGGGGGAAAAACACAAACTCTCTCTTATTCCTCATGAAATTTCCCTTCTGACTGCAGTCACTGGGTGACTTTCTGTGTCTGTGTGAGGATTCAGTGGAGATGTCACCAACATGTGTCAGAGGAAACTGCTGCCAAGGCTTCTCTGTCCACAAGACTGGCTGGTTTGTGTGTTCAAAAGGGAAATCACATAAAGTGTGGCTGGACAAAAAGTAAGACTAAACAAGAGGATGTCTGTGATATACTCAGACTCCAGAATGATTTGAAATTAAGAGAAGAAGCATTACAGTGAAATGGAACAACATACTGCTTTAAAAAAATCCTATTTGTAGATGTTTATTCATTTTCCCCTGTGGGTTTAAATAACGCACACTAAAGCCATAAATTAAAATTAAGCTAGTTATTAAGAAGGAAGCTTGTTGGGAAAAGCTGAATTATACAAATGTTTCCTTTTTTCTCTGAGCGCTGCAGTATGATCATTTTTCCTCTTGCGGTGTTGACAGAATTCATTTTTTCATCACAAACAGCAGAATAAATTTGTAGGTTTTGCTTTATATTAAGGTCAAAATTCTTCTGTTATGAAAGATGATCAGGCTGAAAGAATCTGCGAGTTTATTGGGTAACTGCTCTTCATTCTTTTGCCTTCATAAATGAAGATGGATGGTAAAAACAGCCTGGTGAGGAAGCAAGACTGAAGATGGTCTCATGACTGTCAGGACATGCTAACAACTCAACACCCTGCAGCAGAGACGATGGGCCACAGCAACATGTCCTTTAAGACGGTATTCATTTCTGGAAAGCACTGCTAATCCACCTCATTTGTTTTTGCTGCTCCCTTTAAATCCCTGTCGGGTCACATGTTTAGAAAACCGAACAGAGAGACGTTGAAGTCAAGGTTATGATCGTTGCCCATTAGGTCGTCGCTGTCTGTCTGGCTACACTGCAGTGAGACTGTGATATCAGTGTTGAATAGGCTGCGTTCTTGTTAGTCCTCGGGGAAACACCATGCATATTGTGATACCGGGAACAGACAATGCAACATTTTGAATATCCCCAGCTTTAGATCTGAGCATTCCTGTCATCCTTGCAAGTGGACCAGATCACTCTTGGCACATCACACACAGCAGGAATATAGCTTAAGATTAACTTAGGAGTCGTCTCGATAATTGGGGTGGCTTTAAAATTGTCAGGAGGAGAATATTGAGGCAGAAATCTGCATAAAAATCTTACCGTGTGAACTGGGTGTTGTAGAACTTCCTGTCCACCTAAGCCGACCGTCTGGGGAAGGAGAGCATTGGTGGAAGCAGCCAAGAGACCCATGGTAACTGAACTCCACATATTATTATATTTGTTCTCTGTGAACTGTGGCTTTAGGAAAGCTGAGGTTGAAATTTGAGGTTGACACAGAAAAGATGTTCCAGAGCTAGGAAACCGTCTGCAAAGCTCACTAGATGTTCTTTTGTTCTGGTTCCGTTTTGTACGTCTCACCCAGGAATTGCTGGATTCTGATGCCTGTTTTTTCTGAAACAGTCTGAGGGTCATAGTAGCTCTGCTTCCACTTTCCTGTTGCACCTTCATAGACCTGCTGCGTTTAAAAGACTTGCCATGTAAAAAACCCTCCTTGGAGACCCATGCTAATTCAGTTTAGCTTTCAGGAAAGGGGACGGGGGTCAGAGCCTTAAAGGTCGTCTCTGATTTTAAGTGACAGGTTGAAAGTAAGAGTACAGGCGTCTGAACCTGGAGCTCCGCTGGGACCTGGACCCCCTGGTGTTCTGCTAGTAGCTGTACAAGCTCCTGTCATCCATGCAGTGTGTCGGCGGTTGAATAAAAGGCAAATGGCTCTGAATAATTGATCAGTCAGGTCGCACTGTCTGTGGATTAGAACCGTGTGAACTTATGTGTATAGCTGAAATAAAAAAACAGCGGCTCAGTCACAGCGTAATGTCACGTACAATAAGAAGTCGGCCTGCAGAGCTAACGCTGCCACCATCAGTGTAAATGAGGCCCTGACTCCTCGCCAGATATGTGCACAATTAAGCTGTTATTAATTATTCAAGAGTGGAAATAATTGATCAGCGAGGCTGAAGTGGCTGTGAATTGTAATGGCATGGGCAGTGCCACTTTCACAGGGGGCAATTAGCAACAGTGGTAATTACACTCACAGGCAATTTGTATTACCAGTGTCTTTTAATGCTGCATGTGTACTCTGGTGTCTGCATGGAGTCGGGCTTCAGCACCAAAGACTTCCTGTCCAGATTAAAGAGAACTGAGGTCACTTTTTTAAATCTGGCTACCGCAGCTGTGTAGTGATTCAACTGAAAATATTTATTGCTGAAAATAAAATGAACAATTGGAAACAATCATGGAGCCATTTCTTTGTTTAGATCATTGTGAAATTTCTCAGGTCTGTCAGGCTTGTTGGTGGCTTTTCATATGGTTGATCATGCATGGTCGACTCGCTGACTGCTTGGAAAGTGGATCAGGAGCTCCGTTGTATTTGTTCAGTGGATCATGTCATAGTTAAGCTGAAAGTTTTAAGTCGGGACTGACTCGTCGTCCCTTGACTATGGTGTGCCACAGGAGTAGCGATTTGCTTTGCATGTGCTTCATACACGTGACCCCACACAGATTTTTAAGGCTAGTTAAAAGTAATGTCATCTGATGAGGTATCAACTTTTTGAACAACTACCCAACTATGTTTTTTTTTTTCCCCATTTGTGTTAAATGCAGGTCTATATCCTAATAATCATGTAAATTTATCTCATTTTATGTAGGACCTGAGCTACGCCAGTGATGTCATGATGTTGGTTTGAGTGTTTTTGTGGATCAGTCGTCATATTTTCAGACATCCGGTTAGAGGATGCCAGTTTCAGAGTGTCTAAGCCCAGTCTTTGGTCACAGACTGATTGCCATATCTGTAAAAAGACAATAAATACTACCTGGATGGGGGTGAATGACGTCAGGTCCCATGTGGAGTCTCTGGTTTTCCCAGTCCAGGATTCATGCATGGGTCCGTAAAGTAATGAGTTGTCCTGGTATCAAAGCTGCACCAGACCAGCACATTACTAGCGTCATGTTTGACTTTAGAAACAGTGTTCCTTTTCTGAATTGCAGTTAGTTTTTACACCACCCAAACACCTCCCAAAAAGTTGTATTATTGTCTCTTTAGTCAAGAGAATGTTTACCACAGACCTTTGGGGTTATTAAGATGTTTTTTTGGCTTTTTTCTGCAGGAAAAAGCACAGAGGCCTGTCTCTGCTTTTATTATATTTTGAGCAATGCATGTATGAGGACCAACTTAAATCCCAAGAAATCGGAAGTGATGCACCATCCTCACTGTATTATTGAAGGTGGTGAGGTAGGGAGTATGGAAGATGTTCTGAGTTAATGTACTGAAGATTGGGGTGAACCGTTGTTTATGTTGTATGTGAGAAAGATCTTAGTCTGTACACATGAGCTCATAAAAGCAGATGTTTGCTGTCAGTTTCAACACGTTTGTCCAAGTAAGTGGCTGAAGCTTCCAAATCTCTCCAATCTGCAGGTCTGTGCATGGACCCATCAGTCCTAACAGTCTGAACCACAGGCTTGGAGGTTTTCAGTTTTTGCCTGTCAATTGGAAAGAGATGAAGCAGATTAAACCTGGAGGTGGATGTCAGGAGAGGCCATCAGTCATGCATGGAGTCTGCTGTGTGGCTCTGGATATGATGAAAACCAAACAACTGCTGGCTCCCTCACACATACAGTCAATTATCAGTGATAAGGGACAACACACTCTTTCTACTGTATCCCTTTCGATTCCTTCCCTTTAACGTAGCGTTTCTGTCTCTCATGTCACTATCAATCCTCCCCCCACCCTTTCCGGTCCTCTTTTCACCCTTTCTGCCTCTGCTATCTCTCATCGCTGTTTCAGCACATTAATTGACTCATTATTCCGATTCATATTCAGGGCGGGGGAAGGGCTCGTTGATTAACGAAGGCAGATGCCCAGTCTCTGCAGAGGAGCTCTGGATCTCTGTTGTTTGCCCCACACATTTTAGTCATTAGAACAACTGGAGTCTGCTGGGTTGGTGGTAGATAAGGACATGCATACTCTGAACATCACTTAGAGAGCTGGAAGATGTTTTAGGTTGGTTTGGGTAATTCCCCCCTCCCCCCCTTTAAAAAATGAAATGATTCCTATAAAAACCGCTTTCTGTATTTCATCTGTTTATCTTGGCTTAGTCTATAACAAATAAAAAGTCTGTAAAATACATTTCTCAAGGCAAACAGAAATGAAACGTGTTTGTGCTTTACGGTGTTTAAGTGACATGCTACATTAGCATGTTGCCAATTTAGAAAGCTAAAGGCTTTATTAGCTATTTGTGGTCTATAGCAGTGGTTTTTGAAGTTTAATTATTATTATAAATTATGTTTAAACAATTTATTGAAAAGATATTTGTCATGCTCATCTTTTTTCTGGTTAGCTGCTTTGCTCCTGGAGCTAGCATATCACAAAAAGGATGACAAGAGAAAGACCAAAGGAAGCATCCAGCAGCTGTGGAGGACACCGATGGAAATAAAACCCTAATGGTAGACCAAAATCAGGAAGTATGAGGATGCATCTATGCCAAAGAAATGTAAAATAAAATGGAAAAACAAATTGAGAAAAAATTTATAAATTGTTGCCACTTTATTAATTTTTTTTATTATTTCCTTTGAACTCTTCTTCCAGTTAGTTTTTAACGTCTATTTGGCCGTGAACACAACAGTTTGACCTCAGTCACATGAAATAAGTCTAGATTTAGCTATAATTCTTCGTATTTCTTGGGATTTTTTTACATACTTTCTAGCCTTGGGTTAGCAAAAGGCTTCTAGAAGCTAATGCTGTTTGAAAGGTTTGGGAGCTCCTGTTGTTTCTGTTGTATTTCCATTTTAAAATCAGTGACCAGACTTTTAAAAAGTCTTTTAATTGTTAGTGATTATCTATTTTCATATTTTGTCACTTGCTGTTTTCCATTTCAAGAGTCAGACCTGTAAATTTCAGCTTTTGAACCAGGATATATTTTTTGTTTGTTGTTGGTTTATTCAAGCTAAAAAGCCCAACCTGGGAATTCTGTCCTCTGGTCCGACCCTCTTTTATCACCGCCCCTCTTTTCATGTCTCTGTTTTTGGCCTCGTCTTTAACCTCATTGTTTTGCTTGACAGCTCAACATTTAGCAGCCCTGACATATCCAGTTAGCTACAAGCCCAAAGTTTACCTGACACAGGGTGGCCTACTTATTGCTTCCACACCCCCCACCCATCAAATCCAGCACCATCACCACCACTCGGTTTCCCTCAGCCCCCTTTTCCTTTTCCCCACCGTCCCCATCCTCGTACCGTACATCCTATTTGTGGGAATTAGGAGGGAATCAATCACTTGTCGAGGCCTACATGTTGTTCCAGCCAACCTCACTCGTCAGCCAGGGCACCTCTTTTCTAACTCCAGGCGGCCAGGATGGGTTTGAGAGGAGGGGGATATCATGTGGAGAGGCCAGGAATTCAAAGTGACGCAGGTTGGAGCTCTGGTGGCCGTTAAGTTTCTCTGACAAACTGAGTGCAACACCCTGAGGCGCTTTCGCAACCCCACACCCCTCCTCCCTTTATCTGCGTCTGTCTGTTTCTCCTCTTTGATGTGGTCTCCATCACTGGCACACTATTCAGACGGGGAGCCATCACCGCCTGCAGTGGGAGGTCCTGGACTCGCCCCGTGGTTTCCTCAGTCTGCTCTCGCTCTGGGGTGGAAATGTGGCTGTGGGCAGCAGGTTGGACCAGAGGCGTGGACAGGACAAGAGGGCGGGATTACCATGCGTTTAGATGAGACTTGTTGAAGGAGGTGCTGGCGCTATTGGACTCTGCTACCAGATCCACACTGTAAAAACACAAAATCTTACCAAGTAATTCTGGTCTAGTTTCTAAATAAGTAATTTTTCAGCAAGATCTATGAGCTTGTTTTAAGTCAATAATTAGTTCATATTGATGAAAGAATACAAGTTCAGTTGGTAGGTAATTGCACTTAAAACATTTTCCCTTGTTCAAAGTGAAGTAATCTGCCAATGGAAATGGTGCATTTCACCAAGATTAAGGAATTATTTACTCAAAATAAGAACTTAAATCTTGTTGAAAAGAGATTTACAAGTTAGTCTTATTTCAAGTGTACAAATATCTTTGCACTAGAAAGTAGACAGTTTTGTTTTTACAGTGCACTTAAAACTTATGTTTAATTTTGAAGCCCAAGAAGTATTTGTGAAAATAAAGAAATAAGGGGGAACGTGGTTTTCTCTGTTTGATCAGGCAGAAAAGTAATAATTTCAGGTAGCAGATCATGAGACCTGGATGTTAGTCCTTCATAGGCTGGGCACCCAAGACAAAAGTAAAACAGTGATAAGTCTCCATCTTTTTGATTCATATTGTGAGGATTTATGCTTTGAGATTAGCTCTGAAATGCAGGCACACTGAAGAGTTGAGCTGAAACTCGGTGTGTCTGTGTTTCAACCCTCACTCCTGGTTGACCTTGTTAATAACCAAAAGACCCCAAATACCCCAGCTGTAACATCTCATCAGGTAGAAAATAGCCTAAGATTTTCATCACTAATGATGTCACTTGATGCACAAGTCTTTCACATATTGTGCATAAGCTCCACTACCCTGAAGCTGTGTGAACATCAACTCACTGAAAGATGAAACTGTGTAGCAATATTTTTGAGATGAGAAATCCCACAGCAGAAATAAAGTAATGAATTAAACTGAAGATGAGTGCAGTGGCACCAGAGGGAGTGGAAAGTCCTTGTTAATCTGACGCAGGCTCTCAGCTGTTTAAATAGTTGATTAAGGCCTGTGCAGCTTGCACATCCACCTCTGACACCACAACATCTGTTTTGTTAGTGTGGGCTGAAAACCAGTTGCTCTCATGCTGTGTTTATGTAGCAAGGTGCCATTGGCTGGAAGAACCGCTCTCTCCTTCTGATTGGCTGCTCAGTGGAACATCTGCAGGAGTCGGCACTGAGTTTTTAATGCACTTCTTCATGTGCATTCATCAGTTTGGTGACTTATGTAAATATCAGTTTTGTACAACTGAAAATTTCAAGATCATAACCCAAGAAAACCTGGGTTTTTGTTACCAAACACTTTTTATGGAAGGTTTAATAAGGAAGGGGAATAAGGTAAATACTTGAATGAACTTTTTATTGGTAAATAAATACAAGTTGGAACATGTGCTGGAAGAAGTGCGTGCAACAGACCTGCATCAGGCATCACTGACTGACAGAATATGGTAGACATGAACACTGATGAGTGTTTTTGCTCTCCTCCTCTTTTGCTTTACTAGACATGAAGACGGTGACCTGCCTTAGTAATAACAGGACACGACTCTGTGATGCGTACATGTGTTAGCTCCTGTTCCCTCTGTCTTCATGCTTGGCCCAATTGTTCTGTATCCCACTTTAAGGGTGATGGAGGATCTTCCTCTGCTGAACGGACGGACGGCGCCGCTCATGCAGAGCGGAGCGGCCGCGGCGCCGCTGATGAGTCGGAGCGTGAAATGAAACGCTCTCTTTATCAGTCTGCAACATGTCAGAGGCAGCGAGGGAGGGTCGAGACAGAAGGAGAGATCAACATGGCAAACTAGCCACGAGCCTGGTCAGATAAATCCCTCGGGAATGCGTTTGCACACATATGTGCATGCATGCGTTCATGTGCATGCAAACACAGCAACACATGCACACGTATGCTGCTGCCACAGCCTCGTGTCGCGCCTCCTAACATCAGAGTCTCTGAGAGAAAAGGCCTTCACTATGTAGACACACACGTTTTCTCATGATGTTGCTGAATTGGAAGTAATTTCTTTATAGATGAAATAAAGTTAAAAAACATTTGTTAGATTACAATGGCATCTATAGGTCATAAAGGGCTTGTGCAACTTATAAGATGAATCAACTTGACTTTTGTAAACAAAGGAGTTCAATATGATCTAATTCAGTCTTGGCTTAAACAGAAAAGCAACAATTATTCCTCCTGCTGTTGAACTAAACAGAGACTTTTGTGGTTATGTTATCTATATAGTTTAATTTTCATAAGCACTCATTAAATGTATTAGTACTGAAGTGCTAATTGTGCAGTTTATTCTCCGTTTTGCTCAGTCGGATTGTCTGCTCTGGTAGCTAGCTTACACTTGGCGAAATAGTTCATCACGGCAAATATTTCCAAACAGCAATCTTGTTTTTCTTCCCCCAGTGTGCAGTAATTGGCTTAGTAGCTAGCTGATTGGCAGTGCACAGCAACAAGTGAGGGAGGGTCAACATTGTGCTACTCTGCTTCAATCAGGTGCAAAGGATCCTGTCAACCCTCTTAATCTACTTTAATGTCAAACATTCTGTGACGTTTCCTAGAAAAACCAGATGATTAATCATGATGTTCATACAACATATGTATTGGCAAATTACTGATTATTATCTGGAGAAACTCGATATGTTTTACTCTGAAAATGCTGGAAAAGCCATTTTCTTTAAAATGACCTGGTCTTCGTGGCAACCCTGACAAATTTTATCAAATAAATGCACCTAAAGCATATTTCAGATTTTTTTTTTAGAACATCTTCAAATACTAGTATTAAGAGTCAGAAGATGAAGACCTGAGATTTAAAAATATTTTAGCTCCTAGAACAATTTATGACAAAAGAAAATACAGTAGAAATATTTTTACCCTTTTGACCCTATTTTCTCTCATTCTTGTGTGAAATATTAAATTATTACTCAGCTGGTTTGCATCAGAATTTCCAGTTATACATTTGTTAATAGGAGCTCAACATGAACAATGCTGATTATTTGTCATTTCTCGGGTCATGTGGGATCTTTTGGTTTAAACCAGAGTAGTGACGGTGTAATGCCGGCTCTGACCAGAGGAGGGCTCCCTCAACCTCTGATGGCCTGTAAGGGGCTGCAGCTTCAGGAAGGAGAAATGTCCAGCACGTTTGTGTTGATGTTGATGGATCAATTAAATCCAGATTTGACAGAAAAGATGCATTTCTGCACAGGTTTTGTTTTAGTTGAGATTTCTCTCAGGTGTGAGATGTGAAGAATAAATACTTGTAGGTAAAGAAAACTTGATTCTGCTGCTTTGCGTCTCTGCAGCTACCAAAGGTCCTCAGCAGAAGCTGTTAAAACCAAATCTATGCTGTCTCTGGATTTAACTGAGCATGGAGATGATCAGGGAGGTCAGTGGCTCCCACCATCAGAGCAGTCTCTCTGTTTTTACTGCTCCACTGTGGGCGACACCGATCTGACACACCTCACATCCCTGACTGTTGGAATAATGTGGGGGTGGTGTGACGGAACATGTTTCCCCTGCTGATGTCTTGTTCCCCCCGCCGGTGAGAGATTTCTGCTCCGAGGAGAGCACGGCTTCATAATTGTAACCACATCCAATTAAGTTTCCAATTCAGGCCCCCATTAATCAGGCCAATGATCAGAAAGGCAGAAGCTACAGAGCGTCTCCTGCAGAAACATGTGGGGGTGGGGGTGAGGGATCACAGCATGGGGATTGTTTCTGAGGCGAGGATTGCTCTGCTGCAGCTTTTCCCATTTCGTTTCAGAGATCTGCAGTCTAGACAGCTAAAAGATAAAACTGTGTTCACTATTTTATAGAAATGTTTGCTATAAGTTAGACGTTAAGAGATGGTGTTGACTTAAGTCTTTGAAAATAGTTTTTCAACTATACTTACAAGTCTTGGTCAAATTTTAGGTAACTTTAAAGGGTCAGTGTCATGTAAAATCAACTTTTTTGGGCTTTGCATCATGTTATGTTATTCACTCAACAAAACTTCCCTGGACTGTTGCCTTGATTCATTTATGCATGAGAAATCCTTTAATCTCCATGGCAACCATTCAGTTGTGTAAAACGCCTGGGTGGACTTGGCTCCACCTCAGAGCTGCAGTTTCCAGGTTTCTGAGCTTCTGCCTCACAGAGTTCCTTCAGACTAGCCAGCAGCAATTAGCAAACCCCTGGTGGAACTGACCATCTGCTGAGCTCATTACAGGAGCTACCTGTTGGTGAAAGGCTGGTATAAATGTTGTTAAAGGGTTAAACTAGTTAATTTTGGAAATAAGAATTTTGCAGAAAGTTTCATAAAACATTTACAAAATCACAAGGGAGATTTTTGTCTGGCTGATATCACCCTCAAGGAAGGTAAGCCACCAAAATCATTGCTGTTAAAATGCTGTATCCAAGCCTCTGAATGGAAAGTTGAATGGAAGAAAAAAGTGTGATTAAAAAAGGTTGAACTTTGAACAGGGAAGTAAAGTTTGGGGATATTCACAAAGAGTAGTTTGGGGGCAGATTATATTTTTTTCTGCAAGAAATATCTTAACCTGAATGAGAATTTCAAATAAAACTGGAACATCTGCATTTAAAAATTTGTTTTTTTACAATATAATCTGTGTTTTTGCAAAAACCCACC
This sequence comes from Poecilia mexicana, assembly GCF_051168715.1. Taxonomy (NCBI): domain Eukaryota; kingdom Metazoa; phylum Chordata; class Actinopteri; order Cyprinodontiformes; family Poeciliidae; genus Poecilia; species Poecilia mexicana. Next base: position 4,105,587 of record NW_028263378.1, read on the forward strand.
TATGAGTCATTAAATGCTGGGGGAAAATTCTTTCTCACATTTGTTTTTAAGAAAAGTTACTGATAAACCCTTAGTTTAGATCACAGGTGTCCAACTCCAGTCCTGCAGGGCCACTGCCCTGCAACTTCTAGATGTCCCTCTGCTGCCCACCTGAATAGAATAATTAGGTCATTAGCAAGGATCTGGAGAACAGATCTGCACAAGGAGAAGATAATTAAGCTATTTCATTCCAGTGTTTTGTACCTGTGGCACATCTAAAAACTGCAGGACAGCAGAGGACTGGAGTTTGACACCCCTGGTATAGATAGTATAGTTTACATTTTCCTGGTTCTTTCTTTTAAGCCATACTGAAGCTTAATACCTTTCACTTTCAATTTCTTCCTAATTCCTCCAGATTATTAGTTCAAACATCACTTAGACCAAAAATTTGCTTTGCTTCTGCAGGAATTTGTTGCAGTGGAACAAGATGCACATTATATTTCTGTGGATTTTTGAAGTCAAACGAATTCTGCATCCATATGCAGCCCATAGTCTGGGGGGCGTGACGGGAAAAATGTATTGGGATGAGACGATAATCATTATCCATCTAATGGATCCGGCTGATCTAATCCACGCTTACTTACAGTTCAGAGCTGCTAAACCCACATGCAGCTGTCTGTCAAACTATAACAGAAATTAAAGTCATTGTGATGATCTACCTTTCTGTGTAATCTCCATGCTGAGTTAAAGCGTAGGACAGAGCTTTCTGTTGTTTTTAGAGTAATCTACTGAAGGGGGGTCAGACATCCCATCCACCAGGCATCAATCCCTGCACTAAAATCTAAAATAGATTAAAATTTCTGATGTCAAAGTCTCCTTGGACTATTTTCTCTAATTATATTGTATTACTGCTACATGCTTTAAAATCTGATTTACAATTATTACACAGTTTGATGTAAACAAAGTGAAGACAAACACTGACTGAGTTTAGATGCAACCTGCATCTTTGTCTCCATGTAAGTCGTTTAATCTTAGCTGAAGATGGATCTGCAGGATGCGAATGCATCGATCGGATCATAAGAGACTAAGCGACATGTGCCGCCAAGATTTGTTTCTACTTTAGTCTCAATTCTCCTGCAGTAGCTGAACTTTTCTTGCAGTTTGGTGCCAGATTTTCTTTTCCTTTATTTGGATTCCCATTAGTTGCAGCTCTCTGCATCTAGTGCATCTCTGCATTTTTCTTGGAACTGTTCAAAAATCGTTTTCCGAATGCATCTCCAATATGTTTTTCGGTAAGGTTTTCCATAGCTCTGTATAAAGTGGACATCTTCAAAGAATTTGTGAGACCTTCTGGAAATATTTCTACCTGCGATTGCACCTTTACTTTGATAATCATGCACATTAAAACCTTGAATATAAACCTGAATTCAGCTTTTATCCAGGATAACCTACTATGCATCATACTGACATTACTTCTGAAAACACATGTATGTGCAAGCTGAACTGCTTTATTTCGAACTATTTGCAGTTTCTGCATCACACCTCAATAAAAGATGTTCCTCCATTTATCATTTTAATGCACTGCTTTGATTAGTTTTATTACGGTGAATCCCAGTCACTCCTAAAGCTGTGTGCTCAGACACTGCAGAGGTTAACTCATAAGTCCGTCGTCACTCGGTTTGTGAAACATGCTTAAGCTGCCAGTTTGAACAACGGCTCGGCCCCCAGTATAGGCATCTGACGAGCTTTACAGCAGATTAGTGTGAAATATAGGTTATCCTCTGATTTAGGTGAGAAATGTGAAAGATCATGCAGATTTACCCGATTGCATCGTTTTAATTCTTTCTTCCTTGGTAATTTTGTCTAATGCCGTTTGTTTTTCCAGGTGAACAATGTGCTGATATCTGTTAAATCACGTGAATACTGTAGAAAGGTGTAAACATGGAACCTGAAGCAGCAGATTCTTTAGAGATTAAAACATAAATCTGTTTCTAATGTCAGACGAACAGCAGGAAAAAAGGAAACTATAGAAACGTGTTGGACTGAGACCAAATAAATACAGTAAAATGAAGCATTTGGCTGTAAAAATTAAACTAAACTATTAATGACTCTGGAAGTATAATTATAATGTTTGCGAGGAAGAGTAGCTCTATTGTTTTACTACTGCTTTTAATTCACACATTTGCATTTGTGATGGGGGTAATTAGGAGCTATTTATTATTCACACAATCCCTCATAAAAAGCTAATGAGCATTTGTTTTGCCGACAGTAAAAATGCAAGAGAAAACAATTTATATTTGTTAGCACTCACGGGTCATTATGCTGGAGCCATTTTTCAGAGGCGTGCAGCATCCCCTGCTTGATCTTAGTCACTCATTTATTCCTCTGCTTAGACTGAACGGATCTCCTCCCACCGTCTGTGAGCCAATGAGACTAAAGACTTTATTAATATAAAACTATTCAACACCTTCTATGGTGGCACAAGTTCCTCTTATGATGCATGAATACCTTTTGTGTATTTTTAGCTATATTCAGGTTTTTATTAGTGTTTTGTTGCAGGAGAAAACAGAAACCCTGTTCCAAATGTTATAAAAGCATTTGGAGCTTTTTATAACAAAGCAGCCGGCTGGCAGCTAGATGGTGTAACGGTTGTTATGGAGACTTGGTAACCAAGGTGTAGCTTTTTGGCCACAGCTGGCAAATGTGTCTTAAATCCAAGTACTTCCATATGTAAAAATACGCATTTAATCCGACTTTTACATCATTGATGTGAAACATGATTCATAATTCTGCACCGGAAAAAGCCAGGCGCGGTAAATTGGAGTGCAAACAATGGCCGATTGTTTTTGGTGTGTCCGAAAACAATCGGATTCCCTTCTGCCTTGTTTGTCACAGTTTGTTGTTTAAAACTTTTTAATTATTGCTCAAAAAATAGAGATGGACATCTTGGGCTAGTAGCCATTTCCTGACTTACTAACATCTAGACACGTCTGCCTTACTAGGGTGACATGTTCTGTAATCTTTCACTCAGATGTAAACTTGTAATTCAGGTAAACTAGTGAAGGTTTGCGCGGTGGAGCAGGCCGTGTTGTTGCCTTGCAACAAAAATGAAGAGGATAGTTTAGTAGCTGGGGATCGATGATGGCATCCCAGATCAAAACGTTGTTCACTACGTTAAGGTGTGAACAGGTCAAAGGTCAGAGGCTGGTTGAACCTTCATGCCCTCACCTGTCCCCTGTCTTCTTCTCCATCCACTCCTCCCCCCGCAGTCCCACAACAGACGTCTTATCAAACGTGACTGATTGCTGTGATCTGGACTCTGGGCAGCCATTAAGCAAATTACCTGAATCATTGCGAGGATTATGCTCATTAACACATGATTAGCATCAAATTAAAATAATGAGTGTTTAACTTGTGATGTCTTCCAGTTGTTGGAACAGCTTGATCAGCCACGCCAGGCTGACACGGCAGGGGCGGCCCGCCCGCCGCGTCGGGAAACACCCCGAAGAGGAGGAAGGCCAGCCAGGTGCAGGACGGCTGGAGAGCTGGGCAGTTCAAGGTGAGCCGCATTAATACGAGTTTGAAACGGTTCAGTATTTTACTGGATGTATAGCTAATAATCCTTTAAAAGTTTGTATTTATACTTAATATTTTTAAATCTGAGTGTTTTAAGTCAGAACTGTTTTGAAAAAGTGTCTAAATGCTGTAAGTTGTTGCAACAGATCCATCTGGACTGCTGCTGTCTTTAAATAGTTCACACAGATTTAGTTTAAAAAAATTAATTCGCAGACATTAAAGTCATTTGTGTGTAAAAATAAAGTTTCATGCATTTCATGTGAAAGAGAAGCAGCAGATTTTGATGCTTGTCAACCCAGATCTGACAGATGTTTCTTCCTTTTATCTTGTTATAATTTGCCTTAAAATCTGCAGAAATCAGCAGATTGCATAGATATGCACATTTGTTTTTTTTGTTTTGTTTTTTTTAAAGTGTAATAGTCCCGTGTCGCACCCTCCCCCTTTTTTTTTTCTGAGATGGAAACGGGCGACTTATCTGACGCAGCCCCAGAGTGTAGTGCACCTTCTGCTTTTCTCTCTGCAGGAAATTTATTTTAATACCACAAATGCATATTTAAAAACCACTAAATGTAGTTAAAACTACAACCTGCTGCTGGGAGATTACAGACCCTGAATGGCATTATGTTTTATTGGAGTGGTGGGGGCGGACGCATGTCAAGCGCTTGCCCTGGAGCTCAATTTAATATCATACCCAGTGAGCACAATTCCTTTTTGTACTAATGAAAACAATAGCAGCACTAAACACTCCGGCCCACATGTAATTTAATCTTTGAGGGATTATCTTCCTCTGCTAATGTCAGAATGAGCCGAGTCCTGTGAATATTAAATAAGGCTTCCTGTGCAGATGCTCCAACAACATCTCTGGGATAATGTCAACAGATTTTTTCCTGAGTTTCTTCATATGGGTGGAATTACTTTGCGAAACATTTATGGGGAAGTGTTTGCCTTTGCAGAGTTCTCCATTAGGCTTGAATGTCATGACACCGATGGCTTTCAGGATATCGTTTGTGTTAATGGCATTCTGTTCCTTTTGGCTTTGGCTAAATTAAAGGCCATTGCAAATCCATCTTGAGCGTGACTGTGCAGCCAAAGAGGTGAAGGAAGGAGAACAGCTTGGTTCAGATTAATATAGTGTAAAACAATCACTCAGAAGGCCAGATTCACTGTGCAGTTCACACATTTATTAGTTTAATTTGAAGAGCGCTGAGCCAAACATCGGTTTCTTCTGTGTGGGTTTCATGTAAATGTAGAGCAAAATACTGAAGACGACACATCTGGTAAAATCATGCTCATCACTCCTGGTAGTTCAGTAAAATCGGTTCAATTGGGGACAAAAATTTCAACATTTATTACATTTTGAACTGCTGCGGTTCACTTTTACACGGCACTGTGTTAAATGAACCAAACCCTTTGAAAAACCCTGTTCCCCTCCTCGCCTGTGGTGGCGCTGCACCAAGAACCACTGAAGAAAATAACAGGAACGCATCTGAAGAAGACTCTCTTGTCGTTTCTGAAGAATCACGAGTGATTTCTGCTGATAGCATTAGACTCTCGCATTTTGTTTGCATCCACATTCGAACCACGCTAGAGTTCACTTCAACCGAAACTCCAAAGTTTGTTGGAGTTTGGTATTTAATCTACCTGGAGTTAGATTGAAGCAAACTAAACAGACCTGGTGTGAATGCTCCCTGAGAGTACATTCACACCAGGCCGGTTTAACTAAACTCCAGTACATTTGTCTTGAAAGCCCAGTTCGTTTAGGGAGCTGTGATTGCGTCATTAAACTCTGATGTGGAAAAACAAAGTGAACTCTGGTCTGCCTAGAGACCAAGGCCTCAGTTCGGTTGAAGTGAACTTTGGTGCAGTTCAAATGTCTGTGTGAATGGAAGTGGATAGGAGAAATTGCTCCAAAAGCAGGAAATGAACTATAAGGCATGGTATTCTGGGTAAATACAAACAAATAAAACACATGAGCCTATCGCTGGAGACAGAGATGACTCTTTTACCAAAGTCAAAAATGATCCTACAAATGTTATAATCTGACGTTTGGCTGGAGTCTCTACGTTGTTAAACCTGTTTCCTTAACTGCGGCTGGTTAGCATCGGTCTGAGCCCATCTGCGTTCTCTGCAGCAGCGAACGTCTCGCTGAGTTCACTTGTTGTGTAGCTGCTCACTGCTGAGGAATGAAAAGTCATCCTAAGGACACAGCAGCGCTCCTCAGTTGCACTTGATTAATAAAATATTAGCACAGGCAGCAGTTGGCAACATCATTATTATGTTTCTCAAACAGATTAATCCCCTTGAACAATATGAGTCTGCCACCAGTGACGGCGAGAGTTTGGATACAAAAGGAGTCGTCAACCCGGAGGCTGGCTGGCATTTGTCATTTTAAATGGTTTCCTCTGTGATCAGAGCGTCTCTGAGCTGAAGGTGAGCTGGAAGCTGCAGGATTTCCTAACTCACATCATTACCACGTCGTCTTGAAGCAGGAAGGCAGCTTTGTTTAGGATTTGAGACCTTGGTACACGCGTGCTCATTCACCGTTCTCTTGTTTTTGAGCCTCAGACCCGGTTAATGAAGTCGAGCTGAGGGAGAACCGGGTCTCCTCCTCACGACAGCAAATAGCCAAGGGCAATAGCCGATAACTAATGTGTGGAATATTGCAATTAGCATGGCAAAGTACTTACAGGGATCAAATTAAAAAATTCATTAACGGGCACACTTAATTAAGAAACACTTTTGGGTTTACATGATAAATTATGACACCTATTAAATCTTCCAGTACAAGCTATAATGGCCTTCTTTGCTCCTGGGTGTAGGCAGTGTTCCCTCTCAGGTTCTGAGGAAGTCTCCAAGGACCTGGAGTATTTATTAAAGACTTTTATTAGGGATAATGTTTCCCTGCAAGCCATTTCACTGAAGATGTGCCAGTTTTTTTTGTTTTTTTTCCTTTTCGCCTGTTTTTGCTGCCGCTGCACTTCAGCGTCCCGTTTCAACGTGTCGGCTTTAATTGAAACAAGATTGGAAAGTGCTTCCCGTTGAACGTGTTGTAAAAAGGGTTTAAAATAATGAATTAAGCAGAGTTGTGATAATGACAGCCATCATGTCACGGATGAAGTTGGGGACCTGGGGCGTTTTTTTTCTTTCTTTTTCTGCAAACCGAGTCACGTCCTCCTTGCTCATGGCGGCCATTTTTCACGACGCTTTAAGTGATTTTGGAATAAACACACAACTCTGAACATTGTTCTCATTTATGCAAATGAGCTTTGATTATATGTTACATTTTGAATTGATTGCATGTTGAAGCCCAAGTGAAAATAAAACAATATGACACTTTAAAATAGGGATGCCCAATTTATCTACAGTAACATAAGTATTGGTTGATTTTATTTTTTATTTTTTCCCCAGTGTTGAATATAAATAAATAAATGAACTATTTGCTTTTTAGTATGTTGGTCCACATTCTTATATTGGAACATCCCCACTTTAAAACATGCAATCCTGTCCACAAAATTAGACAAATTTCCTGTTTTTTCTCCCAAGCAGTTGGAGATTCTTTTAAACTTTTAAAGTCTTTTTTAGGAACCATTATCTGAACTTTCTGAAGGGGAAAGTGGGAATCGGATGGAGTATCGGTGAACTTGGGCTTCCTCATAGACCCTGTGAGTGGAGAAGTGTCTGACTCCTGAAGGGTTATGTAAATAATATTTTCCGAAGATGAAGTTTCTGCTGCCGTCTCCTAAACACGATGTCTAACTCCCAGAGCGTGGAAACCCTGAGATCTTAATCATCTCATTCATACACCAGCAATGTTTCCTCACGGCAGAGTAATTAAACCCATCATCTCAATCAAGCAAATAAATAAATCTGATTTGTTGGACGGCTCTGCCCAGATGTGTTTTAGTCAGGAGAGGGAAGAGGAGTCGGTGCAGTTGCCCGGGGCGACCGGGATCTTCCTCATAACGGTCAAGAGGCTGTTGACAGGAGGCCTGTTGAACTTTGATTAGCTCCCGTTTCTGTCCTGAATGGCCTCTTCATTTTGGTAATTTTGGTCTTTTTCTATAATCAGAGTGTCCTCTGAGTCCTGGTGCCCATGAAGATGAATGCGCAGCAAAAACATACTTAAACATCAGTTCTTCACATCTACATTCATGGGAAAGAAAGGAGGAAAGAACCTTACCTCTAGGGTTTTTCATGTCAACACAGTTAAAATAAGTTCTTTAACAAGATCTGAAAACGGTTAAATCAATCTTAAGTCTACGAAAACACACAGTGGATTCTCCTCCATCATTATTTAACAGAGATTAGGGTGAAATGAAAAGGCTGTTTGGTTTGGACCAATGGAAAAGTTCATGGTAAACTCGGTGGACGCCACACAAACCCAAATCATCAGCCATCCACCACCGTACTAAACAGTTGGTATGACTTTTGTATGATTTTGGTTTTCTCCAACTAAATAAAAACACATTTCTACTTTGAACCCATGTGTCCAAAGAACTTCGTTCCAGACGTCTCTGGGTTGGTTCAGATGTTATATCTGGAGAGTTTCTGATTCAAGTTTATTTGTATAGCAGGTTTCAGCAACGAGTGCATCTTATAAACATCATGAAACTACTAATCAAAGACGACTCTAAACGAATAGGTTTGTAGCCTTGATTTAAAGGAACTGTTTTACAGTTTTCTGGAAGTTTGTTGCAGATTTGTGGTGCATAGAAGCTGAATGCTGCTTCTCCATGCTTGGTTCTGGGTCTGGGGATGCAGAGCAGAACCAGAACCAGAAGACCTGAGCGGTATTTTGTTGCTAAGCCATTCAGTGATCTTTAAACCAACAGCTTTTTACAGTCTATTCTATCAGTGGAAGGACTTTAGAACTGGGGTGATGTGCTCTACCTTGCTGGTTTTAGTCAGAACACCAGCAGCAGCGTTCTGGATCAGCTGCAGATAACTGACTTTTCATGCAGACCTGTGAAGACACTGTTGCAATAATCAATGTGACTAAAGATAAACTCATAGATGAATTTCTCCAGATTTTGCTGGAAGCTCTCAGCCTAAAAATGTTCTGCAGGTGCTAGAAGGCCGACTTTGTAACTGTCTTTATGTGACTCAGTGAAGGTTCAGATCTGAGTCCATCACCACACCCAGAGTTTTGACCTGACATCTAGTTTCCAGCTGTAATAACTGAAGTTTTGTGCTGACTCTTGATTGTTCCTCTCTGTGTTCAAAGATAATAACTTGAGTCTGGTGAACCAACCTGAGTTAGTAGGAGCCTGTGGATATGAAATAAGACGGGGCCTAGGACTGAACCTTGTGGTATCCCACATGTGTCTGATAGGAAGCTGCCTCCAAACTGTACGACTTCAGTGTTTTCTGCTCAGTGAGGCCTGATCATTTCTCTGACCCTGGGTAAATATGCTCCCATGTATAACGTCTTCTTTAAAAATTCGTTCTGTCTGTGAAATCGTGGGCATCAGATTTGTTGGAAATGACCTCTGAGCCTTTCAGAGATTAAACGGTAGCAACAGTTGCTCCTGTAAGGTTATTGCTGGTGGCTGTTCAGCTCATGTTTCCGTGCAGTTTATGTTACATTTCCAAAACTTTAAAAGCTGGAAGGTTCTGGATAATTATCTACTGATACATGTGCTTTGTTTTTGCTGTCATATTTGGAAAATAATGCCATTTTTACACAGTTGTAGCTACAGCAATTATAGTCTTAATGTAGGAAGTCTTTAATTTCAACCTATAAGTCTAAAAGAGCTGAAGGCCAATGAGAAGGTCCCTCCGCTGTCTTCTGGTTAAGGTCCTTTCATGGTTTTACTACCTTTCCCTTAATAAACCTTTTAAGTTAATAAGTGTCTGAGTTTGTGACAGAATGATGTGTGGGCCGCGCCGTGAGCGAGCAAACCTGCCGCCGCTTTGGATCCTTGAAGCGAGCCTTGGCTCACTTCTGCTCCATTATTTAAAACAAGTGTCCAGAGCTGTGTGCCACAACAAAATTAACTGTGTATTTCATAATGCCGCTGACAATATGTTAACGTGTTTTTCCTCCTCCCCCTGTCGTGAACAGATGGGTCCTTTTACTTTATTTTCCACATCAAGTATGATTATTTCTTTGTGCCAAAGGCCACCTGCCGTTCCTCAGTCTCTGTTCTAATTATTTATGTTGGTAGCACACAGCAGGACTTGTTATCAGTTGGATGGCGTCTTAATAAAGGAAGGCACATCAACATATTGACATCATGTTCAAGGGGAAAATTTATCACCGCACAAAAGCGAGCAACAGGGGTCGCCGGAGCGGATCAGGCCAGGTGCCAACACCTCCACGTCCGACCTCCTTTTGTTCCCAGACGCCGGGTTTCCTCTCAGCACACGTCTGAGGAACCCTGTGATGATAATTAGGCGAAAGCCAATTAAAAAGTCAAATAAGAAGGAATACATTATCATTAAGGTATGCAGAGGTGATGGTTTTTTGGCTGTGATCAGATGACAGAAAAGGACACGGAAACTAAACGGAAGAAAATCCAGGAAACGTTTTGGTTCCCGTTCCGGCCTTTTTTTAAAACTTAGAATCACTACAGATTTCAGCTGTTTTTACTTTCTTCACACAAATAATTTAGATAAACAATCACATTTTAGTACCAGACAAAGAGAATGTGAGGACAAACAAAATCCACTTCACCAATGATTTTCTTGTAGGTTCAGGTTTAGTTGAATCTGTGAAAAGCCTTATTTTAACTCGGCATAATTCCCAAAGAGTTATTTACAGAAATGTTAGCAAGTAGCTGACTAAAGCTGCGGTGTCAAATTCATTTTCATTTGGACATATCAACATAATGCATGTTATCAAAGTGCTGGTTGTGCTTGAATGTATTGATAAAAACCATTAACAAGCAAATATTTATAAATAGCTCCTCTCAATTACTACTTAAAATTAAATACTGAACATATTTTCACATATGTTCAGTGTTTTCAGTGTTTGCAAAATTACAAACATTTGCAGTCCAAATGTTTGTAATTTGTATTGCAAATAACTTACACCAGGTTTGCGTTTGCAACCCAAATGCTAACCCGGGTTAGCATTTGGGTTGCAAACGCAAATGCTAACCCGGGTTAGCATATTTCTAAATTAGCACCACAAATCAGATTTTGTGGTGCTAATTTAGAAATATTTGCATGAAATTTTTACCGTAACTGTGGCTTCTTTTATGTCAATCACAAACGCAACTTGACATGGAGTAAGGATGAGGCAGCAGTACAGTAAATATAAGAAATACTGCCACCTGCAGGTTGGAGTTTCTCACTTAAACCCGATGTTTTGCAGAAAATTTTACATTTGTCCAAAAAGTGCATGGTTGATTTTTATGTGAATTTCCATGAATCAGAAAAAAACATAGTGACTGATTGATGTAATGTGGCAGCAAAGAGATAAAAACTGCTTTAATTGATGAAATAATATTTAAGCACAAATCTTTTATCTTGAAGGTTCATCTGTTTAAAACATGCATATCTGTCATTATCAAGGATTGGGTAGAAAATGAGTGAAAAAGCAGCCAAATTCAAAAGAAAACTACAAAACCGGAGGATATTACAAGAAATTATTAAAACGGGCAAATAAAGTAGAAAAGCAAAGTGTAAAAGGGCAAAAATTATTATTCAAACACTCCCTAAAATATTGTAAACAAAAGTAGCAACTAAGTTAAGTATCTATGGTGTTTGAAAGCATCGTGTTGTGGAGTCAGGTCACACTTAATCAGGACTCTCTGCTGTAAAATGTAGAACACTTACATTTAAACAAGCATGAACGTTTAATCCCTGCAAGCTACAATGAATACAGCATAATTACATTTCTACATGTGCAGCTTTGTTCTTTCCCAAAGTGACTCGGAAAGGGTTCAGAAATATGTCATTGATGAACGCTGATGCAATATAATTACAGAGGTTTCTACCCTTCCTAAGCCTTCATATCCATCCCAGCATAAGAAAAATAGAAAAGCCGACATTTTCCCCCACGAGAGCAGTAAGCCACGGTAGCAGTCTCATTACAGAGCCAGGTTTAAAAGGGTTACAAAACCTTTATCTAGCCATTTAAGAACATATATGGGCTGAGAGTATTCAGAAAAACGAAAGCCATTGTGGAGCTCGGACAATGCACTGACCATAAATCCATAATAGCCTTTAGGATTAAAGAATATGCTCTCCGAGTTTAATTACATATTGCTTCAGAGAGCCTCGCCCTGCTGGGACGGAGAGACCCACTGTTGCTTCTGGCGATGAGATGAGAGACAGACGGCCAGAAAATTAACAGAAGGATTTATTTAATCTCAACCAGTGAAAGTTTTCAGCTGTAATTCGTCCGCACTAAGTGCCATGTGGATACGCAAATCAGCAGCTGGAGGGCACTTGTGCTGTTTGCACGCAAACACAAATAACCTGGAAAACAAGAAGGAAAAGACTGGATTTGAGATCTGGATACAACATTTTTTTGTATATTAAATGGTACAATGGCATATTGGGGACATACTTAGAAAAAATAAAAACTGAAATTACGAGAATAAAGTCACAGTATGGGAATAAAGTTCTACGAGGAAAATTGTACTATAAGAAGAAAGTCGAAATAATTTGAAAATAAAGTTGTACTATGAGAATAAAGTCATATTTTCAGAATATTACAAGAATGCCGCAATTTCCGGTAAGCTTCATAGCGTTGAACTGGCTCATTACATGCACCACATTAGTGATTGGGTAAAATTTAAAACTGCTCCCTGGAGTTCACAGCTCCAGGAAGATCATTTCTTTACAGCTGAGAATCCAGACCTTCTGTACAAAAAAGAGCATACAACAAGGAGCTGGTTTTTACCAGGTATCTGACATTTTTTCTGATTTTTATTCCAAATCCAACCTGTGCTTTTTGTGGAGTTTTCTCATTAACAAACAGAACATTGATCCCAGTAGCTTCATTTCCGTTACAGATGTGTTGAAAACATTGTTGATGTTGCGCTAATGTTGAATAAACACAATATTGCCGTTGTTGTATTCTCACTAAATAAAAACGCATTTAAAATCACACGTGAAGGTTTGTTCACACAATAAGTCATTAAAAAACATAATCATCGAACCACTTCCTCTCGTCTTTTCCGCCAGTAGTAACATCCACTGTGTTTCCATTGCAGTTTTGCGAAATACACTAATTTCAATACGGCCAAAAAAACTTCAACATTTTTATAGAAAAATATGAGTTTTTTTCTAGATATCTGTGTTTCTATTAAGCCAATTTATTTTCATAACCCCAGTTTTACGTTATGTCCAGTGAAAACGCAGCTACAGTCAGCCTGTGTACACAAAATTACAATAAACGGAGTAAAAGTTTTAAGATGGAGAAACTTCAAAATGAGAAGCTTAACCAGCCGAAGCTCCCAGTGGTGCTGCAGAACAGGACAATAATTAAGTTTGACACACTTCTTTGAAGAATATAAGATTATTATTCTGCTTTAATTAGTATGCTAATGTACAGAGCTTCTTTATGATCACTTCCCTTCTTTTTCCATTATATTTCATATCTCTTGCTAACCTTTTAAAAAGAAGATTTAGTTCACTTTGTCTTCGGCTAAAGCTCCAGTTTATAGCTATATAATTAATTTCAGAGGCATTACCCAAAAATCAGAGCAGTTATTAGCACAGAATTTCAATTTCATTTAGAGAACATACCTGCTAATGCTGCAACCCAGCTACTTACTAGCAGAGTCCTTAAATGTATTAATAAGAAGAGGTCAATGAGATATTTAAAGAAATGCTGAAGTCTCTAAATTGGCGATCCCCCCCCCCCCCACAGGATTAGACTCCTTTGGAGGAGAAATGCGTTTGAGAAGTCCAGCTGCTTTCTCCTCAGAAACCTGATGGAGGATCTTTAGAGAACAGCTGCAGAACCCAGAGCCAGAAGGTCTCATCATGCTGCAGATAACAGAAGCATCAGTCACAAATTAACATCTTCATCGGACGCACGGCTGTTAAATTTACATAATCAATGTAGATGGTTAGCGTCAGAGTGAATGTAAGCTAATAACCTACTGTTGTCAAAATGTGCATAGTGTGTGCATATCGGAGCAAGAAGCGGGGTGTTTATTAACTCTCCTGCTTGCTGGCTGCAGCTATCAACTCTTTGTTTTTAATCATAAGCATCCAGGTCTGCAGTGAACCACATCATATTGTGGCTGATGGGCTGCACTCAGCCTCAGTGGGGTTACAAGGCCTGTGATATACTGTGACTGCTTCAATCAAAGCAGCAGATTTGAATGTCCACGCGGCCGGTAACAGTAACAGCCACGGTGTGAGATTTATACCCTCATTGAGAAAATTACATTCACTCCCTGTCCTCACTGTTTGGCATCCATTACAGTTCATTATTATCATCTGAAGCTGTAAAGCTCTGTAATAACAGGTTAAAAAAAAGAAAAAAGAAAAATGGAGGTTTTGCCAGATTGAGGCATAAATTGTCCCGTCCCTGCTGGTGGAAAACATTGGACTTGTCTAATTATTTTCCTTCTCTCTGAAAGTGCAGGCAGGTTTTTGATTAAAGTTGTGGAGCCTCACCTCCCGAAGGGGTTTTGTTTTCAAACTCGTGAGCTATTCTAGTAACGATTGTTAGTCTGCTGGTTTAAAAAATGCAAGTGAACCACAAAAAGACAATACAGTATAATGGAGGATAAACTGTCCCAGTAGTTTTTACAATAAATTATATTTGTTATATTAAATGTAAGTATATTACTTACATTTTCAAGTAACACAGAAACTGGGAGATATTTTAAACATCCAAAATAGTAAAGCCAAAATAAATAAATAAAATGGAAATAAAAAAAACACATACAACTGAAACCGTAAATAAAATGAAGTTTGAAGTCTCTGAACCTTCAGAAAGTATTAATAAGCAGAATGGACTTATTTTATTGTATCATTAATTGATTAATTGCTTATTGTGACAGGCTTAAATATCACCAAACTACATGATGGAGGAAAGTAGATTTATATTTCATACCAGCAGCCTGCAGAGAAACGAAGAAAAACAGACATGTTTAATTTAACAAAGTTTCTCAGACATGCCTGTTTGTTTACAAAAGTGTTAAAACTCCCTGAAGTTTTTCACCATGTTGGATGCATAAATGTTCAGGTGCCTTCAATCCTAAACCAACAAGTAAAAACCAGCGCTACCAACTAAACTCCAGAAATCTCCTGAGGAGTTCATCAGCCATGTTTTTATGTTCATTTTGAACTATTGGAAGAGAAATGGTTTATGGAAACGGGTAAGTTTGAAATAACTTCCCCAATTTTACAAACATTTTGAGAAATCCTTCACCTAGTCAGCTGTGCAAAACGTCTGGTTGGTCCTAGTCCACCTTTGAGGCGCAGCTCCTCCTCTGAGTTGAAGTTTTTGAGTTTCCACCTCCCAAAACAGCCTTCACTTGGCTCCTTCAGACTAGCCAGCAGCAATTAGCAAACATCTGGTGAAACTGCCCATCTGCTGAGCTCATTATAGGAGCTTCTTCTTAGTAAAATGCTGGTAAAAATGTTGATAAAGAGTTAATATAGGAACCATGTTGTGAAGCCTTAGTGATGGCGGAGTTTCAGAAAGAGGAGGAGCTATTAAAGGGACGGAGGTGTTAAGTTACAAAATCAAACATTTCTATAATGACTGAAGTTACTTGGTAGTTCTATAAAATGGAATATGCATAATACCCCTTTAAAAGAAGCTACACTAAATAAATTCCTGAACCTTTTCATCACTCTTGGTTGGCTCCCCAGCAGGTTTCATGACTCTGCTGAAAACCATCGTTATGTTTAGAAAGCAAACACTTGGCGCTGCCGGTGCTCCGGCCAGGCTAACAGCTGGGACGTCCATGGGAGCAGGTGATGTGGAGGCTGATGCTCCCTCTGTCAGCCGCCCCAACCCCCACTGCATCGAGGAGTCTTCATAAATAATCTTCCAGCAATCTGCCTCTCCCTCCACTCTCTTATTAATTACTTTTACGGCCAAAATCAAACATCTGTCATGCTAGAATATACAAAATTAATTATGCAGCTTCTCCCCATCAAGGCCCATATAACAATGTTCCTCAGAGTCCTGCTGGTTGCAGAGCAGGAAGAGCGGCTGTGTTGTCATTGTAGTTTATTTTTTCTAAAGGATCTCAGATCTCCTTCTGAAAGATCAAATTATAAATATAGTGATTTTATTAATTATTTTTTCTATGAATTTTAAGATCTCTAACGAATGTCAGCTGTGAAGGCTATCCACCGATTACATTAATAACCTCTTCTGAATATTAACAATTAAAGATTTGTATAGGAAAAGAATAGCAGCTAATGGTTCATTGTTAAGCACATATGCAAAATTTAACATGCTGTGTGACTTTACTGCATGAGTGCAGCTATAGAAATTGCATATCTTTAAAAAAAAGTTTACACACAAAGTTCACAGAGGCTCAGAAGGACAAAGTCCAGTCATCAGACTGCTTGTGTCAGTGAAGCTAATATTAAACCAAATAGCATTAGCTTATGTTGACCAGGAGGTTTAATGCCTCACTGTTGCATATGCAGGAGGCTTCCTGACCTTTTACTGACCATTTGAAGTTGTTCTCAATCAGGAGTGCCTTGGCATTAGCTCGTAGCATTAGCAGAGCTAGCATATGACATTCTTCTGCCTCATAGAGAAAGTATTTCCAGCAGCGCTGTTGTGTTAGCATTATCGGCTAAAGAGAGTCGCATGTTTTATGTTGTCTGGCTGTACTTACGATGTTAAGAGTTTAAAAAGAAGCTGAGTGTCTGTTGTTGGTAGAAATGCAACAATCTGGGCAAATGTGGATTGGCCCACTTGTATCAGTTTTGACATTGATGAGTATCTTTGAATGATTATGTTTTGTAGTATCGATTATATTGAGAAATCAATTATTTTTACAACCCTAATACCAATATATCGTGCATACCTACTTGGAGTTCTCTCCGTTGCTAGTGCACCCCTTCTACCACATTTTTTCCTTTCACTTTAGTTTTTTTAACATTCTTAGATAATGTGAAATAAATTTGAGTCTTTTTGGTGATATTCTGATTTACTGATTTAACTTGTTCTTTTATTATCACAAGCTGAGCCCTCTACTGAACTTTAACCTTCATATTTTTGAAACAAGGAAAAAGCTTTAAGATGCTGTTGAAAACAGAACCAAGGAGGCTTTTTTTAGCTCTCCAGAAATCCCAAATTCTTCATAATATTTGTGCCACTCTTTGCCTTACCTGGTTTCACACTGAGCCTTGCACTAAGTGACTGTGTGCGTGGAGCAGAAAGATCTTGGAAGTCCACAGGCCCACTGACGGAAGACAGCTGCCTGCCCATCTTCCAGTTCCTTCCTGAGGTGTCCTGGGATCTGCCTGTTCACAGGTCAGGACCCAAGAGGAGAGGCACCATTTGGTACCAGTTACCAAGCGGCGGGTGGGGGTACTGGTGCCACCTCCACCCCCATTCAGTCAAGGTAACACCAGCTGGCCTAAACCTGGCAGGAGCAGAGCTGTCCTGAAATGGAGAAGCACCTGATGACCTCAGCAGAAACCAGACTCCTCCCCTTCCTGTTTGTGCCACTGTGGATGAAAATGCTACTCAAAAACCCTCACACCAGTTGAAGGTCAGACTTGGATATGCTACTCCAAAACTTTATATTTTTGAGTCATTTAGAGGTTGACCTGCTGGTGTTTCTGATAATTCCATCTAGACTGATTATTTAAAGTTTTTGAATTTATATAAATGGGATCTATTATGCAAAATTCACATTTTGCACGTTTTTGTTCTTCCATTTGTGTCTGAACTGTTGGCTAAAACCTATAACAATCAGTTAATGTTTTTTTACTGTCTGGGAAAATGCCCCATTTCAAAACCTCCCAATTGTTATGTCACAAGTGACATATACTGAGCCGTTGCCTAGCAACCCACGTGATCTCCAGCACATTTTGTCAGCTTGATTTACTGCTAAAGGTGCTGTACAACGGCTGCTGGCAAAGGCAAGTGTTTTGTTGTCAACTTGCTATCCAGAAACCACTTGCTGCATTCTTGTGCAGGAGGCTTCACTTCTGCTTTTCAAAGATGTATGGTTGTATAATTGCTTATCTGTTTGCAGCCATTTTCATGTGTGAGTATAAACGTTGAGTTGGGCGGCGTGGCCAGCAGCAGCTTATTTGGATTTAAAGTGACAGTCACCCTAAAACATCTCATCCTGAAAGGAACTCAACATGAGCAGAACTGGCCAGACTAAAATCTCATAATCTAAAAATGATTTTGTGGAAAAAAATTTTTAATGAATGTTCACCCTTACGCAGGGTGTCATCTTTTAACCTACTTCATGTTTTTACACAGATGAGTTCTTGGTTCTACCGGTCAGACAGTAATCCGACTTGGCTGGGGCTCCTAACATTTAGCCAAAAGCTGCTAAATGTCATAGATAATTTAAAAGATTCAGTTCAATTCCATTTTTGCACAGGGCCAGGTTAGTTAGGATCGCTTCTTTCCTTTATAAATATAATCGTCATTTGAAATCAGATTTTTGTGTTTACTCAGTCTTTGTCTGATATTAAAGTTAGTTTGATGATCTGAAGGATTTAAGTGCCAAGAAAACAAATACAAAGTAATCTGTGAGATGACCAACACTTTCTTTTGTTCCTTCTAATTACTGCAGAAGGAACTTGAATAATTATTCGCTGCCAATAAACGTGGCACGGGACTAGTCTTGGTGATGCTAAAAACTACAGAACATGCAATAATAGATGGATAAAATCTATTGCTAAATTAAATTCGTGGAAGAATTCAAAAAGGTGCATCAAAATTAGACCCAGAAAAATTGGTGCAGGCATTTATTTTCAGTAAGTTTAGCTATGGGCCTCAGTCACGGAAATGAAAAAAGCCTCTGCTGGATTCCTGACTAACACCAGGAAACTGGAACAAATCCCAGCCGTCCTGACATCACTGTTGATGCTTCCTGTCTGCAAAATAAATGATTTTAAAGTCATGATTTTGCTCTATAGGGCACTGAAGGGTCTCGGGCCTAAATCCATCTGAGTCGGTCGGTGTTGCTACCAGAACTAAACGAGGAGAGGCATTAAGTTTCTACAAAAAGCCTGAGATGTTCAGAAACCTTTCGGGTTTTTAAATCACCAGTAAGCCTTTGTCTGCCTCAAAGGTTTAACCTCCTTCTGTGTAAGTAAAACTGCACAGCTGTATATGCCTGATCCACATCCAGACACATGAGCTTTTCATCTTTGTCATCAAACATAAAAATAAGTTTCAGTCCCAACAATTTATGATTGTTAAGCATGGCAGCATATATTATGACAAACAACACATGCTCCATTATGCCAGCTGGTGTAATGACGTGGTAATGCCGGACTCATTAACTCCAGCACACAGTTTACGGTGGCCTTTTATGACAGAATTAATTGATTCACACATGCGCTAAAACAAAACTAACTAGGATGAAAATGCAGTTGGATGTGAGCCCTCTAATCTGTCATAAACATTTCTGGTGGTAAAGCAGGGTGACATTATTCATGTGAACGACTGGTAATATAAAGAATAAACAACCACAGACCAGCTTTTATCTTCAAATGTAGCTTTAATGTGTGGCTGAGCAGACAGCCGCAGACAGAGGGGGAAAAAATCAACATCTTTAATATTATTAGTTATTATAGTCTTCAAATGAGTTCTATCAAAATATATTTCTCCATAATTGCAGACAGAATCATCATCCTGGCATTTGGGATTAAACTTTTTCTGCATCTTTGAACACGAGCCATCAAAAATAATTAGATTTTCAGTCTGTCCATAGGTCAGATCTGAAACTATGCTTACAAAAATATTTCTTTAAACGTGTATCCCGTCCTCTCTACAGCTTACAAACTACATTCAGCTTAAATATTTTTCACTCAAATTAGAGATGCACCTATCTGATAGTAATCTGTATCAGTCCAGGAATTGAAAATAATTCTAGATTACGTGTTGGTGACAATGTGCCTGGTCCATAGGGGCAGATCTATTCAGTCTAATTCTATGACTGAATAGATCTTGGTGACATCATGCTTTGCTGATTTTACGTTATATTTAGACTTCATAATTGCACTTTCTGAACCATTTGAAAGATTTATTGGTGTTTATTTTTAGTCAAGCTATTGTTTTTGTCAGTTTCTTTATTATTTCTACTCCTAATTGAACCATCCATCTATCCATCCTGACTGAACAAATTGTAGCTGTGTTGTTTCTACATGTTAGACTAAGCTTGTGAAGCTATTGGTGTATTTAAATGTGCTGTACTGGTTCAGAGTTATCAGCTAAATCTGTAATTCAGCACCTTTAAGTTTCGGTTTAAAAAAAAAACAAACTATTTTTCTGCGTAGATCCGCATCAGCCAGAGCTAAACCTCAGATATCGTATCGGAGGTGAAAAAAGCGGCTCAGTGCATTCATGGTCCTTGACTCAATTAATCTGAATATCCTTAGATGTTTCCTCTGCTTGATGCCAGTGATTGGACTCTTTTTAAACAGATTAACATTTTCCATGCCCATGGATGCTGATCATTGCATCAGTTGGGGTTAAATAACTTTTCAGCTTTGCTGTACTTATCCAACAGGAGTGTTGCACCTGTCTGCTCAGTTAAACCCAGGAGATGACTTTGTTTTCGACCTGGTAGTAGTACTGTTGTAGGTAAAGTTTCGATCTTCGTTCTTGCTCCGTCATGAAATTCCAACTGAGGAATAGTCATAAATAAGTTGGTAGTTGGAATATGGAAGGAAGAAAGAGGATTTTCTGACATTTAATCAAAGGAAAATCTTGTTTAAAAAAGAAATGAGAGCGGGTTCATCCTCCTGCTCCAGCCAACCTCCAACACTTCAGTCCATATGTTGAAGAATTTTTCTTGAATCTTGAAGATGAAATGAAGCCAGGATTTAGCTGGGGATCGTTTCTCATTCAGGAAATGATTTTTATCTCTCGGACTGGACTTAAAGGTAATTGTTTACAATCTGTCCCTTGCTCCAAAACCATAATGAATTTCTTAATCCACGTCTCATCACTATGAGCGCTGCAATTACTTTGCTGGAATAAATAATCCATCTTTTCAAGCAAGGCAGATGGAAAGAAACAAAGAAATGCTTAATCAGATTATCCAAAGTGCTAAAGTAGAAAGAAACGGGAGGTTTCTTGAAGATGTTTTACCTCTAATCTGAAAGATTTCCTCTGTTCTGAAAATGGTTGGAAGTGATGAGCTTAGAAATATTCAACAGAACCACATATATGCCAGTTAAAATGACTAATGGGGGGTCACCCTCTGCTCGTTGTTGCTCGCCTAGCGATGCTATGCGGGTCGTTTTAGTCACATGTCCCGGCGCTGCAGGGCAGGCGTTAGAAAGATGAAACTCAGGCTTGTCTTCTCTGTTTTGTTGGGGTTTTTTATAAGCACTTAGGATTATCATGTCATGCATGACTGAGGATCTACATCAGCTCAATCAGAGTTTTATGTAAAATATGCTTCACTCTTCCTGTTTCAGCAGCATTTTGGAGACACAGCTTCAGTCAGCTTATATTCTTTGAATTAAACCTGTTATGAAATATTTTTCCTTAATATTTTCTTATTCAAAATTTGGTTCACAAACGTTTTAATCAACATTAGGCCAAAGCATTTATAAAGGTGTTGTACTTTATGCAGAAATCAAATATATAACCAACATTCTGGTATAATTCTGGCTGGAAATGGGACAAACATTCTCCACTTCCTGCATCAAAGCACTAAATCTTCACATCGAGTTGTTTTGTCTTGAAGGCGGCGGGAACCTCGGCCACAGTGGCTCGAAAGCCGCTCAAGATTTTATGCGGTGGGCGATCCTCGTCACAGCTTGTGTCACCTCACCGACAGATGTCTGAGAAATCAGCGACAGCCGATCACGCTGATCCGCCTCGTAATCTTGATCCCACCGTGACACGGAGCTGTGGGGAAATATGTCCGTCAGTCCCGTTGCTGCAGGCAGATGCACCAGCATCCTCCTGGCCCTCCTCAGCCTCCTTCCTTCATCTCTTCATTAGGCCTCTTCCCTCCTTCTGCATGTTCCACTGCTTGTGTTTGACCTCTTGACCCAGGGGTTTCTGCTCCAGTTTAACGTCTACATGGACGACTTGTGGGGGGTTTAATGAGCTGCAGACGGCCGCTGCTCGGCGTGGTCGCTGTGTTTATGCTTACCTTGTGTTTTTCAGCAGGTCACGCGTGCCGTGATGCTCACAGAGACGCACAGCTGCTGTCCCTGACCAGCCCTTGAAGCTCTGAGTTAGAGGCCAACGCACAAACACGGCTTCGCTCAAACAGAAAGTGGCATATGCTCAACTATGGAAGAAGCGGCGGCCGTTCTTGCAGAGCTCAGCTCTATGCGGCTCCGTGAAGGCCCCGCAAGGCGAAATGTTTCCAAACAATTTCACGTTTTCACGTTGAAACCTCGCACCAATAAAGAAAAAAAAAAAAATCCCCACACATGCCGAGGGCTCGCCCAGCCACGAGTTTCCACCACGACCTTCACAAAGGTCAAAGCTCATTTGCTTGCATCTGTTGTTATTGGTGAATCTCAGTGAATGGAAATATTATGGCAACATTCTAATTTAATCTAAAAAAGAGAAAAAATTAAGAAACCACTTAAAATGATCAGTTTCTCTGATTTTACGTATATTTTTGAGTGAAATGAACCTTGTTCTTCTATTCTGAGTTACTGACAACATGCCATTGAAATGAACAGAAGTGTTCAAACATCTCTATAGTAAGTTTTGTTTTCTGAACTGCATTAATAAATCAGCTTCTTGGTTCATTTGTCGAGATGCACCTTTAAACGGACTTCGCCCCTGCTGCTCGCTCTACCTCCATCATCTGTGGCCAGGCCGACATATGCTCTGGAGATCATAAAAAAAACGTGGCATTAAACTTGTTCCAGGCTACATGCAGCGACTGAACCCTCTGGAAACCTGTTTAATACAGGGTAGTTAACGCCACCGCTCATGATGTTTCTTGCATAATATAATTTATAGTGGGTAGGGGTCTATAAATGGGCAGCCTTGTAAAATATTTCCATTATGCAGGGAATGTCGGTGGGTAATAAAGACTTTATTCCACTTTTTATGGCTCTCAATCTGTTGTTGTCCCTGCATATCTTTTTTTTTTAAATCTGAGAATTCACTGATTATCCTGATGCGAGTCTTAAAAAGCAGGAAATATCAGCGGGTCTTTGACAAAGTGACTCCAGAGACGGGGAGTTCAGACTCCCGTTTTTACTACCTCAGCCTCTATCTTTTATGTTTTATTCAGAAATTATACATCTTTCCTTAACAGTGCTGTAAAGGTTACACAGTCATTTAAGCAGCAGTTCAGACAGATTGATGTTTATGTCATTACAGCAGCAAATGAAATGTGCCTCTTTCCCCTCTTACCCCAACATAAAGTAGAAACGAGCTCCACCCATTGATGACATTGGAGATACATCAGAGTCAGGCGGGAGAGGGAGACGGCGGTTATTACCTGATAGGCTCTGGTTTACCTGCTGCTGCTGTAATGTGATGACAAAGCTCCCTCTTCAGTCACATTGACTGCTGCTGTTAAAATACATTTTCCATCGCAGTAATCAGAGGAAATAGTACGTTTCTGGTGTATTAACAGTTTACTTAAGGCTAAATTTAACACCTCAGGCTCATTTTTGCTCCTCCTGAACCATAAGGGACTTGTTAAAGACACGCTGGAGTCCAGATATGAGAGGATTTTAATCTAAAAACACTCCTATAAGCGTTGTGAAACAGTTCACTGTCCAAAACGTGTCCAGATGAACCAAACTGATGCCTTCAGTTCATGTTCACATTAAAGAGGCACCAATTCACCTTTTTTCATGTCTGATACGATACGGATATCTGTATATCGACCAATACTGATTCGATACAGAAAAATGCTGAATTGACTTGAAACGTTTACTTTCTTGAAACATGGACATAGATGTACTAAATTGCAAATTTATTTGATAATTCTGCACTAGCATAGCTTACTTAAATACACCAAGATATGTACGTGAAACAAACACAACTTTAATTAGTTCAGTCAGTGTAATTAGTGGTTTCCAATCAACGTAAACTAAGTCATAAAGAAACTGAAATAGGTTGAATACTTTGGTCAAAATGTAAAAATAAGCTGCAAGAAGCCGACTTTCATATGGTTCAGAAAGTTAAATTAGGAATTCTAAAAATAATGTGAAATAAGTAAAGACTTCAATAAGAGCACAACGCATTAGACTGAATAGAACAGTATTCAGTTCAATACTGGGAACAATACAGATGTATTTATCACCTGTGGTTCAATTCAACATCAACTAGTTCTTACTTATTCATCAATCTTTAAATATTAAAAAACATGTAAGAGTGCATAGACTGTGAGACCAGGTCTTGGTTTAAAGACAAAAAATAAAAAGTCCAAATTCAAATTCCTCAATTGTGCACAAAATCTTAACTAATAAAGCAGGATAACAGAACATAAACACTCACTCACTTTTCCTCACCTATCATACTCTGACCCCCACCATGCTACCCGCAATCACATGTTTGTTTATTTCTATGATTCAGTATCATCTGTCCATCCCGCCTTAAAGGAAGAATAATCCACAAGATGAATCTGTCTCAGAATGAGCTTAACCCCGACCTGGATCATTTTGTTCGCATCATTTCTGCTCCAGATCCACACCAATGCTCTCTCAGTAATGTATGATATGTTTTAGTAACATTTTAGGATAAGCCATCTGTAAACCTTCTCATTTAAAGTGTGTCAATATGCTGCTGTTATAATCATATGAATACCAGGAAATCAGATCAGGCTACTTGATGCATTCAGCAGGAATCTACTGCTTGCTCTGTTTTGAATTATAACTTATTTTATTATTAATTAGTCCAGTACAGGTTACATTTTAATGAGAATATACTGGAATTATTGTAGCATCTCCACCATAGTCCATACTTCATTCTACATTCATACATCCCTGTGTATTTTCAATATTTGGCACATTTTTGCTCAAAACTTTGAAATTTCTAAATTATTTTCACGCATTTACAAGAGACATATATGGATGTTCTCCAAGGTCAAAAAGTCCTAAATTTTCCAGAAAAGAAGTGATAATTTGTCATGATTAAAGGCATACATTTATGATATGAAAACTAATATTTTCTGACTTTGTAAAGTCTGAATGAAAACATTTGCAACAAAAAATACCAGAAGTCCTCTAAGATTACAGTGGTGAATTTAAAAAGATGCACAACTCAATATTTTTCAAAGTGTAAGTGGTCCATCTGGGCTTTTTTTCTGTTTTAGAATGATTTTCTGGCGCAGTTTCACCACAAATGACTAAAACGTGACCTGAAATAAAAGCCTAAAACGGCGAGGAAGAAGCTGCAACACGGTGGTACCCTGGAGAAGTCGCTCTGAGGCAGGAAAAGAGCTCCTGAACTGAGGACTTCTGGCGTTTTTGGTCGCAGATGTCTGACTTTATTGACAGATCCTACTTCTGTGATGTAAATGTATGCCCTTTAATTATGCTAATTTGCTATATTATGACTCTTTGACATGAGAATATCCACACTTGAAAATATGTTAAATTAGCTGTGTATTTCTCTGTCGCTTTCTCTGTTGTTCTTCTTCATCGATCACAAGGCTTGGCCTTAAAGGGATTAAATTACCAGGCTCAGGAATCCATCTTTCTTCCTACATCATCTGAAACCTGTTTTTTTGTTTTGCTGCTTCTCCTCTTCAGAAATGCTGTTGAATCCTCTCCATTGTCTGCTGAGGCTTAAAATTCAACAAAGCAGGTTTCACTTTCTACGAGAGGAAGAGATCATGAGCTCAGACATCCTTTCACTTATGGGTCAGTAGATTAAGTGTTTTAATCTGTTGCCCCCAAACTGCAGCATCATCACCAGGAGGGGGGTCAGCAGAGCTTTGACACAGATGTCTAGACCTGTCTTTAAGGGTTTCACACCTGATTGTCCTGTAGATTTGGTTTGAAAACTAATTTCTGTATTTAACAGCATCTAAAGCCAGTCTTTTGAGTTTGTGTTCCTTATTTTAATTCAATTTAAAGTTATCCATTCAAATATCTACCAAAAAGTAATTTGTTTATGAGCTGACATTCTGTTTTCTGGACTGAGTTTGTTGCAGCACAATAAAAAGCAAACAGCAGCTTTCAGTTAGTTTTCCGACCTACTTACTACATGCTAGGCTACATAAAAACCAACAAAATATATTCCCCTCACATATGGATTACATTTTATCACAGTGGTACCTGCACTGTCAGACAACATCAATAATAATCAGGATTGGATCCACAAAGAACTAGGAAATCCAATCTACAGACCACATTGGATAGAGATTTCATGGAACAGATTTAAAACCTTGTAATGACAGGATTCCAGGAGGTTAAAAGTCAATGAAGATCATGGTTTAATGTTAACTTAGAGGGGAAGGCTACATGCAACAATCTGTGCTGGTGAGATGGAAACTTGGAGAGATTTTAAAGCTGCACATCTGCTACAAAAAAGAGGAAAGGGAAGAAAACTGCATGTCATCTTTTCTGATATTCTACGCTCAAAAGAATTAAGGTCATTGCTGGATTATCATCTTGCTTGTTTACGTTTGCATACATTTTAACATATTGCAAAACACAGAAGGATTTGATTTTAAAACCCAAAAATCTTTTCTGAAGAAAAACAAAGTGAGTGAAGTCACAGAAACAGACACAGTGGATGAAAGAGGCCTGGTGTAAATCTAAGTGGCGACTCTCTGGACAGAGTGGGTTTTAAGTAGGACGTGTAAAATCACAGAGTGGGGTTAGCCGATGCTGAGAAAAGTACTGTGTAGAGATCGTAGAACAGTTTGGAGGTAGCCTCTTCCTCCTCCTGTATGACTTTGCACTGGTACACAAATAAAGGTCCATAAAGACATGACTGATCTGCACAGAGTCCTGACATAAACCCTGTTCAACACCTTTGTCTGCTGTCTACCAGAAGACGATCCTGGTAACTTAACAACCCCAACCCCTGGATGTGAGTCCTCAACAGGGGAGAGACGAGTTTAAATTTCTTTAAACGGTGAAAAATCAGTTTGACTTTGACATTAGTGACGAGGGTTTCTGTTTGTAGAAGAAATGTATATAAAATTGTTATTAATTTAACTCTTATGCAAATGAAAATACTTTCAAATAACTTTCATGGCTCAAAAACTTTTGTGAAACATAAACATTGAGTTCTGCATTTCAACCAGCTGCTAAGGGAAGCGTCGAGTCTCGGGTCTAAAAAAACAACTTGACCCTTAATGTTTCCAGCAACACGCAGATCAGAAAGTTCGGAAATTAAAAACGCCCATATGTGATTGATGCAGGACAGGAGTGAAGGTCTGGACCTTAAAGTATCTTTGACTCCGTTGTCTGTGAGGAGAGAGCGATTCTTTGCGACGCGATTAAACTTTGACGTATAAGGCCACATCGCCTTTTTCCCCCTGTGATCAATCACCGCGTTTCCTTGACGGTGTCTGAGAGCCACAGACACATGGGTGTGATTTATCCCTTCTCATTTATTTAAGTTCTCGGATAAACATTATGGAAATTTGCATTAATGTCCCCAAAGGCTAGAAAACAAATTATACCTGTGCTTAAGTGGAGTTCTGTATCACTTTGTGTGTAAATATTTTGGACAGGCCAAGGGTAAATCCACAGCCAGGAGGGACACAGCTCTGATGTTCAACAAGACTTACAGTCAGGTGGAGGATGAAAGCTAAAATATTACACTAAATTAAAAACAAAACACACCAACTGTGGAGAAGATGAGCAGCAAAGCATCTACTGCAGTAGAAGTAAGAAGTACTGGAAGTGTAGAGGGTCGCAGCCGGTCTTTGGTCTGTTTTGTGATTTTCATAAACAGAATTTCAAAGCTTATGTCTTGGTTTGGGAATTTTAGGATTTATTTATTTCTAAATAAATAGTTTCTTAGCATCAGAGTTCCCGACCACGACGGTGTAGCCTTGTAGATAGAAAAAGTTGTAGATTTCCTCCAAAAAACTGAGATTTTTCTGAAAAAAATGGAATTTTCTGAGTTTGAAAAGCCAAAAATTTGATAGAAAAAAAAAATCTAATTTTGAGATTAATCTCAGAATATTTCAAAGAAAACCTTTTAAATTTCTGAGTTTGTGAAAATTTGGAAACAAATTTTTGGCTTTTTAAACTCAGAAATGTCCAACTTAAAAAAAATAATAAATTCTGTGGTCAATCTCAAAATGTTTTGGCAGAAATTTCCTCCTTTTTCTTCTACCTGCAATGGCCCTGAACTGCCATCTCAAGGCTATGTAATATCTGTCTTTTTACTTTCAACAAAAAAAAAAGATTTCCAATGTAAACCCATTTAGATTCTCAACTTAAATTATTGAAATGACTTTGAAATGTCACTACTTTTTACTGTTGCTTCAATAACCATGACAGCCTGATGTCCACAAGTTCCCCCTCCCTCTTTCCTGCCAGTAGACAGAAGCTGTTTTATACTCGTCTTGTTGAAAGCGACTCAGCAGTTCATCAGATCCTAATTAATGCCAAAAACAAAAGACATTCTCTGCTGCTCACTTTAACAAAGCAGATATAAGAAGTGAAGCCTGCGTCCATATGAAGCGGTTCCTCCCAGTCAGTAGTTCAGCTCGGGGATACTGGCCAGACTGGTGTGATGCGCAGAGTGGAAAACAGCAGCCATTAATTTCATCATTAAGTGAGTAACTCCGCTCACACTGAGGGCGTCTTTAATTAAATCAGTTAGTCACCACGAGGCGTTTATTTGTCTGTACATCGTTCCTGCAGCCACACAGTCATGGGGTTGGGAGGCATATTTTCACATCAGGCTCCAGGAAACAGCAGCTCCTTCTCATCTGAATGAATCCTTGCTCTGCTGCTAGCTTTCTGTTGCATGCTGTGTGAAGAGAGAGCATCATGTCTTTATGCTGTCTTCCCATGATATTGTGTGTGGAGTATCGTTGTGTATATATTTAAACTTTTGATGAAATAACACAAAAGCTTGTACGTGCTGTACTGAAGGAAACGACACAAAAACCTTCGAAGACATGAGTGCAACTTCTTTCACAAAATGTAAATATTACATAGAATTTTCTGTGCTACAGTCTGCTTCCTGCTTTTGGTCTGCTTGTTTTGACGTATTCATTTCATCGGAACAGAGACTGAGAGTTTTAGGTGGACCAGAGTCCTCTTTTTTTGGTCTGTTTTCACACCTCCCCATACAAACCAGGCTTTCAAGGCAAACAAACTAGTCCATGTTGCATCATGGGACAAAATAATAATCAGAAAACCCCCTAAACCCTGAAGACATGGCTTTGCATACGTGTTTATAACATGTCTGTGAGAGAGTGACAAAAAAAGCCACTGAAGGATTTCCCCAGAGTCCCAGGTGCCAGTGTGTGTGTGCAGCGAAGAGTGAGGACCATCTGCTGAGGTAAGGTGAAGGCACCAACACATGCAGTTGCTGAGGTATTTACTCAGCTCACAAGGTACGAAATACACAGAAAATCAAAGCAAGTCAGTGGAGGATGGTGGCCAACAGGGAGCGGGGTGTTTGGCCTAAAAACAAAGATGTCGTGGTCATCTGGTGGATACATAATTTAGCATTTCTGCAGCTGGAGAAAAGGTTGCATTGATTGAAACTGCACTATGAAAGCCCGCCTGCAAAATCATTTCTGTTTCTCTGTGGCAACTAACAGGGCATGGAGATGTAACTGCAGCGTTCATAGGATTCAACAGATGTTCCAGCTGTTTCCAAAGGTAGCTCAGACAGATGGACACGGCATTCTAGACGATCTACAGTAGGGACATCTGACGAGGAGCACAGATTGTCAGAACACCAGAAGAAAGTTCTTTATGTACCCAACTATTGGGTCATCATCTGTCTTGCTTAGATTTTTCTGCAGTTTTGGCGCCCTACCTTTCAGTCAGAGATGAGCTTTCTTCACCACTGAATCAGTCAAAAAAAGAAAACATAAAGAGGGACAAAGGTGGATTAAACTAGGGTTATATTTGACACATTGAACAGGGCATGAGGACGCCATCCCTGCACCTGCAAAAATGTCCAAGATTGTTTTTGCACCTCTGAATTCTTGTAACTTTTAAAAGAATTTTAGCACAAAAGGCTGTCATAGTGCCCTTACCACCTTTTTTATGTGTTGATTTTATTAAGACTTTAGATTGGAATTGGCCAGTATGAGGATTGAACCCATGACCTTGGTGTTATTAGCACCACGCTCTGACCAGCTGAGCTAACCAAGCATACATGCTGTTCACTTTCCATGGTTTTAAGGAAAACTTGAATGATCTTAATGAAAATATGAGAAAGGTGCTCATGGTCTTCAAAATTAATATGTATATTATTTGATTTTCCAGCATTTTTTTAGGTGTAGATTTTATCAAGACTTTAGATTTGAACTGGCCAGTATGGGGATTGAACCATGATCTTAGCATTATTAGCACCATGCTCTGACCAACTGAGC
The DNA here is from genome assembly GCF_051168715.1 of Poecilia mexicana. Classification (NCBI taxonomy): domain Eukaryota; kingdom Metazoa; phylum Chordata; class Actinopteri; order Cyprinodontiformes; family Poeciliidae; genus Poecilia; species Poecilia mexicana. Next base: position 4,135,745 of record NW_028263378.1, read on the forward strand.
TAACCAACCATGCATGCTGTTTTGTTTCCATGGATTTAAGACATATGTACTTTATCATAACGAATTTTAAAAATTGTTCATATTCTAAAGTTTTTTAATATCAAATGCATAATATTTTATTTTTCAGTAATTTTTTATATGTTGCTTTTATTAACCAGAAGTTTATTGTTTTGAAGTGTTAATTTTCTGAAGACTTTTAGATTTTACTTGCCCAATATGGGCATTGAGCCCTTGACCTAAGCTGTAGTAGCACCATGGTCTTACAAGCTGAGCTAACTCACCTACCTTACATAATGTTCAGTTTCCAAGGATTTAAGAAAAACTTACATGATCTTAAGACAAGAAAAGTTTGAAAAAAGTGCTCATGTTCTACTGTTTTTCAAAATGAATATATATATATTTGATTTTCCAGTCTTTTTTAGGTTTTGATTTTATTAAGACAATAGATTTGATTTGGCCAGTATGGGGATTGAAGCCATGACCTTGGCTTTATTAGCACCACGCTCTGACCAGCTGAGCTAACAGGCCATACATACTGTTCAGTTTCCATGGATATAAGGAAAAATTACATGATCTTAATGAAATATTAAGAAAAGTGCTCATGTTCTAAAACATCTATATGCATAATATTTTCCAACCTCTCTTATGTGTTAAGACTTTATCTTTAAATTGGCCTGTATGGGGATTGAACCCATGACCTTGGCGTTATTAGCACCATGCTCTGACCAGCTGAGCTAACAGGCCATACATACTCTTCAGTTTTCATGGATATAAGGAAAAATTACATGATCTTAATGAAATATTAAGAAAAGTGCTCATGTTCTAAAACATCTATATGTATAATATTAGATTTTCCAGTATGGGGATTGAACCCATGACCTTGGCATTCTTAGCACCACGCTCTTACCAGCTGAGCTAACAGGCCATACATACTGTTCAGTTTCCATGGATATAAGGAAAAATTACATGATCTTAATGAAATATTAAGAAAAGTGCTCATGTTCTAAAACATCTATATGCATGACATTTTCCAACCTTTCTTAAGTGTTGATTTTGAGACTTTTGATTTGAATTGGCCAGTATGGGGATTGAACCCATCACCTCTGGTGGTATTAGCACCACGCTCTGACAAACTGAGCTAAGAGGCCATACATGCTGTTCAATTTCCATGGATTTAAGGAAAACTTACATGACCTTAATGAAAATTTGAGAAAACTGCTCATGTGCTAATCTTTTTAAAAATCAAAATGTATGTCATTTGATTTTCCAGCCTTTTCTAAGTGTTGATTTTATTAAGGCGATAAATTTGAATAGGCCAGTAAGGGGATTGAACCCTTGACCTAAGCTGTAGTAGCACCATGCTCTTACAAGCTGAGCTAACTCACCTACCTTACATAATGTTCAGTTTCCATGGATTTAAGAAAAACTTACATGATCTTAAGAAGAAAAGTTTGAAAAAAGTGCTCATGTTTTACTGTTTTTCAAAATGTACAATATTTGACTTTCAGGCCATTATTTGTTGATTTTATTAAGACTTTATCTTTAAATTGGCCTGCATGGGGATTGAACCCATGACCTTGGCGTTATTAGCACCACGCTCTGACCAGCTGAGCTAACAGGCCATATGTACTATTCAGTTTCCACGGTTATAAGGAAAAATTACATGATCTTTATGAAATATTAAGAAAAGTGCTCATGTTCTAAAACATCTATATGTATAATATTAGATTTTCCAGTATGGGGACTGAACCCATGACGTTGGCATTCTTAGCACCATGCGCTGACCAGCTGAGCTAACAGGCCATACATGCTGTTCAGTTTCCATGGATATAAGGAAAAATTACATGATCTTAATGAAATTTTAAGAAAAGTGCTCATGTTCTAAAACATCTATATGTATAATATTAGATTTTCCAGTATGGGGATTGAACCCATGACCTTTGCATTCTTAGCACCACGCTCTGACCAGCTGTGCTAACAGGCCATACAGGCTGTTGTATTTCCATGGATTTAAGGAATACTTACATGACCTTAATGAAAATTTGAGAAAACTGTTCATGTGCTAATCTTTTTAAAAATCAAAATGTATGTCATTTGATTTTCCAGCCTTTTCTAAGTGTTGATTTTATTAAGACCATAGATTTGAATTGGCCAGTAAGGGGATTGAACCCTTGATCTTGGAGTCATTAGCACCACGCTCTGACTAGCTGAGCTAAGCAACCATACTTGCTGTCCAGTTTCCATGGATTTAAGACACACGTACTTGATCTTAACTGAATTAAACAAAAAGTGCTGATATTCTAATGTTTTTCAAAATCAAAATATATAATATTTTTCAATAATTTTTGATGTGTTGATTTTATTGACCAGCAGTTTTTAGTTTTGATGTGTTGATTTTATTTCAGAACCATTTTTTATCTTGAAGTGTTCATTTTCTGAATGGCTTTAGATTTGTTTTACACCATATGGGCATTGAACCCATGACCTTGTTATTATTGATTTTGATGTGTTGATTTCATGTTGCAGCAGTTTTTAATTTTGTGTTGTTGATTTTATTTTTCAGGAGTCTTTGGTTTTGAAGTGTTGATTTATTTCAGAACCATTTTTATTTTGAAGTGTTCATTTTCTGAAGACCTTTAGATTTTATTTGCCCAATGAGGGCATTGAACCCTTGACCTCAGCTCTTCTAGCACCACGCTCTTACAAGTTGAGCTAAATCACCTACCCTACATAATATTTAGTTTCCATGGATTTAAGAAAAACTTACATGATCTTAAGACAAGTTTGATAAAAGTGCTTGTGTTTTACTGTTTTTCAAAATCAACATGTACAATATTTGACTTTCAGGCCATTATTTGTTGATTTTATTAAGACTTTATCTTTAAATTGGCCTGTATGGGGATTGAACCCATGACCTTGGCGTTATTAGCACCATGCTCTGACCAGCTGAGCTAACAGGCCATACATACTGTTCAGTTTCCATGGATATAAGGAAAAATGACATGATCTTAATGCAATATTAAGAAAAGTGCTCATGTTCTAAAACATCTATATGCATAATATTTTCCAACCTCTCTTATGTGTTGTTAAGACTTTATCTTTAAATTGGCCAGTATGGGGATAGAACCCATCACCTTGGTGGTATTAGCACCACGCTCTGACAAGCTGAGCTAACAGGCCATACATGCTGTTCAGTTTCCATGGATTTAAGGAAAACTTACATGACCTTAATGAAAATTTGAGAAAACTGTTCATGTGCTAATCTTTTTAAAAATCACAATGTATGTCATTTGATTTTCCAGCCTTTTCTAAGTGTTGATTTTATTAAGGCGATAGATTTGAATAGGCCAGTAAGGGGATTGAACCCTTGACCTAAGCTGTAGTAGCACCATGCTCTTACAAGCTGAGCTAACTCACCTACCTTATGTAATGTTCAGTTTCCATGGATTTAAGAAAAACTTACATGATCTTAAGACAAGAAAAGTTTGAAAAAAGTGCTCATGTTTTACTGTTTTTCAAAATCAACATGTACAATATTTGACTTTCAGGCCATTATTTGTTGATTTTATTAAGACTTTGTCTTTAAATTGGCCTGTATGGGGATTGAACCCATGACCTTAGAGTTATTAGCACCACACTCTGACAAGCTGAGCTAACAGGCCATACATACTGTTTAATTTCCATGGATTTAAGGAATACTTACATGACCTTAATGAAAATTTGAGAAAACTGTTCATGTGCTAATCTTTTTAAAAATCAAAATGTATATCATCTGATTTTCCAGCCTTTTCTAAGTGTTGATTTTATTAAGACCATAGATTTGAATTGGCCAGTAAGGGGATTGAACCCTTGATCTTGGAGTCATTAGCACCATGCTCTGACTAGCTGAGCTAAGCAACCATACTTACTGTCCAGTTTCCATGGATTTAAGACACACGTACTTGATCTTAACTGAATTAAACAAAAAGTGCTGATATTCTAATGTTTTTCAAAATCAAAATGTATAATATTTTTCAATAATTTTTGATGTGTTGATTTTATTGACCAGCAGTTTTTAGTTTTGATGTGTTGATTTTATTTCAGAACCATTTTTTATCTTGATGTGTTCATTTTCTGAATGGCTTTAGATTTGTTTTACACCATATGGGCATTGAACCCATGACCTTGTTATTATTGATTTTGATGTGTTGATTTCATGTTGCAGCAGTTTTTAATTTTGTGATGTTGATTTTATTTTTCAGGAGTCTTTGGTTTTGAAGTGTTGATTTATTTCAGAACCATTTTTATTTTGAAGTGTTCATTTTCTGAAGACCTTTAGATTTTATTTGCCCAATGAGGGCATTGAACCCTTGACCTCAGCTCTTCTAGCACCATGCTCTTACAAGTTGAGCTAAATCACCTACCTTACATAATGTTCAGTTTCCATGGATTTAAGAAAAACTTACATGATCTTAAGAAGACAAGTTTGATAAAAGTGCCTGTGTTTTACTGTTTTTCAAAATCAACATGTACAATATTTGACTTTCAGGCCATTATTTGTTGATTTTATTAAGACTTTATCTTTAAATTGGCCTGTATGGGGATTGAACCCATGACCTTGGCGTTATTAGCACCATGCTCTGACCAGCTGAGCTAACAGGCCATACATACTGTTCAGTTTCCATGGATATAAGGAAAAATGACATGATCTTAATGCAATATTAAGAAAAGTGCTCATGTTCTAAAACATCTATATGCATAATATTTTCCAACCTCTCTTATGTGTTGTTAAGACTTTATCTTTAAATTGGCCTGTATGGGGATTGAACCCATGACCTTGGCGTTATTAGCACCATGCTCTGACCAGCTGAGCTAACAGGCCATACATACTGTTCAGTTTCCATGGATATAAGGAAAAATGACATGATCTTAATGCAATATTAAGAAAAGTGCTCATGTTCTAAAACATCTATATGCATAATATTTTCCAACCTCTCTTATGTGTTGTTAAGACTTTATCTTTAAATTGGCCTGTATGGGGATTGAACCCATGACCTTGGCGTTATTAGCACCATGCTCTGACCAGCTGAGCTAACAGGCCATACATACTCTTCAGTTTCCATGGATATAAGGAAAAATTACATGATCTTAATGAAATATTAAGAAAAGTGCTCATGTTCTAAAACATCTATATGTATAATATTAGATTTTCCAGTGTGGGGATTTAACCCATGACCTTGGCATTCTTAGCACCACGCTCTGACCAGCTGAACTAACAGGCCATACGTACTGTTCAGTTTCCATGGATACAAGAAAACATTACATGATCTTAATGAAATATTAAGAAAAGTGCTCATGTTCTAAAACATCTATATGCATGACATTTTCCAACCTTTCTTATGTGTTGATTTTGAGACTTTTGATTTGAATTGGCCAGTATGGGGATTGAACCCATCACCTTGGTGGTATTAGCACCACGCTCTGACAAGCTGAGCTAACAGGCCATACATGCTGTTCAATTTCCATGGATTTAAGGAAAACTTACATGACCTTAATGAAAATTTGAGAAAACTGTTCATGTGCTAATCTTTTTAAAAATCACAATGTATGTCATTTGATTTTCCAGCCTTTTCTAAATGTTGATTTTATTAAGGCGATAGATTTGAATAGGCCAGTAAGGGGATTGAACCCTTGACCTAAGCTGTAGTAGCACCATGCTCTTACAAGCTGAGCTAACTCACCTACCTTACATAATGTTCAGTTTCCATGGATTTAAGAAAAACTTACATGATCTTAAGAAAAGTTTGAAAAAAGTGCTCATGTTTTACTGTTTTTCAAAATGTACAATATTTGACTTTCAGGCCATTATTTGTTGATTTTATTAAGACTTTATCTTTAAATTGGCCTGTATGGGGATTGAACCCATGACCTTAGAGTTATTAGCACCACGCTCTGACAAGCTGAGCTAACAGGCCATACATACTGTTCAATTTCCATGGATTTAAGGAATACTTACATGACCTTAATGAAAATTTGAGAAAACTGTTCATGTGCTAATCTTTTTAAAAATCAAAATGTATATCATTTGATTTTCCAGCCTTTTCTAAGTGTTGATTTTATTAAGACCATAGATTTGAATTGGCCAGTAAGGGGATTGAACCCTTGATCTTGGAGTCATTAGCACCATGCTCTGACTAGCTGAGCTAAGCAACCATACTTACTGTCCAGTTTCCATGGATTTAAGACACACGTACTTGATCTTAACTGAATTAAACAAAAAGTGCTGATATTCTAATGTTTTTCAAAATCAAAATGTATAATATTTTTCAATAATTTTTGATGTGTTGATTTTATTGACCAGCAGTTTTTAGTTTTGATGTGTTGATTTTATTTCAGAACCATTTTTTATCTTGATGTGTTCATTTTCTGAATGGCTTTAGATTTGTTTTACACCATATGGGCATTGAACCCATGACCTTGTTATTATTGATTTTGATGTGTTGATTTCATGTTGCAGCAGTTTTTAATTTTGTGATGCTGATTTTATTTTTCAGGAGTCTTTGGTTTTGAAGTGTTGATTTATTTCAGAACCATTTTTATTTTGAAGTGTTCATTTTCTGAAGACCTTTAGATTTTATTTGCCCAATGAGGGCATTGAACCCTTGACCTCAGCTCTTCTAGCACCATGCTCTTACAAGTTGAGCTAAATCACCTACCTTACATAATGTTCAGTTTCCATGGATTTAAGAAAAACTTACATGATCTTAAGAAGACAAGTTTGATAAAAGTGCTTGTGTTTTACTGTTTTTCAAAATCAACATGTACAATATTTGACTTTCAGGCCATTATTTGTTGATTTTATTAAGACTTTATCTTTAAATTGGCCTGTATGGGGATTGAACCCATGACCTTGGCGTTATTAGCACCATGCTCTGACCAGCTGAGCTAACAGGCCATACATACTGTTCAGTTTCCATGGATATAAGGAAAAATGACATGATCTTAATGCAATATTAAGAAAAGTGCTCATGTTCTAAAACATCTATATGCATAATATTTTCCAACCTCTCTTATGTGTTGTTAAGACTTTATCTTTAAATTGGCCTGTATGGGGATTGGACCCATGACCTTGGCGTTATTAGCACCATGCTCTGACCAGCTGAGCTAACAGGCCATACATATTCTTCAGTTTCCATGGATATAAGGAAAAATTACATGATCTTAATGAAATATTAAGAAAAGTGCTCATGTTCTAAAACATCTATATGTATAATATTAGATTTTCCAGTGTGGGGATTGAACCCATGACCTTGGCATTCTTAGCACCACGCTCTGACCAGCTGAGCTAACAGGCCATACATACTGTTCAGTTTCCATGAATATAAGGAAAAATTACATGATCTTAATGAAATATTAAGAAAAGTGCTCATGTTCTAAAACATCTATATGTATAATATTAGATTTTCCAGTATGGGGATTGAACCCATGACCTTGGCATTCTTAGCACCACGCTCTGACCAGCTGAGCTAACAGGCCATACATGCTGTTGTTTTTCCATGGATTTAAGGAATACTTACATGACCTTAATGAAAATTTGAGAAATCTGTTCATGTGCTAATCTTTTTAAAAATCAAAATGTATGTCATTTGATTTTCCAGCCTTTTCTAAGTGTTGATTTTATTAAGACGATAGATTTGAATAGGCCAGTAAGGGGATTGAACCCTTGACCTAAGCTGTAGTAGCACCATGCTCTTACAAGCTGAGCTAACTCACCTACCTTACATAATGTTCAGTTTCCATGGATTTAAGAAAAACTTACATGATCTTAAGACAAGAAAAGTTTGAAAAAAGTGCTCATGTTTTACTGTTTTTCAAAATCAACATGTACAATATTTGACTTTCAGGCCATTATATGTTGATTTTATTAAGACTTTGTCTTTAAATTGGCCTGTATGGGGATTGAACCCATCACCTTGGTGGTATTAGCACCACGCTCTGACAAGCTGAGCTAACAGGCCATACATGCTGTTCAATTTCCATGGATTTAAGGAAAACTTACATGACCTTAATGAAAATTTGAGAAAACTGCTCATGTGCTAATCTTTTTAAAAATCAAAATGTATGTTATGTAATTTTCCAGCCTTGTTTAAGTGTTGATTTTATTAAGACGATAGATTCGAATAGGCCAGTAAGGGGATTGAGCCCTTGACCTAAGCTGTAGTAGCACCATGCTCTTACAAGCTGAGCTAACTCACCTACCTTACATAATGTTCAGTTTCCATGGATTTAAGAAAAACTTACATGATCTTAAGAAGAAAAGTTTGAAAAAAGTGCTCATGTTTTACTGTTTTTCAAAATCAATATGTACAATATTTGACTTTCAGGCCATTATTTGTTGATTTTATTAAGACTCTATCTTTAAATTGGCCTGCATGGGGATTGAACCCATGACCTTGGCATTATTAGCACCACACTCTGACCAGCTGAGCTAACAGGCCATACGTACTATTCAGTTTCCATGGATATAAGGAAAAATTACATGATCTTAATGAAATAGTAAGAAAAGTGCTCATGTTCTAAAACATCTATATGTATAATATTAGATTTTCCAGTGTGGGGATTGAACCCATGACCTTGGCATTCTTAGCACCACGCTCTGACCAGCTGAGCTAACAGGCCATACATACTGTTCAGTTTCCATGGATATAAGGAAACATTACATGATCTTAATGAAATATTAAGAAAAGTGCTCATGTTCTAAAACATCTATATGCATGACATTTTCGAACCTTTCTTATGTGTTGATTTTGAGACTTTTGATTTGAATTGGCCAGTATGGGGATTGAACCCATCACCTTGGTGGTATTAGCACCACGCTCTGACAAGCTGAGCTAACAGGCCATACATGCTGTTCAATTTCCATGGATTTAAGGAAAACTTACATGACCTTAATGAAAATTTGAGAAAACTGTTCATGTGCTAATCTTTTTAAAAATCACAATGTATGTCATTTGATTTTCCAGCCTTTTCTAAATGTTGATTTTATTAAGGCGACAAATTTGAATAGGCCAGTAAGGGGATTGAACCCTTGACCTAAGCTGTAGTAGCACCATGCTCTTACAAGCTGAGCTAACTCACCTACCTTACGTAATGTTCAGTTTCCATGGATTTAAGAAAAACTTACATGATCTTAAGACAAGAAAAGTTTGAAAAAAGTGCTCATGTTTTACTGTTTTTCAAAATGTACAATATTTGACTTTCAGGCCATTATTTGTTGATTTTTTTAAGACTCTATCTTTAAATTGGCCTGCATGGGGATTGAACCCATGACCTTGGCATTATTAGCACCACACTCTGACCAGCTGAGCTAACAGGCCATACGTACTATTCAGTTTCCATGGATATAAGGAAAAATTACATGATCTTTATGAAATATTAAGAAAAGTGCTCATGTTCTAAAACATCTATATGTATAATATTAGATTTTCCAGTATGGGGACTGAACCCATGACGTTGGCATTCTTAGCACCACACTCTGACCAGCTGAGCTAACAGGCCATACATGCTGTTCAGTTTCCATGGATATAAGGAAAAATTACATGATCTTAATGAAATATTAAGAAAAGTGCTCATGTTCTAAAACATCTATATGTATAATATTAGATTTTCCAGTATGGGGATTGAACCCATGACCTTGGAGTTATTAGCACCACGCTCTGACCAGCTGAGCTAACAGGCCATACAGGCTGTTGTATTTCCATGGATTTAAGGAATACTTACATGACCTTAATGAAAATTTGAGAAAACTGTTCATGTGCTAATCTTTTTAAAAATCAAAATGTATGTCATTTGATTTTCCAGCCTTTTCTAAGTGTTGATCTTATTAAGACCATAGATTTGAATTGGCCAGTAAGGGGATTGAACCCTTGATCTTGGAGTCATTAGCACCACGCTCTGACTGGCTGAGCTAAGCAACCATACTTGCTGTCCAGTTTCCATGGATTTAAGACACACGTACTTGATCTTAACTGAATTAAACAAAAAGTGCTGATATTCTAATGTTTTTCAAAATCAAAATATATAATATTTTTCAATAATTTTTGATGTGTTGATTTTATTGACCAGCAGTTTTTAGTTTTGATTTTATTTCAGAGCCATTTTTTATCTTTAAGTGTTCATTTTCTGAATGGCTTTAGATTTGTTTTACACCATATGGGCATTGAACCCATGACCTTGTTATTATTGATTTTGATGTGTTGATTTCATGTTGCAGCAGTTTTTAATTTTGTGTTGTTGATTTTATTTTTCAGGAGTCTTTGGTTTTGAAGTGTTGATTTATTTCAGAACCATTTTTATTTTGAAGTGTTCATTTTCTGAAGACCTTTAGATTTTATTTGCCCAATGAGGGCATTGAACCCTTGACCTCAGCTCTTCTAGCACCATGCTCTTACAAGTTGAGCTAAATCACCTACCCTACATAATATTTAGTTTCCATGGATTTAAGAAAAATTTACATGATCTTAATGGAAATTTGAGAAAACTGCTCATGTTTTTTAAAATCAATGAGTATATTATTTGATTCTCCAGACTTTTTTTAGATGTTGATTTTATTAAGAATTTGGATAGGCCAGTAAGGGGATTGAACTCTTGACCTAAGCTGTAGTAGCACCATGCTCTTACAAGCTGAGCTAACTCACCTACCTTACATAATGTTCAGTTTCTATGGATTTAAGAAAATCTTACATGATCTTAAGATAAGAAAAGTTTGAAAAAAGTGCTCATGTTTTTCAAAATCACATGTCCAATATTTGATTTTCAGGCCATTATTTGTTGATTTTATTAATACTTTATATTTAAATTGGCCTGTATGGGGATTGAACCCATGACCTTGGCTTTATTAGCACCATGTGCTGACCAGCTGAGCTAACAGGCCATACATACTATTTAGTTTCCATGGATATAAGGAAAAATTACATGATCTTAATGAAATATTAAGAAAAGTGCTCATGTTTTACAAAATGAACATACAGAATATTTGACTTTCAGGTTTTGTTAAGACTTTATCTTTAAACTGGCCTGTATGGGGATTGAACCCATGACCTTGGCGTTATTAGCACCATGCTCTGACCAGCTGAGCTAACAGGCCATACATACTGTTCAGTTTCCATGGATTTAAGACATACATATTTGAGCTTAACTGAATTTAAGAAATGTGGTCATATTCCAATGTTTTTCAAAATCAAAATGCATAATAGTTTATTTCTCAGCAATTATTTAATTTGATGTGTTAATTTTATTGTCCAGTAATTTTTAGTTCTCAAGTGTTGATTTTATTTCAGAACCATTTTTAGATGATCTTATGTAAGAAAATGTAAGAAAAGTGCCCATATAAATTACATAGAAACATTACTAAACTTAGCAACATTGTGAACATATATATATATATATATATATATATATATATAGATGGTAATGGCGAACCAACCGGACATTGTGGTGGTGGACAAAGAACAGAGGAAAGCCGTTGTGGTGGATGTAGCAATACCAAGTGACCACAACATCAGGAAAAAGGAGCATGAGAAACTGGAGAAATACCATGGCCTCAGAGAGGAACTGGAGAAGGCCTGGAAGGTGAAGACCACAGTGGTGCCTGTGGTCATCGGGGCCCTCGGGGCAGTCACCCCCAAACTGGAGCAGTGGCTCAAACAGATCCCAGGAACAACATCAGACATCTCAGTCCAGAAATGTGCAGTTCTAGGCACAGCCAAGATACTGTGCAGAACCCTCAAGCTCCCAGGCCTCTGGTAGAGGACCCGAGCTCAGAGGATGAAAGAGACCACCCACGGAGGGTGAGAAGGGAATTTATATAAAAAAAAAAAAAATTCCCCTGGTTCTTGCCATTGAGCTGGCTTCTCAGGACTTGCCTTATTCGTTGGAGGTATTCCCAGGTACTTGTAGCTGTGCTCTATGTCTGCTATCGTTCCCTCTGGGAGTGAGACCCCTTCTGTGCGGACGACCTTCCCTCTCTTTGTAACCATCCGGCCACACTTCTCTAGTCCGAATGACATCCCAATGTCAGTGCTGTAGATCCTGGTGGTGTGGATCAGTGAGTCGATGTCTCGCTTGTTCTTGGCGTACAGCTTGATGTCATCCATGTAGAGGATGGTAGAGGCCGGCATGTTATGCGTATCAATGTCTCTCATGGTATGAGGTAGGCTATATAGCTCCAAGGGTCTTGCCTAAGGACCCACACTGCATAGCTCAATTGCACTGTTGTAACTCGCCCCCCAGCCCGGATTTGAACCCCGGTCTCCCGGGTGGTAGACTGGTGTCTACCCACTGAGCTATACAGTCAGCTATATATATATATCTATATATCTATATATATATATCTATATATCTATATATATATATATATATATATATATATATATATATATATATATATATATATATATATATATATATATATATATATATATATATATATATATATATATATATGTATATATATATGTATGTATGTACACACAATGCTGCCAGCAAAATGTAGTCTTCTCATAACTGCCGCTTTTCCCGGCACGCAATACGATTATCTGGCGTGATCTCGTGTGATTTCCTATGATCTCGCGTGATCTCTCCTGTCGTCTTTAGGACAAGATCAATCTGACTAAAATGAATCATGTTATCTTAACATGATTAATTTTCATAAAATTTACGTTGTTGAATTTTTTGTGTTTCCAACATTTTTTTTTACCATGTTTTCGTTTGAAACAAGAATTTTACATTATATTCTTTTGTTAATGTAATAACCCCCTAAGTTCATTTTTTTTGAGTGCAGGCTTAGCCGGTGTTCTAGGGAAAAACTCTGCAATACATAACACTGTGTTGTTATTTGCCTTTAGTGGAAGCACCGTATGTCTGTTTTTGTACTTCGACACTCTACAGAGTTTAATATCTGAGGAAATAAAGTCCGTTTTCTTTGGAGGGTCTGTCAGAGAGGGTCCCTGTGAGCCATCTGTCTGAGGAAGTGCTTATCGGTTGGAGATTTTATCTCACTGGGATGAGTTGTCAGCCTCCGACGGGAAGATCTGCTGTTCGATCCGTAGCTCCTCTGCTCTACAGTCTGTTTGGCCAAGATGCTGAAACAAACACTGATCGTTATCGAGGCTGTAAAGACACAAGCAGGAAGTGCATTTCTACAGCCTCTGGTAAAAAATCTGAATCCGTACTCGGAGGATAGGGATAAAATATGACAGAGAAATAATTATGAATATTGTTTATTATAGCAGCTCTCTGTAGCAATGCAGATTTTTGCCTCTCACTGATCCATTTAGTGCGTCAAGTACCAGCCTCGTCTCACCAGTCCATGAAACCTTTGACGGATCTGTGTTCAGATATTTCTTGGTGCGGTTTTCAAGGTTCAGTTTATGTGTCCGGTTCAGTGCTGGTCAGGTTTCTGTCATCCTCACCTTGTCTCTGAACGTCATGAAGGCTTCACTGTTGGCTTCACTATTAATTCGTCTCACATCTTTGGTCGATAATTTCTCCCTTTTTCTGTGACCCTATTGAGTATTTGCAAAACATAAATGACCCAAAACTTGTGGCCATTTAAAGAGTGACTTCAATTTATTTTTTGGTCCATTTTGCCTGAGGAAGAGAAGCCCAACAATCAGACATGCCTTACTATAATGCTGGGGTCTCTCTTTTTTGTCTCCTAGCTGGAATTATATTATAGTTAAAAACTAAAATATAATCCCCCAAAAGTATTGATTCTGTATTCCTTGTTTTGTGAGACACATCCAGACCAGTGAGATAAGCAGATATTCTATTCGTTTTATCTCTAAGTAATCTAAAAATGCATGTTCTGTCTGCAGGCTGCAGTATCGGCACTCACACAAACCCAAGGTCCCCTCTGTAATCCTGGCTCAGGGAGGGAGGCTGGATGAAATTAAACAGATATGCTCATCTAAACTATTTATAATCCTAATATGCTATCTAGAGCCGGGGGATTTTGGACGTACGTGCATCACAGAAACCCAGGTGTACTCGCTCGTAAGTCAGGGGATTAGCAGAAAGGTTATTGTAATTTTTTAAATAACACAAAAGCAGATTTCAATATTAAAAGGCTGAAGGACCATCTGGGAAGAGGAAGGATTCCACATACCAATTATTATTATTGTTTTTCATCTGCACAGTACACAGGATCAGTTTAATGAAAATACTTTTTTTTAATCTGATCATGTACTTGACTTGTAGTTGAGGACACACTGAACAGATTCAACAGGCTGAGTAATATAAGAGTATTCACCATGTAAAACGGCTTTGGAGCAGGAACCTGCACAAAAGCCTCAAAGGTTCAAACACCAGCATGGTGGTGGAACTGGGGTCTATTTTTACAGCACAGTCCAGTTACAGGCTGGGAGAGCTGAAGGCCTGACTGGTGCCTTTTGAACTGGAATGGTAAAATTCAAGAAAATGCAGAAACACAACATGGACACTGAGCTGCACAAGTTCCAACTTAAATGTGTCCCAACAAGAGCTACTTGTTGGGACACATTTGTGTCTTTATGTTTTCTTTTATGTTTGGTTCAGCTGAAGAAAGCCTGTTTGTATTGGTTCATTTTCACTCAGTGGCTCCCTGAGGTGGGTGGAGAACCCAAAACAAGACACATTTTCAACACATTTTTACTTCAGTAAAAGTAGTTGATGAAAAGACGACTCAAGTACAGAGAAATTGATCATATCTGATTTAATATTTTAAAATGACAAATATTTTCAATTTTGGTATTTTAAAGGGGCTGTGTTGTGTAAAATTAAAATTTTTTAGCTTTGCATGATGTCATAAAATTATAACATGATGTAAAGTTTCAGAAAGAGCAAGAGTTTTTAAAGAGACAAGCCCAATTTCAAGTCGGTAAATTACAAAGTCAAATTTCTTTTACTTCACGCTATAAAATGGAAACCACACAATACTGCCCCTTTAAACCACCTTTTTACAAATGTAACCTTTTTTTTTTCAAATCAAAACACTGTTTTATTTCAAATCTGGTTTA
This sequence comes from Poecilia mexicana, assembly GCF_051168715.1. Lineage (NCBI taxonomy): Eukaryota > Metazoa > Chordata > Actinopteri > Cyprinodontiformes > Poeciliidae > Poecilia > Poecilia mexicana. The sequence goes on from NW_028263378.1 coordinate 4,150,780, forward strand.
TTTTCCCTCAACAATGACTGATGGACAAGAGAGAGCCACTTCAGTAAAACTATCATGAACAGAGAAGATATCAAACCTTAAACATTAATTTGTTAGACGCTGCAGAAAGCAAACAGGATTAATTTGTTTATAAACATGGAGGAAAACTGTATTCCATAGATGCAGCTGAAATAAGAGAGCATGGCCTGCAGAGCAGGGGAAGCAGAATAAAGTGCTGACAGAGCCTCACGGTGAGCTTCTCTGCTGTGCTCATATTTGTCAGAGTCCCTCTGCAGACTCATGTGACACCAGCCACCTCGTTTTTGAACCGCGCTTGCAGCTTTCCCTGACAGGTACGCCAGCCAGCATCAGCGTATCCCGCCGCAGCAGCCGCGGCTCACGGCGCGCAGGTTCATCCGACCTGACGGCTGTTTTCTGTTTGTTGCCCGAGGGATTACGGGCCCAATGAGACAAAGGCACAAACATAATGTTCTGTGTTGGAGCCGCTCCTGTCTGCAGAAAAAGATCCATTCTGCCCCATCTGTTTTTCCTGTGTTGTTTTTGTGTGGATCCGAATCAGGCTGATGGAATTTCTTCTACTTTTAGTCTGTGGCTGGACTGCCTGCATGTGGATGTGGATGTAGTTTGACCCAAGTCGTGTTTTTAGTATTATCTCAATTTAAGCAGAAGTTATAACCTATATCCTCTAGTTTTCTATGAATTTTTATTCTTTTGTGAAACTGTAAATTATATTTAGCCTGTGGCTTTTCATTACTGAAGGTTTTTCATTACCAGAAGACAACATGCAAGAGTTTGGAGCTGCTGCAGTTTCATCCATGAGTCTGTCCGTTTGTCCAGATGTTTGTCAATCCTTTCACTCATCTATTTGACTAAACAGGTGAGGTTTAAGGGACTCAGTGTTTCGGCTGTTTTGCAGTTTCCTGGAAGTTTGTTCCAGATCAGAGGAGCATAAAAACTGATACGACAGCAGATAATTAATGTGTTGTGTTGCTAAGCCGTTCAGTGATTTATAAACTAAACAGTATCTTAAAGTCTATTCTCTGAGCTACAGGGAGTCAGTGGAGAACTGGGGCGATGTTCTCCATCTTCCTGGTTTTAGTGAGAATGGCAGAAGGAGCATTCTGGGTCAGTTTAATTGTTTTTATATTTTATTTTTTAGGTAGACCTGTGAAAACACTGTTGCAGTAATCAATACAGTTAAAGATAGACACACAGATGAGTTTCTGTAGATCTTGCTAGGACATTAATCCTATAATTGTGGAGATGTTCTTCAGGTGATAGAAGGCCAACTTTGTAACCGTCTTTATGTGACTCTGAAGGTTCATGTCTCAGTTCACCACTACACTCAGATTTTGGGCCTGATCTCAGTTTCCAGCTGTAATAACTGAAGCTTTGTGATGACTCTTGTTTTTCTGTCCATCCATTTGTCTACCTGTTAGTCCATTTAATCAACCATTCATTCTTTCAACCATCAATGTATCTTCAGTGCAAAAATAATTCCTTTATGTTGCTACTAATACTATACTAGTTCTATTGGTAAATTATTTTACTTCATGACATTGTTATTGACTCAAAACAAACTCCTATATCTTGCAGAAAAGTGACTCTGCAGAAATATGTTTTTGTGTTGATAGCTTAAAAACGAACTAAAGAGGACATTTGGATCTGGATGCATTTGGGATTCTGACAGTAAAATGTGTAGGAATCCAGGAATAAACATGACACCCTGATTTGCTCAAGGACACCAAGTCAGGACTCATTTCCTGCCGAGCCAATCAGGCAGGTGACCTTCTGCTTTCAGGACGTCCTCTTTAACATTCAGGCCAAAGCTGACTCCTCTGTACACGGGCTGCTCTTCTGGACCAATTGTTGGACCGCAGCGGCACAGACTGCTGGTATTTACAGCCGATGAGCGCGCTCAGTGGGGGGCGCTACGCTGGTGTCATGCTTTAGCAGGAGTAAATTCAGAGGCGATGCACATTAGAGGGGGGAGGTGGTGTTCAAGGATTGCTAAAAGGGAGGAGAGTTGTTGGTGCAGAAAGTCAGTCCCTCTGAGGATCTGCATATCAGAACCTTTTTTCCTCTGGAGGTAAAATAATTTAAGTTTTTTAAAGAACGCTTGTTCTTTAAAAGAATATATTGAAATAAATCTGGTCTGTAACCAGTTATCATATCATCCTGTCATTTTGGTAAAAAGTATAATTCATACATCATGTTTTGGTGGGACTGCAGGGCGGTGCAGTCGGCAGCAGTAACTATGGTTACAAATTCCTTGATTGCATTGAAATGGATTTGGATTTAAAAAGAAAAACTAATGTAAAGGTCTGCATTTATCACATCGTTTATCATGTATTGTGTTAAACTCAAGATTTTGATTCATCATTGTCACAACAAATAATGTTTAAAAACTCATAAAACTTCATTATTGTGGTTGATATTTTATTTTTCTCCACTAAATTGGAAGATATGATTGAATGTGTGTGGATTTACAGGTCACACTTTGACTGGGTCCCAAAGAAGCCTGTAAGAAATGAGGATGTTTTTCAGGAGCAGTGTTTGTGTTTGTGGTTTTGATTGCTGTGTTTAAGAACTCAAAGGAAGAAAAGAAGTAATAAATAATTCTTATCGTTATTAACACAAGATATCATGTGAAACCTTTAAGTCCATATTACCCACCCATATGCGAATGTATCATTTGTATGAGCACAAATTAATCATGACATTAATTTACATAATGCTTTTTAATGGCGATTTATTCTGATCACTTATGTCCATCTAATCGTGTCGACTGTTGCCTTGCAGCAAGAAGGTTCCTGGTTCAAATCCTGACCCAAATACAGACCGAAGGCGGCAATGGAACCAAAAATATGAAAATAAACTCAAAATCCAACAAATTATGAAAGTTTTTGTTTCCTGTTGCATAAAAACCACTTTGAGCAACAAAAACCAACTTTAAATGTCAGGCGTTGGTTGGGTTGAGAGAGTTTCACTTTTAAGACTTTCAGAGACAGATTTCAGATGAAGTCAAACATCAGAGTGAGAGAGACAGATCTTTTATGTCGCTGGGAAAATGGAATAAATTATCACCCTAACAAATGTCCGCTGTCTTCATCTGTGGGTGTATGTGTTTATAAGAGTGTCTGTGTCCCTGTACGTCTGTCCAGAGCAGTTTGAGTTTTAGAAATTTGGCAAGAGGAAAGTTGTTCAGAGTGGATCCTCATGTCTGAGGCGGAAAACTTTTAGGAGGTTTTGATCCAGAGACATTTAAATCCCTTCTGTTCCTTCATACCTGTTGATTTGGCACTTTATTATGAAGTGATACAATAAAACAGCTGCTTTTAAATTATCTGCAGTTTAAATATTCGTTTCTAGTTCTGGTGCGACCAACTGAGGCGTTGGACAGAAAAACTTGTTCTGATCTTCCTATTTGTGCTTTTTAAAACTGTACAAGTTAATTTAAAATCTGCATTTTTTTATTACAGTGTTAAAGAAGGAGGCAGATGGGCTTCGTGGTTAAACATGCCTTACTGTTCTGTGAAAGGATGTTCAAATGAAGTTCATTTATATGGCACATTTTATCAACAGGGTAATTCAAATAAATCATGAATTAACTAATTATTTGCTTAAATTTGATGAGCTACACTTAGACCTCATCAGTATCAATGAATTAAACAGGCTATGTTTATGCTACGTTCAGACAAAATTCAACCCAAATCCAATTTTGTTTGTTTTTTCCACATATCCGACTTTTTGATGTCAGTCTAAATGACCCAAAAAATAGATTTTTGGCAGTGCTGGAAATTTTTCAAAACTTCTATTAAAAATGTTTAAAATTGGCTGGATTTTTACTGAGAAGTGTATAAACCCTGTATTTAGGTAAAAATGTCTTTAATTTAATTTAATTTAACACACTTTATAAAGCATCAGTCAGTTTGTTGAGCAAATAAAATGACTATTTTTAGTTATTTTTATTTAAATTAAACTGCAGAATTGCAAGCAGTGAGAGGATGACATTGAATACAACATTGGCTATAATATAATCAACTTGCAGCTTTTTCTAGTTCTGGTTAATCCAAATATCTGTTGTTTTTTTTTTTTTCGACTATTCTTTGTCGCTCTTCACAGATCAGCAGCGGCCCCGCCGCCTCGGCCCCAATGATGTAATTATTTCCCAGCGGCACCTGGGAGCCGCGGTCGCCATCCTGAGGCATCGCTCACAGCCAAATATGCAGATGTTTCTAATTGCTTTCCATTACCAACAATAACAGCTGTTTATATCTATCAGCAAATAATTCACAAGAGTTCCAGACTGTTAGGATAACATATCCCACCTGGTCACCATCACCAGTTGTCAGCAGCAGAGAGCAGCTCCCTGCCAGGCCGCTCGTTCAAATCCCCCGACGAGCTCAGGCTTCCAGTCACCTTCAGCCATCTTGCTTTGCTCTGGTTCAGCTCTAAAGTCAGGCTTTACTCAGCTGAGACATGCAGGGGATGTTTTACTCCAACATGATGAGCTTTATGTTCATGTTTTAGAATAAAATAGAAATATCCATTATCACTCCACAATGAGGTGAAAATCTGGTGTAACAAAGTGACAGGAATCAAAGCATGTGGAATTAAAAATTGAGGCAAAATTACAACATAAAATGCTGTGCAGTTTTTAAAAGTCCAATTAAAAGTAATATGTAGCATGTTTTTTTTTAAAAAAAACTTGCATATGTATTTAAATATTAAAAATAATGTTTACAATAAAGTTTCATTTGTATAACATTTCAGCAACAAGGCAGTTCCAAGTACTTTACATCATAAAAACACAAAAATCAACAACTGAAACATTACATTTTTCCAAGTTGCATCATCACATATTAAAATGTTGGTTAAAGTTTCATTTATTAACTCTGAACAGGCGGGTTTTTAGTCTAGATTTATAGGAACTCTGTGTTTCGGCTGTTTTACAATTTTCCGGATGTTTGTTCCAGATTTGTGGTGCATAAAAACTGCGAACAGCAGAAATGTTATCTGAAATGAGGGAAAACTGCAAATACCAGCAGGGATGTAAACACTTATAGTTTGTTTTCTAAGAGCTGCTGGGAGGATCTACCATAACTCTACTTTGTGCACTAAGGATGCAGCAATCTCTTCATGAAGTATTTAGCAATTTGGCAAATGTTGCAAGAACTGCCGACACTTAAGCTGCATTCCAGTTGTACTCTGAACTGGGAAATCCCAACTTTCTGGTCGGAAAAATTAACCAAAGTCGAATTTCCCACTGGGAGCAACTACGATTATCCCCAGTAACAACTTTTAAGGCAGACTTTGCATTTCAATATGGCCTCTCCTCACATCACCGGTACTAAAATGTGGTGAAAACATGTTTATTTTTACAAGACACACATGCAAAAGTGCATCTAAAATACATTTTACATGTAGCGCCGGTAACTCTAAACTCCAAAAATTAAAATTGGTGTTTGTTTATGTAAATTAAGCTTAAAATATTTGTAAGCGCTATTGGAGACAATGTTTAACATAAACACCTTTACCTTGAGTTTCCCAGGTAATTGGAACGCAGCCAGTTAATATTTTGGAGTGGGCATCAAAAACAAGAAATCTGTGAGGTAAAACCAACATGCTGACTGGCCTGTCCTTAAATCAGGTGTGCCTGTCGTCGTCGTCCCCTCCGTCCGGCGTTGTGCGCGCTCCCGTCTGACACGCTGGCTGTTGGGAATGAGCCATCTGACTGGGAGAGGCTGCCAACAAGAGCAGAATGTCATTAAGAGTGGAGGCTGCTGCGGGCCTGCCACCATCATAGGGAATTCATCGCCACAAGTGATGATGATAATGGACTTTGCTGCAAATGGCTTTGGATGAGCAGTGTTTTTGGCAGGAGCCACACCGGCTGAGTGGATTTCTTTTTTTTAACCTCCGAAGGAACGATTTTGGAGTTGCAGCTGGGATTCCTCACAGGAAAGGCGGAGATTGTGTAAATCCCTTTATTCAGATTTTGATTGCTGGGTTTGTGTCATTAGTGATGACTAACAAAAAACCACAGAAATGCTAAATTAATTGATTGTGAACCATTTCCTTGACCTTAACCACACGATTCATTATCTCAAACCGTTTCCGTTTGGCCTAACGACATTTCCACACATCACAGAAACTGAATATAATGTATTTATTTATTTTTTGTTGCAGCATTTTATTACTCCATAATTGACTATTTCCACTAAATTTCTCCTCTTAGAGCCCAGGGAATCAAAAGTAATTGTACAACTTTAGCAGAGCAAAAACCCATGAAGTGGTAAATATACCCTCCTAGTCTCGCCTCCACAGAAGAACAGAGCGATGGGACTCTGACGACTCCATTATGATCTACAGGAAAACCTAACGAGGCCATCGCTCATTATAAAAAGTGACAAACAGCAGTAAGGTTAGTTTTTCTCTCTGAATATGAAACACCTCATTAGAGCTGCAGCAAAACGATGCAACAATGCAGGTGGTCGTCATCAGAGGGAACATTTCATGTGCAAATTACAGAGAAGGTAAAATAATTGACTCATAGGCTGTTGACCAAACAATTAGCCCCTTTTTTTATTTTAATGAAAAGATTTCAGCTCACAACAGAGAGGAGAGGGCGGCGGGTCTTTCCGGCGACTCGCCTGAAAGAGCCGCGCGTCTGTCTGCGATGCAGAACATCTTTCGGGGTTTGTTTGCGAGGCACGCAGCGAAGTGAGGAACTCTGGCTGCTAATGTGACAGTTGCACTCTGGCTTTCAGTTCAGTGGACATGTTGTTTCGGAGAGAAAGCAGGAGGATGGTACCCAACTTATCTGATTACCGATGATGTACATCACACATCTCCTACCGACTTCTTTTTTCTTTTTCTTTTTTTGCGGCGAGGCAGCCAAGCGAGAATGAAAGGATGCTGGATTTCTGTAAACAAGGCATGACTGACGCGGCGGCAGACGATTTGTGAGGCTCAGCTGAAGATCGGCGTCACGCGCGCGTCTCTGAATTAAAAGAGATCAGAGTAAAAGCAAAACACCACTCTGGATTAAATTGGTGGTCCTGTGGACCAACATGCAGCTATGTGCCTGTTTATGGTTGGTTTTTCACCTGACTCTGATTACAGTGTTGGATTATTTTATTCTAGACTGCATAAGGGGGAACTTATTGGAAAGGAGGTCATTAGACTCTCATAAAGATATCAACCATTCACAGAAGTAGAATCAGCATTTTTCCTTCCTTCCAGCTGGAACCAACTGAAACGTCTCATGGTCAGGAGAAAAGTGTTCATGACTCTTTCAGTCCGGAGGAAAATGGTGCTGAAGGCAAAACCAGCTAAATGCGTCAGTGATGTGATTTATCACTCTGGGTTTAGTGGCATTACTGCAATAATTAATGTGACTAAAGAGAAACGCCTGGATGAATTTCTCAAGATTTTGCTGGAAAATTAGTCCTTTAATCCTGGAAATGCTCTCCAGCTGATCGAAGGCCGACTTTGTAACTGTCTTTATGTGACTCTGAAGGTTCAGGTCTGTCACTACACCCAGATTTGGGCCTGATCTTAAGTTTGACTCTTGATCATTCCTCTTTGGGGCTAAAGTTAATAACTTCAGTTTTGTTTCTGTTTAGCCTCAGAAAGCTATGGCACATCCATGCACTGAGGTGCATGTCGCTTAAATGCATATGGCACATTTAAGTTCAAAGTGCTTTACATAAAAACAAAAATACAAAGTCATAGAACATACAGTCAACAACTGAAGCATTACATTTTGTCACATGAAAATGTCAGTCAGTGTTTCATTTATGTTTCAAAAGCAACTCTAACAGGAGGATTGTTAGTCTGGGTTTAAAGGAACTCCGTTTTACAGTTTGTTCCAGATTTGTGGTGCATAGAAGCTGAATGCTGCTTCTCCATGTTTGGTTCTGGCTCTGGGGATGCAGAGCAGAACCAGCAGAACTAATCTTATTTATTTTCTGAGGAGGGAGAATGTAGATGTTAAATATAAGGGGCTCAAGGATTGAACCTTGGGTTACTACTTGGAGTCATTTCTTTAACTTTCCTCGCATGTTTGTTATGGTTCAGCTCTTCCTGAGGGGCTGCATCCAGCCTTGGACTCATTTGCATTGCATATGTTTCAGAAAACAACCCCACATTCTGTAAACAACCCCATCGCCCTCCCTATAAGCAACAAGACACTGCCTGCTGTGGATGAGGAACATTAATATGCATAGCTTTGCAAAAAGCTCCAAAGTGACCTACATGACAAGGTTCAGTATACGCTCCAACTGTGTGCAGCACTTGTGGGACTTAGCTGACCGTGTTGCCTTAATTAGTGTCTTCTTGCGGCTGCCGGCTTTTTTCTGGAGAGGTTGTTGAACTTACCCGTACACTTGTACAGGGGAGTCGCAGCGGGTCGCTCGGGTCGCCGTGAATGCCTGGTCCTCGACGACGTGGGCGCCGCAAAATGGCCGCCATTAGCCTGTAAAGGACGGCTGCTGATGGCCCCATTAGCTGCACTTTAAACTCTTGCTATGTGTCCCAGCTCCCTGACGATGACACTTCACTTCTAGCAGGTAATCCCACAGGCCCTCCACTGACAGGAGGTATCAATTAACAGATTTGTTTGCTTTCCTCTCCTCTGACCTCATTTGCATAGCCGCCTGCTAGCGCAGCGCTCTGGTTCAGCAGCAGTTTTGACTCACTGTTTAGTTTTTTTCCAAGCGTCAGATGGCATAAAAAAATAAAAAATGCCACACATATTCCAACTGTTTTGCTAATCCTGAAGTATAAAAGAGAAGTGCTTTGGAGCCCAGAAAGTTACAAGATGTTGGCAAGTACTGCAGGGCAGAGCGCTGTTGATTCATTCCTGTTCAGTCCCTGTCCAACATTTCCGATGCTGAAGGACAGCTGTTGCTGGCAGGCCTCTTCCTCACAGTTTCAGGCGGTAATCTGTCAGGGCGCTATCATAGCCAGCACGCTCTGCCCCTCAGGTGGAGGCAGAGACATTGAACTCGGGGCTCTGTGCATAGCAATGAGGCCGGACAGATGTAAAAATCCCCAGTGAGTTTGCAGCCTTGTTGTTCTGAGTGTTTGCCTGGATCCTCCACATCAACCTTTTGGAGCACATCTATTCCCATGATGCACTGCTGTTTCAGGGGAACGTTTATGCTGTTTGAGCAGAGGCCTTCAGCGTGATCCAGATGTGCCGTGGCGTCGCTCGTTAGCATTTTCAGAAATGGCTCATTAAATCCAAGTCGAACTAAAACACAAGACAAAACATAACAGAATAAATTTGGTTTTTATTTTAATGTGCTTAATGTCTGTTTTAAAATTAATTAATCTAATACAGTTATATAGGAGATGCTACAGACAATGGCATTGAAAGACACACATATTAGTGAGTGTATCTAATGTAAAACAAATAGCCAAAAAAAATAATTTCTGATGAAATTCATGTAAATTTATTATGAAACCCTATGTTTTACTAAATTCTGACTTCTCATCTTTTTATTTTTACTTTCATGTCTGAAGTGAAAGATTTGTAAAGATCTGAACTTAACTCATAATTTTCACCTAAAACGACAGTAGCTTAAAATGATCTGAAATTTAACTCTTCCAAAGAAAAATGTGTGCGATAAAAGGAGGAAATCTGAAGGAATTACGTATCAAAGCAGAAGTTTGGACACCCGACTGACCGGCACACAGCGGAGGGATTTAAAAGTACCTTTTTGTGAGCCTGGTCTTCTCATAACTCATCTGTAATTAGTTAATAGCTGCTTGTGGCAGAAATTCAGATGTAAATTTTGAGCCAGATTTTTAGCTGAATGGTGATGATGATCATTGCCACAGGATAACAAAACCTGGTTTGTAGGAGTTTATTAGCTTTAATTTAAAAATATATTTGTAGTTTACCAACTTGTCTCCTTTTGTTGTAAACTTGCTAAAATGTTATAAACTTTGAAAAATGTGAATATACAGGATCAGTACCCGTCTGCTCCCAGTGTCAAGACAGACAAACCCCATAAATCCACCTTAAGAAGAAAAACGATACCACCTTCCACTCTAACACTACATAATCTGACATTTTGTCCTTGAAATTGGCTTAAAGCAGGAAGAAACAGAGACACAAAGACATATAAAGTGATCTTAGGTGAGATTTCAGCTTCTTCAGGTTTCCTGTCAGATTTGTTAATTTTCTTTCTCAACCTGTTCGCTAACTACTTAATTTGTGTCAAAATCTTTGTCCAGGGTAAAAATATACAAAACATTTAGACTTTCAGTGAGCTGCATGTGAGACACTTTGAAAAGTTTTACTGACACTTGAGTTTCTAAGCCTTTTTAGCAAAAACACCATCAATAAAACAATCAACACATGTTAGATTGTGAAATTAAATTTTATTTACTTCTATAACCAATTATTCCTAATGTTGCTAATTTGCATGATACTAATTTGTTTTCTGATCATATGAAGACTAATTTAATAATATGAGCAAAAACCCTTTTTATAAATATCTGTGAATAAATTCAGTCAGTTCCAAGTTACTGTTTTTGTTAGTTTTATTCTTTTCAATAAATATTTTTTTCTGTTCATTTTTGCTTTTTATTAATATTTATTTATTCCTGTGACAGTTGACAAAGCATAAAAAATTAGCTTAACATTTGAGTTAATTGTTTGACCTTTCCTATGCAAATACGCAATTTGAAATCGCACTATGGAAATCCTAGATTAAATTCCCACCTATCCTGAAGTCATAATTGTAGACGTGATTATTTTGGCCATTTATAAAAAAAAAAACACACAGCAGTCTGAGATGATTAGCATGAGCTCTGCTGTTGCACTCGTTTTGCAAAGACACATGTATACTTACAGACAATCCAAAGATAATTACCTGCTCCGCTCGCATACTGTTTTCATGATTAGGCGCCAAAGTTCACTGGCCGATAATGATCACCCCGCATCATTTCCTGGATGTACAATTTGTGCTTAGTTTGGATCTGGCCTTGTAGATTCAAACATGTCAATCACGATGAATGAGAACGGACACAGAAACTAAACATAAACACTGCGAGAGGGGATTTTTTTTGACTCTATATATGAGGGTGAACTGCAAATTAGTCCGAAAACGAAGCTGTAAATATGGACTCCATCTCGCCGCTTAATTTAGTTAAATATGCTAAGGTCTTCTCAATTATAACTGCAGCAATTTCCATCACTGTTGCTGATTTAATTGTTGCATCCTGCAAATCTCTAAATTACACAACTTTTCTTCCTTCCACACAAGCCTGCAACTATGCTGATGTCTGTAATTAAGATCTATCTGCTTCTCTAATCAAACTAAATCTCTTGCACGACAAACAGAAGGCCTGTAGCTGCTCTTTCTTTTTCTTTGTTTTTTCTTGTTCGTGTTTTTGTTTAACTGAAGTCTATTTGGACTTTTATAGCAAGTCTTTGTTAAAAAGAGGAGAGTGGAGATGTATTAGATTTGTCAACATTATTTGATTATTAGTAGTGCACAGCTTCAATTTTTACAGCTAAACCTCAGCGATCAGGCCTGACATCTGGGTGTGGTGTTGGACTCAGACCTGAACCTTCACAGTCACATAAAGACAGTTACAAAGCCGGCCTTCTGTCACCTGAAGAACATAATGTTCCAGAAAGATCAACAGAAACTCATCCATGTTTTTATCTTTAGTCACATTGATTAATGCAACGGTGTCTTCACAGATCTGCCTAAAAAGAGAACAGACTTTAGATACTGTTGTTAGGGAGTTGGTAGAGAATGCCCACCATGTGCAGGAGCTGTAGTCCTTAGCACGGCTGTCCTTGGTTCAATTTCTGATCTTAAGACTTTATTTCAATTGGTGTAGACTTGAATCATAACTTGAACTTTCAAAAAATGACTTGTGAACTTCTCTGGTTTACTGTAACTGAATGCAAAATGAACCTGTTGTGTAGAATTTTACAAATATTTAATATTCACACATTTCTTTGAATATAAAATCATTCAAACCCAGTTTAGGAGCCATTAGAACCTCACAATATGAATCATAAACAATGAAGGTGTCACTCTGCTAATGCTAATAAGTGACAGATGTTATAAATTCCCTTATTTTCTGTTATACTAAATTCCTTAGAATATGCAATGGGTTTTGTATAAAAAACAAGTTGAGGTTTAATTTAAAAACTTAAAGGTGTATATTTTGCTTGCATATCTTGGCTGAATCCCCAGTGAACTCCTAGTTTTGGTGGTGTAAGTCGCACATAGCGTGTTTTCAAGCCTCTTATCAACACTTCAGCTTTAGCAGGCCTGCATTTCACACATTTCGGTTCTTGGCCTGTTCGGAGGCTCAGAAACACGGTCCTTTGGACATGGCCGCACCGCCAACAGATGGCGAGAGCATCTTCATGCTTAGCGGATGAAGACTGACAGCAGATAGCCGACTGCTTCCCCTTTGGATGGAAGCTTCCCCTCCAACGAGGGCTCTCCAGGATGATGAAAGGAAATGTATGTTTCCCCAGAGGCGTAATTAAGGTCCGTTTTTAAACTTATGTAACCAGCTTTCATCAGTAAGGAAAGACAGATGGAGACCTGTGGAGGCTTTGTGACGGCGTGTTCAACTTAGAAAACCCTAAGTGTCTTTGATTCTTAAAAAAGGAGGATGGGGTCAAAGGAAAAATACATTTCCATAATTTATAGATTTAGATTTTCTTTATTTCAAGATGTTTTCCAATAAATCTTAAGTACAGCTAAAAGTCAAACATTTAACACTTTAACTTTTTTTTGTACTTAACACAATTTTCCAGTTTTTGTGTTAAAAAGGATCCATAATCTTTCATCTTAATCAAACTTTAATGTTTTTAATTTTAAATGTGCAATGCTGCATATTTCTGTATTGATCTGACACCAACTAAACACAGGGCCAGTTTCACCAGTGCTGATAACGATACTGATATCGATACTTTTTGAATAACATCAGCACAATAAATAGAAAAAAATGAAAAATGAAAACAAACACATGCATTATTCCCTACATAAGGTAAAAAAAAATCATTTGAGAGCAAATAAAAACAACTTAAGTAGAATTTGAACCCACGGTACAAAAATAAAACAAATTTCAAGAGGGAATCTGAAACTAAATTGTTGATCTTACCACACTAGTATTAATCCGATACTGATAACAATATTATCAATATTCCGATTACCATAAAAAGAAACATTTGTAAAAAAATAAATAAATAAATAAAAAATTATTATTATTTTTTTAAAACTGCTGATGGAAACCATTTTGAAAAGATTAGAGAAATATGAAGAAACAAGATGACCAAGCACTTTTTGCACAATACTTGAAGAATTTAACAATATGTAGCTGGTAGTAAAATTAAAAATTACTTCAACCTCGCTCCATCTTTATAATCTTTCTTTTGGTCGAACTCCACTAAAGTTATCACTCTAAATAAGAATATTTGGGGTTTTAGATCTGAAGGCTGAGGAAAATGTCATGTTTTCATCAAAATCTGAATCATTGCTCCTTTTTTAGGGTAAATGGCGCCGTCCTGAGCTTCACAATCCTGATTACATTTTGTGTGAGGTAAGCAAGAAAAATACGAGCTCTTCCTTCATCGCAGCGACTAATGAGGCATCAGGATGAAGTAGTTTGTTGTCTCTCATAACCAGATGGATGTAGGCCCTGATTAAAACCAATTAACTCTCCCCCAGATCTAAATAACTTTTCTGTCATTAATGCACATATTTTACACCTCATTAGAGGCACGGTGATTGGAGGTAAAAAAAAAAAAAAGAAGAGGAAATGATTTGCATTTCAGATTCACAATATGCTTAGGATGGGGAAACAGGACATGCATGCAGTGAGGAGAGGAAAAGAAATGATGCAAAGTGGCTTAACGGACTGCAGGCTGCATCTGTGTGAGCTTCAGGAGGCGACACACGACTTCTTCCAATTAACTGCAGGGATTTTTTGTTTTTTCTGCTCATCCCTTCTGCAGCACCTCCCTTCCTCTGTGTGCTGAAATGTGCATCGTGGGGTGAAACAGGCAAGATGTTAACCAATTTTATTTTTAATCTTCCCTTTTGCCGCCGAGCGTGTCGATCGGGCATCGCGTCTTCTGAAATTTCCTCGCCTCTTTCATGGAAACATATTGGGGCAGAATTCGCCAGCTGTCGGCCTCCTCTCCCTTCTGCTGCCATTATCCTCAGGCCCCACCCCGCCTTATGGCCGGCCAGCCTGCCAGGAACAGGGGCGCCGCTCAAAATCAAAAGGTGGCTCTTCTCAATTCAGGCCATCATCATACGCTTAACCCCCCCAAACGCCCCGTACCCTTCACCCTTCCACCAACCATGCAGGCAGGACAACCGAGACGCTCCAGAAACGCGCCCGTCCTGCGTTTGTTGCCATGAAAGCGTGTCGCACACACAAGGCAGGGCTTTGGCTGTGTGGATCGTGATTGTGCCTCTCATGTGACCATATGCCAACCTCTTCATCCCCCTTTATCATCCCGCAACATGTCTGTCTCTGCAGAGGGAAGCACACAAAAAACACCCTGCAGCTCGTAACTCCTCCCTCCTGCAACGGCAAAACTCTGGGTTATGAAAAGATCTGCTTGTTCTAGATCATAGAGTTTTTTGTGTGAATTGATTATCAGTTTAAATATAACTGAGCCTTCATTGTATTAACATTTATCGTGATCTTAACATAAAGATTTTGATTTATTGTTGTCATAATAAATTCCAATTAATGATGTTTAAAAAACCCCAAAGGTGCCCATATTGTCAGGATTTCTTTCCACTGTTTGTTCAATGAAATTATAGATAAATATTAATACATTTGATTGATATAAATCACATTTCTTAATTTGACTGGAGTCCCAAAGAAGGCCAATATAAATGGGAATATTTCTCAAGAGCAACATGTGATTGCTGTGTCATGCAATCACAACCATATACTTACCTAAAAAGAAGAGTTATCACATTTATCATTATCACTATAAAACCACAAAATGTCACAACAAAACTTTAAGTCCACACTGCCCACTCCAGTATTGACCTCCAGCGTATTGGTTGTTCATAATTTTGAATGGAGTATGTAATATATCAGTTCATGGAGCGTATCAGGACAGAAACCAAGCAAGAAATCATAAACATCTCCTGTAGATCTCTTAGGGTGTGTTCACACCGACGCCGTTTCGTCCACTTTAATCCGACTCTGGGACCAGAAACCTCAGTCTCAGTTCAGTGAACTCTGGTGTGGTTCAAATGCACATGTGAATGCAAGCGGACCAAAGACTGCTCCAAAAGCAGGAAGTGAACTAAGTAGTACAGGGCATTCTGGGTAAATACAACCCAAACAATCTGGAGAATGTAATGCTAGTGAGAGAAATGACTCACGTTCTTTTACCGAAGACAAAACAGAAACTCTACAACCGCTGAAATCTGATGCCACATTTTGTGAAGAAGAAAGTTGTGCTTAGTCTCTTCATCTTAGATTTTTGATGTTCCTTTCCATGCCAGCAGGCAGGACAGGAACAGCACTACTACAGGTGAGGCAGTGAACAGTTTTTTAAATTAGTTTGGGTTAGTTTCACAGTGCAGTGTGAAAGCAAATTAAACCAGCTGAAAATGTAACAAATGTTGCCATTTTGGTTCCCAATCAAACCAAATCTGCCAGGCTATCGGGTGTGAAAACAGACTGGAATGCATTGCATCATTATGTCATATTAATATTTTTTACCAATCATTTGGTCTTTATTACAACACCAGGGCTCATTTTCTCTTTCCAAAACGTGCCTCCTGTAAAAGCTTCTGCATTGGGTTATATAAGGCTGAGTTACTTCCCTGCCCTCAGGCTCCGTCATAAGCTGCTTTAAGACCTGGGAGACCCCAGAGGGCTTGGGGGGGTCTCTCTGTTGTTCTAATGGCATCCAGTTTTCCACTGAGATATCTGAGCTTCACAGCAGAGCAGACCCTGAGATCCCCAAAGTCTGGTCAGAAAAATGCCCAGAGTGTGCAATTTATCTGAGGTGAACTGAGCTGGAGAGACCTCAGCAAACCAGTAAACCTCGAGTCTCCATCCAACAGCTACGTTTCCAATAGGGGATTTAAACAATTAACTGATTTACAATTAATTGTCAATCGTTTATTAGATTAAAATTAGTTCCAGTTGAATGATAACGTCTGCTTAGACCTTTTAGTGTTGTAGTGTGGACCCCGTCCAGCAGAGGGCGCCACTGATCATCCTTAAGCTGAATCAGTTGATACAGAAACAAAACAGCAGAAAAATGTAACATGATGGGAAAAAAATATTGTGCCTTTAAGCACAGTTGATTTTGAGGGTTGTGGCGAGTTAATGAACTTTATGTGGCGACGTTTTAGCTTTTTTTAAAGAGCAACCGCAGACGTACTTCTGTATCAACGTCTCTGTTCATGGGGAACTAAATGCTTCACATATTTTATTCCTTTAATCTTTTTCCATTCAGCAACATAAAAGGTTCCTGTTTTGTTATATTTTATCTAAGTCTAAGGCTATGTATTCAGTCAGTATTAATACAGCTGACACAAAATGTTCAAATTTAATTATGCTTTTTTAAATTCAGCATATTATGAAAAATTCAGCCTTTCATGTTACAGAAAGATGGTTGGCCCTCTTGATCACACTGCAGTGCCTGTTTAAAAACACGAGGAAACTAAAAGAAGTGCCACCTAAACGTGGCTTTATAGAGCCGCCACCTAACCAACAAAATGGCCACAGATGAGTTTGGGCTGCAGCCTGGGCTCGTCTGTCTCCTGAGGCCCGGTATCTGGTGCTGTTCTGGAACGTTCAAACGCGGCTGGCATTTCCTCATTAGCGGCTTTCGTTAGCCTCGTTTTGGTTCTGTCACAGCCAATTTCCGCAACGTCTCCCCACCCAGACCTCCATCGTTCCAGACAGGGAGAAGGACAAGGGGGTAAGAGGATTATTTATCTGAATGTCTCCATAAACACTCTCGCCTCGTTTCAAGGGCTCAGGGCTCATTAGGCGACCGAGGAGTTAGCAAACGGAGGCTCAGGTGGGTTTTGTGTAGCTGGGAGCATGAAAAGATCTGCTTCTGGGTTTCAGACTACCAGACTCTCTGTAGCTGCGTTTCCATTACAAATGTGCACAAATTTTTGTCAGTATTCTGATGTTGAAAAAACACAATTTTACAATTGCTGTGTTTCCATTAAATAAGTAAATTAATTAAAATAACGCAGTTAAGAAGCTTGTTCAAGCAATAAGTCAATAGAAATCATGGCAACAACAGATGTAAACATTTACATGACCTATATTTATATTTCAGCTCTCATCCATCAGAGGAGACGACGGCGTTTTATTCTAACCTGCTATACTGCGTGTGTGTTGTTTTGGGAAAATTGGAGTCTGATTTTACAGAAAAGCAATGGATTCAACACATTCGGATAACAACCTTTTATGAACTGTGCAACAATGTGAGACTTGTGGTGGAGCCATCTGCACATTGTTCAGAAAAACCCCCCAAAAACAATCCGTCACCCTCTAACCACTTCCTGTCATCTTCTTTGTCGTTTTCAACAGTAATAAGATCTGAGTGTTAATAGTGTGACTTGTATGATGCACAAAAGGAGTTCAGTATCTTTTTCAATGTGACTGAAAAACTACCTCATCATGGCATAAAAACTTTTCAAAATACATTAAGCAGATTCATTTTCGTAATTTCAAATTATACAACTTTATGGTTAATAGAAACGCTGCATTTGATTGGGCTGGGCAAAATGGATTTAAAGTTTTACCTCAATAATTTGTGGTATTGTTCTAAAAGTGATAAGAACTATTTATTATTTTGTTTTTAGGTCTTTATGGCTTCGACTGACCGTCACATCAATTATAGCCCCACATACATTCCATTTGTAACACTCCTCTTTGGGACACTAGTCTCATAATGAAATGTGATTTCTATCATTAAACTGCAAAATGTAACCACATTTAATCATATGTTCAAATGTATTGAAATTGTTTTGATGGCTCCATTGAACAAACAGTGGAGAAAATAGCAAAGCTAAGAATCCTAACAATCCAGACATTTTAGAGGGTTTTAAACATCAACTGAAACTTATCATGACAACAATGAATCAAAAGTGATCAAATTTATCAAAATAAATGATAAAGGGTGTTAAATGTCCTCCGTTAGTCGGTGACGGCTCTAACTTCCTGGAAGAAGCTCCTGGTCTTCACTGCAATTGGAAATAATGAAAACAATTCTGAGATTTTGTGCATGTTAGACTCTGAATGAGTAAAACTTGATGCGTTTTAGTTTAACATACTTAGTTTGAGTATTTTAAACCTCCAGGTCATTAAGCCAGTCAGTCAAGTGCGTGTGTCGGCGTTTGGAGGCGTGTGTCACAAAACAAATGTTGTGCTCAGACTTTATTCTTGTTTTTTATTTCTGCGCCGGCGTTAATTCAGCCTAACAAAAGCGCTCATTAGTTCTAATAAATCCTGCGACTCTTGCTCTCTCCGTTCCACTGGAGCCTGACCTTTCTCCCTGCACTGCCCAGAAAATCTCCTGCTTGGGTTTTCACCGTTTGATGCCTCCGTTAATTGGGAATGATTTAAGCTGCTTCTTCTGCTTCTGTCGCCGGTTGAATTCAGCATGGATCTAATGGCAAATGTCACTGTGAATTGCTTGCTGAGGTATTTGGGCGAGCGTGTAATTTTATTTATTCTTTATTTTTTGCGCCCTCCCCCTTGGTCACCTTCTGCCCCACAAATGATGTGTTTACATCACTAAAACAGACTTTTGTAAAGCTGACGGCTTCAAGAGAGGGATGACTGAAGCGTCAGCACAAGCAGATGACAGAAAGTGCAAAAAAAATTCACATTTTTCACATGTTGACATGTAACAGTATTCAGTGTATTTTGCTTGAAATTATTTCAATAAATTATGATATTGTTGTTTTGAGATCATGTTCAACTAATATATAATGATACAGACATAATATTGCAAGTGCATTCTTCATTAGATCAGTTAACTTTAATTTCTAACATGCTGCAACTGAAAGATATTTTAAATAACCAAAATAATTAAAGTGACAAATAAAATGCATACTGAAGTTTCTGTACACAAAATTGTTCTTCCAGATTTATCTTGCTGAAAAACACTTTATAAGTTAGTTTTGTCTTATTTCAAGCGTACTAAGATATTTGCATTAGAAACCAAAAATACTCGATAAGATTTTATGTTTTTACAGTGTGGGGATCCTGATAAATGAACAAAATCTCAATAAAATATATTAAAGTACAACTTGTGCAGGGTAATCTTCTCCAAACAGACTTACTCCCCAAACACTGCTCACCAACAGCAGCGGAAAATGAACAGCAAGTCACAGATCAGAGCCAATCGGCTCTAATTATCCCTGTACAGCTCAAACCATGTGACATTCAGCAGAAAGGTTAGCAGAAATCCCCAGACCTCATCTACAGAACCGGGGCCTCCTGGGCCTTTTGGACCTGAACAAAACAAGCAGCACAAATAACACAAAGACTGAGGTGAAACTTTGCTTCTGCAGAAGAAGCAGCTTGTGTGACAAATCTACTCTGATGCTGAGGTTGATTCATTTAAAGGTCACAGTTGTGTTGAAAAGCTCCACTTTTTATTATCTTGTCAGTCCTTTATGATGATGTGTTGTAGCTCCCCTACTTTCAGCATTGGTGTAAAATTAAATAGCTTGAAACAGGAAAAAAAAGCTGTTCGGCTGATAGTGCCACTGTTTCCTCGCTCTGCAGCCAACCAAATGATCTGCTTCTCTTATCTGAGCTCTCAGTTCATCCCTCAAATTATATTTTGCTAACAAACATGAAGAATAGCAGGCATCAGATTGCCGCCGTTGGTTTGCAGAAGCCTACCCTTGAGACCGTGTCCTCTCGCCTCGTTTTGCCTTCCATCTCGGCGGTTCTGTTCGGAGATTTAGGATAGTGACGGATCATTTTAAAGATGCCTTATTCACCCATCATGTGCTAAAAACCGCCATAAAACTGATTGTTTTCCTTGCGGTTGATGTGCATTGTGGAGGGGGAAAAAAAAAAAAAAACGAGATGAGGGGGAGAACCTTGATTAAAGTAAGAAGAACACGCTTCTGTGAATCAGAACGTATAAATCAGGAGTCAATGTGGCGTAGTGGATCTCAGCAGGCAGCGAGTAAACAGCCCATTAGATTTAGCCGAGCATCATCACGCTCAAACGTCTCTCTCTAATCTCACTTCTTATCAAGTTTTTTTTATTTATTTCTGCTTCTCAAAGTGGGACCTATTACACCAAATTAACATTTTGCACAATTTTATATTTCCATGCTTCTAAAAGAAGTGCTGTAAAAAAAAAAACACAAAAGAACCCACCCAGATGTTTTTTGGTGCTTGGAAAATGAGCCATTTTAAAAACCATTCTGTTACCTAGCAACAGCACCTGAGCTCCAACAGGTTTATTCAGCTGGTTTTGTCACTGTACAATGGCTGCTGAAAAAGACGAGCTTCGTTTTGTTTGCTTATCATCCAAAAACTACTTGTTGCATTCTTGTTGGTTGTGCAGGAGACTCCACTTCTGCTTTTCGAAGATGTACGGTTGCATAAATTGTGCATCTGTTTGCAGCCATTTTCATGTACACGTGTAAATGTTGAGTTGGGGGCGTGGCCAGCAGAAGCTTATTTCGATTTGAAGTGACAAAATGCCTTAAAACAGCTGAAAACGGCAGAACTGAGCAGACTGAAATCTCATCATCTAAGAATGATTTTGAGTAAAAAATGTAATGAACATGTTTTGCATAGACCATAGACCGATCCTAACCTGTTCAAGGAAGCATAATAGGTCACCTTTAATGCTTCAACTAACCGACTCTGTCCTCTAAATATGTTGCACCCTTTAGTTTCCCCTTTAGGGAAGGGAGTAAATGTGTTGGCGTGTTGAGTAACTGCAGCCTGACAGTCTGTTCTGTCACCGAGTTCCTCTCTGTGCTGGGTGTCTCTTTGGTTGCCTTTAACATGATTCACCAGAACAATAACAGGGCACTTAGCCGTGCTCTGGTTTCTGCTATTGCCCGCATCATCATCATCATCATGCAGGCTTTGTCGTCTCGCCTGCACATTGGGCAGTAGGGCAGCAAAGGTCCGTTTGAGCCACAGCTGCAGCTGGACAAGAGCAGATGTGCTTCTCGAGGAGGAGAGGCAAGGCGAGCGTAAAGCATGTGGCAGAAAATCTGGGGGAATGGGGCGAGAAGGCGCCATCAGGCCGCGGCTCGGCTCTGCCGCTTGTCTCGTCTCGTTGAGCGTATGCGGCGTCCTCTGCTTCTTACAGGCAGCAGCTGAGCCAGTCGCAGTGGGGTCTGTGCACTCCTCACTCCACTCGGCCTGGCGTCCGCCGGCTCGGGGGCTGACATTTCCAGAGGTGCTAAGTCACTCAGCATCTTGTTACTCCCCCTGACAAGGGGAGCTGGATCGCGGCGACTTGAGACGGGAGGGGGAGGCAACACGCTTTCGCACAAGTCACTGATCTTCCCCTGCTGGAGGTGCTGAGATCTCAAGGTGTTTACAGAAGATCGGGCGAGGTGTCAATCTCGCGTTTGGCCCAGCAGGCCACCCCTGGTGTCGGTCAGGTGTGAGGAGCGGTGCAAGGTCGAGGCGGAGGGTGGGGGGCGGTGGATCGGTTGACAGAGGGGAAGGGCATCGCAGTGACAGGTCTGCGGTGTCAGCGGTCAGATTGCCCAAAACCAAACTTCACGGCGGATTTTCTTGGACGCGGCAGTCGAGAGTGACACAAGTTCCCAAAGCCGGAGGTAAAAATAGACGCTTGATTCACTTGTCATTTTGCACACAGTGCAGTCGCAACACACCATGAAGGAGTCCGGGATCATCTGCTCATTCAGCCTGTCAGCTGGAGACTTATTGGAGGGTTTAGAGAAAAGGTCACTCCACTGCTGAACTAACTGGAGTCACAGTCGTCATGCTGCAGAGAAACGGAGCTGCACCACTCACTCCGCCTCAGATCTCTTCAGGCAATCCCAACTCCCTTTACATGCAGACATTACTGAAAGCAACACAGACTCAGCTGTCAATACCTTTAGAAAAATTAGCCTCATTATCAAAATCTAATCGGTAACCGGAGAAAACACAAGAAAAGATTTCAGTTGATAAGTTAGTTTTAGGTTTAAGTGAAAAGCGATCCAAAGACGGTTTACCCTCCATCAGTGTGATGATATCACTGGATCTCTCTCCCTCTCCATAAATCAGATGAAATGCAGCAGGAAACGTTGCAGGTGTTTTCAGCTGACAGCTCAGACCTGTAACCAATGTCCAGCAGAGCTGCCTGCCAGCAACATGTAAACAGATGCAGGTGTCTGCTCCTCTCCACGCGCAGAACCAGAGTCCCAGGGGCTGTTTTTGAAATAACTCTAGTTGTAAATCAGCAAAACACACAGAAAAACCTAAACAAATTGCCAAGATGCAGAAAGAAAACATCTTACTCCGAAAATCCCAATTCTTGTCTCTTACAGCTGCCACTTTGAGGGATTTCTTCTGTTGCTGATGTTGAGGTTTGTTTGAAAAATCTCTCTGTTGTACTTGTAGCAATGTTGTCGTCAAGAACTGATATTTTAAATTCTTTTGAAGTGAGACTGAGTGACGGCGGAGAGCAGCCTCTCTATTATGCATGTGTTTCCATCACAGAGAGGAGAGCTTGGCCTGACAAGGTGGCATATCCCATCATGAATTAATCACTCTGCACCTTTCATCAGCAATGACTGAGCTTTTTAAATGGCTACACTTTGATTTTTGTTGGTGAAAAGGTTAACTTTTAAAGTTTTATGCACACAGATTAACAGAGGAAAGATGTCTGACCAGAGGAGCAGGAAGGGGATGATGCTTATTGATGGACCTGCAGATATTCAATCTTATAATGAAAAGCTGTAGTGGGACAGTCTGTTTGAAAACATAAAAAAAACTACTTGTGATATATTAAAAATGAGGGATTTAGGGGGGATGTTGGAAACCACTGCTCTATACTTATGCAACAAATCAATTAATTGCATGAATTAAAGCGAACTCAACAATTTCCATTAGCATGATTTATATATTTTTTCTCTTTTCTCTCTTCCTACCTAAAACTACATGAGAAAAGTCTTCAGACTGTTGTTTCTGTCTCAACTGGCCTTTTTTATTGAAGGACAGTTTTGTTTACAGAGACTTTGACATTTTATTAGTTGTTTACTTATGTTGGATATTTAAAATATCTTCCAGCTCCAGCGTTAAATGTTTATTGATTTTGAGAATGTCTTCTTACTATTATATTACTTGAAAACCAAAATATTATCATTTGTCACAATAACTTCTGGGACAGTTTATCATCCAGTAAAATTTACCATGACTGGCCTCGTTTCCACCACATCTTGCTGTTGTTGATGCGAGCAGCGGCCATATTGAAACGCACCTTTCCAGTCATAACTGGTTTGGCGTTCCAGTTGGTTTGTGTATTTATTTAATTTTTATTTTTTGGACTGTGATGTCAGAATTTCCCGGTTCTGAACACAACTGGAATGCAGCACCAGGCCCAGTCTGTGTGACTGACAGCTTTCAGATTGTTTCTCTCCATCATCGTGAAACAAAGCAGATTTTTTAAGTGATGGAAAACATTTGGTGAAGTCGACCCGGCTCTGCGTTTGTTGGTTGGAGTCCAGGCAGCCGTGCACTTTGGACGGCGTGTGTCTCCCGGTACAGATGTCTGCATGGACCGCAGCCAAAGCGACGCTGACGCCACAAAATAAACAGACTGATGCAACCAACAAACATTATGCCAATGCCTTGCGTATATTAGTTTAGTATACGTCTGAGATGATTTTTGTTTTTCGACTTGCTGGTTTTGTTAGCTTACAGAAAACTCCAGAAGTTTCGATAGTATTCTAATAATCAAAATGGTGCTGAAAATGTAAAGAATTTAAAATGGAAACTTTTAAGCACTTGTTCGACATTCAGCGTCCTCTGCGTGGCTCTCGCCTCCCTCTGTTCCTCCCCGTCTTTCCGGCTCTGGGACTCGGTTGGGTTTTTGGGGGGGTGAGGACGCGGAGGAACAGCTGGGCCCCATCACTTCTCATTGGGAGCCTGGGAGAGACGTCGCTGACAGAGTGATGCACAGAGTCTGTCCTCGCTAATGACTGCGCCATTCTCCATCATTATCGCCATCATTAGGAAATTAGGGGGACAGAAGGTATTTACTGTAAACCTGCCACCTCCCAAGGAGAGATAAATAGAAACTGATAAATGCGATCGCGTGACGCTGCCTGTCTATTAACCTTCCCATTTTCCAGCTCCAGCATATGCACATTTAACAATCATTAATATTCTCTAATTGGGCCAGTTTCTAGTGAGGAAAACGCTGCTGATGAATGATTTAGAACAACAGAGGGATCTTTGCAAATTTACATTAAGATTAAACTGTTTTTCCAGGTCCCCTAAAATCATTTTTCACATTCCTGCGCCGGGTTTCCTTGCAGATACCAGGCTTTTGTTTTACACTTCACCGACGAAGCTGCTAGGAGACGGACTAAAGGGGCATTTAACATCTTGCTAACAGCTTGGCAGCGCTGCAGAGGCTGATTGTTCGCTGTTTGACCGCGTTACAGCTGGACAACAGCGCGTCAGGACCGACGTCAAGGGCACAGGCACAAACACACCCACAGAAATCACACATGCGGGCCTGCAGAGGGGAGTTGAGCCCGCTCAGCAGATATCTACAGGACGTATGTTCTGTGTGACACAGAGACACAGACCGAGCTGGGGGCAAGGAGACTGGATGGTGGGATGGAGCGGGCTTTCACAACTGGTTAGTTTGGGTGTTTCTTCAGCATTTATTACCATCTGGGCAGCAGAGTGTTCACTGGCTTTGGGAGTCTCACGTTTTTTTTCAACTCTTTATTCTTTTTGCTTTTCTTTTGTGTGATTCTTCTTTAGTCGTTAGTAATTTCTCATTCCTTTGAATTGTGCTTCTAATGAGGAGTGGGCATTTATCGTATCAGTTATCGTTTATTGTGATAACAGTTATGATTTATGGCTGTCACACGGTAAATTCCAGTTAATGATGTTCAAAATCCCACAAAGCTGTTCGTATTGCTGGGATTGTTGTTCAAAAAAAGCATCAATGAATATTTGAAAATACAGTTACCATGTGCAGTTTAGTGAAATAAATCATACTTTATGTGATTAGTTTCCTAAAAAACTGTTACAAATCGAGCTTTATTTGTGTTTGCAGGGCTCTGACAGTCATCAAGAAAAGAAGTCAGAGATGGTTCTTAGCGTCACTTTTATCGTTATTGCAATGATATTGCAAAATAAACTTCGAGTCTATATTGCCCACCAGTACATTCATGTAGCAAATCATGTTATTCTTCACGAACCTCTTTTTTTATTTCTAATTAGACAATATGCAGACATTAAAGCTGCACTATGGAAACAAAACATATTTAGGTTTCCAGCTAAATATTTAGTTTGGAACTAAACACATAGCTCGCTAACTGAATATTTAGTGTGAAGCCAAATATTTAGTTTGCTAGACATTTGGTTTGAAACTAAGTATTTAGCTTGCAAACTAGGTATCTAGCTTCAACTAAATATTTAGCTTTCTAACTAGACATTTCCTTTGAAACCAAGTTGGATTGCTAACTATTTACTTTGAAGATAAATATTTAGCTTATTTAGCCTAAACATTTCATTTGAAACTAAATATCTAGTTTGGAGCTAAATGTTTAGTTTGCTAACTAAATGTTTAGTTAGCATAAATATTTATTTTTAAACTGTCACATTCATAAGTGAGTTAATAACATGGTGAAAATATGACTGAAAAAATTAACCTCCATCTTTTTTTTTCTTATGACAGGCTAACCCAAATTATTGCTGCTAATTTTTGACGTAACTTTTCAAACAGAATCCGTTACCTTCCACACATCAACCCGATGTTTCTAACCGTCATACAAACACAAAAACATCCTCGTCTAATCAGAGATAAAAGCCTTAGTGGTCATTATCAATGCTGCTTGATGAAATTAGATAATGCAAGTGTAATTTTATAATAATGACAAACAAGGAAAAAAATACACTGATGTGCATTTGATGTAGCAATTACAAGCGAAGGGGGGTTCTAATGATGATGATTTGAGTTTTAATTCTGAACCCACTAGTGACTGGCAGAGTCTATCAATTACAGCATTAAAACAGGCCCCAGCTGCAGCAGCCACGCCGGCCGCCCTGCAAATTGTCGCCTAAACTGCTGTCGTCTCCCCTCCCGTCGCTCGCTGGCATAATTGCAGCTTAACCAGTTCATCATAATCACACAACAGTTTCCTCTCCCCACAGAGACGGAGGCAGATTTTCACATCCACAGCAACCTGAGCAGTTAACTTACATCTCACTTTGTAACGTATTAATCGTTAAATTCAAATATTATTTCCTTCAGGTGAAAGAAATGAAAATGTAAAGGGGAAATATGTGATTTTTACCAGGAGAATGAGATTAGAAATGTTGACAGAAACTTCGAGTTCTGGTGCCACTTAGTGTGATCATCCCTCCTGTTTCCAGCTGCAGGCAGCAAGACGAGCAGAAGGATGCAATCTTCATTTAATGGCCTCTCTGAGTGTTGTATTTTCTTTAGGATGAAGCTGATTCTGCTCTCTCTGGGTGTGTGAGTGAGTGTTTAACATCTGCAACTCACCTCAGATTCTGTTCTAGGAGAAAAGCCCAGTAGCTGTTTATTTATCAAGACGTTGAAAGCAGCCCAGCTTTTTCCTATGTGATGCTACAAAGACCAAAGATGGAGGAGCAGGATTTAGTCTTTAAGCTCTACTAATGTGGAACAAACTTCTAGAAAACCGTAAAACTGTTGGAATACTGACTGGTTAAACAGCAATGATCACTAAATTCAGTGTTTGTTCTGGTGTTAAAAATCCTTAAATGCTTGAATTTCACATTTTTGAGGGTTTTTTTAAAGTACATGATTTCTGTATTAAATCCCTGGGAGTGCTGATATTCAAACTGCACAGTTTTCTAATAAAGCACAATCAAACTCTTGATTAAAAGCCCAAATATAGAAAACACTATTTACAGTTGTAACCAGATATTTAAATATAATAAAAAGACACATTCACATTTTATTTCTCACTGTCTGAAGTTAAATCAGACCAAATTTCTCTTGTTTTAGGTCAGTTAGAAGACTTATTTCTGTTTGGGGAAAAAATGCCAGAAAACTTTTGAGTAACTTTCTCAAACATGTCAAAACAAAAGTTTATATTTTTTAGTTTACCTTGTCTCTGCTGTAGAATGTAGAATACTGTCACAAAATATTAAGAACAGTAATAAATTATACCAAATAGTGAATTGAAACTGTTTTTTTATTATTATTATTTGTTTTCACCTCCAAAGTGTGATGCAGGAAAAGTTAGAAAACTTACCTTGCCTGAAAAGTGCTTGAATTTTTCTGTGGGAAAAGTGTTTGATTGCATCTGACAGAATGTTTATTTGTTTCATAATTTATGTATTATGTTTTTATCATGTCATGAATTTATCAAATATAAGCATGTATTTAATACTGTATTGATTTATTTTAGATTTTTTTGGCACTTTTAGCTCTCCACAGGAGGAATGTCATTCTCAGAAACGGAGAGAAGGAAAGAGGAGACAGAATCCAGTATCAGTCATGTTTTTAAATGCTAAATATTCATTAATTCATATTAGCTGCAGAATGCAGAGGCGGCTTCTATGATTATCTCGTCCCAAAACTGTCAGCTGGCCTGATGGTGATGATAATAACAAACCAGGTATTATATCCTGTACCTCAGTAATAAAGACGATTATTTTCTCTCACAGTCTCATGGACTCTCCTCTAACCCAGCGTCAGTCCAGTGTCACTGAAAACACCTGAGGTCCTGCTCTGGTTCTGGTTCTGGTTCTGGTTCTGGTTCGGTCTGGCGTACCCGTGCAGCTCGGTCGGCGGCGTCGTGCTCATATCCAAAAGTTTCCTCAAAAACAGACGAAGAAAGAAGTGGGGAGGGTGGATCAGCTGGCCTGTGATCTCCTGCGCGAGCCAAGCTGTCTGATTGGCTGGAGGGCTGCAGGGCCATCTTGCCTCCCTGGCAGGCAAGTGGCTCAAGCAGTTCGGTTAGGGAGGAGTGCAAAAGTGTGTGTTCGTGTCTGAGTGTGTGTATATGGGGTGAGAAGGGGGAAAAGAGCGTGGGTGACAATGTGTGGATGTGTGTGTAAAGGATGGGCGGTTCATGGCTGGGAACTGTGAAGATGCATTTCAGTGTGTGTGTGTGTGCGTGCGTGCGCGTGCGTGTGTGTGTGTGTGTGGCAGTATGTGGATGTGGAAGCACTGGCAGTTTGCAGGTTTCTCAGATATCTATAACCGTCTGAAACGGCTGTTTTGTGACTTGCATCACTATGAATATTCTGGTTGGACCCATAAACATTTTCTTAACATTAAAACCTTCCTCAGTTTCTACTTTCTGATTATCATCTCTTGTGAAATCTTGATGCGACCGCATGTCGTTTTGGAATCATGTTGGAGCAGATCTGCTCTGTTAGTTTACTTTTCTTCATCATTTTTGTAGTTGAGTGCAGCTGGAAGGATTTCTGCTTGTTATGCTTAGAGCTGAAATGATTAATCATGACATGACATGATAAAAACATAATACATTAATCATTAATCATGATTAGTCGTTTATTGAAGCAATCTTAAAAAGAAAATGTATATATATTTTGGCCTAATTACCACTATGACTAGTTTTTTTAGTCTGTATTCTTGAGTTAACGATTATTTCATTACAAAATTAGTTGACGATTATTTGAATAATCGATTATTTACGATTAATCATTTCAGCCCTCATTTCACTAAAGATTGCTGGATAAATTGTCCAATTGTGGCTATTTTTTTGTCCCCTTAGATGCAAAAAATAAAAATGGGCATACAGGACAGACCCAGTTGTTTGGTTATGTCATCAATTTGTCATTGAAAGGAAATCGGTTTTGATGCAGCGCATTCTGTGGACTCAAAAACAACATTGAATATACATGCTGCCTTAACCTTTCCTAGTCCAAACAGGAGGTGGGAGGTTGTGTGTGTGTGGTGGGGGGTTATGACATCATTCTCCGTGTCGCCGTGGTGCTTTGACACCCGTGGCCTTCTGAAGCCCAGACACCCCCTGTGGAGCCCAAAGAGACACGTCACCTTGATCATGGTGTGATTCTCTCTGTAAAATACACATTAGTGAAGCTGTGGGAGAGTCCGCTCACAACCACGCTCCCGATGCGGCTTACAGCCATGGGTGCGTCGTCAGGGCAACTGAGCGCTGTGCGTTGGGATGATGGCGGGGTGCAGCGCTCTGCTGATGTGCCGCTTCCTCTCTTGTGACAGGTGATAAAGTTTGAAATGCCAACCCGGTGCACTGCAGGCGCAGGTGTGGAGAATATGTCCAGGAACGGCCAAACCCTCTGTTCACAAGTCTGTTGACACCACTGCAGCAAATATGGCCCCCCGCTGGACAACCACTGGACCGGATTCAGTGATGCGTGTCACCTTAGCTTCTCTTTTCACCTTTTATTCCCCACTTGTCCTTTTTTGGGTTGTTATTTTGCTTTTGTTGAATTTCCTGCGGCAGTATTTTATGTTGTCGTAGGTGCGCTCTGATTACAGTTTTCTGCCCGATCCCCAATTACCAATCTTTAAAAATCCTGACCTGGCGATTCTGATGTTGGCCGATGCCGATTTTTTTCTGTCTGAAAATGTAGCTAAACATAACAAGAAAGTCAGGGTGTTGGTGCAAACATGACCTGGTGGGCCAGTCTTTCAGTCAAACCTCTGTGAAGGCAGAGCAGAACAGGGCAGAGGTTGATTTTTAGACCTTTGCTGATGAGGTCAAGTAATAAGATTGGCTTCACATGTAAGTATTGGAAGAGCACCAATCTCTTAAAATTAAGCAAATCTGCTCCAATAAATTAGCTGGCCGATAAATTGGTGCACCCCCAGTTTTCATGAGTATCTAAGCATTATTTTGGTGTTGAATTGATTCATTAAGCTCAAAACAATCAGCAATTTCACTAAGTCACTGAAAACGCAGTGTGAGGAGATGAAGATGACGTACAGCATGTTAGAAGATAAAACTCCCCTGCACAAGTTCAGTTTAAACCAAATTAATATGGAAGAAGAAAAGTGAGTGTTACAGTTTTGACCATGAACTGGTCCCAGGTTAGAGGACTGGAGGGACTTTGATTCACATTAACATATTTTTCTGAAATTGAAATGATTTTTTTTTTTTTACTTTTTGAAAGTGTTAGTTCTGGGGAAAAATCTGTTATTGGATATCCTACAAATTTTATACCTACTTTGTGCCCGGTCACCGTGGCAACAGTGCAGCTGTTTTTCTGCTTTTCCACATCTGTCTCACTTTATCATGAAGCTGCTAAAGAAGGAAAAACATTAACCCAGCATGCCTTTGCTGTGATCAGTATCCTTTTCATTGTTTTGCATTTCACTATATAATTGTTGATGTGTAATGTAGGGAACAGTGAGAGAAAAAGATTCCAAAGAACAAATAATTCAACATTTTATTGCTTAAAATTCAGTAACACAGCATTCCCTTAGTGAACGCTTGATCATTTGTACCAAAAAATGCATCTGCAGCTAAGAAAAATAATTCTAACAAAGGTTTTTAAAAAATCAGCCCTTTCTCACATACAGATGTAGTGATTTTTATTTTTATTTTTTAATAATTGATAACTAATAATGGATAGCAAAAGATGCTTAATAGGATATTATTTTACAGAATTTGAATCTGGTGAAGCTAAACTGCTATTTGAGGAGTTCTGGGCAGAACAGATTTACAGATAAAGTAGTTTTTATTAGCTTCAATGTGAAATGTATATTTATGCTTTGTGCAGTTGTGGCTTTATTGCTGCTCTAAACATGTTCTTTCTGCAAATGGCCTTTTTTGGATCTATGTCCTCCAGTTAACGATTAACTGGTTACTAAATTAGTTTAAGATTATTGCAATAATCGATTTATCACGATTAATCGTTTCACAATGACTTTTTGAGTTTACTGACCTCTTACTCCCCTAATCAGAGAAAACCTGGGCTTCTCCTTCCTGCTCAGGCAGATTTCTCTCTTTCAAATGCGACTCTGAAGACTCGCATACAGTTCCTGCTCGTTTTAAGACAGCTGTTGTTCACGCCCCTGCTCGTTTCACCGTCTCACTGCGCCGCCGCCGCACTATTCTCACATTAGCCTCCTGACCATGGTGTCTGCGTGGCGACAGGGGCTCAAGATGTTTTCAAATCTCCGCTGCTAATGTCTTGCTGGGGGTGGCCATCTGTTTTTGGAAATCCCAGCGACGCTGCGGCGGAGACGGACTCCTGGCTCCCGCCTTCGCCGGGCTTCTGTTGGGGGTAATAATGTGTGCTGGTACCGGGAGCCCAACTGGTGTCCATGAGTTTGTCCTTTACCGCCACTCATCCTTGTCCCAGTCACGCCACAGCGAGGGCAGGGAGCCATCCCGTGATGGACTGGGCTTCAGGGGGCCGATTTTCATGGCAAACAGAGGATTCTGGGTAGTTTTACTCTCCTTTCTCTTACATCATAAAATCACATTTTGTTCTTTTATTTAACAGGATATTCAGATGGTTACTGGCCTTAAAGGATTTTAAGTGTTTTGCTTCTGTTTAGGACATTTTGCTTAAATTTATATTTAATGAAAAACTCTTTCATGTCTGAGCCTTTTGACTACGAGCTTGAAATCTTTGAAAATGCTTGAATTTTAATTAGGTGTTTTCAAGGTTTGGAAAATGCTTGAATTCTATATAAAGTCCTTAAAGGGGAAGTGTTATGTATTTTCCCAAACACATATTATAGCAGAATCAAGTAACCATGAGACCTTCAGTTATTAAAATATTGTACATTTCAAACATGATTTAAAAGAAATTTAACTTCCTAATTTAACGCCTTGAAATTGGATCTCTGTCTCTTTAAAAACTCTTCTTTCTGAAACTCCGCCTCCAGGAAGTCATCACATCATAATTCCTTTATTAACCCTTTAAAAACGTTTTCACCAGCATTGCACTGAGAGCAGCTCATATTATGAGCTCAGCAGATGGTCAGTTCCACTAAGTGTTTGCTAATTGCTGCTGGCTAGTCTGAAGGAGCTCTCTGGGGGAGGCCTGCTCTGCGAGGCGGAAGCTGCAACTATAAGGATGCTGATATCAGTATAAACTCACTTATAACATTTTTCCCAAGTATAAGTGGATAAATCCATTTATACTTTATGTATAAGTGGATTTATCCGCCAGTGGAACTAGAACTTTTTCATCAATATTAACAAATTATTGACTTAAAACAAGCTCCTACATGTTGCTGAAAGGTTACTTATATGTTAGTTTTGTCTTATTTCCAGTTAACTAGAAACCGGTCCAAACATACTTGGTAGGATTTTGTGTTTTTGCAGTGTATAAATGGGTGTTTTGTTCTCGGACCAGTCAGGTGTACAGTGTGTGTCAGAGAGACTTTTCAAAACATCAAATGTTCTTATATTTTAATTTGTCTTGTCCCTGCAGCATAGAATGCCATAACATATTGTTAATAACAACAAAAATATACATTATATAAAATAGTGAACTGAAACTGTCCTTTTTAGTTCATTTGTGCTGTTTTTATCTCCAAAGTGTGGTGCTGGGAACGTCTGATAACTTACCTAGAAAAAGCTTGAATTTTAAAGTGTTTGTTCTGAAGCGATAAATCAGGGTAATTGTGGTATTAGGCAGAAAGCTGGAGGTAAAATAACCAGTTTCAGGGGCAGATAGCCGCATCTCATCTCACACCAGTTTAACCCAAGTTCAAGGACAGTTCAAGCTTTCAGAGAAGAAACTGTAACCTCCACCGGTCCAAGAGCGCGGACTCCTCCGGAAATTATCTTTTCAAATATACGATTTCCGAGGGGTGTAATTGTCTTCACGCTTATGGTCATTCATGCCTCATTTTATTTTCCATAAGTCTATATTTTCCTTGGCCTATTACAAGGGTATGCTCCACCTAAGGGCAGGAAAATCATATCACTTCTTTATGTTTAATTCCTTCTTCTCCTGCACTTCAGGAAGCGTTTTGGTGAAACGTTCCTGTCAGAGCGGATTGAAAGAAATGGCGTCATGTAAAACTTTTATTGTAGCCATAAAGAGCTGCAGGTCGACCCGTCCTCCACATATTGCCCACACCACTAACAGCAAAAAACACAGGACGCAACAGCGGCTATTACAGGACAATTGTCTGGTGATTTTCTGCTGTGAAATCATTGTGACGTTTATTTTAGTCCGATTTATCTCTCTGTGTAAGATGAGATCTATGTAAAGGGCTTTAGGACATTTACTTCTGTTTTTATCCTACAGGAAACTGCATTAAATTATGGAACCGTGGTTGAGAAATTGTTGGAGAAAAACAAGCTCTGCAGCTCAGATACCATTCAAACTCTTAAGTTGAATTTTATTTGAGTAAATTAGCAAATAAGTTTGGGTTTTCTGACTTAATAAAAATTTTAAGGCAGTTTTTGTTTTTGCAACACAGACAAAATTTGCCAAATTCAAAGTACTTTTTTCTTTTTTCACCTGTTCACTATTGAATTTAAACATGCAAGATATTAATTATACAAAAGAAAAAAATTCAAAGAGAAATTAACTAAATTATTATATATCCAAACCATTAAAAGAAAAAACGGGTTATTTTCTCATTTATGAATTTTTATTTAATTCTCTTTAAGTAGAATGGATTATGGAGTCATTCTTTCTCTAAAAAAATGTTTTTCTGACTTTAATGTGGATGCACTCTAGTATTTTAGTAGATCATGTTGGATATTTTCATGAAATGGAAGGAGAACCATAAGAAAATAAAATGAGAGGAAATAAGAGAAACATTTTAGATTAAAATTTCCAGCTTAAGATTTAAAAATCTCCCCTAGAAAATTATAAATTGTCCATCAGGATGAGATGCCTGACATGGAGGAGTAAATTTGTACTATTCTTGAACTGAGGTTGGGGAAACAAAAAAATCAATTAAAACTCCTCAGACTAGCATCAGCTAGTCTGAAGCAGGAGCTTCTTAAAGAGACAGAGCCCATTTAAAGGCATCAAATTTTGTTATGATGTTTTTATATTTATATTGTTTTTATATTTTTTTTCTGCTTTTATTTTTAATGTATGTACAATTGAAGCCAACACATTTTCTTGATTGCTATAAAATAACTGTGTGCCTGGAAAACATAAAACCACCTTTTAAGAGAGCTAATAAAAGCCAAGGGATTTTTTCCCCCCATTTTCTAATAGTTGCGGCATTAGCATCCTTAGCTATTCTTATAGCTTTAAAAGGACTAAAATAAAATTCATTGTTCAGTAATGAAAGTTGTGACTTTGATCTTTTTAATCATGTTTTTTAGCCAAAGATGAGGCCAAACATGTTTTAAGAAAAAGGCAACACGAGTTCCATCTCAATGTAAATTAGTTGAAATCAACCAACATTCTGGGTGTTCATCAAAATGATGAACATCTGTTTCCATTTCCTGCTTCATTGCACATCGGCTGCAAACAAATCCTCGTGTAAACTGCCTTGTTTTCTTAAACGTCCTGCAATTATTGTCGTTAGCTTAAACTGTCTAATGCTACAAGCTGTTGAATCACTGCTAAGACAATGGCAAAGACTCATTCTTTTTCAATTGCATCACTTCATTAGCTCCTACAATGTGAGTCCAATTACCCAAAAATCCCTGCTCCCAATCTCCACAGCGCCGTCTCTCTGGCCGTCTGCAGGGGCTGGCGGACTGCCAGGGTGCATTCAGCTTGCTCTGATTTGTCATAATTATCTAAAATGTTCATTATTTTGCTATTTATTCAGAAGGTGTGACAGCGTTTAAGATTTGTCCAGTTTTCTCAAATTCAGCTGAGGCCAGAGGCAAAATGGCTAAATCAGCGGTCCTAAAGAGTGTGAAATGCAAATGAGGCCCCAATTAAGGATGTTTGGGTGGTTAAATGAAAACTGGGTCCTTTTTATTGGAATGTAAATTAAAGTATTTGAATAGAACAGAACAAAAACAATGAGATATTTTTCTTAAAACGTAACAATGGTCATGTTGTCACTTTGAGAAAAACCTCCTGAAAACGTTGATGAAGATTTTTACAGTGGGGGCAGTGGAGGTCAGAGGGGGAGGGGAGCTAGCTTTAGGCAATGACTAAAACACAATCAACCTTCTCCCCATCTCCTAACGCTGCCGTGGCCCACAACCCCCTGCTAATTAAAGTGATACAACATCTCACAGGCGAGCGCGCACATCTAATGGGCTTGGTGAGGCCCTCCTGCCTCATATACTCTCATGCGATCGCTGCGTCCATGCACACACCCGTACATAAAGCTTTCCTATTTCCAAGGGTCATGAAACCCAGCGTGGAAGAACCCACTCAAACCCTCTTATCCCTGACCCCAAACACCCCAAACTGGCCTAAACCAAGGAACATTGTTGGAGATGAAAGTGGGAACAACTAGATGTGAAAACGTGATTGTGCTGGGACTACTGGTTGTTTGTTCAGTTGAAATCATGAACAATGTCAACAATTTAATAGACAGAAAATGGCTGTTTAACTCCAGGAAGGTAATTTTTAATGTGATGTCACCTGAAAACTTAGAGATGACACAGAGGTTGACGCATAGCACAGCTGTTACCGTCTGGTATAAAGACTGGACTAAAAGCAAATAAGCTGAACAAACAAGACCTTGAGAAGAGCTGATGTATTATCGATCAAACTTCATTTAAGCACAGTCTATTCAGGAATTCACTGATTCATGTATTTAGCTTTAAATTAAATATTTAGCTTACTGACTACAAATTTAGTATGGAAATAAATATTTTATTATATCCCTAAAGTAGCAGGGTTAGCTAAACATTTAGCTAAATATTTAGTGCAGATCTAAATATTTTGTTTGGAGATAAATACTAATCTTCAAATATTTTGCTTCAAACTAAATTTTTAGCTTGCTGGCTAACCATTTGGTTAATTTAGCCAATTTAGCAAGGTTAGCTTGCTAACTTAATATTGAGTTTCAAATTTAGCTCAGAGTTAAATATTTAGCTTGCTGACTATTTAGTTTGGAACAAAATGCTTAATTTAGGTTAAATTAGCAAGGTTAGCTTGGTAGCTATATATTTAGCTCAGAGCTAAATCCTTTGTTTGGATCTAAATATTTATCTTGCTAACTAAATATGTTTGAAACTGTAAGAATTATAAATTAATGAATAACATGGTGAAAATATGACTTTGAAAATCATGATGAATAATACCAACTATTGCTGTTAATATTTGACTAACTTTACGAATAGCACCTATGGAATAGATGAATATTAATCTACGAAACAAGCTTTCAAAATCTCTTATTTTACACACATGTTCAATTAAATATTAAGTTGTGCAATGATTCAAATGTTCTCTTATAACTAGAGTGTGCAAAGATATTTGTCTGAAACCTGCAGCCAGGTTCATGTTTCTGTGCTCAGAAGGAAACCTTTGAACGAAGACACGGTTTCCTTCTATTAGAGGACAGGATTATTGTCCAGGATGATTGAGAATGAATGAATATCGTTAGCTTAAACTGACCCGAAGCAAAATAACAAAGAGAGGCAAGTTTATAAAACCTGCAACAAAAACAATGGAAAACTTGAAGATCTTGAGCATGAGAGAGATTTAAGGGATAATGTCTAAATTAAGAAGACGACAGACTCCCAACAGACAAGGTAAAGAGACAAATAAATCCTCACTAAACAAATTAAAGAAAGTAAAACACAAAGCCAAGAAATTAACACAAGAAGAAACGGCACAGGAGCACTTCTTAAAGAAATGGGACGGATTACAGCCAAGAATGACAGAAATACAAATGCCAGCATGACAACGTGGCAACCGAGGAAATGAAAGACAAACAGATACGATGATGGACTCCTGAAAGAACGACGGAGAGAAAACAAAGACGAGGCGAAGCAAACACTCACCAAACAGCCTGTGTTTGGTCATTTGGAAGCAACTCTTCTTCTTGGATGATGTTCCCTTCATCGCAGTGTGTGCAAGCACACACACACACGCACACACACAGGCCGCCACGCCTCGAGTTTTGCCTGCCAAGATCAAAAATGAAGTGGTCAGTGGACAGCTTGGCTTGTCACAGGAAGCAGTGGGCCGCCGTGCCACATGTAGCTGGGAGGACAGGCCAAGGAGGGGCCAGCGGGGGGCGCGGGGCGAAAACAACGGGGATCAGGCAGTAAGGAAGCCGCCTATAACCTGATCTCATCACGCCACATCTGCTCAGCTGTGAACCCGAGAGCTGTGGGGTTCATGTCGTCATCCATATTTGATGAGTTTGTCTTATTCAGTGTGTGTGTTAGCCTTGTTGTTTTTTAATATAAAGTCCCCACCACCTCCTCCACTCTTCCTCATTAATAATGACCAAACATCTTTTGACTTTGAAAACTTGGACTTTACTTAGCAGGTTAGAGAACAGGCTGCAGGCATTTTTAAATGCACAAACGTTTCAAGCCATCTTAAAGATCGTGATAACTTGGTTTTCAATGAGCCAGACTTTATCTTTTAAAGTGCTCCTTCAACAGTTTTTCAAGCTTTCTGAAGGTATTCTGAAGTTTTTCCTTGATTTCTGGCTGCTTTTCCATTAAATTTCAGGTTGGATTGTAAGACATTAAAAAGTATTTTGTGACAGAATATTGTACAAACATGAAGAATACACTGCACAATAATGTCATGATTTATTATAGCTCTATACTACATACGTCACTAATCTTTATCTGATTTTTTGGAAAAATCAAATGCATGATGTTTTAGTTTTGATGCATTTAGTAAATATTAGTCACTTCTGATACGTTGAGATAAAATTTCAGTTAATTAATAGACTGAAAAAGCAACCAAATGGAAAATAAATGTAATAAAAGAACAGGAAAAAATAATATAAGAAATAAGATTGAACTGAATTGATGCATAATCAGGATGTATAGATTTCTAAAGTCATGGACACTTCAGAGTTTGTTTGGGCTTTTTCTGCTCTTGTTGAGAACACTTTGAGATTTCATCCTCAAAACGATGAGGGAGAAGGGAAAACATTTGGTTTACAGCACAGTGAGGACAGATTTAGACTCCATGATGAAACTCATGTTCATCCCGTCGTACAGCAGAGAATGGGAGCTCAACTGAGCAGAAAGAAGTGTGACACACAAACTCTTACAGACACCTCAAATCCAGAGCATTTGCTGCTACGTTCACACTTCGGCTCACTTGGCCAACTTCAGAGGAAGTTACCAGTAGGCAAAGAAACCTTCTGCATGTAGTCTGGAACAATAGCTGCAGGAATGTGTGTTTTCACAAACCACCCCTGCAGAACATCTTTGTAAAACTCTAGCGCTGCAGTGGGCGTGTGAAAAAGAAAAACATAGAATACAAGTCAATGAACAAAGGAGGCTAATTCCACAAGAATATGAAGGAAAGCCTTGAAACATCCACAACAAACCTGCTTCAAGATGACTTATTAAGCTTCCTTGAACAGCAGGTTAGGATAGGTCTAGATCACATATGTCAGAGTCA
Source organism: Poecilia mexicana (assembly GCF_051168715.1). NCBI lineage: Eukaryota > Metazoa > Chordata > Actinopteri > Cyprinodontiformes > Poeciliidae > Poecilia > Poecilia mexicana. The sequence goes on from NW_028263378.1 coordinate 4,189,477, forward strand.
AGGCCCGCGGGCCACATCCGGCCCGCGAGAAGGTTTTTTACGGCCCCTGGGATGATCTTGATTTATTATTAGAACCGGCCCGCAGACCGCAGCAAGCCGGCACCCCGTCTGAAAAAAAATATCTTCCTTATTTGAACTGTAAGTAGTTCTTTAAATGTTCTGTGAGATGATGTACTTACCCATGTATCCATAACAACCGGAACTTTCAATATCCACCAAGTTATTGCCGAAATATACCGTCTATTAAACGAGTGCCCCCCGGATTAATTACACTCTCTGCAGCTGCAGCTGCGAAGTTACCGTATTAACCCGATACTTGCTGGAAAGTGCAACGTCTCCCCTTTCAGAAACCGTTGGAATTTTTCCACTTAGCGCTACGTGTGGCGGAATTACGGTACTGCAAATTTAGATGTGTCGCCGGCGACACATCTAAATGCCTTGACTCTGACATATGTGGATTAATAGATTTTTGCACTTTATTTTATTGTATTTCAATCCAATTATATTTTAAAAATATTTCAGTTGTGTCTGTTGAAAATTAAAGATTACTGACAGAGCCATAAGAAAATATTGCTTTATTTATCTGATCATATTGGAATATATTTGTTAGGTTTTCAGTAGGTTCAATTAGGTTCACTAGACTATATGCGTCATTTAAAAAAATTTCAATGAACATTCGATCAGTTCGGCCCTCGGCTTGTAGCTAAATTTTTTATTTGGCCCTCCATCCATTTGACTTTGACACCCCTGGTCTAGATGTACAAAACTTGTTCATTAAGTTTTTTGGACAAAATCACTCTTAGTTAATGAGCTTTAAGTCTACTCAGTTCAGAATTAGCTGCTTTAGGGCACCTTTAAATCCAACAAGCTGCTATCCATCCCAACCAACTCATAATCAGCTGTCACCTGTGAAAATGGCTGAAAATTATACAACTGTACATCTTTGAAAAGCAGAAGTAAAGCTTCCTGCACAACCAACATGAATGCAGCAAGTGGTTTCTGGATGCCAAGTCAACAATAAAACTTGTGTTTTCCAGCATCCATTGTACAGCGCATACAGTGGTAAAACCAGCTGACCAACCAGCTGGAGTTCCATTGGGGTTGCTTGGTTACGAGGCTAGGCTTGGCTGGGGTTGCTTGGTTACGAGGCTAGGCTTGGCTGGGGTTGCTAGGTTACGAGGCTAGGCTTGGCTGGGGTTGCTTGGTTACGAGGCTAGGCTTGGCTGGGGTTGCTATGTAATGGCAGTGCCCGTTAAATGTGACTTAACAATCGGGAGGTTTTTGAAACAGCTTTTAGAGACACCAAAAAAAACAAAAAAAAACAGCTGTATTTACAGAACAAATTGGTTTTAAATACGCAGACACAAAACAACTTTTAAAATCCTGAACTGGATATTATTAATAAACAAATCCCTTCATCTTTCCAAGGTTGGGTTGTGACCTGAAGACAAGAACTGGGTTAAAGCTGTATTCAGGTTCTTATTTGCTTTTGTCTCATCATTTTAAATCACTAAGAGCACATTGTTTGTGTTTTTGACTGTTTTTAGGTGGTTATTTTCTTTTTAAAAAGCAGTCAGAAAGAGAAAACCAGGATGCAACACATTAATCAATCATTGATGGTTTGAGCTAAATTACTTATTTATTCTGAAACCTAAAATCATGCCTGGTGTGCTCTCAGCAGGGTTGATCCAGTCACAAGTGAGGTAAGGATCTTCCTAAAGTGGAAAACATTTTTCAATTGAAAATTCTCTAGCGCTCCTAGTAATGCTTAGACATCGCCGCCTTAGGAGATAAATGAAAAATACCTGAAACAAGATGAGTTAAGCTGGTATATTTTGTTTTTCTCAAAGGCACCAAATGTAGCTGCCATGCAGGAGTTTCCAAAGACAAACACAACACCTATGGTGTGTGAATTTATCCTCTTTCTGTCTTGTTTTTTCGTTTGCCCTCAAACTCTGCCTGTCTGACGCTCATTTCCTTTAGCAGCTTATTGTTTACATCTCTGAACGCTGCTTTTTCCTCCAAAAACTAGAGAACAATGCTGGCAACTATGTGGTGAAGAAGGTGCAATGTCTCGTCACTGAAAGGCCAGATTTATTTTTTCTTTCTTACTGTGGAGATGCTGGAAGCAAGGCCAGCGTGAAAACAGGAATGTTTATCAGACTCAAGAGGAAACACATTTGCAAGGTGTCAAAAATTATGTCACTAGGTGCGTTTCCATTGATCATATAATTGACAATTTCGTGAATAAATTTACTTAATGGAAACACACCAATTTAAAAACAGTAATTTTGTTTTTGCATGTTTTTGATTTATCGCGTGAACAAACGTATTCACGTGTGATTTTAATTTAAAGCTTAAGTATGTATCTTTTGTAAGAAATATATATATTTATTTATATTATTTGTTGACACCATCACCATGTTGTGACAGTGCACCATAAGGCAGATGATCTGTGAAAAATTAAGCTCCTCTTCTTTCTTCCAATGTTAACTAAAACCAACCAGTCAGAGGCAGGAGGCAGGGTTTAGCGCTGTCAATCACAATCTCGTGTTGCGCTGCTCATCTTTTCTCCCACTTGCTCTGTGCTAAGCTGCAATTAGCATAGCCTTTTTGTTGATGCTCAGTCTAGTTAGCATAGCCACCACTGACGGCAGATAAATCGTTTTCCTTATTGATTGTCAGCACAAAGACCCGCCTCCTGTCTCTGATTGGTTGTTTTTGCTCAGTAGCTGTAAATTTTTTCAGGAAGTGGAGTAGGTTGATCTTTTCACAGATTCTGTCTCACATTAAACAAATATGTAAAAGATATATTCTTTATTCTATTAACATTGCAAAATTGTGTCTTTTCCACATCAGCGGCGTACCAACAAAGTTTTTGCGCACATTTGTGCGTTGTGGCATGGTGTGGGATCAATCATTTTGAACGTAAACAAAACAAAGGAGATGATTGTTGATTTCAGGAAAACCAAGGTCAAAGGTCAAACCCTATTTCCATCATGGGAGAAGAAGTGGAGGTGGCTGTGTAACCCAGTGTTAAAAAATGAATAGATGTTGATTTAATATCTTCTTCTATGAGATTAAAAATTATAAATAAATAGATTTCATGTCTTATTCTACAATAAGAGTTAAAAAGTAATAAAGTTAAAAATAAGTTCATAAATATGTTCATAAATATAGATAAAAAGCACTAAAAATATTTAAAAACTGTTAAATATACCTTCTGTGATTGCTTTTAGTGGCGGATTAAACAACCAATAGCTGGCACACCTGATTTCAAATCAGCCAATAAGGTTGATTGTCCCGCCCCTTAAAATAGTTACTGAGATTTTGCTCAGATTGCATCAGACACGCTTGAGAGCTCAGAGCTGACAGTTGCTGAAGAATCTTGGAAATCGGTAAGAAAAACGATGTTAAAATAGTTATGCCAAGTATACGACTCAGAATAGTAAATTGTTTTTTATTTAATCTCAAAAAGCTTCCGTTGTGAGCGGCTGAGGCCCGGGAAAATCCCCTGTAGCGTCGTGTAGCATCGCAGCATCGGTGCGGCAGTTAGCTCAGTAAATTCACTGAAAATTGGTTAAAATCCCCAGAAACTGATCAAATTTAATAAAAATGTATTGTAAGATTTTGTATTATTATTGTGTATGTTGTATTTTTTCTATGTAATTGCACTTATTTTTCTATTAGCACTAATATTTCGACGGTGCTAATTCATGGTTAATGGCGCTGTAATATGCTTTTCTATTAGCATTACAGTTGACAGACACATAAGACTAAACAAACATTGAAAGAACTTTTGACAGACACATTAAAAAGACTGGGTTATTTATTTTATTTATTTATTTTTTCAAAAGCGTGCCATTTTGTTTATTTGTAAATGTGGATCCACAATATTCACTATATTCTATTCTTATAGACATTGTGTGCTCTTTTCTGTTGTTGCTCACACTTAGGCTCCCACGAATTCAGAGTCTTCTGGTCAGGCACAACTCCCTTTATACTTGTGTAGTTGTTTGATCATTGTTCAAAGCTCAATGAGGTTCTTCTCCAGTTTGTGGAATCACTGGTGCATTAGTTTATATGTCAGTGATTGATTATTTTGTTATGTATTTTTTTTTATTTCTTTTTTTTATTGTTCCTGTTCTGTCTGTTTATGGACCATAATTGTGTCTAAATAAAGAGGATTGATTGATTGATTGATTGATTGATTGATTGATATAGTCATTGAAGTAAATTAACTTACCTGCCATCTACTATTATCAAAAGTATTTGAAGTAACCTTTCTTGTGGGCACATGCGAGGCAGCCACATGCTTCAGTCTGTTGTAAATGTGGAAACATATTTCCACAATAGCATCTATTCCTATTCTGTAGGATTTGATTTGACCTATTTGTACATTTCATCTATGCATTCCATATATTTGTGAATTTCATTAATTCTTTTTATGATGTGAAGCACTTTGAAGTGCCTTGTTGCTGAAATGTGCTCCACAAATAGACTTTGATTGTTCAAGCCATTTTTTTTGATACATTCTTTGTTTTTTGTTTGTTTGGTTTTATTTTGTTCGTTTTCTTTTAGCCCCATTGTTTTGGTTCCTGGCGGGATTTTTCTCTTCCAGCTAGTAGACATTGGAGCAACACCATGCCTGGATCGCATGAGTAAGTACTTTCTGCATCAGTCTGTAGCCCTGTGATGAGGCCTGCTGAGTCCGAGTTGGAATAAAGTGTAGGAAGTTTCAGATTGAACCTTTTTGAACCCAGAGTAATGGCAACTTATTTTTTGCAACGCATCCATACATTTTTACTAATGCATGCCTCTCATGATATATGTCAGTTTAAAGCCCTTGTCATTTGCTTTTTCTCTTGTGCTTTTTTTCTTTCTCTCTTTCGTTTTGCTGCCATGGACTGCAGAAGAGCCGACCACCATGTGGTGTGTCGTCCGTTATGCCAGAACCCACAAAAATATATCTGAACTTATCTGGCCAACCAGTGCATGACAGGTGAACCCAAGGCAGCTCGAAAGGAGTAACTTGCTGCAGCCAAGAAGGTGGACACTGAAAGGCCGTCGGTGGGATTACCGTCAGCTCTGCAGGTGAAGCCCGGATACCGCAGGCAGGTACGGTCTTCTCCAACGACTCCAGGAGGACGAGTTCATAGTTCTGAACCCGTCAGACGAGGATGAGCTGTCGAGATTGAGGAGCAGCTGCAGCAGTTGCCCACAAACCTGCCCGCTCCTCCAGGCACAGGAGCCACTAGTCCCCGCCGTGTAGGAATCGGTCGTTGTCCCAGTCAGGAAGCGAGAACCAAGTGTAATTGGGAAGCTCGCAGAGGTGAGTCCCTCACAAGCGATGGCAATATTGTCTCTGCAATTACAGGAGAGACAATCCTGTAATTGTCTCTCGCAATCTTTGTTCTTGGCTGTCGTGATGTTTTTGTTGTGCATTTTGTCTGTGACAGCTCCCGGACTCAGCAGGGGGCCCGCAAGTCCATAAAGGAGATGGGACTGTACAAGAAAGCGGCCTCTGACAACCCCCTTCTCCAGCGCTACAAGGCCCACTTAAAAGGCAAATTAAAAATAAGAAACGCCAAGCAAGAGGTAAATATTCATGGATAACTTTGGCATAACTTGTTGTCGTCGGGCATTGCGGCAGGCTGTTTAAGGCTGCTGTGCACAGAGGTTCCCTCTGCTGTGTTCTTTGCCACTGCCTCCAACATTTTATGTGTGTGTCTGTTGTCTGTGTGCTCACACCCGTCCTCCCCAGATGGCAATCGTGTGTTGATGGGTGAAGTTCCTGGTTCCAGATGCCGCTCAGGTGACGCGGGCTTTATTAAGACAGAACAGAAGATGGGGGAGTATGTGAAGAAGCTGAAGGTGGCCAAGCTGAGGACAGCCACTATCAGCCAGGTGTTGGCCAACATGGTGCGTTTCACCGAGTTCTTCGCCAAAGGGCAGTGGAGAAGCAAGGAGACTTAGTGTGCGACGCCTTCACCCAGGCACTCAGGTTCACCATCAAGACACTCAGGAACGAGGACAAATGGAGCAAAAGGCAAGCGAGCGAAAAGCTCCAGACTGACGGCTTGATGTCAGTCTGGAGCTATCTTCTGCAGCCTATCTCCAGATAAAGTAGGGCCCGAGAAACTGAAACCGGAGTTTCTCGCCCTGTCCAGAGTCAAGAGGCTGCTTTGAGAGAGCAGCTATAATTCAGCTGAAAAAAAAAAATTATTTCAAGCACAGATTTTGTCATCTATAAGAAAAGACAGAGCAAACTGGACTTCTAGAGGAAGCTAAGATCCTTCAAGGTTTGCACCAAGATGCTGCAGATCTTCTATAAATCTGTTGCTGAGAGCGTAATTTCTTATGCTGTCATCTGCTTGGGCATCAGCGTCAGAGCCAAGGACCTAAAAAGGCTCGACAGCCTGATAAAGAAGATGGGTTCTGTTCTGGTTCTGTGGAACCTCTGCAGATGATTATGCAGAGAAGGATTTTTAATAAAATCAAGAAAATTACGGACAACCCTGACCATCGTCTTCATGAGACTCTTAGGAAGGCAGAGCATCTTCAGCCAGAGGCTTCTTCAGATTTACTGTAACACAGACTGCTGCAGGAGATCTTTCCTGCCAACAGCCATTACAATCTATAATAACTCTTTGAAGAATCTAAATGAATGAGTTACAACAACATTTAATTTCCCTTTGGGATTAATAAAGTACTTTTGAATTTGTAATGAAAACACAGCTACTGTTGCAGAGGTTCAGACTGTATTTAGAGCAAACTGGCCCTGCCTGTGCATTGAGACGGCCTTCAGAGGGCTCCTGTAATTGGAGAGACAAAGAAAGGAGAGCTGGCAAGGTTTTAACAATCCCACGTCAGCAAGGCTCCATCAGCCGTGAAACAAAAAGAAGCCGGTGATTCATCCGGCAGAAGAAGGGTGGAGAGGTGGGGGGAAGGCAGCAAGGAATTATCCAGAAAGGTCATCCTCAATTTCTGTCCAGAAATGATCTTTTCCCACTATGTAATAAACATTTATCTGAACCCTTTATTGGCTTTATTAGATCTGACAGTTTAGTTAAGCCGTTTCCATCCGCCGCCGCCGCGGGTCGTGACAGTTAACGTTGCGCAGAAAGTTCCATTGCTGAGGTTTGGATTTAGTGTGGGGGGGCGGAGGACGGCGGGTCTGGGCCGGGTCTCATTACCACTGTGAAACGAAAGGCTCTGCAGATGTGCTCATCCACATTTAGACGCCCATAAATATCCCTCCAGCGCAGAGCAGAGCAGACGCCCGAGCAGGCTCGACGTTGTGTTTAATGTGAGCATCTGAATGTCAGCTGAAAGTGAAGCTGTCTGCCTGCTGGAGAACCAAAGAACATCTACAGGATGTTGGGTTCTGGTCCGTTTGGGCCACTTTAGTGGAAGTTGCCTCTGCAACGTTGAAACTCTGGTCTAGTTTGGGGCTGCAAGGCCTGAACCCAAACCGAACAGTTCTTCTGACACCTTTAACCTCATAAGGTTAAAACATTAGATCTGTCCATATTCCTGAACACTTCAAATCACTCCTTAAAACTCACTTTTATTCTTTGGCGTTTACATAACACTGACATTGTAATTGACCTGTCCCGTGTGTCTGTTTAATTTACTGTGTTTTATTTTTGTTTTTATCTGTGGTTTTAAGAATATTGTACAGCACTTTGGTGCAGTTAATAGCTATTTTTAAAGTGCTTTATAAATAAATTGACATTAGCTAAAATGGTGAACAAGGCAACGGTGGTTAGTAAATACCCAAATTATAAAACAAAAACAGATAAAAAGCATAAAATACAGAATACCAACAAAGGTAAAAGTACATGAATACTTTTATAAATAAATTAAAATCTTGGTTTAATTTAACATTGGTTTTTAAAAAGATTTAAAACTATTCAAGACCTATTATACTCATATTGTACAGATTAGGATAGGTTTATAGGCTACACAAAACATAAAAAAATTTTTGCACTAGTGAGATTTTAGTCTGGTCATTTTTCTGCCTATTGTACAATTGCACATCTTTGAAAAGCAGAAGTGAAGCCTCATGCACAACCAACAAGAATGCAGCAAGTGGTTGTCGACAACAAAACACTTTTCCAGCAGCCAATGTACAGCGGATACAGCAGTAAGACCAGCTGATCAAACATGTTGGAGCTCAGATTTGGCTGCTAGGTGACGGGGTTTTGTGACGCAACAATCAGTGTTTTTTTTTTTTTTTTTTTCAGAAAAATGCTGAAAACCTTCACGTTTTATAAAGAACCTAAGCTTTAAAAGGTTTGAGGGAAAATATCGACTGGTTTATCAAACATTGGTGCTACTCTTCTTCTTAGCAGATGCACAAAGGTGCTTTTAATTTAGATACACAAAACATTACCTCCTCCAATTAAATAAAAGCTGCATCTTTATTAGACAAGAGCTTCGGTTTCTACAGCAGCTTTTTGCTTCTGGAGCAAAAACCGTCTTCTGAAAATCCCGACCCGCCAGCCGTTGATTAGCAGGTTACAAATCCTGTGTAAACTCTGATAAATGTTGCTCTGAGCCTCTCCGCCGTCCCTCCGTAATGACGGCCAATCCCGCCGCTGATGCCTGCATCAGTATGCGGCGATAATGGGGCGCTCGCAGAAGCAGTTGGGGTTGTAAACAACGTCTGTCATGCAGTTTAATAGACTTGAGGGCATCGTAATGGCTTTGTTCCGCGTTCTCGTTCACCGGACCAAACGCGCAAAGTAAAAACGCCGGAAGATAATTTTACCTTGGAAATAGATTAAATAAGCCTTTCATCTCTTTGATAGCTCTATGTCTTCAAGGGCACCCCCCACCTCCCCAAGAGCCTGCCTCTATTTCAATCATTTGTGCAGGCAAATGACAAAAGCTCTTTGAAACGTCGTCTTATTTGTCTATTTGAATGTTTCTGTGTTTACTCAGCTGTCACAGGATGAATTACAGTTAGTCTCTGCCACATTACCCACTCCCCAACTCCACTGATAAGAATGCTACATACAGTATTTTCAATCCTCTTCCCAATAATGACCAGCTTGTGTTCCTCCTATCCGAGCGAGCGCCTCCTATTTGTGAGATTTACGATGCCTCCACCCCTTCAACGCGGGGCCGGTCACCTCAGAGTGAGTCGCAGGCATCCCAAGGTTAATTAGGTTGATGGTGCCTTTAAATAGCAGGATCATCACTGCTCCTCTGTGTCGCCTGGCTCTTCACTCCCCCCCTCTGCACCCTCTGGTTCCCTCTGCCTGATAACAGCGAGACTGCTCTTCGTCTGGGCTCCGGTTCAGGAGCTGTCAGCCTCCTTCCTCTAACTTTTTCCTTTTTTTAAAACCCGATCCTGGCTCCCTATGTGGGGTAAGTTAGTGGGAAAGTGAACTTGTCACTCAGAGACAGAAGAGGTGCGGTGCAGTGTGAGCCGGAGGAGCTAACGGTTTGCCTGCGCCTCGCCTTCAATCCAGACCATCTGTGGCCCCAGCTGGAGTGCCAGCGATGGTCTGGCACTTGTACCGCGCCATATTTACAGATCTAAACACAAATGGCTACTGCCTGATTGTTTCACGATTCATTAGTCAGACAAGCTCGGCTCCCGCGCCAGCCCAGCTGTTACAGAGTAAACCTTTGTCACTTAATAGGGCTGCTTATTGCCTCCCCATCAAACGTATTGATCTGTGGCCTCCTCCTTTAAGGAGAGGTGACTGGGAGCCCCGGGACACAATGGAGGAGGAGATGGTGACATGATTGAGGTCAAAAGGATGCAGGCAGAGTTTATTAAAACATGACCTACAAATAGAGACGTGCATGAGAGCAGATAAACACCAATAATTGATTTTAAGCAGCTTAGTCATGTCACGTGCAGTGGGTCTGAAAAATAAGCAAAATAGACAATGAGAAATAGTTCAGATTTCCCACCTTTAACTGTATTTCCTGTACAATTCAACTGGAAAATAAATCTGAAAAGGAAAATGTTAAAACAAAAATAAACATTAATGAATATTTGAATTAATCGATTAATGTGCTGTTTATTCAGTGTCTAAATATTAGTTTTAGGTTAAAATACATAAAATATCAAAGGATTAGTAGCAACATTTGTCAGTATTGGCCATGGTTCCATATATATAAACTGCAACTAACGATTATTTTAGTAACCAATTATTCTATAATTTTGACAACCAGTCAATTAATGGGTTAAAAATATGTTAGATATCAGACGAGATGCTTATTAAAACAAATTTCACCATCTGGAATGATTCCTTGTAGGGATGCAACCCTTAGTTTGGTAAATTATTATTCTGATGATTAATCGTCAATTAAAATTTGGCTGATTCTGCAAATTTTTCATTTAACCACTTAGATAAAAGGTAACCTTAAGATTATCTTATACAATATTAGAAATTCATAAGAAAATGCAAATAAACAATTTAGTTTCATTAATAAACAAGAAAATAAACTTTTATTCTTTAAAATACAGTAACAGGTATTAATTTTGCATCCGCTTGATCATTTGTAGCAAAGGATGAATTTACAGCTAAAAACATACTTTTACCATCAATATGTGAAAATCTCAGGCCTTTCTGCTTGATTTAGCATCAATACAGTGTAAGCTGCCATCTTTAAATCAACATTTATATATCCTTTGTACAAGGAATTTACAGTAGATTAGCATACTAATGTGTCAACATATGATGTATTAAAATAAACAGCATGTGACCAAATTTCTAAGAGTTATTTCTAATGTTTGGTTTGAAGCTTCTAGGACGGTACTATAAAGTGATCTCAGCGTTTAGAGACTGCTCCAAAATCAGGAAGCAGAGCATTCTGGGTAAATACAACCAAAACAAACGTGAGTCTAGAGCTAGTGGTAAAATGTCTTGTGGTCTTTTTACAAAGATGAAAGAGAAATCATACACACCTTTAAAATCCGATTCCGCTCCATTTTTGTTTAAATTTCATAAAGAAGCTGCACTCAGTGTTTCCTTCAGTGATTCTTGGTGCAGCGCCCCCACAGGTAGAGGTTCACTCTGCATGATATAAAATCAATAGCACCCAATCACCCAAAAATAAAAGCTGTCCTCAAACGTACAAAGCCAGTTCTTAGAAGACAAAAGGAGGAGAGGAAAGAAAACGCCAGGCCTCAGGTCAAGTGATAATCATTGGTTAATCTAAAAGGACGTATTGATTTTGCATTACAGCAACTGACACCAAGGTAATTTACTTATCCGACGCTTCAAGAGGAGTTCTGATATTGGCTTTCTGCCATTTTTGATCCTACTGAAGAGGATTCATGAACGCCATCTAATGCCTCACATTGAGCTTTTTTAAAAGTATGTTTAAATTTGTCACGCCTCCTCTCAGGGGAGAAGAAGCAAGAATGGTTACGGGTTTGCGTGGGCAGGGTCGGAGGGTCAGGTGGAAGCAGATGATGGTGGTGCAAAGAGGGAAATCCCAGTTGGGACTTGGATTTAATATCAACACCGTGACATTTGCGCTGAGCGTGTGCAGGCGCAACATCGCTCTGCAGCCAGCTAATCACGCGAGCACGCTGGAAAAAGCACCTCTCAGGACTTTAAAAACCTGATTTAATTAACAGGTTATTAGCTAATTAGTGCATGTTGATTAATGCTCTATTAATTTTGCACAGACCCGGCTGAACTCTCAATGGCTACAATGGATATTAAAGTTGCAAACGGTGTAATTAGCAGCTCAGGCTCTAGTGGGTTTGCAGCTGTTCAGAGTTACAATGATGTAAAACAAAGTCATTTTTTTATGTTGATCACTTTTTAGTCAACTTTCTGACCCTAATATATGGTGAACAATCTATTTATCCACTCATGTTATACTAATTTACCTAAGTGATACTACAGGCCCATTCTGTAAATTAGAATATAATTGAAAATATATTATTTTAGGAACTAATTACATGCAAATGAATGTTTGAAAGCCTTTATTCCTGTTAATTATGATGGTTTTTCACTTACAGCTAATAAAATAAAACATTTAAAATTAGAATATTGCATCAGACCAAAAAAAACATATTTAATACAGAAATGTAGCCTTAAAAAAGTTTAATACCTGCTTAAAAGTTTTCATTTTTAAAAGGTACTTTTATTCTCATTGGAATGTATATTGTAATTCTTTTTGATGTAACTGATAAAGTACAACTTAAGTAAAAATACTTAATTTTTGAAGGAAAAGTCAAATTAAAACAAATTTAGACTGTTAGAGGTTTTTTAGCACCTTGTATTGTTGGTTAGTTGCAACACATGAGCTGTGCTCCAAATAAGACTTCTGGTTTTTTATTACAAAACAAACAGGAACCAAGTTAAACGTAGATGTTTTAAATGTAAAATGTTTATATTTTTGTTCAGTTTTGGCTTAATCACTGCTCTGAATGTGTTGTTCTTTCAACAAATTGCTTCTTTATAATCTGTATTCTCCAATAAATGATTGATTGACTACTATATCAGTTGATGATTATTTCAACAATTGATTAATCACGATTAATCCGATTAATCATTTCCTTGCTTCATTTTATATGTTTCTGTTTGTTTATATTTATGTTGTAATGGAAAAAAATAGCTGGAAAAAGACTTTTAGTTACCTTTTCCTTCATAGTGTGTGCTTAAAGTGTTGAAATGTAGGTTTGCGTGCTTGCAGCGGTGAGTGTGCCAACATCCGTGGGATTTGGAGGTGTGCGTGGCGCTCTCTGTTCCTAACGCAGACACACAGAGACAGCTCGGTCTTTGTACAGCTGCCGACCCTCGGAGAGGCGTGCTGGGGGCAGCGCGAGCCTCCAGTGCATCGATCATCGCGCTGACAGCGCTGCTGTCCCCACACACTGTTCAAAGTGAGATCTTCAGTATGGCTGCTTAGCAAATAATTGATGGGGTGCTTCCTGGTTTTTAAGGAGGGGAGCGCTCAGACGGCGGGCCGGCGACAGCCACTTTTAATGTGGCACGTGAATCACTCTTTCATGACCCATAAAGCCATCTGAAATAACAAAGCACACTGCGACCGTTTGGGTCTTCAAATGGTTACCTGTGAAGCTCCTGTTTGTTTAATCAGGGATGCTCCACTCTGACTCAGTGGTTGTTTCTTTTTTTTTTTCTTTTTCCATAATTTCATCAGTGCAAAAGGTGATCATTAGGAAGTCAAGTGCATGAATAATACACTTGTCTAGTGAATTCCCCACTTTTTATTCTTTTATGGCAGCTTTTGCTACTGTAGGTGATTGTAGTGAACCACTGCGGTGTTGGCATGAAAACTGCCTGTCAGATGTTGGTAAGATAGGTTTTCAATTTCCATAATCAATCATTGCAGAGTGCAGGATTTGGAAAAATGAATGAAATCCTCGGAAGTGCTTGAATTCCATTAAGGTGATTTTTGATTTTTGTAGAAAATCCTTGAAAGTACTTGATATTCAAACTGCACAGTTTTGTAATGAAGCGCAATCTAACGTTTGATTAAAAGCCTAAATTTGGAAAATATTACAGTTGAAACCAGATATTTTAACACCTAATTAAAACAGACCCTTTTTTACTGTGTTTAGTCTCATTTAAACTAAATGAGACTAAACTTCTCTTGTCATTGAAATTAACAAAATTATTTTATGAGATACAACTGTTATATTTTAGTTTACCACAAGTCCTAATTAATGACTGAATAAATTACATCACATAATATTGAATTGAAATAGACTTCTTTACCTCATTGTTTTTATCTCCAAAGTATGGTGCTGGAAAAGTTTGAAAACTTACCTTGAAGATACTTAAAAGGTTCTTGAATTTTACTGTGGGAACAGTGAATAAATCCTGGTAATAAATGTCTCCATCTATGGTATAAAATATAGCCATAAATAACAGCTGACGCTGCTCAGGTTGGTCTTGACTTGCAAGTTTTAATTTGTTGCCAAGTTAAACAACTATTTCACTTTATAGTCAGGAATTGATTTGATCATCTCTAGTTCAAAATCTGAATTTCTTTTTCTTGTCAGAGTGAAGTTGAAGTGAGTAATTCTGCACTGAACAGAGACTTAAAAACAGCGATTCATGAAACCTTTTACTGTATTTGCAGTAACATAACTTACAACCACCTTAAATTAATACAAGTGTGAAAACCGTAATGCAGATAAACTAAAAATCTGACAACACTGAAGTAAAAACAGACATCAGATTTTATCTACATGTTATTTGTGTAAGTTTAAGGGAGAAAAGGTCTTTTCTTTCCTACCATCACAAACAGAAATGTGCAGTTTGTTAAATTCTGCTGTGTGCTTTGGTGTCATCAGACCACAGCACAATAATGTTGGAAGATTATTTGGAGCTACTACCCTTTCTGCTGGTCCCAAATATCTTTGGCAAATTTCTCAAGAATCTTAATGTGAATTTAAACTTTTTTCATACATGTTTGAGTTCTTCTTGCAGCAAAATGTGAAAACTTCTCCATGTATTTTCAGAGGAGGCATGTACACAATATCTAACTTCAGTAGGTGTTTCTTCCTTGTATCATTCCTTTGCCTTTTGAGAAGAAACCAAAAAATGCATTATCTCTCTGACTCCAGTGTCTTTCTGCCTGGCTTTGTGAAAATTGGAAAGTTCAACTTTTGAAACTTTTTTTTCTAGAAAATGTCGAATTATTCTCAAAATTTCAATCAACTTTATTTGTATAGTACATTTCAGCAATAAGGCAGTTCAAATTGCTTTGCATCATAAAAATACAAAATACACAGTTGAGGAAACCGTAACAGTTTTGTCGAATGCCACATCAAAATGTCGTTAATGTTTCATTTATTATGTTTCAAACCAATTGAGTTTTAGCAGTTTTCTGGAACCAGAGTTTTTTTTTTTTTTGGCATAAATTTATCCCTCCTTTTTTGTTTTTTGTTTGAAATGCCCCTAATACTCTGTCTTTGGAAACAACAGGGCCTAAACTTCCAAATGAGAAACTTTCCTTTGTTTAATAGTTCTGAGCTTTTGGTCCAAAACTACAACAAGCAGAAACAAAACTAAAACTTGCTGTGTGTGCCGGTGCAGGAAAAAAAAACCTTCTTGGCCTGACATCTGTATTGACAGAACATGGTGAGCCGCGAAGTGTGATGCCTGCAACGTCTGCGAGCTGTCTCCTCACTTCCTGTTATTGTCCAGCATGTCTGAATGGCGCCTGGAGCCGACTGCACCTTCCCAGCAGATGGACGGCAAATATGGCCTCTGATTTATCTGGCCACTGATTAACTGTGAGAAAACAACACTCCACCAAATGTGGATCTGTGTGTGTGGGGTGGGTGGCGGCGGCAGCGGGGAGGACAAGCTAATATATTCATGAAAATGTATTCATAAAAAATGTTAATTGTGATCCAAAGCCGTCCGTGGCTCGGAGGATGAGTCAATAAAAAGCAGGCGAAATTGACAGGCGCCTGTTATGTGGACAGCACTCGCAGTAACAGATGTGGGGGCAGAGGGATGGACCGAGCAGGGCGCCTGATTGATCACGCTAAAGTGGGTGAGTGTTAAAATGTTACGCAACAAGCTTTCACTGCGCTTCCTTCCTTCCTTCTCGCTTCTTCAGACCCGATTATTCCTCCATGAAGAATACTTGTTGTTGTGATCCATTTGGGATCGAGCCAGAGAAACAGATTCTGACTTCGACTTGAGCTTTTCCCCTCTTTCTTTCTCCTAGTTGTTTTTTCCCACTCGTCAGGCTTCAGCTCTCTCGTTGTCTGATTGTTTAGCAGAGATTTGGACCAAACTCAGACGTAGATGAATGTCAGCCATTATCTCCGGTGGCCATTTGTGCTGGTATTTGACTCACTAATGATCGTCTTCCAGGCAGGGTAATCAGCTTCAACACACACACACACACACACACACACACACACACACTTTAGGTCTTTCTATTTTCACAAGGACTTTGACTTCCATTCATTTCTGTAGCCTAACTCTGGCCATTACGCTACACCCAGCCATTACCAGAACTCAATTCGCAGTGGGGCTGAAAGGATTAATTGTGATTAATCGATCATTGAAATAATTGTCAACCAAGTTTGTAATCGATTAATCGTTAACTGGAACACAAAAACTCTAAACCAAATGCTGTTTGCTGATAAAACATCATATTCAGAGCAGTAAACATCGATACATTTAGGATGAAAACACAATTTTCTGTCAATATGTTTTACCTGAATGTCCCCAGTAAGCGTAGTTTTAGTGTCACCCGGTTCAAATTCACTAAAGGAAGGCTATGTTGTAGCATTCTGGGCTGATTTAAAATTAAAAATATATATTTAAATAATAAATTGTGAATAAACACATTAAACCATTTATATAAGACACAAATCTTTTGGTGGAATAATTGTTAAATATTCTTCCATAGCTATGATTAATTTGGAGCGTTACTGTAGTTTAACAGCACTCCAACATAATGATACATGAATTAATATGAATATTTAAAGTGTTTGAATTCATTATTAATAAAACAGGCACTTTATAATTGAATTTAATTAATAATGTTGATTGAAGTAGGAGGTTAAAATAATAATGTTTTATATATATTTTCCTTAATGGATTCAGAGACATTCTTTATTTATTGAATTAATAATGAAGTTTAATTTGAGCTGCGTCTTTTTGCTTCATCTGGGATTTACAGGAATTAGAGGAAAAGTTGTTAAAGTTTTTACTCTGCTGCTTTTATAAACTTGATATTTGGGTGTGGCAATGGACCTGAACCTTCAGAACCACATAAAGACGGTTACAAAGTCGGCCTTTTATCACTTGAACATTTCCAGGATTAAAGGACTAATGAACCAGGAAGATCTAGAAAAACTCATCCATGTGTTTACCTTTAGTCACTGATTACTGTAACAGTGTCTTCCCTGGTCTGAAAGCTTTAGCTGATCCAGAACGCCGCTGCTGGGGTTCTGACTAAAACCAGGAAGATAGAGCACGTCACCTAGTTCTACAGTCTCCCTGTAGCTCAGAAAATAGACTTTAAAATACTGTTCTTAGTTTGTAAATCACTGAATGGCTTAAATATCTGCAGTTGTCATAGCAACCTTCCAGACTTCTCAGATCTTCTGGTTCTGGTTCTGCTCTGCATCCCCAGAACCAGAACCAAACATGGAGAAGCAGCATTCAGCTTCTATGCACCACAAATCTAGAACAAGCTTCCAGAAAACTGCAAAATAACCGAAGCACTGAATTCTTGAGATCAGGGGTGTCCAAACTTTTTGTCATGTGGGCCGAAATCGACAGGTCAAAAGAATTCACGGGCCAAAAAATAGAAATATTAAAATAGAACTTGGATGTTATTCATCGTAGATCTAAAACTTTAACATGATTTTGTATATTTTCTGTATTTAAAGAAATTTCATTTAGTTTTCTAATTCTCTTGGGCTTGTTTGAACAAATTTGTTCTGCTATAAAAAAATAATTGAGTCACTCTCTCAAAACACTTGTTATATTTAGCCAAGTTTAATAAATTAAATAAAAGCTGACTTAGGCACAGCAAAGTCGGCTTTTCAGTAAAAGTCTTTACTTCTGTCTCTAAATATTTCTGTATGTAGAACCAAAAGTATGTAGAACTGGTATACTAAGTTCTGCTTATTGTAAAAGTGTCATGATCCGTAGTTTTCTGTGTTTATTTTTGAGTTATTTCTGTGTTTATTGTTATCCTGTTCCCTGTGACTCTCTGTCTCTGGTCTTCCCCGTTGATTGTTTCCCAGGTGTGTCTCGTTCCCTTGATTACCCCTGTGTGTATTTAGTCCCACCTTTGTCTGTGTTTCTCCTCCTTGATTAATGTATGTCAGTAGTCGTTCTAGCTCTCCAGTCGAACTGTGACGTCCTGGTTAGCTTAGCTCCCAGTTCAGTCTTCGTGTCAGTTGCTACCGGTAATTAGCAGTGTGCTTTGTTCTCTGCCATTCTGCCTGACTGGACTGTTTGAGCAACTTCATCATTAAACTTATCATTTTCACCTACATCCTGAGTCTACCTGCATCTCTCCTCACCACCAACCAACACACCTCCTGACAAAAAGCTTGGTTATAAAGAGACAAATACTTTATGTTAGAAATAATATTACCTGATTAAAAATAAAAAGTTTGCATCTACACCTGTGATTTGTATCATTCTTGAATTGATACAAAAAAAATCACTTCAAGGGATATAAATGGCCCCCAGGCCACACTTTGGACCACACTGCTTTGAATCGAGGCTAAAAACTCACCTGTTTAGGTTTTTTTTTTTTTTTTTTATAATAATAAATGAAACATTGACAGATGTCTTTTGATGATTTTACTGATGTCATTTGACAAAATGTAATGTTTGTTGCTAGTGTATTTTAATGTTTTCATGGTTTAACGCACTTTGAAGCGCCTTGTTGCTGAAAGGTGCTGCAGAGATAAACCTGACTGGACTCCTTGATTCAAACTCCAGCTCTGCGTTTCTCCATGCAGCCCGGCCTCACCTTTAAGATCATATTACATTTACTGAAGCCTGCATATAAATTTCTCTGTCTCATCAAACCCTCCCTTCTTCCCCACACTCAGGATGGCCTCTCCTCTGACTGATATTGGCTCATCATACTTAATCTAGGGTGAAATTTCCTAGTCTGTGCTAAATGACTTGCAGCCTTCACGAGAGAGAAGATATTTATTTTTCTCAGGGCTAATGACCTGTCCCCGGGACCCACCCACTGATGGTTATTTACTAGGGCCCAGATGCTTGGGCTCAAAATGAGTGGTAATGTCAGCGGGCGCCATCCCTCATCGGGAAGCCCCCTGATTGAATCCGAGTGATCCCATTGACATTGACTCTGTGACTTTTAAGGCCATTACCTTCCACCGCCCACCATGATCACCTCATCATCTCCTCTGAGCTGACAGCTGATTAGCAACAAATTACTGACAGGAGGAAGGATCCCGCTCTTTGTGTGTGAGAGTCTGAGGCTTCCTCCTCCTCCGACACACGCAGAGTCCAGCTCCCAGCACACACAAAAATAATAGCTCCGTCTGAATGCGGCGGCGGCGTCCTCGCCACTACGCTTGGTGTGATGTAATAAACGTGGACTGGAAATGCTAGAGTTTGAAAGCAGCTGCTCCTCGTTACGGAGGCCGATTCATAAAAACTAGTGGTGGGACTCGATTTAAACTTTTAATCAAGTTAATTACAGAGTCTAATTAATTAATTGCAATTATTTGGATT
Organism: Poecilia mexicana; assembly: GCF_051168715.1. Classification (NCBI taxonomy): domain Eukaryota; kingdom Metazoa; phylum Chordata; class Actinopteri; order Cyprinodontiformes; family Poeciliidae; genus Poecilia; species Poecilia mexicana. Next base: position 4,208,691 of record NW_028263378.1, read on the forward strand.
TTAATCAAACTATATATTGAGAAATTAAGCAGAATTTTCAATTCAGAATCCCTTTTTTTGCTGCAAACTTATTAAATTGATCAAATAGACATATGTACGACAGCATGTTACGGCCATTGTAGATTTTTAAAAAATGTGTTAAAAGAAAAATTTGCAGGAAAAAAAAAACAGATTAATTTCAGAAATTTTCTAGAAAAGAATAAAAAATTTCTAATTTACTTTTTTGAAAAGTCAAAGAATTGAGAGTTCTTTTCTAGAAAATTTCTGAGATCAAGCTCAGATTTTTTACTTTTTTTCCCAAATTTTTCACTTTTCAAACTCAGAAATTTGACTTTTTTCCAGAAAATTTCTTAGACTAATCTCAGAATTTCTGAGTTTTTACTCAGCAATTTTGTCTTTTCAAACTCAGACGTGTATTTTTTTTTTTGAGAAAATTTCTGATATTAATCTCAGAACTTTCTAGTTTTTTCTCACAAATATTTGACTTTTCAAACTCAGACATTTCTGATTCTTTTCTAGAATTCTTTTCTGATTTCTTTCACTAGAAATTTTCTAGCAGTTTTCTATCGATTCTAGAGATTAAGCTCAGAATTTCTGAGTTTTTTTTTCTCACAAATCCTTTGAAGCAGCCTACTCAAGTTTTTCAAGAACAATATTTGTTTGTGGTGCTATTGATGCTGTGCCATGCAGTCACAGTTACCTAATAAAAGATTTTTTTTTTCATAATCTTTACCGTTATCATAATAGTACCACAAAATATCCCGGTTCCTCCTACAACAGTTCTGATGTGATCTGAAGATTCCTCTGAATGTTCAGACCTGCCTCCTTCCTCCCAAGCAATCAAAAGGATCAGACTAGAAGGGAGACGCTCCATTTGCTGCCAACAGGATCCATTTTTAATGCTTTGGGGGAATTTAAAGCCCAATTTTAATTACAGATCTGTCCCAGCGTAGCAGCAGTCGTGGATGCTGGCTCTGTGGCCCTGAAGGTGCTTCGGTTCTGGTCCTGGGACGTTTGTGAGATGCTGGAGATGACAGCTGACCCTGAAGCTGTGAGTTCCTCAAGAACAGAGAAATCCCAGAAGTGGCTCTGAGGGGAGGATGGACTAGTCCTCCACTTGTGACGAACAGGGACAGAAGCGGCTGAAAAAGCACTTTCTGCTGGTTAATGAAGCTGATGGTTTCACGTGGGTCCCACTAGTGGATCTCTGAATGGTCAGATGATGATAAGAGATGCCGACACAGAATGCTGTTTGTCACCAAACCACTGGCCTGGTTTCACATGAGATTGCTCTGATTAATCTACGTTTTGTTATGTTTTTAAAGAGGATCCAATGTGCAAAATTTCCATTTTGCATATTTTTATACCTCCAACTGGCCAATGTGGTAAAAACAAACCACCCACCTGTTTTTTGGCAATAAGTTATTTTTTTTTTGAGTCTCGAAAATGAACTGCTTCAAAAACTTCTCGATTACTAAGTCGCATTCAATCTTACCTAGCCACCCAGGTGGAGCTCCAGCATATTTGGTTAGCTGGTCTTACCACTGAATGTGCTGTACAATGGCTGCTGGAAAAACCAAGTGCTTTGTTGACTTAACGTCCAGAAACCACTGGCTGCATTCTTGTTGGCTGTGCAGGAAGCTGTTAAATGTTCATTAGCATTAAAAGCTTATTGATCTTTGAGAGTGTGGCCTTGTATTATTATGCTGTGTTAGTTGAAAAGGGTCTCAAAACAATATTATCATTTATCGCAATAACAATTTATCGTCCAGCAAAATTTATCGTGACAGGCCTATTTTCAACAGAGATTGCAGAAATTTTTTTTGTCTTTTTCTGTCAATTTAACAGTTTATTGAAGCTATTAAAACACTGAAAACAGACCTAGAGGACAGTCGACGCCGTTACACCATGTCTTTGTTATCCTGCTGCCCCTCTCTGTCTCGCTCTCCGGTGATGCATCGTTGTCGCTGTCGGATCATGGAGGGGGCGGGGCCGGGGGCTGGGGTCACCCTGGTCTCAGACCTGGTCTGTGGCCTCAGAGAAACTCGGTGTGTCCAAGACGGAGAAGAAGCCTCCCCTCTGGCGCTTTGGGTCGCGGTGGCGTGTCTGTCACTTAGCCTGGCTGACTCGCCCCTCTCTATCTCCATCTCTGTGCGACTGTCAGGATGGCAGATGACAGCGGGGGGCCACCGGGGGGCCACAAGCTCCCAGTGAACCTCCATTCGCCGATCTCCATGGAGAATAGCCCCCACCAGCTGTATTTCAAGGCCGTCAAACTGCTGCTGTCACGACAAAGACCACGGCAACCAGGCAAGGCCTCTCCCATAAAACATCAAAAGCAACCACTGCAATGAAAACAAGCGAGGGAAGCGCGGAGGGAGGAGGTGGGGGCTTGTCAATCTGCACGGCCCCTCTTCTAAGTGACTGTAGCCCACCGCCACTACACTCAGCTTCCACAGCATTCATTTTTCATGCTGCGCTGTCGGTGATCCAAACTGTGGCATCCATTCTGCAGCTGACATGTCCAAATGTCTGAGTTACCGCATAGCGCTGCACATAACAGAGCTGTCTGCAAAAAGTTTTATGATATGGAAATATGGTGAGAGCCTCTGTGATGAATGGGCATAATGGGGCCAGAAGTAACGCTGAGCTGCTGTGGGCATCTGGAGCGTTTTTATCTTGAGAATAATACCTGAGTGACATGAGCTCATTCTTTCTGAGACGCAAAGGTTGCCTTAAAAAACCATTTATGGTGCTTGGATGTTTTCACATTTTGTGGTAATAAAATAGGGTGTTTTCACTCCTGATAGTTTGGTAGAGTTGGTTCGATTGGAGACCAAAACTGCAACATTTATTCCATTTTCAGCTGCTGTGGTTCGCTTCCACACTGCTCTGCCTCAAATGCCCCAAACACTTTGAAAAACCTGTTCCCTTCCTCACCTGTGGGGGCGCTGCACCAAGAACCACTGAAGATAACGACACAGAAACCTATGAAGAAGACACGTCTTCAGGAAAGGTAAGCAACAGAAGGGTGTCAGGTTTTAGCTGTGGTAGGTAAAATACCTTAAGCCATTTCTCCGGCTAGCGTTAGACTCTCGTGTTTTTTGGTTGTATTTACCCAGGATGTGTGTCCGCTTCAGTCCGCTTCCTGCCTTGGGACCGGTCTCCGGTCTGTTTGCATTTAGGGTGTTTTTCCTCCCAATAAACTGGTAGACGAGGTTTGTTCGCGGACTAAAACCGCAACATTTGTTACATTTTCAACTGCTGTGGTTCGTTTCCACTCTTCACTGTCAAACAAACCAGACTTCTTAAAAACCTGGTCCCCTCCTGACCTGTGGGGGCGCTGCACCAAAAACTACTGAAGAAAGCGACACAAAAACCTTTGAAGACATAAATTCAACAAAAATGTATTAGCATGAGAGTTTAGTAGTTTTCTGTTGTCTCCAAAAGAGAAATCCTAAAACCACTAAAATCTGATGCCACTCCATTTTTATTTACATTTCTGAAGAAGGAAGTTGCACTTTGTGTCTTCATGTAATTTCCTTCAGTGGGTTTTGGTGCAGCGCCACCACAGGTGAGGAGGGGAATGGGTTTTTCAAAGTGACCACAGTGTGAAAGCGAACCGCATCAGCTGAAAATGTAACAAAAGTCCCTAATAGAACCAGTTTCACCAAACTATCAGGTATGAAAACATCAAAGGCCTTAAAAATCTATGTCTTATCAATTTAGTGAGATATATTTTCAGAACAAGGTCATAAACGGTGGGGGGGGAAAGCAGCATCCAGGTTTGTAAAGTCTCAATTTAATCTCAGCCTGAATGCTAAACACCTTTACGTAGACTGCTGAATGTCTACAAGTGAGCTTGGTTGTTAAAGCTACAGAGAAGAACCATCGCCACTCTGAGAGATGGTGCATTATGTCCAGGCTGACACGTCAAGAGGCCCCAGATTAACGACCCCCCTGCACACACACCACCGTTCCCACCTCCGTTCCAGGGGCCACACTCATTTACATAAACTGATAATCCTTGATAAAAATTTCCATTAGACAAAGGTGAAATGGATCAATTTCTGCTGCCAAGATAAATCTCACGTTTTACACCTACAGGGTCATTACACGAGCCACATTTCAGAAATAATGTATTTAAAAAGTCCGCCGATAGCGGCCATTTCCCGTTTTCCAATTACCTTTAAGAAAAGCTTATTCTGTGGACAATAAAGCACATTACGGCACAATATGATACAGTCCATAAAGATCAGCGTGTTTGATGAGAGGTTAGCGAAGGCTCAGCATATTTCGGCGGGGATGTCACAACCCCGTGGTTATCGCTGACACCTCGCTGTGCTCGCCATGCAAATGTCCTATTACGCCCAGTCCAAATAGATTAGGAGGCCTGTTCGGAAGTAAACAGTTTTTTCCGGGTTTTTTCCCCTCTCTGTCTCCTTGCAGAGAAGATGGGAGGAAATAAAGACGGCACGGGTGAGAGAGGAGGGGACAAGATTGACAGGATAGAGAGGTGATGCCACCTGTACAGGGCAGGAAGAGAACGGAAAAACCTCATTAGTCTGCCTCCATCCCAATTCGCTGCTGTGACCTTGAGACATCCACGCCTCCCTCCAGGCTCAGCCCAGTCAGGACTCCCCGGATCAACCCCCACCTTCAGCGCCAGCATCTCCTAATTCAGCTGCAGCCATTTGATGAAGGTATTACAACCTGTTTTTCTGTCTTTATCTTGTGTCGTCCTTTTTTTTGCATTCCTGAAACTTGCAAGATGCGTTTGAGGGCCATTTGGTTTTATTTATATCTTAAGCAGTTTTTAAGGTGTGTTCATTAGTTGTTATTATTAGTTAAATATTGTTACGTTTTTATTAGTTATAGTAGTAGTTTTAGTTTATTCATACTTTTGCAGAATGCAGAAAGGTCAAAGTGTTGTGATTATGTACACATAAATTGTGAAAGGAATACTCAGCAGAAGATTTTCAAAACAATTATACAAATATTGTTGACCAACCACCTCACCATTTTGTGAACTAACATAAGGATTATGGAGAGCCAAAATTTGCTGACAGCTGATGTAAGCTACTTGTGTGGAGGAAAAAGATCAATTTCACATTTCACTTCACAAAAATGTTCTCTCTATTTCAGTTTTTGATATTCCATTAGTTTTAGTTCACTATAATGACCTTGCTGAGAACCAGTCTCCATTTTGTTTAACACCGTTTTATAAATTTTTTAAAAAGACAAACAACACAGAGTTGGTGTAGCTATGATACAAGTTGAAATGTGAAGAGCTTATATCTGCAGCATGTAACTTTCATAAAAATATGTTTGTAATGTATTTGTTACAACTTTAACTATGATGGTTAGATGCGTATCAGACAGGTAATCTATGAAAAAATCAATCTCTGCCTTCTCCCAGTTCTCCCAGTGCTAACTAACTTCATAAACAGCCAGTCAGAGCCAGGAGGAGGATTGTCTTGGTGCTGTCAATCATGCTCATGTACGCGCTGCTCACAACCTCTCCCCTGCTCCCTGCTGTGTTAGAGCTTCTCCCCGTCAGCAGTCTGTCATGAATGCTAAAGCTAGTTAGCACTGCCATCACTAACAGTGGATAAATGTCTTTCCTGAAGCATTGAGTTGTTTCTCCACTATTATCACATTTAGCATGTACACAAGGGTGAGTGATGGCGCCAAGTCCCTCCTCCTGGCTCTGATTGGTTGGTTTTGGTCAGGAACAGCACATTTTTTCAGATCGCAATAGTAGCTCAGGTAAGAGTTGGAGGATATCGATCTTTTCACAGGTTATCTGTTTCTGATTATACTTGTTATGTTATGTTTTATAAAAGCTATATGTTGCAGTTATAAGGGATTAATGCTTCATTTATTGTTTTAAAAAGTGTGAAAAGTTTAAAGGAAAAAAACTGGATGGAAAAAGGGATAATTGAAAAGATATCAGATATAATTTCCCTTTGAAAGTGAGATTTTCTTTCAGGAGATCAAGTTTATTTGCTATACAAATAAAATTGACTTTAGATTTATTATGGATCCAGTTACTCAGAATACATTTCTTTCTTAAAAATAGCTTACCACCCAGCTGAAATTAAGTAACTGTTAATAAACATTAATAGAGGATTATTAAATGTTTATATGTTAAGTCAATGCGATCCTACAGCAATGCAGAGTTAGAGAAGACCTAGATGTCCTGGATTTTATGGGAAAATATTAATTTCAGTTGAAGACTTGGATTTGAAAAAAAATGACTTAATTCCAGAAGTGTCCACTAGTGAGTGTAGCATCTTCCAGTTTTTAACAAGTGAAGTGAAATGGCCTTATTGACTTATGAACTGACAGGTTACTGATCGACGTCTCTCAGTTGCTGCTTCTCCAAACCTTCAGTCTGAAAACGTCTCTCTCTTCAAAAAAAAAAGTAGATTCCTGCAGATCTGAGAGCAGAAACAAAAGAAATCAGCTGCAGATATCTCCTCTGTCCCACCAGCTGCCTCCCCCTCCAACACCAGCAGACATGAAACCCATTATCCTGATGAAATCTGAGGTAGTGCCCATTAAAGTGTGGCTGCAGATCTTCAAAACGTTTCCGCACTCTGAGATGTTCCTGACAGCAGGTTAGAGAAAAGAAAATTATTTATCAACAGATTTTTATCTGCTTGTCCATTTTTCATCATGTGGGTGTCCCAATCCTCCATTACAATAATCATAACCTCAATTATTACCAGGATTTAAAGCACTAACTTTGAATAAATCATGCTGTGATTGCTGCGTTCCTCATGCAGTTTTGGGGCCTCTCATGTCTCCATGAGCTACCATAGCGCCCCCCGCAGCTTTCGGAGTGAAACAAAAGCTTCGTTTAGCTGTGTGACTCATGGCTCTGCAGCTGTGAGTCTTTTGTTTCAGCCACACAGCGAAGGAGTGACAACAAACAACTGGGTCCAGTCTGTGATCCGCTGCCTGTGAATCACTGAGCTGCTCATTCAGACGTTTAGTCTCACACAGACACAACCTTAGTAACATTTTTTTCAAAGTGTGTAACTTTATTATAAAGAAAGAAAACCTTTTAATAAAAGTTAAGATGATGTGAAGATTATTTAAAGGTTTATGAGGGTGTAAAGTACAAGAAAAATATAATTTTTCCTGTTTTAATGTTAAAAAGTAGACGCCCAGAGCAGCAAAATGAACTCGTAATCCTGATCTGTGGATTCTGTCGTCGTTACTGTACTGGTTCTGCTCCACGCTGACGGACAGATTAGATTCATCAGCTTTCTGCTGCTTAATGTCAGGTTGTTCAGTGGGTGGCCTTCTGGCCACTGCAGGTACAGACTGACCTCTACAGGAGGAGGCCGGAACTGCAGCCTCTCCTCCTACAACAGCTCTGATTCACAAAAACCAGACATCATTTAGAGCAAACTCATCTTCATTTTGGGTCATATTGCGATCGTGAGTGTGTACAAGGTCTGGGTGAGACGAAATGTATCGACAAAAACCCGTGGGAAAATAAAACATTAAGAATTGGTGTCTGAATTCAGTGAGTACTAATTAAAATGGAATATTGGACATCTTTTCACATTGAGTTTGTAATTATGTGTTATTAGAAGACTTTATTAACAATACCTAAAAACCAACTAAAAAATTTAAAATGGCATACATAAAAAATAAATAAATATCAATTATTTGCACTTCAGTTGTTCCATCCTAATTAAAGTCTCCAAAATTTCTCTTTATCCATGATTGGTCACTTTTATTATTTGAAGTTCTTAACGCGTAAACCGGTAAGGCAGGAAGTGTTAAATAAAAACAGATGCCCGACTTCACTCTTCTTGTTTTCACGTACTGACCAAGCTATGTTGCTATTGCGCTTCCAGTCGTTTCACCAGAGAGACTCTTTATCCCGTCTTTGCCATCACTGTTACTGGTGTATAAAAAAAACTAAAACAAATAAATAAACAATTCTTAGCCTGGTGGGGAGCAAGCAGAGCCTGGTGGCCCGCCAGGCTTATTGAACACTTTGGGAAACTATGCGGTAAATGTGACTTTTTGTCACTCGCCACATCGATCACAGTTTGTAAGTTGAGACTGAGGCTGCTGTGTAAAAGTAAAGAAACACTGCCACCTGCAGGTGGGAGTTAGTTCTCACTAAAATCCAATGTTTTTGATAATTTTTGCAGAAAATTGGCAAGAAACTCACAGTAACACATTAATGTGAAAAAAAAGTGGGGACCTGTTGATTTTGTGCAAATTTCCATGATCGTAAATTTGCGAAAAACTGGATGGACCGAGTGATGTAATATGGTGTCTGGAATCTAGAGGGCCACATAAGAAGCTAAGGCAGGCCAGATTTGGCCCCCGGGCCTCGAGTTTGACATACAAGTTTGATTGATTTATATTAACCTGGTTAGTAAACTTTTTATTAGCCTAATTTAAAGTGTTTCTTTCTTTATTAATTTCTTTTCTAATCCCTTTATTTCTTTTTCTTTCTTTTCTCCTCTCTTCCTTAGAATAGAAATATAATTAGTACATATTTTTAAAAAGGAGTAAAACGGATAAAATAATCTTTGTCAGGTTTTCAGTCCTGTTTTTGATGTAGCTAAGCTGGTTTATATTTTCTACTTTATTCTTATTTATTCCATTAGATCTCAGAAATGACCATTTCTAATAATAAAATGCAGACATATAAGCTTGATATAAATATGTTCACTAATAGTGATAGATGCAGCTAAAATGTTTAAGTAAACTTTTTGTAGAATTATTTGTAAAATATTTTTAATTCATAAAATAAAATGTATAATTTAACATATTAAATAAAAATGTAGTTAAATTTAAATGCATTTATTATCACAGCTGCATTCTAGTTTTTTTCCACCTCTGAGTTTTCTAACCTGAAAAAAAAAACTTCCATCTCTGGTCAGGTGTTTTGGGCTGGATTAAAATATGCTGTACAGCTTCTGATCGCTACATGTCACAATCATGAAAAACCTCTCCAGGTTACAAAATAAAATGATAAAAATCCACAATTACATTGTTTTTAAAATCTAAATCTTCTTTGCAAAAGTCAGGAAAACTAATCTGCGTTGTGTGTAGCTCTGCAGAAAGAGGATAACTGACGGCGCATATGCAGCTGCAATCTCTGCAGAGTTTTGTAATAAAGGGCTTATTTCGGCATCACTCCGAATGTAAGGGAAAGAAATTACCAAGCAGACATCGTCCTTGTGTCATTAAGCTTAGTTTCTCTGAGTGATAAGGATGAGCTTTCTGTTTTTGATCCATTAAGGATTACCACTAAGTTTCGTCCAGCTGCAAAAAAAAGTGCAACACATGACGGAGCTGTAATCCCATTCCCAACAACAGCAAAGTGTCCTGAAGCCATCACTCTACCCTTCTCCGTAATCCCTACGCTACTGTAAAAGAAGAAGAAAAAAATTGTTTTTCACTTTTCCTTTGCACTCGCAGCAGGAATTAAAAGTCAAAGAACCAGATGTATCTTCTAAGACTAAAAAAAGTACATGTAAAATCTGCGGATTAAGATTAATGCCTTTCAATATTGTTACACAGATGAAACTTTGCCCAAACAAACAGAAAGCGGGAATGTCATTTCATTCCCAGAAAGCGCTCAGCGGGCCAGATGCTTCAAAGATAAACTCATATATTAGTACTCCAACGTTTGTCCATGCAGACATTTCACTTTCAGTTTTTAGTCGGATTCAAAAACAAAGCTGCTTGGTCCAAATTTATATATCGACGTGTTTGACTCTCGTTGTCTTATTTAACCAAAGGGAAACTTTTATTTGAAAAACAAAGAGCTTCGTCAGAATTTGAGAAGGAATTTTGTTCTTACTCTGTGGTTAATTCATCTGCAAAAGATGAATCTGCTGAGTTGACTTAGAACAAGTCATGGTTGCTATGGCGACTCCGTAGCAACCAAACCATGAATTTGGTGGGGATAGAAAGAATAGAATATACTTTATTGATTGACAAGCTACTCCCTCTAAGGTGTTAAACATTTTCAATACAAATAAAACCATAAGAAATTAAGTTTCTAAAGTCTCTGGAATAAATTGAACCCACTTCTCTGAACCCCATTGAAAACCTCGTGGTTATTCCACCAAATTTTGATTTCTGAACTCTTCCAAACTTAAAACATTAGTATTGTTGTTTCTAAATGAACATGAGCTTGTTTTCTCTGCTTTATTTGAGATATGAAAGCTCTGCATCTTTTTTGTGATTTTGACCTTTTCTCCTTTTCTGCAAATAATTTCTAAATTTTTGCTTGGAATTTCAGAGACATGTTATCAGTAGTTCATAGAGTAAAATAAGTGGTTTCTTAATTTTTTACAGAGCTGTATAAATACCTAAGAGTGATGTAAGTAATTCAATATGACTAAATATAAATAAATAAGTGAATAAATTAATAACAGGCATACAAATATGTTAATCTAAAAATGAGTGCAGAGAAAATTAGATTTAAGTTAGTCAGACAAGGGAAGCCCACAGCATTACTTTATTCATCTCATTTAAGCCTCAAGAAAACAATGACTGTGCAAAATCTGCAAGCCATATGAAAAAAATGAAGTTTGAATGAAATGACGTGTCTAGAGTTTTAGATTAGAGGGTTAAATTTTCTCACCCATTCACCAAAACCTCCTGATAGTCTGGGATTTTTCTAAAATTTGTAAACAAAGTCTGACATCATGCTACTGGTTGTCTTGATACGTTTTTTGCATTAATCTTTCCAACACTGGAAACTGAACATTATGACAGAAACAGAAGAAACAAACACTCTAAATAATGACAAGTTTGCTTCCACTGCAAAAATTAAAAATATTAAGTATTTTTGTTCAAATATGTTGGTGCACTTCAAATAAGACAAAACTAAAGTAATTTTTCAGCAAGATATAGGAGCTTGTTTTATGTCAGTAATAAGTTCTTAACATTGATTAAAAGTACTAGTTAAACTGGCAAATTATTTCACTTTTCAATTATTTTTCCTATGTTATAAGTTAATCTGCCAGTGGAACTAGAACTTCTTCATCAATATTAAGGAAATATTTACTTAAAACAATCTCCTATGTAGTTTGTCTTACAGTGTACACTGCAAACATTCTTGGTAAGATTTGGTGTTTTTGCCATGTCAGGTCTTTTAAATCAGCACCCTTAATGAAACTATGCACAATTTCAGAGTCTCACCAACTGTGTTACAGTAAAATTGGAAAAGAGCAGAAAAAAAACAATTGGCTTTGAAAACTAAACTGGTACATTAGTGAAGAAATTAGTGTTTGTACTAATATCTAGTACGACCCCAACTTTCATGGTCATACAAGTTGGTGGTAATGGTGGTAGTAGCCAAACTCCTGATTTGTTTCAGATATTCACATCAAACTGAATCTGTTTGGTTTCAAGTGGATGTCCGCTTGAAAAAAGTCATTTTTGATGATGCATTTTCCTGGACGATAAATTGTTCCAGACATCATTGCGATAAACGATAATGTTGTTTTTTTGCGTCTTTTCTTGGCAAACATCTGCATATCTTTGCATTATTTCCTCAGCAGGTGATTTCTGTTTCTAAATGTTGCGTTTCTCAGGGCGGTCCTTTTCAGGAACACATCAGCAGAATGTTTTCACACTCCCCCTCCTCTTCCTCATCTCTCTGCGGCAGACTGAGTTCACCCCCCACTCTGCGGGAAGAGCAAAGAGCTGTCTGCAGCGTTTTGTGTCAAGGCCCGGAGCACGGTCCTCGATGCGAAGAGGAGAGAACAGGAGAGGAAGAGAAACTCTGTGTGACACTGAGGCATGGAGGAAGAGGAGGAGGAAGGCGAGGCCGCATCAGGAGGTTGTCGAGCCACATCCAAGTGTCAGGGTCCCGAAATAGTGGCGAGCGACAAGCAGACTGAAGACACCAAACAAACAACAGCTCTCAGATCGAGTAAACATCGGCTAACACGCGGGACGCGACAAACTGTGAAGCCTCCCTCTGTCTTCCGGTCCTGCTAATCAGATCCGTGGAGAAAGCAACCGGAGAGGACACTGGTCCTGCTGGAGGAGGCCTCTGCCGCCTCTCTTCTGTTCTGGCCGGGGTCCTCGAAGGGAAAAAAAAAAAAAAAACTGACAAGCTCAGCGTGGACACAGAGGACAGAGTCTCGTCTCCAGCAGATGTCTCGTGGCGCAGACTATAAATAAAGCCAATGAGAGCAGCCGGCTGCTGACGACGCTGCGTTCACTTTGCAAACGGCCCGACTGGAGATCACAGCTTTTTAACTAAAGTATTGATCTTCAGTTTCTCAAGCCGATTCTTAACCTCTGTACTCAGGCTGGATCTGCTGGAGGTTTCTCCCTGTAACAAAAAGGAGTCATTCCTTTCCACTGTCGCCACCTGCTTGCTCAGGGTTGCAGCTAACGATTATTTTAGTAATCAATTTGACTTAAAAATTGGCACATAGATTTTGCATTTAACCACTTAAGCCTGTCTTGTAGTATATAAACTGACCTGGACATGTAACAGATCAACACTGAAGCGTTTTTGTTCCAAATGAGAAAATGAAAAAAGCTGAAAAGCTTTGAAAATAGTATGCAGTGCTACTTCTGTCATGTTTAATGTCTGCTCTTTGCTGTAATGTGCAGCCAACTCAATGTGACTCTAACATCTGTGAAAAGATGCACGACATCCAGTGCGTTTAATATCGCAGCGTGAGTCTTTAACTGTGAAAGAGGAGCGCACCAGTGTGGCATCGTGTTCAGCTGATGACCCTGACAGTCCCAAAGGACGTTGGTAGCCTGGAGGCTTGTCTGCCTCCATTTAAACCGGTTAACAGCGCCCTGTTTGGATTGGACAGACAGCCAGCTGCAATTAAAACACATTTGTTTTTAGCGTTGGGGATGAAAACGTGCAGAAAGTGAGCAGTTTGCAGAGCAATAATTGAGTTCACAGCGACTATGTCTGCTTGTAAGGAGCAGCAATTAGATTTGTTACCGGAGTGGAGATCAGACAAGAAGAAAAGATAAATACTGAGAAATACGGATCACAACGACGTCCCAGATGTCAAACTATTTTCTTAAACTCAGAGCTTAAACCCAGAGCTATATTGACCCTAACCCCCTATGACGCAGGGTTAGGGTCAATATAGTTTAGCTGTAATTCATTGTGACTTTTTAAGTTTTAATCAGTTTTTGGGTTGTGTTTGCTAGTTTTTATTTAATTAATAGTTAAATATGTTTAACTATGTTTAGTTTTTATTAGTTACTTTTATCATACTTTGGCTAATTTTTAGGATCAGAGTTAAAAAGAGGTCAAAATATTGTATTTGTGTATACATTGGTTGGGTCATGAAAATACAATTTTCTAAAAATATGTACTGATTCCTGAGTTTTTTCTCAACTTTTTATGTCGCCATTTTGCGGACAGGCTAATGCCGCCAAGGAGGATTAGGAGTGCCGTAATTTGCCAACAGCTGACGTAAACTGCACGTCAGGTCGAAAGGCTAATAAAAAAGATCAAGGGGAATTATATCTATAATTTTAACATGTTAGAATTAGTTTTATAAACGCACAATATAGTTCCAGCTAGTTATCGTTTTCCTAATTACGGTTTTTATTAATTTCAACTAACAAAAATGCTTTCTCAATTTAAACTTTTATTTTGTTAGTTTTAGTTCACTTTAATGACCCTGGCTTTTAGTATCTAAAATGATCGAGTTTTCCTTCTCCGCATTTGTAACAAATTACTGCAGGCTGCGGTCCTGTAAAATCAATTTAGTTCGCAGAGGATTTCTATTGGTTGCCCCTGCGTGCGCGAGTTCCAGTCTTAACTTGGCGTGGCAGCTGACACTTTGCCAGAGTGGATGTGCTGAGAGGTGTATTAGAAGTGATAATGAAGAACACACTTCCACTTGAGAACGAGGCAATTAAAGTGGGGGTGTAAACAGCCGAGGGAGCAGCGAGTGTGACTTCCCTCGGGAGGGAATCACCAACATCCCTCACACCTGAGAGGTCTGCGGAGGACTCTGGCTCTGATGAGGATTCCTGGTGACAGTCTGCGATGGGGAGGTGTAAGACGAGAAACTGGAGCCCGAGAGCAGCCGCAGTCACTTCAGCTACCTCTTATGTCTGTATATCTGACTTCCAAGCTGCCAGAATATGTTGTAAAACATTATTTTGCTTTTGGGTGTTTTCCACTTGATTAGAGGCGTATTTTCAGAGTTTTTCCTCCTTATTGGACCACTTTTATGCCGTTTATTCATTTACACAGAGACAATGTGCAACGTACGATCGCATATTATGGTCATTGCAGAGAGGAGAAAGAAAGAGGGATATATTTCTGCCAAAAACTCAGAAATTTTCAAGAAAAAATTTGTAGATTTCTGTGCTCTAAATGTTGAAAGTTTTAGACTTTTTAAATTATTATAGAAAATGTCTGAGATTGATTTAAACAGATTTTTTTTTTCAAAGTAAAGTTTTTACTTTTTAAAGTTAAAAATTTCCATGTTTTATTTTTTAGAACATTTTTTAGATATATTTCAAATTTCGGTGTTTTTTTTTTTTTTTAGTAAATCGTTGAGCTTTTAAACTCAGAAATTTCCACATTTAATTTTTTTTAGAAAATTCCTGAAATTAATCTCAAAATTTCTGCATTTTTTTCTACCAAATTTTGACTTTTCAAGCTCAGAAATGCTTTTATTTTTAATTTTTTTTTTTTTTTTTTTAAGGAAATATCTGATATTTATCTCAACATTTCTGAGGTTTTCTTTGCCAGAAATGTGCCTTTTTTAATATCAACAATGTCCCTAATATGCCATTGTACAACACATTGAGTGGTAAAAACAGCTGACCAAACATGCTAGAGCTCAGCTTGGATTGCTCAATAAAAGGCTAGGGCAGTGCCTGCTGTTTTTGAAACAGCTAAAGGACACCATAAAATATTTACTTAGAATATTGACAGAAACACAGCTGGTTGTTTGCTTATTGCTTCTTTTTTTTCTTTTTTTTTTAAGTGCTTGGCATAGTAATTGAGACCCAAATGAAAGTACAAAAACGTGCAAAATATGAATTTTGCATAATGCATCCCATTTAATGTATGGGGTTTCCAAGAGTTGAATGATGTGATCCAATTGGACATAAGTGTTTATAAACTCAATTAGCTTAGCTTCTTTGCTAAGTGTTGATAACTTGGCAAAGAAGCAGTTTTAAATGTTAAAAAATATTTAGTGGAAGCTATAAAAAACACTTTAATGTTTATCTGTCAGCAGGACAACAATGTGGAAATGAAGTCCAAAATGTTGTACAAAATACTAATTCATGGTTGAACGTAAATATGCATTTTATGTGTGCAAATAACACTTTGTTTTGTAAAACAACCACAAAAATTTTATTTTTAACCCTATTGGGGTGTCACAAAATTTCATAAAATGTAAGTTTGTAAACGTGACAAAATGTGACAAAGGGTTGCCCGTCAGTAATGCTTTTGTAAGGTACTGTATGTGTCTAAATTTTTCTTAAGTCATTTTTTAAGTACATAAAAGTCACATTTGCATAGACTGCGAGTTGTATTTAGTAGTATATGAGGAACTTTATGAATAAAATCTTACTTTTATTGAATCTAGTGTAGGTTTTATTAAAAAAAGAAAAAGATTAACAGTGTGTATCATTGTTCTTTAGAATTTCATTTTATCTAAAATATCCGGGCTCTTATTCTTCTTGGAAATTGTAAGGTTTTGTCTTCAGGCAAAACCTTTTTTTTTCCTTCAGTTGCAAATGAGATCAGGCATGGTCGATGTTTCGATCATGTTTTTAATTCAGGCAGTATTTGGACAAGCTGAGCGGGTCCTTTAATTCTGATGGCGTCTTAGTTAAGTGAAGATGTGAATAATTTTATATACTCTTTTTTTATATGTTTAATTTAATGCTCATAAATCTGTGCAAATGCGTAGTTCGTATTTTAAGCCGCAAAATGGCTCAAACTACAAATACACCAAGTTAAAAGGTAAGTTTATTTTTTAGTTATGAACTATAAACAAAGCAAAATGCTAACTAGCCTAGTTAGCTCTTGTTAGCCGCTAGACAACGAACCTCTTGGAAAATCCCACCTATTTTAGATTAATTTGGTTAAAATAGCTACATTTTACATTGTAAGACTCAAATTGAATTTACTCTTAGCTTATTTGATCCTTAAACATTCGGCTTATAAAATTGTGCTGAAACTTTGTAATCGTTAAGAAGCACAGAGGTTGGCTTTTACGTAATCCCTCGTATTCAGACGAGCAGTAGGATATATAACATACTTTCTTTGCCCATAAAAGTATGGGTAAAGAAAATGTGATTAAAGCTAAATCATACAATTATAGTTGGGTCTTTAAAAACACACACCTTGTATCAGCTAAATCCAAAATATTTTCCAGTAGATTTTAGCTAGTACACATCCAACGTGTCTTTTGACTAAATATGTGCAATTACTACGTAAACTTATTTTTGTAAGATGAAACCTAAAATAAAAACACAGTACATGTAATATACAGCATAAAACTAGTTAAGTCAGAATAAACGAGTCTTCAGCTGCTTCTTTAGAAGAATCAATGGAGTCAACACAGCACAAAGAATGAGGCAAAGCAGCTCTTAAGGATTTATCCTCTCTGGTCTTAAAATGTGTCTGTGGGACCAATGGCGATCTTTGATAGGAATGTCTAAAAAATCAGAAATGTTGTGTCACAATAGTGCTGCAAAATTAAAGTACGTTTCCTTGAAGCATGTAAAGCATCTATATTTTCCACATTTGAAACTGTCATGCATTTGAAGCCTAAATGACTAGATATTACTTAATTTCATTCGAAACTATGCAGACACTGCGCTGAAAAACAACTTATTAGTTCAGCTAGTAATTATTTGACCACTCAGATCATTGTTTTATTATCGATTTTACATTATATCTAGAACTCTTAATCACACCTTCTAAACAATTTAAAAGGTTTGTTGCATTTTATATTTACATGTTTGACCAATTTTGTGAAGCTATTTGTTTATTTAAGTGTACTTTACTGGTGCAGAGTGTCAAATAAGTCAGTTCAGAGCTGTTTTTCTATATTGTTATTGATCGATACTGAACCTCAGATATCGGATAAGTGTAAAAATAGATCCACGCAGCTGAGATTTTTTAAAGGTTGTTTTTTCACTATCGGGCAAGCATCCTGACTTCTAATATAATGAATGAATAATAATGTTGCATTCCAAAAAGTCTGGTATGATAATATTGTGCCAATCTGATGGAAATCAATAATTCCTTTATGAAAGATACTATATGGACCGTTGTGGTCTCAATGAGTGCTCAGCTGGACGAACAGATCATGTAAATAATGGCATCATCAGCATATTGTCCTATCTTGGCAGTTCAATGAGTCATTTTGCTTAAAATTGACATTTGTTTTAACTTTAATGTCAATATTTTTGGCTTTCTTTTTTTCTTTTTTTTAACTTTCAGCTTCAAGCCAGTTTAAAACTGACTCGCCTGGCTCTGCAATGTCCCAGAAGCCCCAGAAAAATGCCCAAACTGCACATTACATCGAGCTGGGAGGTTACCAGTACTGGCCTGTGCTGGTGCCCAGAGGCATCAGGCTGTACACGTACGAACAGATCCCGGTTTTCCTGAGAGAAAATCCATACATCACAGACGGATACAGAGCCTACCTGCCATCCAGGCTGTGCATCAAGAGGTGAGGCGTTGCTCAAAGTTTGGCGTAAACCAGGATAAAATACTTAATGGTGCTTTAAACTTGGAAAACAACAACGGAGCAATGGTTTGTGTGCAGCCTCTTCATCCTATCCAATGAGACGGTGAATATCTGGAGCCATCTGTTGGGCTTCCTGCTCTTCTTCTGCGTCGGCGTGTACAACATGGCGTCGGTGCTGCCCTCCATCCATGCCTCCAGGGAGGATTACGTCATCTACTCCATCGGGCTGTTCTGCTTCCAGGTGGGATGCCAATCAGATCCTTCTGTTAAAAGAACTTCTGGATTGTTAAAGTGAAATATTTTGCCTCCTTCACCAATGGCTATGTTTCCATTCACTCTAAAATTGCACAAATTTGAATTTTAAAAATAACTTGGCTTAATTGAAACATATGAATTTAGAAAGTTTTTGTGCTTGCATGAGGTGATGTTTAAAATAAATTGTATATTTCGCAAAACTGAAACACTTTTTTCACGAGTCACATGATCAACAAACAAATGTTACTACTGGCAGAAATGACAAAGAAGACGATAGGAAGTGGTAGGAGGGTGATGGCTTTTAATGACTTGAACAAACTTATTCATGTTTGTTCCTTATTTAATAAAAAAACAAGTGTGAGTTTGTATTTCCATAAAGTTTTGCGCACATTTGTAATGGTAGCACAGCTAATGATTCAGTTGTGTGATGTCAAAACTGTCAATTAACCGGTCGATCTACATCAGTAGAAGGAATCTAAATACATTACTAAGCCTAAAAAAGTGAAAAAAAGAGTAAATCATAAAAATGAAAATGTCAGCCATTTTTGATTTGTTGATGAACCAGTGGAGCCAAATCAAAGGAAAACAAATGGATGATTTTGATCAGGATTATTAGTAGTGATTCTCCAATCAACTGATCATCTGAAATGATTGAAATCTGTCGCATATTCTGAGTTTAACATGCACAGAACTGACAGAAGCAGCTTTGATTTTCCTCTTCATGCCTGCTGAATCGTTTCTGGTTGCATTTTCAAAAACAGGTAGAAAATATTAAACCTCCTCTTGATATTTTCCTGCTCAGTTTTCACAATATGATGATTCAGGATGAGCCAAATATCATTCACTGCAACTGCTGTCGCCTTAATCTGAGCGATTACGGACCGGCATCAGTGCAAAGTTCTGCTGGATGTTCTTAGCAAATTAAACTGAATCCCAGTCCTGAAATCTGCCTGAATCTGGTCTGGATAATGAAATGTGTCTTTAATTCCTGATGGAGCGTGTCGCTGCATTCAACCCTCAGCTGTGCATGCTCTGCTCCGTGGGTTACCACCTGTTCTGCTGCCACCGCTCGGAGAAGACCAGCCGCCGCTGGATGGCGCTGGACTACGCCGGCGTTTCCATCGGCATTCTGGGATGCTACGTTCCAGGAGTGTTTTACACTTTCTACTGTAACAACGTAAGTTCATTCCTGATTGATTTGTGGTGTTTGGGTCTGTGGTATGACAGTTGAATTTTGTGTCATTTAGCTGTTCATTGGCATTTTCCACATTTGTTTACATACGAAGCGTACTTGAATAAAAGTTGTTTTTACATGTTTGACAAAGCTAGTGAAGCTATTTATTTAAGTGAGCTGTGCTGGTGCAGAGTTATCAAATAAATTTGTAATTCAGGGCCTTTATATTTGTGCTTAAAAACAAAAACGTTTTAAATCAATTCAGCGCCGTTTTCTGGATCAGATCGGTGTCGGCCGATGCTAAACCTCAGATATTGGGATCCAAAGTAGGGGGAAATTCGGATCGGTGCAGCTTCAGTGTTTATAGAAAACACAAGACCAGATGATGTTTTTGTAATATTTCTCTGATTAATAGAAGTAAAGGCTTCAAAATGATTAAGGAATGTATTCAGTAATTTTAAGATCGGTTCAATTCTGTTCTTTTCACCCCAAAATAATCAGAATTCATTTTCAAGAGGGACCTTTACCCAGGTCCCTCTTGAAAATGAGATCTGGATCTCAACTGGGTTTACCTGGTTAAATAAAGGAAATAAAATAAATAAAATCAGATTTATGCCACACATGTCGGACATATATCCAATTATTAAAGCGTTTACAGTTTGAACTGTTGCTTTTAATTCAACTTTTCCGTTGCTGATGTGAGACATGCATCTTAATTCTGCGCCAAAAGAGGCAGATGCAGCAAATCTGAACATAAATAATGGCTGAAAATTATAATTTGGAAGTAAGAAGGAAATCTGCATCAGTGAAGCGAATCGCATCACAAGAATCACAGTCACAAGAATACACTTTTCTGCTAAAATTACAACTTTATTCCTCTAATCAAACTAAAATTCTCATAGCCTGGCCCTAATACCCACAGATGGAAGGATTGAAATAAAAGCCACGTTGTGAAATTATTTTTTGTCATTTGTACTTTTTTAATAGAAAAGAAATTATTAAAATTAAATCTGATGTAGAAGAAAATCTAATTTTATTTCTGCATTAAATGGATTTAAAGCAGCTGTTTGGTGAAACTACCTTCTCCTGACCTGTTTTATAAACTGAAACAATCAGACGATAAAAGGAGCATTTGATTAATTCTTTACTGTGGATTGTTGCATCACAGCGGCGGCCTGAGGAGCAGTAATTGAATAAAGCGAGCGCCTCAGCCTGGCTCCGCTCTTTGACTCATTGTTCCCGGTGAATAAGCAACACAACACCTTCGCCGCTCTCATCCGGTTGGAAAACAGCCTCTGATGACACAAGCTCCTCATTCCAGCCGCCCACCATCATCATCACCACCGCCGCCGTTTTATTTTATTTTTTATGTTTTTTTTATCCCTGAAACGTTTGGCTCCGCTCCGGGACGCTCGCTTTCCCCCGCATATTGGAAGCGCCGGGTTATTTTGCCCCCAGAACTGGGCTGAAATCTGCTCCAGACCAAACCAGATGGCGGCGTTCACGGAGCGGTCCGTCACTCCTGTTCCTCACCATATGACGCTTGCAAGTCCAGGAGCCTCGGCGGCAAAAAAGGAGCCCCTCGTCCCGCCGCCGCCTCCTCCTCCGTTCACGCCAAGATGGAGGCTTCGCTTCTGGGTGGCTCCACTCCAGTGGCAAGCCAAGTCCCTGAAGAAAAACAGATTTTTATATTTAGCCAGTCAAACTCTTGTCTCGTCCGAGTCTTTTGAGGGACACAGATTTGGAGATCTGTGATGATGAGGAGGAGGAGAAAAAAAAAAGAAAAGAAGAATTTGGCTGCGGCCGAGCCGGGGGCCTTGTTCCGGGTGCAAATTTATTCACTGTGAAATTCAGCAGGACTCGTCGCACGAGGACGTGTGACTGGACGGAGGCCTGCATCCACACAGGCGGACAGAAGGGACGGAGACGAGGCTGTCCAGACTTTTCAGCAGCTACTTATAGAAGTTTAAATACCAAGCGCAGATCCGGGGACAGGTTCGCCGCAGATCTGTGATAACGGCTCAAACAGTGGGAGAGATTTCTTAACACATGCAAGGAAGAAACTGAGCCAAGATGAAAGACAAACGACGCTTAGTTTTCATTCTCCGATTCTCTTTATCTGCTTGTTTTACTCATAAAGATCTGAGTCATTAATAAATGTATAAAACATTTTATTCTGCTGAGAATAGAGGAATCCTCTGGGATGATCACGGAGTCTTCAGCAGTTTCTAAAACATTCTCATATTTGGTTTTGTTACAAACGATTTATCGTGATTAATCAGGTATTGAAATAATTGTCAACTAATTGAGTAATCGATTAATCATTAACTGGAGTATCCAGCCTATAAAGGGCATTTGCTGAAAGAACAGCATTAATTACAGATTAATTACAGGCTGTAATTAATTAATCCAAAACTGTGCATAAATATATATACATTTTGCATTTAAGATGAAAACACTCTTGTCTGCAAATATGTTTTACTCAATTCTCCTCAAGTGGAATAGTTTGTTATATAATAGTAATAACTATTATGTTTGCCAACTAAATAATTAGCTTGCTGACTAATTATTTAACGCAGAGCTAAATATCTAGTCTGAAGCTAAACATTTAGCTTATTAATGAATTAATTAGCTTGGAGCTAAATATTTAGCTGGGTAATGAAGTATTTAGTTTACTGCTACGCTAGTTATTTAGCTAAATATTTAGTGTGAAGCTAAATATTTAGCTTAAAATACAAAATATTTAAAGAGAGAAAATTTACCCCCCATTTTTTCATTCTGACAGTCTAAATAACCCAAATTATTTATGTTCATTTTTGACTGTAACTGCATCCCGTACTTTCCTGCCACTGGTGGATGCTTGTCTGCTCCAAAACCCCTGAATCAAAAATCCGAATCACCTCCTTGGATAAACACCAACATTCAGGTTTACAGTTGGAAACATTCAAAGGAAATGAATTCCTCTCAGTAGTTGTTGTCTGGTTTTTATTTTTTTGGGTCTGACGGGTCTCTGTGGTGTTGGTTCCAGTACTGGCGGCAGGTTTACCTGGTGACGGTTCTGGCCATGATCCTGGCCGTCTTCTTCGCCCAGATCCATCCTCTCTACCTCAGTAAGCAGTGGAAGCAGCTGCGCTCGCTCATCTTCTGCTCCGTGGCCGGATACGGCCTCATCCCGACGCTCCACTGGATCTGGATCACCGGGGGATTCTCCTCTCAGCTCGTCCAGGTCCAACAAACTCTTCTGGTTTTCACCGACTCTTTCTGCTCAGACGTGGTCATTGTTGACTTTTGTTTTTGTTTCTCCTCTTCAGGCTTTTGTTCCACGGATCCTTGGGATGTACTTCATCGCGGCGTTGGCGCTTATTTTCTATGTTTCTAAGGTTCCAGAGCGATATTTCCCAGGTGAGTCGCACCGATTCATCGGTGCAATTTAGCAACATTTCAGGCAGAAAAACCGGAATCAGCTGGTCGGGCTTTTTACAGATCAGTGATTGGCCAGAAATCTGCAATCGGTGCAACCCTAATTATGTCACACTATACTTTAAGTATTCAAGATGCTGCTTTCACTGACTAGTTACAGTATAATGTTTTTGTACCTTTTGTTCCATGTATGTTAGTCACACTAAAGAGATATCTGGAGGGTTTTTAGATCATTTTCTTTAGGATACAAATGAACCACAAACTTGTATTTAAAATGAAAAAACAAAACAGATTAAACATGGACTTTTCATCTTTTCTTCCATTCCTTAAGCATAAACAGAAACTTTCCAAAAGAAGGAAAGAAATAAATGCATCCAAACTATTTGGACTTTTTTGAGTTACTTTAATGTTTAATGAGATATTAGCCATCTGAGTTTTGATTTTTTTATGTTCGTTGTCTGAATGAAGAGCCATTTTCCTGTGCAGTCCCATCTCTAACAGATCACAAGTCGATTTTAAACCAGTTTCTGCACCAAAGACTTAATAATGTAGAAGCTTTTTGTCTATTAAACGTGTTGATGTGTGCAATTTTAAATTTGTATTGCGAGGAAACGAAAGAAAAAAGCGGATCCTGTATTAATATGCACTTAAATCACTTTGTTTTATTCCCCCTCAGGTCAGCTGAACTACCTGGGCTCCAGCCACCAGGTGTGGCACCTGCTGCTGGTTCTGATGTTCTACTGGTGGCACCAGTCGTCGGGTTTCATCATGGCGTACAGACACACTCAGCCGTGTCCCGCCGCTCCTCAGCACACTTAGTTCACAGCGCGACACGCCGAGTTCCTGAACGTAAGACGACATGAAGTCCTGGAAGGAATGTTTTCTAAAAGTTTAAATGGAGCAAAATTTGGTCAGAATTAAAGTTCTAATGTGAGAAAAAAGTTCTGATGTTAAAGGAGAAAATAAGTTTGAATTTAGTCAAACTTTCTCCATTTTATAAAATAATTATCCATCCAGTTATACCTTCATAAATTTTTCCTGTATATTTGTTTTTTAGCTTTATTTATTTTATTATATTTTTGTAATACATCTAATTTTTAGACTAGACTTTATGCTTAAAAAAGTATTTTTTCTCCTGACTTTCCAACATGTTTTTTATTCTCCATATTTAAATCCTGACGCCTGCAGAAGAAATCTGACTCAAATCGACTTTGAACAGTTTTATTTATACTTTATTAAAAATTGTCCAGCAAAGGAGAGATGTGGATGTTGGCGTAGGAAATGTTTTAATAGAGCCAAACACTTGAAAGAGGAAAGTATATTATATAAATATATTTATCCATAATTTATTCTTTATTTTTTTATTCATCACAATTTCCTGAAACAAGTTGGTCGTCAGATCCTTTTCTCTAGAAACCTCCAAATTTCTTACAGCCTGTTTGTTTCTTGCTTTTGTGCTTTAAATATTTAGATTAATCTAAATTATAGAAACAATGTCATCCCTCTAATAAAGTTACAAGTCAGATTAGTTTTGATTTAAGATAATCTAAAATATCCCTCTAAGCCGATTTTAAGATTATTTTGATTTTAGTTTGTTCTTTAAATAAAATAAACACCATTATTTCAGAGTTCTAGCTAAATCTTCTGGCTTGAAATTAATTTTTTATCAGTTCTTAGCAGATCTTCATATATATATTTTATATTTTAATCCTTAAATCTGTTCAGGAGACACAAAAATAAATGTTGCAGCTTCCAAGATCTGATTTAACTTCCCTCGTTTTTTTCGACCTCTAGGAATGACCTTTGACCCGATGGCTTTTACCTGTGATTTGGAGCAGGATGATCAGCGGCGCTGCAGCACAGGAAGCGAGGTGACATGAACGCATCATCACCAACAGGAACAAATTAACAGGAAGCTCCTGGTTCTCCAAGTGCCTGTAAATGATGTAGCATCAAATGTTTCTGGATGGGGAAACTTAAAACTGCAGATTTTTTGATATGTTTTTAACAATATCAAGAAGCAAAAAGTGAGCATGTTAAAGCAATTAAAACCCCAAAGACTTGTTGTTCAGCAGCTTCTTTCAGAACTGTTGTTAATCAGATTTTTATGTTTTATTTGGGAATCAGTCAATGTTCTTAAACTCATATTAGCAGGGCGTAACGAGCAGCTCCGCCTCTAGAGGTCACTAGTGAGACACAACAGTGATTTAAGTGGCAGTATTAAAACTACATTCTCTGTCCTTTTATATTCATTGCTACAATTCTGTATTTGGTTCATATGTGAGGATGTTTTAGGAGCGGACAAGAGAGAAAAAAAAAATCAGTGTTTTCAGATGTAATACTGTAAAATATGATGTTCTAGCTCCCTTAGGGTGATGTGCAATGTTTTACTGTTTTAGTATTTTAAATGACTTCATTCCAAAATCCAGCACCTACATGTTAAACCAGCTTTTATGTACATTACATGAATGTTTTATCTATTAAAAACATTTGATTATATTTAGACTTCAAATTTGACCTCAGCAAAAATATAAAAACACTATATTAGTCTAATTATAAATCAGTTCTTAGCCTTAAAATAAACCATCAGATCTTCAGAGGCTTACAAACGGCTGTTTTTAGGGTTTTCTACAATGGCAGAAGAGTGCAAACGCACGAGACATTGGCTGTTACACATACAATAGAAGCAAAAACCTTTAAATCCACTAAATAAATGCAAATGAAAACTGTTCCAACTACAGGAAATGGAAACAAAATGGGAAAACTCATTAAAAAAAAGCTGTAAACTTTCTCCATAAAAACAAAAGTGCTCCAGACCACTAGGTGGAGTATGGAGTAGGTGATTTTTACATAAACCCTGATGTTCAATAATATTGCAAAAGACTGCATTTTTCAAAAAGTGTAGCACACCTTTTCTTTTCTGCACATCCCGACTTTACTCTGCATTTGGTCCAAGACCATTTGTTCGTCTCCCCCTAGTGGTCCGGGGGACTTCAGTTTTGTAGCACAAGTTTGCAGTATTTACGTTTGCACCATTATAGTTTCACCCAAAACAGAAACATTATCGGTTTAGAGATTATAATGAAAACCTTTGGTGATGGAGGCGGGACAAGATGTTTGGTGTCTATATTTACGTCTTCAGACATTTATCTGCACTGCATTTTGTACAATTTACCCTGAGCTTTAAATAAATGGGAATCTCACTCAAATTTGGAGGAAGAGGTTAATTACTTGAAGCGCTAAAAAGGAGAATAAGTCACTACACTCCTCATTCATGCAGCTTTTTTAGTAAATATTTTCCCTTACAATTTTAAAAGTCTTAGTGATTTAATAGCGATTAAGTTAAATGGCAGTGGACTCATTTTGGAATGACATTTGATACTGTTTTTAAATTATTAATGGACTTAAACTGTACTGTTTGTACATTTGTCTTTTATAGCTGCGACTTGTAAATAAGACTTCTTTTTTCCCACTTTGGTTATTAAAAGAGAAGCTGTGTAGCTACGTTTGTTTTTAAGGCTGTTTAATAAAATACGCTTCACGTTTGTCTAATAAACTGTTCAATAAAATCCAACAACCTTGTCAGATTTTGTCAGAAATGCTCCACGGGTACCAAATCCTCCACAAGTGACTGGCTGCATCTTTGTGTTTTTATTTTGAGTTCATAATAAAAATAAAAAAAGAAAATAACCAATAATTGAGCAGAGGTTTTTCTGCTACAAAGAACAGTTAAGAGCCTAAAAACGAAAAAAAAAGGTAATTTTTTTTTCTTTAGTAAAGTACAATAAAATAAAAAAGTTCCCTTCTAGTGAAATGCACCCACTCCCACACTGGCTGCAGGGAAAGTATGCATAGATTAAAAACCTAAAAAGGACAAAGTGGTTAAACGCTGCTCCCAAATTATGTCAAACGATGCGGGTTTTTTACCGAGGTACTGTGCGCGGGTCGGGCCCAGCTCAGGTAAGGCTTCTGGTGCTAAAACTTATCACAAGGCAGACGAGAAAGTCAAGTATTGACTTTAAATCACAGTACAAACTCTCAGTTCCTAAAAGCGTTGCGATGCAGCATAGAAGGCAGGCGCAGAGAGAAACACTCCACAGGATTCAGGCTGATTAGAAATGATCCCAAACAAAAAAATAAAATAAAATAAACAGCTGTGGGTTAATGGCTACTGGCGGAAGACATGTTGAGTTACTGCTTGGAGGGGAACGGCGCCGCTCCAAAAGGGTCCAGGTCCAGCGGCTGTGAAGGCGCCACCACCGGCTGCTGCGGCCCGCTGTGGATCACCAGTTCCGTGAAGGGAACCGCCCCGAAATCATCTATGATCCTTCCCCCGTTGGCGGTGCTCATGTCGGGTTTACCGTCGCCAAGGCCCGGGTACTGAGGGTGGAAGGGTTTGGCCCCGAACGGGTCTAGAAGAACGTCGTCCACCGGAAGAGGCGCCATTGTGTCCTTCCCTTCGGCCATGCTGATGTCCACGCTGATGTTCTCCTTGGAGTCGGAGGTGCTCAGGAACTCGTTGCTGCTCTGGGAATCTCGGCGGCCCACCTTTTTGTGCCTGCGGACCTTCTCTGGAGTGCGGTAGCTCGGCTTGTTGGTTTTGCGTCCTCCGGTTGGGGTACCGTGGTGCCGCTTGCCGTTGCTGCCCCCCGCCGTCGTCTCCTGCTTGGTTTTTCTCTGTCGGGAAGACAACTTCTGGAGGCTGCGCTGCTTCTGCCTCTGCTGGAGACTCAACGGCTCCTCGAACGGCGACTGGAAGATGTCTTCGGCGCTCCGGGAGGTAGGCGGAGGCTCGGTATGGCCCGGCTGGAATGGAGAGAAGCCGAAGATGTCGGTGCCTTCCGGGGAAAGGGGCGGCGTCTGGCTGCCGCTCCTTCCGGACTTCGACACGTTCCGGCTGAACGGGGCTTTGGTGAAAACATCAAACTCATCAGCAGCCGGCTCCTCCTGGCTGACCTGCCGGAAAGGCGCTTTGGTGAAGATATCGTTGCCCTCTGTGGGCCCGACGGGCGAAGCTCCGCCAACGAACGGAACGGCGCCGAACACGTCCACACCTTCCGCTCCACCAGAAGACACTGTAGGGGTGATGAGACTATGCTTAGACCGCCCTCCAGGACTCCTGGAAGCGGTGGGATTGGCTACTTTAGCGGCGGCTGGTTTCTTTGAGCGGCCTTTGACCTTGCTGACATCACAGTCCGAATCTGAGCTATGTTTATCCTCATCTTCCTCTTCCTCGGAGTCCATCAGTAGAGGCCTCTGACCCAGATTCTCCGGCTCGGTGTCGTCACCGTGCTCGCTGTTCAAAGCCTCCTCTTCCTCCTGCTCTTCATCTTCACTGCTTTTTGGAGAAGGAGGGTCGGACTCGAAGTCGCTGTCGGACTCATCGGCGAGTTTGCAGCTGCTCTTCTTTCCCGATTTTGGCTCCTTGACCGGCTGAGGATCCTCGACAGGGGCCTGGACGTTGGCAGGAAGCTCGTCAACAGGCGGCTCACTCTGCATCACACCAGTTCCTGCGCAGAAATCAGAAAATTACGTAAAAATGTTTCATCTTCATCTCAAACCCTGCAGAGATTTAAAAATCTTAATAAATGTGAAAGTACTTTTTTTTAGTGATCAAAATTATGAAGTTGCTTAAGCTTGTCTAGAACGTCTCATTTTCTTGACATTTAAGGTGATGGATTGATACAGGTATTGGTACCTTTGGCAGTGGGTCAGTACCAAGTCCTGCTGGAAATGAAACCAGCATCTCATTAAAGCTTTCAGGACAAACAAAAATGAAGGACTCTTAGGGTTCATTGACACCAGTCAAGTTTAGTTCACTTTAATTGACTAGAGTTGGTTTGCTTTGAAAGTCCGGTTCACTTGGGGTGGTCAACTGGGATTTCTGAAGGCAACAAACCATCTAGCAAAAATATTTAGTGTGTTTAGATTAAATTTGATGGGAGACCAAGATCGCAACATTTGTTAAATTTTCAGCTTGGGTGGTTTTTCTTTCACTCAGTATCTTCTTCAAAGGTTTTTGTGTCTTTTTCTTAAATTGTTCTTGATGCAGCGCCACCACAGGTGAGGAGGGGAACAGTTTTATGAAAGGGTTTGGATTGTCTGACAGAGTGCAGTGTGAAAGCAAACTGCACTAGCTGCGTAGAGCGAGAACTTAAGAAAACTCAGTTGACCAATACCAGCAGATGATCTGGCACCCAAATCATCACCGATTGAATTGATTTTCAAATGAAATGCAAACTTTACTTTCACCCGAGATCAGGACTTTGGAGTCCTGGTTCTTTCTCTCCATTGTGCAGGTGAAGCATCTACATGCACCATTTTCCTACCACACTTTTTCCTTCCACTAAACTTTCCAATAGTTTGCATATGGAACTCTATGTTCATTTTTACATTCAAACATACTTACATTTTCAAGTCATTTTCATCAAAACTAACTCTTGAAATACTCCAACCTCAGAAATCTTTTCATTTTCCTACAAAACCCACTCGACCTCCTTAACACGCAGTGTTACTGAAATGACTTTGAAATGATTATCCGACAAATGCCGACAGTTTGTCTCTTATTGAAGCAGCAGAGCAGCAATATGGTGGAAAAGCTGCTGTGACTTCGGACGGCGCAGTGAGATGAACGGGCTTAAGGAGCCGGAGGAATAAGATGCTGAGCCTCTTCCAAGATCCACAAAATTACTTCTCAGATCAAATCTCCCAGAAAAGATTGAAGCTTTAAGTCAGAAAACCTGAAGCAAAAAAAGAAAAGAAAATTCTGCATCCGACGGAACAAAAAAAAAAAAAGAACCTCTGTGATTTTATGTCCAAAACATTTGCATAATGGCAACTAAAAAATTAGCCTAATTAGCGAGTGGAGAGCCTCCAATTGTGCTGAAAGTAAATGGTGCCACAATGAAGAAGCCAAATTATTGTTCCTGATTAGACGAAGCTCTAAATCAGAGGAACCCCCTGCTGCGAACACGAACAAACTCAAACCTTTTCCAAACTGGCAGAACGAGGCCGCGGATCCGCCAAAAGCAGGAAGCGAGGCGGCGCCGCCATCCACCGGGTCCGGGATATTAGAGCCGTGCATCTGTTCAGCTCACTGCACCGGCCACAGATTATAACTTTAATCAGGTTCACCTCCGAAAACGTCTTTAATCGCTCAGGGACGTCAGATTGTCTTCATCTGGACTGGGAATAAGATGCGGGATTACGAGCCACGTAGATTCTTCACAAGAAACCAACACATGGTGGAAATGGGATTGTTCTCTTTGGCGCAACAGACACTGTAACCTATAAAAATATGTCCCGTTGTAATAAATTATTCCTGGTTAAAACTTGTTGCGTCAAACTTAAATACCCACCGGAGGTTTTTACAACTGTAAATGGTTTTATTTTGATTATTTCCCTTTTATGAACAGTTATTTACCGATTAGCGAGGTTTTTAT
The DNA here is from genome assembly GCF_051168715.1 of Poecilia mexicana. Taxonomy (NCBI): domain Eukaryota; kingdom Metazoa; phylum Chordata; class Actinopteri; order Cyprinodontiformes; family Poeciliidae; genus Poecilia; species Poecilia mexicana. Next base: position 4,238,702 of record NW_028263378.1, read on the forward strand.
TCAGTCAAAAAAAAAAGCATGGAAACAGACTGGAATCTAAGATTTATCATTTGAAAGCCTTTCTGTATCGTTTATAAATAAAATATTTTTTCCTGATTAAGTTTTAAAAGAAATTTCAGAAACTACAAATAACTCGGGTTATAATCTTGACCCTTAGGTTGGATTAGATCCCAGCCTAAGCGCTGTTAAGAGTCTTTCATGAAAACTGTTGCATTTCTTAAAGTTTGGGTTTTATTTTAAAGACACATTATATTAGGTTTACACAAAATTTCAGCCTTTTAATGAGTCATTTCCTGTAATTTATCGAAAATATCCAACTTCCAGGAACACCAAACTTGTCTGCTAATGTGGTTTTAACAAAATTATCTGACGTCATTTCATCTCGAGGACCCACTTTTCCGACCTACCTTCTCCAAAAGCTGTTCAAAAACACACTTCCTGTGCTTATTCTAAAATGACTAAACATTTTATTTCATACTTTTGACTCAATTTGCCAAAAAATTTCCATCTATTTTTAGTCTGTTAGATATTTTATGACGATTTTACGATTTTTATTTCGTTTTCCCATTAAGCCTGTAAAGATCAATTTAGTTGACAATTAGATTTTTTTTTTTAAATCACCACCTTCTGCTGATTTTTTATTTTTTATAAAAATCAGCTTTTTAACTTCCCATTTTCATTAGAAGTGCAATAAAGATGCAAAGAAACAAATTTCTTTTTAAATAAGCAGAAGCTGTAAAATATGCTTGTCAAACAAGATGGCCGCCTGTGCTGATCTATGGAAACACAAACGGTACAGGTGAAAAAAAAATCCTAATTTTTCAAAAATTAAATCTTCAAAAACCAAAAAAAATGTGAATACTCGATAAGATCAAATTATCAACCAGCCCTACGAAGAACTCAACTCTTGGGATAAAAAAGGTCAAGTTGTAATGAGGAAACCATCATTTTAATTTTCCAAACTTTGGAAATAAGCTACATTTGCCATTCATCAGGCCAGAACCAGAACCAGAACCAGTTTGTGTTGGGTCTCGGAGCTCAAACTGAGACAGCCACATCAGGAACATCTTGTTCTTGGTGGAGAGACTTAAAGAAACAACCAAAAGTGAAATTTGATTTGAAATGCTCTTTTTTATTTGTCAGGAACATTCTATAAAGAAATACATTCACACTCACAGAATGTTACAGGGCAGAAAACAAGGAATAAGACATGTTAGTGACGGGGAACCGCTCACGTCGGGTAAAAACCAAAAACGTTCAACTCCTCTGCAGGGTGGGGGAAAAAAAAAACGATTACACATACTGAGATCAACAAAAATACAGAAATGTAAACATGTAACATTATATTCAGATATCCAACTGGGACAATAATCTGGTTCTGCTGTAAAGTGCAGCTCATGGCTCTCTTTGTCCCTTTTTTATGTTTAAATTTTTGGCTCCATCCACCAAAAACACATGAACAAGATGTTTCTGAGTATGGCTGTCTCACTGAATGAAGAACGAAAAGAGCGAAAAACAAACTGAGGTGAACTGAAGCCGTTCAGGATGTGAGCGGGAACGTGAACTTACCTTCAGATAAAAAAAAAAAATTAAAAAAAATGGACGACGGAGATGGAGGAGGAAGTCACTGAGCGGCGGCGGCACACAGACATGCAGCCCAGAAACTGAAAGGAAGCGTTCGCAGCCAGACAGCAAAGTGCCACAAACAGAAAACAACCAAGAAAGGGTCGAAAGTTTCATCAAATCGTCGTTTTTATCCGAATCTACAAGAGAAACGATGAGCTGAGGCTTTTTGTCAGGGAGCTGGAGAGTTTTCTGATCACTTTTGGTCAACAGAATAATGAAATTTCAAATGCAACACAAAAATATAAATGCATTTTATGACATCATAAATCATGATGTCGAACTGAAAAAGTCGAGAAATATTAGAAATTTAAATCTAGAGTCACACCTGAATAAAGTATCGATGTTTGAGCTACAAAGTTTGTTTTCTTTGAATAACCGTTTGCTTTTCTCTTTACCTCCAGATGTGAAAAACTTTTCAAACTAAATATTGCCAAGTATTTTTGGTCCAGTTTCTAGTTCACTAGAAATAAGACAAAACTAACTTAAGTAACTTTTCAGCAATAAATAGGAGCTGGTTTAACACTTATATTTAAAAAGTGTTATGTCATCAGCAGATTATTTCACTTAAAACACTGGAAAAATGTCTTGAGTGAAATAATCTGCATGTGGAACCAGAACTTCATCAACATTCATCAATTGTTGACTCAAATCCAGCTCTTATATCTTGCTGAAAAGTTATTTGAAAGTTAGTTTTGTCTTATTTGAAGTTTAATAAGACATTTGCACTATAAACTAGACCAAAAATGCTTGGTAATATTTAGTGTTTTCAGTGCATACCTGGCATCTTAAAGATGAATGTCTTGAAAATAAACTCAAAAAATGAAATTAGCAGGTAGGAGTTTAACCTCGCATTAACCCGTTTCTCCAACGTTATGCTTGTTTTTCCAAACTAATCTAAATTTGGAAAAAGCTTTAATGATGTGCAGGAAACCTGCATGTTGAATCATTAATGCAAAAATAAACCGACTGGCTTCAGCTCTGTTCTTTGAAGATGAACCTCGACTAAAACGAGCAAATAAAGTCTCCCAAACTGAAGGTTTCTGACCCCAAACGTAGAGAAGCCAGCCTGAAGCAGGAAGCGGCGTTTGCAATGCTTGGAGAGAAAAACAGAGCATGAAGGAGGAAAACCTGAAAAGTGTGATGGCACAGAGACAGGAAGCTGCAAGGCTGATCAAAAATTTGGAGCAAATTTTTTTCATGCCAGCCTGAAGGAATGAAACCGGAATAAAATCTGTTTGGTCTTTTTTTGTTTGGTTGATTTTGTTTCTTTGATGCAGATCTTTACCACAGAGCATCAGGGCCATTGTAGATGTGGAAACACAGGGCTGCATTTCCACTTCTAACATATCAACATGTTCTCTAATCTTAGAATAATAAACAATCTGTGACATTATAAAGTCAGAAATTTGTGACAAAAAAAGCCAAAAGCTCAGATCGGCTCCGGGGTCCAGACTCGCAGCGGCCATCTTGAATCTTCTTCACCGTCTCAGCCGTGATTTCTGGATCATGATCGAAGCGTTCAGGCGAGTCCGGACCCGGGAGAACCCGTTCTGATGTCAGGGACCGGATCTGACATTCACACTTTACAACAGGTTCAGACGTAAAACTCAACGTTTTGCTTCGGTCTCAGAAAATTTCCTACCTTTTTTTGAGAAATATCTGACTTTATAATCTCAGAAAATCTATTTTCATATACATAATTTTTTATGCAATGTTTAAAATTTTAGAGAATATTTCACCATTTTTTAATTGTAATATTGCAAATTTATACTTTACATAAAAAAAGGATTTCTTTTTGGAAATTAAATTTTTTCTATACATTTTTTTCTTGAGATTTTTTGGTTAGAAATTAACACCATATATTTCTGCTTGGCCCTAATTCTCTGCCATAGTTTTTTTTTTATTATTATTTTTCTGAAACAGAAACTTCAGCTCACAAAGAAACGACAAAATCATTCCTGCTGACATTCAAGTGCTCACAGGGTTATATTGCATCGCTGTCTTGCCTCGTTCTGCTGCAACTGAACCGAAAACAAAATACTCTCACTCTTTCTAGAAAATATAAAAACACAGCTTATAGTTACGTTTACTCCACAGCTTTTCTACCGAGCTACAGAACCAGTTCACATCGAGAAGCAGGAAGGAAAAGGAGGCACAGAAGCTTATTGCTGCCGTTGATTACTTGACACTTAGCGAGCGCGTCAGCCTGGACCAGAGCAGATCAGAACATCTGGCTCCAGGTTTCTAATGTCTGCAGTGTCGATGGGCGACGATGTAAACAAAACGTTTTCTGTGAGGCGGGCTCAGTACCGCGAACAGAACCGGGTTCCTACAGGTGCATCTCGAATTAGAAGATCAAAAAACATTCAATTCAAAAAGTGTAAACAGATTCTAACCACTTATTCCACAGTTTAACAAAAAGTACAAGAAAAAAAGGACTTTTGCAAAAGAAAAAAGTCTTAAAGAAACTAAATGCTGTATCCAAGAGTGTTAATGGAAAGTAAGTTGGAAGGAAAAACTGCAGTGCACAACAAGCTGAAAGCTGCTGTTAAACTTGGACTTCCCAAACGCCTCAGCAGAACCACGAGCTGATCTCCAACCATGGCACGCCGCACTGATGCAGTTATTCAAGCCAAAGGAGCCCCAACCAACTGCTTGGTGAATGGACTCCGGAGGCTTCCCATAAGAAGCTACAGCTTTAGTTTTAATCACTTCCTGAATCGAATTATTAAAACAAAATCCATTTTTAATGATATTCTAATTTACTGAGATGTACCTGTAGTCACTGACGAAAACAAAAGCGAAACAAAAACCAACCCTGGACTTTGACACACTTTAGAAATCAGCTAAATAATCAATAAAGTAGTAATACATATTTTACTGAGGTCATCAGGTACGTAACTCCAGGGATGCTCTAAATATCTGATTCTGTAACATGAGCACCATGACGAGAAACGGGGGGAAAAAAACAAAAATCTGCAGTGAGATGAATTATTTTTTTACATTTTGAACTAGTTGGCGTTTCTTTCTGATGAGAATCATTCAGCCCTTGCAGTAGCAGCCCTGTTAGGTGTTCGTATTGCTTTTAGCGCTAATGCGTCAACGCAGAGACTCGAAGCTCCTCCCACACATCGGTACCGTTAGCTTCCTGCAGAGCAGAGTTCAGCATGTTGCATAAATGTCTGTTAGAGCAGAATAGTGGTAACTAGTGATAAATGAGCCCAGTGTTGAGTATGTTTGAAGAACATGGCTGCCTTTAATTTTCCACCTGGTTAAAGCGGGAGCAGCAACACACTTCCTGGTTGCGTCTGCACCAGTGGAACTTGGTTTATTGTGGGTTCCCGCCTGGAGGCTCAGGTGGCTCCACAGTACCGGGCCGGCGGGGCAGAGACTCCTCTAAGACTTGCCTGCGTTGGCCACGAAGGGGACCGAGCCGAACAGATCCTCCGGCAGAAGAGCTGCAGCCGGCGCCGGGTCCGTTTCCACGCCGACCGTTCGCTCTTCTGGCTTCTCTGTTTGGACATCAGCACATCGTCCCAGTTACAAACGGGAACAAAAGACGGCTTCTTGGGATAATTTCAGCACATCTACAGAAAGTCTTAAGTTAAATTTAATGTTTTTTAAATACAACAAAAAATTAGGGTAGATTAAAAAAATGAAGTTCATTTCCACACCAAAAAAAAGACTGAAATTTTTTAGATTATTCTTAAAACTTTTCTAGAAAAAAAAAAACTTTTGAGCTTGAAAAGTCAATAAATTGCTAGAAAAACTCAAATTTTGTGATTAACCTCAGAAATTTTCTAGAAAAAAAAACCGAGCACATTTCTGAGCTTTAATTGTTGAATATTTTTTGGAAAAAAAAATTAATTTTGAGACCAAAATGTTTGAGCTCAAAAAGTAAAACATTTGTAAGAAAACTTATACATTTTCTATAAATAAAAAAAACATTTAAATTTCTGAGTTTCAATAGTTTTTTTTTTTAACCAAATAGAAATAATTTTAGTGATTCTGACAAAAAAATAGTGTAAATTAACTTCATTGTGTGAAGTTAATTTACACTAAAATTAAGCGTAAATTAATTTTGTAAATGTGTGTCTTTTTATTAAATGCATAACAGTATGTGGTTTCAAGTGTGAAAAAAAAATAGAAAACCAAAACTAGAAATTTCAGAGTTTCAAACTTTGGTTCAAACTCTGAGGAAGGAGAGAAAAGTTGACTTGCTTGCTCTGAGCATGTCGAACTCTCGGTCGATCAGCTCCTCCTCGGTCAGCTTGGAGAAGTTGTCTTCTCCGAACGGGTTCCAGCCCGACATGTCGGGCGGGTGGCTGACGCTGCTGCTGCTGCTGCTGCTCTGGGAAGTCGGCGTGATGCCATCTGTGGCCAGCAGGGGGTTTCTGCTGCGCAGAGAGGAAAACATGAGCCTCAGGGATCCTGCTCTTCCCAAACACTTTTCAAACATTTTCAAGATAGTTTTCAAACTTTTCCTGCACCACAAAAATAAAGATTAAAAAAAAAAAATCACCCAATTTGAATACATAATGTCTAAAGTGTAAGCTTACCTTTTATCTCACTTACACAGATTCATAGGTCTTTGAGAAATTAGGAATAATAAATATTAATCACATAGAAACAACTGAAGAAAATTGTGCCAACACCAAATTAAGTTCTGCTCAAATTAAGTACCTAAACATGAAATACAAAGAAAGTTTCACAAAAATACCTAAAAAAAAACAAAACAGTGAAGTTTTCTGGTTTTTAGCAAGTAGATATATTTTCGTGATTCTAGCTAACCTAAAGCATAAGTTTAGTTTGATTTAACTTCACAGAAAAAAAAATGTTTTTATTACATGTATGAAAATATCTGGTTCCAAATGTAAATAACACTTTCCAAATTTAGGGTTTTAATCAAACATTGGATTGCACTTTATTACATGACTTTGCAGTACCAATATGAAGCAACTACAATGACTTCATACAGAAATGAAACCATTTGTTTTTGTTGCTTTTTGACCAGTCAGATGTACAAGGTGAGAGGCAGACATTTGAAAACCTAAAAGTTTGTTATATTTTAGTTCAGCGTTTTTCAAAGTGGGTTTCTTTACATATTTTGCAGCATTTTCAACAAAGGAAGTTCCAAGCCAGAGGTTAAAGGGTTAAAAGTTTGGGAATCCCTGATTTTGTTCACCTTGCAACAGCTGTAGAGTAACATGAACACATAATAGTGAAACTGTTGTTTTATCTCCAAAGTTCTGGAAAAGTTTGAAAAATTACCTTAAAATTGCTTGAATGTTACTGTGGGCAGAGTGAAAATGTGTTACCTGGGGTTAGTGTAGGAGGTTTCCACAGGTGATGGTCCAGCGACGGGTCCAGCTGTGGGCGTGGCAGCACTATAAGAACCCAGAGGGATCTGGAACTCAAGAGGGGAAGACAGATAGGGAAGAGGCTGCTGAGCGGGATGATGCTGCTGCTGATGATGATGCTGCTGCTGCTGCTGGACAAAAGCCTGCTGGTACTGGTGCAGCTGTTAGGGAAGGAAGAGAGGGAGAAGAGGGGGACGGGAATGAAGGACGGACCATTGACTTCATGGTGCAAAAATGATGATGAAATGTTGTTAGAAACCAGTTCTGGGAAGCTGGGGGACATGGTGGGAGGGAGGGATGAAGGAATGAAAGTCAAAGAGCAGAAAACAGAAACTGAAACAATCAGAGCTCAACATGCAGGGAAGATCCTGAAATATTCTTGCTGTTGCTTTTTATATTCAACTCTGACGTTAGGCCTGCGACTAACGATTACTCTATCGATTAATCGGATAAAAAAAAAAGGCACATTCTGCTAATTTCTGATTTAACCAACTATTAAACAATACTACAAAAAGACAAGATGAAAACAAACAATTCAATTCCTTTTTTAAATAAGAAAAACATTTTATTAAGCAACATGAACACTTCATTTGAAGCAAAGGCAAAAAAACTCAGATCAATTTGTGAAAAGTCCAGCAATTACTGCTAACCATCAGTTATTAATTAATAAAGATAATTTTAGTTTGTATACTCCAGTTAATTATTTGATTACTAAATTATTTGATGATTATTTTGATAATCAATTAATCACAATTAATCGTTTCAGCCCCAGTTAATACGGAATCCAGTTGTGTGAAATTTTATCTTATAAATCCAGCTGCTCTGTTTATGGCCTCAAAAGTTACTTAGAAAACAAACAGCATCCTGAAGACCCAGGAACACAGCAGACAGGCCAGGGAAACACAGCAACAACACAGGTTATGAATAAAACCAAAATGTAATGTATGTGTGATTACTTTTGCATGATGATCTGGATCCAAACAGGAGTCCAGCTAACTATTAATCTATTACTAAATCAGTTGACAATTTTAATAATCGATTAATCACGATTAATGTGATTAATCGTTTATAAAAGCATATTTCAAACCTGAAAAGTCTCCATATTTTTCATGCAGAACAAGTCTACAATTACACTGAACGCTTCCTTTAAATGTTCAGCAGGTACCCGGGGAATTAAGACCCCCCCCCTTCCTGTGAACCGCCTCGTATGTCGGTGCAAAACGCTCCATTTCCACCCTCTGTTCGATCCCCTGGTGGCTTCGCTCGGACCAGATTGCTTCTGAAACAAAGCAGATGGTGCGTGTTCGGTGGGAGAGACGGGCTAAAAATTGCGCCGCCCTTACGGCGCACATTTGGGGGACCTGTGTTTGTGTGTTTGGTTCAGGAGCTGCGTAAATACGAGTTCTCTGAATGTTTGGAGAGATGGAGTAGGAAGTTTGAGCGTCTGTTTCTGGTACTGCTTGGCAGAGACCGGGGGGAGATTTGAGTGAAGGAGGACTTGCTGCCAGTTTTGGGAGCAGAGAAAAGCAAACTGGAGCCATTCTGACATTAAATGAAATATGCAGCTCGGTGATATTTCATGCTGCGCCTCCATGTGTTTCACTGTCATTTGATCAAACTATTTACTGCAGTTTTGGGTGAAATATGCCCTGAAATTCTGTCACAACTTAGACGGAAAAGCTTTAAAATGACAAAAAGAAATAAACTCAGTCTGATGGGTGTTTATCTCAAACAGGAAGGAGATCATGGATGCTTTGGCAGAACTCACCATGGCGGCGTACTGAGCCTGAGCCACCTGCTGCTGATACATCGGCTGCATCATCATCTGCTGCTGCTGCTGCTGCTGCTGCAGCAGAGCCTGCTGGTGCTGGAGCTGCAGGGACTGCTGCACGGCCTGTTGGTACTGACACATGGAAGAAAAGCATCGTTACTCATCCAGCTAAAAGCAGAGGTGCATAAAACAGCTCATCCTGTTCCACATCAAAACAGCAGGAATAATTTTAAAAAGAGGAGTTTCTGATTATTCTCCATGCATGAAGCTGCTGCTGAATTAGAAAACTCCTTCTTTGGCAAACTGCTGCATCTGAAGTTGATAAAGGAGCGACACCACAGATCCTTCCAGCAGCCTTAGACTCCAGACGTTACTGCTCCCAACAAAGTTTTTCTCATTGTTAAATTACACTCCTGCTGCTGTTGCACATCTGTTTTTCTGCATTTACACTGATTTACTCCATTGTAAAGAATTTTCTGTCGTTTTCAACATTTTTTATGTTTAAATCTGGATTTTATGGTCTTTATCGCCGTTTTATATTAACTGTTTTATCGACTGTAGCTCTGAGACTTTTATAAACGTAAAGAGCACCTTACATTTATAGTGTTTTTATATATTTTTAACACTTTTGTAACTTTTCTGTGAACCTACATGTCTTTTGCTGCCATTTCACCTGCATATCTCCACTGAGAGACAATAATCACATTTCTATTGTATTCCATTATTAACAGATTAGTCTTGAATATTTTTGCTTTTCTCCGATCCAGCTGGATGATACTTTTCTCTTCGTTTTTGGTTTATATTTTCAGTCTGTCAGACCATTTAAGCAGAGAAAGCTCGTGTTCCTCCTCTCCAGTCTGTGGACCGTTCCACTGAGCCACACATGGAACGAAACATAAACACAACAGGAACTAAACTAACCTGCATGTCAAACCTTTACAGCCTTCATGTTTAAACCAGCAACAGAAACACCAAGTATTTTGGTCGAGTTACAGAAGTAAAGCAAAACTAACATTTCAGAAAGACATGGGCGCTTGTTTAAGTAAATAATTCCTCAGTATTGATGAAAAGGAACTTGTTCCACTGTAAGATTATAATACTTATAACAAGGCATATTTCTCATATCATAAGAGAAGCTAGTACTTTTTAAAACCAGCTCCTATTACCTGTAAATTAGTTTTGTCTTATTTCAAGCATACTTACATATTTACACTAGAAAAGAGACCAAAAATATTAAATAGTAAGATTTTGTGTTCTTGTAGTGCGTTTCTGATTCTCTACTCCTCGTCCACATCTACTGGTAATAATCGTTTCTGAATAAATATAATTTCTACCAAAGCAGTGTTTGTTCTGGTGAGTGATGGTGGTCTGATACCTGCAGGTATTGCAGCTGCTGCTGCTGCACGGCTTGCTGCTGCTGCTGCTGCTGCTGCAGCTGCTGGAGGCGCAGGTCTCCAGGCTGCAGCTGCTGCAGGACACGGTGCTGCTGGCTGCCGGGTGCCGTCTGGACGGACGGCTGTCCCGATCCAGGAGTGGGAGCTGGACAGATACGAGGACGGTTTAAACTAGGGGTGTCCCAAGTTTTTCTCAGGTGGGCCAAAACAGGCAGGTCAAAAGGATTCACAGGCCAAAAAAAATATAAAAATAAATAAATAAATAGAAATATCAAAATATATTTAATTTACTTTTAAGCCTGATTTTGCTGTTTTTGTAGAAACAGGATGTTACTCATTGTAGATCCACAACTTTAAAATGATTTTGCACATTTCAGTTTTTAGTTTTCAAATTCCTTTGGGCTCAATTGAACAAATTTATTGTGATTTAAGTCATTCTCTTTCAAAACATTTGTTATATTTATCCAAGTTCAATAAATTAAAAGCTGACTTAAAGCCGGCTTTTCAGTAAAGGTTTCAGTACAGCTGTGGTTATAAAGAGAAATACTTCGTGATGTCCTTCACATTTTCTACTGTAATAATTTTACCCTGATTAAAAATAAAAAGCCTGCATCTGGTCAAATCTTGAATTGCAGTTTGGGGACCACACAGAATCACTCCAAGAACCACAAATGGCCCCCGGCCACAGTTTGGACAGCCCAGCTTTAAACCAAAAGAGTTACCTAGAGGTGTAAAACACACTGAGCGGAAAGTGGCCTGACCTTTCTGGCCGTTGCTGACGGGCGCTGAAGGCACGGCCATTTTGACAGGAGTGACGGTGTTGGTGAGCGGCGGCAGGACGTTGCTGTTCGCCGCCTTCGGCCGCTGCCTGGGAGCGATGGATGTTTCTGTTGGACCCACGGAGTCGGTTATCCTGAAACAGAACCAGGACAGATGTTTCCGTTTATCTGTAGGATTCCTTCATATTCCCAAACTTTATCAGTTCTCCTAGCTCTAAGCTAATTTTATTATGAAAAATACTCAAATTCAATTTATTTATGGCTGATATTTATATCAGAATCCTGGATTAACAACACAGGACAGAAAACAGGATACAAAGAGGGAAAGGAAATAAGAAACAAAACAAGAAGGAAAAACTTCAGGAGGAAGAAAAGAAGAACGAACACAGACAGATACAAAAAAAGAGAAAGGGGAAGAAAGGAAAGAAAGAAGGAAGGAAGGAAGCAAAGAAATCAGTTTGGATAATAAAGGAAGGGATGAATGACAAGGAAACAAAAAACGATACAAGGAAGAAAAGAAAAAACAGGAACGAAGGACCAAGTAAAACTTAAAGGACAGAGGAAAAAAGAAGGAAAAAACAAAGATGGATTGAAAGAAAGAATGAACTGTCAAAGTGAAGGATTAAAACAAAAAAGAGGGTCAGAATAACGTTGCCAGACAAACTATGGATGACAAGATTTAGAGAAAGAGGAAATAAAATCAAACGTTTTTCCAAACCTAAAAATACTGAAATAACATTCCAGACTTTGTGGTGAATCTACACCTGAAGCGCAGCGTGTCGTTACGTTGAAGCGAGCAGCTCCCTACCTGGCTTTAGTCATGCTCTTCTTAGCAGCGACCTCGCTGGCTGTCAGAGGCTCAGGAAGCGACGTTGGGATGGGAGAGTTCTGGGGAAACAAAGACACGTTTTTAAGGTCGGCCTGCAGATCTGAAAAACGCCCCGCCGCCGCGCTGCAGCTACTTACTGAGAGGTTTGGGACTGGGCAGTCTCTTCCTGCTAGTTTAAAGGCAAAGTAGGACACCTGGTAGATGTCTGGTCTCTTCTCCTGGTCCGGCTCAAGCATATATCCTGAAACACAGAGGACTCGTTAATGTGCAGCTCGCCTGTTCGGCCACATGAGGGAGCTGTTGCGCCAACATTTAAAGGACAAGCAGAGAGGCAGGATCCTGTTTTGGGAAGTGAAATCACTCAAAGCGCCCGGTCTGTCTTGACTGACGGCCCTGGACCGGTTCAAACAGGAACAAGATGTGCAACAGCAGAACAAAGACGAATAAATCAGCTGCAGATGTTGAAAACACTAAAAAAAAAAATCCAATTAATTACAGAAGAAAAAACATATTTCAGGGCAGAGGCTTAATTAAATATTTCACCTCTTTGCAAACTTATTCAGGGCCAGTAAAACGGATCATCACAAGCAGGAGTGTGTAATCAGATCACAACCGGTATAATTGGTCTTCCTGTGTAGCATTGAAACGATTGATTGTGATTAAGTAGCAATTTTAGCTTTTTTATTGCCTAAAATAACATTTTAGGCAATAAAATGTTATTTTATTGCCTAACATTATTTTAGGCAATAAAATGTTATTTTATTGCCTAAAATAACATTTTAGGCAATAAAAAAAAGAATTCAGTTATTTTGTTTCTAAGTATTTCTAATGAGGTATGAGAAAAAGCTTAAGCGGTTAAATGAAAAATCTGTAGATTGCAATAATTTCTTGATTCTTAATCGATTAATCGTCAGAACATTTGATTACTAAAATGCAGCAATGCTCCAGTGTACTTACTGATTAAGCAGTGCAACCTGGTGGAGAACTTGGAGTTATCTGGAACGATAAAGGTTCCGTCACAAATGGCAACCTGGCTCTCCCCAAATGGAAGTGTGAAGAAACAGAGCTTGTACAACAAGCATCCGAGCGCCTGTGTGTAAAAAATAAAATAAAAAAACAAACATTACAAACAGTATCAATCCTAATCATCATCAATCTCATGAATTTTCCAGAAACATCTACAAGGCCTGAGTCGTTATCCACCAGCAGACGGTGACAGCTTCTAAAATATAAACGACGTCCAGACGACTTTTCGTCCTAAAACAGTTCAAACAGTTTTTGTGGAAATAAAAAAGACTTTATCGCTGTATTTTCATCTGTAAACAAACAAAAAAAACTTAGAATTATGTCAAAACTCCATGATTTGCCAGATGAAAGTTTCCTGAAATAGTTTTTTTTTTAGCAAATTTAAATCAAAACAAAGAAATTATGGAAGATATTTCTAGAAGATGGACTCTGGACCAAAGGCGTGGCCCAAATTTTCAGCCGCACCGTATTTAACGTTGCAGTTTCACAGGTTATTCTTTTTTTTAAATCACTGCCCAATATAGCATTATTGATTTGTAAAATAATTGATAATTTAGTAAACATAAAGTTATTTATATTAAGAAAAAATTTACAATAAAAGTAACTTACTGAGAAAATGTTTAAATGGCTGCAAAGGAGATAAAATTTTAAACCCTGAAAAAAATCTCAGGATAAACTAAATGAATGAAATACTAAAATAAAATTTAAATTATAAGTTATCTTACAAAAGTACTTTATTAATCAACCACATGAGAAATTCAGTGGCACATAGCTAAGCCTGCAAAAACACAAACATTTGAAGCAATAGTAACTTTTTCAAGTGAATATGTGAAGTAATAAAGTATTTTTCACTTTGATTATAAATTTCTCAAACCGAACATTTCATTCAAGTAATTTTTCTAATAATAAAATATTTTGGACTTGAAGGGAAGATTTCCTCCTGTAACATTGTAGGCAGCATTAAATTTGGCATCGTCTGATGATTTGTTTGTCAATTACTGATTTTGAGAGGATAGAACAGAGAAAGAGTGTGGAAATAAAATGTTTTTTTTTCATTCTTCATTCTGTTTTGTGTTTTTTTATCCAGAACTGGGAAACACATGAATTCCTCACATTTCCAGACTGAAGAGGCCTTGAAGTAAAAACCTTCAGATAAACATCTCACTGCAGATACAAACTGCACCAGTAGGGGGCAGACTTTCACCTTTTGGATTAAAATCAGTTTATAAAATCAAGAGACAGAATTAAAGTAATTATTATAGCTTATTATTAGAAAGTGGTATATAACATAAAATAAAGCACATTAAGTAATTTTGGGGAATAATTTAAAATATGGACACAAAAACTGAACCATGAAAAGTGGAGACTGAAACAGTTGCATGTTGACTGCAAGAAATGCTTCACATTAGTTTCCGTCTTCATCTTTGAAAATCTGAGATATAAACTTTTGAAACATAAACGTTCAAAGTAGATAAGATAAATATGCAGACTTTAATTAAACCAGTAGCATGACTGGAAGGACTGAAGCTGGAAAGTTTTCCTCAGAGGAGAATAAATGAGGAATCCACATGGAAAAGCTCAGCTGCAGATAAGCAACATGCTGGGGATACAAACTTCAAAGAATTAAACTTTTTTCCCTTTTTCCACAGTTCTGCACTCAAAAAACAAAGCAATTCCCATCTGGTGCACAACTTCAGGTCAGTTTGTTTAGAGCCCAAAAGCTTTTATGCAAAGATGAAAATTGTGAAGTGCACATATTGCACTGGAACTAACGATTACTGTAGTAATCAGTTATTCTCATGATTAATTGATTCATCTGATTACAAATTGCCACATTCTCCAGCAGTTTGTTTTAACAACTTAAGCCTTTTTAAATAAAATTCTAGAAAACCATTAAAAATGCAAATAAAGAATTAAATTTATTTTGTTAAATAAGAAAAAAAAAGTCAAATAAATGCAAAAATGTAGCTTAAAGTCACCTTAAAAACTCAGCTGTTTCTGCTCGACTTGCCAATACAATGAGAGGCTAATCTGTTGATCGATTATTAATAATTGGGGTTTTTGGCACTTCAGTAGTTCTGAGTTAATATGTTAGAGACAAAGGTGTTTTCCGCCCCATATTAAATGCTAATTGCACATATTTCTGTACAGTTTCAGCTTACTTAATCCTTTAATTGTTTTGTTAATGTTTTTTTTCTAAGTCAGTATTCTCCATGTATTAAGCTAGTTGATTATTTCAGTAATCACTTAATCACGATTAATCATTACAGCTCCAATATTCAGTATTTACTTTTAGCAGCTACTCAAACCTTCAAAAACATAAAAGTCCTGGGCGGGGAATCCTAATCCTAATCTCAAACCGAGAGAAAACAGGACAGAGTTCTGGTTTGTTTCGTTATGGAGGAACGGACAGATTACTGGAGAGGAGGAGAGAGGGGAACGCCCAGGGTGAGCGGAGAGGAAGAACCTGTTGGGTCAGAGTGACGCAGAGCCGCTGCTTACCCAGATATCAGCCTTAGTGGTGATGGCTTTCCCTGCGTACAAGTTAATCATCTCTGGGGCCCGATATGAGAGGGTCGTGTACCTGCAAGACAACAACAGGAAACCGTCAGAAACGGGTCAAAGGTCAGACTACAAAGATTTGGCTTGTTTTCCAACTTCATGTTGGGAAATATTTGTTTTAAAGTGAGAAAAAAATAAAAATTTTGTTTAGTATTTCATAACTTTTCTTTGGTAGGAATGTGATGGGAAAAAAAGTTTTAGCTACTCTTTAAAATGGTAGAGTAAAAAACACATTCAGGCTGTCTGTGCTGAAGCCAGGAAATCGCATCAAAACAATACAATGCTCCAAAATTCTCAGCTTAAAGTTAAGCAGATGGTATATCCTGTTGCAAGATCTGTGATGCTGTGGGCCTGTTTATCTTCCCAAAGTTCACAATGCTATGAAAGATCAGGAAAATAGAGTTCATCTGGGGGATAGTGATCCAAAACATACAGCATAGACAAAACAGAAACGGTTTATGAAAAAACAAAGTTAGAGAAGAAAAACTGTAATTTCTCAGTCACTTATCGTGTCCAAACATATGTACTTACATTTAATTGCTTCATTTTTCTGTGAGAAATTGTGCTACTAAACAAACCGGTTCCAGTTCATTGATCAGTTCTAGATTTTAAATTCAAAGAACCTCTTTTGCACTTCGTCTGGTGAAGATCGACTGCATTTCTGTAGGATGTGGTGATGATCTGGTCTGATTATCGAGCTGAAAAACCTTCTGATGCAGTTAGACGGACATCAGAGCTGTGAAACTGAACCGTTCTGTCCGTACTGAAACAAATATCCTGCTACAAGACTGCGGCTGAAACCAGATGTTTACATGTATATAAATAAAAAACACATGGTTTATTTCACAAAGCTGCAATGGAAACATTTTCTTTGCATCAGCAACTGGATGTTACTACTGTCGGAAACCACAAGACGACGGTGACAGGAAGTAGTTGGAGGATGTTTTTAAGGACTTCACGTTAATTTTTTTCATGTGATTTTAATTTCTTATTTATTGGGAATACCATAATTACAAAATTAGGTTTTCTTACATTAGCAGAAAGTTGACAAAGTTTTGAAAATGCAACTTGTGACTCCAATGTGTTCACCCACTCTGGATTTACCTTTATGCATCACATAGAAAAATGCTTTCTTTTAACATTAATGATGCTGAAAGCAAAGTTGCAGGTAGAGATGCAGAGATTTAAAGAGATGAGTCACTTTAAATCTAATAAATCAAAAATCTAACAGAATAAATCAAAGTGTTTCCTGAGTCAGGGCAGCCAGTTTCTTCTGACTGATCTGATGCAGACGGCAGGTTTACACACAGCCATAAATCGCTGATAAGCGCCACACGTTGCACTTTATTCCAGTTGTAAATGTGGGAAAGTTAACAGGCCAGAGCTGACGGAGCAATCAGAGATTTTACTCTGTAAATATAAAACTCACAAAGGAGAGCAGCAGAGAAAGTCTGCAGCAGTGACCGCCTGATAAACCACCATTTACAAAGGGTCAATAAAGTCGCGTTTGCCGCCGCAGGATTGATAGGGGAGTAACTGTGATGCTGCTGAGATCTGCTCCCCGAGTGAAAAACTTACATTTTGTCAATAATTCAGTTCAGTAAGTGACCTGTATATGTTTATTTCACACAAAGTGACAAATTTGAGTCATTTATTTCTGCTAATCTCCAGGATTATGGCTCACAGCTGAGAAAAACAGAGGAAGAGTGTGTGAATGTACTGCAGGGGACATTCAGTTGTTCCCTTCTTATTGTGAAATAAATCAAATACAGCTGATGAGATTAAGAGAACAATCAGAAACAAAACAAAATGTGTGTTCTTTTCACTGCAAAGACAAGAAAAAAAGGCGCTTGTTTCAAGTAAATAATTACTTGTTGCATTGGCAGATAAATTAATATATAACGTGGGAAAAATGTTAATTTATAAGTCAAATAATCTGCCAGTTTTTCATCACTATTAAGAAACAACTGACTTAAAACAAGCTGCTACATCCTAGTTTGGTCTTACTTCAAGTGTATCAAGATAATTGTACTAGAAACTGGACCAAAGATACTTGGCAGGATTTTGTGTTTTTGCAGTGTGTGAAGCTACGACGCTCGGTAGCTGCAGTCCACTCCTTGTGAATCTCAAACTTTTCTTGTTCACCGTTTTCTGCCACACTTTTTCCTTCTACTCAACTTCCCATTAACATCCTGCTTCTTAAGCAATGACCTCAATCATTGTTGAGCGAATTTTATTCAAATATTCTCAGAAACTGAACTAAATGAGCCATAATCAACAAAAACACTTTACATTTATCACTTTGTGTTAGTTTTTTCAATTAAATGACTGAAATAAAGTAGCTTTTAATGATATTCAGGTGCACTGAGATGAACCATGAAGGAACATTTCCTTGGTAATGAAAGCGTAGCGTAGCGCTGGTAGCTTACTTCTTTATCTCATCCTCCACAGCCGTCACTCCGTCTTTCAGTGGCAGCAGCACCTTGTGAGTGGAGCTGCCGAAGTCACATAGGACGTAGTTTCCCTGGTCGTTCAGAAGGATGTTTTCAACCTGATGAAACAGACAAAACCTTAGAAATGCCAAAACTCTTGTTCTGCAGCGTTAACACAGGGTTCATCTTGAGAAAAAAAAACTATAAAAAAGAACTAAAGAAAACAGTTTCAATTCATTATTTTATAATGTTTATTACAAAAATACAACAAAACTTTATATTTTGGAAGGTCTCTCTTACACACCCAATAAACCTGCTTGGTCCCAGAAAGTTACAAAAAAATATAATACTCGAGTAGACTTTTTACCAAATACTGTTTTTTTTACTCTTATTGAGTGATTTCTTGGACAGCTACTTTTTACTTTTACTCAAGTAAAAATATGTTGAAGTCAGCTTTTAGTTTCGATGCAGCAAATCAAACAAAACATCAGATGAAAGAAAATCACTAGAAAAAAAAACATTTTTTGTGTTTAAAATAATGGAAAAAAGGGGAAAAATAAAACTTAAACACCTTTAAGTGTGTAAATTAAAGGAGTTTAACTTAAACACCTTTCTATTTTTATAAGATAAAAGTCCAGTCCATATGTCTCCAAACCGAGCAGGAGCCCTGCTCACCAAACAATGCAACATTTTCCAGCACAACAGGAAGTCCCTGCTGTTTTTTGCATGTTGTAAATGCCGTTTCTGTTTGGTGCACAGATGTTTGTGAGAAAGTGTCGTCAAAGGTTAAGAGAAATAAACAAATGAAACGGAGGCACTTGGTTTGCAGTAGTTTTCTGAAACTCTTCCTAGACGACCCAACCCAACTGAGTGGAGAATTGATTACAAGAAAAATCAAACATGTTGGCATAGAAACCAGATGTTCAAAATATAAAACAAAAAGAGCGTCTAATGTTTGCATCTGTTGTCAGCTCGGAGTTAAGGATTTGTGATTTTTTTGCAGTCTCACTTCCCCTGGCGATGCGTGACTGGGCCTCCACGCTCTTTTGTGTCCCTGCAACGTTATGTAAGCTGTGTAGGCAGAGCAGATAGACGGCAGACAGAGGACAGGCCTCTGGAGCTGAAGGGACCGCACTGTTCAGAGGCCCGTCCAACTGGACGCAGCACAGCGGCCTACTGATGGGGAGAATTCAAA
This sequence comes from Poecilia mexicana, assembly GCF_051168715.1. Lineage (NCBI taxonomy): Eukaryota > Metazoa > Chordata > Actinopteri > Cyprinodontiformes > Poeciliidae > Poecilia > Poecilia mexicana. The sequence continues at coordinate 4,257,676 of NW_028263378.1, forward strand.
CCAGGGTGGGAAAGAACCACCAGACTCCAAGCATCAGCAGAACCGAGGTGAAAATGGCTCCCCGCCAAACTCCCAGCACAAAATCCACCCTATAAAAATTAAATCAGTCGACAGCTTTCCTCCGAGCGTAGCGCCCTGAATGTAAAAGGAAAAGCGGAACAATGAAGAAGGAGAAGTGAAGTTAAGGCGAGGCTGCTGATCAGGCAGGTTTAAATCTCCATGTTTTTGTTTCTCATGTATTTTATGCAAATGAAAATGGATGCAGCAAATGAACTGCAGTGTGTGAATGGGTTTAGTTTACGGATCTCACGATTAAAGGTGCATTCATTCCTTCTGGAGTCGTTTTCTCAGTCAAAATACAGACGAGAACTGAGCAATACAGCTTTAAAATAAATTAAAAATCTGACTTTTTTCATACAAGAACTGATTTTTCTTTTCTAAAAAAAATTTATTACAAATGACACTTATAAATATTTTCAAAAAGTGGCTTTCATTTCACATCTTCTGAGTTGCACAGCAGGTCTGACATGAGCAGCTCAGTTCGTCTGGTTCTTTCTTTGGAACAGACACAGTTTGCAAGGTTGTTTCAAAGTCCTGATGATCTGATGTGTTCAACGATTAATTACATCTGTTAATTATTACGCATCTGTGAAGCCTTTGCAGTATAACTGCACATGATGTTCAACATTGCACATTTCGTATTTTTGGTGTTCTCATAAAATTCCAACTTTATTCCTATAATATCATGACTTCATACATGTAATAACTTGACTATTATCCTAATAAAAAAACAATTCCTGGCTCTAATACTCCGATATAAAGTTGACCTGAATTCAAAGTCCAACTAATTCAAAGTTGTAGAACAGCTTGTCAAACAAGATGGCCGCCCTCAGCAACACGTTTTCATAACCACCAACAAGCTTCTGTATAACCTTGGTTGGATATTCAACCACTGAACTTGTCAGAATTAGAAAATTCCCAACTTTTTTCGACTGTGTTGGACTCCAAGGAAGCGGAGGAAAAACAGAACCTGGACAGAAACGGACTCTCTCCTCACCTTAAGGTCTCTGTGAATGATGGGAGTCTTGCATTGATGAAGGCGAGCCACAGCTTCACAGGTGTCGCAGAAGATGTGGAGGACCTCCGCCTCACTGAAGCCCACGTTTAACCGCTGATTCATCTGCTTCACCACCTGACCCGCTGCAAAAAAACACAGTTTCAACACAATCTACCCATTTATAATAACAGTTAACTCAATATTTACATGCATTAGGGCTGGACAGTTAATCAATAACTATACATATCAATAGATAATACATCTGATAGAATATCCAATCATTTGTAACTAAGATGGAGGTTTATTTTGATTTTATACTTCCAGAAGGTTTCGGTACCTTTGCAGTACTCCATGAGAATCAGAACCTCCCACACGCTGTCGGAAACGAAGCTGATTGTCGAGTCCAGGTAGCGGACGATGTTCTTGTGGCCCGACAGCTCCTTCTACAGACGGGAAAAAGAAAACACAGAGTTCAGGATGGAAGCAAGATCATATTTACCAAAATATATTAAAAGTTCTTCTAAAGTGTAAAAATATATTAATGTAAAAATAAACACTTTTCCAGGGTTCTTCTTTCCTTTCGCAGACAATTTAAAGTGCAAATTAATTCAATGGAGATAAATTTACAAAAATCAGACTAAATCATTAAGGAATGCTATGAAGAATATCATTTTTGAGGTTGGAGGAATATTTTTATTTGATTTTTTTGTTGTTTTTTTTGACAAGGATAAAGTTGGGCGATTTTATCGATTAATCAAATTTTTGAAGATTTAATTTGGGTAAATCTGGACTTTTCTTCACCACTACACTCCTTGGGTTTCCATAATTCAGAGTGAGGTTAGCATACCCGAGGCGGCCATCTTGTTTGGCAACTTCTATTTATTTGGACTTTGAATTCAGGTGAATCCTATGACAAAACATTAGGGCTGGACTAAGATTTATTATTTATTTTAATTATGAGAATAAAGTCATAACTACAAGAATGCAATTGAAATTATAGAATAAAGTTTTAATATTACCAGAATAAAGTTGTAATAATATGAGAAGTACTAATTCTATGAGAACTCCTACATGAGTGAAGGAGGAAATACTTAAATACATAAGGAAATACTTCATATTTTAACACATCAGCATCAAATTAACAACTTGGATCCCAGAATAAATCAGAATTCTTACAGTAACAAATTCATCATGGTAAACGGTACAATAAATGCTCAGCCCTGACTCTCAACATTTATCTTAAAAATACAAAAACTCTCCTTCAGCTCCCCTCCTCTGTCATCGTTCGTCATTAATCTGCAGATTTCACTTTATTTACTCGACTCTTTACAGTGATGCTGTTTGTCGGTAGTTAAAGAGCCAGCATGACAAATAAGTGCGGCGTGTTGTGGAAACCAACACACCTAAGGCAATGTCCCAACAGGCCTGAGCTGTGTCGACGTTTAAGGTCAGCTGTGTGTGTGTGTGTGTGTGTGTGTGTGTGTGTGTGTGTGTGTGTGTGTGTGTGTGTGTGTGTGTGTGTGTAACATGTTGTTCCAGATGATGAGACAGCAAACAGACTCACTAAGCAGGCTGGATGGCTCAGATCGAGCTCCTCTGGGTCAAACGCTCATAACAACGGTCAGTCAGCCTCAAAGTATCAGAAATATTAAAAATACGACCGTTTTAGTGCCGAAAACAGTCTGAGTATCCCAAAGTAATCATGCGTGACGCATCAGAGTCATTTGTAGATCGACCAGGTGCATTAATCCCATGTCCGCCTGCGCTCAGCTAAAAGCCTTTCGCTCTCACCAGACTGGAAATGCTGGAAACCAAACGGGGACGGAGACATTTAGATGCAACCTGATTCATGATGTAATGTTTCACTGTGAGCCACGAAGGTTTGTGCTTCTCCAGGAGCAAAATCTGTTAAATCCCAGAAAACTGGTGGAAGTTATACTTTCAGATTACACACTTACCAAGCATCTTCTACTGTGAATATCTTGGAATAAGACAAAAGTAACTTAAGAAAAACTTTTTCAGCAAGACATAAAAATCAATAATGCTTAAAATCTGCCAATGGAAGTAATAATGATCAATTTTCAAGAATTCTTGACTTGAAACAAACTCACAACTTGCTGAAATGTTACTTGAGAGTTAGTACTGTCTTGTTTCGAGTGCACCAAGACACCTGAACTAGGTAACAGACATTAATAGTTGACAGGATTTTGTGTTTTTGCACTGCAAGCCTTGTAAATGTCTAACTGTTCAGTTAAACAGAAAACTTCTCACCATGATGGTGATCTCTCTCTTGTAGATATTCAGGTCCGGCACGTTGTTCACGTACATCCTTTTGAGAGCACAGCGGACGCCGCTGTGTGTCCGAGCCAGGAACACCACCGAGAAGCCCCCTGGAAAAGAAAGTAGAAACGAAACTAATTAAAGCAAATTACCACATTTAACCAGTTTAATGGTGATGAGCAGGAAGAAACAACTCCTTTAACTTGTTAAAAATAAAGACAAATCTACTACATAACATGCAGTTGTTAAGGTCGAAGTTAGGGAAGCATCGTATGAGCGTGGATTTTCTTTTCCTGGTAGTATTTTGGGTTCCCAGTAGAAACACGAGGATATTTTGTAAACACTAAGAAAATATTACTCTATATAGCAAAAGGCTAACTATGCTAAAGTTGCAGAAATCTGAAGTAGCAAAATGTGTCACACCTCAACTGAACCATTTAAAATGGGTCAGATTAATGAAGCACAGTCAGTGTTAAAAAGTTTCTATTAATAAGTTAAGGGTGTTTTCACACCAGCTATGTTCAGTCCACTTTAATAAAACCCCAGTTCGTTTGGGGATGTGTGAATGTGTAATCAAACTCTGATGCAGACTAAAAACTGGTCTGCCTAAAAAAAACTACATTTCAGTTTGGTTCAAATGTATATATGAACGCATGATTTTAGACTGGGGATCGCTCCAAAATCAGGAAGTGGACTGGAGCGCAGAGCATTGTGGGTAAATAAAACCAAAACAAATGTAACAGAAATGACTTGTCATCTTTTATCAAAGATAAAAGAGAAATCCTACAACTAAACTCTGATGCAATTCTATTTTGTTTACATTTCTTGAAGAAGGAAGTTGCACTCAGTGTCTCCTTCAGAGGATTTTGTGTTGTTCTCTCCAGTGGTTCCTGGTGCAGCGCCCCCACAGGCGAGGAGGGGAACAGGTTGCTCAAAGGGTTTGGTAGGTTTGACAAAGTGCAGCAGCTGAAAATGTAACAAATGTTGCAATTTTGATGCCCAACCAAACCCTCTCTACCAGACTACCAGGTGTGAAAACACTTTCAATATGTTTTAGGTTCTTCAGTAAAGGTCCATTTCATTGGTTGTTTTTTAGGACTTTGGTCTGGATCCGATTATCTCAAATACTTGGTCTGATGTCATTCTGAACAAAACAGAAGCTGTGATGTATGAAACTTTTATTCTGCAAACAAATCAAAAACGGTTTGAGTGATACTTTTCCCATAAACAACCTTAAAGTATTTAAATAAATTCAACACAAATTACAGTTTAAAAAACTGTTGGTGATCAGAGAACAAACATGAGTATTCCTGGTTTTCTCCTGCAGAGGATAGTGACGGGAGCTGGAGAGGTTCTGCAGTACAACATCGGGACTCCAGAGATCCAAAACACAACCAGACAGCTTTCTACCTCCAGCTATTCCAATGATCCTCAGACAATGTTTTATTGTTGCTTCTATTGTCCGTCTTATCAAAACTGAAATTAAAATTTATGTGGAAGCTCTCAACGCAGCTTTTACTGTGCCAACAAAACCGGATTTAGGTGTTCAGATTCAGCTCTGATTACCTTTACAGGTGTGCAGACTAAACGTTGGAGCACAGACTGCTCAGCTAATCTGCAGCGTATAAAACTGATAACAGGACCTATGGCAGGGACAAACAACTTCCTGAAAAAGGGGTGGACAAAAATGTGTCCAAGAAAAAATAATAAGTAAAAATCCATCCCAATTTTCTTGAATGTAGAAGAAAACCTGAGCTCACTGGGCTTGTTGGTTTCTATTGTAGGTGTAAAGTAAAAAAACAGGGGGAATAAATTGCTAGATTTTGATAGGGTTGAAACAATCAGATTAATTATGATCAATCAAAAATAATCATAAGTTAGTATTAGTTAATCATCAACTGGAGTAGACACTTAAGAGTGTTATGCTAAGAGAATAACGCACTCAGAGTAATAATTAACCCAAAATACATTTTACATTTAAAATAATAAAAGTCTGGTGTGCAAATGTTAATATAAAGCTCTCCAGTTAATATGAAAACCTCAACTTTAAAGGCATTTGTTTCAGAAAAAGTTACATTTAGAGAGCTTGTAAACATATTTTAAGAATTAATTTTAAAGTTTTTTTGCCTCAAGAGGACTTGGTAGCAGCAGCAGCAGTGAGGTGTGTTTATCTGCAACTAAACACACTGAGGCAAAGTGTTTGCTTGCATGTAGCTACAATAGTGAGTGAAACAGTAGCACACTTTATCAGATTAGGGATGCTGATGTTGTTCTGCAGCACAGAGCTGGCAGATAATGAGACAAGGATCAACGTTGCTCTGACGGGGCTGCAACAGAGAATAAGCAGCTCAGAGAAACCATCAGATACTTTAACTCCGATGCCTCGTATCTGTTCTCATTTGGCACCGGGAAGCATCACAGATGAAGAGCTGCATGAAAAGGTTGCAGAAATGAGAGCAAATCTGAGCTAATGCTTGGAAAACAATACTGCAGCTTGATTTTTCCAAGTTTCGACAAACGCAACGGGAATCTGTAGGTGCAGAAAACTTGTATAAGCCGAACGTTGAGAACCTGCTGGTAGAAGCTCATTGATTTACTTTGTGTTCCCGGGATTGCTTAGTGGTAAATTAAATGGCTAAATCTAGCTTTAATAGATTTTCTGACAACACTGTTGAGTACAGCGCCGTTTAAAAACTTCAATCTAATGACATTGTCTTACCTTCTTTCCCGAATAACAAAACATGACTCGTTTCCTTCTTTTTGTCAAAATTCATGTTTACATTCAGTCATAAAAATCCTAATAAAGCTTCTCAGGTTTTACCTGGATGGATTAAAAACCATCAGGTCAGAACCAGGGTGGATTAACACACTAAAAAAACATTTAAGTAAACCACCATTTAACATTTTATTGCTTAAAATGTGATTATTAAATCTCCATTTTCGTTTCAGTTGATGCGTGAGAATGATTAAATCGAACTAGTGCTGCGACAAAAATATTTTACTAAATCGATTATTCTGATCATTAATCTTAAAAATAAAGTACATTCTGCAGATTTTTCATTTAACCTTTTTTATATTTGAAATACATTAAAAATTGCAACCAATTACTTTTTTAAAATAACAAAATAGACATTTTAGTGCCTAAAATACATTAGCAGCATGTTCTGAGCATGTTGTCCTTTCAAAAATACCTGACTATAGTGCTAAAAAAATTAATCTTTAAGGGAAAAACTACAGACAGCAAGATATTTGAGGTGAAATGAAAAGTGTCTAATTGAAAAGCTGGTAAACATGATAAAGGTGAAAACAACCAGAAATTTTAACATTTCATCCCCTGTTCTCCCTCCAAGCTCAAACTACGTGATCATGATTCACCTGAATCAAAGCTTTGTGCGCTTCCTTGACAGAGACGTCGGTTCCAGATGTAGTAAACCAACGTTGGAGTAGAATGGAGACAAGATGTGGTGGCTGATGGATGTGATGGATTTTATAAGGCAAAATCCATTTAGCTGGGTGGAGAGCCAGGAAGCAGAAAGCAGACGACTGAGGTTGTAATGACCAGATGTAGGGGGCGCTCTAATCCTCACTGAAATCTGCACAATTTAAAGGTGTCCTCAGAGCAAAATGATCAATAAACAGAGATTTAACCCAACCTGACAATTGGCTAATATAATTAGCATCAGATGGGATTTACAGCACATCCAAAGGTTGGATCCAACAAAAAGTAAAGAACCTAGAACCATAAACTGAGCATAAACAGCTTCAGTTTTACAATATAAACTCTCCTGGCGTTGAAATATTTTTCCCATTGAAGTTCTAACTTTTAAGGCCATACTATAATCAAAATATCCAAGATAATACTTTGTAAAGCGACAATTTGACAAATGAAGGCCATGGCCTCAGCAGAAAACATCACCAGACGTTTTATCTTTTGGATCCATACTTTGCTCCCTTTCTCACCCTTCTTCCACAATGACAGCTTTATTAAAATAAAATTGTACAATAGGCAAGACTGGCACTTGTTCAGCTTAATGCCACGACCAAATTTAAGACCTAGGATTAAAGTATTTAAAGCCAAATTGCAGGTTTTTTTTAATGAATTTAAGACACTTGAAGGCCTTCATTTTAGATGCATGAGACATTAATGATGTATGGATATCCAGAATAGGTCAGGCTGGTGCTTGACCACCATGTTTAAAATCTATTAAACCTCAGACTCCAGAGTTTGTGTTGCACCAAAAGCTGCTCATAGATCAGTGCTAAGTAGAAGCAGCGTCAACAGTTTTCAGAGGAGCTTTAGTCACTCCAGGGGATAAAAACTAACATTTCTGGGGTCTGTTTGTGGCTCTTAGCCACAGCTTTGTGTTTCCCACACTAAATATGACTCTGCAATCTTAACCCAAGTAGCACCAAACATTTGCTTGCACATAGTCTCTTACAACAGAAGTAAGCTAGTGGAGAAGATGAACATTGTCCTACCAACCAGTGATAAATTGACATTTAATGATAAATGCAAAACACAAAGCTATCTAGCAAGGGTATACTAGCAGCTTGTTGCCCGTAGCCTCAACCACCAAGTCACAGAACGCATTGAAGTCGTCTTTGAAAAACTCAAACTTTTACCTGACAGAACATTTCCAGAAGAAAAACCAACCTAGAATATTTAAGATTAATTAGTCCTGTCAAAATTTAAGACTTGCGATTAACATATTTAAGGCCAAATTTTAAAATGAATTTAAGACATTTTAAGGTCTTAATTTAAGACTTTTTAGCATATTAATTCGCAACAGAAGTGAGCCAAAAGCGAAGACGAACATTGTCCAAGCAACAGGCGAGAAATTTGCACTCAACTGTGATAGATGCAAAAATGCTACCTAGTTACCTGCCTCAACAACCACAAGTCACAGAATGTAATGAATTACATTTTTTAATGAATTTAAGATGTTTTAAAGCCTTATCTTTAGATATATAAATTTATGAATTGTAAAGGTAGTTTCACAGTTCTGTGCCTTTGCCTGTGACGTTATGACCTTCAGAAAGCAACCCACTCCACCATAATGCTGGTAGCCTATATTGCTTTTGTTTAGTTGAATTTACTGTAAAAATGGTCATAAGGTGCTGCACAGACAGACAAGGTTGCACATCAAACTTATCATTTTGTCACATACATTTTGATGAGGAAAGAAGACAATGAAAAACCAAAAAACAAGTCATGAGGGAGGACGTATGAGTCGGTTTCTAAGTTGGCCATTTCTACAAAAGTTGTAAATGGTTAAGAGCCCCAATAAGATGAGCTTGACTTGAATAAGTAGACGCCATGGCTGTTGTCAAAAACAACTTAGGAAAACAATCACAGCTTCTCCGTTCAATACACCGTTCTTCCCCTCCAAACCGTCATGGCAACTCGTGATTCATTTATTGCAAAGACTCAATAAATGAAGACCAACAGTTTAAAGAGCTCAGAAGCAGCTGTTCAATCTGGTCTAGTTTCAAGAAGAAGCCATCCACCAATGCAGCATGTTTCCCATCATGCAACACAAACTAACATATTGAAAGAATTTTGCTTCAGGACAGAAACCTGCAGATGGGGCCATCCAGGCAGACCGCTCCATGTCTACCAACTGGTTTGCTCTGCAGCTGACTGGGACCATATGCTGCAGGATCAGGTTCTCTCTAAATCACCACCCAGGGGCTTTTGTTGCCTCCCATGACTGTGCCAGCCACGGAAGCTGAGTGCATTATTCTCCTGAGTTGGTTTGGGTGGAATGAGTTGTTGTGGAGCGGGCTTTGTGCACTGCATACAAACTTCACGGACAAACAAGGGGCTTTGAAATGCAACAAAACATTTCTAGATGAACAGGAGGCTTAATTTGAAGGAAATGTGTTGCTTTTCAGACTTTTTTTTGGCCTGTTAAACAACTACCAAAGATGAGGAAAAAAGTAGCTCTGAAAAGGTAAATGGTCATCAAATTCCATATTTATATTTTTAAGTAATTTAATCTCGGGGAATAAACTTCACATTTAGCCCAGAACACTAACAAGTCTTTTCCTTTAAACACCTTACTAAACTCCAACAATAAAAATTATAATTACTTTTCAATATAAAAGAAATTCTTGAGCAAATTTAAAATCTTAAAAACACATATTGATCTCAGGTTAAGAGTTCAGTTTTTATTCTTTGATCTTTGCATACACAGCGAGGTTCAGTGCAACCAAATCTTTCGGCTAATGCATGACTGATAAGCATGTCTAACTTACTCAGCCACCATTAAGCCCAACTAACTGCTATTTCCCCTCTGCTGACTGGCTGCAGGGTGGACAGGATATGTAAAAACGCCGGCATGAGAGCTTGCTCAGCTGTTAGTGACAGTTGGGAGGAAATCCCCAAATCCATCAGGCCAAGATAGGGAAGGGACCGACGTTTCAGCATGGTGACAAGTTGGCTTCTTTTCTTTTTTAAACCAACCACAAGTGAATGTCAAGAATTTTGGACTCCGACATCATTGATAAGCATGAAAAACGAGGACTATCAGCTAACACAAAGCGCAGCTTTACATGAAACGGTTCCTCTGGACAGCTTTTGATAAATGACGGGGAGGAGGAAACTAAAAACGAAGCCTCATGCCTCTGGGAAGATAAATCTACAGGGATAAGTTTGTGGTTTCTGCACAGCCGCAAGAAGCAGATGTTCTTTTGAAGCGTGTCTTCATCCATGATGGCACCGATGACCCATCTTTCTAAAGCAAATCTCCCCCCCTTTGCATGAACATGAAGTAAGAAGGATTCTCCTACAGCTGTAGACTCTAATCTTCCTGAAGCCAACTTTTAGGAGAACAGAGCGAGTCTTTAGCCTCAAGGAGGCATTTCCTCCTTGAGGCCCCATCCTGGAACATAAACTCACAACACTTCCCTAACATTTGTTTAGGCAATTCTGCAACTACGGTGACAAATGCAATTAAAGTCACATGTGAATAAACTTGTACGCACGATTGTTGTAAACAACCAAATGGTCTGCAAAAGTTTGGAGACCAACTTTTCAACTCAAAAGTTGAGTTGGAGAATTGGCACACTATGGTCTCGCACAGTTGGAGACCATAGTGTGCGATGCTATGAGACCTCTAGTGGCGTCAACTGCCGTTTACAAATAATCGCGCTGCTGCTATGACTGACATGATGAGCAAAAAAAAAGTATTTCCATTGCACTTTTGCAAAATAACACTTCAATACAACTGAAAAACCACTTCATCCTAGCGCAAAAACTTTTTAATCCAAAAACAACTTTTTTTGAATTTGCTGTGTTTCCATTAAGTACTGGTGTCCCAATCTGATATCAATATTGGTCCCATATCAGCCAAAAATAAAAAGTATTTGAGTATATCGGCTTGCGTCTTTGATAGAAGCACTCCGCTCCAGCATTTCTATCCAGAAGACGCAAACCAATTGGTTAATATTAAATGGGTTAGTTGTTCTCATACCTATTGTTGTTGAATATTGTTCTCTGAGTATTATCACTTGATCAAACTTTTTCTAACATTCCACACTACAAAATAAGTAATCAAAGTACATCTGATTCCTGCCAATACTCAATATTGGTATCTCATCAGGACATTTTATCCCCACATGGCATCAGGAGATCCCACCATTAAGTGGATTTATTTTCAATTTGCACAATATTATGGTCAATGGAAATGTAGCTACTGAGTACCAGCAACTTCAGGGTTGTTCTCTTCCATGTAATCAGTAAAACTGGACTGCTTCGGATGATGAAAACCATCAGTCTGGTAAAGGAAGGAGTTGTGCTGAGCAGACGCATTTTCTCTGCCCTCTTCAACTTTAAATCTCTTGACTTCCTTTTCTCACTCAAAACAAGTTCAGAGGGATTTCCTTTATTTTTTTAAATCTTAAACACAGTAAATGTTTTCACCAGAAATCCCCCAGTCATCTTTGAAGACACCACAGTGAGTGCCGCAAGAAGAAATCATGTACAATGCATAAAAAACTACTTGTTGATCCCACTGAGGCTCATGAACCAGGGAGCAAATTTTATGACTCATGCTGCAACCATCCCATCCATTCTGCTTCTGCTTGTCCAAAATCAAGTGGTGGGGGTAACAGATGCAGAAGGGAATCCCAGTATCGCCTCCCCTCCTCGTTCTGAGGCAAGCAGCTCCTGGGAGTCTCCTAGTTGGACATTCCCAGAAAATCTCTGAAGGGAGTTGACCAGGGCATACCTCAACACTTAAACTGAATACTTTTGGGGCAGCTTTGCTGCTCAAAGTAACGCTGAGATCCTGTGGCAAAAATGCGTTTCAGTTGCTAAAATCTTGCATCTTATGGTGTCAGTCATGACTTGTATCACATGACCAAAGGTGAGGGTGGAATCAGAGAGAGTAAATGGAGAGTCGCAACTGCTGTTACAGTTATGATCACTATGGGCCACAGCCCACATTTTTCCTCCTCCACATTGTGAAACATGATGCCAGGACTTTTCTTTGACATAGATAAATGCATTTTGCACTAGAGGTGCAGAAAAACAGAACTTTTTGTATTTTATTTTATACAGAATCATAATTCCCAGTCCTGGGAATTCTGAATCAATTCAAAATGTCTGCTTGATTTTTTTTTGGTAAAAGTATATTTTGAATAATTCTTTGACTTTTTTATTCATTTAAGAAAAAGCCAGGAATCTGAGCTGACCCAATATTGGTAATTTAAGTTATGAAATTTTATCCACAAACTTGTTTTTGTTTAAATATAAACTGTTTAAATATAAACCGATACAGTATGGAACCTTTCAGTACATGTTTTACTTGTTTACATGGTTGTCTCCTGTGGTCACATAATTTAAACAGAATCAACAGATTGAATAGAAAAATTTGTTAAATTGAATAGTGACCCTAAAAATCTAACCGTATCGCTAAACACTGATTAGCATCTCCATTTTGCTTTGAAAACATAGTCTGAATAATCCAGCTTACTTTCATCTCCCAGCAACCAGTTTTTATGCAGTTTGGAGGTGTGTGCACACTTCTCCCTGGTTTGGATATGCATGATGCTGTTTGGGCTCCATAGATACTGATCTCAAAGTACAAAGGGCTGGATCATAGTGTGTTGTATTTATGAGTGACATTCAATTATGATAGCATTGCTTAAAAAATGTTATATCAATTAGATTAACCCACATTTTCCAAACATTTTTCTTTGTTTACATTTGCTACTCAAGACTTAAGATTTGGGCATTGGTCCACCATTCTTGCTCCGCTGTAGCTGTATAGGAAACCTCTCTTACGATCCTGTTGATCATTTGCCACAAAATATTTGATGGTTCTCTGACTACACTCTAATATTTTAGCAAATTTAAAAGTGCTGCAGGCCTCTGATAAAACCTTTTTTTGTTGTTTTACTTTTCAGTCAGTTAAATCTCCTTTTTTGGCTCATTTTGTTAAAGAAATTGTCTCATGGTTATGCACACCTTGATACACTATTGACCTGCATAGCCCATCCATTACAATTGCACAGGTACAGATCACCTGCTATGCTTTAATCCAGCTTGGAGTTAGGAAACATGCCTGAAAATTATGATAAAGTGAACAAACTCACTTGCTTAATAATCCTGCAAACAGTCTGAGCCACAGTCCTTTTGTTTTCAGTTAACTTGAGCACAAAAATAACCACCTTCTCTTTTCCTTGTGAATTATTTGCATTGTCTTAAGAAAAACACAAACCTTTAGCTAATACTTAGGTCAATAACAGTCGACGTCTTAAACAAATCTAGGTAATATTTCCTGGTATTTTTTTCTGTCAGTGCCAGCTGCTCCTGTTAATTACTAATGACTTTTTGATCCTCCACACTTTATGAAATCCTCTTAGTTTCAGTAGAGCCAATGCAGAAGCGGCTTTTGTTCTCTGGCTGGCTTAATCACGATGTAAATAGAACTTCAGCAAGACTTTAGAAATCATGTAAAAAGAAAGCAGACTCAACATCAATCAGCAAAGCTAACGTTCTTAACCACAAACTTAAGAACCAACTTAACTGTTAATTATTCAGACTAGCCCTGTAAGCCATTCCAGGCTAACGAGAATCTATTAATACATCTTTATTTCTCTCAAGTCCTGAAAAGTTGCACAACAGCAACACTCCCACCTAAAAATAGATGCGCTGTGGTTTTCATCGAGCAGTCGAGACATTCAGCACCCGGTGTGCTTTCTCCTGATGCTCACCGGGTTTCATCCAGAACAAAAGTCTAAAATGTGACAGTTCTAGATAAGAAATATGTGGATTTTAAAAAAAAGAGCATCATCAAAGACACTTTGTTAAAGAAAAACCTAATTAATTTAGGCCACAGAGCTGAGATACTTGTTGCAGGTCAGATATTTATAAACCTTGGTGAAAAACTGCAAGTGCATGGAGGTGGCAGAGGCATGCTGCAAGTATCCTGGACTTGCATGATGGCTGTCGCAGTTTATAGTTCAAACAAAAACATCTAATTTCTGTTGTGACTATACAAAGCAACTTTTCCAACCCTAAAATAGCAAAGTCAGGAAGATTTTCTGACTCAACTGTGCAAAATCCATTAAATTAATGTTTTTATGGGTGACGGGGTTTGTTTTCTCCTTGTAAGGATATCCTGCAATCTTCAAAGCAGCTCTGATATTTAAAGTGTGCATAATAAAAATGATTTATCCCGCCTGTGCCTCGTTATTCTTTTCCACTAAATGAAATATTTCCACCGGCAAGCTCTTATCTCAGAGCAGGGCTGCTTCTCAAGGTTGCTTACGAATGTCATAGTTTATGGTGAACTACTGCAGATAATGAGACACGTTTGGAAGAAAAGTAATTTCTTGAATCTATGTAGATGGACAATAAATTCAAGTAGAGTTTTTAATTCTATAAGATTGTGTTTTATACTTATAATTTGAATATTTAACCTCATGAGATGCAATTTGTCATCTGTGACAAACTGAATGCTTAGTAAAACATCCAGAACCAGGCCAGTTTTCTGCATCTGCCTATACTTTATTTTCTTTTTTTTAAATCACTGCAATTCTGGAGACTCTTCCTCTTTTCTTCAGTAAACATAACCAGTTGCTTGGCTAGAGGAAACTACAAAAGACTTGCGTTTACACATCTGTCATCTAAACTTTAGTTCTCTATTCTCTTCTACCCCTTTCTGTAACTTTGGCTTACATAAAAGCCACAGAGTTTGACGGAAAGAATCCACATGTTTACCCCGACCGAGGCTCAGGTGAGCAGTGAAAAGCCCTCGGAAAGCCGGATAAACGGCTGTTCCAAACAGTTTCGGAGAAGCAGCTCCATAAAAGGCTGCATGAGGTGCAGTGACTGGACTTGTTTTTCATACTGGGATCAGTGAGCTGGAAGGTTCTGGTAATGAAACGTTTTTTTTTTGTTTTTTTAAATAAAAAGTCTACCCTCAACTTCAATTGTTACAACTAAACCAACAGAAAGGAGTGGCTCTGCTTTCAGAGACAAAATGTGACTGAGAAAGGCAACTGAAGTACAGCATTTCAGGTTTAATAAGCAAATTTAATAATAAGATTTAATGTGTTATATATTTTTATGGCACAAAAAGAGATATGGAGAAACATTCCTTAATGTGCACCCATTTGTTGCACTGATAACCGAATTAGAACCGAACCGATCAGGATTTTCCAGACAGATTTCTCTATTTTTAAAGTTTGAGAAGCCAATTCAAATTCTGACTGACTATTCTGAAGGACTACCAGCTGTTCAGAGATTGAAAAAAGCTGGATTTTCATTAATACAGCTAGAGGTTTACAGACTTATATTATTCTAGTTCATGCATCAAAAGTTTATTTCTAAACTTTGTTGGCAATAAAAATTGTACATGGTGCTTAAATTTGGTCTTTATGCACTAAAAGATGAACTTTTGGTGCATAAAAGTTGGTGTTTTATGTACTGAAAGTTGCATAAAAGATCAACTTTTTATGGCGATGTGTAAAAACAAAACTTCTATGTTGGATAAATGTAATGAATAGGATGTTTAAGGTTTTTCCTTACATCTAACCTTATCAGCGGTAAAATTGGCAGATTCTGAGACTTCTCAGTTTTGTTCCATTGTGTATTTTCCACATATAAGAAATTTCCAAACAATTGCTCATATGAATCCTTTGCAGAACAAATTTATCCAAATCCAAAGTTCCCTTTGCTCGTTATTCTCTGCCTGCGTTTCGCCTGGTCCTGTGGTCATTAAACTGGTCAAATGATGAAAACAGTTCCTTACTGTGAAAAACTGGAAAGCAATGTAAAACCAAATGTGCTAAAACTGCTTTTGGCGAATCACAAGACCAATAAATGTTCTTTTGTGTTTCCTTGTGTTGTAACGCTGATGTAACTGCCGATTCCAAATCTGGAATCAATAATTTAAAACAAACACTTCCAAAAAATAAACGTATAAATTACTGTGTCAAACAACATTTGGTTTCCCGTAATCGTCAGACCAGCACCGGTCAAAATAATTAATTTGCAGTTTCCTGGAGAGAGAAGGCAGAAACAGAAAGGCTGAATGAGCAAGCACAAAGGCAGCGATGCCATCATGGGACCATGAGCTGCATCGCCGTACCACCACTCTCTGCAGGCTGCCGGGATAAGACAACACCGGGGCACAATGTGCCCATTCATCACACTGCAGCATGCCAATAAAACATGATGGCATTCTCCCTTCAGAGATTTAAAGAAGGACATTACTGTAAAAACAAACTCCTTATGTCATGAAAAATAAAAATAAGCACATAGAAAGGTGACACAAATCCCCCAAAAAACTGTTTTAAAATAAAAAGAATCAAATCAAATTTAATACGAAAACAAACACATAAAAACAGCTCAAATCAAGCCTATTTTTTCCAATAAATTGATTTTACCAAACAGTAAACCTCCACCCCATCAATTGTGCTTGTACAATTGAATTGTGCTTGTACAAAAGCACAATTCAAGTAACGTGAACCAGATCTACTTAATGTAAGAAGAAGCAAGAGAATCTTCAAAACACCACATTTACTAAATATACTTTAACAACCACTACAATGTAAATTTACAAAGCCAACAGCATTCTGGAAATACACAAGTAAAAACTACACACACGCAGACACACCTAAAAATCTGAGTGACACCCACCAAGATCACAAGTGGCCTAGGAGGAGGTGACGAAGCCATGTGTTGAACACAAGCAGCTGTTTGCATGGAAAAGTTTTACATTCGTCTTGTTTACATGATCTGTGGCTTCTCATCGTTCTCACTTTCAACACTGGAAATCTTACATAGCTGTTGCAACAAACAGGGCACTCATATCAGAGAGAAGGCATGTTTCAGATTAAAACATCTGCAGGTAATGCAGACTCATACCTGCATTGTTGTGGCAGAGGTAAGACTTAACCTGGAGCTAGGTTGTGGAATAAAGAATAGGTTTACTAATGTTTTCTACACATGATATGAAGTTAAAATAAACATGCAACCACAATTCTTAAAGTTGTTTTTAATTTTGGGTTTGAAGCTTTTTAGTGACACTAGGCAACTAAGCAATAGAGATGACGAATACTAGTATAAAGAAGCAATGACAACAATTTAGGTAATTGTAAAAACTGTAAATTCTATCCATGCATTCTTATTATGCAATTTTGAATCATTGAATTCCTGCAGATAGAAAGTAATGTAGAAATTATGATATACATAAGTACATACCTTAATCCGATGAGCAGGTATGGTACAAGAAAGAAATATTTCTGCATTTATCAGTAGTTGAAGTAATGCAAGATGAAAACTAATGGCTATTCAAAAACATCTGTTGTAGTTTAATTTGTAAAACTGATTTTATGTTGTAAAAGGAGCTCACAGGACTGTGCAGCAATGACGTTTTGCTGTATCTGAAACACTAGTGACGAAAAATGAATGGCTGTTCAAAAACATTTTCAGTCAATAAAGTTTTTTTTGTTGTTTTTTTTAGAAATAGCATCAATAAAATACTGAGATTGAAAAGTCTGTTTCAGTTCTTGAATGCCTAGTGACTGTAATTAGAATCACACTCAATTTACACTAATTGCAAATTATTTTGTACAATTGGATATAAATTCAGGTATTAAGGGGTTAAAAACATGCATGAGTTGTAGGTGAAAGGTCAACATGTTCAGTCTTATTGTTGCTCGCAGCTTTTTCAATTCACAACAAATGTCATCTCAAGGCACTTTATAAAAAATAATTTCAATTTAATCATACAACCAAATCATCCTAGTCATCACATAGAGAAATATGCTCAATCAATTACTCATAGATTAAAAGGCAACACTTCATTTGAAGGGGTGTGCATAAGACTGACATGACACTGTCATAAACATGACATAACATCTGTCATGAACATGAACGAGTCCTTATGAATGTCTATGACTGTTGTCATGAAGTGTCATTCGGTAAATAATGACACTTTTAATGCAAAGTTGCTCTAAAAGTTGCATTGACAGTCCATTAAAAATGCCAACGTCGCATTAAATTGTCATCATTTACAAAATCATGCAAAGTTGGCACTTTTAATGGACTTTTAAAGCTACTTTGCATTAAAAGTGTCATTATTTACCGAATGACACTTCATGACAACTGTCAGACATTCATAAGGACTCGTTCATGTTCATGACAGACGTAGTGTCATGTTTATGACAGTGTCATGTCAGTCTTATGCACACCCCTTCAAATAAAGTGTTACCATTAAAAAAAATAATTTTAGGCAGAAGGCAAATAAAGGTGCAAGAAAAAAAACAAACGAATGCAAAAGAAAATCTGCAGATGTGACCTTGTGAAGATGGAGGAAACCTCTGAACCAGAGCTGTAAATGAGCTTGTATAACTGCAACCACAGGAAGCGAAACCCCAGAGGCACAGCCTTCCTGCTCGTTTTAAAAGGCCCAGTGACGATGTACACCAAAAATTTACCAACGAATGCAAACAACTTCTTGACTTGTGACCACATTCGGAGATCGACTTGTATAACGGAGGCGGTGTGGTTTGAAAGTCATCAAATTAATGCTCAGGAAAGACTGATTAAATATTCTGTCAGTAGAAATAAGGCTGAAAACAGTCCATGTGGCACTAATTTAAATATTAATAAAAAGAAAATTCTGACAAATTAAGAAATGTCAATGATCCAAGACTTTGGGGGAAATCTTCTGTGGTCTGATGAGACAAAAGTGGAATTTTTTTGATGACTGAAAGCTCCTGAATGGAAACTGCAACTTTGTTGTCCACTGAGGAGGCTGCCTATAGAAAAGTGTGGCTCTCTCTCTGTCACCGTTTCATAAAAGCAAAACAGAAGCTTAGGGAACCCCCAAGTTTCCTCTGCCATTGTATGAAAGGTGTGTGCAAAAATGAGCGTTCCTGTGCCATCAGTTTGTGACCTACAAGCTTGAGTACCTTTCAGTTATGCAATAAGATAAAAATCTAAAGCACTCCAGCAAGTCCACCTCTGAATGGCTCAAAAGAAAGTTTTGGAGTGACCAAGTCAAAGTCCAGGCTAACATATGGTGCCGTTAAACAGGGTGTTCCAGTTGGAAAATCTCAAGTGTGGCTGAATTAAAAAGAGGAAAGTAATTGGGCCAAATGTCTGTGACTCCATGTCAGTTATCATAAACACATTTATAGCTGTAAAGGGTGGCAAAACCACTTATCAGCTTTAGAAGGCAATTACCGTATTTTCTGGACTATAAGTCACTTTTTTTCCACAGTTTGGGTTGTTCTGGGGGTTTTTTTTCCCCCATTCATGACACATTTTCTGACTTATGAATTGAATGTTAATTCAAATCCAGTTTGTCAAGAACCACGGATCAAACATTACCTTTCATCAAACTGGACGAGGTCTCTCTGCGGTTTGACAATTTCAATAAATTCAACTTGTATGTTTTTTAACTCTTCATGATGCATTTTGTGACTTATGCGACTTCTACTCCAGAGCGATTTATAGCCTGAACAATACGGTACTTTACCACACAGAGTCAGATTGGTATGGGATAGCTTTTTATCCCTAAATAAGCTTCTTTTTTTTTTTAAAAAATCAAAAAAATTAACTTAAGAAAATAGATTAGAGAAAATATTAAAGAAAAAAAAGAGTAACTTATTTGCTAGCTTAAAACAAAAGTGGAACAAATGGCAATATTCTTTACAAATCAGTCTTAAAAACATTCATTTAAACCAAACAAAAACATTGGATCTGGTAGCCATTTTTGAAACTCTTAAGACATTGTGTGATAAGAGTGAGCAAAGCAAGGGTGATGAGTCAACAGATGCTTCCTGTTCGTACATGTTGCCTCTGGGTCCCTCTTGACAGCAGCAGGAGCTGAAGAGGAACCTAAAGACTTAAGGAGGAGTTGGAGGGAAATGATAAACTTCTTACTCAGCATGAAAACAGACCAGCTCTGCAAATATGGTACAGAACAGAGGAGAACGTACTGGCCATAAAGCTTAGCTGTAAGGGAATCTCGCGCTTTTCATTAAACTGGTACAACTGCTGAATAAAAGTTGAAAGAGCAAGTAGAGAAAACATCACATGACTAATTCGGCCCCGAGACATAAATGGTCAAAGCAAACCGGCGGCTCACATGGTGGAACAGAATATTTTTCTTTTCTATACAGAATAATCGACTTCTTCATCTACATTGATAAAGCTCTCTGAATGTCCTCTACGTAAAGACAGGAAATAAAATGATGCAATCGGTACTTTCTGGCAAGGTTAAGTGAACAGAGATAAATTCAAGCATCGGTTTCATCGCACTATCAGACTGAGGAAGAGGAACGAAAGCATAGCGGTTCAGTCGATCTGAAGATAATTTCAAACCCATTAGAGGATGAGGAGTAGCTGGTGGAAGAGATTACACGTTCATCAAATACATCAGAAATCTTCATCTTAAAGGGGTTTTTACACCTGAGGTGTTTAGTCTGCTTAAAATGGATTCGCTTTGAGACAGTTTGGAGGAAATAGTCTCAGTACGGTTCTTAATGAACTGTAGAACGGTTTGTTCATGTTGTGAATGTGATCAGACCCCAATCCAACACAGCTTCCATCCATCCATCCATTTTCTTCCTCTTATCCGGGGTCAGGTCGCGGGGGCAGCAGCTTCAGAAAGGAGGCCCAGACTTCCCTCTCCCCAGCCTCTTCCAGTTCCTCCAGGTACCCCCAAGGCGTTCCCAGGCCAGCCGAGAGACATAGTCCCTCCAGCGTGTCCTGGGTCTTCCCCTCCTCCCGGTGGGACATGACCACCTCACCAGGGAGGCGTCGGGCATCTGGTGAGAACCAGATGCCCGAGCCACCTCAACTGGCTCCTCTTGATGTGAAGGAGCAGCGGCTCTACTCTGAGTCAATCCCAGATGACCGAGCTTCTCTCTCTAAGGGAGAGCCCAGCCACCCTATGGAGAAAACCCATTTCGGCCGCTTGTATCCGGGATCTCATTCTTTCAGTCATGACCCAAAGCTCATGACCATAGATGAGGGTGGTAACGTAGATTGACCGTTAAATCAAGAGTTTCGCTTTTTGATACAGCTGTCTCTTCACAGCTTCCAGGTGTTTGCTGCAAATTTGAGTGAAATGGCTTCCCGTAGTCAGGTCTGCGGTGCATTCTGGGATGCGGTGGAGTAAACAAACTAACTAAATAAGGCAGTACATCTTTTTGGTAAAGCATAAAACCGCGTGCAACTTTTAAAACATCTCAATCTGCCAAAATTTCCTTATAAACATTTTAATCCATTTAGAATAATTGAGCATATTGTACTGATTGATCAATAGGAATGCATGCGTGATTGAATGGAAATGATCTTGCCATGCCAAGGAACTTGAGACGACATTTGTTCTCAATTGATACAATTAAACTGAATTAAATTCAAAATCATACAGTGTACACAAATGATTGTCAGAAAAATACATTCTTCACGTTTTCTACCAGCTTTGACCTACCTGACCAATAAACACACCGGAAAAAGTTACAAGTTAAACGTATCAAGTGATTTGGACCAAATAAACAATCTATAAGAGTTAAAATCACCTTAAAGCGTCAGTATTCTATCGTTTGTTGTCACAGCAGACCAAAATCCATAAAAAAGACCAAACTTCATTGCCAATAAATACATTTCTAAACTAAAACACATCAAGTTTTGACAAAGCCAAAATGTTTAAATGTGGCAACAGTCAAAGGAGAAGAACTCATTTGTTTAATGATGACTCACTGGTGGTTTGTCAATGCGTAGCGAAAACGGTGCAGTTGATTACTTTAATCTCACTCCTCCATATTTACTTTCTTCAGAAACGTTATGACCACGTTTCTGAAAACAATATGCATGCTGTCCAATTAGGCATTGGCTGGTTTTGGTCTCTAAATGCAGTTGGCTGTCTTAAAGCAGCCAATTAAATTGTAAGCTGTTGGTAGATCTTGGAGATATAAAGACAAAAAACAATCCTGCACTTTGAAAGCATTTACAGAATAAAAAGAATCACCTATGTGCATACAGGGTAACTATTCCCATCATTTGTCTGTTTATTAGTTTTTATTCAATACTTTCCTTTGCAAAAATATTGAATACTACTACAGTTCACACACTAACAAATATAAATCCTAACTAAAATATTGATCTGTACGCTACAACTTGAACAATGAATTAGTGTTGCACAATATTGGAAAAATCTTACAATGGTGGTGATATTAAAAATATTATGACGACGATAACGGCTGCGATATCCATTTTCTTCTTTCCTCTCTCTCTCATCTGTACCCCCATTACTCTGTGGCTCTGTGCATTGTGGGTAATGTCATTTATGTCCTGTGTGAGTATCTGACACCATTAAACTGTCCAACTATTACATACGCATGGAAATCCAAGTTCATAACACTTGGAATATGTAGGCCAACAATTACTGCATTCCAAGCAAACCTGTGCAATGAGGATATATTTACAATATACTTTGCTTCCTTAATATTATGAAATATATGGGAGATGTTTAGCCCAAGTTTTAACATAATTTTTTTTTTAATTTTTCATCATCACATTGGCAGAAAATGTTGCACTAGCTGCCACTATTGTTTAAAAAAAATCCTCATTTGATTTCTTTATTTCATACTGAAAATTTTGAAAAGCTTCTTTTCAACTTTCAAAACCTTTTAATGAAACACTGCTTTCTTTGTTCACAACAAAGACATTTATACGACTTTTCTTCTAAAACTTTTATGCAAAAAGATGCTTTAGGTGCTGCAGAAAAATACAAGAAGAATTGGACTGAGAGAAGATTAAGCAGCAGCTCACACGATTTTTAGGGGCTACATGTAAAATCTAAACTTCCCAACTAATTTTTATTGGTGATGGAAAAGTTTTGTAAAAATGGCTAAACCATAGTTATATTTAGCTGCAGTGTGTAAATAACTACTTGATTTGCAGTGGTTATGGTCATTGTAGAGCTGAAACAATTCAACAAATGATTTAACAAAATACCAAATAAATCATTGGCGCAGATTTTGATTTGATGCTTTGTTTAGTCGGTATAAATGTACACTGCTCAGCAGTTTTGTGTGTTATGGCTGAGAGTTATAATGACTGTTTACTGATGAGGACAAGAACAGCAGAAAGTTCTGATAGGCCATTAAACAAATTGTATCTAATTCTTGAAACCACATTCCCCGTTTACAGAAACAGGCCCACTCTGTTCTGTATTCTCAGTAAATAGATTTGTACATCTAAAATTCCTTATAACTTGCATTATGTTCCTTTCAATCAAGATTTAAACACGCGATTCCAAATCCATGTGTCCACAGCCAACAGTCCAACATGTTTTAGATGTTTCCCTGTTTAAATCAGTGTGCCACCGACAGGCTTCTGTTGAACTTTATGACCTACAGGAGGCAATTCATTCATAACAATCCTGTGTGTTGTGCAGAAAACGAATGAAAACAAGCAGGGAGGTGTGCACTAAAGAATGGGTGCCCTGCCCTTTTTCTCACAATGTGAAAACCATTTTATGCTCCACTTGTGAATGACGTTTTCTCACTTTTACTCAAGATTTATTTCCAGGGATACTTTTTTTTGCTGTAGTTTCACCTCAAAATCTATGAAACTTCAATATATACTTAAAGATGTGTGACAAACTGAGCGGAGTGAGACATAATGAAGTAATCTATGACTAACTGACGCCCTGACAGCTAAGCATTTACCTTGAGAAAGACTGATGAGCAAAGGTCGTTGTGTAACCTTGTGTTACTGGCAGGCGAATAAAACCCAACGCAGCAGCCACTTCACATGACTATATGATCACACTGTCATGACTGCTTGCAGGAGGAACTGTGGTTTTTAATTTTTTTCCTCTCTTCTTCATTTGGAGTGAGATCAGGCTTGCAGGCTGAGATTACAGCGTGTTTACAGTGTTGTGCTGCAAGAGGAGACATGTTTATTGAATCTGATTTGTTGACTCGCCGTTCCTTTGTTTTTTACTCAGATTCAGCGTTATAATTTTAGGATTGACCTTTAAATGGTTAGGCCAGAGTAAAAAGAAGCATAAAATAGACTGAATCTTATTTTCAAGTGTTTTACTGCGTTTGTTCTCACCGTTCCAGTTACTCTGCTTTAGTGCAGCAACAAAGCAAAAGTACTTCCCACAACATAAAAACAATCATTTGGTACAACTGGTTTGAGTTTCCATCAGGGTCAGACGAGGCAGTTCTGCAACTCGACGTCTACTGAAACCCACAACGCCATAATCACTGAACCGTTTCAGAAACAGCTGTTTAGAAAAAAAAAAAGTTTGTCTCCTCACTTCCTTGTTTTCTTCCAGTCTAACTGAACCTAAAAGATATTTTCTCTTTTTTTCTTTTCCTGTAAGCGAACAGCAGCAGTTTTGCAGAGTCATGAGGAGCATGTTTACAACTTCAAGAAGAGCCTTGAAGAGCCGTAATGTGCAGACGCAGCTTGTTGCTCAACATTCGACCTGTCATCCGGGACACCAGCAGTTTTTGCAACCCAATTACATTCGCACACGTCAATTGCTGACGCTTCCCCTCAACGTTTTTACTTTATCTGAGAATATTTCTGAGACAACTGAAAACCAAGCAAGAATTTGGGGGAAAAACAAAATTTCTAGACATTCATCATGTCAAAACTCCTAACTTTTCCACATCTCCCTCCCAATTTTATCCCATCATTTTTAGGAATCCACTTTAGTTAAAAACATCCCCATAACCATCCCTGAAACACCTAAGAAATGGCAACAAGATGGAAATTAACAACGGCTTTAATATCAGCCCAACACCGATGTTAAAAAATGACCAGCATCAGCCAATCATTATATAGATGCCAATATATCGTGCTTCTCTAATTATTTTAGCCCATTTTGTCTAAATTAGGTCAAACCATTTCAGCCAAGCCTTCACATCGTTTTGTTATCCCAGTATTGGCAGGGTTCATCCTGGGTACCACAGTGGTTGTTAATTTGTCAAACTGATTTTTTTTTATATGTTAATGTCAGCAACCACCTTCTTTATTAGGTTAGGGATCGAGACTTTCTTGAGACTGAACATTTCTATACTCCCTTTTAAGCTCATAGTGACGAACAACATGACGGGACTGTCTGACTTCATTTTCAGGGATTGGTGCGAGATCCTGCTGTAAATCCTTTCCAAATAAAACTGTAGAGCAGAAACATGCCACAAAGTTTAGTTTTGCTAGGTTGCCATGCTATAAAAAGGGACCTCAGCCTAGAAAAGCATAATGACTGTTGATAAACAAGTTGGTAAATGATCACTCTCTAGTGGTGGTGGTGTTTTTAAATATGACTATTCATCAAAAAATGCACAAAAACAGAAAGACGGGGTTAAAATCTGTACACCGAGTTGTAGTATAAGAATTAAAATGTATCCTACACTTCAAAGCCAGACTTTACAAAATACCACTTTTTTTCCTCCATTTGTTTCACCATTTTATTGTACATCACTTAACTGAATAAAATGTACAACAAACCAAATATCCCAATTCGTACACATCACTAAGTGAGATCACAGAAGGCAGCTTATAAAGCAGGGTTTGGTCAAGTACAAATATTTGTTCTTAATTCACATTTGTCCTCCTGTGGTATTTTCTTATATTCTGTAAGAGTACAACCTAATCCTGGAGCCACATGTATGCGAACACAGATAGTTTTACAAATAATTAGCCCCCCGCTCCCAAAACAAACCCAACAACAACAAGCTGGTTTGTGAAGAGAAGCAGGAGTGTTTCATCAGCCAATACTGCCAAGAATGATCACCTGACAGACTTGCAGCAGGTCTGGTCAAACTAGTTAGCCCACCATGCCCCCATCTGCTGCACAGCCTGCTCTAGTCAACAACACCTGGGAAAAAGTTTGAAGTAGATTCTTTTAAAGTCTAAGCAGTAAAAATATCCCACAGTCTGTTAACTGGAATAAAAAATGAGATGCGTCGTTGAAAGACAGAATGTAATACAGAGTTTGACCAAAGTTGCTCATCTAGCATAGAGTTTACTCAAGCCAACACCTTGAACACCTTTGTGTCGATCCTAATTGTTTGCTCAGGTAATGTCAATCCTTACACCTCTGACATAAGCAAACCAGATATTCACGGAAGAAAATGTTGTTACAATTTACATTTTTCACATTTTTGTGAAACGCTGCCGTGTTGAACTTACACGGCAGCATTGTTGAAAGAGAAATGCGCCGTGGGCGATTTGCTTGAAGTAAATTTACTCTTCATTAAAGCTGGAGATTCACTGAGCTGCTTGTTTTTTTATACTTGTTTTCCACTTTTTCTTCCAAGAATTATAAAACTTGGTTTTTAATTTCCAACAGAAAAACATACAACATAGCCAACCACCCATAAAACACCTACAAAATGGCAAAGTTTTATAATATTATAGCATTAAAGTCATTTATGTTGTTTTACAACTGCCATTTTTTTTTTGTTGTTGAAAATTCTTTCAAGTGTATTTTTTAAAAAGGGGACGCTTCCCATTAATCAACATGTATATGTAAATGCATTAAATTATAGCCAAGTGGCTAGTTTCCACCACTAATCCCAAAGGCAGGTTGATGTATGTAATGTTTAATAAGAAAAAGTATCCACAGACTACTGCAAAACAGAAAAAGAAACTTCATGAACAAGAAAGGCAGGTGAATAAATGGTTTTTGCTATTTATAGTTGATGATGTTTAATAGAGTTAGCTACACTAAGCTAGACAAAATAGCCCTTAAACAAATCTACTGCATAGTTTCACATGTTAAATAGATCCATGTCCTTTATTTTGGTAAATAAAAGTTTTGCTAATCCAGGCCACCCTAAGCAAAAAAAATAAAAAAATAAAAATCTAGGGACGCCCCTGTTACTACCCCAATCTGGACGTAACATGTTGAATATACAGAGTTCATTGCTGTATGTTGACACAGCAGGACTGGACTGTTGTTACCCTGGGAGCAAATCCTCAAACTGCAGCAGCTGAAGCAGGATGCAAACCACAGCTGTATGTGGAAAAGTTGCAAGTTTTAATCCCTGCTGATGCAGTTAAATCTAGAGGAGCTTAGATTATCCAAAAATGTACTCAAGTAAGAGTACTTCTACTTCAACTTTGACTTAAATCAAGTCAAAAGTAGCTGTCCAAGAAGTTACTCAAAAGTTTTTTTAAAAAAAAGTATTTGGTAATTAAGTAACTAAGTAACCAAATGATCAATCATTAAATATTAAAAAATTAGATGAACTAAAATATAAAGTTAAATAAAACCTTTGGTATTTTATTGACCAAAACTGATAATATTTCACACAAGTAACAAAAAACAAAAAAATCAGGCGAAAGAAAAATGTTTCCAAAACAGTTTCTTTCAATAAAAAGAAAACTTATGAAACTTTAAGAAAAGCTGCAGGTGTGCGTCTGGTGAATTTTTACTCAAATAAGAGTAGCAGTACTATATGATAAAATTACTCAAAGGTGAAAAGTTCAGCGTAGTAAAAATACATTTAAATATCACTACTCCGACTTGAGTAAAACTTCTGGATTCTCTGCCCACTGAATGAAGAGCAAACATGTTTCAACCAAAAATTCACCACACCTGCAGTTTTTGTTAAAGTTTCAGAAGTTTTTATTGAAATAAACTGATTTGGAAACTTTTTTTTTTTGCCCGATTTTTTTGTTGTCACATATAAAAGATCATTTTCATCCTTAAATTCCCAAACTTCCACTTAACTGATATGGTAACCTTTAAATATTAAATGACTGATAGTTTGATCAGATACTCAGAACTTGATTTTCTGACTCGAGTAATTTCTTTGACGGTTCCTTTACTCGAGTAAAAATATGTATGTATGTTGTAGTGCTACTCTTACTTGAGGACAATTTCTGGATCCCACCTCTGAATGTAACTAGTTACGATCCAACTCTGGTTAAAATACAACAACCTGGATTTGAGGAGGAATGACCTCCTTAAGATCCATCTGAAGACACAATTTCGTGTTACTGGGACACAAACGGGCGTTTAGGGGAACACAGGACCGCTTTACTGGGGAGTGTAAACCAATTACACACACATCTGATCCATCTCTGAGGAGGAGGATCTTCACAGAACAAGATAAGGCGGGTGTGACCCAGAAATGGAGAACATACCTTCTGCAACGAGCTCCTCCACGGTGACCTGGTACCGGCCAACCGCGAACACTTTCCCGAAGTAGCTGCTGACCCCCGAGCTGGAGCTGGTACCGGACGCCCCTCCGAGCCCTCCGCTCTCGGACTTTGGCATTCTGGAAAACTTCTTCATCCTTCAATGTTCCTCGCCGCGACCTCTAATCGGCGGTGAATTAACCACGCAGTCCTTTTTAAAACTCGGTACCGTCCGACGTCCCCTATCTGTTTATCTGGACTCTTCTCCTCTCCTGCATGCTCCGCGTCCGGTACTTCGAGAGGGGATCCCGCAGTTAAAATAAAGCCGTCATATCATAGTGGCGTGTGGAGGGGAGAACCAGGTCGGCGTCCCGCGGCTCCTGACAGCAAAACCTGGGTTCGTTAGCTGGCTAGCATACATGTAGTGGGGACGCTCCTCCAGCACACACACAAAAAATAAACATAAAAGGAGGACGCGAACAACAAAGCGGTTGATTCTAGTGTGGATAACACCTCTTCCAGGAAATACACCCAGCCCCGACAGTCCTCTAAATGTAACCGCTGCGTCGTTGGCTCCACACGGACACCGAGAGGACTTCTTCACTTCATCCGCGGTCAGTTAGCTCGTTAGCCGCTGCGTCGCGACAGATGAGCCACCCCGAATTTTTTCTTTTTCTTTTTTACTTTTTAAACAGCAGCAACCTGCGATTGCAGTAACCGTCAGCTGCTTATCAGAAACCGTCCGTTTCGTTAAATGAATCCCCACGTCTCATTTTTGTTTCTTTTAGCTCCGCCAACGTTAAACTTCCCGTGATTCCCCCAACGGTAGGCTTTAAAATAAGTGGGTGGTTTGTTATTTACCCAATGAGTGTGACAACCAAACCTGGCGTAGCCCCGCCCACTTCTATTGTTATGATTGGTGTAAGTGGAGAGGTATGGAAGCCCCTCGATGCCAATAAGAAGTGGAAAAATAATGAATGAATTCAGGTTAAAAATTAAATGTCCATTTCTATTTTTGAAATTCTGAAATAAATCAATTAAACTGAATCTAATATGCACATAACAGGTTCTTTAAATACATATATAAATATAAAAATATATTATTTTTATGTATGTGTGTGTTTTGTAATAAAAATACATCTATTTCATAATAGACTATTTTATAAAGATCACTAGATAGCTACTCAGATTTTTAGTAAGGTATGAACTATAACCAGGATGTTCAAAATATGCTGTCTTCAACCATAAATAGAAATTAGGGACAACAGTTTGGTCACAGAGTGAATGATCTTACTCAATTCTTCACTGCTTCACACTTCACACACCCCTTTCAGTTAATCATTCAATTACAAAGAATGTCATGACTACCAGGTCTGTTGATTTTCTGTTACACTTTAGTGGTGAAATAGTTTCCACAGGGAAATATAATTTCAAACAAAAACAACCATAGTTCTTGTAGTGATGCTTGAATAAAAATGTATACAAGCATACAAATGCACCTTAATTCAAGCTGGGATGCTTTATATTCAACCTGTGGAAAAAAAAGAAGAGAGAATGATTTTTTTTTTCATTTTCAAATTGGAAAAGTGATATTAAAAAAATATTTCCCAGCTAATTACAAGAAAATCAAATAAAATATTGTACCTTCACTCTCATCCTGTTGTAGAAATTCAATGGAACTTACCTGAATCTGAATAATTTTATTTTTAACAACAAAAACTTTAAGAGCTTAATAATATATAAAGCAGGGGTCTCAAACTCCAGTCCTCAAGGGCTGCTGTCCTGCAGCTTTTAGATGTGCCACAGGTACAAAACACTTGAATGAAATAGCTTAATTACCTCCTCCTTGTGTAGATCTGTTCTCCAGATCCTTGCTAATGACCTAATTATTTTATTCAGGTGTGGTGCAGCAGAGGCACATCTAAAAGTTGCAGGACAGTGGCCCTCGAGGACTGGAGTTTGAGACCCCTGATATAAAGTTTTGTTGCTATTGTTCCCTAATATCTGTAAATTAGCAAGGTTGGATGACTTGCACCATCCATTCATTTACTGGGTCCTGTTGAGGTAATTAGTGGAGGGTCTTCTCACCAAATAGGTTGTATTGTTAAAGATAATCAGTGTTTTCTTCATAAAATCAGTTGGGAACTAGATGTGGTATTGGTTCTGGTATTCTATGGAAATATTTTAGTGGAAAACCTTACATTTGAGGGTAGAAGTGAGATATTTCCACTCCACTCCACTTGCAGGTTACTCCAAGTCACAAATGTTTTTTTAAATCTCTGTTTAGCTTTATGGCTATTTAACTGATATGTAGTATTTTTTTTAATGTTTTTATCTAAGTTCTTTTCAAAACTGATCTTTATTGCAGTTTTATTCCTCACTTCAATTTTAGTTTTGCCTAAATTTCACACTGATTTTAAAAGTGCTAAACTAATGAAGTTGATTCTCCCCTGAAATGTTTTCATATTTTTAATGTATTGTTCTTGGTAGCAATGGGCTTCCATACAGCACCCAGACAATACTCATCTCTGACTGGGTTGCAGCAGTGACATAAGCAGTTTGGTTGAAGGAGGCGAGCACAAAACAGGCTGGAAAGAATGCAGTGCACAGTGAAGTAATGAATCTTTCCAAACTCCCATCTGCATCTGTAACTAAAACAACAACAATCTTTTTAAGCTTTTCTAACTTCTGAAGTTTTATCTTGACACAAAGAGGTTAATAATCGTCCCCGATGGAACAAACAACAATGCAGTTTTTCACCAGACTGCCAATGAGGAAGTGGTGTGACAGCTGCCTTTCTCCATGAACAAAGGCATGCATGTGCAGCAATTTATCAGAAAACTCATCAATTTAAAAGCAACCTATAAAACATAACTGACAGTTTCCTATGATGTGAACACGTTAGCTGCTAGGAGAAGCAGAAAAAGTCCACAACTGTGTGGATAAGTGGGTGCGATTATCATATGTAGGTCATTGGTTATGGGGGTAGCACATGGCTAAGATGGGGATTACATAAGACATGAGGAGGAGTGGAGTGTGGTCACATGACTGCATAAACCCCCATGTCTGGACACATCCTGTTTCTGCAGGGAGGTGTGGAGGGGCATCTTCCCTCTCAGAAATGCTTACAGTTCTGTGGATAGCTATGGAGGAGTGTATGCTGCCACCTGCTGGTCTGATCTGCAACTTCAAGTAGAAAGCCTGACCCAATATCTCCCCTCTTGAAGAGAAGAGCAGCAGAAATCTGAATAATGGAGTTGTAATGAGTCATTTCTAGTGTTTGTACGTTTTTAAGGAGGGATAATTTTTTCCCAGAGGGATCTTTCAACCACAAAGCTTCCTTCCTTTCTAAATATCTATATAAAAGTCATAAAATAAAATATCCTATTGCAGGAGCTCTATCCTGTGGTTAATTTTAGTACATTTGTGGGGTTGAAAAAAGCAACTTAATCTTCTATACATACAGGCTGGAGCACACGGAGACATTTTTTGACTGTTCCTCTCCACGATCTCTCTAGATCTGGGGTGTCCAAAGGTTGGGCCAGGAGCCCCGTGGCCCTCGAAGGGATTTTGTGCGGCCCTGGACTACAACAGATTAACGGCAAACATTTGGTTTGCTAACTCCGCAAATTAATCTACCTTGTTTATTATTGAGCAGAGACAAATGAAATAAATACAATTAGGCTGTATTTGCAATTTTGACAACAAAAAAAAAAGAAAGAAAAAACATTTTTGCCCTCTCAAACTATTTCAACTTGATATTTTTAGGGCTGCTGCTCAGTTATTCCACTGATTATTCTGACAATTAATTGATTAATCAGATTTAAAAATTTACACATTCTGCAGATTTTTCATTTAACATTTAGGCTTATTTCATGCAATATTAGAGATACATGAGAAAATGCACATAAACAATTAATTCTTTTTTAAAATAAAAAATAAAACATTTGATTGCCTAAAATGCAACAACACAGAATTTCTTAGTGAACACTTGGTAATTTGTGGAAAAAGATGCATCTGCAGCTAAAAATACATATTTTTCTATTAATATTTGGACAGCAAAAGGCGCCCAAGATATTTTTTATATATAATTTTAACCAACTGAAGCTAAAACTGCCACTTCAGAGATTCAGGGTAGAACAAAACTTACATTTTACTGGGTTTAAATCAGGGGGGACATAATCCAAAATTATTCATACCGACCGGGAAAATACTGGGAAGTAAGAGGAAACTGAGATTCCTTTTGTTTTATTTCTTCTGCTGCAGTATTACTGCATGTCTACACAACAATGACATCACAAAACACAGATCACAGGAATGCAACAGTCTGCATCAAACTCGTCTCTTCTTCTATAATGACAGTTTGTAGGTTTTTACAAGAGGAAAAGAGAAACAAAAAAATAGATATGGGGAACAAATAAAAGCATCCATTTAATGAAAATATGACAGCAGTTTGAAGGCTCACAAATTATGTGCATCATAAAAATAAAAAATAAAGATTAAAAAAAATCAGCAAACGTAAATAAGCTTTCCATAACATACAAATTATACTAGGACTTTTATTTGATAGCTTGTCATTTTTGACCATTTCCCCAAGATATGACAAAGTAATTGAAGTTGACTTTAGTTAGCAGGAACAAACTCTACTATGTACTGAATACACGATCACTACCAGTGTAAAATAAAACAGAACCCTAACAGGTTCATAAAAAATAACTTACCACGTCAAGCTCATAAAAAACAAATAAATATAAATTAAATATAAAGACAATGCTAGAGTTCCAGCTCCCAGTTGTCAAACTCTACTTGGTCTTGCTTCATGAGCTTTTCCCAGTACAAATCCATCACAGCGTTTGGAATCATCTCCTCAGGGGTCACCAAATGGATGACACGAATTCTTCGTAAGAGCTGATATGGGTCCACTGATTCTGCAGAGAATTAAAACATAAAACTGTAAACGAAGTACAAAAGGTACCGAACAAGAAAGGCAGGTGATCGTTAGCATACAATTAGCTTACTGCACCTTATTTGGGGCTACTAAAGGGTTAATTTACTTCAATTAGATTGAATTAGGATGTTGAGTTTTTTTTTTTAATTAATTTTACAATTAGACATCTTTTTTATTTTTACACACTGTGTATAGCTTTTAGTTTCTTTATATTTTAAATCGCTTCTTCATTGTGAATTATTTATTGCTATGTCCTCTACTTGGTTCCATACACTTTTCCCCACATTACTCCTTCGTATTTTGTGCTATTTCAACCTTTCAACTTCCACCATATCCTGTTTATGCAGGACATTGCAGCTATGTCTGTTGGTAATGACATCTTTCTATGAGTTATTACATATTCAGCTTTTTCGATCATCTTGGGCTCCATTGAAGTGAATGGAACATCCAATAATTTCTGAAAAACTCGGCTAAAAACTGCACTCTTTCACAGTACTTGGAGCTACAAACTTCATTCAAACCTTAAAATGTAGTCACGTCCTTCAAGCATTTCTGTTTATTTCAGCTTTTTCATATTTCTATCTGGACTAATAGTTTGGCAATTTAGAGCGCGTTAAGAAAACTTTCAAAAAGAGATCTTGTTTGTTTATTTCTGCGTTTTCAGTTAATCAGAATAAAAGTTTGAGGTCAGTCAAAGAGGGGACTTTCATCTGGAAGTTGTTTCTGTGTTTAGACACGACCGACTCACCTGGACTCGGCTCCGGTTCAGTAGAATCATCTTTGTCGTCCTGAAGACGGATGTTGGACAGACTTTGTTTGGCCTCTGAGTTCAGCACGTAGTAAGACAAAGGTTTGTCTCTGAAAGTCACCTTCAAAACAGAGGAGGGAAAATCTCATGTTTGAGTCAATTACAACTAACCTCCAGGTTCCTTTCTTCACTACTAAACAATGTGTTCACCAACCTGTGAGCTTCAGCCTCTCAGTGCCAAAAATTATATATTAGATGGGAGCAGTAAATGTATGTAGCTTCCATGCAAACTCAATAAACAATTGATTTCTTAAAATATATTGTACCAAATATTGTGTCCAATCAGTTTGCAGCAATAGCAACCTGTGCTGAAGACTCCAGTTCAATATTTTGTGCATCTCTTGCTTTCATACATCTTGATTTGTTTTGGATAATTTGTGAAGTTTCGGCCACAAGCTTCCATTGATTTTACTGTGATTTTATGTAGCATGTATTTATCAATACAAAAGGTGTCTAATTAGAAAAACAACTTCACTTAAACTTAAACTCAAACGTTCCAAGAATCAGGGCTATTTTTCTGAAACCGGAAGGTGGCGTTTCAGTGATACGATGAAGACTAACCTTGTTCAGAGCGTACATGGAGCTGACAGGGATGTTATTACCCAGAATGGACTCCAGCCAGAACTCTGGAGCCCGATACGACTTCCCTTTGCTCATTATTACGCCACCAGAGAGAACCTGCGCAACATGCTGCTCACCCTGCAACAGAAATGAAGACATAACTCATTTATTAATCAACTAGCAATTATTTTTCCAAAGTAACTGATCAAATAATCATTTAATATTTAAAAAATATTAAATCCTAAATAGTTTTTCATATTTAATAAAACAAAAAAGCTTAATTTAAGAAAAGAAATATATATATATTGATTTTAAAAAATCAAAACATAAACTGAAAATAATTCATATAAATAACATAATTACAATATAAAATAGCAAAATGAGGCAAAAGAAAAATTTTCCCAAATCAGTTCTTTTAATAAAAAAACATGAAACTTTAACAAAAACTGCAGGTGTGTCTGTCTGGTGAAATTTAGGTTAAAACATGTTTGTTTTCCATTCAGTAGGTAGAGAGTCCAGAAATTTTACTCAAGTAAAAGTAAAAATACTTCATAATAAAATTACTCAAGTAAAAGTAAAAATACTCCTAGAAGTAATTTTTTCCAAAGATTTACTCAAGTAACTGTAGCTAAGTAATGTAAATTGTTACTGCCAAACTCTGATTGTCAATTACTTAGATTCATCACAATTAAGCACTTCAGCCCTAGTTAATAAGTAAATATTAAGAGATGAATGTCACCTTTAATGTCAGATGTAAATCGCTGCCCTTGGGCAACACGCCGCTCTGTACGAGATGACGCAGACCTCCACCATCATCGTTAGCCCCTCTTTGTATCAGCGCATTCTTTCCTTTCATCTTGGAGAAAAATTGCAAAGCGGCTCTGGTTTGTGGACCGTTTCTCCAGCTAACGGCTTCCTCACTCTGCAGGTCAGGGAGACTGAGAGCAGCAACGCTGACTTGACGATTCAAGGACTGAGCTGAAATTTTAGACTTTGCTGTAGTGAAAGTTGCTTCCAGTTGCATTTGTTTCTGGAGGAGTTGCACCAAATGTCTCTGATTTGAAGCCAGAGACAAGAACTGACTTTTCAGGACTCGATGGCTAAGATGGTGAGACACAACCCTGGAAAAAAAGAGATAATCATGCTGTTATTAGGAGGAATACATGTGCAAACAGATAACTGCACAAATAAGAATATTAAAAAAGAAAGATAATTCATTTATGGAAGAATAGTTACAAATTTTAGTAACAATGCAAAAAACAAGAAATTTTGGCACCACTGGCTTTCCATACAGGCTACCAAGAAGTGCTGGTTGAAACTACAAAAAACTAAATATATGTGTCTTTCTATTATGTGTACTAAAATATCTGGTTTCAACTATAAATAAGGCTTTTACTTAAGCATCGGACTCACTTTATTACCAAACTGCAAAATTTGAATATCAAGCACTTTCAAGGACTTTATACAGAAATCAAAGACTTTTCAAACCATGAAATTCAAGGATTTCAAGCACCAATACAAACTCTAATGAAAGTAGTGATCAGTTTTGAAATCTGGGTGTAGTGATGGACTCTGACCTGAACCTTCGGAGCCACATAAAGACAGTTACAAAGTTGGGCTTCTATCAGCTGAAGAACATTTCCAGGATTACAGGACTAATGTCTCAGTATTATCTAGAGAAACTCATCCATGCGTTTAGCTTTAGTCGCATTGATTACTGCAACAGCATCTTCATAGGTCTGACTAAAGAAATCAATCAGATCCAGAACGCTGCTGCTGCTGGAATTCTGACTAAAACCAGGAAGTTAAAGTACTTTACCCCAGTTCTAAAGTCCTTCACGGGCTCCCTGTAGCTCAGAGAACAGACTTTAAAATAATGTTGCTTATAAATCACTGAACGACTTAAAGATCTGCTGTTGTTGTATCAACCTTCCAGACCTCTCAGGCATTCTGGTTCTGCTCCTCATCTCCAGAACCAGAACCAAACATGGATAAGCAGAATTAGTATTTTTCTCAAATTAGAAGAGTAATTAAAAAGAGAAAGCCAATTTTGCAGTATTTGCCCATCCAATCTGAAAATGCTTTAGCTTAATCGATGATATTCCTGAACTGACCTGAATTTGTGGGTCAGATCATTCTTCTCCAAACGCTGCTTGGTGAGAACGTCCATCAGAACGTTTTGGGTCTGCAACAAAACTTCTTTGTATCTCCCTGAAAATCAGAACAACTGCTGGTATATTAGAGAGCATGTTAAAGGTGGTAATGTGAGATATTTTTTCTAAAACTGCTGATGAAAACTGAAACAGATCTCACCAACATCCTTAAGGTCTTTCAGAGGCCAAGTTGACATTTCTGCTTGTTTCCTGCTAGCATCCTCCAGAAGCGCTGAAACCGCCTCTGAACTGCTCTTAGCTGCTCTGAACTGAATGAAATCAAAGCAGAAGGTTTCAGTAAAATGATGCAGCATTTATCCAAGAATAGCCAAGTTTCCATTCACCATATAACAGCACAATTTGACATTCAATAATAAAGTCTCATAGTGGAAATAGTTTTGGTGCAAACCATGAAGAAGAAGACAAGAAGTGGTTGTAAGACGATGCAGTTTTTAATAATTTATCACATGAATAAGAGTGATTCACACGTGATTTTATTTGCATTTCTTATTTAACAGAAACACAACACATGCGAAATTATGTTTATCCAACATTAGTGGAATATTGTCAAAGTTTCGGTCACATTTGTAATAAAAACGCAGCCAGTGATACTGATTCTAACAGCAAAAACGATGTTAAATAAAAGTGGTTAAATCTCCAGCTTCGGATAAGATAACTAAAGATATTATGGTGACTGCCTTCATGAAACAGGATGTGCACGACCATATATGGAGTGACGACGCCTCAGCTGGAGCAGCACAGTGAATGATTCAATGACAGACTGAATCTGAAAAGCATTTTCACTGAAATGCATTTCATTAATTTGTTGATAAAAATTAGTATGAGCGTAAAGTAGAAGCACAAACAGCTCAAAGGAAAAAGTGTGAAAAAGTCTCATTATTTACCCGTTTCAGCTGAACATCAGTAGATTCTCCGCCTGCATCACCCGACTCTCTTGGATGAGCGTCTGAAACACTCACAGCTTTAAATAAATCTAAATCATTCAGGATTTTAAGCCTTTATCAGATGTCTAAATACATTTTTTCTTATTTAGATGCTCACCTGGTTCTTCGCATCGTGTTGCCCCCTTGCCAGATTTCCTCTGGCCCTCACAGGATGTTTGGAAGCTCATGAGCAGCTCTTTCATACTCCTGTCCTCGGCCATGTCCAGCAAAGTTTTTCCACCAACTTTCTGGTAGGCAGGGATTGATCCGTTCTGAAGGAGGAGCTTCACAACCTACACACAAGAAAAAGAAAAACATGTCAAACATTCTGTTAGAGTAGAAAGAAACTCTTCCAGACAATGTGGACATTTATTATAAAAAACTGAGATAATATTTGCAGGACTTTGAATAAGTTAGTTTTGTCTTATTTCAAAGTGTACTAAGACATTTGCACTAGAAATTAGATTAAAAATACTCTGTAAGATTTTGTGTTTTTGCAGTGCGTGCCCTGTATTGACTTGACATTGGATCGAAAACAAAACATGCAGTAATGAGTAAGTAAAATGAATATTTTACTTTTCCTTTTCACAAGAGAGGTACCTGCTTTGCTTTTTAATTTAAAGTAAAGCAATCAGCAAATAAACTATACTTTGCTGTGCATATTCTGAGAATAAACTCAGCTTTTTTCCACATCATACATGTTTTCTGTATCTAAATAATGTGTTTTTTCTTTTTTTTTTTTAGATGCCAAAAGACTCTTTGAGAGTTTTCTCCTTCACCTGGTGGTGTCCACAGTAAACAGCGTCATGCAGCGGCGTGACGCCCTCACAGCTCCGAGCGTTAACGTTAGCTCCGGCCCTCAGCAGCTCCTCCACCACAGACTCGTCTCCAGAAGCGCAGGCCTCATGCAGAGGCGTCCATCCTGACAGAAGGCCAATGAAAAAATGCTTCTGCTTACTAATGGAGGAGTAAACGGAAATGTTTCAGCCGTAACAAACCTGCATAGTCCTCCATGTTGACGCTGATTCCGGCCTGAAGGAGCATCCTGACTTGAGGCAGATCTTTCCTCCGGCATGCTTTGTGAAGAAGATTCTCTCCCTTCTCGTTTCTCTTGTGAAGCTTCTTTTCAGTTGGAACTTTTGCTTTGAGCAAACAGAACCCAACAAATAAAAAATCCCCAATTTAATCCCGATAAACATGAAGCTTTAATGTTTTTCCAGCTCACCTGATCGTGAATAAGACGCAGACTTTTCACCTTTGCAGGAGTGCGGTTTCCCTCTTTTCTGCTGATTCAGCTCTGGTTTATTTTTAATCTCATGAGAACCTGAAACAGCAGATGATCTGTTTTGGAAAGGAGGAAGATCCTGAAGCAAACTGACAGATTCCTGGTCTGAAAGCATCGCCTCTTCATCCATATCAGCCTCATTAGAAGCGTTACTGAAAGCAGAAACACACAAACACAAGTCACAGTCTATAACAACTTTCTGAAAAAACTTTCTAATTATTTACAGGCCTTTCACTTCAAATGCATCAGACAACTAAGAGTTGCAACTGACTTTTTTAGCAATCGATTTTTCTCAGTTATTCCAGAAGTGGGTAGAGTGCACAAAAATTGTTCTTAAGAGTAGCACTACTTCAACATAATTTTACGAGTAAAAAAGTATTTGGGAAAAATTACTAAGTACCTGATAAATTATCAATCATTTCATATTTAAAAATATAGAAGTACAAAATTGAAGTATGCTTATAATTTTTAAAAACGCAGAAAACTGTTTGCATCTGACGGCACAAAAACTGACGCTGTAAAGTTAGCAAAACAATTTAATATTAATTTTACAAGTAAAGGTATTAAACAGATACATCAAACCTACCAAACGCCGCTGCTTTCATTCATTCTCCGTATCTGATGATTCGCTGAGTCTCAGCAGGAGCAGATTTCACTCAGGTGTGGAAATATGTTAAAGATCTGATCCAGCTGATTCTGCTTCCCAAAACTTAATGTAAAAACTCTGTAGAAATTCACCTTCAACAGGGAAACAATACCAAAGTAAATAACTTTCTAAGAAAACCAGGATCTTTGAGATGAGGTCTAAAAATATTTTTCCACCACCCACTAGGTGGCAGCACAAGCTAAAAAAACAAGCGGCTACACTGAGTTAGTATTATTTATACTTTTAATATAATATGTAAAAACAATTAATTTCTCAGTTCTAGTCCTCCAGCGCTGCAATTTTTAGTTATTAACCATTGATTTTATTCATGACATGACATAGAGAATAACTGTTATGCAAACTATAAGTAATGGCTTTACTATTCCATTTCTGGTATGACTAAAAAGAAAAAAAAAATAAAGAAAAATAAATCAAACTGACACATAAACTGTGTGAATTGTTTCACCACTGGTAGGTTAATCTTATACAGAGTATTAAATAATACAGTTGTCAGGGCTTTTTTTCATTTTTTATTTCAATTTAAACTACCGTGTTTACTTTGAAAGACATTTTGTGTCATAAAGCGATGCCTGTTGCTATTTTTATTTACTGCCAAATCTCATAGTAACAAACTTTTTTTTTTAGTTTTGTCGGCCATTTTACATTTAACCTTTAATGTATATCTAACTGCATAAAAATATGTATTACTTGTTTTTCTGCTGCCAATCAGATGCTTAATTAATTTGAGATTATTCATTTGAACGTTGCAGCTAAAATTAGGTATGATTTTAATTAGATACACCAGGCATTTGAGGAACGAATTAATGAATGTCGATTATTTTATTGAAGCTGCTAATACTCAAAACAGGACTTTTAAATTGAGTTAACATAATTTTTTTTAACAACCATTAGTTTTCATCCTGCAGTGTTTTAAATACAGCTAAATACTGAAACATCTATTTATTGTCATGGAAACTTCAAATAGTAAAAGAAAAATTGTATTAGAGTATGTACTTATGAAAATAATTATTTAACATCACTTTATACATTTTTATAATCTAAATAATCATTTGGTTCAAAGTTGTGTAATTAAAAATAATGAATTGACCAGTTCTATAATTATACCTAAATTACGTTTACTGCCATTCACATGTCTATTTTAATATATTGTATGGAGAAGGCATTAGTAAGCCTAAAAACATAACTTTACAACGGGTAATATGATTTGTTAAATATATATCATTAGATAGACACCCTAAACGCTCATAGCTTTGGCTAGCTAACATTTTTAAACAGAACTTACCACGGAAATGCTCGTAAACATTCCTAAAAACTGGTTTATTTCCAAGTTGTGTTCGACATTTACTTAAAAATACTTTTAAGTAATCATAAACATTTTACATGAAAACTTAACGGAGAGCAAATAAATAGAAATTTTACCACGTAAACGATCACAAATATGTCCGAATTTAGCTAGAGAGAGACCTACAGCGCGAGATGTGATGCCTTCAATGGTCGTCGGAAAACGGAGCCAAAATGTATATTTTGTGTTGGAATGGCGAAAATTGCGGATTTCTAAAATCCATTCTTTGGTGGAGAACTGTCTGTGAATGAATGTGTTCTTCCCGCATAAACTATGAATCACCTTAAATTAAAGACCCAGCTTTTAAAGTCGCTTCACTGTTTTAGAGCAGTCTACATTTTTACTGACAGCAGAGACCATTTTGGGTAATGTTAACACAGTGCTGAACACTGACTTCCATGATCTCCATCCATATCAAAACTTGGTCTATACAAAATACCAAAAACAATGAGGTATTTTGAAATTTACATTTTTAATTTAAAGTAAAAATATAATAGTTTAATAATGTTATGGCTTAGCAAAGCTCACATTTCTTATACACTAAAACTGCACATGAATTTTCAATTCAATGTTCAATGGGTTAAGAAGAACAATACTTAAAAGAAAAAATAGATAATTTATTTTCCAGAAAAACAATTTAACATAAGAC
The DNA here is from genome assembly GCF_051168715.1 of Poecilia mexicana. Taxonomy (NCBI): domain Eukaryota; kingdom Metazoa; phylum Chordata; class Actinopteri; order Cyprinodontiformes; family Poeciliidae; genus Poecilia; species Poecilia mexicana. The sequence continues at coordinate 4,299,013 of NW_028263378.1, forward strand.
TAATACAAACGTGTGTGGTAAATCTCAAGAGTTTTACATTTTGAATTAAATTACCAAAATAGAAACTTTTCAAAGATATTTTAAAGTTAGAGACCCACCTAAGAATTCACATAGTAGATCAAATACAACAAAATATTGTGTAGCTCTAAAATTGCCTACTTAGATTAAAAATAACTATCCAGCTTAATGATTTAAATGTAAAGTGCACATAAGATTATTTTTTTAAATGTGTAAACATTTAAATGCATGTGATGAAATGTTGATCTTCTTTGTAAGTGGGTTTTGTTAAGAAAATGAATTTAAAATATGCTAGTTTTAAAACTTAAAATGTCTTGATTAAAATAGTGTTACGCCCCCAAGGTCTAGGGGTCCAGGGGCAGTAACATAAAATGTGTCCGGAGCGACAGTGTAAAGTAAAAATGATTTATTACAAAATAAAGTTTCACAAAACAATACAATTTAACCCAATTAATGCAAAACAAAAGGGATTAACAAACTCAAGAATGTCAGGTGCAGATTAAAGTTACAAAAGTCCAAACAAGTCAGTTCAAAGTAAACTCAAAATAAACCACGAAAGGAAAACAACGCAAAGAAAAACACACATTCAAAGGGGAGGCTGTGGGAAGCACACAGCCTCCCAAACACAGGCTTCTAACTCATACTTAAACTGGAGCAAAGTCAAAGTAGCTAAACTGGACAAACAGGAACAAGCAAAGACCAAGCTAGTTTAAAACCTTCCTAAAGCAGTTGCAACTACCAAGACAAGAGGAGGCAGCTTCACAAAAACTCTTCAAAATAGCTGCCCCACTAGAGGAATGGATTCAGGAGCCTTTTATAGGGTGCAGGTGGGCCTCATCAACGACTGATTGGCTTGACAATCCTCTGCTGGTCCAATGGTGTAGCTGCTTTCCTTCATCCTCCAGGCAGCCAATCAGGAAGGTGTGCTCTCACAGCTGAACCTGCATAACAAAAGGGGGCCTGCACAGCCTCAAGAGGCCAGGGGCCATAACAAATAGCCTAATTATAGTTTTCAGATTAATAATTTATTCTACCCTATTGACCTTTATGTTACCTGTAGTTACAGCAGATTGTTTGCTAAGATCTTTTGAACTGCCCTTTGTCTGTGTGGGAAACAATCAGGAGAAGTTCCAGCTTTCACACTGATCTGTGAAAAGCCGTAAAACAGCAGGAGTTCAGGCCAGTAGAGGAGAAGCTCTGCTTCCACTTTATTTAGACAAAGGGGACAAATGGCCTGTGATCTTGGAAACAAATTGCAGGGAGTTTCTAACTTTAGTGAGGGTCAGAGACAGCTCCTGGTTGGATAAGCAAAGATACACCTTATTTGAATAAATTAAAAGACAAAAATACACCTCTACTATAAAAATTTGTGCGCGTGAGGAACAAACCAGATTTTGCTCTTGCAATTCTCCAAATATGTTTTTACTTGTCTTTGCTTTTCTTTCTTTCTTTCTTCTGTTTTTCCATTTGTCTCAGGTAAATGAATGTCTGTTTTAGTGTGTTTGAAGTGTCTGTGTTGTCAATGTGATTTTATACTTTTAAATGTTAGAATAAACTCTGAAAATGTATTCTGTGGAGCGTTGACTGTCATCTCTGTGTGGCTTTTGTTTCCACGCATGGAATCATTGAATCCGGGAGCACAAGAGAATATAACAAGCCAGAAGTTAATGATTTTATTCTCTTAACAGTTTCATTGGTCAGGGCCATTATATCCTCTATTCAACATTCTGAAATGCATATTAAAACATCCAAAGGAGTTATTTTCATGTTTAAAAACATTAATTCTCATTAGTTCTTGAAAACATTGCTGATTTTTGGATAAAAGGTTGCATCCACATGACAGTTGATTAAATCCTTAATGAAACATTACTGGTGGCTTATATGATCAATAATATACTATTTGAATTTTTGCTTTAATATATTTGATTAAAGTAACGACTGCTTTTTCTGATTTGTAATTTCAGGTGATTACTTGGAAGTAATTAATGTTGCTTGGCTAAAGATGTCAAACCTCAGAAGTAGAAGTCCATAAGGATCAGGGTGAAAGAAATTTTTGTGTGGCAGTAATTAGGATTATAAACTACAAAGAGAGATAATTGTTCATGGTTTCCTTCAGTTGGATCTCTATATATTGCTTCAATGTGATTAGTACCACCTGTCTTTACTACATTACAATCAGACAGTATTAATGGACAAAACTTGTTTTTTAACTAAATGTTTATGTTGTAGGTGAACTGAGATCTATTCAGATTCCTTTTAGGTGGATCTGTGAGGGACCTGATCTGCTGTCTGCAACATTTTATGCAAAATCCTCTCAAACCGCCAAGCAGAGCAGCAGAGTGATCGAGAGAGAAGTCCTTCTGCTCACTAGCACATGGTTACTGAAATATTCAGTAAGCACATGTACATGTACCTTACAGTCTAAAATTGTGTGAATTGTTGTATGTTATCCTATAGATGGACCGGCATGCTTCTCTCTCTGGTTTTTAAATGCTGACTTTGCCTTGATTTATTATTATTGTGAATGTCTTTGCTGAAAACTGCTGTTGAGTGATTGATTGATTGGTTGACAGCAGCAACAATGACATTGGTTTCGGTATTTTTTTCTGAATGTTCTCTTCACCAATGAGTTGGTTCTCTCTGGGTACTCCTCCTACAGTGCACAAACATTCCTGCATAGGTAACTAATCTCACGCTGGGTGTGTAATGTTGTTTGTCCTTTGTTTCTACCAGGAATAGATTTCAAGTAGACTAAAAAAACATTTGTTTGCATGTATTTGTAACACTCATTTCTGTAGATCATAGCCGACTACTTTCTGTAGAAGAAATCAAACACATTCACTGACTTCCTCTGATTTATCATTGAAACTTATCTCTGTTCAAAGATTTTTTTTTAGTTAAAATAATTTAATGTTTCATTATTATGTTTCAGGTGAATTGCATAACCTAATGACTTCATGTCCTGCAGGTGACTTTGAAGAATTTCTCTTAATCTCCTGGGTGTGATCATTATCTTTGCCAGTATTTAAAGAAATGCATATTTCTTCCAGCTGATGTTTAGTTTTGTCAGATCCTGTCCACAGATTTCGCAGAAAACAAAGACAAAATGCGTAACTTCAGTTTCTGAGATCAGGAATCCAACGTAACCAATATTTCATATTAATCAGTAAAACAATCAGAAATTGTGTAGTTCGGTGCAGCACAGAGTCAGAACAGGTTATGTTACTTTTTGTTTTTATTATTTTTGAGCCACACCTGGATGTGGTGAAACAGCTTTTATGTTTTGTCGTTACTGTGATTCTCTCAGGTGAGGTGAAGACACAGAGCTGAGCAGGTGAGCAAAACTTCACCTGCGTATTAAATAAATTTAATATTAGCAGAGTTAGAAAAGTGATGTTTTGTATTTTAGATTTTACAGATTCAGTGAAAAGTTGAGAAAGCTTTAAAGAAACTTAAAGTTCCCATCTGTATTTCATTTTAAAAGCTTTGTGAATGAGGAAGTGTCTGCTTTTATAAATCTCTGATTTTCTTTTAAAACATTGTTCTTTTGACTTGTTCAAACCAGATTTTTCTCCTCAATTTGACACCACAGATTATGGACTCTACAGGATGCCGTGAGTTTTATTTAAATATTCTGGTTTGTTTTGTTTCTCTTATATAAAACTTAGAGAAAAGTTACATAACATTTGTTCTGCAGTAGAAAACAGCACAGCAGGGTTAAAACTCCCTCATCCTGCTAATATAAATTTATTTTTATCTAATATTTAGTATAACGCAATGCTTAACTTGGACATTTTCTTTTAAAATGTTCAATTCTACAGAAAAACCTGCAAAGGAACCAATCACTGAAAAGGTGAGAAAAATTATTTCTAGTTTTTCAGTTTATAATTTCTAACATGTTCTGTGTACCGACAGCAGCTGGCTGAACAGTTTTAGAGCTGCAACTTAAAAATATGAAAGATAATATTCAGTCTCAACATGTAAATGTGCTTAAAAGCAGAAATAATATGAGTTTAATCCAGGATGATTTATTGACAGAAACTTCAAATCTTGTTTTGTTCACTTTTAATATGAATTCATGCTACGTGTTTTCTGATGGTTTTCACTCTGTTTACCAGAGGAAACAGAGACAGATGTGAAGATTAATCATTAATATAGTTTTCACTAGAAAACAAAGATAAAGAGGAGGTAGAAAGTTTTTCTCTGACAGAATCACAGAAATAAGATCCATTAGTTCTTTCAGCTTCAGAGGTCCAGCATCCTGCAATCCCCAAATGAGGGCAGCACAAACGTAGCACAAAGTGAGCTTGATGTGGCTTCTTCAATGTTGAATGTTTTAAACACTGTAAGACAAATATCAGAACTTCAGTGAAGGAGACATTCTGATCATGGATTAGTTTTTATTTCTAGTTAAGAAAGAAAATATGCAAACTGTAAATGAAACTGTGGAGCTAAACTACCAGCAGTCTGAGAGACGAAGGTTAAAATGACAATCATAGAATAATAGAAATGATTGTTTTTGCCGTTTTCTTCCTTTAAATCTCAGAACGGAGATGAACCGAAGCCTGGAGACCTGATTGAGATTTTCCGTAACGTCTATGAACACTGGGCTGTGTACGTTGGTGACGGCTACGTCGTCCATCTGCTGGGACCGGATGGTGAGTCCAGTCCAAACTGGTGCTAACAGAACAGAAACCAGTTTGTTTCAAGGCCACATTCACTAAAACACACTGCTGTTCACTGAGAAGACTTTATATGAATCTTGAAATGGTACAGCTAAAAACATCAAACTGCAGCCCAGAAAATATCAGAACGTCCTTCAACTAAATCCGAGTCAAACTACCATCAGAACCAGAACCGTTCTAATTCCATAAACATTTTCCTGTCATTTGGTTTGTGCTTGAAGGAAATTTCTCGTCGTCCAGCACCATCAACCTTCCAATGGGGAAGAACAACATTTTGAAGCAGAAGCTGCTGGAGGTGGTTTCCACAGACGAGTGGCACATCAACAACAAACTGGACCAGGAGAAGCAGCCGCGCCCCGCCCACATCATCGTGGACCAAGCCAACAAACTCGTCGGCACAACTCGATCGTACAACGTCGTCGAATACAACTGTGAACATTTTGCCACTGAGCTGCGCTACGGAGACGCCGAGTCCCAGCAGGTACGTCTGATGGAGACCAAACCGGAGAATGTGAAGGACAGATGGAGTTTCTGAGCAGGAGGAAAACTACTTCCTGAAGCCAAAACCTCAGAAAAAAGCTTCCGATTCTTCACCAGAGGTCCATTAGTCAGTTTTAAGGAACATTTCAGGGTCTCAACCTTAAACCCCATGCATCAAACTCAAGGCCTACGGGCCAAATTTGGTCCACCATAGTTTTATATGTGTCCCCCGCAAACATGGACTAAACAGAATGAGAGATTTCGTCTAAGACCATCTATGACGTGTTCTCTACAAAAACACAAAGTCTTGGCCAAGCTTCTAGTGCAAATATCTTAGAACACTTAAAATAAGACAAAACTAACTTACAAGTAACTTTTAAACAAAATATAGGAGCTTGTCAATAATTTCTTGATGAAAAAGTACTATCTCTGTTTCACTTACGATGTAGGAAAAATGTCTGCCGGTTGAACTAACACTTAAACTCCTATATCTTCCTGAAAAGTTACTTGTAAGTTATTTTAGTCTGATTTAAAGTGTAATAAGATATTTAGAAAGTAGACAATACTTTGTAAATTAGTGTTTTTGCAGTGCATGATGTTGTCTCAGAAGCTAACCGTTCTTTAAACGTCTCCTCAGCGTTCTCCTTGACCTGCTGCTGCCTTCCTCTGTATCCGTGATGTTTCTTCTTCTCTGATGTTTTCTAAAGAATCTCTGAAACCAGAACATCTGCAGTCATACTGAGATGAAATCACACACAGCTGGACTCTGGTTACTAAGAGACTTCTGAAATGGTTTTATTTTGGGTTACTAGAGTAAAGGTGGTGAACACAAATACACACTACAGTCTTCAGAATTGTTTGTTAAATATCGTAAACACCTTCAAACTGTCCTCTACGCTGTTTATATCACATAAAAATAAATAAATACATTGAAGTCTCTATTAGGTGACTAAACGTCAGACTGTTAGAAGGGAGTGAAAAGTTTCTCTGTTGGATTGATCTGTTCCTCTCTCCTCATTTCCAGGTAGAAGATGCTCTGAAGATCGGACTTGGTGTGACTGGAGTCTCTTTAGCTTTGGGAGTCGTGATCGTAGCTTTGCTAGTCTGGAAGACTCACCAGTCAACCAGTAACTGACAGTGAGAATCTATTCTGAATGATCTAGACACATTTTAGGTTATTAAGCTGTTTTAGTTTCATCCTGACGATGGAAACAAGTATCTGATTTTTAATGGTCTATTGGTTACTGCTGCTTTAGGAGGGATTAGTCATAGTTATAATAATAAAAATCAAGTACATTAAATATTTAATCTTCTTGTTTTAATTGTAAGGAGTGACCGAGGCTCTAAGTCAACTTAACTCCCACTAAAAAATCTATTCATGTTGCCACTACTGCACCTATTTTAACCTGCAGGGGGCGCGTAACCTCATCAGTAAGGTGTACAGCAATTTGTACAATTTAGTGATTTACTGACTCCTAAACTGTCTACATGTTACTCAGTCATACGCTGAGAGATAATATGTACTGTGAAGTGTCCAACAATTATATAATCAATAAATCAATAAATTATTCTTTAAAAAGCTGACTTATTTCAATAACTCCATCACTGAGCAAAACACATTAGATTAGTTCCATACAAGCTGATGTTTTCAAGCCTTTATTTCTGTTTGCAGCTAAATAAACATGACATTTAAAACTGAAATACTACATCAGACATATAAAACAAAAACATTTTAGTTCAGAAATACTGGATAAATGAAAAGTATCTTTAATAATTTAACAAATAAGCCTCCGGATCAGCGTCCTGGCGTTCCTGTTTGTTTTGACCACCACCAGTTATACGAGAACCTACCTTGAATACCTGTTTGTAAATAAGTCACTTTAACTGATGATTCGCATCCTGATTTGTGTTCTGCATGTGGGTTCGTACTACTAAAACAAGCAAGACAATGGCATGTTGGCGTACTACAGCAGTTTATTACAATGTGATAAAATAAGCTTTTATCATAAGGAACCCTTTAATGACCCATAATCATTGCATGCAGAAAATACTTAGTGGGAATATTAAAGAAACTTTGTTCATGGTAAGATAATATAATCTCAATAAGACACACTGAATCCCTCTAAAAGAGAAAAACATCCATGGGGAGAGATTCAGAGATGCTGCACTAGAAATAAAATCTTTGACATTCACACATGCCACAAAGCTACATGCAGAATTTGCATTACAGAGGTGATCTACACTGACTGTGGGTTGTAAATAACTTTACTAGCCTAACTGCAAACAGTTTAGTCGGGATAATGTATTCTTGCTTGCTTTCTGCAGGAGACGTGCAATACAATGGCTGCTGACACAACGTGACTTTGACTGACACAACGTGACTTTGACTGACACTCCCTAAGTGGCATATTAATAGCAGGTGGTGTGATGATAAATTCCAGCTGAAGACAAAACAGGGATCAAGTGTACCTGCAATAAGTGACTCTTTCTAAGAACTGGACTTGCATTAGTGTCTGTTGTATGATTAAAATGAAAAAAAAAACTTGCAACTTTAATTTGCTTTAGTAATGACTTATATTGAAACTATTTACATGCCTTCAGAGATGTTCATTGTATGTTGGTGATGGACAACATACAATGATGGACTTTGCTCACACAGTCATCATGAATTTCGTTCTTGTTGATGCTATAAATTCTGTTTGATCAAATCAGGAGAGACAGTGAAGAAAATATAATAAAATATTACATCATAATTATACAAGACAGAATTAAAGATTTGCCATAACATCTTGTGGGGGAAGGAGGAAAACAAAGCTCTTTCAATACATTTGTTCTGTTTTCGCATTGATAACCAAAAGAACACATCCAGTCTTTTTTTGGTGGGGGGTCATTTAGTCCAGATTTAGTAACTTTAAACATTTTTATGAGCTTCGCTTCCAAACATAAAAACAAAAAAGGTGAAAACTTTGTGGTCATCTGTTTTTTGGTCCTTAGTCCAAACATGACCGCGTTGAGATATTCATCCCAGGTTTCTTGTTTGGACCCCACAAGTTTGTACAGAGACCTGAACAGAAACATTTTTATTTTGACATCATAATATGATTTAACTTGTGAAAGTGGGACTTTTCTTGTAGATGAGTATCAGCTACCTTTGGATGTGCCATTCATTCTTTCTACCAAACCGTTTGTCTGTGGATGGTCTGGTGCACAGAGACTCCTTTTAATTCCCAGTTTTTCAGACATTCTTATTTATCTGTCACAACCATAACAAATTCATAAGTCAAAAACTGCATGCCAATGACCACAGGCACCACTGTGGTCTTCACCTTCCAGGCCTTTTCCAGTTCCTCTCTGAGGCCCTGGTATTTCTCCAGTTTCTCCTTTTTCCTGATGTTGTGGTCACTTGGTATTGCTACATCCACCACAACGGCTTTCCTCTGTTCTTTATCCACCACCACAATGTCCGGTTGGTTCGCCATTACGGTTCAGTTTAGGATCCACATTTTCTTATGAAAATAACAAGAACACAGATAACAAAGACCAACCAGAATGAACAGAGTCAAACTGAATAGTTTGATTTGCTCCATTACGAACAATAGTATTTTCAGCACATTTTCATTAGCAATGTTTCATGTAGCATAAAAGCAGCTAAGTATCTGCTAACACAGTTCTATCACTGTTTAACAAAGTTTAAGTGCTCTAAAACACATTATTTTACAAGAACAGTTATCAAACTGTCACTCACTCTGTAAAATACACCTATTGAACACAAAAAGAACTTCATACCTTGTCTCACGGAATCCGAACATAAATACATAAAATGCCAACTAGAAAAAATTTCCCCACATCGTTGTAGCGCCCCCTCTAGTGCAGCGCCCCTAAGCGTTGCATACAGTGTATACCCACTTTTTGCGCCACTGTTTGTAACAACACATTTTGTCCAGTTAACTCATAAATCATCTGTATTTCATGTGAGGCGGTCCAAAAACTGATAATGAAGTGTCTCATCCATAAATCCTGATCTGCTGGTGTTCAGCTTCACTATGAGGGTCAGCATCCTGCAAACCCCAGATCCACCACATGAGGGCAGCATTCCCTCAGCCGGCAGAGCTGTTCTGGTGGCTGGTAGAGATAATCTGACTTCCACGATCTCCTTCCATATCACACAATTTACTCTATACCAAAAACAAAGCTGTATTTGGAGCTTTACATTTTTAATCTCAAATAAAAAGATTTATATTTTAATAATTTCTCTCTAATGGCTGAGGTAGGCTCGCATTTCTTGCACTAAAACTGTGCATGAATCTGAATTATGGCAGCAAACCAGCAAAAACGCAAAGAACTTTTCAGTTTTTCCTCCAAACTAACTGACCGAGTTGAGTAAAGCTGTTGGATGCAACAGTGACGTGCGGTGAGATTCATAGCTGGTGAGGCACTGACTTAATCATAGTCAGATTTACAAATCTAGACCCCATGCAAGTTATTGTTTACATAAGAAAATGTTGCGCATGCGGACAATGCTGGAGGGCAAAAAGGCTATTTCTTTACATGCCATCCATAGCCACGCTGCCGCCGTAGAATAATTCCGCTAACGCAATCAAACTTGGACGTAGATATTATTAGTTTCGTGCTGTGCTCCACAGCAAAGGGAAAAATCGTTAAAGAACTCAAAACCACGTCTCTCTCGCTCTCTGTATCAGCGCAGCTACAAGCGGACTCGTTGCCATAGCAACTGACAACGCCACAAAAAATACACAGATATTTCCCACACAAAGAGCAGAACATTCAGTCTGTTGCAGTAGTATGGTTTTAGGCTGAATGATGACTTTGGGATTATTAATTAGTGATTGCTGTGGTAAGAGGAGAAAACTATAAATATATCGCTGCACTTGACTTTACTGCACAGCTAGCTGCCAGCTCGCCGTTACCGTCTCTTACTCTGCAATTGTGGAGTCATAATGTCTGGGATCATGAGCGCCCCCTGCCTTGAGGCAAAAGAACTGTCTGCCTCACCTCGAATCTGTTCTGCTCGCTGCTGCATCACCGGTTTCGCTTCCGAGCATTGAATGGGAAACTGCAAACATTTAGCGATTTTGAAGAAAAAAATCATCAGAATTGGTTAAGTTAAATTAAAAATAGCTACTTTTTAGTACAAACCACAGGGTGAAAATAGCAATATAAATTATTTTATCATTATATATTATTTTTCCACGATGACTGGTGGCTCCCCTGACCGCAGGTCACTGGGATGCAGGTAATGTTAGCTAAATGATGACTAGCTAATATCAACACAGCACCTTAAGCTTAACAAGTGTCCTCGAGACTACTGACAATTTTGTCTATGTTAAGCTACTTCAATTCATTTTGCCCCCAAAATAAGTCGATCACCCCCCACTCACACACATCATTCAACCAGGTAGCCTCTCCATTTTGGTAATCCACGGGGGTGGGGGGAGGCAGGAGAAAAGGTTTGGGAACCACTCCTTTAGTGCATGTTAAAACCTCCAAAGTGTTTACTTTTTACACATGAACGTTCTGGACGACAGGCTGAATTCAGATGACAGTTGATTAGCTCTTTAAGGAATGGAAAACGCTTTGACTGATTTAAATGGCAATAAAAATAATGGTTTAATTTCACAACAGCAGAACATATAAAAGGCAGAAAATACTAAACAAACACTTAAAGAGTAACAAAATACAGTTCTTGGTTGTTACATGACAAACTCAAATAATACATCAGTAAATAAGTTAGAAATTATTTGAAGAGATAAAAGTGCAAAGAAAGTAAATTTGAAGTTTTCTTGTTACTGTCTAATCTGACAATTCTGAATTACACAAGATCAAATTCACTTCAAACATGCCTGATACAAAAATCTGAGGAGTAAAGTTATTTAGAGCAATGAAACACAAATCACTAAAAAACACTGAAGCAAAGAAAAGGCAGTGATTTTCTGTGGCTTGAGAGTTTTAATACCTGCCCCTCACAGATAACTTCAACGGTAAAATTTTAGTCCCCTGGTCAAACAATGGAAACATCTTATTTGTAAAAGTGTGTGTGAAGGTGTGTATGACGGTTCTTGTTAAAGGATCAGAAAAAGCCAACATTCCTGCTTCCCAGTCCAGTTTGACTTGGATTCTCCGTATTTTCTTGGTCACTTTGGGCTCAACGCAGTCGGTTCGTTGCGACCACGCTGAATATTTGCCACGACTAAAACGAAGAATCCAATAATCCCGCTTTACGACGCCGGGGCCGCCAGCTGACTCTGCAACCATGCCGACCTTCCAGGATTCACCTCTGACCTCTACATCCCAGCTGTGAATTCCCGAGTTAAAGCCCCTGGAGCTGATGACGGAGCGGCACAGCAGAGCGGACCTCTCCGGATTGTAGGGAGCGCCGGTCCACTTCACCCGCCTCACAGATGTCAGGTCATGGGACAGCAGCAGGTCTGCGGCTGCTGTGTTCGGGTCCAAAACCAGAGGCGTGTATGTGACCGCGTTCTCCATCTTCAGCCAGATGTTGAAGCTCAGGTTCCCCACATGTTTGGCCTCATCTAGGAGAACTCTGGAGGGAAAATCTGGCAGATCCAATCGGAGCTGGTTCTGGATTTTCTCTGTTGCTGCTTTAAAGTTTCGCAGGAGTGAGAGGTCTTCGGCGTTCAGCTCATCCTCCGTGGCTCTGATTGTTTCAGACAGACCTGATATATTTTTCTTCACAGTCTCCATCAGCTCCACCATCTTTCCAATCTTCAGCTCTGCTTCTTTCCGCACAGCAGTTAGCCTAGCTTCCTCTTCATCTGCTAAAAACTGGAAAAATTTCCTAAACTGCTTCCTAATCATCTCCTCTGAGTTTCGGGCTTGACTTTTTAAGTGCTCCACTCCATCACGAAAGAGCTCTTTGCAACATTTTAAGCTAGTGATGCGGTTTTGTAAACGCTTCAGGTTTTGCTCAAGTTCGAGCTTAATCTCCAACACCGCTTCACTGACTGGTCTGAATCTGTGTCCAGCGTGTTTTACTGAATCCCTGCAGATCAGGCACACCGGCTGCTCATGGTCCAGACAGAACAGCTTCAGACTTTCAAAGTGCAAAGAGCAGGAACCCTCCGATGCTCTCCGGGTCCTCTCCTGCAGAAAGGTGTTGCACAGCCTCTTTAAAGCCAGGTTACATGGTGGGTTTCCACCTGCTGACCTTCTCCGACAAACTGGACATGATGGCTCCCGTCTCTCTTTCCTAAAGTGCAGCAGGCAGGCTTTACAGAAACTGTGGCTGCATGGGAGGAAAACGGGATCCTTATAGATGTCCAGACAGACGGGACAGAGGAGATCCTCTTCTAACATGGAAGACATGATGTCCTTGAGAGAAGCACAACAGACACAAAGCAAAAAGCTCATTTATCAGGCTACATTCACACTGCAGGTTTTAATGCTCAACTCTGATTTTTTGTGAAATCCAAATTTTTTTGTTCATATTTACAAATACATGCGACTTGTATGCGATCTAATGTAAAACTCATATGACCTTAAAGTGTCCTGCATACGCAGCAGAGGGCGCAATAACGTCACACACAGAGAGTCTGCTCAGTATTTCGCAAACCGCTATAAATGTATATTTTTGTACATTTATGGCCTGCTCCGACCATGTTATTTTAGCAAACTGTGTTGTTTTTAGAGTCTATATTACAGCAGTTCACGATTATACAATAATTAACATGCAAACATCACTTGCCAATATTCCCCGTTTACCGAAGCTTCCTGATTTTTCTAAAAGTAGATTGGGGGAATCGAGCTCTACTCCAGTGAAGCCACCTCCCAGTTTTTCCCATAAAACAGACAATATCTACTCAAGACCTGGTTCAAAAACTTTCCTTTTAATAAACATGACGTCTAGAGTAGTTAGACATTGGTCACTTTTCCTCTAACTTCTCCTACTACTCTCCATACCGAGTGAAGTTACCCCACGCCCACCATTTTTCAAACTTAACAAAATTGGTGTCAAACATTTGTGCAGTCGAAATGTGTTTGCTACTACCATTTTGAAGATATGAATAACTGTTTCTAAAAGTAAAGGGTCAGACAGCAGCCCCTACACAAAAAAAAAAAAAAACAATTTGGTTTAATCCATTGTGCTAACATAGCACAATCAATTTATATCCATTTCGTTTGATTTTGTTAATCTCTCGTGACCTCTGTAAAGTTTTTTTATCTTAATTATAACGGCACAACAAAAAATTTTGTTGCACAACTGTAGCACAGTTGATTAACACCATTAGCAACAATGCAATATCCAGTAATAAACCCTGAGAAAAATGGTGGCGTGAATAACAAATCATGACAAAATCTCCAAACACTTCCTAACCTCAGATCAGATGAAGTTGACACGGGTTTGTGGTTAACTCCTGACGAGTACCGACCGACCATCAGCCTCCTGCTCCAGCGAGATGCCGCCGCTTCTAGAGACGGGAAAAAAAAGTTCCGGTCCAACTTCACAGCTGTTCAAACGTCTCCATCAAGGAACTAAGAGTTGCGCATGCGCGGTAGTTACGGACAGGGCCAGGACCTCTCGGTCGAAATGATTTTGGCTTCGAAACAAGGACCAAAACAAAACTAAAAACTAAAAAAAGTTCTATTATTGTAGCCTTAATTAAATGTTTTAATAAGTAACCAATTTAATTAGAATTCTTTAAAATATTAAATTTGAAGAGCAACAAGTTCTTCTGTGGACTCAATTTTTTAACAGCAAAATTTCAGTTTCTCACATTCAGAAATGTCTTCTTTTTTTCTAGAAAATTTGAGATTAATCTAAAACTTTTTGAGTTTTTTTCTATTTAGACTTTTCAAATAAACTTTCTGAAAGGTTTTTTTTTGGGGGGGGTGGGGGGGGGGGTCGGGGGGGGGACAGGAACGTACTCCTTTTTATCTATAAAAGATGACTGAAGTCTGGTTTTATAACTGTAAACCTGACGCTAGCTTTCCACTCAGCTTTTAGTCAGAAAATGTGAGACTTATAATAAAAAATAAAAACTTTCTTCATGTCCTTACATTCTTGTTGGTGTCTAAACTGCGCCTCCTGGCGACGAATTTGAGGAATTGCCACAATAATCAAAACCAGAATCCATTAATTCACATTATTGGTGAATTCCTGCTAATAAACAAAACAATACAAACATTTTCTGTGGTGAGCAGTGGAGGTTTTTATTTTCTGTAAGCTGAAACGACACAAACAGACAAACAAAAAAACTGTGCAAAAGTTTTAAACCAACTTTTAAAACTTCTCTTGAAGACATTGTCACCATTTAAATTTGTTTTCATATGGAAGTTCTCCATAATTTGATTTGTTGTATAGAAGAAGTATTGATAAGAGTCTTATGGGTTTTAAAAGTTGTATCAATTTAGAATAGTTTATAATTTAAATGTAAAACTTGAATCTTGATTTGATGTTTGAGTTTTCAGTCATAATATGACACCTTTTAGAGCTGAGACTAAATTTGTTTATTTTTAACTTAAGGATGAATTAAACATCAGTGAGAAGGGGAGGACAGAAAGCCGACAGGATGAAAGAAACAGATTTATTTTTGTCTTCAGACGGACGACGTCAATCGTCTCCTCCACAGATCGCCTTCAGGCAGTCGCCGTATTCGCCCGACACGTCGGACTGCAGAACAAAAATAAAAACAGAACCATTTTAAATCAAATAAAAATGTATCTATATAAATCGGATGGACAGATGGATAGATTTTTTCCATTCTTTAACTAAAACAACCTTCTTTGACCTTCATGTTTTTGAAGGTCAGTCCAGCTTCTGTCCATCAGAGAAACTTTTAATCCTTCAGGAAATTTGTCTTGTCTTCATAATAATCTCTAATCTCATATTTTAACAAAACTATTAATAACAGAGAAGCGAATCAAACCCAGAAACTCCTTGGATGACACTTAACTTGACATAAAGTTGATAAAATCGTGTTTTGAAAATGAAATCCACCAAATGAACCAAACACTGAATGAAGTGGTGAAATTCTGGTGAACGTTTGAGTTCTGGTCTGACTCACCTCGATGTTGGACAGCAGAGAGTGTTCGAAGAGTTTCTTGAACTCTGCTCTGATGTCCAGCAGGTCGATCTCAGACCGGCTCACCATGATCCGGGTCAAAGTGGACTCATCGGTGCCACCGCCCTGAACAGAAACAAAACCAGAACTCTGGAGTTTATAGACGACTGACTAAAACCAAAATCAATGTCAAAAGAATCTTCTGGACTTTGTGTCTGACGACAACAAAATTAAACATTTTAGTCTACAAAAGCAAGGTTGGAAAGCCTCAGCAAAAGGTTCCTGAAACATGGTGGTGGCAGCATCATGCTGTGGGGTTCCTTTTATTCAGTAGGACCCAGGAAGCAAAGCAGAGTTTGTAACAGAATAAACATCAAACAAAACCCGAGTTTCAAGTTTTTCTTTATTTTAAAATCTAAACATTGAAATTAAATGTTGGTTCTTTAAAAAAAATACCAAAAATTTATTTAGTAGATATAAAAAAACCTTTATCCCTTCTGAAATGTGCTCTGGAACCAACATGTATAAAAGCTGATTTACCGTCATGCTCTTATGCAGCAGTTCTGCAAAATATGCCGGTAAACTCTTCGCACATTTCACTGCAGAAAGAAAGAAAAGTTGTTAGAAAAGCAGCATTTTGGCATCAGCAGCAAGTTTTGAATGCCGTGTGAGGGCATTCAAGACTTCTATCTGAGATAGAAAGAAACGAGAATAAATTTCCACCAAAAATCTAAAATATTCTAGAAAATGAACGAAAATTTTTAAATTCGAGAAAATTTGTTATTAAAAACACAGAAATTGAGATTAAGCTCAGAAATTCTGGGGGAAAAAACCCTTGAAATTTCAAACACAGAAAAGTCTTAAATTTCCTACAAAACATTCAGAAATTGAGATTAATGATATAAATATTCTAAAGAAAAAACATTAAAATTTCTCAGTTTGAAAAGTTACAGATTGGCTAGAAAAGTTTATTTCAAAACTAAACAATGTTTGACTTTTGGAACAGAAATTTCCAAAGTTTTTTTTTTTTTAATTTTGATATCAATCTCAGAAATTATCAAGAAATAAAGTTGGAAATTTCTAAGTTTCAAAAGTCAAAAAATTTACTAGAAAAATTCAAATATCTTTTTTTCCCCCCAAAACTCAAAGTTTTGACACTTTAAACCCAGAATTTCTTTTTCTAATTTTTTTTTCCAGAAATATTGAGATTAATCTTAGAAATCTTAAGAAAAAAATCTTCAAAGGCAAAAGGTTTTGGAAATTTTCTGAGTTTCAACAGTCGAAAATTTTCCACTTTTGAAATTTAGAAATTTTGAGATGAATCTCAGAAATTTTCAAAAAAAAAAGGTAATTAGTAAGTATGAAAGGTCTAAAATGTGCTAGAAAATAAAATTTTCCTTATGGTTTTGTGGATGGAAACCAGTTTACCAACGGCCACCAGCAGCTCCTCCAGTTCTCCAGACATTTCGCCTTCGATGCTCTGCTGCAGCGTTTTCCCGCTGATGTTCTTGTATTCGACTAGAGCTGCAGAAAAATGGCCGTCACTTTACATTCGTAATAATCCCGGTTTTCTCTGTGGGTTTCCAAACAGAGCCGGTCTTACTCTGCCTGAGCTGAGGTATGCTTCGTTTGCAGAGGATCTCGATAAACTTGGACTCGTCTGTGCCCCACTTCTTCTCCCCGGCTTTGTAAAGTGTCTTAGGAAAAAAAAATATTGAAGTTTAAACAAAATAGAAAGATATCAATTGTATTTTTTGGGGTTTCATTTTTTCACCTCGGCGTCTTCCTTTGCTTTTCCTACATCTACAGAGTTGCTCCCGTCCCTCTCACCCTGCAAACAGCAGAATTCACTTTATTGCTGTTTTTTAAGTTTTTATCATCATGTGGCCGCGTTACATTTTAAACAGAGCTGTAAACATTAACAAACGGATGAGAATGAGCGACTGTTGCCTTATTGATACATAGGAAATGAATGGAGAAGAACATTTATAAATGAGCATTAAAAACAAAATCACTTCCTTTAAACTTTCCTGAATATAAAAACCTGGAAAACGGCTAATTTGACAATCCTTCCGACTTCTAATGAGTTGGAAGGACTTGCACAAATGCGTCTATGTTTATATTTCAAGCCTACTTAGGCATTGTGATTAATCTGATAAAAATAATTGATTGACAGCTCTAGCTATGAGTCAAGTGTGTCAGTTTTTTTTAGGTAATTTTCTTTTTTTTCTGGACCTTTGCCAGGAGAATAAGTGCTTTGGAAAAATCTCCAGAAACTTCACTCGTCAACTTCTCAATCAGGTCCTTCTCCGTTTCTACAGAGGAAAAAGATGGAGGTCATAAATCTGTTTTCTGCAACAAAACCCATAAACTAAGACGGAAGATGCTTCTTTACCTTTTCTGTAAACGTCCTTGAGAGCTTCGATTTGCTGCTTGGACCTGGAGGCAAAGATTTCAATCAGGACCAAGTCTTTTGTACCAGCTCCCTGCAGTAAAACACATTTTATACAAATGATATTTTACAGTAATAAACGCTGTTTCATTGGTAAAACATGTTTTTGAAAAGGAGATATGTGAGCGTACGTTCATGGCTTGGGTGACTTCGTGGCAGTCGTACGCTGCAGGGGGAGTGATGAGCGCCAGCAGCAGCTTCTCAAAGTCTCCGCCCGTGTCGCTTTTCAGGTCTTTCTCCAGCGTCTGAAACGTAAACAGAGGCGACTGATCCAGAGGTTTACTCTGCGTGTTCAGAACCACGCCCAGGAAAATAAAGCAAATACAGAAAATAAAGCAACTTTTTATGTATTTGTTTTCATTTGTTTAATAAAATATGAAAAAGTTTAGAAAGTAAACAGGTGGTCAAGTCATTAAGACCACAGTTAAGTCGTTTTAATGCCAGAACAGCAGATAGAAATATTTTTGTTTCAGAATCGACACATTATTTGGGGGTTTTCCTTAATCGTTTATTTATTCCAAGTCCTGTCATCACAGCAACATTCACTCTTTAAATAATAATAATAATAAAATGTATAAAAATTATTTGCTAAACAAACACAATAAGGTTTGACTGTTTTCTTTTTATGATTTAGTTTCTTGGAATTATTTTAGAAAATATTCAGCTGCTTTGTACATTACAGGAATAATTTAACTTAAACTTTGTGTTTCTCATTTAATGTTTAGAAACACTCACAACATTTTCATATAAAATGAAGGAAATCTTACTCTGCCGGTGGCTCCTTCATACGCTTTGCAGATGAGCTGCCTCTGACCGTTGCTTCTTTGGGTCAGGATTTCAATCAGGACTTTCTCATTTGTCCCTAAAAAATAAAAAAAAGTTAAAATAAATTAAATATGAATCTCTGTTTCTGTCATACATCTGGAGACAATTTACGTTAAATGAAGCACAAAAATTAGTAGATTTGTTTCAACTTCAAAACATCATCCATCAACCTGAAGGACGTTTTTTACAAAAATGATTAATCTGATTTTTAGAAATTAAAGTTTTACACCAATCTGTCTTATCAAATATTTAAAAGGTTTCGAAGATGAAAAGCAAACAAGTTTTCTCCAAAGAAAAAATGAAAAAGTAAGCTAAACAAATAAAACGCGCACCGAGTCCTTCAATGGCGTCCTTCAGAGCTGCAGCGTCTTTCTCTGCATCAAAGTTTGCTTTAGGCTTGATGGTTCCTCTCTGTCCGCTCTAAAAACATTCAGATTTAACAATTAATTAAAACCCTGCATAGTTTCTCATATAGAAAGACCAGAGTTGGATTTACTTCAGCAGCAGAAGATGATGGTGAAGCCACAAGACTTTCCAAATCGTCCTGAAAATAAATGGATTTAACATGTAAAACTCTTTAATAAAGACTTTAAAAATGTAAAATAAAAACATCTCTCACCCATAAAGAAGCCATGATGAATCTAGTTCTTCTGTAAGACATTAGAAACAATCTTAATCTGTTATACATTTAAATGCACTATAAAAGCACAAAATATTACCAAGAACTTTTGGTTTAGTATCTACCGCAAATTTCTTAGTACAATTGAAAGAAGACAGGATTAACCTACAAGAAACTTTTCAGCAAGACATAAGAGCTTATTTAAAGTAAATAATTACTTATTATTGATTAAATAGAGTTACATTGGCAGATTTTTATTTCTCTTACAGGACATTTTTCTCATGTTTTAAGTAAAACTAGTCATTTTTCATCAATATTAGGAATCATTGAATTAAAACAAGCTCTTATGTCTTGCTGAAAAGTTACTTCTAAGTTAGTTTTATCTAATTTCAAGAGTACTAAGATATTTCAAGTAGAAACTAGAATACTTGGTAAGACTTTGTGTTTTTACAGTGTACTAAACAAATAACCAAGAGCCATCGGTTCCAGTTTCCTAGATTCAAACATTTATTCACAATCTGCTCACGCAGTCATAGATTAAAGATGATTAAGATATGGATTAGATGTAGTGTGGTGAACTGTCGTACTTTATCGTGTTTTAAAAATTTATTTATAAGCAGCCACTTTTTCTTCTGCTATGGTGGAACCAGAACAGGAAACATGCAAATACGTTGCTGTGTAAAATGAGACCAGCTTTGCATTGAGCCAGAGGGACTGAAGGCAGATTGATGGAACAGTAAAAGTCTGCTTTCTGTACAAATCAGGTATTTTAAACCTTCTAATTCTGTAAAAGTAAAACTTTTAGAAACCAGAAACTTAACAGCTAAATCAAACAAGCAAAGGAGAGAAACTCACCTTTGTCTCTGAAGAGGAACGTTTCTTTCCGCCACACCCTCTGCTTACCTGGAAACTGAATCTACCTGTAGAGAAAACGGTTGGCCACACCTGTTTGGCACAGTCAGACGATGCCTTCAGGGACCGCTCGTAATCTCCAGCTACTAACCAGTTTAATCCGCTCCAGACAAAAGAACACAACTTTTAGATTTGTAGTGAAAACAAATGTTATTGGAAACTTTATGACGGCCATAATAGATAAAAATACAAAATAGTAATACATCTCAGAGAAAAAAAACTGAGAAATCTCAGAAATTTTTTAGATAAAAATCTGAAATTTCTGAGTTTAAAAAGAAGAATATTTGCAAGAAATTATGTGATTAATTAATAGTATGTTAGAGACATTGTAGGTAGGAAAAACAGTTTGAAAAGTAGAATATGTGCGAGAATAAACTCAGAAATCTATGATTTTGAAAAGTCAAAAACTTGCAAGGAAAAACAGAGATTCTGATATAAATTTTCTAAAAAAAAAACCTCAAGACATTTCTGAGCTTGGAAAGTCAAAAATTGGTGAGAAAAAACTCAGAAAGTTTTAGATTAATCAACGGTATACTAAGGCAGCAATATCAAAACTGCAGATATTGAAACGGCAAACATTGGTGTCACTCAAGACTTTTGCACATGAATATCTCAAGCTTTTAAAAAAAAGTGCCAAATCATAAATAACATAGTAAATGGACCAAAAAAAAACTGGAATACAAGCCATGATTTTTAATTTTACATTTATTTTATTACTAAAAAAGGCACCAAATACAGGCATCATACTAATATTGTTGTGTTTTTCAAAAATTATAGCACCAAAAATATATTTTTTTCTCCCAAAATCCCCCGTTTTCATGTTTTTATAGGCACACATTTGAAAAAGAAGTGTTTTTAGATAAATACAAACCAGTGTCAAACACTTTAAAAACAACATCAGTAGCTGGGCTGTAACGTAACAAATGAGACGGATGAAACATAAATGAATGAAGAGTAACAGAGTGAGATCTGAGTCTTTGGGCCGAACAACGGCAGGCGGACGCATCATTCTTATAAAAACACGTTTTGTAAAACGAGAACTTTCATTCAGACAGTAGTAAGGCTGAAGCAGTCATTTGGGTGAACGGTTTATTACACTCAGACGCTCTGCGATTGAAATACTTTGGACGATCTGTTCTGTCTCATGAGCAAAAATACTGCATGGCACTTAGAAATCGGCAGCTGAT
The DNA here is from genome assembly GCF_051168715.1 of Poecilia mexicana. Classification (NCBI taxonomy): domain Eukaryota; kingdom Metazoa; phylum Chordata; class Actinopteri; order Cyprinodontiformes; family Poeciliidae; genus Poecilia; species Poecilia mexicana. The sequence goes on from NW_028263378.1 coordinate 4,320,231, forward strand.
TGGATTACAGTACAAGCAAGGAAATAAAGAGGGTTAAAAAACAAGAAATTGTGTTCAAAATGGCAGTAAGTGTAACTATTTTAACCCCCTTTTACAGTGGATAAACACCAAGGTAGTTGATAAAATAAATGGCTTTTTAGTGAGAACAGAGAGAGCTTTATATCAAATTAAAACAATAAATATCATAAAAATGGAAAGAGTAGGATAGTTTTGTCCAGGCTACAATAACACAGCAGATCCGACTTTTCTTTAGAGATGCTCTGATACAATATTAATATGTTAATCTAATTTTTGGGTTTCAAATCATTAATCGTTGTGTAACTTTCACCGTCTTTCTGAAATGACCGACTGAAAATATGAGACGATTTTCCAATTTTAACATTTTTGGAGATTAAACTATTTATATTTTCAGTTTATGAAAACTTATAGGGAGCCTTTATTATTTAGAATTAAAGCAGTGGGGTGTTTTTAGAAGCAGCAGAAACCCAAATGGAAGTAGAAAAAGGTGCAAAATGTGAATTCTGCATAATAGATTCCCCTTAATAACAGAAAATGTCTCCGTTACTAAAATAGATTGTATTCAAAGCATGATAGGCCTTACAGGTGTCAGCAGAATGGCATTAATCCAGAGTATAAGGGGGTGTAATCAAGGCTTAAAATGCTTTTTAATTAAATAAGTCAAAGCTCTTCTAGGTGAAGAAAAGACTAACTGAAGTTGTGACATAATTGCACTTGAAGGCATCATTCATTTTGTTATTTGCACTCACTCAGCCTGCAACAAAAGCAGCTTTGTTTGTGCTTTATATTTAAACAACTTCAGCAGGTGAAGAGGTTGTTCCAGTTGATTTATCTGCAGGATGACTGTGTGACATGCGAGGTAAAGATACAGGAAAGGAGGACATTTTTCCTCGCCTGCCTCTTCGTACAGCAGTGAAATTAAACGATGCAGCAGATGGAAGCCATCAGAGCTACTGTTCACCTTCCCGGCGGTGAAACCGAGATGAATGTCGACTAAAAAGAGAAATAAAGATGGAAATCAGACGCAGCTGAGCAGTTTGTGGATTCCTGAGGTAGCCCAGTTGGCTGAACGTCACACGCTTCCCTTTTTTTTCTCTAAGTGGTATAAAAATACATAAACAAATTCTCAGTTTAGAAAATACCAATTTTTGATGCTGTTTTGTTGTCCTTCGTCAGGAGCTGCGTTTCCGTTACAGATGTGTGCAAAACTTTGTCAATATTCTGCTAATTTAGAGAAAAAAACAATTTTGCAACAATAGTGTTTCCATACAACAGAAACGCAATTATAATCACATGTGAATAAGTTTGTTCACTCAATAAGTCATTAAAAAACATGCCGCTCAATTATCCTTTAACTACTTCCTGTCATCTTCTCTTTGTAGATGACAGGAAGTAACATCTGGCTGTTGATCACATGACTCGTAATGATGTGAGGAACATGTTTCTATTACGGTTTTACAAAATACACCAATTTCGATAAGGCCAAAAAAAAAAGAAAAAAGAAGAAAATCACCTGAGCGCCAAAACGTATTGAAAACAGTTTTCTTTTTTAAATTGGTGCTTTTATTGGGCAGATTTATTTTCAAGATGTCAATTTGCGCAATTTGACATTTTGAGAGATTTCTTATTAATTGCTGAATTTTGATTAAGCAAATTTGTTTTCTAAATGTCAGGTCAATGAAAACAGAGTTATTGACCTTAAAAATGTAAAAAAAAAATGTAACACATAGTCTTGCTGCTAGGATGAAATAGTTCTTATCTAAATTGGTTTATGTTGCAAAACTGCAATGGCAACACTTTCTTTGCATGGAACAAGTCCCAGGATCAACAACAGGATGTTGCCACTGGTGAAAACCACAAAGAAGACGACAGCAGGATGTAGTTGGAGAGTCATGCGTGGCATGTTTTTTTCATGACTTGTCTCGTAAAGAAACTTATTCTCGTGTGACTTTAATTGCGTTTCATATTTAGCGGAAACACTGCAACTGCGTAGTTGTGTCTTTCCAGTATAAGTGGAATACTGACAAAGTTTTGCTCACGTGACAGAAAAGAAGCTAACGGAAACGCAGCGAGTGTCTCAGACCTCGGTGCCGTCGCCGAGGTTGTTGTGGATTTTGACCTCCAGGTTGACCTGCTTCACTTTGCCGTTTGGCTCCTGGTTGCGGTTGATGTTGACGTTCCTAACGGTGCAGTGCTTCGTGCCGAAGTTCTTCTCCACGCACTTGTCCATGCACACCTCCACCTTGGTGTTGAGCGGATACTCTTCATAGGCCTTCGGCGTCTTCGTCGCCTTCTTGGCCGACCGCCTGCAGCGGCGGAACAGGAAGCAGGAAGCCAGCAGCGCCAGGACCAGCAGGGTGATGGCGGCCACGCCCCCGCCCACGGAGCTGCCCACGTGGGCGTTGAAGGTGGCGGACGGGCCGGCCTCCAGGCGCAGCGACTTCATGTTGGTGCCGTTCTTCACCTGGTCGCCCTCGTTGTCGTAGATGAGCGACTCGTCGAGCGTCAGGCGCCCGCTGCGGTCCACCAGGTCGCGTTTGGAGCGGCTCACCTGATACGTCAGCGAGCGCTGAATCCTGGGGCTGGAGTGCGACTCTGGGCCGATGACGTAGATCACCTGCAGGTACCACTGGTGGCCTGCCTCCACCTGTCAGTCAGAGAGGTCATTTATTAATCAGTAATTTATTTATTAGTTTATTTAGCTGGAATGTTGAACGTTAATTCACATTTCTGACAAGGACAAGTTTCTCTGTTTTTACCGAGTTATCTTTGGGTTAATAATGGAGTATTGAGCAAAACGCATCCATGGATTTAAGGATCAAATTTCCACTAAAATGCAGCGACTTTTCCAATAAAAATAACAAAAACTACTGTAGAATTAGAGTTAGACTAAGAGAGTTGTGTTTTTTAAAATACGGAAATGAAATTCTAATAGTACGAGAATAAACTCATATTACCAGAATAAAGTAGTAAGATTTAAGTCATAATATTACTAGAATGAAGTAACATTAACACAAGTATAAAGTAGTAATTTTGTGAAAACTCCTCCTCACAGAGTTTCCACTCTGTTAAAACTGGGAATATTGAACATCTGGTGACGCTGAGTATCTGTTTTAAAAACTAAGAAATACTCAATCATTTAACAAATTATCATTAGCACGACCTTGAAGCGACTGTGAAAATTACTGAGTTTATTTCAAAGAAAGAACCAAATGGACTTACCCATCAGGTCATATCAGATCTTAACACAACATTTTCTTGTAATTTCACAATTTTCTTCTGCTAATATTATGACTGCATTCTCATAATATTACACATTTTTCTTGTAATAAAACAATACTCTAAACAATACAGGAAGTCACTCACCTTGTAAAGAGCGTCCACCTTCATGGTGAAGCCGTCGACGCCCGGCATGGCTGCCATGGCCTGCAGCTCTGGGACGTCGGAGGCAAAATCTGCCTCGAACGGAACGTCGTGAAAAAACTTGTGGCATACGTCCGGCTGTTTACGATCCTGAAACACAATTAGAGCAGATCGAAACAGAATAGTAAACAAAAACAGTTTAAAACTAAAATGGTCGCTTTGATTTTTAAACCAGTGGCACTCTCAGAAAATGTCAGGAGCCATGGGCCCCAATATCCCCCAACCTGGGGGCGCCACTGTTTTAAACATAAATACCTGGTTTTCAATATCAAAAACTAAGAGAACTACAGCAGGAAACCTTATGGTAGTTAGAATACCACCTGGATGACAAACCCAGATTGTCCAGTGTGACCTGGTATGGAAAGCTGTTAAACTGGAAAGTTTTCTTTGAGCATTTTGCTGTGAAAGAACAACCAGGATGCCTTGAAATAAAATTAGCAGAAGACTTAGAGAAAAATAAATTACAAAAAAAAATTTAATTATGCATGAGAAAAATACCCATAAAACCAGCAGTGGCCCACGTCTTGTTTGTTGTTCTTTGGTACAATGACAATAAAGGCTGATTCTGAATACTTCAAAGTAACATTGTTATATATTTAAATTGTCAAAGGAGGGCAGAGTTCTCAAAAATTTTACTCATGTAAATGCAGTACTACTTAATATTTTTACTCCAGTAAAAGCAAAAAGTACAGCATAGTAAAAGTACTAAAAAAGGTAAAAAAAAAATCAAAAAAATGTTACTCATAAATGTAACTGAGTAAATGCAACTAGATACTAAACAATTCTGTAAACTGTTCAGATTTCATGGTAACAACCACAAATTTATGTGTGGAATAAATGAAACTCTCAGAAGTGCAGAAGAAATAAATGAACTAACTTTGAGAGAGGTGTGTTATAAAGAGTCCAGTAGGTAAAAGAAATGTATATGAAACAATAAAAATAAACAATAAACCCAAAATATTCATAAAAAGCAAACAGATTAAATGAATGTTTGTGTTTACCAGCAGCAGGAAGCGATGTTTGAGATGTTTGTTGGGTTGGATGCAGCCGTACTGCGGCCCCTCATTGTACAGGGTCCCAGTGGGATCGAAGAAGGGAACGTAGCCATCCCGCCCGGTGCACAGGTAGACCTTCTCCAGCTGCAGCCTGTATGCTGCGTTCAGGTTCTGCTCCGGGTTCCACAGCACTCTGCCGTACAGAGTCTGGCCTGCAGGGGGCAGCGAGTGGACCAGAGAGGAGTTAAAAGGTTTAAGTAAGCGGTTTCACTGCATGTGATAAAACAAATACTTGTATTTAGTTGTAATTGTAAAAATAGTACGACTGGACAATAAAGCAATAATATATATTGTGATAGACATGCGATCAATGTTAATGTAGAATACATCTCAATATGGAATATATAGAATATTCGCTGAACTCCGATCCAGAACCGCACAGCATTCTGGGGGATGTAGGCAGAGGGAACCCTTTAGCCAGCTAAGCAAAGTTTGTGGAATTAACTAACTCACTCACTCTTTGGTTACCTAGCAACAACCTGCTGGGTGACAAGCAGTTTCAAGTTCCTCCCCCCAAACTTCGGTTACCTAGCAACAACCTGCTGGGTGACAAGCAGTTTCAAGTTCCTCCCCCCAAACTTCGGTTACCTAGCAACAACCTGCTGGGTAACAAGCAGTTTCAAGTTCCTCCCCCCAAACTTCGGTTACCTAGCAACAACCTGCTGGGTGACAAGCAGTTTCAAGTTCCTCCCCCCAAACTTCGGTTACCTAGCAACAACTTGTTGAGTAACTGGCGCAGCAGCAGTTTAATATTTCGCCACCGTGCCTCATAACTTGTTTAAAAATAAAAAACAACAGCGTGGAGTGAAAAACTGAATAAAACGGGAAACGTCACTACACCAGCCTGGCAGTATTTCAGATATTTAAAACAAAAAACTAATCAACATTTATTGATATTGACTGATATGAAATGGTTATATAATGACATGTTTTCAGTTTAACTGCATTTTTCCAGACTGCTTCTGAGAAAATAAATAAATCAAATGTATGTGTACAGCTACAATAATCAAACATAAGTAAAAATAGAGTTATAAATTTGCATTTCTCATGAAGATGTGATTAACACCATAAGTTTTTAATTTCTAATAAAAATAGAAAAACTTCAGACTTTTTTATAACTCAGTTACTGTCAAATTAACAGCTTTGGCCCAATTAAATAATTTCTGGATTCTGTGATTTAAATATTCAGTGACAGCTATAAAATTAAGATATATATTTATCAGATCCTATTTATATCAAACATCCTTGGAAGCTAAATATGAAAAATGTGGAATAGCATGAAGGATGGGTTATTTTTGACTCCTACCCATGGAGAAGGCTCCCTTGTAATCCATCTCAGCCATGGAGACGTCGGAGGAGGCTGGATCCAGCAGGAAAACCTTCTCGTTGTTGCACAGCTGGAACTCCGTGTTGAGGGAGTAAACAACCGGAACGGGCCGGTTGGTCTGCTGGAAGGCGATCGGAACGAGGAACCTGTTGGAGTAGAAAAAAACCCATTCAGGATTCATGCTGATAAAGGGTTCCTCCAGGTTTCACCACCTCATCTTTAAGGCTCTTTAAGACCATTGTGAATTAAATTTAAGAACTGTATCACAACAGAAACGTACAAAAGAAAACTGTATATTTTACACTGTAATAGTGTAAAATATACAGTTTTTTTATATGGGTCGACAACAGACCCATAAAACAGACAACAACAACAGATGTTTGAGGCGAAGACGAACGTCCAGCCAACTGGTGAGAAATTCACACTTTCACTTGATAGACCACAAAAAAGCTAGCCAGCAAGGACATATTAGCAGCTAGATAGCGGTAGCCTCAACCACCTCAAGTCACAGAATGGAGTGGCTATAAATTTACACTTTGTCATTACAGACGCAAAAAAAGCTAGCTGGGTTATAATTAACAGCTAGTTAGCTCAACCAACTAAAGTCACAGAACAGAATGGTGATAAATTACACTTTTCCACAATAGATGTTCAGTTTCTATCTAATAATTAAGATCACTTGCTATTAGTAGCTAGTTAGCGTTAGCCTCAACTGCCTCAATTCGCACAACAAAATGGAGATAAATGTACATGTTCTCATGACAGACTCAGAAAAAGCAAGTTAGCTATTAACTAACATAAGGATATATTATCAGCTAGTCAAGTCACATAAGGATAAATTACCCGGTTAGTAAGGATATATTAGCAGCTAGTTAGCGGTAGCTCAACCAACTCCAGTCACAAGAGGAAATTGCAATAAATTTACACTTTCTCATGATAGACACAAAAATGCTAGCAAGCTAGTTAGCAAAGATACATTAGCAGCTAGTTAGCGGTAGCCTCAACCAACTCAAGTCACAGAACGTATTGAAGATGTCTGTGCAAGAATCAAATGTTTGCTTGATATAAAAGTCAAGCAAGAAAAATAAACTACATAGAATATACAAAATTAAGTAATTGACTAAATTTAAGACCTGCGATTAACTTTTTAAAGGCCAACTTACATTTCTCCATGGATTTAAGACATTTCAAGGCCTTAATTTTAGAAGCATAACTCAGAGTTTTTAAGGACATGCTGTAATATCTCAGATTTCCAGAATCTGTGGGCCGTACTTCTCTGGAGCGTGAGCCGTGCAGGACAGAGGTTTATCTCCCGGGTCGATCCAGGGCTGGGTCGGCTGAACAGTGCACGGGATCAAGAAGACGGTGTACTCCCCAGAGTAGTCCTTCCTGCAGAATGTGCAAAGAATATTAGATGCTCACAAAGGAATCAAGATGAGAAAATCTACAGAGATGAACGTGAAGCTTGTTAAGTCAATCAAGAAATGTTAAAACATCTTGAGAGGAGATGAAAAATATGCTTATTCCACATATACACTGCAAAAACACAAAATCTTACCAAGTGTTTGGTCTAGTTTCTAATGCGAAGACACTTGAAATGAGTCACAACTATCTTACAAGTTGTAGTTATTGATATATTTTGGGCCATGTAAAGAAAAGAATTAAGATTATACTCCAAGTAAAAAAGGAACAAACTAATGGTTAGTAATACAAATAGAATCAGGACGAGACTTTATCTGAGTTACCCAATTCATGTTTTAAATAATAATACTCTTCAACAATAAGAGCCTGTTTTAAATCAATAACTTCTTATTGGTGGAAAAAAGACTCATTCCACTGGCCAATTATTTCACTTAAGCATTGGAAAAAATTCTTATAAGTGAAATAATCTGCCGGTGAAACTAGTATTTTCCATCAATATTAAGGAATTATTTACTTAAAACAAGCTCCTAATTCTTGCTGAAAAGTTACTTGCAAGTTAGTTTTGTTTTATTTCAAGTGTACTAAAATATTTGTAGTAGAAACTGGACTAAAAATACTTGGTAATATCTTGTGTTTTTACTTGGTAGTATCTTGTGTTTTTACTTGGTAGTATCTTGTGTTTTTACTTGGTAGTATCTTGTGTTTTTACTTGGTAGTATCTTGTGTTTTTACTTGGTAGTATCTTGTGTTTTTACTTGGTAGTATCTTGTGTTTTTACTTGGTAGTATCTTGTGTTTTTACTTGGTAGTATCTTGTGTTTTTACTTGGTAGTATCTTGTGTTTTTACTTGGTAGTATCTTGTGTTTTTACTTGGTAGTATCTTGTGTTTTTACTTGGTAGTATCTTGTGTTTTTACTTGGTAATATCTTGTGTTTTTACTTGGTAGTATCTTGTGTTTTTACTTGGTAGTATCTTGTGTTTTTACTTGGTAGTATCTTGTGTTTTTACTTGGTAGTATCTTGTGTTTTTACTTGGTAGTATCTTGTGTTTTTACTTGGTAGTATCTTGTGTTTTTACTTGGTAATATCTTGTGTTTTTACTTGGTAGTATCTTGTGTTTTTACTTGGTAGTATCTTGTGTTTTTACTTGGTAATATCTTGTGTTTTTACTTGGTAATATCTTGTGTTTTTGCAGTGTTGTGCATTTAAATGAAAACACCCTCCATTCCGCATTAGACTGTTTCTTCTGTGTTTTTCAGATTTCGGTAAAGCGTTCCCACCTGCTGTAGGAGCTGGTGGCCCTCCACAGCTGATACGGCGAGTCGAAGGTCTGTGCGCTCCACAGAAGCTGCATGTCGAACTCGATGCCCCCCAGGTGGTCGGGGGCCATCAGGCGAGATTTGTGACCCGGCAGAGTATGGTGATCCAGAACAAACTGACCTGAAGGAAAGTAAACGGCAGGAAACAATGCATATAAGGCTTTCACTAAAAAAAACAGCTGCAGCATGTTTTTTTTTTATATTTCCTCTTAATTACACATTGAAAGAATTAAAAATGTGTTTCTCTGTTGCTGTGAACCGACCTCTGAATTTGGCGTGAGTTTTGAACTCGATCACAAGCCGGCCGTCCTCTCTGATGAAGATCCTGATGATCTGCAGTCTGGCTGAAAGGACGCTGTCAGTCTGGATCCCTGCAGACAGGAAAACAACAGACGATAAGAACCAAGGTGCAACCCATATCACAGTAACCTCTCCCTCAGTTATCTGATGTTAAACGGTTTTAATTTCCGTTCTGGAGGCTGAGGCGTAAAGAGAATTGATCAGGAGTGATTTTTTTCCTGCGTTTAGTCCTGACCTGTCCTCCAGAGCACCGTGTCGTAGAAGAAGGAGAACTCCATCTCGGTGTGATGCTCCAGAGAGGCCCAGCCTCTGGGCGCCGTCACGTAGATGTAGGAGACGTAGAGAGGAACCTGCACAGTCAGGAAGGACTGAGCCGAGTCCCGGACCTGAAAAAACAAACAAAAATAGCAAAAAAGTGTCGTTTAATTCTGTTTCTCTACTTCAAGGCTATGAGCTCATGTCCAGGGTTTCTACACTGTCTAATAAAGTCTGGGACTTGACTTAAAGGTGACCCATTATGTTTCCTTGAGCAGGTTACGATAGCTCTGTAGACGGGCTACAAAACATTTAAACATTTTTTTTCACAAAATCATTCTTATATAATGGAACTTTAGTCTGTTTAGGGCATCTTGTCACTTTATATCGAAAAAATCTGCTGCTGGCCACAAGAAAATGGCTGTAAAAAGTTGCACAATTATGCAACTACACATCTTTGAAAAGCGTTAGTGGAGCCTCCTGCACAACCAATAAGAATGCAGCAAGTGGGGGTGTGCTGTGGTGGCACAGGGGTTAAGCACAACCAACATATCCTTGACGCGGCTGTCGGAGGCTCGATTCCTGGCCTTGGCGCCCTTTGCTGCATGTCTTCCCCCCTCTCTCAGTACCCACTTTCCTTTCAATTAACTATCAAAAAAGGCCTCTAGGGCCAAAAAAATCTAAAAAAAAAAAAAAAAAGAATGCAGCAAGTGGTTTCTGGATGGAAGGATGACAACACTTGTGTTCCCAGCAGCCATTATACAACACATACAGCAGTAAAATCAGCTGTGCTTGGCTTGGCTGGGGTTGCTAGGTAACAGGCTTGGCTTGGCTGGGGTTGCTAGGTAATGGTGCAGTGCACGTCAAATGTGATTTAATAATCAGGAGGTTTCTGAAATGGCTCGCTTTCCAGACACCAAAAAACATGAGCTTATTGACAAAACCAGCTTGGTGAGACTTTTTTTAGTGCTTGGGCTGTTTTAGGAAACAGCAGAGCCACAAATAGAGGTACAGAAATGTGCAAAATGTGAATTTTGTATAATTCGTTCTCTTTTGAACACTCCGAATAAGAATAGAAGAAGAAAACAGAATCCACCATCCTTCCATTTATCCATTCATTGAACTGACTGAGTAAACTGAAGTTGTGTTGTTCTTAGATGTTTGGCGAAGCTGTGAAGCTACTGGTGTATCTTAATGAGCTGTACTGGTACTGCGTTATCCAATGAATTTGTAATTCAGTACATTTATGTCTGGATATAAAAAAAAAGAAATTTCAAGCCAATCCAGCAATGTTTTTCTTTATTGGTTCGGTAGTAAACCTCAGATATCTGTACCGGTATCAGAAGCATAAGAAGGGGATCGGTGCGTCCGGTAACCCTACATCTAGAACAAAGTGATGCTTGACCCACCTGGAAATCAGCGGTGACGGAGCCGCCGCAGACGTCGATGAGCTCGGTCATGTCGTAGTAGGCGTCAAAGGTCCAGATGCAGCTCTTCAGGTTCAGGTGCTTGTAGAGCTGGATGCTCTTGGCCTCCCGGACGTTGGGGTTAAACTGGTAGGGGCGGTCGTAGCCTGGACCAAGAGAGATGCTGTCGTAGGAAACGTCATCCAGGAAGCCAGACTCTGTGGAAGGACAGCGATTCTCATTAAACCACAGAATTAGGAGGGAGGGTGGTACATTTTAACAAATTAAACTCTCTGAAATGCCTCTAAACATGTTTTGTTCACTTTTCCCACAGTAAAATTCAAGTAAATATTCTTCAAGGTAAGTGAGTTAAAAACAATACAAATACTGCACAAACATAAGATGTTACCAAGTATTTCTGGTTGAGTTTGCAGTAATTTTTCAGCCAGATAAAGGAGTTTTAGGTCAACAATTCCTTAAAACTGGGAAAGCAGAGCTGGTTCTATTGGCAGACAAGTTTTTCCTTGTTTTAAGTGAAATAATCTGCCAATGTTACCTGTTTATTTCATCAATATTAAGGAAATATTTTATGAAAAAAAGCTCAGTTTTTGCAGAAATATTACTTATAATTTAGTTTAGTCTTATTCCAAGTTTATTAAGATATTTTTGCTGGACACTAAACCACAAATATTTGGCAAGATTTAAATCATTATTTTATATAATTTATATAATAATCAACCACATTCCTTTTTTTAATAAACAATCTGTTTTTTATTTTTCAATTTTTGGATTATAATATCTATATTTATTATAATAAATCACATACATACAACTTAGGTTAAACTTCTGTCTCTATATGTTTTTTGTTTATGAAAATAAAAATGGAATATATAAATATATTAAAAAAGATTAAATAGAACTATAACAAGTGTAGCATTATATGGAAATATAGATCAACAACATAATAGATTTAGTCAATATATCTTGGTTATGAAGTACAAACTAAAGTCAGGTGGCATTCTTTCTTAATGTTTGGAAATCAAAAACTTTCCAAACCTTGAAACAAATCATTAAAATGTAATAATTTTCTGACTGACCAGAAATGCCCTGCAGCTCTCTGATGGTGACCAGGTTGGAGCAGACGTGCTGCTGCCTGTAGATCGACTCTGACAGCAGGAAGTGCAGGTTGTGCAGCGGCATGGTGGACACCAGCGGCAGCATGCCGTCCTGATGTGGGATCTGCACCGAGATGTGGATGCTGAACGTGGAGGAAAACAAAAAGAAAACAAAGTTACGTTTTATTTAGAAAAATCAATCATTTTTTGTCTAGCATATTTCAGTAACAATACAGTTCAAAACGCTTTGCAACATAAAAAAAACAAGAATCAGCAATAGAAACGATACATTTTGCCTTCATTACACACCAAATGTTGATTAATGTTTCATTTATTATTAATCAAAAGCAATCTGAAGGTTAACACCCAGATTTCAGGCCTGATCTCTAGTTTCCAGCTGTAGTAACCGAAGCTGTGCGTTGGTCGTCAGTTTTGTTTCTGTTCAGCTGGAGAAAGTTGTGACTGGATGGGTTCGGAGTCACCTGGTGACATGGTAACTGTTCATCAGTGAGTACGAACCGGTTGGGGTGCTCTTTGTGCTTCACATCCAGGTATTTAAGCGTGGCGATGAAGGACTGGGCCTGGAAGCCTCTGGCGGTTCCCGTGGTAACGGGGGTGTGGCAGATGGAGCCGTCCGTGCCGATGGTGATGATGTTGCTCCGCAGCGGCGTTCCCAGGTGGCCGGCTTTATCCCGGGCCTGAGCCACACAGCGGACGTGGAAGCGACGGCTGAAGTAAATGCTGTCCAGAACCTGAGGGGAATGAAACAATGAAGGTTTAAGAGAAAAAATGGAGGCCTTCCAGTCTTTCTGACCTCTCCAACATGCTGTCAACCCAGAGCCCAAATACCTATGAATGGATGGAGACGAAAGGACGAGTTTCTCTAGATCTATGTGGGATATTAGTTCTTTAATCCTGAAAATGTTCTTCAGGTGATAGAAGGCTGACTTTGTTATCATCTTTAAGTGTCTGTTGCTGTTGTTTGCTCCATAAAAACTGGACATTAAATGCTCACCAAAGACATCTGAAGCTCTGTTCTGGTTGCAGAAGCTTTTGCTACCTAATGGGGGTTGAATTGACCTGGATTGTAACCTTATTTTTGACAGAGCAGGAAACCATCTGGCCTCACCTTGTGGTTGACGCTGGTGTACGGCGTTGTGTCCGTCACCGTCTCAAACGGGGAGCGCGCTCCGCTGGAGTCGGTGGGAGCCGCCACCTCCCAGGAGAAGTGAACCTGTGTCTGGTTGATTCCCGCCTCCTCACAGTGCTCCTTCATCACGGAGAACTTCGGGTAGTGGGGGTCGCAGGGGGTCACGCAGACCAGAGGGTAGCCAGGGGAGGGAGTTTTCTTGCTGCCTTCTTTGGTCACCTCCTGAACGTGATTGTAGTCGGCCAGTGAAACCACCTGAGGAGGCGGGAAGACTCGTGTTAATGCTGTGACTTTGGAAAATGTGTTAAAGGGGTGACCTACTATGCTAAGAATGTACATTTTTAATGTTTTTGTTCCTCCATTGGGTCTCTGCAGTTTCTAAGAACAACCCAAGCACTTAAAAAAAACACCCCGCCTTTCTCTTGGCAATAAGTGAATGTATTTTGGTGTCTGTCTCAAAAACCACCAGACTTCGTGTTATCTAGCAACCCAAGCAGAGATTCAGCACATTTGGTCATTTGTTTTTACCGCTGTACGTGCTGTACAATGGCTGCTGGACTGCAAAACCACAAAATCTTACCATGTAAATTTGGTGTAGTTTCTAATGCAAATATCTTAATACACATGAAATAAGACAAAACTAACTTACAAGTAACTTTGTTGCAAGAATTATGAGCTTGTTTTAAGAAAATAATTCCTTAATATTGGAAAAAAATATTAGTTCCACTGGCAGATTATCTAACTCATAGTAAAACATTTTTCCTTGTTATTAATGAACTATTTGAAACAAGGAGCTTTTTCATCCATATTAGGGAAATATTAAGTTAAAATAAGTTTTTGTACTTCCATTTGGGTTTCTTCTGCTTCCAAAAACATCCCAAGCTCTTAAAAACAGAACAGCTGTTTTTTGTTGATAAGTTAATGATTTTGGGTTTCTGGAAAAAAAAATCTCCCAATTGTTAAGTCAGATTTGACATTTGGTCAGCTGGTTTTACCGCTGTACAATGGCTGCTGGAAAAGACAAGTGTTTTGCTGTTGACTTAACATCCAGAAACCACTTGCTGCATTCTTGTTGGCTGTGCAGGAGGCTCTACCACTGCTTTTCAAAGATGTGAAGTTGCATAATTGTGCATCTTTTTGCAGTCATTTTCACATGCGAGTGTAAATGTTGAGTTGGGGGGCATGGCCAGCAGCAGCAGCTTCATTGGATTTAAAGTGACAAGAGGCCCTAAAACAGCTCATTCAGAACTGATCAGACTAAAAATCTCATTATCTAAGAAATATTTTGAGAAAAAATGTAGTATACATGTTCTGTATCACCCATAAACCTATCCTGACCTGTTCAAGGAAGTATAATCGGTCACCTTTAAAGGTGAGATGCTTCTAAGAGGTTTTCCTTACTATAGGTGGGGCGGGGAGGATGAGGCTCCCTGCAGCCTCTTGGTCCAGAATCGTCACCGTCGCCGTGGTGATTTCACCCAGCACGGCCTCCACCGGATCATCAGGACCAAGCACCAGGGAGAAGGATTCATGCCACTCTCGGTCTTCATTAGACAGAATCTCCACCTTGAACATGATGTGGTCCGTTCCTTTAAAGCAACAAACAGAGTCAGAGATATTTAATCACACTCAGGAAGCTGCATCACAGGTTCTCTCCACTCACCAGGCGTGAACTTCAGGACCCGACTGTTGGGATTGTAGTCCACTCCAGACTGGGCCGATCCATCCCTGGTGCTGCAGCGGATCTTGGACGTTCGGTCCAGGTCTCCATGGCGGATCACCTTGATGTTGAGCGCCTCGACGCCGTCTGGGCCGGGCGGCTCTCTGACCTGGTAGGACGCCTGTTCGAACTCGATGGTGGGAGCTGGAGGAGCAGAAGACGAGCGAAAGGTCAGCATTAGCATCGGTAACACGATTAGTCTGATTAATCTTTTCAGCCCTAATTAATTAATAACTTTGCTTAACTTGGTGAGCTTAAAATGTACATTTGCATATTTAAAAAAAAATATGTTCAAGAAAATGTTTTGTTGTCTCCAACCAAAATGTCTGAAGATTTAGTTTTCCAGGTTTTAAAACTTAAGAGTTTGTGGCTGATCTGTTGATTATTTTTCCAATTAACCAATTAATAACTGAATAACAAAAGGTGGTTAATAGGAGATTTATGTTTTTACAGGATTCTAACCAGATGAAGCTAAAACTGCAACTTGAGGAGTTTTGGAAAAATCGTATTTACAGGTAAAGATTTTTTAAATCCTAATTCTGAAATGTATATATTTTTGAACAGTTTTGGCTTTAAATGTATTGATCTTTCAGCAATCAGCCTTTTTTTTAGCCTCTATAATCTAGTTAATGATTATTTGATTACTAATTTAGTGGGCGATTATTTCACTAATCGATTAATCAGAGTAAATTTGATTAATCGTTTCAGCCATTCATTGAGTGCATTCCGGCTGCGTTTACCATCCTCATCATTGGTGATGGTGATCGTCACGATGTCACTGGCTCCAATCATCGCCCCGCTCCAGTGGTCGCCCTGCGGCGTTCCAAGATGGAGCTGGAATTCCTCCTCAGGCTCGAAGACGGAGTCGTCGTTGATGTGAGCCGTGCAGTTCTTCACCTGATGGACCAACGGAGATTTAATCCCACAAACAGGATTCGGCACAACGTCTCGGTCAACACGTCACCTTCTCTCCTTTGAGGAAAGTGATTCGGGATTCGTCAGCGTTCCTCCTCTCCACAAAGTCATCCATCACCATGGCAGACATGGTCCGAGTGAAACACCGCACCGACGACTTGAAGGACAGGTCTCCGGTCCGGATGACGGGGACATGGAGGACGGTGTCCTTCTCCTTCACGGTGTAGGAGGTTTTGCCAAACTGCATGGTAGGAACTGAGAGAAGCAGCTGGTTTTAGTGATGCGTCAAACCAGAGCAACACGGTGCGGAGGGCTCGGTACGTACTGTCCTGGAAGGTGTCGGTGATGACGATGTCGGCTTCGTAGGGTTCCTGAAGGACCGCCCCCTGCGGAGAACTGAGGAAGATAACGAAGGACTCCGGACCTTCGATGGACGGGTTCTGAATGTCGTCCATGATGGTCAAACTGCAGGTCTAAGAAACAAAAACCAGAGGAAGGTTTGGAAATGATCAGAGTTGGTGGTAACTAGTTACATTTACTAGTTTACTAAAAAGAATATAAATAGTATTTTCACTATACTGTACTTTTTACTTGAGTAAATTTATTATGAAGTGTTTCTGCTCTTGAGTAAAATTTCTGGATTTTCTACCCACTGAATGAAAAACAAACATGTTTGAACCAAAAATTCACCGCACACAGACACACACCTGCAGTTTTTGTTTTTATTGACATAAACTGATTTGGAAAAATTTTATTTTGTTTGATTGTTATTTTTTAAATACTTATATGAATTATTGTCATTTTGGTCTTTAAAATATCAACCTATAAAACTATCATTAAAATGACATCATCAGACAGATAAACATATAAAGCTAAGTGGAAATCTTGGTATTTTAAGGACCAAAATTACAATATTTCATCCAATAACAGCAGCAAAATCAGACAAAATAAAATGTTTATAAATCAGTTTATTTCAATAAAAAACTTATGAAGCTTTAATAAAAACTGCAGGTGTGTCTCTCTGTCTGCTGAATTTCTGGTTAAAACATGTTTGTTCTTCATTCAGTGGGTAGAAAATCCAGAAATTTGACTCAAGTAAGAGCAGAGGTACTTCATAGTAAAATTACTCTAGTAAAAGTAGAAAGTACAGCTAAGTAAAAATACTCCTAACAGTAAATTTTCCAAAAAGTTAATTGTAAACTAGTTACTACACCACTCTGACCACCACCAGGTGTGTGTTGGTACCTCCTCAGTTTTTCCAGGTTTGAACTCCACCTTCTTGGAGCTGGGGATGTAGTCGACTCCTGGGATGGCCGACGGCGGGTCCAGAGGTCTGGTAGCGCACCACACAGACGTCACAGAGGACAGGTCGCTTCCCTGGCGCAACACCGGTATCTCTATGGTTCCTGGACAGAAGAGATCCCAGCAAACTCGGGTCAAAAACACAACCGGATCCACCCGGCAGAGAAACCAAACACATCCATCTGGATGCGAGAGCGAGGTTCACACCAGCATCTTCACTGAACGTAAAGGTCGCATTTCCAAGCGTCACAGTCGACGCGTCGTTGGGTCCGTCGATGACGACCTTGGCCGACGACACGTCGCCCACGCGGGCGTTGTCGGAGGCGTCCGACAGCACCAGCTCGAACTCCTCGGACAGTTCGTACTCGCTGTCGTCGACGAGCTTCACGTCGCAGGTGGACATGCTGACGCCGGGCCCAAAGATGACGCGGTTGTCGCCGCTCATGCCGCGGCTCTTGTAGTCGGAGCCGGACTCCAGGCCGTGGAGGCTGCTGCCCTTCGCCGACTTGGAGACGGTGTAGCAGAGAGCCGACACGGTGCTGGAGGCGTCGCCTGCGTGAAAAGGTCCAAGGCAGTTCAGAGGCGGCGAAGCAACAATCTGACAACATCTGTCACTTTACCAGAAAAAACAGAAGCAGATTCATAATTCGTACTTTATAGTAGAATGTTTCTTTATTTGGTGCTAAATTTAATTTATAGAGAGAAGCAACAAGGAGAACACACTCAAATATTTAAATATTTGGTTTGTAAACAAATATTTAGCTCAAAATTAAACTTTTAACTAAATATTTAGTTTGCAAACTAAATATTTAGTTACTGAATATATTTAGCTGTTAGTAAACAAAATATTAGCAAAGAATTAAACGTTTAGTTGGGAACTAAATATTTAGTTTTGCAAACTAAATATTTAGTTACTGAATATATTTAGCTGTTAGTAATTAAAATATTAGCAAAGAATTAAACGTTTAGTTGGGAACTAAATATTTAGTTTTGCAAACTAAATAATTTCCCAACTGGTTCCCAACTACACTAGTTAGGATATTAACATTTATTTTTCATTTATTTTGCAAGCTAAATATTTAGTTCCCAACTAAATGTTTACTTCTGAGCTAAATATTTGGCTCCAAATGAAATATCAATTTAACTAAACATTTAGTTCCAAGTTAAATATCTATATTACAAAATACATATTTATTTTCCAAACTAAACATTTAATCTTCAATTTAAACATTAAATTTTCAAACTAAATATTTATTTTCTAAACTAAATATTTAGCTCCAATATACGTATTTAGCAGTGTTGTGTTCAAGACCACCTAACCCGAGACCAAGACAAGACCAAGACCAGAGTGTATCGAGACCGAGACAAGACCAAGACTTTTAGGGTCCGAGACCAAGTCAAGACCAAGACCGAGGGAAGTCGAGACCGAGTCAAGACCAAGACCAGCAGCCGTGCTACATGACACAATAAAATGTAAAATATGATCGAAATTGCTTCTCAGAATAATCTGAAAGATCCATATTCCCATAAAAACACCTAGATATTAAATACTTAATACATTTTACCAATATTAAATATTCCATTTCTGTGTTACAATGTGTGATGGTCTCGTGCCATCCCTAAAAACATAACACCCTGGGAATTTGCCCATATTGCTCATATAAGAAACCACCACTGTTGCACCATTAAACATAGCAATTGAGGCAATGCCCTGACGGTAAATAACACTCAACTATGAACACTGACCAAGGAGCAACAAGCAAGAAGTAACCAAGCAGAAGGCGCTCATCGTGACTGTTTTCACTCTCTATCCCAGTACATGAAGCCAGGTAGTCTGACATGGCAGACATTACAGTTGCCACTTTGAACAAAAACAAAGAGCAATGTGCATGCTCTGCGTGCTCTTTCGTTCTTGTGTTTTAGTTATTTGTTAATTTAAATATCAACGTACATAATTAAATAATGATGCAGTGTACACAGAGCATTACTAGAACAAAGAACGGGTGTTCTGTCAGGTCAGATCGTCATACGCTTAACACGAACTCACGGTGTTCTGTCAGATCAGCATACGTTGTCAGATAGTCGTAGCTTAGCTCAGACATGCATACGCTGTCATTAACATATGATTTTATTTAATCAGCAACATAGAATCATGACGTAGATCATCATACACTTGGTTATTAACAGTTGTATGGCATCCAGCTGCAGCCAGACCTAGTTTAAATACACTATGAAACCACGACAACGCATGTATATCTATCTAGTTATCATTTTATGTCATATTATAAACAATTTAATGACTTATTTTCGTCATAACTTGTTGCATATGCTGAACTGACAACTCCACTGACGGTCGGACTTCTTAAGGCGCATGCGCTGGCATGGTACTCACTGCATGTATGCTAGGAACATAGAATCATGACGTAGATCTGTTATTAACAGTTGTATGGCATCCTGACTTAGCGGTTAAGTGAGTTTTACACGGGCGTGTGTTGTAGCTGACTCCAGCTGCAGCCAGACCTGCTTTAAATACACTTTGCAACCATGACAACACATGTATATCTATATAGTTATCATTGAAAACAATTTAATGACTTATTTTCGTCATAACTTGCGGCATATGGTGAACTGACAACTCCTCTGACGGTCGAACATGCGCAAGCATGGTACTCACTGCACGTATGCTATTCTGACAGTGTATGGTAATCTGATAGAACAACGGCTCTCAGTGAGTGACACTTCAGTCCTATCTGTCACATCACTATATTCCAGACTTTTGGACATAGCGTTGTCCTATATATGCGACAAGTCAGTCTACACCTCCGCACAATAATTCAGGCAGTGAGTGACTTTTTTTCATCACAAATTCTTATGTGTCTCTGTACAGCTAGCTTTGCTAACATCACGTTAACGTAGCTTACCTTCTTTGAGCTACTTTTCTAAGTGACGAAAATAGTTAGACGTTGTCCCCACCGTCTGTGAAAGCGAAGCGCTGCTGAGTTAGCTGTGGCCATCGGATTTCTTACTATTTATGCAGCGCTATTATATTACTGACGATTAGACAAACATTTTCTGCCGCTGAGAGAAAACCACTGCGCATGTCCTGGAGCGCCGCGTGCGAGTGGAAGGTGGGGAGGGGGAGGAGGGAGGAGGGAGTAGCGCCGCGCGCGAATGAAAGGTGGGGAGGGGAGGGGGAGGGGGAGGGGAGGGGGAGGGGGAGGGGGAGAAACACGTAGTTGCTTCGATTTTAATTGGTGCGTTTTGCATCCACTGAAAACAAAGATGTTAACAAATAAACTGGACAGTATGCTGCACGTTTAGTGATATTTTCACAGCTGCGGTCTCGACTGGTCTTGAAATAAAATGCCGAGTCCTCAGAGCCCGAGACCGAGACAAGACCGAGACCAAATGCTGTCGAGTCCGAGACAAGACCGAGACCATCAGAAAACGGTCTTAAGACCGGACTCGAGACCAAGACCGATCTCGAGTACCACAACACTGGTATTTAGTAAGATGAAATATTTAGTTCCAAATGAAATATTCATTTTTGAAGCTAAACATTTCATTTAAACTAAATATAAATTTTCAAACCAAGTTATTTAGCCCCAAATTAAATACTTAGCCTGGCTAAATATGTATTTATAAGCTAGACATTTACTTTTCAAACTAAATATTTAGCTTATTATTTAAACATTTAGCAAGCAGGCTACATATTTAGCTTGTTATTCTCTTCCACCAGCTCCCCCATTTTCAACTAATATTCCAGTATCATCTGCAAACGTCATGATCCAAAGTGACGTAAACATACAAAAGCAAAACTCAGAATCCAAAGTTTAAAGCATCAGAAGGAAAATCGTCTCAGAGTCGACAGATTTAGTTACCCGTCTAACTCTGAGGGCCGATCTCTGCTTACATTCATCACCAAATCTTGAAACCAATCGTTTCTCTCTACCTTTCCTCTCGATGGGCGCGCTGAAGAAGCCGCTGCTTTCGTTGACGTGGTAAGTCTTCTTGTCAAACTGCAGCGTTGGCTCGTCCTCCGTGTCGTTGATGTTGACGACGGCGCGCGTGTTTGCCCCGAGCAGCGCGTACACCGGCATGCTGAGCTCCACGTGGAAGCTCTCCACCCCCTCAAACACCTTGTCGTCGTTGATCACTATGGTGCAAACCTTGGTGTCTTCGCGTTCGTCAAACTGGACCTGCAGAACCAGAAGAGGAGAGTTTTAAAGAAAGATACAGAACCGGGTGTCTAGAGCGCGGCCTGCCGGCCATTTGTGGCTCTTGAAGTGATTTTTTGCGTCCCTCAGCTGCCATTCGAGAATGATGCAAACTTTTTATTTTTATTTAGGTGAAATTATTACCAATATAATCTTCTTACAGTTGAAAATGTTTATAACCAAACTGTTCTAATCAGCAGAACTGAGCATATTTACTGCCTTTTACTGAAAAACCAACTTTGCTGTACATAAGTCAGCTTTTATTTAATTTATTAAACTTGGCTAAATATAGTATTTAGAAAGAGAGAAACTCAAATAGTTTTCTTATAATAAATTTGTTCAATCAAATCAAAAAGAATTATAAAACTAAATTACATATTTTTAATACAAAAACTGTGCAAAATCATTTTAAAGTTTTGGATCTACAATTAAAAAAAAAAAAAATCACGAAACTAATTGTTTGATTTTATTTTAACATTTCTATTAATTATTCATTATTTTTTTGATTTTTTTGAATTCTGCTGACCTGTCAATTTTGACCCACATGACAAAAAGTTTGACGCCTGTGATATAAATCTTTGGTTCCTTCGACAGCGCACCTGTCCGGCGTATTCCACGTAGTCCTGCTGTTCGGGTCGCGTTCCGGTGCTGCTGGTGGAGACGGCGCTGCCCTGTTCGGTGCGACAGAGGACGATGGCGTACTGGTTGAGGTTTCCGCTGCGCTTCACCGTCACGGCTACGGTTCCGGCTTTCTCGCTCACGTTGTAGCTGAGGGCAAATCAGAGGAATGGAGACGTTATCTTACATTTTCACTGCAAAATCACAAAATCTTACCACGTAAATTTGGTTTAGTTTCTAGAGCAAATATCGTAAATATAATGTCATCAAAACAACTTCCAAGTGACATTTTAGCAGCTTGTTTTAAGCAAATAATTCCCTAATATTGATGAAAAAGAACTAGTTCCACTGGCAGATTGTTTCACTTATAACGAACTGATTCCCAGCTTCTGAACGGTTGCCATGGTTTCAATCTTGCAGATTAGTTTCTGCACCCAGAATGATTGTTGTTTTGATAAAATTGTGAACTCAAACATAATTATTGCACTTGAATGAGTTTGATCTTCTCACAAAAGACTGAAATTTAGGATTAGGAAACAAAGCATCAGTTATTAAAGATTCTTATTTAAACTAACAACAACAAGGTCTCAGTTGTGAAATTACAATTCTGAACAAAAATATTAGAAAAAAATAATAATAATGTTTTTTAGAACTACTGCCAGTGGATCTAGTACTTTTTATTCAATTTTACAGAATTATTCACTTAAAAAAAGATCCCATATCTTCCTGAAAAGTCACTTGTAAGTTACTTTTTTCTTAGTTGAAGTGCACTAAGATATTGGCACTGAAAATGTTTGGTAACATTTTGTGGTTTTGCAGCGTTTTTGCCTTTTTTCAGTGCTGCAGTACCTTTTGTGCTCAAAGCTGATGAGGGACCACTGGATGTGGAAGACGTTGTCGCTGACCACGTTGGGTTTGCTGTCTTTCACCAGAAACTTGAAGGTGTCCATGGTTTCCTGGACGTTCTCCTGACGCAGCACGTAGCGGATCAGACCCAGGTTGACATCAGCTGGAGCACAGAAACACGAGAAGAGCTGATTCTGGATTATTTTTAGGTTGAAAGCTCTAAATACCCAATCCTGCACCGACAAAGAAGATATCACAAGATTTTTATGTTTGTTTGAGTTTTCTGCTTGAACTCTTGGATCATATCAGATAAAATTGAACAAATGTAAGAGTTTGACTCTTATAACAAGAAAACAAATAATTTTGTGGGTTGATTTTTGAAATAATAATAAATGAATGCAAGTCCTTAAAGTTTGAGAAGCGACTCATTTCTGAGGCTGTTGCTTTTAACTTCATGTTTTTACAGAAAGAATTAAAAATATTGTGACTGCTTAACTTCCTAATTCTTGACTCAAATATCATCTAAAAAATCTGCAATTAGCAGCTAGTTTGGCTCCATTTTTGTCTTGGCAGGTATTTCTGGCTTCAGTATGAAGACAGAAACTAACTTTGCATTTCCTCCAAAATAATTACTTTATAATTCGCCTCCTCTGGCTTATTTCCATCACTTCTGAGTCCAAATGAGTAAGAATATCAACGCTGGCTGATATTTCCTGCTCACCGATTCCTCCCAGAGGAGGCTGGAGAAAATATAAAACCTTAACTAAAGGCAAATGAAGATGCATAAACGCTAAAATGACCTTCAGGTCGCTGAGGGCAACATGCAGCTGGAAAAAAGCAGCACAAACACACACACCGGTATGTAAATACTTTACACCAGAAATCCTTTTCACCTTATTCACTAACATTTATTCCTGCCCAGAGGGGATTATTTACTCATCGGATGTTTCTTATCATCAGGAGAAGTGCTTTTCTGTACTCGGAGCTGAACACTGAACACATTAAAATGAGTGTTTGGAGTTTCTCTCCAGCCTGAAGGATCAACATCTCATAATAAAAACAGGCTGACACTGATTCCAGGCTGCAGCCTGAAGGCGAACACGACACAAACAGGCTCCGAATAAGAGCCCTGCTGATTGAAAGTCAAAATTAACTGGATAAACATGGAAACCTGGAGGAAAGATGCAGCTGAAGAGCATCTAAAGTCCTGAGCAGAGGGTAAATCCTCTGATCTGGACGTCCTGCATGAAGAACCACACAGTTCATAAACAGTAAAGTATCAGGATATTAACTTACAACTCAAACTACAGATAATTTAACTCTGTGGCAACCTGGACAGAAGGGGGCAGCAATAAAACATGAAACTGTAGCAAATAAATGGAGCTTTAATTCCCTGTGCACTGCAAAAATACAAAATATTACCCAGCATGTTCGGTCTGTTTTCTAGTTCAAATACCTCAGTATGTTTGAAATAAGACAAAACAAAGGTATAAGTAACTTTTCAGCAAGAAAGAGGATGTTTCTTAAATAACATTGCTTTTAAAAACTGTTTTTGTAAATTTATTTTTTCTGAGTTGATCTAGTTTGCAGTGCAAATATCTTGGTTCACTTGAAATAAAACAAAAATAACTTAAAAGTAATTTTCAGCTAAATAAATAAGCTCGTTTTAAGGCAATAATTCTTATATATAGATGAAAAGTATTAGCTGCACTTTGAGATTTTCACTTAAATGAGAGATTAAAGGTATGGAGAGGTTTTGATAGTCATAATTTTATAGATACATTTTTGCCAAATTTAAATAATCTGCATTAAATGGAGCCGTTGACATTGATCATGTCAATGAATATAAATCACTAAATTTATCTTAGATGGCTACATTACATGTCTAGTTCATTAAAACTGTTAGAAATGCATTTAAATATATTCTCTGCTGTGATTAAAATTTAAAAAATCACAATTTTTGCTTTATTTTTGATTGTAAGAAAAGAACAGACTTGAGTCTAACTGGAAGTAGAATGCAATACTCATAAATTAACCAAAGTGGAGACACAGCACATGTAATTTCTGGCAGATAGAAATGAAAACCAAACTCCTCTTTACCTTGTGTGAACGTGTTGACGGGGTTGCCAGGTTTGAGCTTGCTCTCCAGGAATCCGTGTTTGGGCTCTGCTGTGATTTCATACACCAGCTGTCCGTCGTCAGTGTCTGGGTCCATCGTCAGCAGCTCTTTCTTTGTGATTAGATTGGTGGCCTGGCGAAAAAATAAACGGGAATGGATCAGGGAAGGAGATTTGTGAAGAAAAAATACGTTAAAGAAAAGGATGAGCAAAAAGCCATAGAAAGCCGAGAAACCAGCCCAAACTATGACAGCATTTAGTCACAGCACAAGACTCCACTGATGAATGAAAAGTAGGTTAAAATTTGCTTTTCATTCAAGTCTGCAGTCTGGCTGCAGAAGATTTTGACAAACCTGTGAAAACCTGAAGGCCAAAGCTGAACAACATAGGGAATAATTATTGAACACACTGAAGAAAATAATGAACAACAACCCACTGAAAGCCAAGAAACCAGCTGAAGCCTGTCAGCATTTAGAAAGAGATCCTCCTCCTGCTGCAACATCACCTGGCTTTAATACCAAATGATGGCCTGTAAAAATGTTTCTCATCATTAAACAAAGCAAGTAAAAGCAAAGAGATTTGAAAAAAAATTGTAAACAGGTGCAATTATATAGGTGTACATCTTTGAAAAGCATTAGTAAAGCCTCCTGCACAACCTACAAGGATGCAGCAAGAGGTTTCTGGATGATGAGTCAAAAACAAAACTTTTTTCTAGCAGCCATTGTACAGCACATACATCAGTAAAACCAGCTCCTTTTCCAGACACCAAAAAGCATTAACCTAGTGCCAAAAAATGTCTTAGGTTGTTTTTAGAAGCAGTTGAGACCCCCATGGAAATACAAAAACAAGCAAAAGGTGAATTTTGTATAATGGGTCCCCTTTAATTGCATTCCATTTTTTCCCCACAACTTCAGTTGCTGGCCAGTTTGCTTTGATTTCTTCGGTTTTTGTCAGTCTGTCGTCGGTGTCTCTATTAGAAATAGTTAAACTGAGAAAAACATTGAAGTTTAACACTTTTTGCAAACTGCATAAATAAATCACGATGAAAAATTTCGCAGAAATGTCTGTAAGCAGTGTTATTTCCCATATTAATGTAGGTTGGATATGGATTTTTTTATCTACTTGGGGGAAGGTTTCTTCTTGACCTTTAATAAACACTTTCTGGATGAATGTTTTGACAGATGTCTAAAAATATAACAGCAGAAAAGAGCAAAAAGTGATTTTAAAACCCTCGTTGCAGATCAGCGTTGTTATTCATAACCTCGGCTACACGCTGCTATTTACTCGCTAAGTATGAGCTTCACACTTCAGCAGCAACATCCTTGTGTGTTTGCGTGAGCTGCAGCTGAAAAAACACCTCATAATGGCACAAATATGTGCTAAAAGGATTTGCTTCCTGCTCAAAAACCAATGAGATGAAGCAGAGGTTCAGCATTTTCATAATTTGCCTAAGTGATAAAACACAGAGGACTTAATTAGCAGCAGCGCAAACAACGCAGGCGAGGAACAATTTCACAAAATGACATTCCAACAGCGTTCAAACAAACATAAATAAGGCTGCATAATTGGCTTTACTTTGTGATGAGTTTTTTAAAAAACACCTGCAGGTTGGGGAATTAAGTTTTATTTTGCTCCATATTTATGAGTCGGTAAGTGAAAAAAATGACTATTTAATTGGTGAGAAATTATTCACACAGAGCTGTGGTGTTGCTCTGTCAATGATTGTTAGAAATTTTCCTTCCTCATTAAAACATCTCAGTTTTTAAGCATTTCTTTGCATCCAAAGCCGTTTTAAAACTTTGTTTTTAGTTTGTTGTACCTTGTTGTTCATGTATTCCAGCCACTGTAATCCCAAGTTGGTGACGATCCGCGGCGTTCCGTCGTCCACCGGAAGAATATCGATTTTAAACTTCTGAGGAGCAGCTGTCACAATCTGCAAAACATAAAAAGACACTTAGAAATACTTTAAAGTATTTAAAAAAATAAAAAGATATCAAGATGACCTTAGTGGGGAAATTACACAGTGATAAATAAATAAGTACTTTTATTCCTTTTTCTCATTAAAAGTGTTTAAGCCGAGCTGCTGACAAGGCGTTATGCAAATACGTTTCATGTTTGTGTCGTAAAATTCAAGAGTAGAAGAAGAAATCCCAATTAGGTGCCTCATTCCAGTTAAAAGAGTCGACCCCCTGCTGCTATAAATAAACAGACTTTGGGATTTATAACATCTAAGTTTCCTTTAAGTGTACTAAAGGTGCAGAAAGCAGAGAATCAAAGGGTTGAAATCATAATTTCATGATTAATTCCTGAGCTGAGATTAATTTACACACCAGGATTAAGAAGCTAGATTAAAAAATGCACTGAAGTCTGTGTGAAATTTAATGATTTCTGGTTATATTTTGCATATTTTTGCACCAGTTTCAACTGCAAATATCTTAGTAAATTTGAATTAAGAAAACTAACTAATAAGTAACTTTTTGGCAAGAATTATGAGTTTGTTTTAAGTCAATAATTTCTTCATACTGATGAAAAAGTTCAACTGACAGATTATTTCGCTTATGGGAAAATGTCTTGTTAGAAGTGGAACCAGAACTTTTTAAAAAAAATCAATATTAAGGACTTATTTACTTAAAACAACACTTCAACATAGTTTTACTCAGTAAAAGTAGAAAGTAGAAGTCCAACAAATTACTCAAGAGTAAAAAAGTATTTGGCAAAAAGTAACTGATCAAATTATCAATCAATTTAGTAAATATTACATAATCAGAAGGAAAAAAAATATAAAGTTAAGTGGAAATTCTTGTGTTTTAAGGACCAAAATGATGATAATTCATATAAGTAAAAACAAACAAACAATAAAATCAGGAAAACAAAAAGTTTTTCAAATCAGTTTCTTTCAACATAAATCTTATGAAACTTTAACAAAAACTGCAGGTGTGTGTCTGCCTCAGGTGCATTTTTGGTTAAAACATGTTTGTTCATGTGGGTAAAAAATACACACATTTACTCGAGTAAGAAAATAAAATTACTCAAGTAAAAGTAAAAAGTACAGCTTAGTAAAAATACTCCTAAAAGTAAATTTTTCCAAACAAGTTACTCAAGTGATGTAACTAGTTACATCTGCTGACATGTAGCGATCGGCGGATCTGGGTAATCCTCACATAAATCACTTGTCATTCAGTTGTGTCTCAGAAGAACAAGAGACTTTACAGCCTGTCATCACGCCGACATTGACACACGCCACTAAAGGATCCATTCATCCACTTTATGCATTATGCATATCATATTCAATAACAAGGCAGCGCCAGCGGGAGAGCATCCACCTCCAACATCAGCACCAGAAACCAAACGGAGGAGACGTGTGGATGTGGAGGGGAGCGTTGATGGAGAGGTAATAAACAAAAGCCTGAGAGGCGTTTGTTTGTGTGATTGGATGAGGCGGGTATCGGTACCTGCTGGCTGTCCTTCAGTTTAATCACACACAGACTATTAGTGATGACAGATGGAGCCGAGACGAGGAGAGGGAGGCCTAAACTGACAAGCAGAGGAGTCGATGCCCCCCAGGCTGGCTCATGGCTACGACCGTAAAGCCGACGCCAACATCGCAGCGACAGACGGCCATGTTTCCGTCAGAGGTGAGGAACGAAGCTACGGATGGGAAGAACGGAAGAAACCGTGTCCGCTTATCGTAGACCCCCGGCATGTTATCGTTTACATCTGGAAACTTTGAGCCTGCGCACAGCGCTGGAGGGCAAAAAGACGATTTCTTTACATGCCATCCACAGCTGCCGCCGTAAAACAATCAACAAAATGAAACCTGGAGACGAAGGTACTAATAATTTAGTACAGTGTGCAACAGCAAAGGGAAAAATAACGCAGAAAAACCAATAAAGAACAACTCAAAACCACTGTTTTTCTTGCTCTCGTTGCCATAACAACTGACAACAACACCACTGTATGTTTCAGGATTCAACACAAAAAAACAACAAACACAAATAACAGAACCTTCAATCAGTTGCAGTTTTCCGTTTTTAGGCTCGATGTTAATTTTACGATTATCAATAATCGATCTCTGTGGTAGATTAGAATCCTACGCTTGTGTTATGGCGCTTTAAGCATAGCTAATTTTCTGCACATGTCCGTAGGAGCTTTTCTAACCAATATATGTAAAAACAATAAAGAAGTCAAGTGGTAATACTAATTTAAAATAATAAAACATTCTTCTGTGTCTGATTGCATTTAATTAATATTATGAACAACCACGTGAAAAAATTGGATTTGAGAATCAAAACCTGCTGTGAACTTAAGTTCAGTAGATAAGTAAAAAATCTGTCTTGGGTTTCACAGACGTTTTAAATTGTAATAATTTAAAAGGTTTCTGCTTTTTGTTGTATGTTGATACATATGACTAGCTCTGACAGAGGTACTGCCTTCTTTTCAAGTCATGAATGTATGATAAGCTAAGAGGAGTTTGAAATTCAGTCAAAACTGTTAAAAATAACTCGGTGTGTTTAAAACACTTCCTGCTTCCTGCTGAGACGATCAGCCACACAGGGAAACTGGCAGCAACACAACGAGACGATTAACAACCTGTTTATGTTGCACTTATTCATGACAAATCTGCGTTCGGCTCCGTTTCCCTGAGGCGTCTCGGCGCTCTGCGTTTATAAATCAACTCTCATCTCGCTTCTTGTTTTCAATCTGCCAGTGAATCACACAAGGAAAACTCCTCATTATGACCTAAATTGTCTCTTTTTTAACATTCAGTTGTGAATCCTTATATAAAATTTACAGACTGAAAAAAGGAAAAAACATGAAAAGCACCCACTTGGTAGAAAAATGCACTCGAAGGAATCAGAAACTTAGATTGAATTTTTAACAGTTTTTGTTAAATGTATATGAATTTTTTTTCTTTTTTTTACTTTCAATTTGACAGCAAACATTTACCTTCAAATGTAATGATTTTATGGCGACCCAAACCGAAATAATCAGCAATGAATTGAGCAAATGGCTTCCAACCAATCAAATCATGCTCCTTTAGTCATGTGATTCAAGTGGTGTTGAGCCGTACTATCTTTTTTCAGCAGGTGAAATTTGTCTGATGAATTTAAATAAATAAAAATGAATTTCGATAATACCACAGGATAAAAACTGAGTGGTATTCATTCATTATCTAAAAAATATCTGTTTCCTATGAAACTACATTCCTTCCATATAATTTGTTCAATATTAAATCTAAAAACCAGTTGATTTTTTTTCACTTTCAAAATTCAGAAATTTTCAATTTAATTTTTCTGTTTTTTGTTGTTTTTTTTAAATTTCAAAAAAACATTTTGTGGAGAATAAACTTTATGGCACCAATTTAGCTCCATCTTTGCATTCCAAGATTATTCCTTAAACAAAGATTCACAGTTTAGCAAAGCTGCTCCTCTTGAAAAACCCATAAAACTACACCGGAACCTTCAGAGCCACATAAAGACGGTTGCAAAGTCGGCCTTCTATCACCTGAAGAACATTTCCAGGATTAAAAGACTAATCTTCACAGGTCTGACTAAAAAAAATCAACCAGATCCAGAACTGTGCTGCTGCTGCTGCTGGTGTTCTGACTAGAACCAGGAAGATGGAGCACATGGCCTCAGTGTTAAAGTCTTTCCACTGAGAGAATAGACTTTAAAATATTACTGTTAGTTTCTAAATCAATGAACAACTTAAAGATCTGCTGTTGTCATTGCAACCTTCCAGACCTCTCATGTCTTCTGCTTCTGGTTCGGCTCTGCTTCCACAGAACCAGAACCAGACACGGAGAAGCAGCAGTCAGCTTCACAAATCTGGAACAAACTTCCAGAAAACTGAAAAACAGCCGAAACACCAAGTTCCTTTAAATCCAGACTAAAATCCCACCTATTTAGAGTTGCTTCTGAGACATTATAAATGAAACATTAATCAACACTTTGATGTGTAACGACGACACTTGACAAAATAAAGTCAGCTGTTGACTGTGTGTTTTATGGCTTTATATTTTTGTGCTTTCATGATGTGAAGCACTTTGAGCTGCCTTGTTGCTGAAATAAACAAACTTGACTGACTGAAACCAGACAAATCAACAGAAACCCACCGTTTCAATTATCCTCCTGACATAAAAACACCTCAGCGCTGCCACTCAGAAACACACACCTCCTTGTCGGCCTCCTCCACCATGAAGAAGACGTTGGTGCCGTCGGCCACGGTGAAGGTGAAGCGGTCTTTGAGCGAGTTGGAGCCGTCGTGGTTGTAGCTGATGCGGTTCTGGTAGATGTCGTCCATGGTGAAGGTGCCGGTCTGCCGGTAGTGCTGGCCGTTGCTGCTGCGCTCGATGGTCCCGTGGCGGGGAGGCTGGACGACGGTGAAGACGACGAACTCCGCCTGCAGGAGAAAACAGACGGTAACGACTTTGTATTTTTGTTTTTACAGCAGAAAAATTACACCAGGATGTAGAAGGAACTACAATACCTGATTTATTGATATTTGAATAAATAAATAAATAGTTTTTAATCTGTTTTTTTCAGTTTCAGATATTTTTTTTTAAAAAGCTGCAGTCTCTAACTTTCATAAAAATATGTTTTTTACATCCTTTGCTAAAACTGTCACCATGTTGAGACAGAAAAGATCAATCTCTTCAAAGCAACCAATCAGAGATTGAAGGTTTTAGAGCTACCAATCAATCTCACCTACTGGTGCTAAATGTGCTAATAATTTGTGTTGTATTTAACATTTTGCATTGTAACAACATTAACTTGGTAATAATTAAAAATAAAATGTTCGGATCTGGCCAAATTTATTTTATTTTTGAAATTTTGTGGCACAAAATCACTACAAGGGCCACAAATGGCCCCGAGGCGTCACTTTGGACCCCTCTAATCGAAGCTAAATTAAACTAAACGTTCAAGCAACAGAGAGTTTATAACATTTTAATCTGACCTAAAGTAGCCCTGAATTTTGTGAATGGGATTTAGTTTTAATCTGGCTTGGATAGATTTCATTAAAGGAGATTCACTGGTTAATCCCAAAGTCCTCCAGAGACACAAAAAAGCTGAATCACATTACTGGCGAGACGTCAAATCTTTATGATTTGAAACACAAAATCCTCAGCTGACCCCAATAGAGTGTGAATAAAATAATCACATTAGCAGGGTGTGATGAAATGTTAATTATTTCACCTCTGTGTCTGCGTCTGTGGCCTTCAGCTCAAACTCAGTGATGGTTTTCCTCACGCCCTCCTGGACTCTCATGCCAGGAACCTGTAGCAGCGGCAGCGAGTCGTCCACTGGCTTCATGGTGATGTAGAAAGTCTGAGCAACCTGCAGGAAAGCAGCGGTTTACAGACTGCTCCAAACCAAAAGAAGCCAAAAACTCAAGCAAGAGTAGGAATACTTCAACATATTTTTACTCTAGTAGAAAAAGTCCAAGAAATGAATAAGAGTAAAAAAGTATTTGCAACATTTGTTACATTTTCAGCTGCTGCAGTTTGATTTGACTATGCGCTGCTTCAAACAAATGAAATGTTTTGAAAAAACTGTTCCCCTCCTCGCCTGTGGGGGCGCTGCACCAAAAACCAAAAGGAAAACCTTTGAACAATTAAACTAGCCAAAATTCTCCCACGCACTGTTAGCACTCAGGCGTAAAGGGCAAACGACCTTTCCCACGCTTTCTTTTCTCCTCCTGATTTCCATTAATTTGAATTAGCAAGGCAATTTTATGCATGAGGTGAACGTAGCTGGGGAAGCTAATGTGCTAACTTTTTACCCCTGAGCAGCTCCTGTGTCAGGTATATTTGATACAGGTCAAGCAAATGACAGGATCAGTGAAACACTGACCGCTGTGTTCAGCATGAAAGAGCATTCAATGGAAGAAAATGAAAAAGTGATAGTCGGTATGATGGAAAGGGACATTTCTGGTTAATCAAAACAGACAAAAAGTGTCAAAAGTATGGATCCACTTCGAACTTGATAGAAAAGATGAGTGCGTATGCTGCAAAATAGAACTGGCATTTCACAAATCAGGCATGTTGCACATGGAGAAGGAAATACATTCTGGCTAACAATGAATGTATCAATCAGTCATAAAAAAATAGAAATTAAGAACAATTAAAACATCTATTTTATAATAAAATATTTATATATTCATACTTGAGACTGAAAGTTGCCTCAATTTAAGATGATTTTTAATTTTTGAAAGTTAATGTGAAAAGTTTAATCTGTTTTAACATGCTAAAAAATGTGTCTTTTATACTTCAAACTAAAAATAATTTGTGAATTGCACTGCATTTTAAGCAATAAACTGTTTTTTTTAAAGAAAAAAACTGAAATGTTTTTACAACCATTTTCTCTTTAAAATATTCTTTTATCTACACTGTAAAAAAAAAACCCAATGTCTCTGAATTACGGTAAAATACCGGCAGCTGTAGTTGCCAGAATTTTACCATAAATTCTTTCAATATGGTAAAAATATTTTACCAAATTGTACAGTACTTAATACAATATGGTAAAAAAAAAAATCTCTATATATTTTTTTATGTTAAATACCAGCAGCATCTGGTGTTTTATCACAAATTATAGATGTGTTTTTTTTACAGCATAGCTTCAGTAGCTAATAAAGAAACGACAAGTTTTTATTTAATTACTTAATTAAACATCATAGTAATTGATAGATTAATCAATTAATAAAATAAGTGTTTACAATCAATCAAATTTTATTTGTACAGCACATTTCAGCAGCAAGGCATTTCAAAGTGCTTTGCATAATTAAAATAAAAACAGCATGCGACATTGAATAAACAGTTAGATTTTGAAAAGATTAAAAAAGATAAAAACATTAAAAGCCCTCGATGAGACAAAAGCAGAACTTTTTGTGTGCTTTTGTAACATTTGGTGAAAAAACAACTGCGACATTATGCCAGAAAAAGATGCTATATTGAAACACGATGGAGGCAGAGTGATGGTTCCAGAGTAAATAAGACGGAACCTTTTCTCGTCAGCACCTTCCCCTCTTTTACCTCGTTTGTCCCATCGGACACGGTGAAGGAGAACTGGTCGGCGTGTTTTTCTTCTTCGCTGGTATGAACATACTGGATGCTGCGAGACGCCAGATCAGCCTGAGTGAAGGAACTGATTCTGGTTCCTGGAGGAAAGAAACATTAAAACGCCATCAGCAGATTTATTAATTCATGCAAATTGTGTTTGTTTAGGCTTGCAAGCTTTTTTTTCCCTTCTGATCCACTTATATTTAATCTCTTCTTCTGTAGAAATCTGACTTTTTTATTAAAATATTTAAAGTTTTGTTTATGGTTGTGCAGACAAAGATAAAAGTTTTTTTTGTTGTTTTTTTTAAAACTGTTTTACAATTTAAAAAAGAAAAACAAGTATTTTGCAGTCAACAACTACAGAAAACTGTGATAAAAGTCAGAATTGTTAGAAAAAAAAAGTCAGATTTTTAATTAATTTTTTTCAGTTTCCCTAATCCTCTTCAGTAAAACTGTAATTTTTCCTACAAATTCCAGGACGTACTGATTTGGAGCAGCATTGAGACTCTGTTTACACACAAACCAGATCTGACATCTTCAGTTGATGAATTCGCGTTTTGACGTCTCTGGCTGCAGAACGGGTTCACGGACAGAGATCGTTTAGTCATCCTGACATTTCTCATGCACCGTCATTCCGCTGCAGCCGTCATCCAGCTGTGCATGTTAGCATGAAAACGACAGATTGACTAGCAGCAAAGATCCGGAGGAGCCTGGTGGCTCTGAGGTGAAGTGAAGCTCGGAGAACGGAGGGATCATCAGCATGCTGCGGCTGCATCCAGCCAGCTGAGGGATCCATTCAGCTCCGGCTCAGACCTGCTGCAGCACCGAGGCTGAAGCTGCGCTCTGTAAAGACGAATTCTTCTGTTGTGCTAACAACAGATACTTGTAGCTAGTAAAAACACACAGGGCTGCAGTTTCTCTTCAGTAAATGGATCAACACTTTTAAGATGATTTCTGATTTCAGAAAACCTTCATATTAACCTGAAGCTTCCACTACAGAATGTCAAAATAATTTAGTTTCGATGGCGTCTTTGAACAATATTCACATAAAGGAAGTGGAAGATCTACCACTTTCTGTAAATTAGATTAATTGGATAGATCTGAAAGTAACTGTATGATGACGTTACTCTAAAGAAATTTTAAAGTTTTAAAAATAAAAAAAAATGTTGGAAAAAAAAAAACAACTGAAATTTCTGTGGTTTTTTTAGAACATTTTTGAGAGTTTTTTTTGGTAATAATTTACTTTAACCAAAGAGTAATTTATTGCCCTAATAATTTAGGTCAGTAATTTATTACCCTAAATTATTTTAAATTAATTTGGGGCAATAAATTATTGTAGTCCTAATACTCCTTTGTACAACCCAGATTTTCCAAACGTGAAAAAATAAAAAAATAAAAAAAATATAAGTAAGCTTTCTTTTCTGAGATGTCAACAAACCTTTTAAAGTATAAGGAAAAATTAACTTTTGTTACAAGTGAAATAATCTTCCAGTGGAACAAGTATTTCTGGTCTAGTTTCTCATGCAAATATCACATAAACTAAGACAAAAATAAATTACAAATAACTTTTCAGTAAGATGTAGGAGCTTGTTTTAGGTAAATAAATCCTTAATATTGATTGAAAAAATTTAATTGCTTTTTTGGTGCATGGAAAACGAGCCGTTTCAAAAACCTTCCGATTGGTAGGTAACATTCGACGGGCACTGTCCCGTTGCCTAGCAACGAAAGGTGAGCTCCAGCATGTTTGGTCAGCTGGTTTTACTGCTGCACAATGGCTGCTGGAAAAGACGAGCATTTTGATGTCGACTTACTATTTAGAAACCATTTTCATTTTTTTTGTTGGTTGTGCAGGAGGCTCTACTTTTGCTTTTCAAAGATGTACGGTTGTATAATTGCGCCTCTGTCAGCAGCTATTTTCACGTGTGAGAGTTGGGGGCATGGCCAGCAGCAGCTTAAGTGGATTTAAATTGACAAGACACAATAAAAGTAAAATAATCTAATTATCCAAGAAGGATTTTGTGCAAAAAATGTCATCAATATTTCTCTCCAAACATGTTCAATAACAGGTCACCTCTAAGTATCCTTCTGCACCCACCTGGGTTGGTGACGTGCTCCAGCTGCCCCAGGCTCGTCTGCTTGGTGATCCGGTAGACGAGTTCGCCCGGTTCGCTGTCCTGGTCGCTGGCCGACAGCTGCAGCGTGGTCAGCTTCTTCACCGAGTTTTCATCCAGCACTAGGCCTTTGTTGGCCACCACAGAGGGAGGAAGATGATCCTCTGGAGAGGAAGACAAGCATATGAAAAAACAACTCACTGGAGAGAAGCAGGAACAGATCAAACTTTCAAACATCAGGGAATAAAAACAACACAAATGAACTGAAGAAGACAGTTTTAATTCACTATTTTATTACTGTTTTTAATAATGTCTTGTTATAATTTTCTACATTTCGCATCAGAGACAAGGTAAACTAAAATATAACAATTTTTTTTTTAGTTTGGAACCTGACTGGAACAAGAGCAAAAAACTAATTTAACAAAAGAATATAAAAGATAAGACAACTTTTATTTCAATTACACTAATCAATCTATTAGGAATAATAAGCTACAAAGTTAAAGTTATAAAAAATATACATTAAATGTTTTTTTCTTCTAGCATTTAGCAAATAAAAATAATTTTGGGAATTCTAACCTACATAAAAAAATAAAAAGTTTAGTCTGATTTAACTTCAGGCAGAAATAAAAATAACTCAGTGTCTCTTTATTTGGTGTATAGAAATATCTCGTTTAAACTGTTTCTACTTTCAGGTTTTTAATAAAATGCTAGATTGCACTTTATTACAAAACTGCCTTTTGGATATTTCCAAACCTTAAAAACACCTAATTAAAATTCAAGCATTTTCAAGGACCAGTTTGAACCTGAACAGATAAATTTAACAGGAGAAGGAGCAACAGAAGAGGATCCAATCCGTTATAAATGTGGAAACAGGGTTAAAAGTTAAAACTGGTAAAGTGAAAAGGAAAGAGGTGAACAGAAACCCTGCTGACATAAAAAATATAACAGAACAGCGCAGAAAGCTGGTGGAAAATAACAAATGGAGAAGCTGTTGAGCTGCGAGGAAGAGAAAATCTGTCAGGATCCACCGGAATCACAGCAGGTTTCAGCCTCAGGAGGAAGAGCTGAAACTCAAGTCTGGAGACCCGGAAGGCAGGGAAGATGAAATCTGAGCTATACAACTAACTACACCGCAAAAAAGGTGTTGTTAGTCTACTTTCAAATGCAAATGTCTTCGTACACTTTAAATAAGACAAAACTAACTTACAAGTAACTTTTCAGCAGCTATAGGAGCTTGTTTTTATCAGAATCAGAATAGGTACTAGTTTACTAGTTACACTGGCAGATTATTTCATTAAACTAGTATTTTTTTAATCAATATTAATGAATTACTGACTTAAAACAACCTCCTATTTCTAGCTTGCAAAATTACTTGGTAAGATTTTGTGTTTTTGCAGTGTACTGTTTTGACTTCAATGCAATCCCCAAGTTATTGTCCAACAATTACAAACAAAAGAAAAGCCGAAGCATAACACAAAAATCAATTCATACTCCTTTCAAATGGATTCAATAAAATAATTTGTGGGAATTTGCGGGGTTAATTAAATGTATCGGTAGTGCTCTGAGGACTCTGAGGACGTTTTGTATTCAGTTTGTGTCCCGTGTCGAGCGCAGGACAAAGGCATAAATCTGTAGTAATTGCCTTGTCTTCGCCAACAAATGAAAGAACAGTTCAGGCCGTTCTCTTTTTAGCTGCAGGTAGCGGCGAGCGGAGGAAACCTCACCGAGAACGCTGATGAAGAACGACTGGTCGATCAGTTTGTTGCCCTCGGGATCCACCAGGTTGAACTTGAAAGACAGGCTGCCTCCTTTCTCGCCTTTCTCGTGGCTGTACCGCAGCAGGCCTGCAAGAAACCAGAAACAGAAAACACCCGTTGTCATGACAACTCAAAGCACGCCGCTGACTGCTGTGGCTGCTACACATTATTAAATCGCGTCTGATTACGGCAACTTCAGCTCGAGTGAGACGAATCAGGAGCGCCGGCTTTACCTGCATCTAACAGAAAGAACTTCATATTTGTTTTCCTGTGTAAATACAAATGAGTGATGTTAATTTTTACATGCTTTTAATTTGAAAAGCCTGTTTTTTTTTAACAACAACAAAACACTTTCTTTTCCAGCAGCCATTGTACAGCAGTAAAGCCAGCTGACAAAACATGCTGCAGTTCAGCTGGGGTTGCTAGGTAATGGGAGGAATTCCGTCAGGGTTGCTAGGTAACGGACGGAATTCCACTAATGTTGCTAGGTAACCGGCTGTGCCTGCTGATTTGTGTCATTATAATCTGAAGGTTTTCGAAGGAGCTTGAGATTGTGATTGACAGCGCTAAGTTAGCAGTGGCAGAAGGGAGAGGAGTTTTATTTTTATCACAGATTATCTGTTTCATGTCATACTGACAGTTTCTACAAATGTTTATTTTTTATTTTTTTGCAAAAGTTACATACTGCACCTTTAATGTGTTTTTGTATATTTTAAAATGATTTTTATGGACGAGAGAATAAGCTGAGAGAGAGAAGAACGTTATTACGAGTTCATAAGCATTTTTGACGATTGTTTTAACATTAAAGATAGATATAATAAGGGATTTGAATAACATGTCAGAAAAGGAAAAACATTGAAGAAAGACTAAAAAACCCAACGGAATAAAATATGAAAAAAATAAAAATGAAAGTTAAAGAAATACATAATTTTATAATTGATTATTGTACGTGCACACTGTTGGTTTTCAGGAGGTGTATTTAATTTTTTCATTCATTCATTTTGTCTTCAAGTTTGTTAACTAAATTACAATATTTTGGAAAACGTCACTTGTTTCCACCATTTGGTTACATTTAAACAGTTTAAAATGGGATAAGGACCAGATCAAACTTCTGATTTTGACGACATTTATCAAAAATCTCATAATCTTTCTCTCAGTGTTTAGCAAATAGAATTTTTTTTTAACACACATAACATAAGAGAAGTTTGGTCAGATTCAGACGGTGAGGGGGAAAACAAGTTGTTTGTGTCTTTTCAGAAAACTTCTGGTGGCAAAAAGTTTACAAAAGCAGCGATTCACTTCTACCACGACTGAGTCAATTTAAAAAATACCGTATTTTCCGCACTATAAGACGCACCTAAAAACCTTCAATTTCCTCAAAAGCCGACAGTGCGCCTTATAATCCGGTGCGCCTTATATATGGACCAATATTGAGCCACAACAGGTTCAGCAATGGACCTTACCACAGGGGCCGCGTTTCATTGGCTAATGCCCATTTTAGGTCACAGTGCAGCTACCACGTGCGTGACCGTCTCACAAACACAAGCTACAGTAGTAAACATATGCTAATGTACATTGTGGACCATCAAAACCATGAATGCCGACTTACCCAGCCTTGCAAGAACAATAGGCATCAGTGATCTTGTCCACAGCTATATTTATGCTGAGGGTGTGAGGATCTGCTGTTTTCCTCATCTATCGGTAGCTTTTAGCTGTGACGCGCACAATGTTGGAGGCATCCAGTGGCTCAAACACCTTGATGTCGTCCAAAAAAGATGACATGAACTTGTTGGTTCCCCTGTCCATTGTCGTGGCTGATATGTTGTGAAAATCCGGCAGAAATGCTACGCTAATTAACTCAGATCGAAATGAAAGACGTCATGTTTACACAGACATGCAGTAGGCTGCTTACGTAGTTGGTCCACTACGGTAAGCAGCCGCCAACTTCTTTTTCCCCCGTAGAAGAAGTAGTGCGCGGTGCATGCTGGGATAGTTGTCAGAACACTGGTTTGTTAATAAAGTTTGATAATACATTTAAAGGGGGGGAGGGGCAGGGTAAGAGAGACAGAGACTGCAGCGGCAGCGTGTCGGTTGGTCTGTGTTACCCAGAAAGCAGTTGGGCATAATATCGCAACACCAACACCGTGAGTGAAACAAGGACTGGGCCAGCCTACTATATAAAGTACTCGGGGACCATTTCTTTATTAATGTGGATGTGTAATAATAGAGTATGAAGCGTCTATTCTATGCGCCTTATAATGCAGTGCGCCTAATGTATGAAAAAAGTCCTAAAATAGGCCATTCATTGAAGGTGCGTCTTATAATCCGGTGCGCCTTATAGTGCGGAAAATACGGTATATATTTTCAAGATTTTTTCTTTCTAAAATTAAAACTTTAAAATGTCACTAAAAAGCAACATAAAACGGGCTGCAGGTGAGGAAACAGTGAACAGTAAAAGAAGACAAAGCAGACATTAGAAAATAAAACTTAAATCTGTTACCTTTGTTGACGTCCTCCTGCGTGAAGCTCTGAACGGGACCTTTGACAGAAACCTTCTCCACATGGCTGCCGCGGCCCAGCTGCAGCTTCCCCGCCGGCGGGTCTTTGGTCAGGATGTAACACAGCTTCAGGTTGTCCGAGTCGACGTCGGAGCCCTTCAGGTTCTGCTCCGAGATTTTAGACGAAGTTCCTGCAAAAAACAGAGCATACAGTGAGCGACTTTTAGTTTTACTAATCGATTATTCTCACGATTAATCAGAAAAAAAAATCAACACATTCTGTAGATTCTTCATTAGGTTGAAATATAATCAAAAATACAAAAAAACACATGAATAAAGAAAATGAACAATTGCAAAAACACAGCATTCCTTCAGAGAATTGTAGAAAAGAATGTTTCTGCAGCTAAACGTTACTTCTAACACGTCAAAAATGTAGCTTAGCTTTGTCCTTTTTCATGTGTGCCAGCATATTTACACTAAAAGCTAGACAAACAGAAGTTGTGTTTTGCAGTGTAGTCGCCCGTCTCACCTGCAGGAAGCTGCAGGCCTCTGTTGACGGTCATTCGCGGCCCCTCGCTCCTCCTGACGTCCATGGTGAACCGCAGCAGGCCCGTCTGGGTCTGCGTGCCGTCAGTGAGGGTGAAGCCCATTTCGTCGGCTCCGCCACTGACGGTTTCGGGCGTGTAGACCAGCAGCCGGTCCAGAACGTCCTGGTAGGTGAAGGTGGATCCCTGTGTGAGGACGCGGCCGTTTTCCAGTGGCTGAGAGTAGAACTGCCGCCGGCGAAGTTTTCCTGAGGAAACACAGGTTTGTTAAAATGTGGAATAATTTCAGCATTAAACTTAGACAATGTCCAAAAACAAAGTTGTTTAAATTATTGCATAAAATATATGATTATTGCTTCTGATGTGGACCAAAAAGCTGAACTCTGGTTGGTTGAAGTGGTGTGGAAACCGCTTTGTCTACTTTCTAGTGCAAATACCTCAATACTCTAGAAATAAGACAACTAACTTAGAATCAACTTTTTTTAAACAAATAATTAATTGATATTCAGAAAAAATGTTGGCGTTCCACTTAGGCCTGTCAGAATAAACAACAAATCAAGGAATCGCATGATAAATTGAAACAAACTATAATTTCCATTTGTATGTGAGAGTTTGGTGTTAGCAGGAGAAATGGCTCATTTTTCTTTACCAACAAAAAAAGAGAAATCTTACAACTGCACCTCTCCATTGTGTGAAGAAGAAAGTTGCACTCAATGTTGGCTTTAGTTTTTTTGTCAGTAGTAATTGGTGTAGCGTCCCCCACAGGCGAGGAGGGGAACAGGTTTTTCAAACAATTTCTGTCGTTTGACACCATGCGGCTGAAAATGTAACAAATATTGCAATTTTATTCTAGATCAAACCAAGACTCCCGGAAGAATCAAGTGTGAAAACACCTTTAGCTCATTAATTATTTTCACAGGAGAAATTTCTAATTCTGTACATCATTCATAGAAAAGATTCATCTCCAAGGCGAGTCAATAGGTTCACCCTTGCAGCCGGAGAGCGTTCCCCTCTGATAAATACGTTTGTTTGAGCGGCTCGCTGGAGTGAGGACGATAAAGAGTTAGCCAGTTAAAAAGACAAACTGCCTGGGTTTCGTCATCTTGTCTGAAATCACTCAGATTCCCGCTCGGTCCCATCAGTCGTACTCAGCGTTGGTTTTACAGCGCCGTCACACTCGACTTCACGGGATGTTTTACGGTGCTTTAACTGCAGGCGGGATGTTATTACAAAATGTTCACACCGGTGTGTGTGTGTGTGCGTGTGTGTGTGCGTGTGTGTGTGTGTGTGTGTGTGTGTGCGTGTGTGTGTGTGTGTGTGTGTGTGTGTGTGTGTGTGGAGTTTAAGAGAGAGATGGAAGATGAAACCAGGAAGGCGGCAAATTGAGAATTTTTTGGTGGAATAATCCAGGAGACGACCGTCATGTATAGACACTCGAGGATTGACAGGAAAAAACAACAACAACTCGGTCCCAGGATTTTAGACACTAAAGTTGGGCTGGATGATAAATTGCTGAATCTGTGATCTGTGTCTTGTCTTATGAAGCAATTTCTTTGAGCCCACCAGGCTTTGGCATCGTGTAAAGAAAGAAAAGTCATTTTGGGGCAGAGAGAGGAATCTACGGAGGTCAGCCGGTTTGAGTGTGTGAGGAATGGCTGCAGACGTCGCCGTGTTTGTCTTGTTTTAGGCAATCTGTGTGTCGGAAGTGAGAGTAATGTGTTTATCCCTCTGTGTGCGCGATCTTCTCCATCACATTCAGGATAATTTACAGTAGAAATACTTCAACATCACCGCTGAGCTGGTGGTTCAAATGGGACAAACTATCCTACAAACGCTCCGTATGCACCAGTCTGTGTGCTGCTGATGAAGGTACAACATGATTATTTCAAGATATTTCTTACAGTCATTAATTAGTTCTTGTGACATTTAACAATACAAACTAAAATATAACAACGTTTTATGTTTTGAAATGTTTATATACAGGACA
The DNA here is from genome assembly GCF_051168715.1 of Poecilia mexicana. Classification (NCBI taxonomy): domain Eukaryota; kingdom Metazoa; phylum Chordata; class Actinopteri; order Cyprinodontiformes; family Poeciliidae; genus Poecilia; species Poecilia mexicana. Next base: position 4,362,711 of record NW_028263378.1, read on the forward strand.
AAACACTAATTAAACACAGAATCCTACAGTTTCAATAATGTACAAAATATAAATAAAATGCAAATATCTTAGTAGACCTTAAATAAGATAAAACTAACTTAGAAGAAATGTTTCAGCAAGATGAAGGAGCTTGTTTTAACTCAATAATTCCTTTAACATGGCAGATTATTTAATGTACAACCAGAGGTGGGCAGAGAAAAAAAAACTACTCAGGTAGAAAGAAGTGACTGAAGTACTAAGTTAAGTGGAAATTTTGGGGTTTAAAGGACAAAGATTACAATAATTCATATCAGTAAGAAAAAACAACAAAATCAGATAACAGAAAACTTTTCTAAATCAATTTCATTCAATAAAAACCTCAAGAAACTTAAATAAAAACTGCAGGTGTGTGTCTGGTGAAATTTAGTTTTTTTTCTAAAAAATGCCAGAGCATTTTAAATCCTTTTATACTTTTACTGTTTTCTATGTTGAAATGAAGAATCGTATTAATAATCTATGTTGCTTATGTCTGCGCTCACCGTAGGTTGGGATCCTGACGACGGTGAAGATGAGTTCGTTTTCCGGCTTGTCGCCGTCGTAAACGCTGAGAGACGAGTTGGTGACGACGACGCCGGAGTTTTCCTCAACGTGGACGCTGCTGACGGAAACCGTCAACTCAGAGTCGATTTTACTCTGCAGGACCAGATCAGAGAGAAATGAGGAGATAAAACCCGGAGGGAAGGAAGGAAGGAGGGAGATGAAAACACCAGAATCTGAATCAAAACTCAGATTTCAGTTTGAGCCTCTAGATAACTTAGGTACCAGATTTCTCACCCTGATTAATTCTGTTTGATTTTAACTTAATTTTACAGGTTATTTTTTGCTCTAAAGATGGAAAAAAAGCTTTAAAATATTTCCAGATGCTCTATTTTTATTTTTTTTACTGTTTATTGCTGCAAATGTTCACACTGCTGACAGCCTCATCAATTCAACTGGAGTCTAAAAACAGGATTAACCGGCTGATTGAAGACGGCAGCGATAGTTAATTTAGATTAAGTGTTTCTCAGATTACATTAGATGGATTATAGATTACAATAACTTCCAACATTTCAAAGTGTGCAGGTTTGTAGATGACAGTAAGATCTATGATAAAGTCTTCCTCCAGATGTTAATAAAACAAGTTGTAAGCTGTTTAAAAAAGCTTAAAAGACCGGCTTACACTGCAAAAACATAACATTTTACAAAGTACTTTTATGTAGTTTCTAGTGCAAATATCTTATAACACTTGAACTAAGACAAAAATTAACTTGCAAATAACTTTTCAGCAAGAATTAGGAGCTTGTTTTAAGCAAAATAGTTCTTAATGTTGATTTTAAAAAACTGCTAGTTCAATTGGCAGGTTACTAGGCAACGGCCGGAACTCCACTGGCGTTGCTAGGTAACGGGCAGTACCTGCTGATTTGTGAAGATAAATTCCGTAAATTTGTTCCAAAAGCAAAAAACATCAACTTATTGCCAAAAAGCAGCTGGGCGGTGTTCTTTAAACGCTTGGGATGTTTTTAGAAACAGCACAAACTCAAACGGAAGGATAAAAATGTAGAAAATTTGAATTTTGTATAAATAAAATCCTGATCTGCTTGAAAATCAAAGATAAAGAAGTGGGGACTGGTTTAATAATTTGCTTCTAAATAATTTGGGAGCATCAAGTTGATTAGAAAAAGCCTTTTTTAACCACAAAAAATCCTCACGTTCTTTTATAACCAAAAACAAAATGCTACAGTACGTTTGTCTCAGCTGTTGCACTGCGGACGTTTCTACCTGGATGTTGATCTCCACAGTGAACGTCTCCGTCTGGCTGTACCCGTCGCTGATGTAGAAGCTGAAGACGTCCTGGCTGGCCTTTTGCTGGCTGTCCTGGACGTAGAAGACGTGATCAGAAACCAAATCCTCCACAGAGAAAGGAACATCTGGAGTCACAGCGCGCGAGCCGCCCACCGAGCCACCTGCAGCGGCACAAAGAGAGGCGCAGCGGTCACAGCTGAACCGTAACAACAAGAACTGCTGGCCGGGAACCACTTCAACAATACGGTCAACATGTTTACAGGAAGTCCTTATAAGGCCCATCAACACTGCACAAACACAAAATCTTACCCAGAAACGTTTGGTCTAGATTCTACTACAAATGTCTTAGTACTGTGAATTAAGACAAAACTAACTTACAAGTAACTGTTCAGCAAGAAATAGGAGGTTTTTCTAATTTAATAATTTGTTAATATTGAGGAAAAGTTTCTACTGCCGTTGGCTGATTATTTCACTTATAACAAAATATGGTTCCCATGTTATTTACTTATGGATGGATGGATAAAATGCATCATTTTCATTTTTTCGCCCCTCCCCCACCTGCTGCTGATGCCTGCGGGTCTTGTATTAATCTCCATCTCTGCTTGTCTGTTTCTGTCGTTTTTTTCTTACTACTCCTCCACAGAGGTCAGAGTGCAAAGCTAATAGCTGATCAATGATCTAACATGGCTGCCTCTGTTAAAGCTTTCCTTTCCCTTTGTGGAGCCATTATCTTGAGCTCCGATATATCCAATAACTTTCAGGACTTTCTGCAATCTGCTTCAGAACCGGAGGCTTTAATTTGATTTCCTCCTTCCAGCTCGTGCAGAGCTACATTTGCCAGGTCAGGTTTCGTCTCAAATCAGCTTTCAGAGGACAAAACATCAGAGCATTTGGTCTGCAGCGTTTCTTTTCCAGGACATTTAGCCGGGATCGATTGAATGAGACACAAACATAAAAGTGTAAATTATCGTGAGCGACAGGTTTAATTGGATTTGTTGCTTTGTGCAGCTGGTGAACTGAACTCGCCTCTTTTTGTGTTTTCGATGAAGCCGTATTTGGGAGGGCTGACGAGCCAAACCTGCAGCTCGGTCTGTGGCGTTTCCATGTCCGATACTGTGATGTGATTGGTCGACAGCAGAACACGGCCGCCTTCCTGGACCTGGCGATTACAGGAAACGAATCATTCTGACAGAGTCACTTCAAATACAATGGTGGGAACATTTATGCTAATTCAGAACAGCTTTAGCGCTTTGCTAACATTTAGCTTCCCCTCAATGAATGTTTTTTTAATATATTCTAATTTACCCAGCTGTTTTGTAAACTTTCAGCTGAATAAAATCCTGTTTTGATGTTTTGGTTATTCTTCAAGTGGACATTTATATTCATGCTCTTATTTTGAAGTGGATGAAGTTTGTTTACAAAGCAGTTCCACTTCCTCCCCACTAATTATTTAAAACCAGAAACATAGAGGAAGAAAATGAAACATGGACAGTGGAGAACAAGATAAAAACATAAACACATTTATAGCGCATGTAAATTACAATATCAAAAATAAATTGTACAGTTGTAGTCTTTCAAGGTCATACATAATTTAATTCAAGTTAGCGCATTAGCTACTGCTAACTTGTCAATTCAGCAATTAATTGAATAATTCAGATATTAATCGATTATTAAACTAATCATCAGCTGCAGCTCTAAGATTTTCTAATATCAAAGAAGAATAACAATGAACAATATGACAAGTGATGCTTGAAGTAAGTTTTTGAGATTTAAATTCCGATCTTTCTGAAAATGTTTATAATGTTTTTAGCAGTAAAACAGAGACAGGAAATATTCTAACGAGACGGAAAGGCACTGGACGATGGAACAGAAGGTGAAGACAGTTTGTGATAAGTTTTAGAGCATAAAGGAAAAAGTTCATGCAAAATCAGGAAACACAACTGGGAGTACCAGGAAGACAACAGCTAGTGCTCGCACAGTCCAGTTCTGGTGTGATGCAAAGGTGGGCTGACAGTCAGAAGGTCGCAGAATCACAAAGCAGAAACTCCAGACGGGAAGCGAGTAAAGTTTCCAGACAGCAGACAACAAGTTAAAGGTCAGGGCTTTTAATGAAGACACACAGGAAACAGGAATCTGCTCACAAGGACCAAGAACGAGTTAAGATTCAGGCAGAGCCAAATCATGTTGGACTCAGAGAGTAAATAAGAACGGAAGGAAATGTTCAAGGTTGTTCCGCAGCAGAGAGTCGAGTTAAAGTCAGAGAGCGAAGGGAGGAACGCAGGAAGAGATGAAAGCCTCGACTCCAAACTAAAGTTTCTCTGCAAAAGTATAATTTATGATTATTTTCAGTCACAATAAGTAATACATCAATGATGAATTAAAATTATATCAATAATTTCCATTTCTTTTCTCTCTTTCTACCAAAAACTAAATGATAAAACTCTTCAGTCTTTTTGAAGGATCATTTTGTTTAGAATTCATTTTATTTATTGTTTCTGTTGTTTTGTTTATTTATTTTGGATGTTTGAAATATATTCCAGTTCTAGTGTTAAATGTTAATTAGAATTTAAAGTTTACTGATCTTTGAATGTTTATTCTTTTACCATTATGCGCTGCAAAAACACAAAATCTAACCAATTAATTTTGGTCTAGTTCACAGAGTAAATATCTCAGTACACTTGAAATTAGACTAGAATTAAAAGTACATTTTTACAATATATAAGAGCTTGTTTTAAGTCAATAATTTCTTGATACTGATGATAAAGGATTTGCAGATTATTTAACTTGAAACAAGACATTTTCCCCATGTTATAAATCAAAAAAAAAAAAAAAAAAAAAATATATATATATATATATATATATATATATATATATATATATATATATATATATATATATATATATATATATATACATACATATATATATTGGTTTTTAATTATTTATCACATGAAGAAGCTCATTCACATGTGATTTTAAATTAATTTATTATTTAATGTAATCACAGCAATTGTTAAATTGTGTTTTTGTCAACATTAGTAGAATATTGTTAAAGATTTTTGCACATAATGGAAATGCAGTCAGAGCTGCAGATCTTCTGCGCTGTAACAAACAACAAGGTGTTTAGTTTCACCTTGTTGAAACTAAACAGGTGTTTCATTACTTTGCACCAGAGAGTTTACTTCTCAATTATTTGTTGCAGCAATATTTCGTATCCTCACTTTGAGGATTAATATAATATTCATTAATTCACTCAGATGTGTTTTCCTCTCCCTCAGGCTGATAACTTTGGTATTAAAATAAAACAATAGCAACAAATTATATATTTCCCTTAAGGAATCCTGAAAAACTACCACCTGAGATCCTTGTTCTGCTGAAAATGTGAGCAGATTTTGTGACTCAACATTTAATACTGGTGATTCAAACCAAAGTGAGTGAAAGAGGAAGGGAATAAAACAGGAGCCCACCTTGATGCCGCCCTGCACAGTGACCACCGGCGGCTGTCTGGGCGAGGCCGTGATGGTGATTGTGCACATCTGGTTGTCGAGGCGATTGCTGTCTTCGTCGTGAACAACGAAATGGAAGACGTCCGTCACCGGCTGGCTTCCCGTCTCCAGCGACGTGACGTACCTGCACATGGAGCACCGGGTTGGTTTTCATTAGAAAATCACAAACTGACCGACATGCAGGAGGAAAAAACTTATCCTGATTCAGTTCAACAGAAAAATGCATGAAACCCAGAAAAATTCAGGATTCATTCAAATGACAGTGTTAGCAAAGCATGACAATGTTTGCAGTGGGGCTGCAACTGACGCTTATTTTAGTAATCAATGAACTTTTCGATTATTCTGACAATTAATTGATTAATCGGATAAAAGGGGCACGCTCTCCAGATTTTCTAATTAAACACTTAAACCTTTTATTTACAACAGAAATACATTAAGAGATGCAAATAAAACAAATAATTCATTTTTTTAAAGAAGAAAAACATTTTATTGCCTAAAATGCCATACAATAACATTCCTTTAGTGAATCTGGCCTGAGTGAAGCTAAAACCCAAAGATATTTACAAAGGTGTTTTTTTTTATCTTAAATGCAAAATGTATTCATATTTATACAGTTTTAGCTTATTTACTGCTCTAAATATGATGGTTTTCAGCAAATTGCTTTTTTCCAAAACAATTATTTCAACAATCCATTAATCACGATTAATCGTTTGAGCCTTACTTTAAATAAATAAAAAATATTTATCCTTTTATTTTACATTTATGCTAATCCAAGTTTATGCTAACAGGCTCAGTTTGAGAAAGGAAAAAGGTTCAAGTCTCGTTTTGTGTCTTTCAGAAACATTAGATTGAAGAAAAATAAGTTAGTTTTAAGTTTTCCTCTCCTGGTTTCAGCTAATAACGACTGCAGCTCCAGCATAAAGAACCCTTAACACCATTTTATCACCTACAATCTGGAATAAACAGCTCATCTCTTCTTTTCAAGTGGTGTCTTTATTAGAGCTCCTGCGGTCCTGAAGGCCCTTAACGAAACCAGAGATCATAATTATCCCTGGAAAATCTTTTGACTTTAGGATGAGAGCTTCTTGTTTTTCTGATAATGGCTTCTTTGGGTTTTTTAATAGCCTTAAAAATCAGCCTTCCTCTTCAGGTTGCTCTGCTTCACAGGCTTTTACGGGTATCTGAAGTTGCACTGAAATCCTAATGAGATGCGATCCACAGTGTAAAAAGTATTAACTTTGAAGCTCAGAGGAGCACTGGAGAAAAAGTGGATTTAAACCATTAAAAGGTGTCAGTAACTTCATCAATTTTCACTAATGCTCTACATAAATCAGTAACTCCATCGCCTGGATGTCCCTGCCTTACCTGATCCTGTGCAGGTTGACGTCCTCCTGGCTGAAGGAGGAATACTCCCTCAGCTCCTGCGCCTCCTGCTGGGAGGAAGTCCTGGTCAGGACGCCGTACATCGGCACCGACACCAGCTGGATGTGGATCTGGTCGTCAGAGGACGTGTTGTCCTGGCAACGCCAAAGCACAGAGGCTCTCAGCTCAACGGGGTTTTATGGGGATTTTATGGGGCAGAGCTGAACAGTGAAGTGCTAAACATTAAAAACTCTTGCCTTTAACTATACACCCCCTAGAGCGTCATTGTTCACATCTGGAAATCTCGCACATAGATGTGCGTAGGGCAAAAAGACGAATGTCTTACATGCCATCCATACCTGCACTGCTGAGTCAAAACAGCTGAATAATCAAAATGAAACCCAGAGATGCAGGTCTTAATATTTCAGTGCAGTGCGAAACAACAAAGGGAGAAAATAATATAGAAAGAACAACTAAAAAAACAAACATTTTTCTTGCTCTCTTCGCTACACACAGCGTTTCCATAGCAACTGACAACAACGCCACTATATGTTTCAGGATTCAACCCCAAAAAAACACTCCAGCATTTCCCCAACAAAGAACAGAACATTCAGTTTTATGTTTTTATCCTTGTTGTTTAATTTGGGATTATTAATAACTGATCACTGTGGTAGATTAGCTACTGCTGCTACAAGCTAAGCTAACACAGCGGTGGTTGACTGGGTAATTTAAACAGCTGCTCTACTGATTATCTGTTAGAGTTGGTGTGTGGGTCTACTTAATTTTTTTTTTAAACTGAACTGAAACACACCTGATTCCACAGCACATCTACATGTTACGGTTGTCATAGTCAAGCTAGCATAGCTGACCTCCTTCCCTTTTCCTCAGCACTTTGTTTGAAAGCGCTTTATAGACAATTATTATTATTATTACTATAAAAAAGTCTGATGCGTTTCTAAGACCTTTTACCCAGCATGCATCTCTCCCCACTCACTGTGTAGGCCAGGTGTGAGCGTCTGATGACTGTGCTGCTTTTCTCTCCCACTTCCAGCGACAGCGTAGCCGCCGGGTCTCTCTGTGGCCCGTCGCCCGCTCCGTCCAGCACCGTCACCTGCACCACCGTGGTCGCCATGGAGATGCCGTCACTGACCGAGAAGGACATGGCGTCGTCCTGGGTGGAGAGGCCGGCGTGCCGGTAGAGCAGGACTTGGTGGGTGACGTCGGCGAAGGAGAAAGTGTCGCCTAGAGAGAAAGACGAGAACCGATATCTTAAAAAAATGACAGATCAGCAGATGCCGATATATTGTGCACCTATAATTAGGATAATGTAAAGTCCTTTGAAAAGAGAAAAACCAGAGAGCAGATCATATATACGTCGATCAGGAAGTCTTAATTTGTCTTAATTTACAATCAGAGAAACAATTAGAAGAGCTTAAAACAACTGGACCTGAGAGTCAGATACATTTTTGGCTTTTCAGCAAAAAAACATTGCAGCAGGATTTGCTATGAAACTCCAGAACGAATAATTTACATATCACCTCATTCCCATTTCTAACTACAGCGTAGGATCCGTCATTCTGTGGGCTTCAACAGGAAGTAGGGCAGAGAGTCTTTCAGAAAACTAAATTTGGGTTATTTTGGGTTTTCAGCAGCATCACCACAGAAACCGATCTCTACAAAAACACAAAATCCTACATAGTAATTTTGTCTATTTTATAGTGAAAGTACTTGAAATAAGACAAAACTAACTTACAAAAAAATATTCAGCAAGATATTTGAGCTTGTTTTAAGTCAATAATTACTTGTTCCATTTGCAGATTATTTAACATATAAGAAAACATTTTTTCTGTATTATAAGTGAAATAATCTGCCAATATTTTCATCAATATTAAGGAATTATTGACTATTTCCTGTTTTGTCTTATTTCGAGTGTACTGATATATTTGCACTAGAAACCAACACAAAAATATTTGCATTTTTGCAGTGCAGATCCAAAAACCTCCAGAAGGCTTTTTATCAGTTATTGAACAGATTAGGAACATAATTTGCCATCTGATATTTTCCTGTCAGTATCTACAAGACAAACTGACAAACTCTTCATCAGTGCAGGTAAACATGGCCGCCTCACTGGTTATCTTCTAAGATGCTTTTATTTTGGAAATAAATTAGATGCATTGCTAATGAATTTGAAAACAGAAATCCGTCTCTCCTGTGGTCGTCTTGGTTACCGTTACTCATGCGGACGTTGTCGTCCCTCCTCATCAGCTCTCCGTGGATGGGAGCGTCAACCAGCTCAAACTCCAGGTCGTCCGGCGCCGTGTCGGCGTCGCTCACCGCCAGCTGCTGACCTCCTGCAGAAAGGAAACAGACAAGAGAAGAGAAAACGCTCAGAGAGAAGCTGCTGCGGAGAGGAATCGAGCTGCTTTTCATTGTCTCTCACCGACTGCAGCTTGTCCCCCCAGCTGGACTTCCAGCAGCGGGTCCAGGACCTGAAACACCGGCGGCTGCTGGTGGTTCGACAGCGGCAGGATCACAAAGTCCAGCTCAGGAGTGGTGTGTTCGCCGTCCGACACTGAGGCACAAAAAACACAAAATGTAACAAAGACCCACAGAAACAAACACAACAAGGCCCCACCATTGGAGTTCCTTTAAATAATAGAATAAAACAACGTCAAAGCATATCAATATGACCATAAGGCTGTGAATTTCACACTTTGTAAGTGTAGAATAACTTTTGATAAAAATGAAAAAGAGCCAACTACCCTTTTTAAAAACAGTTGTAACAACAATTTTAGCTGTTTATATTATTTTTATGGAATAATTGCTTTGAATTTCCACAACAGCATGGCATTATAAGAACCAGTTATATATTTTTAGATCTATTTTTCTAGTCATTAAGTTGGAAACTATGTGTTATTTTTTACATCATTTCAATAAATAACATCCCAAAGAGGAAAATGTGTCCATCCTCTTTTTGCAAAAAATGCTGAACCCTAAAAACAGAAATAAAATTGTGGTTCTGTGAAACAAAACCAAAATTCCTGGAGGATATATTTATCAAAAACTGAAAGTTTTGATTTTTCAAAAGGTGAGGTAGCATTAACAACCCAAACAAGTTTTATTTTCCTGAATTATGAATGAACTTTTTGGTGTTTTGGTTTATTAACTGAGTAACAAAAAGCAGTTTGACTGCTTCTAATCTGTTCCTGAAAAACAATGTGTCAGTGAAACACTATCAAACTACAGTCTGTAGTTTACAACCAGGCAATTTAAAGAGACCAATTAACCCAACGGCTTCTGAACTGTGGGAGGAAACCCATCCAAGGATGAGCGGATAATAAATAAGAAAGATACAAAGATTAGATTAAAAAGGGAAAAATACAGATACACCAGGAAAACCTGAACAGAAGAAAAAACAGAGAAGTGCAAGATAAAGACAGAGAGGAAATATAAGGAGACATCCTCATCAAAGACAGCCAAGACAACACAAAAAAGGTTAAAAGAAGGAGTTTGTTTGTATAAAATGAGGACAAAGTGCCTCCTTCATGCCGTCTCCCTTTCAGGTTTCAGGTGGGTGAAGAATATTTACCTGTGAAATAAATGCTCAGCGACTCCGGCAGGCCTGTCGGGTTCAAACACAGCAAAAGGTTACAATTGGAAGCCGATGAAAGTAAAATAAAACCCAACTGTGCATTCAGGCGCTGTCGCACTGCACAAAAAACCTCAACAAATAAGCAGCAAGGCTTAAAACAACTGAGGAGGCAAAGAGGATGGAGGTTCTGCTCCAAAACCAGGATTAAGAAACATTTAACTCGGACCGCTTTGATGTTGGATTATGGATTATCTTTCAGAACCAAGGTGACTTAAAATATCCTCTGAACTTCCCAAGCCGCCCTCAGACTGCTTTTAAACGGAGTCCAACCTCTGCGCTGCTTTTTAAGAGACTGTGTCCAGAGTTTATAAAATGGCTGAAGCATAAAATCATGAATGGCTGAAAGTGAAGTCGCACCAGTAAAGGAGTACTGGTAGAGCTCCTGGAGGTGGGACGGCGCTGCCGGCGGTCGGTAGATTATCTTCCCGTTGTTGACGTCAGCCTGCGTGAAATGTTGCACTGCCTTGTACGGCCGGTCCCGATGCTCGAGGAGTCCTGGAAAATAAAACACGTTTACAAACTGACTGGGACAAAAGATTTTACATTTTATTCGCTTCCAGGTAAAACATGTTTACATTTCTCAGGTCAAACAAAGAGACTCCAATGAAAGACGAAGGAAAGGAAAAGATCCGACACTTCAACACATGAAGGATTTATGTTATGTTGTTATGTATGTAAATATATATTTTTAATGTATCAACCATTTATTATTATTTTTATTAATTAATTCATTAGTTAATATTATTTCAAATAGTTTTATTAAAGAAAATTTTACTTATGTAAAAAAGTGTTTGATAAATTCAGCTACTAAAATGAATGAAAATCAATACAACGTAAAAATATGAGTAGAAATAGAAACCTGTGCGTGTGTGTGTGTAGGTGTGTGTGTGTGTGTGTGTGTGTGTGTGTGTCTCACCTTGTCCCGGTAAAAGCGGCTTGGTGACGTTATAGACGAGCTTTTCGCTGGGAGTCCCAGAATCGATGAAGGAGAGCGCTGAAGGCGTTACTTCTGTCACCTGATCCTCCAGAGCCTCCACAAATAGACACAATTAATAGATTAAGATGAGAAAATAAAAAAGCAGCTACATATGAAACCAACACGACAGACTTTGATCCAACTATCGGGATCATATTCCAGACACAAACTACAGTTTTATTACATACAAATGTAATAAAAGGTCAAAAAAATAAAGTCAAAAATAAATAATTTTGAAGAAATCAGCCAACTCATGAAAATAGACTCATGATTTCACTTCACTTTGCTACTTTCTCCTACTACTCTCCAGATTTACATTATTTCAATTTTTAACTTCCTGTTCTCTGTTTTTTACTCCTCTAGAAGCTGAATCACAGTCATGTCACTAACGCGACTCAACAAGTTTACATTCATTTATAAACAACAGTTTAAACTCAGGAAGAGTTCAGAAATCAATACTGTGTTTGGTTTTGCTTACGGTGATCTGCAGGTCGCAGTCCGGGGCCAGCTGCGGGAATCCCGGCATCTGAGGCAAAACGCCGATGGTGAACGTCTGGGCATCGCTCTGAATGAGAGGAGAAACGTCCGAGGAAACCTGCGCGCACGCACGCACACACACACACACACGCACACACACACACACACAGAAACCGTTCCATAATCAGACACTGAACATCCGGCAACAGCTCAGTAAATTAAAACATCATCAAAAAGTTCATTTATTTTAGGGATTTAATTAAAAACTGATTATGTAGATTCATCACACACATTCTCCATCTTCACAGAGAAGGTTCTTCAGAGTCCAAAGTCTTATTTTCTCATGAATTTGACAATTTATTTGGGAATAAAGAGTCTGGAGAAAGAGTTAAGAGGTGAATGATCCACACTGGTTGGAGTCCAGTGTGACGTTTCAGGAGGCCATTTGGTTCTGGTCCACAAAGTCCAAAATGAGGACAAAATCTTTTTTTTTTTTTGAGTCTGTTTACTGCAGTTATCGATTAATTGATAATTAAATTAGTTAACACTTGTTTCAATAATTGATTAATCCCAATTAATCGTTTCAGCCCTAAAGTAGATAGAGCTACAGTACAGGAAAACAATGCTTTTTAATGAGTCTGCAAACTGAAGTTAACCATTAATATATTATTAAATAATCTGATGATTATTTCAATGATCGATAAATCACAATTAGTCTGATTAATCGTTTCAGTCCTAAAGCAGATAAGAAAACAAAGGGCCTGCTTTTAAACTGGATTCCTCCAAAATATTTTCCCCTTGAATTGGTTTTCTCTCTTATTGTGGAAATAAAACATAAAATCAAACGCCTGACCAGTCTGACCTTTACGCTAATAACCTAATATCAGTTCCTGCTGTGACAATTTTCACAGGTGTGACAATGGCCTGGAAAGAGGTCTGATTGTTAGAGTTCAAATCTTCTGTCAACAACCACAGCCATTAAACTTTTACAATGCTTCAAAAAGAGTAAAAAAAAGAAAAGCGTCTGCTTTCATCCCAGCAGATGAGAGGAAGCTCTGTAAAGCACTTTATGGAAGCGCCGAGGGTAAAAGGTTGCTTTGAAAGCGGAGGGACGCTTACCGGAGTAACCGCTCACATCCCTCCGGTCCTCCCAGGTTAGCAGCTTTTCTTCTCAACATGTTATCTCCGAGCGCTAATAGCCACTAATGCTGAACACGATCGGCTTTCTCTGACCTCTGAGCTTCACGCTTCCAACATGTTTGAGGTTTTCAATTAGACTGTGAGAGATTATGATGACTGAAGGCAACACGACAAAAGGAAAGCTTCACGTTTGACCCTGAAGTCGTTCTGTCTGAATCCACGCTTTGTGTCGCATCTTTTTGGACGTAAATATAGTTTCACAACTTGTAGAGATGAAATCAGTGCCACCAATCACAAGTAATGTGATGTCATGAGAGTCAGAGTCGAGTCAGCGGGATTTATTGACGGCAGCATTGCTGCGGTAAACTACCGATTATACGGCAGATTCGATTCAACATAAATGCTCTGCTGCTTATATATGGTACTGCTTAAAACTTTCTGAAGGTCTCTGCTTTTTTGTTGGTTTGTTTCTACAACAAACTTCTGTAATCTGTTCATATTTGTGCTAATAAAGTTCAGCAAGTTTATAATAATAATAATAATAATAATAATAATAATAATAATAATAATAATAATAATAATTATTATTATTATTATTATTATTAAATATTATTATGTTTTTTTGAGATCTTTTATCCTACTTTACATTGTGAGAAAGTTTATGAATTTAATGCACCAACCAGCTAAAGGAGCTATTAGGCTTCCTTTTAAACCAGTTAGGTCTCTGGGCTATGCAAAACAAGTTTATTGATTTTTTTTTTTTTTTTTTTTTTTTTGCACAAAATCCTTCTTGATTGATTATATTTCAGTCTGCTCAGTTCTGCCTTTCAGAATGAGCTGTTTTAGTGCTTAAATCCACATAAGCTGCAGCTGGCCACGGACCCCAACTCAACGTTTACACTCACACATGAAAATGGCTGCAAAAGATGCACAATTCTACAACTGTATGTCTTCGAAAAGAAGAAGTGGCGCCTCCTGCACAATCAAAAAGAATGAAGCAGGAGGTTTCTGGATGGTAAGTTGACAATAAAACTCTTTTCCAGCAGGCATTGTACAGGGCCTACAGCGGTAAAACCAACTAAACCTCCACTTGTGTTGCTAGGTAACAGGGCTGTCCACTAAGAAATATTAACTTTTTGAAAAAAAAGAAGTAAAAAAAAAGAAGTGTGGGTGTTTTTTTCTGTTTGCTGGGTTGCTTTTAGAAGCAGTAGAGACCAAAGTGTAATTACAAAAATACGGAAGAGGTTAATTTTGCATAATATAATCCTTTTAATTAATACTTTGTTGAGGGGGGTGATTACTTTTTCACACTGGACCGACTTTTTTTCCTTCTTAAATTCCTTAAGAATGGAAACTACAAAAACTGGGTAAAGAACTGTCCAACATTTTAATAAAACTGGAAGGAAAGTGGAGAACCATCATCTTGGAGGAAGAAATGTGGTTGGAAAATAACCCTGAATGACTGATGGTAACTTAAACATTTGATTAAATCAAACTGAAGAAAAACAACAGTAACAGAGAAAGTAACTAAACTTTATAGACTATCAACACCTTGACAAGTTACTGTGGAAAACTTTACAAAGCAGAACATTTCTGGGACATTTTCTTTTCTCCTAAAAAGTTATCCTTGAAACTGCGATGCGTTCAAGGATAATTAGATGTTGCCATCAGCTTTTGGCTGCCTCTTGCTACTGAAGGTGGAAAACACTGATTAATACTCCATTACAGGGACTTGATAGGATTTTGAGCCAATTTGCGAATAATTTGGCTGCATTACTGATGTTCAACATAAGTCTCTGTAGGATGATCAGCTCTCTGCATCGGTTCTGAAACTTGGATTAAAGAGGTGAGAATCTTCAGCAAACAGAATGAAGATGAGAAGGATAAAGCTGTCAGATTTAAACCAGCTTTGTGGTGGCTAATGCTCCAAACTAAAGGAAACTTTTAAGTATTTAGCAGCATTAATACGCCAGATAATCAAAAGTGCTTTTCATGACAGAGAACAAAAGTTAGATATGGTAAAAAAAAGAAAAGCTTTTTAGATTTCTTTGAACAGTTTGAGAAAGTTTTAAGAAAAAGAACAAAAATGGAGGAGGGAGGTGAAGGTGAAGAAAGATCGATTGTGAGACGGAGAAGTAAGAGAGAGAGATGTTAGAAAGGGCAGAGTCTCCAGGAGAGAGACGGTGGAGGTGAACTTTGTTTGAGCTTCAGAAAAACACCACAAAGAGCATAAAGTCCAAGAAAACAACAGCAGGAGTCTTTGTCACTGTTTCCTCTTTGGATTTATTGTTTTTACTCCCATGTTACATTTTTAATTTTCACCTAGCAAACCTAAAAATGGATTTTGGCTTATGGTCACACAGAGACTGAAGGAAAGTAAGCAAAGCTGAAAATAGATGGCTGTGGGAAAAGGTTTAGGAGTTGAGCTTTAGGACACAAAATTATACAGATCTTAATCCATAAATTCAGAACGTAACCTTTGACCTCAGGTAAATACAATGGCGTATTAGGGTAAATAGAAAAGAAAAGAAAGGAGGAGAAAAAACTCTGAGATTAATCTCAGAAAATTTACATGAAAAGTCAAACATTTTCGAGAAAACACGTAGTGTAATTCTTCTAGAAAATAAAATATAATTTGAGTTGGAAAGTCAAAAGAATTGCTAGAAAAAAATCTGAAATTTTGAGATTAATTGCAGAAATGTTCTAGATAGAAAAAGTTTCAGGAGAGAGTTTCAAATTTTTGACTTTTGAAAAGTTTGAAAAGTTAATAGTTTGTAATAAAAATTAAAATTTTGAGAGTTCTTTGGATAACAACTCTGATTAATTGGACCAACTCCAATTAATCAATTATGTCCAATCGATTAAATGGATACAAAATTTGGCACATTTAAGCCTATTTAAAATAAAATGTTCTACCAAATTTGTTTGGTAAAACATATTTCTTATGTTCTTTGATAGAACATATTTACAGTTTTTTTTCTATCTTAAATGGAAAATATATTTTCTGTGCAGTTTTTTGTAAAGTTTCCACTTTTGCGAAAAGTGAAAACTTTTCCAGAAAAACACTCAAAAATTTTGAGATTAACCTCAGATACTTTTGAGAAAAACTTGGAGTTTCAAAATCAGAAGTCCAAAATTTCAGACTTTGGTGAAGTCGAAAATTCACCTCAGATCCATCATTTAGTGAGCAACATTAAGCCCGGTGTGAGCGTTGAGCCCTGACCTGGAACTGGAAGGAGTCGCTGTCGTAGCTGGAGCCGAAGTGGCGGTACCAGACGGTGCCGTCGTTCACGTCCTGCTGGGTGAAAGACGCCGTCGGCGTGAAGAGCTGGTCGTCCATCAGGGAGGGATGCCAGCCCTCTGGGGGGCTGTCAGCCGGCATGGACACAAGCACCACCTCCCCTGGACAGAGGATGAAGGTGATCAAACGTTTCTCCTCTCATTGTGCAACAAATCAGTCAAGCAACATAAGGAGAATAAAAAATAAAGGGCATCAAAAATGTCCTAAATATACGACAGTGGAGTTGGTTTTAAGAGACTGAGCAACTTTTATAATAAATGCATTAAAAGAAGCAAACGAACACATTCTTTTCTACATATTTTATTGCTTAAAATACAATAAAAGCATTTAATTTGGTGCTTATTTGTTGGATCTGCAGCTAAAAAATAAATGCAACATCAACACATGAAAAGATGTTTATTCCAGTGTCTGCTTGACTTAACACCAAGAATGTAGGGCTGATCTGTTTGTTATTCTATGAATTAACCGATTAATAATTGGTTAGCAAAAGGTGCTCAATAGGAGATTTTTCTTATTTTAAATACATTTTAAATGAGTGAAGCTAAAACTATGATATTTAAGGACTTTGTGGTAGAACATGTTAACTGTAATCATGATATAATTAAAGATATCATTAATTATCAGCCCTAAAGCAAACAGATTTAGTTTAGAAATAACTTTTTTGAGTCTGTATACTCCAGTTAACGATTAATCAATTACTAAAATAGTTGATGATTATTTAAAAGACTGATTAATCGTTTCAGCAGTAAAAGAAGCATGACTCTGAACCGATCTCTCACCATGTTTGGGTTGCCCCTCTGAGGCCAGGATGGTGTAGACGATGTCGTCGGCGCCGACTCCTTTAACGTCCGTCTGCAGGTACTTCTTATCGAGCCGCACCGTGCCTCCCTCCTTCACCCAGGTCATCGGCAGAGACACCAGATGAGGAGAATCCTGAGGCTGCAGAAACAAACACATCAGAGTCAGATGGAGGTTCCCGGGTGTTCGCCTTTCTGCCACCGGAGCAGCAGGATAACATTTCTGCTATTAGCTGAAATTACACATGCAGCCTGGTTTTAACCCACAGAGAAAGTGATATTTTACTTCACATTATCCCCTATTTTTCTTGTATGCTTTCACTTCTGTTTTTTTTAAGCCCCAGGAGTTTTCCATGCAGCAGCATCCGTCGTCAGCACCATGGAGCAGAAATAAGAAACAACAGCAAGTTCAGTGACTGATCTGTGAACTGAAAACTTTACAATCAGGGTTATTTTTGTAATGCCGTATCGATCCCACTGCCTGCAAACAAAGAGCAGGGCTAGATGTAGGGAGAGCCTAGAGATTGCTGATGATTCATTGTCGCTCAAGGCGATTCAAGTTAAAGAAAAAAAATTCAGAGAAATTCTGTCATGAAGGTTTGAATCGAGACCTTTTACCTCGCTGTGTCACCCTGCTGTCTAAATAAAAATAGCTGATGTAGAAATCCTGTGTCAGAGAATGAGAACTGTAACACAAGAAACTTTAACAAAGACACTTTTGAAGGAGCAAAACACTAAATATCACTGAAAAGTTTAGGAATATCAGCTCTGCTTTTAAAAACAAACCCTGGGGATGGACTGATCTCACAGATGAAAACTATTAACTAAAAACAACTTAGTTTTTCTTTGTTACGAAACATTTTTAACCAGATTAAGTCATAAATTTAAGCTTTGATTAAGCAGTAAGGGCAACATAAAGTGTTCAGTGGGCACAGGAATTATTTAATCATCTTAAATAATCTGTTCATCGCTACCTCACACTGACAGAAACAGAAAAATGGCAAAAATATCAAC
Organism: Poecilia mexicana; assembly: GCF_051168715.1. Lineage (NCBI taxonomy): Eukaryota > Metazoa > Chordata > Actinopteri > Cyprinodontiformes > Poeciliidae > Poecilia > Poecilia mexicana. Next base: position 4,380,757 of record NW_028263378.1, read on the forward strand.
GACCAGATGTGCAAAGAGGTAATGGCTGCTATCTGCTCCTTCACCTGAAAATCAGCCTGATTTAACCTGTTTTTGAGAAATCTGCAGTTTTTCTTTAAAAACTGCCCTGCAAAAGTATTCACAGCTGGTTCACACAACAATGTTAAATTATCTTAATCAAGTTTTCGAAAGACTTCAACTCAAATGTAAGACTTTATAAGACCATTATGAATGGAATTTAAGATCTACATCTCCACAAAAATGTATGAACTTTGTTCAGCCAACCGGTAAATTTACAGACTACTTAGCAAGGGTGTATTAGCAGCTAGTTAGCGGCTTGAGTCACAGAATGCAATGAAGATGTCTGCGTGCGACTCAAACTTTAGCCTGATGGAAAAGACCCACAACAAAAAAACAAACTACATAGAATATATAAGTTTAAACAGTCCTAACAGACTAATGTAAATAAGAAAAACTTACTGTTTAATAAATGATTCAGTTTGTCATGTTTATAAAAATGTTAATGCATCTCATTCAAAATTTTTAAATGTTTTACCAACTCAAGATTAAGACTTTTAAAGACCTTTTTAAGAACGTTATGAATGGAAATTAAGAATTGTATCTTCTCAAAAAATGTATAAACTTCGTCCATCCAACAGGCTAAAAATTTGCACTTATCCATGATAGATGCAAAAGCTAGTTAGCTAGCTAGTAAGGGTACATTAGCAGCTAGTTAGCGGTAGCCTCAACCGCCTTGAGTCACAGAACGCAATTCAAATTTTGGCCTGAAGATACATCCAATACACAAAATCAAAAAGTCCTGTCATGACAAAATTTAAGACTTAAGATTAGTGTAGTTAAGGCCAACTTAATGTTTTTTATATGAATTTAAGGTCTTAATTTTATGTACACTTTAAGGGTGCATGAACACATTAGATTGAGATCTGGATTACGGCGAAGTTGAAGGAAAAAAGATTAAAATGGAATAAGCTACAACCAAATTTCTCTGCATTTGTGGATTCACCAATTCATGTATATTTTTGTAGAGCATATCTAAAATGCAACTTGTGAAGTTGAAATACCAAGACGCAATGTTACTTAACACAATTTGCTCACATTTGCAAGGAGCCATTAATTTCACTTAGCACTGACTGGCTGCATTACTTGAGGAAAAGAGGAGAGAGAAAATTAAGAATAATGTAAAATCTTAGAAATTAACCCAAAAAATATTACCACATTTTTTCTACTTAAAATACATATTTTTATTCATTTTCTGGCTCTGTAATAACTTCACTGAGTCATTTATACTTTTCTGTATTTATTCTTAATTATGGCCACCCCAGTCCTCCATAATGAATCCCTGGGAGGATTTAAATAGCGAGCTTTCCCCGTGTCTCACTTTGAGCTAAAGATAAAAGCACACAGGCTCAGATACCTACAGCAGTGCAAAGCATAAATACTCTGCTGTAAGAGTTGAAAAAGGTGGTAAAACATCAAAAAGGTGTGAATACGGTGTGTCAGACAGATAGTGTGTGGCATGCATGAGAATCTAAATTTGCAGATAACAACCTGCAGGCCATCCGCAGCACTTCTGCCTGCTGCTGGGCTGATCCGAATCACACTGATTCACAGAGGCCACGACAGAAAGCAGAGAAGCACAGAAAAAGAAACCACATACATCAGCGTGGCAGGCTTTTAACTCACAGAAACACGTCATCTGGGAGATAATGGCTCTCTCAGGATGAACACCAGGAGCTCTCAAGGACATTTAGAGCCAGGAGCTCAGGATAAAGCGGGTCAGAGGGGCCTGGTTGGGTTTTTAACTAATATTTTCCCTCTGGTCTTGTTCTGACCTGCAGCTGCAACAGTATTTATTCATTTTCTGAGCTTTGCTTGGACAACCCTCAAATCTAACGAGCTTCGTCCATGAGAGACTCAAGTTGATAAACAGCCTAATCTCCGTCAGACAGGTGCGAGAGCTAATGACAGGCTCATGCAAATGAGGAGGAAAAAAGCAAATTTGCCTAATGTCATTTTAAATGGTCTGAACACAAAGAATAAGGAGAAAGTGAAAAGCAGAAAATGAACACAAGCCGTGCTCCATCAGAGGCTGTGTCTCAAATGTGAGGAAAACTTTGTCAATATTCCACTACTGTCGAAAAAACAATAACAAAACTACTGTAAACAGATGCACAATTATACAACCATGCCTCTTTGAAAAGCAGAAGTGGAGCCTCCTGCACAACCAACAAGTGGTTTCTGAATAGAAAGTCAATAACTAAAGGGTAATCTCTTCAAACAGTCATTAGCTGCGTTTTCACTACAAATATGCACAAAACTTTGTCAATATTCTACTAATATAGAAAAAACTACAACAAAATGGCTACAAACAGTTGTGCAACTTTCTTTGAAGAGCAGAAATGGAGCCTCCTGCGCAACCAACAAGAATACAGTAAGTAGTTTCTGAATAGTAAGTCAACAATGTTGAAAAAACACAATTTTGCAATTGCTGTGTTTGCATTAAATAAAAAACTTAATTAAATTGCATGTGAATAAGTTAGTTCACGCGATAAGCTGCATCATCTTCCTACCACTTCCTGTCGTCTTCTTCATGGTTTGCTCCAGTCACATCGGTTTGTTGATTATGTGATGTGAAAAAAGTGTTTCCATTAGAATTTTGCAAAACAGCCCAAAAAAACATTTTCCAGTTTTTTGAAAATTGCTGTGTTTCTATTAAGCATATTTTTTCCCTAGATGTCAAATTGCTCAATCATTGGATTCTTGGAAATGCAGCTAATGACACAAGTTTTCCTACAGCATGTATTTAGTATTGAGCAAAACGTATCCAGGGGTGTTTTGCTTTTAAAATGACTAAATGTGTGGAGAAACTGTTCACAAGAAGAACTTTTAGGAATGTCAGGCTTTGAGATGGCAAGAATCTCTAAAAGTTTTGCTTCTCTGCAATATATAAAACCACTCTGAAATAAATAAAAATATATATTATCCTCAGCCACAGTATGTATAAGAGGAGACCTTTATAGAGCTTCCAGACAGAATGTAAACCAAGACGATGCAGAGTTTTTGGCTGCTGTCCACAAAAACAGAAATAAATGACTCTGCAGAGATGGAGTCAGAGTCATCCATAAAACATCAGCTGGCTGCCCGCCTGGACGGTCGTGCTGTTGTAATGACAGAGCTTCACGCTCCCACAGGGGGACGGGCGAACAGGACGATTCCACAGACTTCTCAAAAAGAAATTGAAAGGCGCAGAATGATGATTAAATTCTCTTTGGCAACACATTTCAATTTAATCCGGAGCGACTGAGAATGGCATCTACGGCGAGAGAGGGAGAAAGCCGAGAACATGCAGGCAATATCTGACGCTGCAGGTAAAGTGGCTCTTTGCTGCCCATAAAAACATTTAGCGGGTTCCTTTAACCCAGAAAGAAATGCCAACTTATGGCACTGAAGAGCGGCTTAAAGGTTAATATTGCCTGAACTTTGGGAAGAGCATCAGGAATTGTATAATTAGGTCATTAGGAACCTGGTCAGAAGAAGAATAAACTCAATCACACACAAAGTTTCTACACTTTCCCCCCAGTAAAATTCAAGAACTTTTCAAGAATTTTCAGGGTAAATTTCCAAACTTTCCCACCACCAGACTTTGGCGTTAAAAGCAAACTGTGAATAAATACCTTCAATCTTCTAAGACACAACTTTTTAACTTCTAGGAAACTACCCTATAAATTCTAGAAAAGTACTTTTGTGTTCCTAGGAAACAGCCTTTTAACCTTTTACTAGAAAAGTACTTTGAAATTTTTGGAGAACAACCATTTATTTTTTAAAAGTAATCTGTAAATAGTTAATATATACCTTTGACCTTCTAGAAAGAAACTAACTTCTAGAAAAGTAACCCAGAAACCAACCCTTTTATGTTTAGAAAGTTCTGGAAAAGTACTTCAGAAAAAGCAATTAAATGTCTAGAAAGTACTCTGAAAGTTCTAGAAAAGTACCTTAGACCTTCTATGACAAACTCCTTAATTTCTAGAAAAATACTCTAACTTGTAGATAAGTACTTTCAAACCTTTAATGTTTAGAAAAGTACTCCAAGTCGTATAAAAGTATTTCATTGCATCTGGGAAACAGCCTTTAACTTCTAGAAAGTACTATAAAAGTTCTAGAAAAGTACTTCAGACTTTTTAACTTCTTGAAAACCACCTTGTAAATTCTAGATAAGTACTTTCAAGTTTCTAGGAAGCAACCCTGAAAGTACTTCAGGGCATTTGGGAAAACCTTTTAACTGCTAGAAAGTACTCTGCAAGTTGTAGAAAAGTACTGTTCACCGTTTAAACCTTTTAAATTGTTAATAAGTACAACAATACTTTAACTTCTAGAAAATACTTTGTATGTCCTAGAAAAGTACATTTGAACTTTTGCGAAACAATCATTTCTTGTCATTGACAGAAATTAAAATTTCTGTTACGTTTGGTTTTTCTTGTGGTAGTGTTTTTTTATTTATTGTGTATGGAAAGGTTAAAAATGATTAAAAAAAAAAACACTCCTATTCCAGACGCTTTAATCAGCTACAACTGCAACTTGTCATAAAGAAAAGAGTCCAGCAGGAGGTCGATCTTCATCCACTCGACATCCACCATCTCCTTGACAACAGAGCTCAAGTATTTCCCCCTCTAACGCCGGATGTCTGATCGTTTATTTCTCCTCCATTTCTGGTGGGAAACAGATGAACACCCAGCTTTTTTTTTTTTTTTTTTTTTTTTGAGGCTCAAAGACTTTTTCTTTGGGACAGAAATTAAAAGCCAGTGGTCCTGCTTTCTATTCTGCTGACCTCTCTCCATCAGGAGGAAGTCCATCCATCAGGGGATCGTTATGGTCTGATTAGCCTCCTGCGCTACACAACTGTAATCCGATTTTCCAGGAGGCCTTTTGTAACCGGCACAACCTGGATCCGACATCACCAGGAAAAACTGAAGACTCACCGACTCAAGTTTGCTGTTAATGAATCCCTCGAGGTTTTATCGCGGATCATTGTGAGGGATCAGCTTTCATCTGCAGATTTGGGATTCTATCTCATCTTGTTTTTATCTTTTCTGTTTGTGTGCGATCTAAAACATCCTCTCCATCTGGATGCTTTGAGCGTAAATCCACACAAGACAGCTTGGCATTTTGGCAGGTCCACACAGGCAGGCTTTAATTAGATTCTGAATATCAAGGAGTCCCACGAGATCCGGGTAAACATCTCAAATGTTTAGTAAACGAGTTGTGGGTCGGCCATGTGTAGCCGGCAGACTGCACTCAGTTCATACGTTTTAGGCACATCATTTAACTCGACAGGCGCTCTGCGACGTCTCGAGGAGCTCTGATATTTCTGACAACGTCTGACAGAAAACAGATTCTGAGCTGTGACAGAGCAACAACAAAGTGCTTCTCTTTTCCAGCATTGTACAGCAGTAAAACCAGCTGACCAACCCTGCTGGAACTCAGCTTGGGTTGCTAGGTAACGGACTGGGCTTTGCTTGGGTTGCTAGGTAACGGGCCCCGCCTTCTGATTTGTAACGTTTCAGAGGTTTTTGACATCAAAAAACACTAACTTGTTGCCAAAAACTGTCTGGTTGGGTTTTTTAAGAGCCTCCCAGCTCTTGGGTGTTTGGCTTGTTAGGAAACAACCTTTTAACTTCTAGAAAGTATCCTGAAAGTTCTAGAAAAGTACTTTGAAACGTTTGGAAAACAATAGTCTAGCCTTTAAAAAGTAAACTGATATGGGACGTTTTTTGAAGCAAATTAAACAAAAAGTTGTACTTCCTGTCCTTCAGGCATTTGACCAGTGAATATCTGATTTTACATGGAGCGTTGCTGCCATCTATTGGAATTTTAGGGAACTGCTTTACTTCATTCAGACATTTCTATCCCAAATGCCGTATTCCAGTTTGGTTTCCTTAAAGCAGCGCTTGTAAGTGGCAGTTTATATGTCATAATGAGCGTTTATGTTAACATATGTGAAAAGAAGTAGATTTTTCCAAATTAATTTATGCTTATTTGAGTTAGTTTTGGAAATATATGAATGCTGAGAGAGCTTTGATTGTTTACTATGCGATAAGTTAACTAGCTAGCATGCTGCTAACTTACAAGTAACTTTTTAGCAAGAAATATGAGCTTGTTTTAAGTAAATATTTCCTTAATATTGATTAAAAAAGAACTCGTTTCACTGGCAGCTTATGTCCATGTGTTAAGTTAATTTATTTTCCAATGGAACAAGCACTTTTAATCAATATTAAGGAAATATTTACTTAAAATACGCCTCTCTGCCTTGCTGAAAAGTTACTCTTTAGTTAATCTAATTTCAATTAAGATACTTGCACTAGAAACTAGACCAAAAATACATGGTATTGCATTGTAGCTCAGAGTTGTTCATCCTTCTGAGGTAGTTTTGTTGTGGCACTGCTGATGTTTGAAACTGAATGTAAAACTTTTCTGTTAGCTGCTCTCGGCTCATTCTGAGTTGTTTGTGTTTTGACCGTTTCTGTCCATTTTACATGGAAATAAAGGAAGAAGTAATTAATCCTGACTCATGTGAAAGGAGTTTGGATGATGGTTAGTTTTGGTACAAGGGACCATAGCAACACGGTTATAGTGTAAAATGTGAATTTTGTACAGTAGGTCTGCTTTAAGATCATTATTGTGTTTAAATTAAAGAAATATACTAGTGATTGAAGCCATTACTGCTGCAGAGCTCTGCTCACTCCCTGTCTTTGCTTTCTGTTCTGTAGTTTATGCCGTGATAATCCACTTGTGTGGATCAAACAACAAGGCAACCAGGAGGCGGCAGCGACGGTGACCACTCTGGGATCTTATCCAAAAGCTGCGGACATAAACCGAGGACGTTCCGTTAGCTTTCCATCATCTTGTCCGTCCTGCTCGGCTGGAAGGCATGACAGACTGCAGAATCAGGACATTTTACAGTAAATTAATACTGCCATGTGTGAGTGAGTGTGTGAGTGGGATGTTATTGATTTACAGAAGGGGAAGAAGAAGAAGCAGAGGAGTTTAGCCTGAAGCGCTCCATCTGCACACAGCCAGACAAACAGAGCTGCCCTCCAAAATCAAAATGTTTTGACTGCGTGAGCAGAAAAACTAGAGGAAAAGTTTCTCTGCAGCGGGAAAAAACCCAACAAAACAAAACAAGTTTCAACAGCCTAAGCTCTTAAAAACCCCACAGCCATCACTCTGTAGAACAATCGCTTGCTGCAATCAACTATGAATACAAATAAAATATATGCAAAGGGGATCTATTATGCAAAATACAGATTTTGCACGTTTTTGTACTTCCATTTGGTTCTCGACTGCTTCTAAAAACCTAAAAAAAAAAAAAAAGAAACACCACAACCTGTATTTCTGGCAATAAGTTAAAGTTTTTTGGTGTCTGGAAAATGACCCAGTTCAAAAACCTGCAGAAAGAAACATCACAAATCAGAAGGCACTGCCCGTTACCTAGCAACCCAAGCAAAGCCCAGCCCGTTACCTAGCAACCCAAGCTGTGCTCCAGCACATTTGGTCAGCTGGATTTACCACTGCATGCACTGTACAATGACTGCTTGAAAAGGCACTTGCTGCATTCCTGTTGGTTTTTATTTGAACTGCCTTGCTGCTGAAATGTGCTACGCAATAAAATCTGAACTTGTAACTTGAACCAACAGTGAAAATGCGACATCGTTCTGGTGGAATCTTGAATCCTTAGAAAACAAAAATCAGTGCCGCTTTGCTTCCTGCCTTCGGTTCACTTAGCAACCAGGAAGCCGAAAGGATATTTATCTTCCCAAACATCCCCTCTACCTGCAGCCGCTCCTCCTGTTTGGTCGCCGGGGTTGACGCCGGCTGCAAGATAATTGCGTCCTTGTGATGAAACGCTCACCAGAAGCGATGACAGCTGCCATTGTAATGACTCGACCTGCTTTTTCTGTTTTAGCAGTGAGGCTACGGGGATCTGTCAGCGCCTCCAGGAAACTATTTTCAGGGATAAAGTCAGCAGAGCATCTTGTGAGGACTTGTCAGCTGGAAGCAGAGGGATGACTGCTCAACATGATGCAATTAAAGGCATCTAGAGGAATGCAGTTCCTGCCCAAATGGTTTTACTTGAAGGCGTTGCATTATAAAAGAGCAACATGTGAAAAGATTATCCCTGTCAAACTTCAAAAGTCAAATTTGTAATACTTCAGACAACAAACTCACACAAATGTATTATCATGGTTCAGTCTGGTGAAAAGAATTTTTAACTGTAAATTTAAAAAATGAAAATAAAAAATGTTTAATTATGACATTTTAAAAAACACTAAATTTTACCAAGCATTTTTGTTCTTGTTTCTAATTATTTTTCTGTTATTTGTTTCAAAACCTTCACAAATTGTTTTCTTTTTATTTAGTTTCAAAGAGCCCAAAGAGAGGAATTCAAATTTAATAAATAAATAAATCATTGTACTGTGTCTGTGTTTTCTGGGAGGAAGAATGTTTGTTTTGTGATTCAAAAAGATTTCAAACATTAATTGAATTAAAATGTTCGTTTTAACCTTAAGCAATATTTGGAGTATTTGTCTTGCACACTAGAAGAACACAGAATCTTACCAAATGTTTTTAGTTTAGTGCAAATATCTTAGGACACTCCAAATAAAACAAAACTAATTTACAGGTAACTTTAAGTAAATAATTCCTTAATATTGATGAAAAAGTATTTGTTCTAGTTGTAGATTATTTTGTTTATAACACTGGAAAACTTTTATGTTTTTAGTGAAATAATCTGCCAGTGGAAAAAGTCAATATTAAGGCATTATTGACTTAAAACAAGCTCTTACTTCTTACTTAGCAGTTACTTTTTAGTTAGTTTTGTTTCATTTCAATTGTACTGAGATATTTGAACTAGAAACTAAACCAAAAATACTTGGTAGGTTTTAGGCTTTTTGCAGTGCAGCTAATGGGATTATGTTTGCCATATGTTGTGTTTCTGCAAATAGAAAATGTTAGTTGGAAAAAAAACAGCATTAAAGGTTGAATGCAGAGCTATTGAAGTCACATTGTCCTCCTTACCTTCTGGACTATCCGGACCTGGAGCAGGACGTTCCTGTAGCTGTGGCCGTCGTTCACCTGCAGCACAGCGCCGTCCTCTGCCGCCGAGCCGTCGTGGACGTACTGGATCTGCTCCCTGGAGAGCTCCTCCAGCTTGAATCTGCTCAGGGCGCGGTCGCCATGGAGACGGGTCAGCCGGCCGTGACGGGGCGGTTCGAGGACCATGACCAGGACGTCGGCGGGGTTGTCGGGGTCGTTGATGTGCAGCACCGATTTGGTGATGGCGGCCAGGCCACCGGGCTCCTCTAAGGTCAACGGAGCGAGGGTCACCACTCTGGGGGGCTGGAAGTAGAAAATAATGAGGCAAAGAAATAAGATTTCTGTTTTCAAATGCAGAAGGTGGCAATTACGCTGGCTTTAGCAGGTTAGAGGAGGTCCATGGGCTACACAGAACATGTTTATGAAACAAAATAATTTTTAGATAATGAGATTTTATTATGATCAGTTTATAAAAAGCTGATTTAGGGCGTCTAGTCTCTTTAAGCCTCCTAACTCAAGATTTACACTCATACATAAAAATGGCAGCAAACAGATGCGCAATTATAAAACCGTACATCTTTGAAAAGCATAAGTGGAGCCTCCTGCACAACCAACAAGAGTGCAGAAAGTGGTTTCTGGATGGTAAGGCAACCACAAAACTCTTGTCTTTTCCAGAAGCCATTTATTTAATTAATTAATTTCCCCGTGGGATCAATAAATTATTGATCCCAAAACCAGCTCACCAAACGTGCTGGAGCTCAGTACTAACAAGTAACAAGTGGCTGGGTGGTTTTTTTTAAGCACTTGAGCTGTTTTTAGAAGAAGGTGGGAACAAAATAGTACGAAAACATCCAAAAAGTAAATTTTCCATAACAGGTCCCCTTTAAAAAACATCATTCTGTTTGAAGATTTGGAACCTGCTTCAGAGTTGGAGCACATCTCATCGCCATGAAAGGCTGCTGAGAAGATCTCAAAACCTGACAGCGGTTGTGTTTTCCTCTGCATGACTGCAGCCTGCTGCAGCGTGGAGCCGCGGTGTTGAAGGCAAGAGGGACGTTAAACAGGGCGCTTCGTTAAGCTGCGCCTCACACAGCTAACAAAGCAGCGAGACGTGGAGGCCTCCCGTTGTGAGAAACCTTCTCCAGAGCTGGTCGTTACCTTCCTGCTCCTAATTACCGAATAAAGACGAGAGGCGCAGGAGGCGGAGAAGAGGAGAGAATCTGGTTCATTTCTTCTCTAACCATAATGAGACTCTTTTAATGCAGTTTTATAAATATGACATTCAACTGATGTGCAAATTTTAGCCCTTCCACAGGTGGTCCGCTGGCGCCCCCTAGTGGGCGGCAAGGTACTGCATGTAAACGTATTTTCTGTGACGTGAATTTAAAGTGCGACACTACAGCTAGCTTACCAAAGGATTGTGTTTAAAACTAATAATGGATAAATGGGTTAAAACCGGATCACTCAAAAGAAAAACTTACCAGTGAAAAAAACAACTCCGTTTATGATCAGAGGAAGTCATATCTACTGTTGGTGGATAATTATAGAGGATTTTTGTTTATGGTTAAGGACTCAAGTCAATTTTTCTTTATTGTGCTTCTAAATGTTATTAATTCACACAAATCATGGTAGGAAAGAACAACTTATTTTTTTGATTTCCATGTGTTTTTGACATCATCGGAAAACTAAGACTGCAAACGTTCCGAATCTGTAAATAACTTAAAATGCCCTGAGTCGACGTGTTCACATTTAAAAAACAGCGCATTAGGATGACCAAAGAAAACAACAAGAGAGTCAAGAGACTCATATTTTCAATTCAGTTCACATATATTAAGATGTGTTACTGCAGGATAATTTCAAGTATTTGTTAAATGGGTTAAATGGTCTTCAGTATGAAAAAGTTTACGAAAAGCTGCATTTAGTACTTGCTTTGGTTTTGACAGTTAAAAATCCAGGAATATTTTGCTGCATAAAACTGCTCAAAGCATGAAATATTTAAATGTGAACATTATCTTGTATTTCAGGAAAGTTCAGTGCATTTGTTTGAAATGCTATTTTTTTAAAAGCTTATCAAAGCGCATGCTGTGAGCAGAAAAACAACCTGAAGATTCGCTTGCAGGGCAGGGAGAATGCGCAGAGCTGCAGGTGGAGAAGCGAGCGGGTTTGAAGCTGTCGGGTCGGGAGCTCCGAGCGGCGCAGCGTGACGCAGCGCGTGCGTCTAATGTGAATCGCTCCTCGGCTGCTGGATGAACTCCAGCGTTTTGGCTGCAAAGCAGCAGCTCAAGCCGAACGAAACGCCTCGAACAAACTGGAGATGCCCTGATTCAGGGTGACCCAGACCCAGATTCTTTTACCAGCGTTCCTACTAGTTAAATTTAGAAGCAGTAAAGCCACCAGGGTTTAAATTTACGTCATTCATGAAAACAGCTGATTTACTTATTCAATAACTAAAGAAAGTTAAGTATTTTCAAGTCTGTCTCAGATATGTGTAATATGTGACATTACTTGATTAAAGGTTTATTATTATGCGTTATGCTTCGTTGAAGAGGTTAGGATAGGTCTATGCAAAACATTTTCATTACATTTTGTGCACAAAATCATTCTGACACAATGAGATTTTAGTCTGCTCAGTTCTGCCTATTGAGCTGTTTTTGGGTCTCTTCTCTTTAAATCCAAAGAAGTTGCTGCTGGCCACGCCCCCTCCACCCAACTCAAAATTTACATTCACACCTGAAAATGGTAGCAAACAGATGCTCAATTATACAACCATACAACTTTGAAAAGCAGAAGTGGAACCTCCTGCACAACCAACAAGAACACAGCAAGTGTTTTTTGGAAAGTAAGTCAACAGCAAAACACTTTTGTCTTTTCCAGCAGCCATTGGGCAACGCATACAGCAGTAAAACCAGCTGCTTTGGTCAGCTGGAGGAACTTCAAGCATCTTATTAGTTTTCATGAATCAATAAATGCAAGATTCAAATATTGCGAAAAGAAACATAATAAGTCAGAGCTACAAATCATGGGACAAGGATGCAAAAATGTTGATGGAGGAAGAAATTCATAAATAAATATACAAATTTAAGACATCTGTTTCAAGAAAGCATAATTGTATATTTCTAAGCAGTAAATGTAACATTTTGGAGCCTTCCAGTAGCCCTGGTACACAGAAAGCTTCAACATGAATAACAAAGAGGCAAAACTTTTCCAGGTTTTTTTTTCTGGTGAGGCAGATGACTAGTCATTGGCGCCGACCTAGACTGTGTCGTCACGTCTCTGATCCACACAATAAAACCGAAGACGTGCCGGTGCTGCCTAGGAGCGGCAGCATGTGGGGCTTTAAATCGTGCAAAGGCACGCCTGCACACCAAAGGAAACGGCTGAAATCTCCCACCTGAGGCGAATGAAAACAATCAGGAGGCAGACTCAGGTGGGAGGGCAAACCTTTTATTCTGCACAGGAGAGGTGTCCAACCTTTCATCTGCAGCTCTTTCCCCAAAAAGCCACGGCTCAGATTGCAGCGCTGCTGCAGAAACAAATTGTCTGTTTTGTGTCGGGGGTTAAAACTCACTTCTCTTCTCACTGAAAGGAGCCAGTGACTTCTATCAAAGGAAGCACAGCAGAGCAGACAGAGCTATCGGAGCAGAGCCGTCATCTGAGAAACCGTCTCTTTAAATCAAAGAGCAGTCTGATCTGTGCAGCTACTTCAGCAGATATCTGCAAACAGCAGATGTCTGAGACAGAAGCAGACATCGCAGTCACTTTAAAAAAGTGTTTCTGCTAAGATCCTTGGTTGTTTTTTTTATTTGTGTTTTGTTCATTTCTGAGTTCTCCATTACTGTGACAATGGTCTTGTCATATTTAGTTTACTTCTTTAAGTTTATTTCTTGTGTTCTTTTTTGTGTATTCTGCACCGCAAAAAAAAAAAAATCTTACAAGGCATTTCTGTCAAGTTTCTAGTCCACATTTATTTTTTTGAAATCGTACAAAACTAACTTAAAATTAACATTTTAGCAAGATATAGGAGCTTGTTTAGAAGTCAAAGTCCTAGTTCCACTTGTAACATGGGAAAAATGGCTTGTAAGTGAAATAAAAAAGTTGCGTTTGCTAATTTTGTATATTTTTGTTCCTTCGTTATGTTGTGTCTCCCTCATGTGGCAGATTTAGGTTACTGCACCTCTATTTAAGCAGACTTTGTTTTTAGTTTGCAGATCAGTTTAGTTTGTGTTCAGTTAACCTCAACCTATTATTTATTCTTTAACTTATTTTGCACTGCTCCGTTACCCGTTTTTGAAATTATTAAATTGAAATGTTTTCCCATTTTTGAACAGCTTTTGTCCTTGTTTAAATCTGGTCCTTTACAAACAAACGTACATTAAAAAAGATTCAGAGGAGCTGAGATCCATTGCTTTCAGGATGTGGAGTGATCAACCAAAGTGAATGTTTACCTGCATGGATACGGCATGAACCTGAACTGCAGCCGGTTGAGAAAACATCTGGGGATCAGCAGCCCGTAAGGTGAACTCAGCAGTCCTATGCAAAGAGCAATGGAAGAAGACATCATGAGCAACAAAAAGGCAGCCGATTCAAACCGATTGAAAAGGTGAAACTACTCTGACTGAGCAGAAGACGCGCTCTTTAGACCAGGTTGTGTCTGGAAATGAGTCAGCTGAGGCTAACGGTGTGAGCGATTAGACCTAATCACCTGAGAGCTGGAGAGGAAACGAGGACAGTAACCCGCCACAGTTCACATCAGCAATATGTCACCATCCTGCCTCATCATTAAAGGTTTATTAGAAACAACTCCCAGGGGCTGATCAGCCAGTCTGAGCACCGACTGGAGCAGGACAGACGTAAATCACCAGGACAGTGTGTGATACAATCGGTTTAAATTACGTTCATATTTCATAATAATTATTTGAATACATTCAGGTTCACTGGAACTATTGAAGATATTTCCATCTGATTGGCTGCTAACATTTGGTTCCGAGTGTATATTCTCAGTCATCCACAATAAGACAAGGTCGATTCACGTGATAATTCAAAATATTCACCATGTTGTATTCGATTAGAACAAAATTAAAACTGGCTTAAAAATTAAGTAACAAAAGCTTATTATAATTTTATTTTAGTAAAGTTTTTGTGCTTTCAATATAATAAACAAGCCTCGTCTGAAAATATATTAAATTTTTCTTAAATATGACCACAAACGTCACTATGAGGTGAAGATTATTCATACAGAATGGCGTTAACACAAAAACCAGGATGAGGAGGAGTTTAACGTTACCATCACAGCAGGAGACGCTGCGATTGAAGCTCCGCCCCCTTTCAGAGGAGCTGCCGTTGCTAAGCAACATATGAAACACTTTACATTTGTGCCAAACTCTGATGATGTTGGATGTATTTTGTCCTTTAATTGTGATTAAAGTTATGAACATACTGCAACTGGAATTAGTGTCGTTTTCTGTTTTTTTGTTTTTGTGAAATGTAAACATACTTTGGAGCGCATCCAACGCAACGCCATCTTGGATTATTTTTACATACAATACAAGAACCTGTTCTTAATTTTCATCCCTAATTAAAACACAGTTTAAAATATTCCCTGGTTCTGCTGGGGGTTTCTACTAAAGTTTCCCTAAAAGTCATCAAAACTAGACGACTGAGCAAAATGCGAAAATTCAACTGGATTAATTTGGGGTGGGTTTGTAGGGAAACCCAGACTTCCCTCTCTCCAGCTCCTCTGGGTGCCAGCAGAAAATAAATTAACATTTGAGAGCCTAAACCTATTTTATTACAGCCTTTACTCTGTGTTTATAGATGCTCCTGAAATAACCACTGAGTCTCTCAAAAAGACATAAAGAGCCAAACGAAAGCACACAGGTCTGATCGGCAGATGATGCAGCTAGTTTTAACACAGCTGTGAGTCTGCAGGCGTTATCCAGCACTCCACATAATTTGAAAAATATGGCAGTAATAAGGAGATTTAATCTCATTTGGGTGGCTTACATTCCGATGTCTCTATTAATCTAAAAGCCTTAAACTGGGCAGCAGATCACATTTTGCTCATTTATTGGCTTTCTGCTGTATTAGGCCACAGCAGCTGCATCACAACTCACTAAACTGTTTATTAGGTTTATTGTGACTGGATAAAAGCACACTGGAGTCCAACACAGAACAGAATGGATTGATGGAGACAACACAATCACTCTGATGTGTTTTCTGTCATCAGATTTGGGTCAAAAGCAGCAAAAAAAAAACAAAAAAACGCAGAACATAAATTATTTACACCTTATGTTTACAGGATCCATTAAAGGGCTGCACAACAAATGGATAATATATACATATGGCAATAGATAAATACATCTGATAGAATATTCAATATATAGAATATTCACTGAACTCTGATCTGGAACCACACAGCATTCTGGGAGATGTAGGCAGAGGGCAGACTTTAGTCCAGAGAAAAGTCAAATAAAATCTAGATGTGTTTCAGTTGTTTTTGTAACGTAAATTTACCAAAATAAAGCTAATCTGATCTGATAAACAAGTAAATATGGCTTTATTTTAACAAATACAACATAACAGATGAATATCCAGTCCAGAAACAACTTAGCATTGCAGAAAAACCGTTTGTCCGCTGTCACCATGGTGGCCATAACTAGCTTGAGCATTTCTCTGACAGCCTCAGCCTAGCAGAGAGCAACATGGGGAGTGAGTAGAGGGATGAGCAGCGGCACACTGAGGGTGACTGACAGCGCTAAGACCCGCCTCCTGGCTCTGACTAGTTGTTTCTAGTTAGCACTGGGACAAAGCAGAGTAGCAGCTTGGTTTTTTCATAGGTTATCTGTCTCATATCATTCTTATAAAAGTTGCATTCTGCAGCTGTAAACATCGGATCCACTCACCTGGCTTTGTTTCTCAGGTGTGTGAAGTGGACCTGGCCACGCTGCAGCTGTGCCCACGTGAAGGTGTCGTCTTTGTGTAGCTCTCGCCTCGTTTTCCCTCCATTTTCTCCTGCTTCCTCCTCTGTTAACAGGACCAAACGGCCGTTGTTTGGTTCCTGAACAAGCTGGAAGCTCATGCGCCCAGAGGGACTGTCGGGGTCCCTGACCTCCAGCAGAGAGGGCAGCAGGGGGACGGAGCCACCGATGGGAACCAGCAGGGAGCCGTTGATGTGGAGGACAGGGCTGTGGCGGTTCACTGAGGAAAACAAAAACCACAACGTCACATGTGGCGTTCCTCAGGGCTTCATCCTCAGACTACTTTTATTCAATAGGTTGCATGGTGCTACAGCAAGTCTTATATTATCTATGCTGATGGCAACCAATGACCACATTCCTATTACAGAGTCAGCAGCTGTGTCTCCACACTGTAAAAACACAAAATCTTACCAAGTATTTTTGGTCTAGTTTCTAGTGCAAATATCTTAGTGCACTCGAAATAAATTAAACTAACTTACAAGTAACTTTTAAGAAAGATTAAGTCAATAATTCCTTAAAATGATTTGAAAAAAGTACAACTTCCTCTGGCAAATTATTTCACTTATTACAAAACATTTTTTACGTATTTAAGTGAAATAATTTGCCAGTAGAGCAAAGTAATTTTTCATCCAAATTACGGCATTATCCACTTAAAACAAGCTGCTGTGTCTTTCTGAAAAGTTGTTTGCATGTTAGTTTGGTCTCATTTTAAGTGTAGCAGTATATTTGCACTAGAAACTAGAACAAAATACTTGGTAAGATCTTGTATTTGTTTGTATCACACAGTCCATCAAAAGTTAAGTTTGTCATTTGAAAGTGTTGAATCCTTGAAGCTTCTGTATAATCGCAGACTACAATTTCCCAAAAACACCAGATGGCTGAATTACATCCATCGGCGCCATAACTTTTAATAACTTATCATGTGAACAAACATTTTCAATTTCAATTGCATTTCTTGTTTAATGGAAACACAGCAATGGCAAAATTGTGTTTTTTCGACAGCAGAATATCAAAATATAATGTAAATGCAGTTGGTGCATCTATGATTTCAAATAATGAACGAGTCAATAAAATCGCTAAAGATCGATCTCTAACTGGCAATAATGAGGCTGAAAACTAAAAAACACAGGAAACCTCGGTGTTGCTGAATGCTCAGACAAACATTTTAACATCAACAAAATGTTTATTACTAAATCTGCATACTACCATCATAAAGAATAAATGATTTATTAATGTAAAAATAACTAGTCAGAGCAGAAAATCCATTAAAGTACATTTCAATTGAAATCTTTTAAATTTTTCATTATATATATATATATATATATATATATATATATATATATATGGTAAGAACTAAAGAATGCATCAATCTAAACCACATTTCCATTATTTTTAATAAAAACCTGAACCTCATAATTAC
The DNA here is from genome assembly GCF_051168715.1 of Poecilia mexicana. NCBI lineage: Eukaryota > Metazoa > Chordata > Actinopteri > Cyprinodontiformes > Poeciliidae > Poecilia > Poecilia mexicana. The sequence continues at coordinate 4,398,244 of NW_028263378.1, forward strand.
TGTAATTAGTACATTTTTAAACCTTTCAGATGGTTCAGCTTAATGGATAAAACGACAGCCGGGCAGTGTGGTGGGTGTGAGTGGGTGCTAGGGGTGAGAAAATGCAGTGAAAGGGAAACGGGTGGGGGAGGGGCAGCTCACTTCTGAGAGAAGTAACGTTGTGAAACAACTCGGTGCTGGTGTGGCATTTTAGAAACAGGCTTTAATTGGAGCTGGCTGAACTTTACACGTGAACTTTTTAAAGATCAGCTCTTTTTCAGATGCTTCGATGTAATCTCATTATATCGCCTCTAATGATCCCAACAGCCACTCTGAAACCTCAAACTTTTAGACATGTAATTATTATTACAAATGGGAACAACTTTATAATTTAAACCACTAGTGTGTGTGTGGGGGTATTTTTTTATTGGATGGTAAAAATTATTTTTTAAAGCTCTTCTTTCCTTTTCTTTTTGATTGAGTCATGAATTAGTACAGGCCTCGAGGCTAAAACTGTTCATTATTTCAGAAGAAAGGGGCATTTATCTCAAAGGGAACACAATTATATATTTTTCTCCAGGAAATAATCTTTAACACATTTTTTTCATAAATCGTTTCACAAATGCCGTCTTCCCCCAGAGGCCTGCGGCATTGTCACTTATAGGTTCACAGCATCTAAAGATAAATGAAAAAAACAAGTGCAAGGCTCCTTAAATATCTGAAATCCAGTCAAAGCTTTATTCTTTGTGTTTCACAAAGGCAAATTAAATCTATACGTCACACAGTTAATACTGGTCGTCTATCTTAATAGATTTGTGAATCAGTAATTCTGCTCCTGTCATAATAAAGTTTTACAAACTGTCATCCATTCTGAAATATAAAGACACTCAGAATAAATGTGAAACAATTGAGGTGATCTAACGGCAATATAGTAAGACAAACTATGTCTGTGTTTGAGCTGAACTTAATGGAAAAAAAGATTTGCTGTGTTTTTGTAGCCATAAAACGAGAAAGTTTTAACCACAACCAGAAGGGTTTCGTCTCATTTTCTGTCAAATCATGGTAGTGGTAGAATATCAGCGTTCACTGAACTCCTGTCTTCACTTGGATAAAAAAATGGTAAACCAACGTGGCTATCGGATAATTTAGCTGCCATTCTGTAAGTTGTCCAACTCTGAACAGCAGGCAGCTTAATTACAATTAGTTGTTAGATTGACTGGTTGGAAAAGATCAACTTTTCTTAGCTGTTCAATTGATTTGCAACAGCTGTAGGGTTGGCTCTGTCCAGTAGATGGCAGTAATGCAGCTGTACGCTAGTTGCTAACCACCATAAAACATCAGAAGAAGTAGTAAGGTTGACTCTGATTAGCAGCTAGCCTGACTATGATAAGCTACTAGCTTGACTTTTAGCACTTGTCAATAAATAGGTGAAACACTGCTTTTGGCTGTTAGCTTACCTCTCATTAGCCGTTAGCTTGATTATGACTTCAAGCACAGCTCAGATTAGGTCTTAGTAACACAAAGTAAAGGTTGGCCCTGAATACCACAGTTAGCTATTTATTTATTACTGTTGTGTTGTTATTATTATTAGTAAAATCTCAAATAATATCTGAACTATGATCGAAACACTGACTGCTACCGGAGATTCTTGATGTCCTGGTAAGTTTTAACAACACTTAATTTTCCTTTGGGATGAATAACGTGTTTTTAAACGTGAACTTAATGTCTGATCAGACTAGCTGTAGTTTTAGCAGCTGGTAGCTTCTTAATTAGCTGTTAGCTTAGGTTTTGCCTTTACTCTGATCTACTGCTTTGTAAATTTTCAGCTTGTTTTGAATATATTTTACATTCAAATGGTCAAAAACACTAAGATCTAATATTTTGGTTTACTACAAGTTTTCAGGTGCCTGTACATTTTGAAACTACAACTTTATTTAGTTTTAAAAGAATGCAGTAGCATATTCTTTATCGGAGTTTTTATCTCAATAAAGATGCTGTCATCTTTATTTTTAAAACAGAATATATTTAGTTTTTTACACTACTACCAACGCAAAGCCTCAGGTTCTCTCCATGTGTAACTCCCAGGTTATAAATTAGTATGTTATCCTTGAGATCAAACTGTATCTGATCACTTCTCAGTCTTAGACCTAAAGGGAACCAAAAAAAAAAAAAAAACCAGCAAGATAATTTCAGCATATTAATTAGTCATGAAAAAAATCACAAATCCAAACATGATGCTATATGTGGACTTTAAAAGCAGGCCCTCTCTGGATTCAATCAAACAGAATGACGCTGTGGGATTTATAACCCTGGGAAGCTTAGGATAACTTTCCTGTTGCCTAGCAACAAGCCATGTGGTTTTTCTGTGACGTCCCTAGGTCATCTGCATCATTTATGAGCCCATCTCAGTTTTATTTGCTTGCTATAACTGAAGTTATGTAAGACATCGAATTTCAATATTTATTTAATATGAAACCTTAAGAAGTAAAAAAAAAAAAAAAAAAACTGTTTTAAAATGCATTTCCGGCTTATTTTATTTATTTTACCAAACATAGTATTTCTCTGTAATGATTCATTCACAACTTCGACAAACACTGGAAAACAAGCTAATTGGGGCAGGAGGTCACAGCTGTAACTTCATATATTTATATTTATGCAGATTTTTGTTCATTCTTACTTGAAGTTTTCCAGCTGGCTTCGGCCTGCAGGTAAGTTTACCAGCCGATATTTAGTATGTTCAGCAGGCAGGAGACCTGGGTCAAGTAGCTAAATGTTTTTTCATCACTCACTTTTTTAATCACTCACAGACATACGAATAGAGCCATAATAAAAACTGGTTGAAGTTTACAAAATTCTAATAAATACCTATTTCATTATCTCCTTTAAGACAGAAAACTGCATATTTAAGTGTGGCACCTGAACAATCTTATAAATCCAGATTAACATAAATAAATAAAGGCCATAAATCTGTGTGCATCCATTACATAAACAGCCTGGGATTTCACAGTTTTTTAAAATCATCAATTTTTGAATTAATGGTGACCTATTAGGCCTTAAACAGGTTCAGAAAGGTCTTTGGGATATACAAAGATGATTTTTCTATAATGAGATTTTATTCTGGTCCCAGGTTTAGGGCCTCTGTCACTTTAAATCCAAATAAGGCTGGCCACGCCCCTCAGCTCAACATCTTCGTTTGCATCTCCAAATGGCTTCATGAGACCAATTATGAATCCATACATATTTGAAAGTAGAAAGTGATTTCTGAACAGTTAGTCAACAATAAAACACTGACGTTGCTAGGTAACGGGCTGGATTCCGCTGAGGTTGCTAGGTAACGGCACAGTGCGTTCTGATTTGCTACTTTACATTCCGAAGGTTTCTGAAATGGCTCATTTTCCAGATACCAAAAAACTTGAACTTGTTGCCAAAAAACTGGCTGGGTGTTTTTTTGTTTTGTTTTTTTGTTTTGTTTTTAATTTGGGCTGTTTTTAAAAGTAGTAAAACCCAGTACAAAAAAAGTGCAAAATGTGAATTTTACAAAATGTGCCCCTTTTAAAAAATAAATAATTGACCAAATTCAAATTAACCCCCACTCCTGGTATTTTGTTTAAACTATACTGCTAACTCTATGAATCCACATCTCAATTCAGATTCTTATGTGAGTTAGAAACATCTCCAGGTATTGACATGTTCTTCCATTGACATAATGTTATTACCATGGCAGGTTCTCGTCTTCTGATCGGCATAATATCCATGTCCACAGTCGGGGGTGCAGTATCCTTCCATCAGGAAAGTCTGGTTACGACACACTAAGCAGCGTCCAACGCCGTCGCACTGGACGCAGTCCGAGGAGCAAGCTGAAGAAACAGGACACCACAGGCAAGAGTGAACGAGAATTTTATTTTATAATTTCCTTTTTTTCTTTGCAGAACATTCATTGCAAAAAGAAAGTTAAATATAAATAGATTTTATTCATGTATGTTTATTTAAATATATATACATGTGTGTGTGTATATACATATATATATATATATATATATATATATATATATATATATATATAGAGAGAGAGAGAGTAATTAAATATATTAAAAATATTTTTATATTTAAAAAAAATATTCCATATGTATAAATTTATTCATTTGTATTGTTGAAAAATAACTTAACTATATAAAACTAATTCACAAACCTAAAGTAATTCACTAAAACCATAAAGTAAAGCTATATTGCATTTGAAAAACATTTAAAAGTGTTGATTCTTACACTTGCAGACTTGTGATGAGGAATCCAGGTAATAATTTCTGCCACATTGCAGGACACACTGTCCCTGGAGAGTGGCGTAGGGAGGCTGGCAGTCCAGACATTTCCCAGGACTGTTGCACTTCACGCAGTGATCGTCACAGCCTGAAACAGACAGACATACGAAAAGAGAAAAACATGTCACTGGATATCCCAAAAAATCTCAAACTGCACAAATATACATAAATACTCCATGTGGAAAACATGCAGCACAACAGATGCAACCAAGGAGAGGAGAGCAGCTTTTTGATACAAACCTTTAAATAAACCATCTCAGAGATTTTCACAATGTAAAGATTTTTCACCATCAAAGTGTCACAGACTCGACATTGAACATCACTGGTCAGGATTCCTAAAACTTGTTTTTCATCCAGTGTGAAGAGGCATAAAAAGCTGCATTTCAGCCATGCTCGGAGTAAATATTCACAAACTTCAGTTTCTCCCCTGGCAGCATAACTATGGGTTCATCTATTGTATAAAGCATGTATGCACCGAATGGTTGTTGATATTGTGTGAGCAGAGAGTTGAACAGACGTCATTGTATAACCAAAACCTGGAATTAAACAACCATGCATGTTTGATAAGCAGAAGTGGAGCCTCATGCACAACCAACAAGAAAGCTGCAAGTGTTTTCTGAATGGTAAGTTAACAACAAAACACTTGTTTCTTCCAGCAGCCATTAGAAGCGTTTCCTGTACAAACATGAGCAAAACTTTATCAATATTCTACTAAAGTAGAAAAAAGACAATTTAAAAACCGTGGCATTCCCATTAAATAAGAAACACAATTAAAATCCCATGTGAATAATTTTCAGTCAGTAAATAAATCACCTCCTCCTAGCGCCAAAACAGTTTTTTTTCGAAATTGCCGTATTTCCATTAACCAAATTTATTGTCGAAATGTCAAATTGAGCATTTATACGGTAAATGGAAGCACAGAGCGTACAGCAGTCAAACCAGCTAGCTACGCGTGCCGGAACGCCACCTGGGTTGCTAGGTAACAGGCTGGGCTCTGCTGGGGTTGCTAGGTAACAGCGCAGTGCCCTTTGAATGTGACTAAACGAGCTGGAGGTTTTTGAAACAGACAACAAAAAACATGAACTTATTGCCAAAGACCAGCTGAGTGTTTCTGGGTTATTTTTAGAAGCAGTTGAGACAAAAATGGAAATGTAAAATGGTGGGAAAAAATTTAATTTGTATCAAAAAAATAGATTATTTTCTGTTGGTGAGAAAAAAAGGGAAAGTACGTCAGAAGAAAACAACTACATTTGCGAGCATATAAATGGGGCAGCTCGAGCCTTTCCAGGTGTTGGAGATTAAAAAGAATATAATCCCAAAATGGGAACCTTTGGGTCAGATTTTAGCTGCATATTCAATATAATTTCCATTTGTACTTCAGGCTCCTCCTTTTGGCTGCACTGCCACTGATTTACTGCTTTAATCATCGCCGGATTATAAAACATTACAGAAGATCAACCTCAGGTGATAACATGATGAAACCAGAGGTGGTTGCATCAGCGGCACATGAGGGAGAGACGCTTATCTGCTGTCTGTGGGACTGACCGAAGCATCTGTCTCCATCCTGATAAGATCCGACGGAGCAGCCCTGGGCGCACACGCCGTCCTGCAGCACGTATCCCTCCATGCACTGCAGGCAGTCGGTTCGCAGAGGGCCTTTACAGGCGTTGCAGCTCCAGTCACACTCTGGGAACAGCACAGGGGAAATAGAAGAGGACGTGTTGGGAACATTGGGAAAAAAGATGATTTGAATACATTTCTGTTGTTTATCACAAATCACCTGCACATCTGGAGTGCTGGTGGTGTACGAAATAAACCCTGGCAGGAGAATCAAACCCAATAAGAGCAAAACAATCCTCCTTCTGTTAGACTCCAGGTTTGAAATGAAGCGTCACATTGATTTCAGAGAAGAAAGGATGTAATTTTACAGTGAATGAAACTCTAAGCCAAGACACGTAATCAGAAATAACAGGTTTTAACGTGACTGTAGAGATCATTTGCATGTAGTTTCAAACAATCAGCACACTCTAGTTTTGGTCAGAAAAGAAACAGGTTTGCTGAATGTGAAAAAGAAAATTTAGGTATTACTGAACCATTGAAAGAAAAAATGTATGTATATTTGTATATATATGTGTATTTTATTTGCCATTTAGTTTTTCATTTTTTATTTCAAAATAAAAATTTTAAAAGGATAAAAAAAATATATTTAATTAACTAAAATGTTAGACAATTTAAAAAATAATAAATTTAATTTGATGTTTAAATTAAATTATTTTTACATCAATACTAATATAAATCTATTTTTAGTAGATATGCTTGTAATAAATAAACTAATTAAAACTAACAAAACTAACATTTAGAACCAACCAATCTGACTATTGTTAATATAAAATGTAATTTATTGCTATTTAATGTAAAATATATGCAATATCTAACCTAAATGTCTCTGGGTTTGTAGAAAACAGATAATCACAGAGTCCATTTGTCTACTTCATAAATTACTCAGAGGTTTTCTGTCCTTTGAAAGCTCCCGGTGGTTTCCTGGAGCTTTTCTAGTTTTCAGAGATAAAATGTTTGTCTTGTTTTCTCCAACTGAAGGTTCATGACAGGTTCATGTCGAGGCTGCAGCAAAAACGCACCATGCCCTGGAAAACCAACCGTTTCTGCTTACACTCCAAAAACAAGAAATCCCACCAAGCATTCCTCGTCTAGTTTCCAGTGCAAATATCTTAGTACACTTGAAATAAGACAAAACCAGCTTACAAGTGGCTTTTATGAACTGTTGTAAGTAAAAATATTCTTAATATCAATGGAAAAAATGCTAGAAACTTTGGAAAAATATCTAGTGAAATAATCTACCAGTGGAACTATGGTAGTATTTTTAAATCAGTTTTAATTGATTAGTTACTTAAGACAAGCTCATATTTCTTGCTGGAAAGCTAGTTGTAAGTTAGTTTTGTCTTATTTCAGATATACTAGGATATTTCCACTAGAACTAGATCAAGAGTTTGTGTTTTTGCAGTTTGTTGTCTCAGAAAAATTCTAACTTTTCACCTCGATGCCACACAAGTGTTTCCTCTTAGCTGCTAATCCTGAAACAAGCTAAAGAAGCAGCAATCTCGTCTCCATGGAGACGGTGCCTTAAGGTCCTCCAAACCAAGAGAAATCTCATTACCTGGAACCAAACCAGAGGTAAAGGGAGATACGAGAGGTGGCGTTCTGTAATCTACAGGGGATATTTGGTCCCTTATATTCTTTACTTCATTTAGTTATGGTTTGAGTAAAGGAAAATAAAGCCAGAATGGACTCCGATATGCACAAGCTGCACAGTGGGACAATAAATAATCCTCTCTAACGGGAATAAGACATGAAAGCCGTTTCATTTTCTTGCTCTGCACTAAGCAATATTCCAGACTTGGTCTCATGTCATAAAACGATTCTCCCCAGATCCCAAATAAGAGAAAATAAAATTAAAAAAGGTAAGAAACAATGGTTTAAAAGATATTTCTAAGGGCCAACGCCTGATCCAGGATGTGGCAGATGAACAAAATCTAAAGCTCTCACTGCCTCCGTTAGGGTCAGAAAGATTCAACAATAAAGAATCATAATAAACTGGGAAGAAACGGCCTTAATGGGAGACATCCACACTGCAAAAACACAAAATCCTACCAAGTATTTTTGGTTTAGTTTCTGGTGCAAATACCTTCGTACACTTGAAATAAAACTAACTTACAGGAACTTTTTCATGAAGATAGGGGCTTGTTTTAAGTAAATAATTATTATTTCTATTGTATTGAAGATTCTTATGATGGGACTTGACAAAACGACCAACATATTTAATGTTTATTAATGATTTTAGCATGAGCATTTGACAAAATGTAGAGTCTAGTCTGGTTTTCACAGCTGTTGGCTGATGTTTGTCATCATATAGCTTTACATAAAAGTGCTTTTATGTAAAGCACCTTAAACTGTCTTGTTCCAGAAATGTGCTATACAAATAAACTTGACTTGACTTACAACCCCTGGCAAAAAGTATGGAATCACCAGTGTTGGATGAGCAGTCATTCAGACATTTCATGCTGTAAAACAAACTCGGATCAAAAACATGATACAATATTAAGGTCATTCCAAAGTGCAACTTGTTGGCTTTCAGGAACACTCAAAGAAATGAAGAGAAAACATTGTGGAAGTCAGTGAATGATACTTTTATTGACCAAACACAGGGAAATAAATATGGAATCACTCAATTCTGAGGAAAAAAGTATGGAATCACTCAAATTGGAGGTAGAAAAAAGGACACACCCAGTCTATTTCCTTTCCCTAAATGGACACCTGCCCCAGATTAGATGTGCCCGTTAGTGTGCAGTTCAAAACACCTGCAGTCATGACACCTTGGAGGGCTGCTGGACGAAGTGGAGTGGCGAGAACCATGACTCCAACAAGAGAAATGTCCCTTGAAACAAAAGAGAGGATTGTGAAACTTCTTGAAGAAGGTAACCCTTCACGCATGGTTGCTAAAGATGTGGGCTGTTCACAGTCAGCTGTATCCAAGATATGGACCAAATACAAACAGCATGGAATGGTTGTTAAAGCCAAGCGTACTGGTAGACCAAGAAAGACATTAAAGCGTCAAGACAAACAACTAAAGGTCATTTGTCTTGAAAACCAAAAAAGTACAACTAAACAGATGAAGCATAAATGGGAGGAAGCTGGAGTCAATGTATGTGACCGAACCGTAAGAAATCGCCTAAAGGAGGTGGGATTTCAATACAGGAAAGCTAAATGAAAACCAGCATTGACACCTAACCATAAAAGAACAAGATTCCGATGGGCTAAGGAGAGGCAATCATGGACTGTGGATGACTGGATGAAAGTTGTCTTCAGTGATGAGTCAAGAATCTGCATTGGACAAGGTGATGATGCTGGAACTTTTGTTTGGTGCCGTTCCAGTGAGATTTATGAAGAGGCCTGCCTGAAGAAAACAACCAAATTTCCACAGTCCTTGATGATATGGGGCTGCATGTCAGGCAAAGGCACTGGGGAGATGACTGTGGTTAATTCTTCTATCAATGCACAAGTTTACATTGACATTTTGGACAGTTTTCTCATCCCTTCAATTGAACAGATGTTTGGAGATGATGAAATAATTTTCCAAGATGACAATGCATCGTGCCATAGGGCAAAAACAGTGAAGGCATTCCTTGAAGAAAGACACATTCAGTCGATGTCATGGCCTGCAAATAGTCCAGATCTCAACCCAATAGAAAACCTGTGGTGGAGATTGAAAAAAATGTTCCACAAGAAGGCTCCAACCTGCAAAGCTGATCTGGCAACTGCTATCAAAGAGAGTTGGCACCAAATACTGTTTGTCCCTCATCAAGTCCATGCCTCAGAGACTAAAAGCTGTTATAAAAGCCAAAGATGGTGCAACTAAATACTAGTGATGTATTTTGAATGGTCTTTTGTTTATGTGTTTTTCATGATTCCATACTTTTTTCCTCAGAATTGAGTGATTCCATATTTATTTCCCTGTGTTTGGTCAATAAAAGTATCATTCACTGACTTCCACAATGTTTTCTCTTCATTTCTTTGAGTGTTCCTGAAAGCCAACAAGTTGCACTTTGGAACGACCTTAATATTGTGTCATGTTTTTGATCCGAGTTTGTTTTACAGCATGAAATGTCTGAATGACTGCTCATCCAACACTGGTGATTCCATACTTTTTGTCAGGGGTTGTATTTCACTTATGACATTTTTACAATGTGATAAATTAAATAATCTGCTAATGGAACTTAATTCTGACTTTTTCGGCAGTATCAAGGAATTATTTACTTTTTTGTAAGTTAGTTTTGTCTTATTTAAAGTCTACTAATTTATTTTCACTAGAAACTAAACACACATTTTGTGTTTTTACAGTGTAAAACCAGAACCACAGCTGGCTAATCTCAAAATATAAAGTAGAATATTTTGTGTACTAAGGAAAAAAGTGGACCTTTTACTTAGGTGTGTGTCCCATTAAACTAACTACATAACAGAAAAAGAGTTTAAGCATTGCATTAACAGTAAAGCATTTAAGTCACATAAACTAAAAGATGCTGAAGCTTCTTTTGTCCAAACTGAAGATCTTGTCTTGCTTAACCAAAAAAGGAACATTCAACAACATTTTAATGCTTCAATGTTGGTTTTAGAAAAAGCAGACCTCTGGAAAAATCACACCTGATTAAAAAACTGTTTGTTTGTGTTTGCCATTATCTGAGTCTGTGTGGGTTTGAGAAGCACAGCAAACACACAGATCAGTGTTTAGACAGGAAAACATGCTCTGCACTTGATGATAATGACGCCTGATGACAAGCAGAATCAAAACAATCAGTCACAGCAGGGCTGGGGCTTCCCTCTGGCAGATCCAATCAAACGCTCACCGATGTGACAACAAATCAATTACCAGCTTATTTATTTAAACTTCAAACTCCTGAACCTGACAAGTTAGAAGGTGTTCATCTGCAAAAAACCACAAACATGCCGAGTCCTGGCACTGAAATGCTCTATATTATTTACAAATGTAGAGATGAACAAGCCGATGGTTGCTGTAAACACTAAAACCGACTCAAACTGGACGAAACAGCGGCAGCTGAATTACTTCTTGACTGAATGGAGGATTAGCCGCTGAAGCTAATGGAATAGAAATAAAGCTCTGTGGCTGAGTATTTATAAAAATCTTTTTTTATCATAAATGCTGTTAATTACAACAAAGTTGTTCTTTTTCTGCCAGTTATTAGCCACATTTTTCCTCAAATTTAGCCTTTATTTAAAGTTATTAAAAGTGGAACCACAAACATCTAGTAACATTTAGTTGGTATATCTATTCATGAAAGATGCCAAATTATGACTTTTTAAAATAGTGAGTGATTCAGTAAAGCATTATTTCTTTGGGGAAAAAAAATAAAAAAATTTGGACAATGCATGAATGTTTCAGGTTTGTGATGATTTACAGATCACTATTCTACTAAATCTGAATCTGGCTGTTTGTTTTATAAATATATATTTTTCATTTATTGAGGAAAACATAAAAAACTGATAAAATTATTTTAGTGTTAAAAATTGATGGTCAAAGGTTTGGACAAAACTGTTTTAAGTGATTCTAAATGTTGAATTTTAGATAAGTATTAAAATATAAATGTTTTCCATAAATAACTAATTATTATTCTTTAATATGTTGGATAGGAGTTAAGAATTTTAATTAAAAATGGAAAAGAAACCAAAAATACAGCTTAAGAGGGTAAAATTAAATTAAACAAGACATCTTAACTTACTGTAAACCTAATTAAAATAATTTTTAATTAATTTATTAATATGAAAAGGAACTATTAAGTCAGATAATTATTCATCTCAAGAGTAGTAAAATTACATGTTCATGTTATATTTATTTTATATCTGCCACAAAAATGAATGCAGTACATTTAATGTTATTTAAAAGATCAAAATATAGAGAACTAGATTAAGGAAAACTGTAGCCAAAGAGAGAAATTTAAAGAAATAAATGTGTAATATTTAGAAAGGATGGGGTAAAATGCCAATCTGTAGCAGCAAAAATAACATCCAATTATCATAAAGCCCAATTAGAGAGAAAGCTGTTAAAAACCTGAACCGTAACACAAATATGCAGACTTTCCTGCAGGACTATTCCAGAGAGAAATAAAGTTGTTGAATCTTAACAAAAAGCCCAGGATTTTCCATGAAGCTCATTAATCAACTTCACTGGGCAAAAGAAGATGTAAGAGAGTTAAAATGCACACACAATGGCTGGAATTTGCATTTCTGGTTCCAGAGTTTATTACTTGATTGATGGGCCCCATAAAATCACCGTGGCCTCCTGCACTACATGCAATATGGATGGAGAGTAATTTATGAACGCCATAAAGGCCGCGTACTGTATCCTCATTACTAATCAGAAGCGTCCTCCGCTGCGCGCTGCGGCGGTTTCCGTCTTACCTCTACAGGCGCGGGTCGTCGTGTTGAGGTAGTACTGATGGGCGCAGCTGTCGTACTGGCATTCTCCGAAGAGCAGCACCTTGGTCGGGTCACGGCAGGACGTACAAACCCCAGCGGTGTCGCATGTCAGGCACTGTCTGTCACAGGCTGCCAAAAACAGAAAGAGAGGTCGATAAAAAGGTCAACGCAGACAAGAGTGAGGGAAAGATCAATATAACACCTGCAGCAACCTAACGCTTTATGGATCTACCTTTGGCCAACCTTTAGGTGTGATTTTACTGTCGGATCTGTGCTTTTTGTTTGTTTGTTTTTTACCTTACCTTTCTTTTTATTTTAAAGGAGGCCTATTATGCAAACTTCACATTTTGTACGTTTTTATGCTTCCATTTTGGTTTCTACTGCTTCAACAAACAACCAGGCACAAAAAAATCCCACCTTCGCACAATGAGTTAATGTTTTTGGTGTCTGAAAAATGAGTCATTTCAAAAACCTCCCGGTTGTTAAGTTACCCTGAACCGTAACCTAGCAACCCCAGCAGAATTCTGCCCGTCACCTAGCAACCCAAAATGAGCTCCAGCACATTTGGTCAGCTAGTTTTACCGTTGTACATCAGTGACTGCTGTTTGTACTTACCATCCAAAAAACACTTGTTGCATTCTTGTTGGTTGTGCAGGAGGCTCTAGTTCTGCTTTTCAAAGATGTACAATTGTATAACTGTGCATCTGCTTCCAGCCATTTTCACATGTGAGTCTAAACGATGAGTTGGGGGGCTTGGCCAGCAGCAGCTTATTTGAATATAAAGCGACAGAGGCCCTAAAACAATTCACTCAGAACTGAAAAAACTAAAATCTCATTATCTAAGAACGATTTTGTGCAAAAAATATAATAAACAGTGTTTCGCACAGCCCATCGACGTATCCTAACGTTTTCAAGGAAACATAATAATTTGCCTATAACTTATCAAAAAGGCAAAATTATATACTGTAATGCAAGTTTTCCCAAGATTAAATCTGAATAATCTTTCCTATAGTTGGAATTTTTGTTGTTTAACGTAAACAATCGTCTTCAATGACATCCATAATGTACTATTGTGGAATGAAAACAAAATACTAATTTATAAGCAATGTTGACACTCATTGAGGCAAATGTTCTAAAAATATGTCTACAGTCAGATTATTTTCTTGTATATTTCATAAACATGAGAACTGAATACCAAACAACATTTTAAAAAGTGAAACAACCGAGATTAAGTCTTATTTCTCCCGCAGGTCCTCATTAAGTGTATTTCTGAGTAGAAAGCTGAAAACCCCATGAACAATAAATTCACCTCCGTCTGCCTCCGGCTCCAACTATCTCTACGTATGCAATGTTTTATGTTATACTATAAACTACATTTTCTCAGTAAAGTTAAACAAAAATATTCATAAAATCACTGAAAAGGTGAACTACTAAAATCTTGCTTAGTTTTGAAAATGAAAGATAAGAACATGTAAGCTTTGGCTCAATCCTGACAAACTTGAACAATCGGTACTAAATATTAACTTTATAAAGGCAAAATAAATTAAAAATTTATTTTTTCCCAAAGAAGATTAAAAGGAAAAATATAAAAATTTAAACAAAAATGGTGTACAAACAGCAGATAAGTGTGACCAATCAGCAGGGGTGTTTCCTACCTTGACAGAGCCGATGACCGTTGTCATAGTAACCAACGGGGCATCTGGCAGCGCAGAGGCCAGAGGGCAGCAGGACACTTTTGGTGGGACAGGAAGTACAGGACAGAGGCCCCGCCCCACTGCAGGACTCGCATGAAGGATGGCATTCTGGGGAAAAAAGTGAATAAATTAGATTAAAATGACAGAAAACGATCAGCATAAAATGAAGGAAATTGGAGCAAAAAGCATAAATGTGAAAGTTATTACCTAAATATGTTAGGTAATAAAACATCGCTCAGAACTGAGTAAAAGTTCAAAAAGTAAAATTTTGTTTTCTAAATATGAGTTAAGAAGTCCATCACTAACTGTATAAAACTTTCAGAAAGCTGGAACATTTTTGATCAAAAACACTTTACAAGATTATAAGAAGGTTTGTCTTATTATAATGTAAATATAAGAAACGTGATGCTCAGGGATTTCTATAACCTTTCATCAAATTTTAGCTTAAAAAGCCTTTTAAGACTCAGGCTTTTTAAGACTGAGCTTATAGAAATACATTATAGTTCGATACAAAGAGATAAAGAGTACATAAAAATTTAAAGGTGTAGAGACACAAAAACAGATTAAAACAGACAAATGGAGACAGAAAGCTGGATAGACATATAAAAAATACATATAGAAATGAAGACATATATTTATATCAGGGGCCAAACATCTCAGAGTTGTCACATTTTCAGATTTTGGAAACAGTCCAGGTAAAATACAATAACAGCTACACACTTTGCTTTAATCACAACTAACCACAGGTCTTCCAGCAAGGGTTGAAATACTTCAATAATAGTTAAAGGTGACCTATTATGCTTTTCTAGGGCTTCTTCTCCCATTAAATCCTAATAAGCTCCTTCAGGCCACGCCTCCCAACTCAACATTTCCACTTGCACTTGCATTTGAAAAGCAGAAGTAGAGCCTCCTGCACAACCAACAAGAATGCAGCAAGTAGTTTCTGAATGGTAAGCCAACAACAAAACAGTTGTCTTTTCCAGCAGCCATTTTGCAGCGCATAGAGCGGTAATGCCAGCTGACCTAACGTGCTGGAGCTCAGCTTTGGTTTCCAGGAAACGGGGTATTGTCTGCTGATTTGTGACGATACATTCCAAAGGTTTTTGCCAAAAAACGACTTGTGGTGATTTTTAGATTTTTAGAAGCAGTAGGGAACCAAATCGAAGTACGAAAACGTGCAAAATGTGAATGTTGCCCAGTAGGTCTCCTTTAAATATATTCAATGGTTGCTACATTGATTGCAGCAAACAACTCTTCCACAGAGTGATTGTGTTTAATAAAAGAAAGCAAAGAAAAACTTGTTGAAGTGTTTGTCTGTGTCCAGCACCCATCCAACACCAAATCCCCTACAGGAAAAAACATAGAGGCTGGTCTAAATCTTTGCACTCAAAGACGGATCTCCACTCCAAGCTGCTGAATTATTACATTCCCATTAGAATAAATTTGTAAATGCATGCTCTTGAGTTTAAAAATACATATTTATAATAATCAGTAATCACGATCAAGTGTATAATCATTGCAAGAGCCCTTCCACTCCTCTCGCTCTCCTTGGCGCCCTCCTTCCATCTCTGAGCACAGAACAAAAAAAAAAAAAAAACTCAAGAAAATTCAGGAAAGCAGCTTTAGTTCAGAAGTCTGACGCAACACCAGCAGGAGAAAAGGCTGCATAGTATAAAATATTGCCACAGATGCATTGAATCCCACGTCTGTTGTTCAGTGTCCCGTTTTATCTCTGCAGCGTTGCTTCTTTACAGTGTGTGTTGGTGTGTGTTGGTGTTCGGCTGCTTCGGGCTCGGCTAAATGAGCCTCCAGAGGTTTTGCGGCCCGAAGCCTCCTCCTCACATTTGCATTTAAATCTGCATGAAGACGCTGCAGCTCTGCGTGGCTGCAAGGCGCCCCGTCTTTTCTGCTGCTCACCTGCCGAATCGCAGGATGAGGACAGAGGAAATGATGATGATAATGACCCTGGACGATGAAGATGACAAAGCTAATAAGATTTAGGGCCATAAGAGAAAGAAGGGGGGATGATAGTGATAACGAGGCTAATGAGGATAAAGAGGAATTAGGGTAACGATCAGTCGTATACGGAGGATGAGAACACCGATGGTTATTATGAGGATGATGGCAATAATAACGACGAGGAGAACAGAGCTGAAAGGCTGGAATGAAAAGACGATTAAGAACCAGGAACGATGCAGAAATAGAGATGAAGACTGTTGGGAATAATGGGGAAACCAAAAGGTTACGACGAGGATGAAAGATTGGAGAAAACTATCAAATCTAAATGGGAACGGATCTTCAGAAAGCAGGAGTTTAGGTCGTTTGGTGCTCCGGAGGATACAGGTGCATTAACACAAAGCCAACAAAAAGCATCACAAATTATCTTTAATGGAGCAACTGTTGCTGCTCATCAGTCTGGAAAGAGTTTGGGAATGACATCCCAGCATGACAAAGCTCCAACTCAGAGCGTACAACTCCCAGGTAACATTTTAAAAGTCAAAGTTCATGAAAAGTTAAATATGGAAGAACAGTTTGCAAAGTTATGCTGCAAAAACACAAAATCTTACCAAGTTTTTTTGGTCTTATTTCTTGTGAAATTTTGTTAGTGCATTTGAAATAAGACAAACTAACTTACAAGTAACTTTTTGGCAAGATACAAGAGTTTGTTGTAAGTCAACAATTCCTTAATATTGATTTTAAAAAGTACTTATTTAATTTGCAGATTGTTAAACTTATAACAAAATTTTTTTCTGATGTTATAAGTGAAATAATCTGCCAGTGGAACAAACACTTTTTCACAACTATTAAGGAATTATTGACTTAAAACAAACTCTGATTTCCTGCTGAAAAGTTACTTCTAAATTAGTTTTGTCTTATGAAGTGTACTATTCCACTATTTCACTATTTGGTCTAGTAAAACTACTAGTAGACCAAATAGTTTTACTAGACCAAATACCTCTGTTGTTGAGTCAAACTAATATGTTATAATAATTATAAACGGATAAAAACACAACATCCCTCATTGTTGTAGTGAAGCATGATGTCAGCATCATTGAGTGTCACCATAACAATGAATCAAAAGCTTAAGACCCTGAGCTAAACATACAAACCATCAGTTTTCTGCAACATCCTCTACAAAAAGGAACATTTAATTTCAACTAGAGACCTTTACATTTACTCCAAAAAGTTCAAACCGGGGACAAATGGTGGATTTCTAGTAATGTGTTGCTCAATTTAAGCTTTTCCAGAAGAAATACAAAAACCTGCTCTTTTCTTTGGATTCTGACTCAGTGTAGCTCGCATGAAAATGCTGCACACCAAGAACATTTAAGAATGAAATAAATTAAATATTTCAACTAAAAAATATCAAGATCTATCGGATGGAAAAGCCAAAGAGGTTGGTGTTTGTTTGACTCCTTGTTGTGGACATTTAATGTCACTTTTCTCACAAATATGTTGGAGGAGGCTTTGTGTTAAAAACCTTCGTGTGAGTACCAAAGAGGATTTCTTTTAGCTTCATTAACATTCGCCGTTTCTTCTGCTTCTTGTCATCGAGTCAAGACAGAAACAAAGAGGGTCGAGGACCAACTTCCACCTAGTCAGTCAGATCTTCAACCGGCCGGATGAATAAAACATGGAGGCTCTGATGAGATTTTAGCTCAGTTTTACATTCAAACGGCTGCTGTCGCACCTCTGACCTTTCTACATTTGATAATGAGACAGGAGAGTGAGAGTCCTTACTGATGCAGGCTCCGTGCCACGCATAATGATCGGAGGGGCAGAAAGAGACGCAGTGATCGCCAAGCAGCCACGTCCTCGCCGCTTTGCACCACAGGCACACGCTGCCAACGCCGGTCTGGAGGTCCGCCGTGCAGCGCTGGCAGTCGGAGCTGCACTCTGTGGGGGGAACACAGGAAAGAACATTTTTATTTCCTACTGTCCTCCTTTTTTGAGTTTTTTAATTTATTTATTTACAGGATGTAAGGGGAATAAAACTAACAATTATCTTAGTAATCTATTAGATTATTCTAACTATTAACCATGAAATCAGATTTTAAAAAATTAAGATTTTTTTTAATTTAACCACTTAAGTCTCTTTTACACAGTATTAGAAATACATTGAAAGATACAAATTATGAAATTCCTTTTTTAAATTAAATGCAATAACATAGCATTAATTCAGTGAAAGTTCAATCACTTGTAGGAAAGGATGCATCTACATCTAAAAAAATATCTACAACTGTTCTTTTTTTTGGATTAGGAAATATTAGGGCTGGACAATAAATCAATAACAATATATGTCGTGATAGATGCGAGATCAATAACAACAGAAAATATGTCTGATAGAATATTCAATAATTCCACTGAACCGCAAAGCATTCTGGGAGATGTAGGCAGAGGTTTAGCCGCTAAACCTTTAAATACCGACTAAGGTAGGTTGGTGGAATCAACTAACTCACTCACTCTTTGGTTACCTAGCAACTCACTCACTCTCTGGTTACCTAGCAACAACCTGTGGAGTAACTTCCACAGTAGCAGTTTCAGGTTTCAGCAATGTGATTCATAACTGCTTAAAAATAAAATAAAAGGGGGAAAATTAGAGAGAAAGCTGTGGATAAAAAAGGAAAGATCACATCAGATATTTAAAAGTAAAAACCTAACATTAATTATCAATATCAACTGATAAGTGTTCATATCGTGATACTATTTTCAGTCATATCATCCAAATGGATAGCGCAAGTTGCAGAATAGATATTAAAAAATCATTTAAGGAGTTCTAGGTGGAGCATATTTATAGACATAGATGTTTTTTTTTTATTTTTTTTTTAATCTTAAATGCAGAATATATATACTGGAACCAGATTTGGTGTTAACTTGCGACATTGGTTCAAAACTATGTTCGGGAACCAGAGCGGGCTCCAAACTGAATTGGAGGAAAAACCTTAAGTGAGTTTTCTCCAGGGGATCCAGCTTCCTCCCAAAGTCCAGAAACATGACAGTTAATGAGGTTAATTGGTCTTTAAATTGTGCTGTGTCTGTGCAAAACTTTACTGATATTTCGCTAAATTTGAAAAAACATATTTTTGTAATCATGGCGTTTCTGTTAGAAAAGAAACTAAATTAAAGTCGCACGTGAATAAGTTTGTTCACATGATAAGTCATTAAAAATCACATTGCGCCATCAACCTGTTGTCTTCTTTGTCATTTCCGCCAGTAGTAACATCTTGTTGTTGGTCACATGATTTGTGTGATGCAAAAGAAACATTTCCAATAGAGTTTCAGGAAATCAACCAGTTTAGATACGGCCAAACACCCCCCCCCCCCCCTAAATTTTCACTTTATATTCAGCTCTTTTGAAACTGACATGTTTCCATTAAGTCAATTTATTTTCAAAAATTTAAGGTTAATGTAAACGCAGCTAAAGATTAGGGGTGATGTAAAATGTGCTGCATGTTCACCTTACTGAGAGCCTCATTAGTATAGATGTTTGAATCCTAGATGCTCCACTTTCCTTCACTTTCTGAAACCTGAATCTCCTTGTTATTGTCTCCCACAGCAGATAAGAGCTGACCCACATGCTTCAGACAGAAGTACCGCCCAGCCAACCAGAATACTCTGAGATTAGCTCAACAATGGCCAACAGCTCCAGGCATTTTATCGGATCTGGGTTTTATGGCGTCTGGGTTGTGGGAACCTTTCAGTTGTTCGCCTCTGTAGAGATAACCATCAGCATGGAGACGCAGAAAACCCCTGAAGGTGACGGCTTATCTCTGGACAACAGAGAACGACAAAGACTGGCCACACATGGGGGCACTGGAGAGAAAAGGAAAGATTTTACTCTATTGTTTTACTTTTCCAACAACAGAATTTGAATTAACTGTTTAGACAGAAAGAATAAACACCCCCATGTCTTTTTCCTGCAATTTAACCAACACTAAACCCTTGTCGACGTTTCTTTTTAGTTTCTCTGCATTTCATGTTTTATGCAGCTCCATTTCCATTACTTTGCTATCCGTACCATGCTAAATTTAGAACAGTAAGAGCATATCTCCTCTAAAAGAAACTGACACTGCTTACACCAACACATCAGCCGAGCCCTGAGGGGCAAAATCCTGTTTGCATTTTGTGTCAAGTCTTCAAAAAGCAGCAATCTGAGATGTAATCACCACTGGAAAACAGACGGGAATGCTATTGTCTCACGCCATTTGCATTTTTCCCCTGCATATTTCCACATGAGGATTTTTGGCACAAAAAACATATTTAGTTTATTGAGCCAAAAACACTCAACTAATAAAGTCAAGATTAAAGGAGAGGAAAAGGGTTAGAAATGGGAAAATAAATTAGTTTTCTGGTAATTTACTGATGAAACCATATATTTACATACACTGCATATAAAAACACATTTCTCTATCTGAAAATGTGTGTGTGAAGCAACTACTGTGAGAAACGTGAAGAAACAAACCCAAAAGTTTGACCCAAGTCATATTTTAAAGCAGTTTGTCCCTGATACTGACCAAATGTATGTAAACATCTGAAGTCATGGAGAGTCACATGTTTTCTGGCATTTAACAAATAGAAATAATTTAGGTATTTCTCACTAAAACAAGAAAAGTTTGGTCTCATTTAACTCCAGACAGTGAGAAAAAAAAAAGTTGTTTGTTTTTTTATTGAATGTATGCAAATATCTGGTTTCAACTGTATGGACTAAACATACTGGCAGAGATGATGAATGAATGAGTGAATGGAAAACCGCTGCGCTTTTAGCAGTAACAGCAATATCTGTTATTGCATCACAGAGCAATGACAGATATAGCTTACAAAGGAGGTTACATTCACACGGCAGGTGAATTCGGCCCATATCTGACTTTTTCACGGCAGTCTGAGGGGCTCAAATTCAATTTGTCACTTCCAAATGTGGAACTAAATTGGACGTTTAGTTTTCAGTTAGAACGGCCATGTTGCATTTTATTCAACTTTTACATCATTGGCGTGAGACATGCGTCATAATTCGGGTCCAAAAGTCTGTTGATATTAGTTCTGTTTTCTTCGTGTTGTTATGATGTTGTCCCAATACTGTCAGCTCCGATTCCTCAACAACTTAAAAAATCGATCCATAAACAATAAAACGTTTCGCTGCTGTGTTGCCTCTAAATTCTTCTTCTGCGCATGCGGGTCACTTTGGGCTCAGACCGTTCACACAAAAGTCAGGCTGTGGTTGCATTTAATTCAAAAGAGAAAATCTGCAAAAATAAAATAAAAAAACAAAACAGAATTGTGCATCATACATAAGTTATGTGAATGTAGATATTGTTGTAGCATTTCAATGTTAGAACTGCCATTTTTACTATTTTCTCCACTGTTTGTTTAAATACCAATACATTTTAAAATATGTTACTGTGTGCATTTTAATGATAAAAATTACCCTTCTGTACCTGACTGGTACCTTAAGAAGAGTATTGCAAATAGTTTTTAAGTGCAATATTTGTGTTTGTGTTGTTATGATTGCTCTGCCAGCCATACAATTACCTAAAAAAGTAGAAATAAATAGTTTTCATCATCACTTTTATCATTATCAGAGTAGTGTCATAAACTATTGATATAAAACATAAGGTCCAAATCGAACGCCCTTACAAAACGCCACTGCTATGCTGATGAAGCTGTGATATCAAGGTAACATTTGGTCTTCATGCTGCTAAAATTATTCAACCAAGCAAGGTTTTCCAGCATATTATCAAGAATTTTATAATATACACCTGATGGATAAATCTTTGACATCTCATTGCATATTAGGAAGAAAAGTAAAAAAATGATCCAAAACACTGGAGGCATGCCTGAAATGCAAGATATACACCACTGCTGAAAATTTATCTCTAGTTTACTCGCATGTAAATAACCCAAAGATTTTTTTTGTAATTCGGTTCTGTGAAAAAAGTACTTTGGGTCGACGGTTTAGTGGGTCTGGACTTAATGACTTAGCAGCCAGAGGAATTTTAGCTTAAAGTTTCTTCTTAAGATCTTTTTTTTTTTTAAATAATGTGTTTTTAATTATTTGCATAATTCAGTTTGTTCCAATTGATTTAATTAAATCATGAATAACATTTATACAATTGTTTTGATTTTTTAATTTGTGAAAGGTGGTGGAACCCAATAAATAGAATGTCAATGATGTGGTTTGTCCAGGAGGGGCGCCAGAGAGCAATAAACCTTCACTGAAAACCATTTTATTCCTCCAGATTTTGTAGTTTTGCAAATCACAGAGTCTTTTTTAATGATTTCTCTGCAAAATCATTCTCACATTTAGTTACATTCAAAGATGCTTCTTTTAATGTAAAAAGATTGTAGAACTCAATTATCCAACGAACTGAATCTGATCAGGGGAGTTAATGATTTTCTGAGGTTGGGAAAACACAACGCAAAAGGAAGAGGAACAAATATTTGCAAAGTCATCTAACAGTCAAACTTTCCATATAATATCACTTTGCAACAAAACCCGAATCAGCATTCCTGCAGCCAGCGCTCCGCAGGTGATCCCTCTCCGAGCTCTGAACAAATTGCTCCACATCGGAGATAAGATAACTCAGGCGTCAAGGATTATTGACTGTGCAGCCTAAAACTGAATATAAAACTAAAATGGTATTGATTTTGCCCCTCGGAGTCCCTCTTTATAGCATAGTTACCATTTCTGAAGCACATAAAAAGATATTCTGGAGTTATAAATGTGCAGGACGGATGCTGCTGCTCTCCTGTTGGGCCGTTTTATGAGACATTACCCAGAGTTTCCTGCATCTGCAGCATAGACCACAGGAAGTTGCTTAATGAGGCTGATGTGTCTTTGCTGCTTAGCTAAGAGTTTGCAAAGTCAAAACAAGATCAAATTGGTTTCTTAAGGTATTTTGTAAGAGAGCAGAACGCGATCAGTAGGTTAGATGTCAGTGACTGTGGCGTGAGAATAACCGGAGCGGGAAACTGGGTGGCCCGTTCTGATGTGTGTTCACCTTGTCTGGGCATGTCGCCCTGACGAACGGATTTATAACCAAAGTTATTAAAGAAGTCATTCATTTCTCTCTCAGCTCAAATGTGTTTTGCTTTGGGCTCAGTCCCTTTTCATCCCTTGTTTTCAAATATCCATCGATCCAAGCAGGCAGGCTCTCCCGTAATCCCATGAAATGAACTTTGAGACGGCTTCTCAGGGTTTTCTGGAGGGATTTCAAAGTTCTTTGCAGCCCCAATGTTCTCACATATTTTCTTTGCTTATTAAAAGCAAATTAATCCCTTCAGTTTTTAGTAACTTAAAATAAGCTCCTATATACTGCTGAAAAGTTAGTTTTATTTGATTTCAAGTGTACTGAGATATTTGCATAACCAGACCAAAAATACTTGGTACATTTTCAGTTTTTGTAGTGTAAGATGTTTTCTGCCAATTTACAAGTAACATTAAAGCAAAATATAGTAACTTTCTTAAGTAAAAAATTATTTAATATTGGTGAAAATGCAGATAACTTCACTTATACTATGGGAAAATGTCTTGTTATAGGTGAATTTATCACACAGTGGAGCTAGGACATTTTCATCAAAATTAAGGAAATATTTACTTAAAACAGGCTCCAACATCTTGCTGAAAGTCACTTGTAAGTTTTTTCTTATTTCCAGTAGAAACTAGACAAAAGATACTAGGTAAGATTTCGTTTTTTGCAGTGTGATAAACACAAAAAATAATAGTGTTTGACAGAAGATGGTATGTTTAATCCAGTAACATGATTCCTAAAGTGCCATTCACCAAAAGTTGCAACCAGAGTCCAGAAAATAAAAGGTTTTCTGAACAGCTGGTGAAAAGTATCAGGTGGTTTAAAACTTTTGCACAACACTGAGTCTTAAGACTTTTCTCTGCTGTAGTTTATCAGTATTTCTGAGAGACATTTATGTTGTTAAGAGTTAAGATGGTGTTTCCCAGGATGATTCCTTTTAACACAGAAACATCGACTCAGATCTATACAGAAAATAGGAATCTGAGCGTTGCTGCAGTTTAATTTTATTTTTCCTCTTTTTCTCTCAGTGTAAAAACTCCACAGGGTAATAAAAACACAAACTGCTCAAAAGCTCCCCTGGCAGGAGCTCACAATTAATACTGATGAAGTAAAAGCTCCATCGCAGCTAAACGGAGCAATATTGATCAGTGAATTATCCTGGAGAACGGCAGCGCTCTGAGTCGATACTGATACAGGTAGATAACTGCGGCAACATGCTACCAGCCATGTATCTTCAGTGTGGAGCACTTTCAGGCTCACAGAGAAAAGAAAAAGCTGCCTTTGTGCTTTATTTCACTTTTATTATAAGTGGTTACCATGGTGACACGTCTATTTAAAGCTACGTACGGCGACAAACAACCAGAGGTGGGCAGGGTACCCAAAAATTTTACCCAAGGAAAGAGCAGCACTACTTCAACATGTTTTTACTCAAGTAAAAATGAAAAGTAGACATCCAGGAAATTCCTCAAGAGTAAAAAAGTGTTTGGTAAAAAGTCTACTCAAGTAAAGTTACACCATCAGACGGACCAAAGTATAAAATTAAGTGGAAATGTCGGTATTTTAAGGACAATAATTCATATAAGACACAAAAAGTAACACAATCAGACAAAAGAACATTTTTACAAATCATTTTTAACAGAAGCTGCAGGTGTGTGTCTGTGTCCGGTGGATTTTTGGTTAAAACTTGTTTTTCATTCAGTGGGTAGAAAATCCAGAAATTTTACACAAGAAAGAGCAGAGAAACTTCATAATAAAATTACTCAAGTAAAAGTAAAAACCATAACATAGTAAAAATACTGCTAAAGAAATGTTTTTTCAAAAAGTTACTCAAGTAACTGTAATTGAGTAAAGGTAACTTACTACCCAACTCTGCAAACATTTTGCTCCCAAAAGGTTCTGGTTGGAAAAGTTTCTGAAACATATGAAGTGTTTCTCAGTTTTTATTTAACAAACGAAACAAATTCAGGAAAAAAGAGAAGAAATAGAAAGATTGAATAAAATTATCCTGTGAAACACTACATTAAGGTTTAAAAACATTTTTAAAAATACAGTGGTAGTTTGTTTGTCATCAATGCCCCAAAAGGTAAAACCTTCATTTTTAAAAACAGAGGAGTTCTTGTTTGGGAACCAATGATGGAAGATTAATTAAGAAACCTCAATTCTTCTCTCGGCTTCTAATTTTTTATGCAGATTGGTTTTGGTTTTGACAATATCACTTAAAAGCTTTGCCAAGTTACACGCTCCAGTGCATTTGGTCTCTGCTGTCAGAGGCTCATTAATAAAAGAACCAACTGCGCTTTTATTCAGCACGATTATTCTTCTACAACTGGGGGAAATGCTACATATGTAAATCTGAAGGAAGAGAAGCACCGTCTCACTTATTTGTGCAACAAAATCAAGTTAAAAGCAGGAGAGACAAAACGTCAAACACTTTTTAAATATATTCACATTTTCATCCCTTTTCATGGGATTTAATTTTATAATTTTATAAATTGAAGGAAATCTACAAAAATGTGATGAATTCTGATTTATTTCTTAAAATTTCACAAACAAAATGATAATTTAGCTGATTAAAGAAAATCAGCCATTTACACCAATGTGACAATGGCATCTAAAGCTCTACGGACCCCATTGGCCTCAGTAAAGGTCAGAGGTCATGATTCAACAACTGGAAATGGAGTCAAAACCACTGCTGACCCACAAGAATAAAAGACCCCTTTCATATTTACCATCAAACATCCTGGAAAAATTGTCTACAAACTAACGAGGCTAAATTGGAGGTGGCCAACATTTACTGCATCTTTGAAAAGCAGAAGTGGAGCCTCCTGCACAACCAACAAAAATGCAGCAAGTTGTTTCTGGATAGTAAGTCAACGACAAAACTCTCTTAAAACCAGCTTACCAAACTTACTGGAGCTCAGCTTGGGTTGCTAGGTGACGGGCGGAGTTCTGTTTGGGTTGCTAGGTAACAGCACAGTGCCAGTCAATTGTGACTCGATAATCTGGAGGTTTCTGAAATGGCTCGTTTTCCAGAAACCAAAAAATATTAACTTATTGCCAAAAATGGGTGAGATTTGCTTTAAAACTGTTTTTAGAAGCAATATAAACCCAAATGGAAGCATAACAAATTTACAAAAGGGGAATTTTGCATAATAGGTCAATTTACGAACAGTTCTTTTGTTTGATTTTCTTGGTTTTTTTTTTGTTCTTTTTTCGGATTTTTCCATTTTTTCTTATTTACTATTTTTAGCTTGATTGACCAAGAAACTAACATAAATACAATAGAAGGCCAAGACATACTATCTATCCCATAAAGCTTATTAAAAGGTTCAAATTCACATTTTTCACAAAATTAGAAAAATAATGGCTAAATTAGGACATTTTAAGGAGTCAGCTCTGCCTTGTCAACACTGAAATATTTCTTTAAAGGTAAAGAAAGACTAAAGGGATTGATAATGGAGGTGGACAGGAAGAACCAGAGGGAGAGGGAGAGAATGATGGACGGAGAGAAGATGAGAAGAGACAGCAGACGGCGAGACATCTGCCTCTGATGGATCCCCTCATATAAGCTGATGACAGAGTGACAGCCTCAGGGATGAGGGAATAACGTTATAACAAGATGTAAAGCTCAAGTTTTACATCATACTGAACCCTCTAAAGTGCAAGTTTGTGAGAATTCAACAGGAAGTATTATTGTTTTAAGATTTAGACAGAAAAAAGGGTGAAGAATGATGACCAGAGTACATCTTTGGCCCAGATGAGCCTTATTTCAAAACCGATTCCAGATCAGTGTGCGTGTTTGCAAACAACCATAAGAGTTTAACCGGCTTATCTGGCGTCGGCAGGATTAGTGGCTTAGAGAGGGAACTTCCAGTTAGTCTTAGTTTTCACAAAGTCACTTCTTCTTCGTTTGAGTCCATCACTATGGAAACTTGTGCTGGAGTCCAAAGTTGCTCCACAGCAGGAAATCAATACATGTAAAAAAAAAAAAAAAGCAGCGCTGCCCGATAAGGCAGGTCTCTCAGCTTACTCTGAGCTTCCACTGCTGGGACTTTCTCAGAGAATCACAATACATTTAATAAGGTCAGGTCTAAAAAAAATCCATGTTTGCTGACCCAAACCATCCCTGGAGGTCAGAGTTATGCCTCCATTCAGAACCAAATGCAAGAAGTCATTTAGTCCCACAGCCAGGCACTTCATAAGGACGATATTTAAAGGGCATATTTCAGCATATTTTGGTGACAGCACCAACATAAATAAATCAAAATTTGGCCTTTCTGCTGATTTTCAAGCAGATAAGCAACAGGAAAGCAATGTTTCTCTCTCTGGAGGCTGACTTTTATAAAGTGGGGTCGACATAGGTCAACTATATACTGAAAATAGGTTGTTTAATTCAATTAACTTCAACTGGAAATGCTTAAAAAGGCAGTTTATGCAAATAAATTAATGACTTCTGGTGTCTGGAAAATGAGTCATTTCAAAAACTTCCTGATTATCAAGTCACAATGACAGGCACTGCGCCGTTACCTAGCAACCCCAGTGAAGCTCAGCTGTTACTTAGCAACCCAAGCCTTTCTCCGGCATGTTCGGTCAAGTTGTTTTATCTCTGTATGCGCTGTACAATGGCTGCTGGAAACGAGCACTGTGTAGTTGTCGACTTGCCATCCAGAAAAAACTGTAAGACAAAAATCTTCAGTCTGGTGCTTTGGTCGCAAAAAGCTCTTTTTTTGAAGACAGTTCAAAAAAATTAAATTTTTCATTTATTTTATTTGTCATTTCTGTTATTTTGTTTATTTATTTTGGATATTTAGAATGTCTTCTAGCGTTAAATGTTTATTAGAATTTAAAGTTTATTGATCTTTGATAATGTGTTCTTGCATTATTATGATATTATTACTATCATATTACTTGAAAATGGTCTCAATACTACAATATTGTTTATTGCCATAACTTCTGGAACAATTTATTGTTATTGTGATTCCCTGAAATAAAACCCAGCAAAATAAACTGACTTTAAGTTACAGAATATAAATTAGATGCTAAGAAAGGAAACTAAAGTCAGAGAAGCTGCCAGTATTTTAGTTTCATCTGAAGCTCTCTGATAAAGTGAACTTTTTTGGTTCGTTTTTTTTTTTTGTTTGTATTTTATTAATGAAATAGTCATTTAGTTGGGATAAAGAAAAAGTAATAGTTTGAGTTTGCTGCCTGTGGTGCATTTTCGTCCAGCTGGGGGTAAGCTTCAACACTTTAAATATCACAAAGAGCCTTGAGAGATGCAGAAAACACAGTTTATCGATAAAAATTAATGTGTCTAAATGCAACAGAAATGAGTTCAGCTAAAGTCCAAGGAATAAGGAGATAAGGTTAAGTTCAAATGGTGCTGGTAGGGTTGGGCTCTCTGGTTTGATTGTGACAGAAACTTTTTTTTGGGTAATTAAACCTGCAAACCCTCATAAATTGTTTTCTTTTCCTTTTGACTGGTTTTGATTCAACTTCCATTCATACCGGTATGTAAAAGTGAACAGAAATGCAAAGTTTTTTCAGTATGCTGGTTCGTGGTATCAAAAATTCTGATAATTATGGACAATGACTGAGTATTTCCTCTCCTTGCTAAAAATAAAAAGCATTTCTTTCTTTCGTTTCTTCTCTGCAGTTATTCTGCTGCAGAGAAGTACAGTTTGTTCAGCTGTTTGTCACATCAAAGATTCCCTTAAGTTGAGCATTTGCTGCACAATTTGTGTCCATTTTCAGTGGATTTCCCACTTGTGCAACAATTTTTTGAGATCAAACCAAGTTTCAGCTTAACTGTGTCGTGTTTCATAAAACAAACAAGAACAGATGATTAACTCACAACCAGGAAATATACAGCTACAAGAAATTAAACCTGTTTATGGTCAAACCCCATGATTGATTGATGGACAGACAGACGGATGGATTTATTAACAATGATTAAAAGCTGTAAGAAGTAGGAATTAAAGAAGTGAACCTTCATTAAAACCTGTATTAATTAAACCAAATATCATTCAGTACGACTTTAAATCTTTAGTATTTACTACATTTCTTCAATAAACTAGATTTTAATTGACTGGGTGCGTTTTATCCCTAATTATAATGAAATTCCCACATTATTTACAACATTCAGGTTTCCAAGCAACTGTTTGGAGTTAGAATGTTGCTGCTTAATTTTCTAGCTAAAACAGGTCATTCCTCATGAATTGTAGATTTGATGCAAATTAGATCCTTTTAGCAGACTTTTTTAAATCAAAATTAAAATGGTTCTAAAGTTCAAAAGTTAACGACTTTGACGAGAAGATATTGCTAAGAAAAACAAGCAAAAAGTAAAAGTTCCCACCAGAAATTTCATCTTTAAACATTAAAACATACTCAGCAGAAAGAGAAGATACAAATTAAAATGTAACAGACATGGCTGTTGTTGAAACCTGCAGAAGAAGCGGTATGTCTCGGTATGTCATCATGCGAAGCTGGGTGGGCAGAGGAAAACTCAACTCCTGGCAGAGCTGGAGATTAATTTCCCAGTAGAGTCCAGTGCCGGTGCACAAACAAGCCCTCCTGGCTGCATATTTCATGAAAACAGCGACTTACGGAGGCACTCTGCGGTGACGGCGCTGAGGAAGCGGCCCTCCTGGCAGCCCGTGGTGCAGTAGCCACTCTGCAGGGCGCCCCCCGGGGGACAGGAGGTGCAGTCCGCCTGGGATGGGCCGGAGCAGGTCTGGCACAACGGATGACATGCTGAGGGAAAATAGGACACGGATGATGGTGATGATGATGAAAACTCACAGAAATTCAGCTGTCATAAAAAAAGCTGCTTCCTTTCTGGGAATTGGTTGAAAAAAAAAAAAATCATTATTTGACCTTTAAATGTGCAGGTTGTCTCATTGAGATCCAGAGGCTCATTTAAAAGAGAGGCAGGTTTTGATAAAACAAAATTGCAAACACAAGTAATATTGTTTTGTTGTAACTTCAGAAACGTATAGAAATCATTGCTTTGTTTTTTTTTTTAAAAAATCAATCCTATAGAGAATCACAATTTATAGTCCTGGCAGTTCTGGCTCTAAAGCTCAAAAATCAATTTTAGTCTTCCTAATGTTTATGCAAAGTAACAATATGGAGATAAATTGGGGCCATAAAGTCTGGTCAAAAGAAAAAAATGAAACTGAAAAACGATGTAAAACTGAAAAATTATTTTGAAACTGAAAAAAAGTTTGAAAATTAAAATTTGAAACTCAAAAGTAGTTTTAAACTTTTTCTTGTTTTTGTTTTTCAGTTTCAATATATTTTTTTTAACATTTCAAATCTTTATTTTCAGTTTAATTTTTTTCATTTCAACCAACTTTATGACCCCATTTTAGCTCCATAGAACATTTTTCACATTTTTGTATTTAAGAGAAGTCAGGTAGCTGAGCTAGCCTAATACTGGTAATTTAATTTACATAATTTCATGCATAATCCTATTTTTGTTTAAATATAAGCTGGTGGAAATTGATACAGTTTGGACCTTATAAAATTATTTAAAATACATTTTTTTATTTGTTTATACTTACTTTTCCTCTTGTCAGTTATAATTTAAACAGAATCTCTGGGCCATTTGAATAGAAATCAGAAAATTTCTTTTCTTTTTTTCCATTTTTAAGTCAGTAATAGGTGCAGCTGTTTGAGGATGGTTCTTTTGTAGTCCAAAAGAATCGGTGCCAAGTATGATATTGGGTCAAAACCAGCCTTCAAAGTACTTTTATCCCCATAAACTTTTTTTGCAGCTCATTGTTTTATGAACTTTTACATTAAAGCAGAAAAGCTGATAATGCAAAAACAGCCAAAACTCTCAGTTAAGCTGCTAAAAAATAATGAGCTTATCCCGCCATTTTGCAGGGATCTGACTTGCTTTAAGAATAAATTAATATATTATAGAAATGTCAATTATTTAAAGAAAAAAAAAAGAAACTCCCAACTGCCAGAAAGTTTCCTTAAACTTCGGTCTCATCAGGAAATCCCTCTAATGAGCTAATTAACAGTGAAGGATACGAAGTAAGCAAACAGAAGCCATTCATTCTGCCATCCCAGAACCGAACATAATCACAGAACATTCTTCTTAACTGCCTCCATCTTTCCTCATTTGCACTTTTCAATTACTAACGCCAGGGCTGGCCTAAAAAGCATTAAGAGAAATGTTACTCTGTGGCAGAAAAGAAGCTAAATTCATCGTTTTCTAAAAGGACCGGCTGCTTAATGTGCGACGGGGAAGGAGGGGGGTCACACCGCTGCAAATGAGGTCAGAGTCGGTAGAGCAGGCTGAGGTAATGGACGACAGATTAGAGCAAATGGATTTTCATTAAGGAGGTGGACAAACACAATGAAGAAAAGCTGCTGAGCGCTCTCCAGTTGTTAACATGCTATTGTCCTAATCCAAGCCTAATGTCGCTAAATGGGGTTTCTGATGCCCAACAGGAGGCAGTGGGAAAACGAGACGGCGGGGTTGAGTATAGATCGTCGTTAACGCATCCGATTAATCTTTAATGCATAGAGAACGGTGTGCTGAGCGGCAAATTTTACTTTAAAAAACACGGTGATTGACGTTTGGATATAAAATTACATTTAAAACAAAATGATTTATTTTAAACCTTCCTGCAATGCAAAAACACAAAATCTTACCAAGTATTTTTCTCTAGTTTATCATGCAAATAGATTAAAAATGTGCAAGTGGAACATTTTCTGTTAAAATTAAAGAATTATTGACTTAAACAAGCTCCCATATGTTGCTGAAAAGTTATTTGTAAGTTAGTTTGGCTTATTTCAAGATACTGTGCTGTTTTACGACAACTATTTAATAGTATTGATAGACTTTTTCACTCAACTTTTGTCCATTGTCATAAGTGTTGCAAGTTATTTAATTTGCATATGTAAATATTTCCTTAATCAGCATCAAAGTCATCAAAGACTTTCAACTTGATGACTTTGGCCCATATTGCCAAATGCTTGACATCAATAAGTCGTCAATCAATCAGCGTCTGGTGAAAAAAATTATCTCCACCAGGTCAGAGATGAAAAATCAACATTGGAAATACTAATTATTCATCTAAATTGGATGTTTTTAATGATAAAACTGCTTCCAACAGGGTTTTTATTTTAGTAAAGTATAAAAATACAATACTGGACTCTAAAAATGTTGGAGAAACAATTTGAAGGGTTGCTGGAAACTTTCAACATGACAAATAAACAAAAAACTTGCCTTATAACATAAAATAAACTATTTTTACTCGGATTTTTCACTCAAACTGTTTTTATAACTCTGAGTAAAGAAAAAACAAGTTTCAAAGTAAACTTGTTTCCATTTCGCTGAGAAGCTTCTAACCTTGGCGATTCGAGGTCATCTGTGGAAAAAGTGGACAATCTGTCGAGTTCTCTGCTCTTCAAAATGCCCAGTTAGAGCTCAGAGTTTACAGCTGAGGCTTTAATTAAAGCCTTGGGAAGGCAATGCCACAGTCAGCGTGGCGCACCGAGGCTGAATTACGTGTTTCTCACCTTGGCATTGGCCGTCCCGGGCGAAGAAGCCCTGTGGGCATGTCTGAACGCAGCGGCCCTCAAACAGGCTGGATGGCGACGAACAGGAGGAGCAGTCTGCGTCCGACGGGCCGCCGCAGCGCAAACAGGACGGATGGCAATCTGGAAAAGGATGGGAGGTTTTATATCTGCAACAAAAACTATAAAAACAGAGGAGCCAAGTGCAGAACTACAGCAGGGAACAAACAGAACATGATAAATTAATGTTTTATTTAACAAAAAACAATAATCTGCCATTTTTAAGAAAAGATCTAAATCAGTTCTGCTTTGGCTAGCATTAAATCATCAGGATCAAAATTAAATCAGGAAGCTACTCCAAGACAAAACATCAAATCCATCCCAACAGAAAACTATACGAGATATTCTGCTGTAGAGAAGATTTAAGCATTTAGATCCTCAGGAACAAGAGGAAAAATAAGCTCAACACAGAGATGTGTGGGAAACAGACACAAAAATAAACTGCAAGTTATTCAGTGCAGGAAAACAGATTCTGTTTGACAAGTAAAAAATAAAATATGAAATCACTGGTGTAATATTTTTAATCCACTTGGGAGACATGGAAAATAATTGGAAGTGGTATGGAAAAAGGGAAAAAAGGAAAAGAAAATAAACAAAACAAACAAAAAAGGGAAAAAAAGAAAAGAAAATAAACGAAACAAACAAAAAAGGAAAAAAAAGAAAAGAAAATAAATGAAACAAACAAAAAAGGAAAAAAAGAAAAAAGACTGAAAAAAAGAGGAAGACAAAAAAGAAACAAGTAATGAAAACCACCAGCACCTCCCGACCCCACTGAGGGACAAGGGTGTCAGAAAATGAATGAATGGATGGATGGATGGATGGATGGATGAATGGATGGATGGATGGATGGATGGATGGATGGATGGATGGATGGATGGATGGATGGATGGATGGATGGATGGATGGATGGATGGATGGATGGATGGATGGATGGATGGATGGATGGGATGAAAACAAGAAAAAATGGAAAAGGGAACGAAAAAAAAGAAAAAAATGGAACAAAAAAGGAAAATAAAGGAAATAACGTATAAGAGGACAAAAAGAAAGAAAAAGACAAAAACATAACAAATAAAATGGAAAAAGGGGAGAAAGGAAAAAGACTGAAAAAGAGGGAAGAACAACAAGAAAGAAAAAAGGAAGGGGAACAAGAAAAAAGGGCAAAAAGACAAGAGAAAAAGAATCAGAAGTCAAAGAGTTTTTCTCTGTTAAAGACAGAAAAATAATGACAGAAATCCTGTCAGCTTTTTGTCTGAACCTGCAGGTTCACCAGCATTTGTTCTTCCTTTGTCAACCAGAACATCCTCAGAAAAACACAACCTCTTCCTGAACCTGGCCCAGTTTACCTGAGTTCACCTTCCAAACAGCAACATGGAGACAAATTTGCTTTGAAGAAATTTCTAAAAACAGCTGGCAGAGAAGAAAGACACAACTGCTTCAAGGCTGACGGTTTTCTGAAGCAAATTCAAAGCAAGGGGCGTATCCAAGGACGAAACTGCTCCGAGTGCATCCTTGAAGTTTATTGACCAGAGAAAAGAAAAGAAAGAAAGTGCAGTTAATTAGCGTTAAGATAGAAGGCTGTGCAAATACGAGAGGCTTTTGTCCAGTCATCTTTATGGGTTTATTTTAACTTCTCCATTTTACAGGGTAGGTTTGATTATGGAAAAGAAACAAAGAAAATAAAAAACAAAAAACAGTCAGTACACTGCAAAAACACAAAATCAAATCAAGTATTTTTGGTAGTTTCTACTGTAAATATCTCAGCACACTTGAAATAACACAAAACTAACTTATAAGTAACTTTTCCAGTCAGAAATAGGAGCTTGTTTTAAATCAATAATTATTTAATATTAATGAAAAGGTCCTAGTTCCATCGGCAGATTATTTCACTCATAACAAAACATTGTCCTTTAAGTGAAATAAACTTTTTCATCAATATTAAAGAAGAATTTAATTAAAACAAACTCCTATCTCTTGATGAAAAGTTACTTGTAAGTTGGTTCTGTCTTAACTGAAGTGAACTAACTGGACAGAAATTACTTAGAAAGATTTTGTGTTTTTATAGTGTACGACTCTTCGGCCCTGGTACTTGGTGGAAATTATTCAAATATTACCTCTAAAATCTGGAGTAACTTTGGTTCTGGTTCTGCACTGTGGTGATTCTCACCGTGGTTCTCTTGGGTTCCCAAGTTTTAGAAATGGTTTAGCGAACAGAATTTTCTTTCTCATCTGTTGTTTCATCTGGGTCTGAAGTCATCAGTTTGTTTTTAAGTAATTTGGCTCCACCAGTCAGTAGCTGCATTTCCACTTACCTTAAAAAAGTGCAACTTGGAAAAACAAAAATAAATCTGCTTAATGAAAACATGCAAATTTTGAAAAAATATGTTTTTCAATAAAAGTTTTGTGGTGGGACGACGTGTTTTCACACCAGTTTGCGTACTACGAACGTCTTCCCTCAGCTTATCAAAAGTTGAGTTTCTGTCATTTTAAAGTTTTATCTTTCATCTCTGATGATGATCGCTAGCGCCACGGATTTATTATTAATACGTCTCATGTGTTTACATCTGTCACTGCCATGATTTTTAATCATTTATCACATGAACAAGATTATTCACATGTGATTTTAATTGCATTTCATATTTAATGGAAACGCCGCTTGTGAGTGATCAGGCCTGAAATGTAACCAATAAACGAGTTAGTCACAGTTTATTTATGATTTTTAAAACGGCAGAATCAGGTTTGTTTTGGTGAGAGTTTTAGCCGTAATTAATAAAATAATCATTTTCAAACATATTTTTGAACATTTAAGGGTAACAAAAGAGCAAAACTTCAGCTTTTCACAGCTCTATAA
This sequence comes from Poecilia mexicana, assembly GCF_051168715.1. Lineage (NCBI taxonomy): Eukaryota > Metazoa > Chordata > Actinopteri > Cyprinodontiformes > Poeciliidae > Poecilia > Poecilia mexicana. The sequence goes on from NW_028263378.1 coordinate 4,433,708, forward strand.
GGGTTTGCTATGCAGACAGTTGAAGATGAGAATATTTATAAACTGCAGCAGTCACAACATTGACCTGTAAAAAATAAAATAAAATAAAAAGATTAGATCCCCTCGGCCAGAGATGACCTTCTGCCATCCGCCGTACCCTGGAGATTCACCTAAAGATAATAATTAGAGCTGCTTAGTCCAAGCTGGGGCTGGTAACCAGAACCTCTGACCGGATATTTCAAGTCCAAAACGTCGTTAGATTTCTGAAATCTGCTATACATTTTGAATAGTTCAATAACACATAAATAGATATTTTCTGGAAGCTGTAAGTAAGAATTATGTGAGAACAGATTCAGCAAAAAATAAAATACTGATTATCTTCCTTTTCTGTTTTAAGCCCAATAAAAATTCAAATATAAAGAATTTCAGATTCGCTTTGTGTCAAAATAATTTTCATACCAGATGCTTAAGATGAGCTGTTATAAAAACTGTCAAAAAATGTTCTGGTAAAACAAATATAAAACATCTCTGTCCTTTATTTGCTTTGTTTTGAACTACAGAGTTGAAAATGTAACTTCCTCTGTTTATCTCCAACAAGGACATCTCCTACATCTCTGAGAACAAAGTTTTTCAGAAAACTTTGTTCAAGTTCACCTGAGCTCTCTAAAAGACAACAGAATAGACATTCAGGCTGAAGAAGTGCTCTGATGTAGAGCAGAAAAACAGCATTCAGCTCCAACAGGGCCGTAAAAACTCATCGTACCGAAGGACAAGACACTCACTGAGAAAACAGATGATTTAGAGTAGATATGTTCTTTAAAACAACCTTCCAGCTTTACTCTCTATGCCATTCCTGATGTCACTAAAGGTAGATTTCTGCGTTTGACCCTGAGGTTTCCCATCCAGGCAGCTTCATAAATCTACAGATTTATTCTGCTTTTAATCTTAAAGGTTCACTCACTGTTTGTGTTTTTGATTTTTTTTAAAAAGGGGAACTACATTTTGGACGTTTTTAAACTTCCATTTGGGATTTTACTGCTTCTAAAAACAGCCAAAGCAATTACAAAATTAAAAACACCCAACTGATTTTTGGGAATAAGTTCATGTTTGTTGTTGTCTAGAAAACGAGTCATTTCAAAAACCTCTGGAATGTAACGTCACGAATCAGCAAGCACTGCATGCAACTCAAAACTCTTTATGTTATTGTGTTCCTGAATTACAAATGCACACAACACAACCTCATTTTTGATTTCCACGAGTTGAACATCTTTGGGAAGCTTGGACTCCACTTTCAGTATCTGTAAAAAAACCCTGAGTCGACATGTTCACGTTTACAAAACAGCACCACACTTCTCACCAGGAGGATGTGGGTTAAGAAACTAATATTTTCATTTCAGGTTGAATATATAAAGACGTTGGCCATTTCGAGTTAGGCGGATTGTTTGTTAAATGGGTTAAGTTTGAGAAACACTGACCAATCCTAACCTGTTCAACGAAGTTCACAGGTCACCTTCACAACAAAACCAACTGTTTATACTTTAACTTGCACTTTTAGCTAAATTTACTCGACACCCTCCAACATGAGAAGCCCTGAATCTGGGACTGCGCCTCTTCATGTCTGCTTTGGCAGCGCGAAGACAAATAGCTAAGCGACGCTATCGGCCCCGGCAGCCGCAGACCGGCTGCTGCTGGCGGCAGCAGACAAAAGGCCCGTCAACAAGCAGCTGGAAGCCCAGGGTCTGTGTGCACAGCTACGCTTCCTTTATATTTGCCCTGAAGTATTTATGTTTACAATCATGCCTGGGTTCTTTCCCTCCTGTCAGCAAAAGTGCAGACTCGTGTACAAAATGCATGATGGAACCTGGCAGGAGCAGACGGGGGAAGCTACCTGAGCCAAACCAACAATTTGAGTGTTTGAGCAAAAATATTTACCCTCTGGGAGACGATCAGCGGCAAAGCAAGGACTTTATAACACTGAAGTGTTACAGTGACGTCCATCTTACTCATCAAACATGTCAGAACAAGCTGTACGTCAGGGGTGTCCAAACTTTTCATCACGTGCGCCAAAATGGATGTTATTTATAAGCTTTCCATAATAAATTTTGCTAAATTGTCCCAGAGGGTTTTTTTTAGATAAATGCTAATATTGTTGTTGTAAGACCATTTTAAAATGAAATTATGGTAAAGGCACAATATTAATGCAAGAACACAAAGATCATTTAACTTTAATATCTGATGAATATTTAACACAGGAACTGGAAGACATTTTAAATATCCAAAGGGCAGATAATTTCACTTATACAAGACATGTTTGCAACGGTATAATTGAAATAATCGGCATGAGGATCAAAACTTTTTCATCAATATTAAGGAATTATTGACTTAAAACCAGCTACTGTGTATCACTGAAAAGTTACTTGTAAGTTAGTTTTGTCTCATTTCAAGTGTGCTAAGACATTTGCAATAAAAACTAGACCAAAAATACTTGCTAAGATTTTGGTTTTCTTGTTTGTAGGTGCAGAAATTTAGCATAGATGTTTTTTTGTGTGGCAGGATTTTTTTTTATCTGTCTTTTGATAAACATCCAACCAAAGACCGAGTTTGCAAATTAGCCTGTGGCTAAAACAACAGTTCCTGTTTTTCACATGTAGCAATGTTTCATGTGCCGTCTTTGATTTAGTAAATTTGAAGTTTTTGCAGTGTAGTTTCTAGCTGTAATAACTGAAGTGACTCCCGTTTGTTTCACTTTGGGTCTTAAAGTTTGGGTGTAAAAAGAAACTTTACATTTTCCATAGTAAGGAAATTATGTGGGTAATAATTTCACCCTGATTAAAATAAAAAGGTTCCATATGTATCAGGTGCCTGCGCTGGATGGGACAAATCTGAAACATTCTTGACCTGAAGTTCAATCAGTCCAGTTTGAGTCCAGGGGTCACAGTTTGGAAACCAACATGGCTGCAGGTTCATCAACTAATTCGATGCAAAACGTCCAAAGACTCAGAGAGACGTAGAGTTACAGTCAGTTCAGTAGCAACTGGTTACATTTACTAAATTACATTTACTTGAGCAACTTTTTATAAAAAAAATACTTTTATGAGTATTTTTACTAAGCTGCACTTTTTACATGTATAATTTTATTATGAAGCATTTCTAATCTTACTTGAGTAAAATTTCTGGATTTTCTACCCACTGAAAGTCAAACAAACAAGTCACCAAAAAATCTAAATTTTTCAGCAGTTTTTGTTAAAGTTTCATATGTTTTTTATAGAAAGAAACTGATTTGGATTAAAAAAAATTGCTTGATTGTTATTTTTGCAACATATGAACTACTTTAATTTTGGACCTTAAAACACAAAAATTTCCATTTAACTTTATATTTTGCTCCATCTGATGATGTAATTTTAAAATATTAAATTATTGACAAATTGATCAGTTACTCAGTTCTTGAGCTAACATTTTACCAAATACTTTTTTACTCTAGAATAATTTCCTGGACGGCTACTTTCTACTTTTACTTGAGTAAACACATATGTTGAAGTAGTGCTATTTTTATGTCAGTACGTTTTTTGTCTTCTGCCCGCCTCTGCCTGCATTTCTACACATTTCATTATTAAACAGAGAGCTTCTCACTCTTTACTGCAGCTTGGTTACCTAATTTGTTGCACATCGATTCCTGCAGCTCCCAGATTCACAAACCTCCTCATCAACACGTTACGCGCTGCAGCCGCTCCCAGAATCAGATCCATTACTTTGTTTGGAGCTTATCGGGTCATAATTTGAGGTGGGCGCAGTCGATGAGGTTTTGATTTAGTTTGTGCGTGCTCCTTATTACTCTCCATAAATGATCGTCCCGGTACAGTGCAGGGATCATCATCATACAAAACAGATCCTCTCGCCGTACGACAGAAGCACAGGCAGACAGCTGGTTTCTATACTCTCAAGCATCTGGGGGGTCATTCACATCGATCCCCCGTGGTAGGGAGTGCAGAAAGACTTTTGGAGGAACAAATACAAGGAAATACAATCTGGTAAAGGATATAAAAAAAGGAGGGTTGTTTCCTATGAACATTTCTATGGTGTGTTTTAGCCAAAAAATGTTTCAACCTAAGGCAGAAATCAAGTTCTTTGGGGGTTTTTCAACACTTAAATCCATAACGAGAACAAAATGTTTAATTCAGAAATACTTTATCTCAAAGATAAATTAAATGTTTATTTGTTGGGATCCTCTGAGAGAGAAACTTGTCAGTAACAGATTTATTTAAAGGTGTTTTCACACCTCAAGTGTTTAGTTTTAAAATGAACTGTTTTAGTTTTCACGGTTTGTTTGTGTAGATATGAAAACAGCAGCAGAACCGAGACGGTTTGGAGGAGCCAGTCAATTCAGAAATACTTTATTTATCCCAACAGGAAGCTAAATGTCAGCTGGTTGGTTGTTCTGCTAGTTATTGTTCTTAGTTAGTTTTTAGTTGTTTCATGGTTTATTAGCTAGTTGGTTATCAGTTGATGGCTGGTTGTTTGTTTTTTATTGTTGGTAGTTAGTTGGTTTTCAGTTGTTTGGCTGTTGTAATGTTTTTAAATATGGTCATAATAACCAATGTATGGAATAGGATTACATTTTCACAAAAAAATGACATTAAAAAATGTTTTATATCTAGTTTTCTTGTCATTACGTTGAAAGTTTGTGCAATTTTTATTTAATGTTCCACAAATATAAACCCTCAGAAGAAAATTTATCCATCCTCTTCAGCCAAAGTTTTTATAGTTTTTATATTTTTATTTATTTTGAATCCCAAAGAAATAGAAAGTTTTCTATTGTAGGCACTTAAAAATACATGTATATGCACAAATTGTCTTTTCTCCCCCATTTCTGCAACATGGGTCATTGAGTATCTCAGGCTGGGAGAACAAAACATCCCTACAAACTAAAACTATGACCTCAGATAACAAAAAATAAATGTTTTGTGTGGAATAAAGGATGAATTTAAGGAGGAGGAAACTTCCTGCACTCCACTCCTGCTCTGATCATCTGCAGTCGGTAGCTGAATGCCCATTTTAAGGTCAGGAATCCACTCAGTCATCCGAGGGCTCACCGGCTGCTGTGTGTGTGTGTGCGTGCGTGCGTGCGTGCGTGCGTGCGTGCGTGCGTGCGTGCGTGCGTGCGTGTGTCTGATGCAAGCTAACACATCCTGCTCTGCTTCAGGACAGGCCCGGTTATCTAACAGAGCAACACGGAGTCGGACAAAAGGCCGCATTGTTCCCCGGCGAACACCTGAACCCGCCGATGGGAAAGCTTTTGTTGCTGAAACGAGTCGAAGACTGGAACAACTTGTACATGTTACCATGAATAGAGCCGTACCGATGTTTCATTTATCAAATTCACCGACTGTAGTAACTCTGGCAGCTTCGACAAAGAAAAACTTGATGGTCTTCAGACTGAGATATTAGCGGAGTGCAGCTCCCTGCTGAACAACTAAATGTATTTTCAAATAGCAAAGACAAAACAATCAGGTTCACTCTCTACGTTGGGGTAAAAAAAAACAATCCCAGTGGACATAAATATATCCTGAGTTTTGATAGAAATGTCTCTTGCATGATAGTCTCAGTGTCGTATGTTGGATCTTAGCAACTTTCACACAGGAAAAAAATGAGATACATGCAGGAAGGGAAGCAAGAACAGAGGTTTGATCTTTATTTTATTTATTTGTTAAAGATGCAAAACTTGCAGTTGAAGAAAATTAAAGATGTGTTTAAATTAAAAAAATTGTTGGTGTTTGGAAATGAAATTGGTTTCTACTGTATCTGAGTCTTTTTCTTCTTTTTCTTTCTTTTTTCTTTTTATGGTATGTTGGTTTAAATGTTTGGTCATTTGTTTCTGACCTAAATGCTTATAAACATGTAACCCATACAAACTTGGACTGTATTGTGTCTCTGTCTCTTTAAGAAGTTTCTGCTCTTTCTGAAACTCCACCTTCAGGAAGTCATCACGTCATGGCTCCTCTATTAACCCTTTAACAACGTTTATACCAGCTCCTGTAATGGCAGGTAGCTCCTGTAACGACAGGTAGCTCCTATAACGAGATCAGCAGATGTGCAATTCTACCAGGTGTTTGCTAATTGCTGCTGACTAGTCTGAAGGAGCTGAGTGGGGGAAGCTCAGAAGCTTGGAAACTGCAGCTCAGAGGAGGAGCTTCGTTTTGTAGGCAGCTGCTGATTGGTTACCATGGAAATTAATGGATTTCTCAAACATGCATAATAGAGTAAAATTAATACTCCAGGTTTGTTTTTGATGAAGCTAAAAAACAGATTTTACATCATACTGCCCTTTAATATAGCTATAAAAAGCTGGAGATAAATTTTAAAATATTAAGAAAAATCTATTTAATTTTAATTTGTTCCATCAAAGATAAGAGAAAAAAAGAAAGTATTATGTGTGTTTTTCTGATTGGTAGATACAGCCAAAGCTGGTTTTGCAGACACAGTGACATCAGAAAGGACAAAAAAGCTCAGGGAAACATTAATGCGCTGAAATTACTTTGCAGCTTTAAAGAAAAACAATCCGTCTGCAGAACGACTAGATCCTCAGAACCGAGCGAAGAAAACAAAAACGCATGAAATCTCTAAGAGAATGTTCAAACGTACAAATGAAGTGAAGAAAACTAATTACGGTCTCGTTGTCTCTCCTGGAATCAGAATCGCTTTGCTGCAGAAACACGACGGTTGTTTCAGTGTAGCGTGTTTTTGCTGCTAACCCAGCAACCCTTAGAATGATCTCTAAAATTAGCCAATTATACACACAATTTCACAGTCGCAAATGTCCCAGCAAGTGGCCTATTCAATGGAGCTTCCTTTCCTCAACGGCTTCACAGCCACAAAGTCTTTACATAAACGATTTCCCACACTTTGTAATTGCAACATCAGAAGCAAAACAGCTTCAGCATGTTTAAAGATTGAACCAAGTTAACGACACAGAGAGTCGATCAACAAAGAGCTGGGAGAGGCGGGGCTCGGACGCACTTTTCAGAAATACTCTACAGTTCAAGATAAAAAATATATTTACAGCACGTAGAAACTGGGAGAAAGAGAGAGAAAGGAGAAAATGGTGGGAGGGAGGAAGGGAGGGAGGGAGGGAGGGAGGGAGGGAAGGAGGAAGGAAGGAAGGAAGGAAGGAAGGAAGGAAGGAAGGAAGGAAGGAAGGAAGGAAGGAAGGAAGGAAGGAAGGAAGGAAGGAAGGAAGGAAGGAAGGAAGGAAGGAAGGAAGGAAGGAAGGAAGGAAGGAAGGAAGGAAGGAAGGACACATTAAGGTATTTAAGGGCAGAAGGGGAACAAGGACGGAAGAAGGAAGAAGGAGTGAAAAGGAGAGAAGAAACCAAACCAGGAAGTATGAAAGGATTAAATTAATGAAGAAACAGAAGGAATGTTATGAAAGTAAAACAGTTTTTCATTCATCTCCCCACAGCAGTCAGACATTTTGTTTCTGGTTTCTGAGTCAAAGATCTGAAGAAACATCTTTATAATCTATAAAACTTTAAAAAAGCAGTAGCAGCAAAGTTTCTTCCTCACCTCTGCACGTCTGCAGGCCGTCCAGAAAGCTGTGAGCGGGACATGCGGCTATGCAGACGCCACGCTGGAGGAGAAAATCCTGCGGCAGGAAAACCTCCTCTGGCTTCAGGCAGCGGAGGCAGTCTGAGGCGAGCGGCCCGACACAGGACCGGCAGGACGGATGGCAGTCTGAGAACAGAGAACAGAACCTTCTCAGCACCATTATGTCTTAATAAAACTTGTTTTGTTTCAATTTTTTAACACATTACATCACCAAAGATTTAATGGCATGTCTGCCAGGGCCGGCCCAAGGCATGTGCGAGTAAAGTGGCTGCTAACTGCTAATACTTTTTTACCAAATACTTTCTTACTGAGTAATTTCTTGGACGGATACTTTTTACTTTTACTTGAGTATAATTTCTGGATACTCTAAAATCATTTTTGGGTACTCCACCCACCTCTGTTCATATGTCTGCTTGGGTGTAAGTAAAAGTAATCTAATTACTTTCTTTGCGGCTGTAATCAGATTAATGGGCGTTTGAGCCCGACTGATGCTCACTGTGGCAGCTGCTGTCCTGAGGGTACAGGCCGTCGCCGCAGTCCTCCACACACTGGCCCTGGTGGAGCAGAAGACCCGCTGGACAGGAAGTGCACTGGGCCACCGACGGGCCCCAGCAGGAAGCGCAGGACATGTGGCAGGCTGGCAGAGGACGGTGAGGACAAAGACGGAGAAATTATAGGACAAAATGAAAACAGAAAGTGAGGAAAATGAGGAAAATTCAGCACCTCGCAAAGTTATACTTTAATATCAGTTTTATAGATAAAGAAACACTTAACCTTTTAACACAAGAGCATCAAAATATTATCAATTTATTTATAACGCACTTTAAAAACATATAATAACTGCAGCAAAGTTCTGTACAGTATTCATAAAAACACAGATAAAAACATAAAAATAAAACCACAAAGTAAGACAGACAGGGTAATTATTATCAGAACCAGGACACATTTATTTAAAAATAACCTCAAGTCAGATTTATCTAAGCTTTTCTCTCATTAAAACAACTTTTTCTTGCAATTTTAAGGCATTCTTCCAGTAATGATTCCATTATTTTAATTAAACAAAACATTGTAGTCTGGCCACAATATTCACAGAAAAGATGATTTGAAATAAACGCCACTTTTCAAAAATGTTTTCTATTGTTTATATCTTCTTTTTTTAGAAAAAAAGCAGTGATTAAATTTGTAACTTGCATCTGGTAGGACAAAATATTACATGCTGCCCAGGTCTCCTATCTTTTTTTTTTTTAAGTGCAGTTTTTGTACAAGTGTCGACAGATGCGTCACCCACCTCTGCATCTGCTGCGGCTGTCCATGTAATGCTGCGCCGGACACTGAGTAACACACTTCCCATGATGCAAAGCAGTCCCGGCGGGGCAGCTCATACATTTGGGGTTGTCAGGGAAACAGGAGGCGCAGGACGAACCACAAGCTGCGAACCAAAGCAAGCAAATGTTAATGCCCTTCATGTTGGAATAACAAAAAAAAGAAAGGCTTATAGTCCATTAAAATTAATACAGTTTCTCAAGGAGAAAGACACAATTAAATAGAGCAGTCAGAATCTAAAAGCAGAGCTACAAAAACGTCCTGAATAAGACATTAGTCAGAAGATAATGCATTTGTTATTGATGGAAAAACAAGTTTAGCAACCGGAAGGAAGGGACTTATTTAAACATAAACGAGTTTCTCGGTATGTCAGAAAATCACAAAGTTAATCTGTTTCTGCAATTTAATGAAAACCTCATGAGAAATTAATTAAAGAGAGCCACTGATCCATCACCAGAGGAGGGTAACCAAAAATGTACTCAAGTAAGAGTAGCACCAATTCAAACTAGTTTTACCTGAGTAAAAGTAAAAAGTAGCCGAAAAGCTAAGAGTAAAAGAGTATTTGGTAAAAGGTCTCCTCAAGTAACTGATCAAATGATCATTTACCCCTAAATAAAACACCAAAGTCTCCTCCTAATGGAAATGCTTCAGTTGTGATGTTGTGTTTGTCAACATTTTTGTGTACATTTGTGATGGAAACCCAGTTACTGACTGTAGAAACGTCACTTCCTCTCCTCTCTTCCTCCACATCCTGGGACTTTTATCTCCAAATTAAACCCAAACTTTACTTTAATCTGAAAAGACGACTTTGGACCGCTGAGCAATGGCGTCATGATAGGTTGAGACGCAGCAGAGCCAAAGTGCAGACAGCAGCTTAAGTGATGCATAATTGAAGGTTTAATAGAAAAAAACACTCATGAAGCCTCAGGAGCGGGAAAGAAACGAGAGATGAAAACAGAAATCCAGAAGGAAAAGAGAGAGCCAGAGCGGCAGGAGGAGCAGGTGAGCAAACAGGTGGGTTCAACGGGCTTGATTACGGAGCCAGGGCGGTAAAGTGACAGGAGCAGATTAATCAGATAAAATATGAAACAGCTGTGGGAAGGAGAAAAGCATGGCAGCTGAGGGAGGAGACTAATTAACATGGAAGGCTGAGACTAAGGTTGCGTTCACACAGCAGGCGACCTTTTCTGACCCATACGACTATTTTTAAAGCATTTTCAGTGAAACAGTCATTTTATAAATTTTATGACTTTATGCTTTTATGTCATAACTTTTGTGTCTTAACTGTAGAGGAACCAGATGCAGTGAATCGTGAACAATGGCTGCTGAAAATGAACCTGTAATCACATCACAGTCCCACCACTCTTAGCTCCGACTACATCCAAATAGAAATTTATAACACAATATGTATTGTGATGGGTGGCAGTAACAATATATATCCCAATGTGATAATTTATTATGCGATTAATTGATTTATTGATTATCGTGACAGCACTAATACAGATGCATAAAACTGCCATCACATCTTTGTTTCAGGATTAAAATCAAGAATGTAAATCCCCTTCAGAAACTTAACATTTCCAACCAGATTTCAGAGCAGGAACTGGTTCAGATGGGTTTGACCTCTTCCCCCTGATTCTGACATTTTCCAAAAGCAGAAACTTCACCGAGTTTAAGCTTTTTCTACGAGCAGCAGGAAAAGAAGAGCTCCTTCCACTGTCCTCTGGGTGGTTTCCACTAGAAAAAGAGCTCAACAATGAGCTGCCAGCTTCTCAGTCAGCCTCAGGGAAGACTATTCCTGCACCTATATTATCATCTCACCCATTAAAAATAGAAGTTATCCATATTCATACAGCATCTCTTTATTCTGCACCCTCATTAGAGCACAAAGGAGCTGGTAATTATTGTTTTTTTCTACTTTGTTTGCCAACTTTGGCTGACTAATCCTTTAAGCTCCACAGAAATGCTAACAAAATAAACCCAAACAAACCATCACCCAAAGTTTAATGCTATCAATAAAGCTTGCCTCAAATAAATGCCTCAAATGCTGTTTTCATTTGATTTTATTTGACACAGGCACATTGTTTGACATCTAATTTGTCTAATAAAATATCCACTTTCACTCGCCAGAGGAAACATGAAACAAACCGTACATAACAAACTGCTTGTTTAATCTTTGCGAAACTCTTCAGTGATGACATTCTGAAAAATATTTATTCCGCAGTGAAAGTTTACCTTTAAAAGTAGGTTGGCAGTAATGTGAGCAATTTTAATCAGGGTTCAAACTGCTGCACTGAGGAAAACAGAATTAAAGCAGAAGACTTTGTGCAGCTCATGTTCACTGGAAAACAGTTTATCTGCTTAAATACGAGTAGATAAACGGCATTAGCAGTCAAAAGGATTCTGAGGAAACTGGGTGTGAATGTTTATAAATCGCCAGATAATCACCTCAAAAACACAAAACTTATAAAACATTTATTAACAGTGGGCCTACCTTTGACAAATGCAAATATAGAGATACTTTAAAAGCTTGAAGCAAGTTGAAATCATAATATTTATAAATTTGCAACTTTGTAAAATTTGCAACTTTTTAGTAATAATGGACTTTATTCATCAGTAAGTCAACAGAAAGACGGTTTGTGAATGGCATGGTAATTTTTACCAGCTTTTTTCTGAATTTGTTAGACTGAAAAATCTTAGTTCCTATAAGAAAAAACATTTATTGTTGTTACAGAAGACTTCAGTAAAAAATTGTAATTTACAGTTTTCATAAAAACTGGTAGAATAATTTTAATTCCAATGTGTGTTTGGATACGGAAGCCCAGAAGGATCAATAAAATGTGAAGTGACAAATGAGTGACAAAAAGGCTTAACGGAAGTCATGCTAAAATAAATTATGCTAGCAAGTTCATCATAAATTTTGTTTTAGCAAAATTCTATTGTGACATTTTGTTTTTGTGTTGTGGATTTTTATTGTGTTGTAGTCTATTCTGTTTTGACCCTTCTGGGCCACCATATTTTTGACCCATTCAAACACTTTTGTTTTTTTATGGAAGCCAGAAACTTTTTTTCAGGTTTTTAATGTAGTCGGTGTTAAAAAAAGGCTATAACTAGTTTTTAAGCCAGAGAACCAACCCAGTAGTTTTGTGAAAATGGTTTTTACAAGTTGTAGCATAAATGAGTTGGCAGAAATTTAATTACAAATACTGCATCATAATTCCCTCTTGCAAACTAAGAAATGAGGTCTACCAAAGAAAAAAACATAAATAAATGTGTTTATATCCACACAAGTTTGCCTCAGAAAGTGAACTCTTTTGGTTTTTATCTATATGAGGCACGTTTTAAAGTGAGAAACGTAAAGTGCATCTTACTGAGCTTGGGAAATGGAGGCAGGTGTGAAAACAAGTCCCAAAAATGAGAAAACCCCAATCAAATTTACATTTCAGCTTCTCTTATTTCCTTACGGGATGTCCTAACAACTCATATAAATGTTCCTCTTGATCCAAACTGGCTTGAGGACCAGAGAGACTGAATTAAAGCGGAGAACTTTTCCTGACGACATTTTGTACGTTTAAATAATGCAACATAAGGTTATGTTAATTTTACCGTAACAGATTCCTTCCTGGTTGTAGTATCCTGCGCCGCATTCGGAGACACAAACTCCGTCTTTGAGCAAAGCGGCCGGATCGGAACATGACAAGCAGTCCTGCTGCGTCGGTCCGCGGCATTCAGAACATGACGCGTGGCAACCTGCATGACGGAGAGGGGACAGAAACGGCTTAACGTGGTGGAGAATGTTGTTCCAAAGAGCCAGAGCAGAATATACGCAAAAACAAAAAACACAAAGTCTGGAGTTCATGATTTTACACAACACAGGAGGAAATCTAATCATCAGATACACTTAAGTCAGGTAAATGAACATTACAAAAGAATATACACAAATTTATGTTCAAATGTGCATTTATACATGTGTACAGATACTGGTTCCACAAAACATATATACATCTACATAACAGTATACGCTTTTATTACTTTACATTTTAAGGTTCTTTTAAAGCTCACTATAAAAAGCATAATTTAAAATCATCCTTCAAGTCATTAAATAGTTTCACGATTTTTGTTTCGTCCTTTCTACATCATTATTTCCACTATTTTCATATAAATAAAATCTTTAAAATATGAAAGTATTGCTTCTTGGAGATGATTATAATTTATATCTGAGCTAGGTGAATTATTGCACAATATTCCATGTGACATTTACACAGATAAAAAACATCTGTGTATTATTCCAGTAACGTAACTTTAATACTACACAAGACAGATCACTGGTTGGGTGGAGCAACTACATAGTTTTGATTGTGACAGGGGCTTATTGTCTTTTTTCTGTTTTCTATTTTAACAATATTATAGATGTCGAGATTTTTTTATTCTTCAGATATATTTGATTTAGTCAAGAAGTTGTTTCTCCAGACATTTATTGGTGTATTAAGTTCTCTTAAGCTGTTCTTGACAGTTGGTGGTTACCGTAGCAACCAGTAACTGACAGCTCCTCCCCATTTTTTCTGTTGCCGTCGGTAACTGTGTCATGTTTTGGGATCAGCTTTGTGTTTTCTTTGCACTTATTATATTTTAGCATATTTTTAGACAAACTTAATCATATATAGTATTCCATGAGTAATTTGTATATGTTTTTAATTACTAATAGTGTTGTGCATTTTAGCTATGTTTAATTTTACAACTGCTAGCTCCCGCTAACACATGTTAGCTGCTGCTAACTGTTGTTACATAGTAATAACAAAAAATAAGTACAACTGTTTTTTTCTCATTTACTAACCATATTTCTGTATTCATCTCAATTTCAGATTAATCAGAACCACAACCATCCAAATGTTTACTACTAACATTTAATAATAAACTTTGACTTTAATCAAACAAAAGCTTTTCTTATTGCTGACATTTTTCTCGAAGTCAAAGTCAAAAAGTCAAAGTCAATCGTTTTCTCGAAACCTCAGATTTCAGGAAAACGATTGAAATCGGAGGTGAAGAAAAGGCTCTCTGCAGTCACACTGATGTATTTTCTATGTGTCAGTGCTTCTTATATGTAATAATCTCTTATTTGAAGTCATAACAGCTGCCAGCACCGGTTGCCAAGGCGACATACTTGGGTAACCCTTGTTATACTAAAAACCTCAGAGCAGAACCTTATTTAACATCTGTCCACTGACACAGTTGTCAGACATTTAAATTATCCATTAAGCTTGAATCTCAAGGAATAGCTGTTGATTTTCTTTAATCACAAACATTCAAGCTAAACACAGAAAGCATCATATTTTTAAAGACCAGCGCTGTTTGGGACATGGAGAAGGACAACTTCAACGTGGCTTTTGTAAAGTATTTCTGGGACGAACAGATGTATATTTTACCTGTTGTGTGCATGTGATATAGTTGCCAATCTAATCTTTTTCTAGCAGCTCAAAAATCAGGGAAAATGTGACAAATAAACTAAAAAAAAGAGACTTGAAACTTTAATTTCATCAACCTTAAGCTGCATGTTTTAATCTGATGCTGTGCTGCAGAGGATAATGAATCAAGATAAGACAAGTTTCCTTCCTTGGGTAAAAAAGGCAGCTAAATCCAATTAATAGATCTCCAGGTTAAATAAAAGCCTTTATAAAATGGAGATTTTGGCTGATTTTGTTTTTCCCCCCAATTGGCTTACTGACGACAGTCGGAGATTTAGTTTGAATCTCTTCAGAAAGATTGGTGAACAGAAACTCTAAGGAAATGAGGAATAAAATGATGACACTAAAGGTTAAATATAGGTTAAAATATAAAAAAAGAATGACTGGAGCAAAGGGGGAAACTGAGGAGCAATAATTAGTGAAGCAAGCTCAAAGAGACAGGAAAATTCACCCGAGGAGGGTGTAATTAATTAAATCAGTGTCATAAGAACGGCTGATAGAGATCTTAATTAATCTGAGATTCCAGAACAGAGGCCAATATGTATCTGAGAAATTATTAGACAGGAGTGAAAAATAAATCATCCGATCCCTGCTGCTCTGCACCAACTGTCCTCAGGAAACAAAACTCATTTTCTTCTTTGTTGCAATTTTAGAAACAACCCGCTGAAAGTGTGACTGCGACTTTCACTGTTTGGTGGAAACTTCAGCTGCATCCCAAAAAAGGAAGAGGAAAGGAGTTAGTATATAATACAGATGAAAAAGCAAGGTCGTGGAAACTCCAGGTAAAAGCAAGCAGATCTGTGCACACGTCGTCCTTGCTGCAGACAATATTTAATAATTGATGACACTTGGATCCAAGCTGGATCATCTTCAGGTCAAAAGTTTAAAGAATAAAGAGTGTGTCTGAGCATATCGCTTCCATCAGGAGGCCTGATCTGAAAAAGATCAAAGTTTAACAAAGATCTTGTCAATAATTAAGAAATATAAGCAGCAGGGCATCATGAGATTGGAGTAAGAATCATCCTCTCCATTTTCATTAGCTTTTACAAAGTCATCCTGACAGGCTGCATTACGTCTCGATGTGGAAATGCAGCACAATAAGCTGTGAAGGAGACTGAGGGCTTTTGGAGTGCAGGGGGCGCTATTCTGCTCTAATGTACAAAAAGACAGCGACATGTGCTGGGATGATTAAAAAACAAGCAAACTAAAAATAAAAACACTTAACCTCAGAAAAATTATGTGTGCAATGCCAGCGTGTTGACTATGGTGTTTCCAGTTTCATCTTTTCACTTGCTGCTTTCACATTCAATAGTCCTGCAGACTCGGTTCATTTCGGGGAAAAACTTATGACACTTGTTACATTTTCAGCTGTACACACTACACTGTATCAAACTGTTGATTCAAAGTTCACAGTAGGATTTTCAACTTTGTTTGGTGCACATTTCTTTTGGAGATTGACATGAAATCTTTACTGAGTTTCTAGAGAAGTGATTTTATCTTAGAACCTGAAATAAGCAAAGGTTAGCCCTCCAAGTCTGAGGAACAGCCACCAAAGACAAGGTGCAACAAAAAGATAACAATTCAAATCTGGTTGGAGAAACATGAGGTTTCTGTTAATCAAACACCAGAAAATGTTCAAGGAGAGTGTTTAACTGAAATTCATAATTTGCCTCACTCTTCTGAAAAGACAACAAGTCAAGCAAAATTTAAGGAGTCTAAACTGGAATATATCAAAGTACAGAAATACTTAATGAAACAGCTTGATGAGATGTTCGATATAAATAATAAACTAAATGCTAAACGTAGACAGCAAAACGATCTGATAAAGAAAATGCTCTCAGAGAGAAGACAAAGCAAGAATTCAATGGTTTCTGTTGAAATTCAGACAGATTCACAAGACAGCTCACAGCAGAAAGTAATCCATAACCAATCTGCTTCAATACAAACGGAGATGGATGTACAGGAAACCAGCGATCAATTCAAACCAGTTCGTCAAACCAGTTCGACGCGAACTGAGATGGATGTGCTAGAAAACAGATGTCACTTGAAACCATTCTGTCGAACGATTTCAACCCAAACCGAGATGGAAACGTTTCTGGAGCAAACAGTGAACAAGACATTTTAGTACCAGAAACAGTTGGGGATCAGACAGCCTCCATCAAAAATCACATTAATTTGATTGAAACAATAATCTGTAGCCCCCAGAAAATCTCTGAACGTAATGATATACAGAGCTTTATGGGTGTTTTCGCTGTTTTGTATGTTATTAACTGTTATTCGTGTTGTGTATGTTAGCTATGTCTCATTTTATGACTGCTAACTGCAGCTGACTGTTCTCAACTAACTGCTAGCTCTTAAGTTTTGCTAGCTGCTGCTAGCTCTTAGCTGTTGCTAGCTGGTGCTAGCTGATGCTAACTTCTGTTAGCTAACGGTTAACTGTTGTCAGCCACTGCCAATTGCTGTCCAATTGCTCATTGGTAGGTATTTTTCTGCAGTTTGTTTAGAGTTATTTATTTTATTAAATGTATGGAGGCAGAAGCTGCTGGACTGTTAATCACCAACTTGATTTCATCTGTCTATTATTTTTCTATTATTTATTTTGTCTATTACTGTGCAAAACATTAACTGTACATAAATATTAATAAAAAAACTAGAAAATTCCGCAGAAATTTTGAGGGGCATGCCAAAGTGTGCCCGTCGCTTTTTAATCAAGCCTTCTGATGCAAAAAATTAGCATTAATGCTAAAGAAAGCTGCAATGTAGTCAATAACCTGTGGTGAGTCAGAAACATGTTGACTAAACTGTACCTGTACCATTCAGTATGTTGAAATTAATGCATAAGCCAAAATGCTAATATTAGCATGAAGACTAATATTCATGTAGGATGTGTGGCATCACTAGCATGTTTTCTGTCATTGATTTACTCCATTCAGTATACTGAACATCGCTAATAAGTAAGAAAATTATCTAATAGCTACCTTTAGGGAAAAGGCTAATGCTAATGCTAATGCACTGCCTTGCTGCGCAAGGCAGTGCACTAGTGGGGGCAGTAAAATGCTAAACTTGTGCTAATGTTAATGAACTGCCTTGCTGCGCAAGGCAGTTCACTATCCTGAGGAAAAAAAATGCGAAAAAAGCTTAATATTATTGCAACGCCTACGGCGTTGCACTAGCATGAGAGGAATATGCAGACTTTTATTTTGAAACTTTCAGTAGGCTTCATTTTAACCACCACACCAATTCAATGTGTAAAAGTAGTTTGTTTAAACATTTCACATAAAGCCCAAAGCTGATGTGAAAAATATCAAGGCTTTTATTTTGAAATTTTCATTAAGCTTCATTTTAATTGACCACAGCAATAAAATGTGTAACAGTGGTTGGGTTAATCCAACTATATAATGCCCAAAACAGCAAGTAGTTCTAAATGCCAGTTCAGCCCTAATCTGTGGTATCTGAAAGTTCCGCCATGTTGTAGTTCTGACCTTCAGTCATTGTAGTTCTAAAGAGCAGCTCAACTATCATGTTAGTGAGACACACAGGGAGAGAGAATTCTAACTGTTTGAAGCAGTTAGTTTTTCTGATCAAAGCGGCTTACTGTTCAGCATCCATAAGAGCAATCCGAAAACTTTTTGAAGCATATAAGAGGGCAATTTCTTGTCTCCGATGGAAACACGATTTAAATCTGTAGTTGTCTCTGCACTAACCTGAGAGAAAAACATAATAAAGGCCCAAGAGGAATATTCAGGCTTTTATTTTGAAATTTTCAGTAAGCTTCATTTTAAATGGCCACACTAATCCAATATCTAACAGTGGTTGGGTTAAACCAGTTTATATATAATGCCCAGAACATTCTGCCCTGTCTGTAGTTTTTTTTTTTTTTTTTTTTTTTTTTATTGACAATAAAGGGGTTTACAAAATAGCAAACTCAACGCAATAAGTAACAAACAGACAGGACAACAATGCCAGGGTGTTACATAGGAAGCACAAACAAAATGAAAAGCAAATAAATAAATAAAAAGTTAACTTAGAAAGATGTTAAAGTGAGAGCACATATCCACTGTCTTAATTGCTTTTCTATTCCTTGAATACTGGAGAGATGTAATATATTGTTTGAATTCCACTTTAAAGGCTGAAAAGCGAGGTTTCTGATTTGAGAATTTAGATTTATGTATATGATATTTTGCGACTAATAAAATTAGATTGATAATATAAAAATGTTTGGTTTTATTAGTGGGATAAGAGAAGAATCCAAACAACATATTTATATAAGTGAGGGAAAAGTCATCAAGAATTCTTTGGGAAATAAACGTACAAATATCTTGCCAGAAAATACAAGAGAAATAGCATGACCAGAATAAGTGACAGAGATCTTCTTCATAGAGTTGGCAGAATGAACAATTTGTGTCAATGTCTTTTTTGTATCGTTGAAGGAAAAATTTGCAGGGATAAAAACGATGGATTATCTTAAAAGACACTTCTTTGATTTTATTAATAATTAAATATTTAGATGGAAGACACCAGATTTTTTTCCAGTTCAGGTTGGGGGCAAAGTTATTCCAATAAGAGATAACATTAGGAACAGAGACGATGTCCTTCTGGAATAAGGCACGTACATCACGGTTGTTCTTTCGCTTTCTTGTGGAAAAACAGATTTGACCAACATTAGTGACAGCAGGGTCTAGACCTGGAGGAGTCAGAACAGAAGTTACAGAAGATTTAAGAAGCATCATAACACCAGATGGGATGGCATCAAAAACAAGCGCATATTCCTTTGGTGGTATGGGGAGACCAAACCTTTCTAGAAGTTCAGAATAAGACATTAAGACACCATCAGGTCTAAAAAGCTGCTGAACCAAGATGATTCCATGTTCAAACCAATTTTCCAAGAATAAAGATTTATGCTTGTACAAAATGTCTCCATTGTTCCAAATATAATATCGATGGGGTGAGAAATTATGCTTGTAAATTAGAGACCAGGAAAGAAGCATTTGTTTGTGAAAATTAGATAGCTTTATGGGTAGTTTTTCAATTTTGTAGTTGCAAAGGAGAATAAAATTAAGGCCACCAAGTTTTGAGAATAAATAGTTGGGTATAAAATTCCAGATTGAGGTTGGATTTTTGAGAAACTGTTTAATCCAGTTTATTTTGAATGTATTGTTTAAGGTTGAGAAATCAAGACAATTGAGGCCACCAAGTTCAAATGAGTTCATTAAGACTGATTTCCTGATATAATGAATCCTATTTTTCCATACAAATCTATAAAGCATTTTATCAATGATGTCAATTGTTTGTTTATTTACAGAAAGAGACAAAGCTGGATAAGTTAAACGGGAGATGCCTTCTGCTTTGGTTAGCAAAATTCTTCCTTGAATTGATAAATCTCTTTGAAGCCAAGAATTTAGTTTCTTTTGTACATTTTCTACAATAGGATTAAAGTTCAGAGCATTTCTAGAATCTTGATCTTTGTTGATCATTATGCCGAGATAGGTGACCGATTCTTTAACAGGAATATTATAAATAGAGGGTTTGTTACAATTTTTAAGGGCTAAAAGTTCACATTTATCAATGTTAAGGTAGAGTCCAGAGGCTCTAGAAAATTTCTCAACAATATTAATTGCTAAAGAAACCTGAGAAGCATCCTTTAAAAATAAAGTGGTATCGTCGGCTAGTTGACTAATTATAATATTTTTATCAGCAAAAGAGATACCTTTCAAATGGTTGAGTTTAATGAAATCTGAAAGTAATTGAGAGCAGATCAAAAAGAGGTATGGGGACAGCGGGCAACCTTGCCTCACACCTCGCTTTAGATCAAATCTGGGAGACGTACCAGCATGAAGCTTGATTGAACAGTTAGCATTTTTATACATGGTTTTGATTGCAGCACAAAAGTAAGGGCCAAAACCAAATTTCTCTAATGTTTGAAAAACAAAATTATGCTCAATGGTGTCAAAGGCTTTACGGAAATCTAAAAATAATATAAGGCTGTCATCATGGCACAAATCTGCATAGTCAATCAGATCCAACACCAGCCTGATGTTGTTAGCTATATGTCTTTGTGTCATGAAACCATTTTGAGTTTCATCAATTATAAAGTTAAGAACACTTTTCATTCTCATCGCAAAAATTTGAGCTAGAATTTTATAGTCATTATTAAGAAGGCAGATTGGACGCCAATTATCAATCAGAAGGGGGTCTTTTTTAGGTTTGGGAATTAATGTCAAAAGGCCTTGACACAGAGTGGGAGGAAGAATTTGGTTATCAATGCATTCTGCAAACAGCCGGTGGAGGAACGGGGCCAGTTGTTCTGCAAAGGTAATGTAGAACTCTGAAGTTAGGCCGTCAACTCCTGGAGATTTGTTGAGTTTTAGGTGCTTGATGGCAGACAGGACTTCAGCAGGAGATAGGGGACTATCACAGACATTCCTTTGGTCATCATTAATTGACTTAGTTTCAGTAAGATGTGTAAAGAAAATTTCAGATTCACATTTATTATAGTGTGATTCATACAACTCACTGTAGAAAGTAGAGCAATACTTTGCTATTGTTTGGGGATCATCAGTGATAAAGTTGTTAATGTTAAGTTTTTGAACTGAGTTGAATTGACCACGGGTTCTTTCTAATTGAAAGAAATACGCAGTGTTTTGTTCCCCTTCCTCCAGCCATTTCCTTCTCGATCTCACAAAAGCCCCCTCTGCTTTCCTTCTGTATATTTCATTTAATTTATTTTGTTGAATGACTAAATCCTTTAAGTCATTTTCAGATAAATTTTCAGGTAAGATTTGAGTAATTTCAGTTATTCTGGATATTACATTTGTTTCTTCATCTCTCCTGGATTTAGATAGAGAGGCACCAAACTCTCTGAAATATTTTGTAACTTCAAATTTAAGGAGTTCCCAATTTCTAGAGAAATTGTTATTAATTAAGGCTTTTTTCCAGAAATGGTTTATTAATAATTTGACTTTATCAATTACTAGCACATTTTTTAAGATGGAATTATTAAGTTTCCAATAAGAACTTTTGAATGTGGGAGTAATGTTAGGACAGAATGAGGCAATCAATGATATTGCTTTGTGATCAGTTAAAGGTGTTGTTAATATTTTAGGAGTAATGTTATTCTTATGTAAGCAATCAGAAACTAACCAGTAATCTATGCGAGACATTAATGAGCGAGGCTTATTAGACCATGTGTAAGCTCTAGAAACTGGGTTTTTTTCCCTCCATATATCTATGAGATTAAATTTTTGTATAAAAGAGGACAAATTAATAGAAGAAGTATTATTAACACTTGGAGGCCATCGATCTAGGGAGCTGTTCAAAGCAACGTTGAAATCTCCACCCATTAAAAGAAGAGCATTTGGGTATTTTGATAACCAGTGTAAAAAGCTAGATTCTAATCTATCAAGTAAAAAATCATTTTCAGGTTTTGAATTATATCCATATACATTGGCAAGAAGGGTAATATAGTTGTTGATATTCAGGATTAAAATTATATAGTGGCCATTAGGATCACTTTCTGAGTGTAGAACAGAACCATTAAAGTTGTTTTTTAAAATAGTAACCCCTGCTGATCTTTCTGAGCCATGAGAAAACCATAACTCATTTCCCCATTGAGTTTTCCAAAAGGACGCATCATTTGCTACACTATGTGACTCTTGAAAAAAACAAAAATCAGACTTTTGTTGTTTGGCAAATAAAAATAAAGCTTTTCGTTTAACATTTTCTCTTAAACCCCTGGCATTTAATGAGAAGATTGAAAGGGACAATGTAGGATAAGTGGACACAGAAAACAACCTACAGACCCGGAATGGTGTAATTTAAACCATGAACAGAATGGAGCTAAGGTGACTTAGCATGTCAGATACTAAGACTTAGAAGAAGCTTGCAGTTTGGAACAGTATAGCTGCATTAATAACTATCAAGGATAATAAATTCAAAATGATATAAAAAGTGCTGAAATGCACAGCAAAGCAGAGACTGTACTTAACAACATAGTAAACACACTTAGCAAAGCACAGTCAAACCAGAATTCAATAAACATATAATTATTTTTTAAACATAGAAGTGAATTAAGATAATGTAAATAGGCAAACTGCCTTCCAGAATTAGAAGATAGAAAAGGATCCAAATATTAAGTGTGTAGGTTTTGTAGGTGACCAACTGAGCAGAACCTGTGACCATGCCTATGAAGGGCTTGTTGTGTCCATAAGGACAGGAATGACTTTCTGTCCAGTTGGGGACAGCGGTGACTTGATTTCTTTTCCCTCAATGATCACACGGACTCCAGCAAAATGGGCCTTTTTTCCTTCTTTCCGGGCTGCGTCAATTAATGGCCACAGTTTTTCTCGCTGAGCCTTGTCAGCTGTGGTGAGATCCTCTGTAAACCTCAGCCTGTTTTCCTTCAGAAAGCTGCTGCTCTTGGCCATTTTCCACACCAGGTCGCGGGATGATCTGTTGGTGAAGCGGATCATAGTGGTTCTCGGCGCCCTCTGTTGGTCGTTGAAGCGACCCAGACGATGAGCGATGTCAATACTTTCTTTCATCTTTACCTGGTTCTCTCCAACAACAGCACAGCAGATGTCGCTAACTTTGGCTCTGATGTTTTCATGCTTATCTTCTGGGATTCCGTGTAGTCTTAAATTCCATCTACGTTGGTATCGTTCAGTTTCGTTTATTCTCATTTCTACTTCAGCCATTTTCTGCACAGTGTTTTCCGATATGGAGCTCACAGCTTTCACGTCGGATTTTAGCGTTTCAATTTCCGTAAAAATGAAGTCAATTGACTTCTTCAGAGCATCGATGCTAACGGTGTTACAGCTGACCATATTTTCTAATTTATCAGAGCGATCATTGATTATCTTAGCGATGTTGTCTTGCAATTGAAAGAGAGACAAGTCACCTTTTAGTTTCTTTTCCTCTGGTTTAGCAGGGGTATCTGGGTCAGAATCCAGTAGAGGAGACAGATCAGGGCTCTGTCTGTCCATGGAACCAATATAGCTGTGATCGGAGGCAGGGATACCTGCCGCTGGATCAGATGGGGAGCAAATCCGGGGACCACTAGCTGCAGTCGATGACATCGTGTCTTTGTGCAAGTCTGTAGCTATAGATTTAGATTTCCCTTTCTCTTTTCTTTTAAAGCCGTGCTCCGATCGTTGCATCGTAGTATACCTTGATCTGGAAGATGACCGTTGAACCCAGAGGTTAGCTTGTTAGCTCCTAGCCTTTTCTCGTCCTTGAACGCAGTCTTAACAACAATGTCACTCTTGATCAGGTTGAATAGAACAAAACATAGAAGTTACAGACATTCCTGGATCAAAAAGAGAACATAATGTTGGCAAGGAGGACTGAAAATTGAAATCTGTGTCTCAGCTACATCACACAGCGACTGGTCCGGTCGCCATCTTGGTCCCGGAATCGCCCTGTCTGTAGTTATAACATTCTGCTCACCTTCTTTCTGTAATAAGTCAGAGTTCCACCATTATGTACTTCTTAACTGCCAGCTCAGCCCTCCTTTGTAATGATTGAGGGTTCCACCATGTTGACCTTCCGACCTTCTGCTCAGGCCTCTGTAGTAAAGTGTTCCATCGTGTTTAGAACTACAAAGATGGTGTTTTTGTAGTCCTAAGGAGCAGTTTGGCTTTTGTCTGTGTTCTGTTGCTATAGTGATCAAGCCTCCCCCTGTGTTTCTCCAGACAGGGGGAGAAACAATTCTATCTGTTTGAGCCAGCCAGTTTCACTCCAAAAAGCTGTTCGAACAACTCCTTTCCATTCGGGAACCGTGATACGTATTCGAAAACCGTTTGAAGCGTATGAGAGGGCTATTTGTCGTCTCATTTAGTACCGCGATTCATATCTGTAGCTCATTCACAGTAATTGCAGTGATGAGAGAAAAATGGTGTGCGCTGAGCTCAGAACTTTTTGCAGAAATGTATGTAAAAAGAGCAATTACATGATGTAAAAATTGTCAAGGCTTTTATTTTGAAAAATTTCAATAAGCTTCATTTGAAATTGCCACACTAATTTCATGTGTAATAGTGATCAGGTTAAATCAGTTATATAATGCTCAAAGCACAAGTTGTTTATAATACCAGCCAACTCCTCCTCTGTAATAATTGAGTGTTCCGCCATGTTGTAGTTCTGACATGCTGGTCAGGCCTCTATTTTAACTGAGTCTTGGCCATAGATAGAACTACAGTTATGGCAGTTATGGCTGCTGGTTTGTAGTCCAAACCAGCAGCCTTTCTCTGGATTCTGTTGCTCTAGCGATTGGCCCTCAGCCAACTGCTGTGTGTGTGAGACAGAAAGCTGGGGAAGGATTTCAATCTTTAAGACAACCATGAAATGCTAATGTTAATGAACTGCCTTGCTGCGCAAGGCAGTTCACTATCCTGAGAAAAAAAACATAAAAAAAAGATTTTCATTTTTGCATCGCCTACGGCGATGCACTTTTGTCAGTGCAATTTTCAGAGTTTTATTTTGAAACTTTCAGTAAACTTAATTTTCATAACCACACTAATCCAATGTGTAACAGTGGTTTGGTTAATCCACCTGTATAATGCCCAAAACAGGAAGTAGTTCTAACTGCCAGCTCAGGCCTCCTCTGTAATAATTGAGTGTTCCGCCATGTTGTAGTTCTGACCTTCTGCTCTGCCCTCTGCATTAAAGTGTTCCGCCATATTTAGAACTACAGAGTCTTTGTAGTCCAAACCCCAGCAGTTCTCCCTCTCTGCATTCTGTTGCTATAGTGATGAAAGTGCCCTGTGTGTGTCAGACTTATCTATCTTTATGAGACACCCAGTCAGTTTTAATGGAAAAAGCAGTCCGAACGACTGCTTCCCGTTCGGGTTCCGTAAGTCCGATCCAAAAACCGTTTGAAGCATATGAGAGGGCTATTTCTCATCTCATCTATTACCGCGATTCATATCTGTAGCTCAATCACAGTAATTGCAGTGATGAGAGAAAAATGGTGTGCGCTGAGCTCAGAGATTTTTCAGAAATGTATGTAAAACACTGGAGAGGAGCGTCAGTTATCCTGTCCCAAAACTTTGCTCTGAAGCACCTGGACCGAAAACCATAAGCCCTAGGGAAATTTTGAAAACATTTTACCGGAGCAGGCATTCGTATCAATGTCATGACCGACTTTCATACCAATAGAGCAATTTTTGCACCCATGAGAGCGATTTCAAAATTATTTTGGGGTCAAAATTCCACTCTTTTTCTCACTCTAAAAAGCGGCAGTTGGTTTCAGTTACACTCTAAGGTTTCGGCAGTTGGAAATTTCGCTCGTTTTTCGCTTTTTACGTCGCCGTCGTAACTCCGATCCCCAATAAAAGTAATAGCTCCAATGCCGGGATCGAGACACACGTTTTGATACCACTTTTGTGGGTGGGCACGCAGCGGTACGAGCCGCATTAACGGTAATGGAAGAAGTTGTTATAATAATAACTAGAAAATTCCACAGAAATTTTAAGGGGCATGCCAAAGTGTGCCCGTCGGTTTTTAATCAAGCGTTCTGATGCAAAAAATTAGCATTAATGCTAAAGAAAGCTTCAATGTAGTCAATAACCTGTGGAGAGTCAGAAGCATGTGGACTAAGCTGTACTTGTACCATTCAGTATGTTGCATACGGTAAAATTAGCCAAAATGCTAATAATAGCATGAATGGTATCAGTAGAATGTGGGGTATCACCACCATGATGTCACCCATTGACTCAGTCCAATCAGTATTCTAAACATGGCTAATAAGTAAATAAATTGGCTAAAAGCTTATTTTAGTTAAAATGCTAATGCGTGCAAGGAAGTGCACTAGTGGGTGGCAGTGAAATGCTAATGTTTGTGCTGATGTTAATGAACTGCCTTGCTGCAAACATAAAAGAAGAAGAATATTTTTGCACCGCCTGCGTCGGTGCACTGACGTGAGGGGAGTATGCAGGCTTTTATTTTGAAACTTTCAGTAAGCTTCATTTGAAATGGCAACACTAATCCCATGTGTAACAGTGGTTTGGTTAAAACGGTTTTCTAACACAAAAAAGAGCAATTACATGATGTAAAAATTGTCAAGGCTTTTATTTTGAAAATTTTCAATAAGCTTCATTTGAAATGGTCACACTAATTTCATGTGTAATAGTGATCAGGTTAAATCAGTTATATGATGCTCAAAGCACAAGTAGTTCAGAATACCAGCCAACTCCTCCTCTGTAATAATTGAGTGTTCCGCCATGTTGTAGTTCTGACATGCTGCTCAGGCCTCTGTTTTAACTGAGTCTTTGCCATAGATAGAACTACAGTTATGGCAGTTCCTTTCTCTGGATTCTGTTGCTATAGCGATTGGCCCTCAGCCAACTGCTGTGGGTGTGAGACAGAAAGCTGGGGAAGGATTTCTATCTTTGAGACAACCATGAAATGCTAATGTTAATGAACTGCCTTGCTGCGCAAGGCAGTTCACTATCCTGAGAAAAAAAAACATTAAAAAAAAGATTTTCATTTTTGCATCGCCTACGGCGATGCACTTTTGTCAGTGCAATTTTCAGAGTTTTATTTTGAAACTTTCAGTAAACTTAATTTTCATAACCACACTAATCCAATGTGTAACAGTGGTTTGGTTAATCTACCTGTATAATGCCCAAAACAGGAAGTAGTTCGAACTGCCAGCTGAGGCCTCCTCTGTAATAATTGAGTGTTCCGCCATGTTGTAGTTCTGACCTTCTGCTCTGCCCTCTGTATTAAAGTGTTCCGCCATATTTAGAACTACAGAGTCTTTGTAGTCCAACCAGCAGTTCTCCCTATCTCTGCATTCTGTTGCTATGGTGATGAAACTGCCCTGCGTGTGTGTCAGAGACTTTATCTATCTTTATGAGACACCCAGTCAGTTTTAATGAAAAAAGCAGTCCGAACAACTGCTTCCCGTTCGGGATCCGTAAGCCCGATCCAAAAACCGTTTGAAGCATATGAGAGGGCTATTTGTCGTCTCATTTAGTACCGCGATTCATATCTGTAGCTCAATCACAGTAATTGCAGTGATGAGAGAAAAATGGTGTGCGTTGAGCTCAGAGATTTTTCAGAAATATATGTAAAACACTGGGGAGGAACGTCAGTTACCCTGTCCCAAAACTTTGCTCTGAAGCACCTGGACCGAAAACCGTAAGCCCTAGGGAAATTTTGAAAACATTTTACCGGAGCAGGCATACGTATCAATGTCATGACCAACTTTCATACCAATAGAGCAATTTTTGCACCCATGAGAGCAATTTCAAAATTATTTTGGGGTCAAAATTCCACTCTTTTTCTCACTCTAAAAAGCGGCAGTTGGTTTCAGTTACACTCTAAGGTTTCGGCAGTTGGAAATTTCGCTCGTTTTTCGCTTTTTACGTCGCCGTCGTAACTCCGATCCCCAATAAAAATAATAGCTCCAATGCCGGGATCGAGACACACGTTTTGATACCACTTTTGTGGGTGGGCACGCAGCGGTACGAGCCGCATTAACGGTAATGGAAGAAGTTGTTATAATAATAATAATATCCAGGCGTTCTATTGGGTGTAGATTAATAGGTGCCTGCCATGCAATGCATGGAGGCAGTGACTGACCTGCTTCGCAGGTCAGTCACTGCTCTCCCTATGCATTGCTATGGCATGCCCCAATAATATCCAGGCGTTCTATTGGGTGTAGAACAATAGGTGCCTGCCATGCAATGCATAAGGAGAGCAGTGACTGACCTGCTTCGCAGGTCAGTCACTGCTCTCCTTATGCATTGCTAATGGCATGCCCCAATAATTTTAACAAAGTTGAGAAAAATGTAAGCTCGACAGCTAAAATAATGACTGGAAATGGATGATTAAAGAGGGGAAACTTTTCTTTGTGAAGGAGTTGCAGGGAAAAGGAGCAAACCTTTGCAGTGACCTATAGATTAACAGGTGAAATGGATTCAGCTCCTGTGTTTTCCCCATTATCTCAGGACATCTCTCTGTTTTTGAACTTCTGCACCTCTTTAACTTCCTCCTCCCATGATGAGCTCTATCTTGGGCTTTTCTTTCTGCCTCCTTGTTCCTCAGCTCCTCAAACGTCTTTCTCTTCTTTTTTTCTCATGTTTAATATTAATGAAATCATGAGACGTGCATGAGATATAGAGTAGGTTTCACGATTCGCTCTCCAATTGTTTTAAATACCATAAAAATCCTTTTAATGTCCCACTCACCCCCAGATATTATGGGAACTATTCCTCCAAAAACGGTTACAGCCAACAAGAGGATTACACGTCCTTTACCTTGCTCCTCTCAGGAAAGCAATTTATTTTTCCGGGCAGCCTGAAGCGCAAAGTTATCAGCAAATGTAATCCTGGAAGGCCAGTTGCCAAAAAAAATTAAAAAATAAAAGACTCCCCGCCCCCTCGTCTGCATGAACAGGGCCAGGTTGGGATGGATGCGCGGTCACACGGTGCAGTGGATAATCTGTGCTTTGCATCCCCACGGAGCTGAATCGGGACACAATTACCACGCTGCAGAAACGGTTCACATCTCCCAAACCTCCAGTGAGAAAGCCAGATGAGATGAGATATTCAGCAATTAAACCAAGAGTGGAGAAAGCAGATTTGGACAGATAAAAACCCTCTGAAATTAAAAAAAAGCAGAGCTGCATCTGAAAATCTGATGTTGGAGGGATCTCAGGAGTGAAATTACATTTGCAGTTTTTTTTCTGTAATTCATTCAACTTAAATTAGATTCATCTATAAGGCAACAAAACAAAAAGCTCCCATAACACATATTCTTGTATTACTTGATAACGATGGAACTAATTTCAGTTTAGTCAAGACTGTTGAAAATAAAGTAGATAAAACTGTCTCTTTATGCAAGAAAATAAGATTATGATGAAAGATTTTAAAGGTTTTTAGACTTTAAACTGAAGCGTACTATAGTTAAGCATTATCTATCATCAAAACAAGTAAAATACAAACAATTGTAAGAGAAAATCTATTTATCCACTTAGCTATTTTATAGATAAAACATTTTTATGCTCAAAATTGATGAATTGATGAATTTATTGTTCGATGGTGAGGTAAGGCAGTTTATGCCAGTTTACAAGGGTTTTTTTATGGCTTTGCTAACTGAAGAGCTGACGGGTCACTCGGTTGGCCGACCGTGACATCTGCCGCGCTCTTCCTGAGCATTGCCCTGGAAGTTAAACAGTTTAATCTAGTCAAAAATCAAGCAAACATTGTTGCTTCACTTATACTTGTTTCTAGTGCAAATATCTTATTACACTTCAAATAAGTCAAAACTAACTTACAAGTATATTTTCGCCAAGATATAGGAGCTTGTTTTAAGTAAATAATTCCTTAATATTCGCTAAAAAGTGTCTGTTACAATGGAAGACAGTTTACTTATAACAAGATTATCCACCAACATTAAGGAATTATTTACTTAAAACAAGCTCCTGTATCTTACTGATAAGTTAGTTTTAAATTGGTTTCGTCTCCAGTCAAGTTTACTAAGAAATTTGCACTAGAAACAAGACTAAAAATACTTGGTAAGATCATGAGTTTTTGCACTGTGTCTGTATTATTTAGTATAATTTGTAAAGAAAAGAACGTGGATTAGACCCACTGTTTTTGTGTGCCATGCACATGCAGTACACACACGGGTCAGGTGCAGTGATAGTTTTGTGCGTTTCCTCCGATAACATCTTGCAGGCGCCCCTGACAGCAGCTGCAAACAGCAGCGGAGAAGATTCAACACAAAGCCTCCATCATTTTTCGCTGACCTCATGCAGATGAACTGAAGCTCTGGTGAACTCGCCGTGTTTAAAAAGCAAAGTTTTGCAGCAGCACCCTGCTTTTCCGGGTGGTCCGGGTCTGCTGCCAGGAAAAGTTACCATCTGGCGAAACACCTCAGGAGCTCATTACCACCGTCAGCTCCCATCCCCTTTACCTCCATCCTCAAACCCTCCTCCCATTTTCTCCAGCAAGAAATCCGCTCAGGCAGAATTGGGCCTGATGCTTTTCACTGCTGCATCTGCTGATTTGCAGTCGCTGTGATTGTTAGTCCCTCTTCTTTTTTTGTGTTTGTTTCATCCTCTGGAGAAATTTGTAGGAGAGAAAAAAACAAGGGATTTTTGTTCCTGTTAAAGCCTGTTGGAGATTAAAAGGAATTGGATGGCTGGCTGGCAGGATGAACCCCACAAAGGGTTTGAATTACAAAAACCAGCTCGGCGGTGCAAATTGTTCTTGTTTTTTTTACAGTATCAAACCTGGATGAATGCAGAGCAGGTACCAGAGCTGAGAGCAAGTCAGTGTTTTGCAAGTTTCAAGTCTTTATCCTCAAGTCATGAATCAAGTCTCAAGTAGAGACAGACAAAAGTCGAGTCAAGTCCCAGCTGTACATGCCTGTCACGATAATATTGCTGGACGATAAATTGTACCAGAAGCTATTGCGATAAACAATAATATTGTTTTCAGACAATTTTCAAGTATGGCATAATAATTAAAAAACATATTCTCAAATATCAATAAACTTTAAATGTTAATGAGGATTTAACACTGGAACTGGAAGGCATTTTAAATAAAATTTTAAAAAACAACAGAAGTAATAAATAAAATGAATTATGAAGTCTCTGTAAACAAAATTGTCCCCCAAAAGAAGAGCTAGTTGAGACCAAAGCTCCAGACTGAAGACTTTTATCATCCAGTTTTTGGTAGAAAGAGAGAAAAGAGAAAAACAATAAATCATGCAAGTGGAAATTATTGAGTTTGTTTTAATTTATCGTGCCATCACTCATGCCATCATTTATTGCAGCAGGCGTAGGTAGATGAGCGGACATCTTGCCACAACAACCACCTGATTTTCCCGTGCTGCGTTCAACACATCGGCTGTTATTGTGGGGAAGACATGATTAATGCTCTATATGTGCATCCTACAATGGGTTGCACAAAAAGCAGGACGGAGGTCACCCGGCGTGTCCACCGAGAGTTTGCACAATGCGGAGTATTATCCAGAGTTCCTGCATTAGCTGCTGCAGTCTAGCCAATGTAAGGCTGCTTATTGAGCGTGAGCACAGGGAGGTCTGCAGTTATTAAGGAGAGAAACGGAGCTGCAAAACCATTCAATTCACCATGTGGTTATTCTCTGCTCACACACCCACCCTGGGTCATTTTATCTCTACATAGCATCTGCAGGGACGCCACTAATCCGCTTCCCGTACTTCAACACGCAAACAGTGTTGTTGTTACTGGTGTGTAAACAACAATTAGCTTGATTGTCTCAACTCTCAAGCCACATAAAAAGGCGTATCTGAAATTAAAACTGCCGGAAATGCTGGATGAAACATTTATCTGATGGCTCATTCAGCATCTGAATTCCAGTAACAAACACATCAGTGTTTTTCTCACATCAGATGTCGACAGAAATCAAAACAAATTGAGTCACAATTAAAGCTATGGGAAAAAAAACTGGAGTGATAATTGGAATAAATTAAGAAAAGTTTTGCAAAAACAGATTTAAAGCCAAGAAACCAACTGAAATCAGTCAGTATTTAGAAAGTGGTTCTGCTGGAATGTCTAAATAACATCAGCTGGTTTAAAGGTGACTTTTTTCATTTCCTTTAAGGAGGTTAAGATCAGCCTATAGAAAACATGTTCATTAAATTTTTTGCACAAAAACATTCTTGGATAATGAGATTTTAATTTACTCAGTTCTGAATACATTGAGCTGTTTCAGGGCCTCTTGTCACTTTAAATCCAAATAAGCTGCACCTGGCCACGCCCCCAACTCAACGTTTACACTCGCACATGAAAATGGCTGCTGACAAATGCTTAATTATACAGCTACACCGATTTGAAAGGCAGAAGTGGAGCCTCCTGCACAACCACCAAGTATACATCAAGTGGCTTTTGAATTGTAAGTCAACAACAAAACATTTGTCTTTTCCAGCAGCCATTGTACAGCTCATACAGTGATAAAACCAACTGACCAAACATGCTGTAGGTTAGCTCGGGTTGCTAGGTAACGGGCTCCGGTTGCTAGGTAATGGCGCAGTGTGCCTCAACAATCAGGAGGTTTTTGTTTTACACAAATCAAAACAAAGATCTTGTTACTGACCTGTAAAGAAGGTTGTATCTTTAATATGTTTTTTTGGTCAGTTTTATGTCCGTTTGAGGTTTTACTAAGTAGAAATGACATTTAAGTCTTTATACTCAGCCTCATCAAAAACAAAGGTCTTTTGACAAAAATCTGACCTTAAATCACAAAAGTAAACTGAAAAGTTGGAAAAGAGAATGAAAGACATAAAGAAACCAAAAATACAAAAACAAACAAATGCTTTCTCCAAACTGTTCGTAGTTTCCTCTTTTCTTCCAGCAGAAATGAAACCTTATGTAACTTTCAGAAGGGCCAAAGTGCAGCAACAACCCAGCAGGCCCAGGCTGAAAAAGTACAACTTCTTTAATCT
This sequence comes from Poecilia mexicana, assembly GCF_051168715.1. NCBI lineage: Eukaryota > Metazoa > Chordata > Actinopteri > Cyprinodontiformes > Poeciliidae > Poecilia > Poecilia mexicana. The sequence goes on from NW_028263378.1 coordinate 4,466,507, forward strand.
GCACAATACTAAAGCAATAATACTCGGTCCCCAGAGGGAGCTTTGCCCTCCATCGCTCCCTGAAAAATTCAGAGCTATTGTAATACCCCATTCACTGCAAAGAAAGACTTACAAAGTTCATTTAAGGAAACAAAAATGCAAAAAAACAGATGCAGCCGCCCCCAAACGTGCTGCTTAGAAAGCAACAATTTGAGCTGAAAGGAAATTAATATTTGCATGAAATGTCAGAAGGAGAGAATAATACTTAAGCCTCTGACTGAAACACAGTGTTTACGGCTCTGCTTATCAGGACTGAGGCCATTAGAGGACAGGATGTTAGTGAAAGGTTAACGTGTGTCTTATTAGGGAGGTCTGCAAAGATAAAGCCAAGAAACGACACTCTGTGGTGTTGATCTCATTTAGAGGCACAGAAGTGAAAAAATACTGAAGTTTACTGTGCAGTCAGAGAGGAGAATCTTTCAGTGTATATCGATTTGATTCAGAAACTATTTTTCTAATCAAACGGTTTAGAGATTGTGTCTAAATTATGTGACTTGACGAGAGGAAAAGACTGTCAACAAAACATGCATGAAATTACATCAGTTTATATTTAAGCAAAAATAGGTTTGCACTGCAAAAACAAAACAAAAAAAACACATTTTACCAAGTATTTTTGGTTTAGTTTCTGGCGCAAATTTCTTAGTACACTTGAAATGAGAGGAAACTGATTTAAAAGTAAATTTTCAGCAAGACATAAGAGCTTGTTTTAAGTCAATAATTCCATAATATCCATGAAAAAGTTCTTATTCCATTATTTAACTTAAAACAAAACATTTTTCCTGTAATGAATTCAGTAATCTGCCAGTGGAATTAGTACAAATATTAAATAATTATTTACTAAAATAAGCTCCTATATGTTGCTGAAAAGTTAGTTTTGTCTTATTTATAAGATATTTGCATTAGAAACTACAACAATAATACTCAGCAGGATTTTTTTCTGCAGTGTAATTATGTAAATTTAACCTAAACTTTGCTTTTTCTTGCATTGTGTTGGATCAGCATCAGATGTTGTGGTACTTACGGCGACAGTGTGCGTTGTCGTGCTGGTAGGAACCAGCAGGACAGGAATCCAAACACTGGTCTCTGTCTGGGCCCAGTAAGGGCAACTGGGAGCCACAGGACTGGCAATCCCACCGACTGGAACAGGTGGCACAGGACTGTGGGCAGGCTGAAGGGAACAAGAAGGGACGCGATCAAAAAGTTGCTTTAGAAATAAATTTTCTGAGCAAAGCTGAGCTCTGGAAATGGATGCAGGACTGAAGCAGGAAGCAGGTTGTGAATTTCACACGCAGAAACCCCGAGGGAGACTTTAAATCCAGAGTTTGCTGGAGGGTTGTCACATTGTTAAAGGGAACATGGAAGAAAAAACTGGAGACCTCAGCACAAATCCAAGTGAACACAGTTTTCCCCTAACATCCAGAGAAAGGAAGCAAACTGAAATGTGATTTTAGTGTTTGCTGTGAGAGAATGAAACAAGAGCAGGAGCAGATTTCTCTTTCTGCTGGGGGACTCAAGTTTTGTGCAACTTTAATGAAGCTCTGCAGGTCCTGGCTTCAAAGGAAATTAACTCCAAAGGTGAACAATCTGCTTAATCCAACAAAACTGTGAACTCAACAAGAAAAAGAAAGAAAGTTAGGAACCAGAGGGAAAAGGTCCGATTCAGATATAATTTGGGTCAGGGGAGGTAACTGACTCCAAGTGCTTTGAGCTTTTTATCATTTATTTGTTATTAACTTAGATCATGGACTTCTTTCCATGTGTCAAACTTAAGGTCTGGGGGCCAAATCTGGTCCACCGGAGCTTTTTATGTGGCCCTTTAGACTCCAAATTACATCAATTAGTCCCTCCACTTTTTCCACAAGTCTGCAAAATCCACACAAAGTCAACACATTATTTTCTTATTTTTGCTGCAAATGTTTCTTAAAATTGGCCAGATATTTTGAATGAGTGACTGCTGACTCCGCCTTCCCGGATGTCAAGTTCATGACCGATATGGTAATAAGAAGTCACCTTTAACATTAATATAATAAAAGTTCCCTACAAATATTTCTTAACACCACAAAATCTGTGATTTTGATTTAAAAAAAATAAAAAATAAATACTAAAATCCTGGATGGACTGACCAATGTGAAAAGATGTTCAATATTATTTAGAAACGCTTATTGAATGCTGAAACAAGCAGCTATTTATAGATATTTTAACAGTTTAGCAGGTTTTATCAATACGTTCCGTCCCGCCTTTTAAAAACATTCAGAGTTTTGATGTGGACTAAAATGCCTTAGATTATTATTCTCCCTGTTTCAGTTTTTCCCCTTTGTTTAACCTAATCCTGATGATGTGACTGTATTTAAGGTGATTGTAATCGTTTACTTTGATTCAACTTGCAGCTAAAATTTAACAACCTAAAACACTGCAGCAAGATTTACACAGACCATGAACCTCTGAGATAAAGACGTTAACTGGGAGGTTTGTGGTTCTTTACCACAATAAACTCACATTCTGAATATAACACTGAGCTGAGGATATGCAGGAGGAGGGAAAATGCAAAGAAAAGTTTCTTTTCAAAGTAGAATAGCGAATACAAAACTAAATCCCCTTTAAAGCAAACAGCCACCCACACAGACAGATAGCAGGGGAAAAGGAGAAAGTCATGAGGATGAAGGATTAGAGCGAGGAAGGTAAGAGGAGAAACAGAAAACGAACACCCTGAGGAAACATGATGAGAAATTTAAAGGGAGGAAGATTTGATCTCATTAGAGATATGAAGCTCTGCCTCGTCACCGTATGTTCGCCTACATCTGCTCAGACACGAAAACATCAATATTTAGTTTCACACACTTCAATAAAAACAAAAAGGAAGCAGAAAGGCATTTAATACTTCTAATATCTCTGTTTTCAACATGAACACATACTGAACCACGGCAACTTTTACAACTTTAGAGGGAAATTTATAACAAGGTCAGAAGCTCGACCTGAATAACTCTTTCCTGATGGCTGATTTTATTTAGACAGACTAAAACAGCCGCACAAACTTTTTGTACCAGAGCTGAAAGTGTTCAGGCGACAAAATATTCTTACACTGCAATTAAAAATGCAAAAATATTGTTGTGATTTATTTCAGGTTCCCTGCATAACAATAAATAAAATAATTAAATATTTATAATGATATTTTATGTTTGCCTAAATGTTTTTTAATGTTTTTGGACTTATTATCTTCCGTTTTTTAAGTCCATTACATTTGGCTGATGTGTTTGTGGCACAACTTATTTATTAAATTAAATTAAATATTTGTGTTGTGAACATTTTCGATTTCACAAGACAAACTCAGAACAGAAAATCTCATCCTAAAAAATTTACAAAAAGTGTCGGAGGGCCAAATATGCAACTTTCTTAAAATACGGTCAGGGGCCACAGATGGCCCCCGCGCCGCACTTTGAACACTCCTGTACTAAATGAAACAGAAAGAATGTTTTCAAAGCTTTTCCAGTACATCTGATCCATCTGATAAAGTTTTTATTTTCATATTGGAAAGCGTTGGGAGTTCCTCAGGGCTCCGTATTAGGCCCCAGTGAAGCTTGGTATTGATCTAGATTCTGTTTTCAAATTACAGCTCAGAACGAGCCACTGGATCAAGAGGAGATGTTCAATTATAGTAGTGACTTTTCAAACCGGATGTCTAAACTCAACATTTACACTCACATGTAAAAATGGCTGCAAACAGACGCACAATTATACAAATGTGCATTTTAGAGAAGCAGAAGTGGAGCCTCCTGCACAACCAACAAGAAAACAGCAACTGGTTTCGGGATGGTAAATCAACAACAAAACTGTTGTCTTTTCCAGTAGCCATTGTACAGTGCACCGAGTGGTATAACCAGCTGACCAAACACGCTGGAGCTCAGCTTGTGTTGCTAGGTAATGGGCTGAGATTCGCTGGGGTTGCTAGGTAACGGCACAGCGTGACTCAACAATTGAGAAGATTTTGATACAGCTCATTTTCCAGACACCAAAAACCTTTAAGTTACTGCCAAAAAATGGCTGGATGGTTTATTAAAAGCATTTGGATTGTTAAAAAATGTGAAAAATGTAAATTTTGCAGGTTAAGACCCTTTTAAAATTCACATTATCAATAAGCTCAGGGTTCATGTTTTTTTCATTTCATGTGCAAAGTCAAAAAAATTATAGAATCAAACTTTTTTTTTTCAATCCCAGCCAGCCATTTTTTACTTTTAATAATTTTAAAGAGGAAAAACGGAAAGTCTTCAGTTTGCTGACAAGCATTAACAGCTATAGCTGCTGATGAGTGTTTTCTTTTTCACACTTGGCTCTATTATTTCACATCTGCATGTAAAAAGCCGTAGGAGGCAAACATCTCACTCATCCAGAGAACAGATGAAAGGATTCAAAGATTATAGCAATTATTGGTAAACAACAACTATAAACAGAAGCTGCATCCAAACTGAGTCTTGGTTTAAACTAAAACATACTTACAGAAGGTTCAAAGCTCTCAAAGCTATTAATAATATTTGTTTCTCATATAAATTTAATTCAGACCCTCATAGGCATTATTTTTATCTTCTCAGCACAGAAAGCTGTCGGGTTAGTCAACACATTTGTGAGTTTGTGTCTTTCGTTAAGTAATTTACACGTTTCCAGAGGTGCCATGTTGATGCTGGTGGCTGGTAGTAGTAAATAGATTTACCCGACGTTTAATTATATGATAGGTGAGATGCTGCAATTTTATCCATCAGCCGCCAATGCTGCGATGGAACGATAGCTTCCAGCGGCCATTTTGGCATCCATATATTTACCCATTCAAGGGATTCCTGTGCAGGAGTGATAGTTTGTGATTAGCAAATTGCTCGGTGCTTATAAGTAATTGCTCTGTTACAAGATGCCTGCAGCTTAAATATGGCAGTCAGGGCCGAAGGCTTTGGTTGTGAAGCAACAATGTTTGCAATTTCTGTCTTTTCATCAGCACAGCTGAAGCTGTAAACGAGTCCATCTGGAACCTCTTCATCAGTCTATTTAACAAACCGACGTGCAAAATTCACCTTCTGTATGTTTTTATACTTCAGTTTGGGTTTCTACTGCTTCTAACGTTCAGCCAGGAACTTTTTCAGACAGGAAAAACTGTCTGAAAACTGTTAAGCTCATCACTAGGCCGGTCACAATAACAAATTTTACTGGATGATAAATTGTCCCAGAAGTTATTGAGATAAAAGACAATATTGTTGTTTTGACTCCATTTTCATGTAACATAATGGTAATAAAGGCTTAATAATGCAAGAATATTTAACACTGGAGCTGGAAGACATTTTAAACATCCGAAAATAAACATAAACGACAAATAAAATCAATTACAGTCTCTGTAAACAAAAAAACCCACCAGACTGAAGACTTTCATCAACCATTTGTTGATAGAAATAGAAATGAAATGAAATTTTATTCGAACATGATACAAATATAAAAATAAAATAGTGCACAGTAACAAGAAGTGCATAAAAAAGAAGAGAAAATACAGATTTTTTGTTTCAGTTAACATATCATGCTCAAAATAGAGAAAAACAATAAATCAATGGAAATTGAGCTTGTTTTAATGTATCTCTTTAATGACCATATTCTTAATTTCCGTGCACAGCTGCATTTGAAAGAAAGACAACATTTGTGAAAATGTTACCTGCACACACTCGTCCCTCGGCGGCGTAACCCTCCGGACAGACGGACAGACACCGACCAAGATGAAGGAAAGCTTTGGGGTCTCTGCAGCTCTCGCAGCGCTCCGGAGTCCCCAAACAGGAGAGGCAGTCTCCATGGCACTGAGCTGTTAAAAGCACATTTCACCGACTTTATTAGGCAGAAAATGCATGTGGCGGCGGCCATGTCTCACTAGCTAAAACATTTCTACAAGATTAGAGACAGACATCCAGCCTGACATCCGTAAAAATCACGTCTTAAATCAGTTCCACCAGGTTTTAACGGACTTGGGGAAGATTTAATCGTCTGTCCAACTGGGAGTTTCAGAGAACATCTTCTGTCATCCAGCAGATCCACCGAAGCATTTCATGAACACTGTAAGTTTCAGCTCACACCATTTCCCAGATGATCCGTCATTTTGACAACAATATATGAGCCCTCATAAGTCACCTAATATCGTCTGGTATTTTGGACATATTCAAGTGTTAATGAGCAAATAAAGAAGAACCAGAACATCTGTCCTCTCTTTTCGTCTATTAATTTTAGATTTGTACCATATAGAGAGGACAAAAACCAGAGGCATACTTTCAAACACTGTTTATTATTATAAATCTGCCAATGGAAGAAGTACCTTTTCACAAATATTAAGGAATTATTTTACTTATTTAGAATAAGACTCTATAGCTTGCTAAAAATAACTTTTAAATTAGTTTGTGTTATTCCAAGTTTACCAAGATATCTGCACAAGAAACTAGACAAAAAAAACTTGGTAAGATTTTGTGTTTTTGCAGTGGGAACCTTCATAGTCACATAAAGACGGTTACAAAGTCGGCCTTCTGTCACCTGTAGAAGATTTTCAGGATTAAAGGACTAATGAACCAGTAAGATCTAGAGAAACTCATCCATGTGTTTATCTTTAGTCACATCGATTACTGCAACAGTGTCTTCACAGGTCTGCCTAACAAATCAATCAGATCCAGAACGCTGCTGCTGCTGTTCTGACTAAAACCAGGAAGACAGAGCACATCACCTTAGTGTTAAAGTCCTTCACTGGCTCCCTGTAACTCAGAGAACAGACTTTAAAATACTGCTGTTAGCTTATAAATGAATGAACGGCTTAGCACCACAACACATTAAAGATCTGCTGTTGTCATAGCAACCTGTCAGACCTCTCAGGTTCTGGTTCTGGCTCTGCTCTGCATCCCAAGAACCAGAACAAAACATGGAGAAACAGCATTCAGCTTCTATGCACCACAAATCTGGAACAAACTTCCAGAAAACACAGAGTTCCTTTAAATCTAGACTAAAAACACACCTGCTTAGAGTTGCTTTTGAGACACAGTAATCAATCAATCAATCAAATTTATTAGTAGCAACAAGGCTGAAATGTGCCTTGTTGCTGAAATGACTTTCTATACAAAGTCATAGAAAACACTGAGTGTATGTTTTTTATTTTTGTCTTCTGCCTTGTTGCTGAAATGTGCCATACAAATAACTGAGTAATATTGTTGATTATTGCAATTGTGGAAAACTAACAGCATAGAAAACATTTCAATCTTCCTGTGAGGCAAAGAAACTATTCTGAATCTCGTGCAGAGGCATTTAAAATGTTGTTTCTCTGAGTGTCTTCTGAAATGATTTGCCTCTTCAGCATCCGAACGTCATGTGCAAATTAAAAAGCCGCTTTGTCACTGTCATGTTCTCTGAATAAAAGAAAGGGAGAAGGCAGAGATAAGACCCGTCCAATCTGGGTTGCAGAACAGGCAAATGAAAGCAAGGGCTTGTCAAACAATGTGCGATGCCGTTTCCACTTGATTTCACAGCGACCGTATTGAGAAAATAAAACAGCAGACTGAGAGGACCGATTAATGTGACAACTGCAGAGCGAGACAGTAGGAGGAGAGGAAGGAGGCAGAAAATGACAGGGGAAAATAAGACAAGGAGGAGAGTTATAGCAGGAGAGACTGTGAGGGCGTGAAAGTGGGGAAGGAAAGTTGAACATGAGAAAAATGAGATGCTGCTTTAATCCTAACGACCAATAAGACTGTCAGCAAGCCAGAACATACTGTTCTAAGTATCTCCATCACTCTTCTCCTTCTCCAATCTGCCACTTTTTTTGTTCCTTCGACTTTACAGTTTCATTTCATTCCAGCGTTCATCTTCTTTCCATCTGCCTCTCATCTCACTTTTTGACCTTAAATTTCACCCTGAGGCCAGACTTTTTATTGGAGATAAGAGAACTGCAGGAGCCTGTGCAGAAAATAGCGTGAGAGTCTGTGAAAAATGGGAGCTTTAAGATGCTTAGCAGTGTTTGCTCTGACCCACTGACAGATTTACTGGCTAATATGAACACAGCTAAACTGTTTATTTCTCCGCTCAGCTGTGGCTTTTGGTAATACACTAATTTCTTGCCTGAATATAGTCTTTATATCATGAAATCTTTTTTTTCAAACATGTCATTTTATGCATATTTACCACTGGAAACAAATTAGCACATTTACATAAGAAGCTCCACTTATGGAGATGCAGGATCGTTTTTGTGTTTGGCTTTGATGCTGCATAGCGCTTTTGTTTTTATCACAGGCTTAATAAGCCAGAATCCCTGAGGTACAAAACTAAAAAGACCACAACAGATAACAGCCTGTGATGACACGTAAAGGGAGGATTCTTGATTGCTACGGTAAAATGGCCATTGTTGTTTACGTGTTTGATTGCTTGGAGAGCTTTGACCTTCAACAACTTGCCCTCCACTCTTCACATCTAGAAAAGAAGCCAATTAATAACTGAAGCCAAAAAAAGCTGCTCCATAATGGAAATCCCCCCTCCTGTCTGCAGACAAATTTCCAGTGTAAGAGAAAGTTTAAAGGAGGATTAAATCCATTTAGCTCCTCACTTTGTTGGTGAAAGTATTGGTGAAATGGATAAAGTCACATAACCGTGCGCTGGTCTCACATTACAGTCAGAGAGCATAATTATCAAACATCTCAGACTCGCTGCAGGGAGTCGAAATCAGAGTCAATCAGTCCGACTTCAGAGGGGAACTTCAGACATGTTCATTAAAGTTTCTAGACTTTCAATAAAGTAAATCAAGACTTTCCTCTCCTTGACAATCAGACCTATGTGGAGAAGTAATGTATGACCAACACAAAGTGGCCCATTTCTTTAAAATGGATGATAAATTACACTGGTTGTTGTATATTTTTAAAAAGTGTGGCATTAGCACTAGCATTAGCATTAAGCTCCTCTGAGTCAATCACTTTAGATCCACTCTCCATCTGGTTGAAGCTTTTGCGGTTTGAACAGTTTTCGACTCTAAAAGTTTTCAAGTCCACAGGTATATAAACTATCTGTATGACTGCATGTCTGCAGCCATTTTTACATGTTAAATGTTGAGTTTGCTGGTTTGTCCAATAGCAGCTTATTTGGATTTAAAGTGACAAACCGTTAATGATGAAAGAAGCTTAAAATACTAAAATTTGATTTATCTGAGAATGATTTTGTGCGACTGAACATGTTTTGTGTAGACCATATATCTATCCTAACATGTTCAAGGAAGCATGATAAGAACATTTCCACAGATTCTTTCACAGAAGTGAGAGGTGCTATTTTATTCTGGCCCATTTTCAACACATGCTTTCATCTAACGCACTGCATGCATCTTTAGGGTCTAAAGGTGAACTTACTCCCCTTTTACACCCTTTGACTGAGTCTCTAAGTGTCTCCTATATGTAGCTCCATCCATTTTCACACCAACTCTCAGTGGGGAGGCTGTTTTCAAACTGATGTGCTATATAACATGTTCTCCGATGTACGTTGGCTGGAAAAGTTCAGAGCTCATCCGACCAAAAGAACCTTCTTCAGCTTCTTTGCTGCATCTCCCAGAAAGAATAACTTTGATTCTTCCTTTTCAACAGAGGCTTTCTTACGTTTTCACCTCCACAGACTCTTCATGTCCTCTGACCTCTTGACCTCTTTCCTGAATAACGTTTTCCTTTTCCGCCCGTCAAACCTGATCTGCTCTGTTTTTGGACGACTGATTGAATCTGTTTAATACTTCTTAAGGAAATTAGTTGCACTGGTTCTTAATTAGATACATTTGAGAGAAAGAGGCAATAAAATTACACATCACACTTCTCAGATTCCTTTTACTATAAAGCAGGGGTGTCCAAAGGGTGGCCCAGGGGCCATGTGTGGCCCTTTGGCTGATTTTGTGCGGCCCCCAACTGCAATTCAAAAATGATACAAATTTGGCCCATAGATGGAGGTGGAGAGTAAAATTATCATCAATTATTATTAATTTTCTTACAATATATTCACCTTTTTTATGACTGAGCTATAGGAAAAGGTAAAACTACGTTTATTCAGGTTTTTACTGAAAAGCGACCAAAATGTATTTTTTGTTAAACCTGACTAAATATTGCGAGCGTTTTGAAAGAAATGCTCTACTTATTACTCAAAATATTATTCAATCTATTATTTCTTTTAATACAGCAAACATGCAAAATCTACTACAGCATATCAGGGCCGTTGAAGACACAAAGCGAACATAAATATCTGGGAAAACTTCAGAAATTTCAACGTTTTTTCTAGAAAATTTTTGAGATTAATCACTAAATTTCTGAGTTTTTTTGGCAGAAATTTACTCCACCTTTTTCTCCTGGTCTGTAAAGCTCCTAATTGATAAAATCCCTTTCTAGCTTTGGATCTAGAATAAATTAAAAATAGGGCTACTTTATGTGGTTGATTTTAGTTTGTGTGTTTTTGGCCCATGTGAGGAAAAGTTTTCACACCTCTAAACTAAAGTATTGTTTTTCTTCAGCTCATCGATTCTGACATATTTTGTTTTGGTCCCAATAAAATGGGACAAAATGTGTAACATTAACAGAGTATGGCGACTGTTTCTGCTTGAAAAGATGTTCTTGTTTAAAAGGACTGTGCTCCACATTAAAGAGAGCAGGTCGAAGCCTAACAGCACAGAGCTCATATTTACATCTTTTCCCATAAGACATGAACGCAGCACGACCCTCAGGTGAGAACTGACCAATAGGAGAGCAGATTACTGACCTCTGGGCCTGAAGTCGGCCCTTGATTAATAGACTGAGCAGAAGATTTATGAGGAAGAGGGAAAAAGGCAGAAGGAGGTTGTGAGCGTATGTCTTTTTCTATTCTTAGCCACAAAACAATAAAAAATCTTACTCAACACCACACAGATAAACTGATGGAGGATTTGTTTTCCTCTCTGGTTTGACACCCAACTGTGTTTCCAATGACTATTTAATTGCATAATTTGACATTTTGAAAATAAATTTGCTGAATGGAAACAAGCCAATTTTAAAAAGTATATTTTTTTGGATGATCCAAGTTTATTTTGGTCGCATCAAAAACAACTTTGATAGAAAATATTTTTTCGCCTCAACAACCAGATGTTGTCACTGGCAAAAACCACGACAACAGAAAGTCAGTCGGAGGATGACGACGCGCCATGTTTTTATGATTTATCGGGTTGTACATCTTTTCACGTTGATCAGGATTTCACAAAAGATTTTGCTATTTTTGTGCTGATTTTTTGGAGCTAATATAAAAATATTTTCAGTATTTATGCTTATGCATGACATTAATGTGACTTTTAGCTGCCTGCCACATCAACGACTGGACATGAAGTTAGACTGAGGTAAGCAATACTGCCACCTGCAGGTGGGAGTTAGCATCACTTACACCAACGTATTGATGATTTTAACAATGGTACTTGATAAAATGCAATATAATGTCTAAGCCAACAGACACGCTACAACAGATCAAACTGCTGAAGAAGGTAATGATGGTTCTGATGGAAAAGTGCCAAACTGCTCGCCAGGTTTTCCAAAAGTCCCAACAACGGGAGTCCCAGAAGGGAAGCCCAGAACAACAAATTTACAAAAGTTACCAAATAATTTATGAGCTATGAAGTGACGATCAATAAAAAACCTTTTTTAGTGAGTGTGAATGTGTTTTTTTCCTCAGGCAGCAGCAATCTGCAGCTGAGCGGCACAACTTCCCCCAACAGACACTTTCAGCCTGTTATTCATAACTATAAACTCGCTCCCTGTTTATGAGCCTCTTCAAGCTTCTTGTTTACATATTTACAGATACTTTATTATTTATAAAGTATTTCTGGTAACGCTGTCTGCTGGTTTATTCATTCAAGCTTAACAGACAATACAGCGAAGGAATTTCTACATATCAAACTCAATATCTTTAGAGAGGCAAAGAGAGAAAAAGAAAAGTTATGCAACATATAATTAATGCTGCCAAAAAAAGGGAAACTTGTGAAGAAATCAGAGGATGATACAAAAGGAAAATTGTTCATGTTCTTATCAAAAATGTAATTATTAAAGAAATTCACATTGATGCAAACAACTTGAGTCTTGATATGTACAGTTTATAAAACTGTAAAATCATATAGAGCCAGATCCTAGGTTGTTTTTATGTAGTTTGTTTGTTTTGAATGCAGGTTTCAGTTGATTTCCTTTTTGTTTTGGTAGAAAGTGCAAACTGGAGTTAAAGCAAACTCTTCTTAACTTCTAAATGCAAAAAAAGTCACATTTTTAGACCTAAAGGATCAGCTATGAACGCATAAAACCAGTTAGTACTTATGATGCATTGAGGTCAAGGGTCAACTTCATCCTGAAATCACCTTTCAGTCTTCCAGAAAACAAGTTTAAAAAGGAGGAGTAAGTTTCTGATTCTTATCCAGCCCAGCAGAGCCATGCAGACACACTGCGTCTTTTCTGAGTAACTACGTACCCTGCTGACACTCGGGGCAGCATCGGCCTTCCTTTACGACAGCCAGACTTCCTGGCGGGCAAGTGGGGCAGGAGCGCAGATAACAAGTCACCCGGGTATTGTGGCATTCACACTCGCGGCAGCTGCCATCGGTCCAGCGAGCCCGATTCTGAAAGAAAACCCAGGACTTCGTTAATTAAACCTTAAACAAGTGACAGAAAGCAAAGACTGCGCTAATTTTAATTTTTAATTCAGAGGGATCTCAATTGCATCTATAAAACAGGGACATTCCTGAATTTAAATTAGTTTTATTTGAGAAAAAGCGTAACACTCGTGACTTTTTAGGCGTTCTGAAAACAGACAGAGGGAATCAAGGGGAAAGTTACACCAGCAGCAACTTCAGCGTCAAAACACAAAGAAAAAGTAAAATGTCTAAAGAATAAAACTTTTCAAACTTTATCAACTTAAAGTCAAGAAATAAGACACTATACATATTAAAATACAGTGAATTTTTTCCTCCAGCTGCCTGCCTTTATGCACCGCTTTCATTTATTACTCATTTCAGTTTCTGAGCGGCACAGACAGTATGACCCTGAATGAGTAATAGAATTAAACTTATATAATACTCCTTATTCCTAATAGCTCACCAGATGAACTGAATAATTCAGAACCAAACATCCAACTAGATTCAATACAGCAACATATTTCCATCACTCACAAACAATAACATGTTGTATTCAAAGAGTTTTAGATATGCAGTAAAGAGAAGTGAGTCTACGGTAACGCACGAGTCGAGGTTTACTTTCTGTTCTCCACTGACATCTTAAGAAGCCACATCTGCACTAAGTTTGTGTCACGATGTGTGGATGAGGTGGTGAGGAGAGACGCAGAGACCCAGGTTGTGATGAAGATGATGATTTAATGATAAATATCCACGGAACAGAACAACGGGGAGCACAACAAACACACGACAGCACAGGGAAACGGGCTGGTCCACACGACGAGGATCCGACAAGAGACAAAGGTGGGACTAAATACACTGGGAGGGTAATCAAAGAAACGAGACACAGCTGGGAGCAATCAACAGGGAAGACAGAGACTCACAGGGGAACAGACTAATAAACACAGAGAAACCTCAAAATAAATACACAGAAAACAGATCACACTTTGTTTGAAAATATAATTAAAATTAATGTAATTTAAAGTGCTTTAGTGGAAATAGGCCTGTCACAATAACAAATTTAGCTGGATGATAAATTGTCCCAGTAGTTATTACAATAAACTATTGAAATATTGTTGCTTTGACACCATTTTAAGGTAATATAATGGTAATGGGATAATAAAAATGCAAGACCACATTCTCAAATATCAATAAACTTTAAAATCTAATGAACATTTAACACTGGAACCGTAAGACAATCAGAAGCTGTGTTCACAGACAAACGTTGGTGTTTGTTGTAAGTCAGAAACATTTTCACAATCAAAGCAGCCAAAACTCCAGGTTTCTATTTACTGAAGTTAATTGGCTTCATCTGCATTTATTGGTGTAAACAAGGTCAGAAAACAGCTATAATACAGCCTACGACAAATTTAGGCCACTTTTACACACATATTCCAATGAAAATATGGCATCACATTCCTGCCAAAAATCCAGAAGGCCCTTATCAAGTAATCACGACTAGGCCTGTCATGATAGCAAATTTTGTCCCAGAAGTCATTGTAATAAATAATAATATTGCTGCTTTTACACTATTTTAAAGAAACAAAATGATAATGTCATATTATTGCAAAAACACGCCTTCAAAAATCAAATTCTAACCAAATGTTAACACTGTAACTGAAAGATATTTAACATATACAAAATAAATAAACAAAATAACAGAAACAAATAAACTTAATTATTAAGTCTAAACAAAATTATCCTAAAAAACTTAAATTAACCTGAAAACTTTAATCATCCAGGTTTTGGAAGAAAGAAAGAAAAGTGGAAAAAAAAAAATAAATCATGCAAATGGAAATCATTGAACTAACTCATTAACCAAAATAGATTATGAAGTTATGAATCAAAATAGATTATGAAGTTTCTGTAACCAAAAATCCATAAGAAAAAGAAATAAGAAAATAAAAATGTAATTTGTCTTTTATTACTAAAACTTTGTGTTTTATTTATTGATATTATGGACATAAATAGTGATTCTAATAAGCTGACGGAAATAAAAAGTAGCGTGTCATCAGCGTAGAGTAAGAAACGTTGTAGTTCTGCATTATGTAAGCCAGGGAGAGTCTATAGTTTCTGAATAAAAGAGGCTCAAGTACACAGCCTTGGGGATCCCTAGATGGTCTTTGTTCATTCAGATTAGCGATTGAACAAATTGCAAATCTTGTTTGAGACACTTTTTTTTTTTAGAAGGTATCGCTACATCTGGTATGTTGAAGCAAAAATGCATCTAAATTGTGTAGGACTGAATTAATCCAGATGCTCTTAATGGACGAATCGAGCCTCTACAGAAAGAAACTGAGCAGCTGAAGCACCTTTTATTCAGACCCAAACATATAAAGTAAAAAAAGAGAATCTTCTCAGTCTCAATGTGTTTCAACTTCAACTAAAAGACAGGGCTTCCATAAACGTGTCTCATCGTTCTACCTCATTATATTTCCATGCTGTTATCTAAACGTCCTCCAAGTTTCCAACCAGTAATCATTCCGTCACAAAAGCGTCTATTTTCTTTCGCTAATGGTGAAATACTTTATCCTGGGAGACGAAGAACAATCCATTTGGAGATGATAACTGTGATAACTGCCGTTTATGGACTCACTCTCAGCTGCAGCCTTGGGCGAATGTCTTAAGATTTCATAAATATTTTGATTGATGCTGTAAAACATCCAAGCTGTGAAATCCAGTTTTCTAGGACTTCGTTATAAATAATGAAACTGATGAAAGTCTTCAAGATCTGGGCCAAGATGTTAACTCAAAGCAGCAGAACTTTGTTTTTCTGCCATTATCAATCAAGCTGCTGCAATAAATAATTGCTACTGTTTTGAGTTTCAGCTCATACATTTACTGACAAACTAACATTAAAATGGGAGATTTAAATGCAACATACATTAAGGACACCTACAATGTTTGGATTTTTTTTGTTTTCTTTAGACACAATAATGATGTTTATTCTCAAACACTGTAAGTTACATATAGGCCTGTCATGTTAACACATTTTACTGGATGATTAATTGTCCCAGAAATCATTGAAATAAGTGATAACATTGACATTTTGAGACTTTTTTCAAATAAAAACTATAATTATAATGGAATATTAATGTGAGTACAACCTCTCAGTGATAAAAAAAAACTTTTCTAACTCTTGAATTAGAAAACATTTTAAAAATACAAAATATACAAACAAAATAATAATAATTAAAATGGATTATGAAGTGTCTGCAACAAAAAAATAATAATTCAGCTAAGACAGGGAAAACAGGCAAAAGGGGCAGGAACTGCAGCTATCTACTTCCTATGAGGCTTATCACTTTTCAATAACGTTAAAGAATACCTCTAACGACTCATTTCAATTTATCATGTGATTAACTGATTTATTGCTTATTGTGACGGGTTTGGTTGTCTTAGTGACTCAGAGTAATACCTTGAACGATTTCCCTTCATAGAGACAGGAAGGCATCAACGAAGAACATTCTGGACAGCATTTTCCCGGCAGATGAACAAGCTCTGATTCCTAAAACACAAACAAAAAATGGACAAATTAAACGTTTACTCAAATTTCTTACAAACATTCATTCATTCTACAATTTTCTTCATTGTTATGACACTGACATAGCCAGCTAGCCTGGTGGCTAACTAGCTAACCAGGCACATTTTAGAGCAATCTTCAAATAACGGCAAGTGTTGCCAACTCCTCAGTAAGAAAAGTGGCTATTGGCCGTCCTAAAACTTGCTAGATGACATCATCGCTTAATTTCCATATTTGGTCATGTTGATCCAGGAAGTAGAAAAAAGAACTATCAATGTTGGCAAAACAAAAAGTGATTAAAAATATGTTTAAATCTATAAATGAACATAATTAAATTTATTTTTTTTTTTCTTAATTTGAGAAAAAATTCTTTTGACTTTTTCAAACAGAATAAAAACCTAATAGGAATGGTACAGCGAGGGAGAGAGAGAAGAGAAAAAAATCATGCAAATGGAAATTATTGACCTCAATTTAATTTGTCATGTGATTAATGGATTTACTGTTTATTAAAACAGGCTTATCTACTTAATTCATATAAATATCAGCATTTGGAAATTATAAATAAATGTTGGAAACAACTTTTTCCAACATTTAAAGCACCTATATTACATTTCTGGCAACAGATTCCTATAAATTTAGTAACAACAACCAATAACTTCATAAAATAACCTAAACAGTTGGTTCTATTTCTTTCCTTTGGCCTTTGAAGGTTGTTCTCAAGTCAAAAAGTCTCAAAGTCAGTGGAGCATGGCGTTATTAGTCGAGCAATCATAAACCAAACTATAAATATTAGTTCCTCCTTCTGCCTACCGAGTCAAAAATGCCATTAAACCCATAACCTTCTCTGAACTGTAACGAACACTGAAGCACGCACACTCCAGAAACTGAAAAGCTGCGGTCTTCACAGCAACGTGACCTTGTTCATTTCAGGGCTGGACAAGTGCCAGTTATGCCACTTATAGTAAATGGCACTTAGCAGTTTCAATTATCACCATATAGTATGATTAATAGCGTCTTATTGCGACCCCGCAGAGGGACGTTAAAGCAATATGATTAAATCTGCTTCATTCCTGCCCACCTTACAGCAGATATCCACAATAAATAACGGAAACTCCAGTTATTGACCTTAAAAAATCTTTGGATTTGCCTAAAAACTCTCCAATAATCCAGAATCCCACATTACCAGCTACCCCAGGAGTCCTAATTACCAGATGAAGTCTCTATTTTAAACTGGAGCCGATTCCACATAATAAGACCATTATATGTGAAGCACAGAGAGAAACCCTGCAGCTGTCAGGTTAATTCATTTCTTTGGACCAAGCAGCACATTTTAAGGCTCTGCTTCTTCTCATTAGTTCCATCTTGTCTTTCAATTTGCTGCATCTTAACGAAGTGATTATCTGTGACAACCTTATAACCTTTAATGAATATCCTTTCTCCAGTTTCAGACAGTCTGGCGACATATTCTGGCTAAATGTAGAAAATGTAGGAAGAAAATAACTAAGCTGGCCTCGGTTAACTCTATAGTTGCATTTTAAAGAGACAATATAGGATTTTTGGGTGTCGCCCGTTAGTAAGGAAGAGTTCACATTAGCATTCATGGTTAATCCTGATTTACTGGATTTAAACTGAATGTGGCATTTAATCTGATAAAGGTTAAGGCTCAGCTGAAACTCCTGCAGTAAAGTTCGACACATGAATACTCTGAAAAGAACCGAACCGGCTTCATGCATTCACTCCTGCTTGGTGAGAAAAGTCCAGGGTTTCACAAATCCTGACTGAATCACAGATCCTGACTGAATCACAGATCCTGACTGAATCACAGATCCTGACTGAATCACAAATCCTGACTGAATCACAAATCCTGACTGAATCACAAATCCTGACTGAATCACAGATCCTGACTGAATCACAAATCCTGACTGAATCACAAATCCTGACTGAATCACAGATCCTGACTGAATCACAAATCCTGACTGAATCACAGATCCTGACTGAATCACAGATCCTGACTGAATCACAGATCCTGACTGAATCACAGATCCTGACTGAATCACAAATCCTGACTGAATCACAGATCCTGACTGAATCACAAATCCTGACTGAATCACAAATCCTGACTGAATCACAGATCCTGACTGAATCACAAATCCTGACTGAATCACAGATCCTGACTGAATCACAGATCCTGACTGAATCACAGATCCTGACTGAATCACAGATCCTGACTGAATCACAGATCCTGACTGAATCACAGATCCTGACTGAATCATAAATCCTGACTGAATCACAGATCCTGACTGAATCACAGATCCTGACTGAATTATAAATCCTGACTGAATCACAGATCCTGACTGAATCACAGATCCTGACTGAATCACAGATCCTGACTGAATCACAGATCCTGACTGAATCACAGATCCTGACTGAATCACAAATCCTGACTGAATCACAGATCCTGACTGAATCACAGATCCTGACTGAATCACAGATCCTGACTGAATCACAAATCCTGACTGAATCACAGATCCTGACTGAATCACAAATCCTGACTGAATCACAAATCCTGACTGAATCACAGATCCTGACTGAATCACAAATCCTGACTGAATCACAGATCCTGACTGAATCACAGATCCTGACTGAATCACAGATCCTGACTGAATCACAGATCCTGACTGAATCACAGATCCTGACTGAATCATAAATCCTGACTGAATCACAGATCCTGACTGAATCACAGATCCTGACTGAATTATAAATCCTGACTGAATCACAGATCCTGACTGAATCACAAATCCTGACTGAATCACAGATCCTGACTGAATCACAGATCCTGACTGAATCACAGATCCTGACTGAATCACAAATCCTGACTGAATCACAGATCCTGACTGAATCACAGATCCTGACTGAATCACAGATCCTGACTGAATCACAAATCCTGACTGAATCACAGATCCTGACTGAATCACAGATCCTGACTGAATCACAGATCCTGACTGAATTATAAATCCTGACTGAATCACAGATCCTGACTGAATCACAGATCCTGACTGAATCATAAATCCTGACTGAATCACAGATCCTGACTGAATCATAAATCCTGACTGAATCACAGATCCTGACTGAATCATAAATCCTGACTGAATCACAGATCCTGACTGAATCACAGATCCTGACTGAATCATAAATCCTGACTGAATCACAGATCCTGACTGAATCACAGATCCTGACTGAATCACAGATCCTGACTGAATCACAGATCCTGACTGAATCACAGATCCTGACTGAATCACAAATCCTGACTGAATCATAAATCCTGACTGAATCACAAATCCTGACTGAATCGTCTTGGTTACAAACCGACGCTGAAGTTTTTCATAAAACCTCCTTCACAGAAGAAAAACTTTTCCTTTGTTTAGGGATGAATTAGTGACAAAAGCTTTAATATTGTTAAAAATATATTTTGCTTTATTTACTGTGACAACTATTAGGAATGAATAGATATGGAAATTTGGGTTGATAATAATAACCAATAATAATATTGGTGTTATGATCAATAATCAGTTTTTACTGATATAGATATCATTAAAAATATCAGTTCATATGAATGAACATGATGGATGGATGAATGGTTGGTTGGTTGGTTGCATGGACGGACCGATGGACGGATGGACGGACTCACCTGTGGACATCCAACATGGCCGCACTCGGCCTTCCGACAGACCACTTGGCCCCGGTTACAGGTGCAGAACTCGCACCCGGTGCCGTTCCACATGTCTCCATGGTAACGGACCTCACCCTCGAACAGGCAGCTTCCTTTGGCAGGAGCACATTCGTCGCAGCACCGACCGGCGCGCCTCACTTTGGTCAGACCCTGCGTGGAAACGGATCCATTAGAGGAGAAGGAAAACTCAGAGAAATGTTTCTTTTTTCCGCCTGTTTTCAGGGAAGACGAGAGGCTAAAAGGTTTCTTGTTGCTTCGTCACAGAAACACAGCTGGGCCCATCAGGCAAGAGACCAGATTTAGATGGATACTTTTATTTATTTATTTTTTTCTAAAAGATTCATGTTTTGGTTTCTGTCTTGTTTTTCTTTGTTCTTACGTTTTCCAGCTGCTTCTCCACATACACCTGGTTTAGAAGTTATTTAATTTATTATTAGGATCTTGGGTTGTTCAGAGGAAGCCTGACCAGAAACCCAAACAACTCAGAGGAGCAGCATCTCTACTCCAACTAAGCAGACAAAGCGTACCTCCTTCTCTTCAAACTCCCCAAATGTTTCACAAACTGCCTTTTTATTTTATAATCCTATATTTCCACCAAACCTCCAAGTCAGTCTTTATATAAAATAATAAGAACAACTAATGTTTCAGATAAGCATTAAGATTATAAACAGTTGGGATTCAGATCTGTTACCTAATCCACATTAAAGGTATGAGTATGCACTTATGCAGCCATTTAATGTTTTGATGTGTGTGCGCGTGTGTGTGTGTGTGTGTGTATTGTTTTTACGCTCCCCTGTGATTCCACCACCAACAGTTCCAGCGCACTAAAGAAGCTGTAAGATGAAATTTGCATGCAATTAAGAATTAAATGTCAGGCTGCATGAATATTTTGTGCATGCATTGTGTGTTTAAGTGTAGGCGCGTGTGTGTGCGCGCGCGTGCGTGTGTGTGTGTGTGTTTGTATAAGTAATTGCACTTGTCATGCTGTGTTGCTGTAAAACTGTTTACAGAGTTGCACTGTGGGAACTCGCCTCCGTTTTGGGAATATTATGCAAACCTCCCTGATGTACACATCTACATTTCAGCTTCAAGACTTTCTGTTTTAAGTTAGACTTCAAGACTCCTCGTTTTCTTCTGAAGAGTGTGTGTGTGTGTGTGTGTGTGTGTGTGTGCGTGTGTGTGTGTGTGTGTGTGTGTGTGTGCGTGCGTGCGTGTGTGCGTGCGTGATTGCTCACCTTGTCGCAGACGGCTGGCCGACAGGTGTCTGCGTGACATTTCGACTGACCCCGGTCGCACACGCATGTAGTGCAGGCGTCCTTCTGCCACTGCTCCCCGTGCTGCAGGGAGACACAGACGCACATTTAGATTGCTCCAAACTCTTGAGTGCGACACCAAAAGCCGATTGAAATCCAGGGAGCTTTGTTCCTCTGAGGGCGAGACAGAAAACCAGGGGCGTCCTGGGAGGGAGGAGCGGTTCAAACACACAGCCGGCACCAAAATGTCAAACAAATCCTCTGTTTTAGGCTGGAAGAAGAAGAAGGGAGGCAAGAATAATAATAAATTAATGTGCAAAAGGTTAATTAGTGAGATTCTGCTTTGTAAAAATGTTCACCAAATTAAGACTTTTAAAAACTATTATGTTAGTCACTCAAAGCACAAAGCATAGAATTAGACTGAATAGATCCACCCCTATGAATCGGGCACATTGTCAGCAATACAAATCTAGATTTTCTTACAATATCGGACTGATACAGATTAATATCAGATCTGTGAATCAATAGAGATTAACGTATTTAACTTACATTGTTTTCTAATGAATTTAGGACATTTAAAGGCTTTAATTTTGGCTGTATACTGGATTATCTGTCCATTAACTCCATTAATCCAAGACACAGATCCAGCAGGCGAACACAGACAGAGACGATCTCCAGACCCGCCTGAGTTATTCCTAGGCCAGCGGCGATAAATATAATCCCTGCAGCGAGTTCTGGGTCTGCTGGAGGGTCTCCTCCAGGTCAGGAGCGTCTCCAGAACGAGCTGTCAGTTTACCCAGACATGGACATTTCAGCTGCTGTTTATGCTTCCAGCTCAAACTCTGAGTTATTCCCAGACTTCTTAAAAGCTTGGCTACAAGTAAAAATAGCAGACAACGTCAGAAAGGACTGCAAACGTTTTTATTTCCTTTAACTTTTTCACATTTTACCATTTCAGACTCAACAAGCTTCAGACAAAGTTTAGCATAAACATGAGATGGAAAGAAAATTAGAAATGCTTTTGCTAAGATTTTCAGACACAGAAATCTCTGTTGTGCTGGATAAAGTTAAGAACCTTACACTGAAAAAACACAAAATCTTACCAACTTGGGATTAGTTTCTACTGCAAATATCTTAGTGCACTTGAAATAAGACAAAACTAACATACAAGTAACTTTTCAGCAAAATATAAGAGTTTGTTTTAACTCAATAATTCCTTAATACTGAAGGAAAATGTACTAAAATCATCCACTTCTAACAAAACATTTCTCCCATGTTAAAAGTTAAATAATCTGCTAAAGGAACTGGAACGTTTTCATCAATATTAAGGGATTATTGACTTCTATGCACCACAAATCTGCAGCTAACTTCCAGAAAAATGTAAAACAGTTGAAATAATGAGTTCCTGTAAATCTGGACTAAAATCCTGATGTTTAGAGTTACTTTTCTTCCATAACAAATGAAACATTGACCAACGTTTTGATATCTTTGATATCTTTAATATCTTGTTGAAAAGTTACTCGTAAGTTAGTTTAGTTTTATTTCAAGTGAGCTAAGACATTTCCACTAGAAAATAGACCAAAAATACTTGGTAAGATTTAATGTTTTTGCATTTTATGAATGTTTGTTGTTAGCAAACATTAAACCAAGAAACACAGCAAGGAGAAAGTTGTGGAGAAGCTTAAAACAGAGTTGTCATAAAACAATACCACAAGCTCTGAACATCTCCAATTAAATGAATATGTAAATCAAATAACTTCTTTTTGTGCTTCATATCTGGTGAGTTTCAGGTCTCAATTTTATAATCCAGTTTAAATTGAGGTCGCCGTCCTGCAGACGTCAGATTTAATTCCAATTTAATTTCTCTTTAAAGTTAAACGGCTGAATTAAATATTGACCCAGGGCTCGGAGAATGCAAATGATTTCAGTGTTTAAGACATCAAAACCCAGAGAAGCTGTTTGAACATCAATCATCTCTGAGTGATTTATGACCTTCCAGGAGGATTTAAATTCTCACCTGAACAAACGGATCAAAAGAGCTCAGAATAATAATTTATATTCAACCTGAACGTTGTTTTAACATTCAGTGAATCGCTCTTCATTTACACACCGCGAGTAACAGAGCAAAACGGTATCTGTATTTAACAAGTTAAATTAAAAGAAAGCACTAATACAGACTTTTTTAAAATTTTGTGCTAACTGCAAAAAAGACTTTTAAAAATCATTGTTTTAATAAAAAAAATAGAGGAGAGAAACTACATTAAAACTATATTATTCCAGTTAAAACTCATGAACAAACAAAAGGACAAACACTAAAATTAAGAAACTTTGTTTCTTTTAATAAAGCAAACACATTACATTTTACATCTACCAGTGCATCTCAATAAATTAAAATACAATTGAGAAGTTAATTTATTTTAGTAACTCTCGTCACTAAAAGTGAAATGTCATATAAGTTAATTAAATACTGATGTTTTCAAGCCGTTATTCCTGCTAATTGTGTTTTTCAGCCACTAAAAACGCAACATTAGATTAGAATATCCCAACAGATCAATAGAAAAACTGTTTTAATGCAGAAATACCTGTTTAGAGGTTATTTTCAAAAAGTAAATCTAATTTGTGCCTGTTCAATTATTTCACATTAGAGCACTCTGTTTCATTTAAATATTCATGTTTTGTTAGTAGGTGAAAAATTAATTCACTGAATTATTTATGGAGGTTTTATGTGGAGAAAAAAATTACTAATTGTGTCCAGTGAGTATTTCACTCTTCATGAGACTTGATGTCTTCAGTCAGAGGCTTCTTCAAATTTGTTGTCATACAGACTGCTACTGGAGATCTTTCCTGCCAACAGCCATCACTACTGATGAATCTGAATAAAGACGAGGCACAACAACGTTTAATTTCCCTTTGGGATCAATAAATGTAATTGAATAAAACTTAATAATTGTTTTATTTAGATGCCTGCACATTTCTGTACTTTGTCAACAAACAAGCTAGAAAATATTTTCTTTTCTAAAACTTTAATACTCCGCTGAATAAATTGGCTGATATACATGAAATATCAATGATCACATTATTCCTTCTGAAGCTGAGAGCATGTGTGTATTTAAAGATCCAAGCGCAGAATAAAGAGGGATGCACGATGTGATCAAAGTGAGAGATCAGAGTCTGCACGGCGCTGAAAACACAGCAGGAGGAAACAAACAGCGAGTAAAGAGGACGGACTGAAGCTTTCAGCCCACCTGGTATTGAGTTCCAGCAGAGAGACAAGGGTTGGACACGCACTGGGGACAGCATTGGCCTGGCTGGATCACCAGGTTCTCATGCTGGAAGAGGAGGGAAACAGAACAGGTGAAACAGAGAAAACTCCTTTAACAGGTTCTGAGTCAGAGCAGGATGAAACACCGGGCTAACGTATCATGAAATAAATCTCTCATATCAGTCCATGTCGATAATTATTGGTCCTTTATTTTTGTTTGTTTTAAATATCTGAAGTACAACCAAACTTCCTGTTTTCACCATAGTTTTTATTTCACATTGTTTTTATTTTTTATTTTTAAGCAGTTAGGAGGCAAAGTGGGGGAACCTGAAACTGCTGCTGTGCCAGTTACTCAGCAGGTTGTTGCTAGGCAACCCACCAGGCTGTTGCTAGGCAACCAAAGAATGAGCGAGTTAGTAGTTGAGCAACTAAAGCCTTTCCTCTGCCTACACCCCCCAGAATGCCTTGCGGTTCTGGATCAGAGTTCAGCAAATATTCCACAAATTGATTAATCTATCAGCTGTATCATCTATTGATACTGATCGCGTGTCTGTCTCCACTCTGGCCTCATCCGTCTAAGGGACAATATCTAGAAACTTTGTGGTTCATTTAAAGGGAAAGTATTATGTGTTTCTCAGCCACATAGTGTCATTTTATAGACCTTCAGTTGATATAAAAATATTACATGACTTAAATTAAAATTTACTTTGTAAATTAATGCCTTGTAATTGAATCTGTGTCTCTTTAACAAAGTTTTGGCAACATCTTGGGATTGTGCCAACACACACATCCCAGTACGTCCCAGACCAACAAACAACCAGTACTACAGCTGTAATGGAAATGTTGATAATCAGTAGCTTAAATACATTTAATTTATAGAAAATAGCTGCTGTTTTAATTCTTTATTCCTCTGGAAACAAAATCGAAGTGATTAGTTTCTCATAGAAAGCGTTTCTATTTTGATGTAGATTTAGTTTATTAAACAAGGAAAGTGTGAAAAACACCATAAACCTTAAACTTTCTTTTTATCATGGCTATTTTATCTAATAATTTTGACCTTCCTCTCATCTCTTTGTCTAAATTTCAGCGTCAGTCAGCAATAATCTACTGAATTCAAATAACTGAGCAGGACAGACACAGACTAAAAGATGAAAACACTGGAAGTGTGTTTGAGATGAAACTCACTGGTCTGCAGGCCACTTGCTGACACTCCACCACCGAACACTGGGCCTTCCCACTGCTGCACACACATCTGGTACACAAGCCGGGCTCCCACTCCTCTCCGTCCCTGTAGCCCACCCCCTGCCAGGAGCAAGACTCTGACACGCACCAACAAAAACTAAATGAGTCAATAGCAAAGATGGCTGCCGGGTGAAGAGTATTACTTTCCTGTACGATCTGTGATTTAGAGTCAGGAAACAAAGAGGATTTGCTAATTAGCTGCTAAACGGCGAGATAAATCATTGTCTCTCCAAGACATCATTAGATCCAATATTAACATTTCAGCACGAATCTGAAGATCTGGTGGAACGTCATGTCTGTACGTGGTTAATTACCTCATAAATATGGTGTCAAAGGATGTGAATTTAAAATTATTATCACAAAAATTATCACAAAATCAGTGAAAAAATAAAAAATTCTGGAATTTCAAGATGTGCAACAAAAACAATATCCATCTCTGAAAGAAATCCGGCTGAAAAAAATATGTATTTAGTCTGAATTTTACATTTTCCAGATCTTTTAGTGCAAAAACACAAAATCTTAATTTTGGTCTAATTTCTATTTTAGTCATAAAATAAAACTAAATGTACTTAGAAGTAACTTTTCAGGATGAAATAGTAGCTCGAATTAAATCAATTATTCCTTTAGATTGAAGAAAAACTGCTAATTATAAGCTAAATAATCTGCCAGTGAAGATTTTAGTTTACAAAATGGGAAAAATGTCTTGTTTCACTAAAGGTTCAGCTGAAGTTTAAAGTAAAAATCTGCAGAATGCAGCAAATTTGTTTTCCAATTATTTGTCAAAATAGCTGATAGAATAATTTCAAATGATATTTGAAGATATTTTAATTTCACTTAACATCACTCTCATATAGATACACAGAATAGAAATTGTATATTTTATTTTGAATATTTTTAAGGTTAAGTTAAACAGAAGGTAATTTTATTCAAAAGTAGAGGGGCAAACTATTTTAAAGTAATGTTTTATCATTTTATGCTAAGTTTAAATAATCGTATCAACTTGAAATAGATTCAAAGCAAACTATATATATATTATATATTTTAAGAATACTCATTGAATACAGATGAATATTAAGATTACTTCCTGAATTTATAGAGCTGTATCATTGTTCCACCACTAACTCATTATAAAGGTTCCATTGTCTAAATGTCAATGTTGTTAACATTAAGCTTAAAATATTCTGTACCGTATTTTCCGCACTATAAGGCGCACCTAAAAACCTTCAACTTCCTCAAAAGCCGACAGTGCGCCTTATAATCCGGTGCGCCTTATATATGGACCGATATTGAGCCACAACAGGTCTAGTATCTACGGTAAGCAGCCGCCGACTTCATTTTCGCCCGTAGAAGAAGAAGTGCGCGATGCATGCTGGGATAGTTGTCAGAATGCTGGTTTGTTAATAAAGTTTGACTGACCTATCTACTTACCGACATCTATAATCAGGTCGTCTGCAGGTCATTTAGCACCACGTTCTCCATGAACATGCTGCGCGTGAACAGAGAAGGGTGACAATCGTCCGGCCACGCCCCGGCCCAATCGCAGGAGGCTCTCCTCGCCGACCGGAGTCGGACTGTTTTGTTGACATTCCATTTAGTGGAGCTCCATCTAGTGGATGCATAACGTAACTCCAGCCTCTACTGTAATGTCTATATTATGCGCCTTATAATGCGGTGCGCCTTATATATGAAAAAAGTTTTAAAATAGGCCATTCATTGAAGGTGCGCCTTATAATCCAGTGCGCCTTATAGTGCGGAAAATAAGGTAACTTGTAATTGTCAGAAATTAGAAGATT
Organism: Poecilia mexicana; assembly: GCF_051168715.1. NCBI lineage: Eukaryota > Metazoa > Chordata > Actinopteri > Cyprinodontiformes > Poeciliidae > Poecilia > Poecilia mexicana. The sequence continues at coordinate 4,494,028 of NW_028263378.1, forward strand.
AAATCTGCAATTTCTCAAAACACAAATAATTCAAAATATACAGCCTGTACAATATCTCTGCAGAACAATAAATGCTTTATTAAAAACAATCTATAACAAATGCGGTCTGTATTAAAGTCTTCCTGTACAGGGAGATCTGAAGCAGCTCTCACCTCCATTACTGCCGCACTTGGGGCAGCAATCCCCAGCAGCGATGAACGGGGTCTGGTCCGGCGAACAGGTGACTTGTGGGCAGGGCCGGGCGTGGCAGGACGCACTCCCTTTGGAGCAAACACACACCGAGCAGGGAGAGGGACTCCACTGGCTGTCGTGCTGTGGGAAGCAAACAAACAAAGAAAAAAAACAATTACATGGAAAAATCAAACCTACGGCAGAAATAAGACAAGAAGGAGAAGAGACAGCGAGACGAAGCAGGCTGAGGAGAAGAAACGCTCTAAGCCTGAGTGACAGATGAGAAAACTGAGTGGGTAGGAAGGATAGAGTGGGTAAATACAAAGGGGTATTGGGAACGGTAAATTCCCGCCAAAACATTATAAAAATATAAAGTCTAAGAAATTTTCTGAAAAAAAATCTTGGACATTTTTGAGCTCCAAAAAAAAAAAAAAAATCTGCAAGAAAAAGTATTAATCTAAGAAATTTTCCGGGAAAACTGTGGATATTTCTGGGTTTCAAAAACCAAAAATGTCTGACTTTTCAAGCTCAAAAGATTTCAGAAAGTCAAAGAATTTCACTTTTTGAAATTTCCACGTTTCTTTCCAGAAAAGATTGATCATAATTTTTTTTTACTTTTCGTGCTCAGAAATTAAGTGTAAAATAAGTTTAACATAACTTAACTTTCAATGTCCTTGCTGAAGCCAAAATGTTGCCAAATGATTGACGCAATTTTTTTTTTAATTATTGAATGAGCTTCAACATTTTACATTTCCGCCATTTTCTCAATCTCACCGTCGTCTCTTTCACTTCTCGTTACTGATTGGCTGGGGTGAAGTCACATGATTACCAACTGTAAACGTAGCGCAGCGTCTTAAAGGGACATGAACGGAGCCTACCACAGCATAGCCAAATAAAAGGGAGAAAAAACTACTTCTCTTTTAACTTTTAATAACCTGAAAAATCACGTCATTTATTCTCATAAATTTTTGTGTCAGTTAATTTTCGGTTTATCACCCAGGCCCCCCCTCAGGTCATTTTAATAACCAATATTTCCTGAACAAACACCTTAGATGAGCTGTAACAAGGCTAAATTGAGTTTAATTATGTTTAATTTGTTTATACAACAATTTAATCAAACAAAAGTCAGAGTAAAAAACTCGCTAATGAATAAAAATAGATTTGGGTACAAAGCAAGATAAAACAATTATTAATAAAGCAGTAAAATTAAATTTAAAGCTTTTTGAACAGATTCCAGAGAATAAGCGACTTGAAACTGAAAGCTCTGCCACCCAATCTGCAGATTTAATCTCTTTAGTGATAGACAGAGCTTTATACATTATATCCACAAGTTCAATTTTGTATTTATTAATTTCTACATACCAATTGTTTCTTTTTAAAGGAATTGAAATAATGTCACCTATCATAATTTAGAGGTAAATGTACAACAAAGGAGAAACAATGAAGGGAGAATGACACTGAGGACAGGAATCTTTGTGAAGCTGAATTAAAATTGGAGATAACTCCCAGTCAGACATAGAAGTGCTAAAGGCTGAAAATAAAACATGAGACAAGTTAAAAAGCAGAAAGAGACAAGTTAAAAAGCAGAAAAAGACAGATTAAAGGAAAGTGTGAACATGAAAAGCAGATGTCTAATTTAAATTTGAGCTGAGCCTCAACAGTTATCTCAACTGCCTTGGGCTAAAACTAAACTATGCTAGCTAGCGGCTAACAGCAAAAATTATGACTTTTCCTGGACTTCCTTTTAATATGAAATCTTGGCTTTATATACCTCTGCAGGTCTTACACATTCATAAATCTAAAATTTAATCATTTCTATGAATGAGAAAACTATGGGCACTAGATAAAATCCACAAGTTAATTTCACGCATTTCATCTGCTACTCTGTATCAATACGAGGGTGATGAACTAGTCCTTCCCCTTTTAAATTACATTAATTAAACCACATTAAATAAAACAAACAAACAAACAAACCATGAAAACATGAATTAAAAGCAAAGAAACAGTCATTGCATAAAAAAGAGACAAGAAGAAGTTAAAAAAAAAAACCTCAAATATTATGGGGAAAACCCCCCAAGTGATTTATGATTCACAACTACTAAAACTATGGAACTAAATTGGGGGCATAAAGTTTGTTCAACAGAAGAAATATTGAAAATGAAAAAAATATATATATTTGAAACAGAAAAAATATTTTGAACCTGAAAAAAATAGTTTTAAAACTAAGAATACAAATTTGAAGCTTAAAGTTTAAAACCTGAAACTAATAAGTTTCAAAACTCAAAAAATAAATAAAATAAAAAACTAATTTTCTAATTCAAGTGTTTTTCGCAGGTTCAAAATGGTGTTTCAATTTCCAACTATTTCTTTTTTTTTCTTTTAAACAAACTTTATGGCCTTAATTTAGCTCCATATAAATCATACATTTAATTATCTGATAGACAGAACTATATAAAACACACTGGAATTAATCTGTGAGTTTATATTGAATGCCATTCCTAGAAGCTCTGTCTCCTTAAATAACCAACAAACTGTCAGGTTTTTCCTTCACCGCTGAACATTTAAATTTTGTACATGTGCTAAAATAAAACCAGCAAGCGACAACGCTTTAGTAAACATTCAAGTTCAGTTTGAAAAATCATTTAGAGCTTAAAATACAATTAATGGAGTCAAGTCTTTTGATGTCTGCAAAATAGTTTCCAACAACCGACTCGGGTTCATGAGTTGCAGCAGCTTAAAAATATTCACAGTTCTTTGGTGGAAAAAGATTAAATTCTCAAAAAAGCCATGACTTGTGAGCACAACTCCTCCCCCAGCCGCCCAGATCCATGTGAAGCGCCACTTCACTGCGATGCCAGCAGACTCTGTAAGCCCTGCCAAGAAAAAGACTTGCTTCTCTTGAGAACTTGTACTGTCTAAATTGGCTGCCAAAAGCTGAAGGACACTTGATTGAAGATAAACAAGGGAGTGATGCTTCTGTGTGAGGAGAGAGCTGGAAAAGTCTCAGGAAACAAGTTTTTTATGAAGACGAAAGACAGTAATGTCAGAAAATGTATCAAAACACAATTCTGCTTCCATTGGTGAATGAATAAAAGAAGGCTTTATTAGACAGAGGCTTGAAGCTGGAAATGGAGAGACTTGCAGCTGACACATTTTTGATGTTTTGTGGTATTTTCTTGCAGAAAAGAATCACCAGTATGTTGGACAATAGTTTTAGTAATAAACCAACACAAAATGTGGCATAATTGAGATGTGGAAAGAACATAACAACCCCCTTTTTACGACACAGAATTACCAAATAAAAATTGGGGAAAAAAATTAGTTGGGTTTGCCGCATTTTCATTTTGAGCCACATTAAGATCATAAATATCCTCAAATTTGTGGGAGAATGTATTGATAAAGCTAAAAAATCCCATAAACACAGTGGGTTAATATGCTTTAGATCGATGATGTCCAAACTTTTTGCCAAATTATTAAGTTGAAAGCACTTTGGGGCCACAAAAGTTATTTTAAAGTGACAGTAATATGTGTTTTCCAGCCATAAAGTATAATTTTATAGCACAATTCAGTAATTATATTACCTTCATATATCAAACATGACTTCCAGATTCAAAGTCCTGAAATTGGGCCTCCTGCTCTTTCTCTGCCTTCAGGAAGTCACCACAACAGAAATACTGCCCCTTTAAAACTAACTTTTTGTGCCTTTTTTATTTTATCTGCTCAATAATAAACTAAAAATGTAAAGTTTGATTTAAATCAAACTTGTGGAAAATGGATCTGTAAATCATAGTAGGATGTTGTTATTGTCAGAAATTTTCAAACTGCATGAGATTGATTATTTTTCATTTTTGGGCTGCAGATGATTTGCGTTTGAGTAAAAGTGGGTCGATGTTTGTGGTTACTCTAAAGCTAAGACGAAAGCAGAAACATCGTTAATTATTGGCAATCTATTTTTGTACTTCATTTTTATTAAAACAGGATGTGATTTATTTGACAAAAAACTTCCCTACAAGATGAAAAATTGTCCATCTACAGCAACTTGTGCACCACATTTACTCCATTCTAGTGTTGAGGTCGTGTTTGGGGTCGCACTAAATCCTTCAGTGGGCCGTAAATGGCCCACAGGCCGCACTTTGGACATCCTTCTCTTTGGATTAAAGCATGTCCAAGTCCAGACGTGAATCCAGAAAAGTAAATAATCTGTGATAAAACCTTAAAATTGTGCACAGATGACTGAAATGCTGTTCATTACCTTCAATAAATCTATTCTGTTCCCTTTTCATTTACATATCATCATTTATGTGATTTTACAGGAAGAAAAAAATGTTCTTTGTACTTGAAGCCAGGGAAAAAACGGGAAAAAAATGAGTTAATATTCGCACAGACCACTGATGTTAAAATTGGTCCATCCAGGCCAACTTTCCAATTTTAGAGTGAAATTACAGTCCTTACTACCTCGAAAAGACATTTCTGAGTAATATTAGAAATATTTTACAGAGAACACACTGAGGAAAAAGCCGAACTCCAAGAAAGCCAGAAAGCTAATATCCACCGGTACTTATAAGCCATACCCGCCTGTTTTTCTCCTTTCAGGCTTATTGGCGTCCAGCTTCTGCTGTTAGCATCCCACATTTGACCCTAAAGGTCATCCCAGAAGTATTGGATAAGGTTGAGGTCAGACTTTTTGCCCCAACTCGGAAAGCAATTCTTTCCGAACAGTCTTTCTACCCGGAGGCAACGTTATTTTAAAATAGGAAAAGTCAGAAATTATTTGAGCTAAACTAATAAAAAATGATCACCATAAGCTGTAATAAAAGCTGCTGGTAAATTGATTAATTCTGTAATAAACATGTAAGGAGAAAAGTATTTATTCAGATTTTTTTATGTGGCAGCCACAAATTTGAGGTGTTTTTAATTTGTCATACAATTAACTGATGCATTGCTAATTTGCAACAGGTGTAGGTGTGTTAATTAGCTCTAAACGGGCTGAAAGATATCAGAGAACAGCAACACTTTTTGACTCTACTCACCCCGTAAGTAACTCCTTCGTACTGGCAGGAGTCCTGGGATGAGGAGACGCACTCTGGACAGCACTTGTTGGCAGGAATCCTCAGAAATTCACCCTGCAGGATGAAAAACATGAATACAAGCTGAGCCTGACCACACACACACACGCACACGCACACACACACACACACACACACACACACACACACACACACACACACACACACACACAGCAACCCGGAGTCAGGAAGGGAAAATAAATAACCCACACGAATACAAAGCACATCAAATTCAGCACGTCTATTTCCATGGTTATTAACTGCCAAGAGGTTCCGATAGTAATGAATATATAAGATACACAACATGTGCAGACGTGCAACTAATATTACAATACACCAGGCTGGACTTTTTATTTATGCTATTTTTTTTTTTTTTTGGCTCTGTTTTCACGCGGTAATTGAGGGCGGAAAGTGTGGCAGGAATCAAATGAGAAAGCAGCAACAGCCGGACTTCGGTAGTTTAGGCGTTGTTTATCGGGATAAAAATGGTAAGGGACAGAAAAAGTGATAGGAAGAAATACAATTTCAGGAAGGTGAAAATAAACATCCCCACGGAGCTTCAACAGCTGTATTGTGTTAATTGAAAAGGGGGGGAGGGAGATATACATGGACTGCAGCAGAAGGCAAATTGTTTCTGAACATGCACAATAAAAATCTACTGCATGAATGGAAAAGGAGAAGCGCGGTCGGTAACAGATCAGTGTTAAAATGCACCTCACAGCTCAGCATCCATCATCCATATATTTCATCTAATGCGTTATCCTTTTAGTAGTAAATTACAACACCTAATATAAACCAAGCGTTTTTATATAAACTCACTAACTACGGATGCAGCAGTCAGGATTTTATTAGCGACTTCCGATATTCTTTAAGGCTTGACCTGATTCAAATATTAAACTCATTTTCCCCAAGTATGAAAAACAGCAGTTATCAAACCACTAACAAAAACTAAATGTAGTTTCATGTAGTGGACAAATCACTGCTGCAGAATTACAGGCCAACCTCCAACCTTTCATTAATCTGCAAGGTCGTAAAAAAAGTTGTGTTTCAACAGTTAAACAATTTTTCAACCGCCTTGACGTAAAAGTGTTCAATGTCATCCACATAAACACAGATGGTGGAAGAATCACAGTGCAGCTTTTGACACTGTTGACCATGAAATATTGATGAAACGACTGGAGAGTCGGGTAAGAGTCTCCGATTCTGGTACATAAAGGGGAACTATGATGCAAAAGTCACTTGTTCCATTTGTGCATCAACCGCTTCTAAAAACAGGCCTTAAAAAAACACCAAGCTGCTTTTGGCAATAAGTAGAATTTTTTTTTGTCTTTTTTAAAGAGCTCTTTCAAAAACCTCGAGATTCCGTCGTTACCTAGCAACCCCTGCCAAGGCCAGCCTCGTTACCTAGCAACCCAATTTGAGTTCCGGCACGTTTGATCAGCTGGTTTTGCCACTGTACAATGGCTGCTGGAAAAGACAAGGTTTTGTTGCTGATCATCCAGAAACCACTTGCTGTATTCTTGTTGGTTGTGTAGGAGGCTCCACTTCTGCTTTTCAAAATCTGTTTGCAGCCATTATTCCATGCAAGTGTAAATGTTGATTTGGGGTCAGCAACAGCTTATTTTGATATAAAGTGATAGGAGGCCCTAAGAAAAGCTAATTCTAGACAGAACTGATCAGACTGAAATCTCATCATATAAGAATGATTTTGTGCACAAAAAAATAACAATATTTATGTTTTGTATAACTAATATACCTATCTTAGCCTATTTAAAAAAGCATAAAAGGTCACATTTAACTGGGTTGAGTCTTACCCAACAAACAAGAGGGAACTTCTCATTAAATAGGCAGAAGTCACCTGGGGTACCACAAGGTTCCTACCTGGGGCCTCTGTTATTTAATAACTACATGCTCCCACTTGCTCAGGTTGTAACAAATAAGATTAGTTACCATAAATACGCAGAAGTTTCACAGCTCTACATTATGATGTCACCAGTCGACTCCATGCTCTCAACAAATGTTGACAACAAATCAATTACGTAACTTTCTCCAGCTGAACAGAAACAAAATTTTATCATCTGGGTCTAGTGATGGACTTTGACCTGAACTTTCAGAAACACATAAAGACGATTACAAAGTCGGTCTTTTATCACCTGAAGAACATTTCCCAGCAAGATTTAGAGAAACTCATAATTGTTTATCTTTTTATGAATATATTACTGCAAGAGTGTCTTCACATGCCTACCTAAAAGGTCAACCAGACAAAATTCTACATTTCTCTTGCACAGAAAAAAGTTACACAACTTTTGATGTATTTTTCTGATGATAAATATCAAATGTACTTTTTTTGATAAATGTATGTCTCTCTTTTATCTGTAATGTCCAGAGTAAGCCCCAGGGTGTAAAAAATGTTTTTCACTTGATAGGTTGCTTCAAATAACTATTAAACCAGCACTAAACAATCTGCAGATGCTCCACAGAAAGGTCAGTTTGCAGAGAACAGAAAAAGTAAGATAAATGTGAGCTCAAATACCCAAGAAGGGGATTTTAAAAGAAAGGCATTTATTCTGAGCCTGGCAGATGATTCGATCTCCACAGTTTTATCGGTTTGGGTGACGGGGAGTCAGATTTAAAGAGCTTTCTTAATGGTGGGGGTACACGGGTTGCTGAGCATGATGACTAATTTTTAATTAGCGCCGCTTTGCCAGCCAGCAGAGTGGAATCCATCAGACATTGATTGTTGCCTTAACTCAGCGTGGGGATCATATCTGAAGCCATCACTGCAGGCTTCATGTTTAAAATCTCATTTAGGGAGAAAAATGGGATGGAAAAGAGGAATAGATGGAGTTTGGAGATAACTGTTTTTAAAATATGTTTTCAGGGAGTTCCAGCTGAAATGAAACTTGATTCAATGGGGCTAAATGTGACTAAAGCTGCAACCTGCTGCACAAAATGCTCCATGCTGAGAAAAGACATAAGACGCATAAATAGGAAAGCACTGCAAACATTTCAGATCAGAAACTTTTTATTTCTGTAAAGATTTTTTGTTTTATTACAGATTTTTTTTGATCAATATTCCCGTCAATTTTGCAGCGTATTGACCAGTAGTGTTGGTCAATACGCGGCTCATCAGGAGTTTAAAAGGTCTTTTCATCAGTCTAATTCCAAGGGTCTGCAACAAACAGCTGCAACTTTGGCCAAACATGTTGAAGACCTAAAAAACTTGTTAAAATAGTAACATGTAAAAAAAAAAAAAGTTTTTCATTTTCCATTTATTTGGAACAATTCAAGTTTTATTGCCTTCTTGTAAAAATTGTACTTATTTTTTGTCCTAAAAAACCAAAATCACAAATAAATATGTATAATTTTTAAATAGAAAATAAACTATTATTACAGCAGGTGTTCATAAACAATTTAAAATATTAGTAATGAGGGGGAAAAATTGCTTTTTGGTTTGAAAACGTTGCTGACCCCTGGTCTAATCCTTTAACTCAATCAGGATATAAAATTGTAAAGATTGTTTTTCAAAACATGAGAATAAAATTAACTGGTGAAGCACAAGAATAAATAAATAAAACAAATCCTCTAGAAGAATAGCACACTGCAAAACTACAAGATTTCACAAAGTATTTTTGGTCTAGTTTCCAGTCAGATTATTTCACTTACAATGTGGGAAAAGTGTCATAAGTAAAATAATCTGACAGTGGAACTACTTTTAATCAATATTAATGAATTATTGACTTAAAACAAGCTCCTGTATCTTTCTAAATCGTTACTTGTAAGTTAGTTATGTCTTATTTCAGGTGCACTACAATATTTGCACTAGAAACTGGAACAAACATATTTAAGATATTGTGTTTGTGCAGTGGAACATCTGAAATCTTGTCTTTACAAACAAAGAAGTCCAACAAAGACTTGAGACGTCCCCTGTCAAAGAAATGCCTTCAAAGACCTTTTTAAAGTCTGGAGAACCACTTTAAATATTACAAGATCGTCTGCTTTATGTAAGAATAGGATAATTGAAGACTTCATGCATCAAGGCCACTAGCAGTTAAAAGAAGCACAAAGATAATCATTTGTCAGATCTAGAAAGGCACTTAAAAAGATTGAAGGAGATTTATTCAGACATTTAGATACTGTCTGTCTTCCAAATGCATCACAAAATAGAGGATTTCCTAAATTCTCAAGACATTTCTTTTGTTCTTTTTAAAGAAACAACAATGGAAGAGCCTGTCGGTTTGAAGTGCTCACCCTTTGGAAGTCACACTGGGGGTTTGGGCAGTGGACCGGCCTGCAGATGGAAACGTCGCTGTAGCAGGTACACTCCTCACACGCCTCAGGCCGCCATGATGAGTTGTTCTGTAGAGACAAACATGAAAACAACTATTAGTCAACTAATTATTATTTGTGAAAGCAAAGAGCTTTTGTTTTTCTTTAAATCAAAGCTATTGAGGAATGTTGCAGCGAGGTAAACACTTTTGGCAGTAGTAATATTTCTAATGTGTCTTTTGACAATAGAGATGCACAATATAGTGTACTTTTCCTGGAATAGTAAGTTGTTTCTCCACCATTAGCACATTTAGCAGTACACAGGGGTGATTGACAGCACTAAGACACACCTCCTGGCTCTGATTGGTTATTTTTGACATGGAGAGGTGCATTTTTCCAGATATAGTCTCCCAACATAGTGACAGTTTTAGCAATGTTTATAAAATAAAACATAATATTTTTTATTAAAAAAAGAACAAATCAAAACAGTGTTGATTCCTGCTTCAAGCAGAGTAAAACTGCATTATCGCTGTTAAGTCTCGCAGCCAGTGAGACACAGAGACAAACCAATGAGGCAGAGTATGCAGATTTCTGCTTTGCTCACTTTAACATGCCTGCTGGTCGCAGTAGCTAATCCCACCTGGCTGACAATGTCTTATGAATAGCTTAAAGCCAAAACTAAATCAATATTCCAGTGCCCGCATATGCTGAAATATATCATCACCCAGACCATGAATCTGATTCAGAAGAATGATTAATGTCCCGCTCATGACAGGAATGAGCCGTGGCGTTCGTGTCCGTTCGTGGCTGACACGCAGCAGATCTGTTAAAGGACGTCTGGCTTTAACCTCGAGGCTTAACATTTACAAACGGAAATGTGAAAGGGTCAAAAACGGCTGCAAACAAACACCAGCAGGGAAGGAAACTACCAACGGGATTATTTGTTTTCACTGGTCGACGGAAAATCCCTTAAGTCTTAAAGTCGGAGCTCAGCAGCCTGACTGCATCAGAAAACCCAACCGATAAGTTAATGAAAAATAAACAGAACCTCAACAAAACAAACAAAAGACTAGTTTAGATAGACACAAAAGGTTGATTTGATAACTATACACCAAATTTCAGACTTTGGAAGTCCAATAAAAAGTTCTGCAAAGTTCCTGTCAAAAATAAAAATAAGAAAAACTGAGAATCTGACAGAGAAAAAATAAAGTCAGATTTTATTTATAGGAAAAAACAGAACCAGGTAAGAGAAATGATTCCAGAATACAAAACACAAAAACCATACAGGCGCAGCCTACAGGTTAAAGTTTACAGTCAAATAGTTTTAACAAATAATGTTCAGTTCTCCCACTTTCACTTTGTTTGAGTAAATATGTTCATTCATAGTTTCATGTATTGTTGCCCTGCGCAGTTACAACTTGTTGAGCATTTGACCTTTCAGTTGCATTGTATTGTACTGAAATTAACTAGGAGCTGAAACGATTAAACTGATTAATCGTGATTAATCAATTCAACTAATTTAGTATTTGATTAGTTGTTAATCAAATATAAAGACTAAAAAAGGCCAAATAAAAACATACTTAGAGTAATAATCAAGCCAAAACTGTAGAAAAATATTTAAGATCTAAATATAAGCATATTTATATCTTGGTTTTAGCTCAACCTGGTTTAAGGTCAGTAAAAATAATCTCCTATTAAACACATTTTGCTACACATTACTGATGCTAAGTCAAGCATAAAGTGCTGAGCTTTTCACATGTTGGTGTTAGAAATATCAAAGTATCAAACAATCAAGAGTACACAAAAGGAATGCTTGTTTTGAATTTAAGAAAGAAATGGAATTGTTTATTTGCATGTCTTAATGTACTTTTAGTGAAAAACAAGATTAATTGGCAGCGCTAAGACCCACCTTCTGGCTCTTATTGGTTCTTTTTGTTGTGCATTTAATCAACAATATGACAATGATAGCTCAGGGAAGAGAGAGGAGATTGATCTTTTCACATATTATCTGTCTCATATTATACAGTCACAACATGGTGACAGTTTTAACAAATATATAAAAAACATTCTTGGACATCCTAAAACCTCCAACTTCTTTCTCCTAGTATTCTGAGGTCATCCTCTGAGGTTAAACTGAAACAAGCTTAACAAACTTAAGCTTATTTCAGTTTAAGTTACCTGAAACAAGCTAACTTAAGCTAATTAAGTATGTAAAAAAAACATTCTTGGACATCCAATTCAATTTCTAACTTAAATAGCTTGTTTACCTGAAAAAATAAAAAATAAATCAGAATTATTTTTGTTTGGACTGTGTGCCCCACACAGCTGTGATGAGTGTGCATCCATCCATCAACATAAAGCACAGGACAGATAGCTGCATGCTGCTTTATTGGGTTATTTTGAGCTTATCCATCCAGAGTCAGCAGTTTGAACCACATAACCAGCACATGGGGGTCTTAGTCATTATTATGGGAAGATATGCAGCCCTGAATCACAGCAGGAGGCTTTTTTGGCAGCACAGCTGGCTAATTGAGGTAATAAACTATGACAGAAACCAACAAAGCAGCATCACATAACAGTTTGGGGCCATTAGGAGGTCATAGATAAGCAATGTATCAGCCACAACATGAAAACAACTTTTTTAATACTGTGACAGTCCCCACTGAACTAAAGCTCTAAACTCTACTGAGTTTTTACAAAAACTGCAAGGTTAACGTTATTTTTCCGCTAATCTCGCTCTAAAACCAACAGAATCAGACTTTTCTCCTCCTTCACTGTGTTACAAATTCAATTAAATCAAAATGTAGCTGTTTTATCCTGGAGATAACACAATCATTCCTGAAAAACCATCACTTAAAGGGACAGTGTTATTTAAAATCAACTTATTTTTTAGTTTTCCATCATGTTATAATGTTGCCTTGATTTTTTCATGCATGTTTGAGAAATCCTTTAATCTCCATGGAAACCATTCAGCTGTACAAAACACCTGGGTGGACCTAGCCCCGCCTTCAAGGCACAGCTCCTCCTCTGAGCTGCAGTTTCCAAGCTTACGCCTCGTAGACCGCCCCTCCCCCACTACTTTCCCACTCAACTCCTTCAGACTAGCCAGTAGCAGCAATTAGCAAGCATCTGCTGAGCTCATTATAGGAGCTTCTTCTCAGTGCAACTCTGGTATAAATGTTAAAGGGTTAATATAAGAGCTATGTTGTTATGACTTCCTGAAGGTGGAGTTTCAGAAAGAGCAGGAGCTTCTTAAAGAGACAGGCCCAATTTCAAGTCGTTAAATTAGAAAGTCAAATTTCTTTTTAAGTCATGTTTGATATATGCAGCATTTTTATAACAACTGAGGTCAACATAGTTACTTGATTGTGCTATAAAAGGCACAAGGTGCCTGGGAAATACATAATTCTGCCCCTCCAACATGTTTAACTGTGACTTTCCAGGTGTGGCTCTGACCAGACGTATTGTGATATTTTATTGTGATCTTCTCTGCATTAAAGACCTCTGTGAATGGCTGTATTATTTTTGGACAGACAGAAGATGGAAGAGCAATATTTAAACCAACTTCTAATCTGGCAGATTCAGAAAAAAATAGAATAAATCAAACAAAACCAGATCCTGTTTCAGATTCTGCCAGTCTTTGATTTTTGAACCTAGACTGATTTAGATTGTGGTTTTGTGTTTATTATGGTTTCAGCTTAGGTTTCATTCTTTTGGATTTTAGATTTTATGGGTATCTTTTTGCAGTTTTGCCTAACTTCTGTTTTTAGAGCATCTCCAGCCCTCCAGAGCTACCTGCAACTTTTAGATGGATTCCTTCTCCAACAGACCTAAATCAGAGGAATGGCTCGTTACCAGACTTCTGCAGCGCTGACTGACAGCTGGTGAGAATATTCAGCTTTTTGATTCAGGTGAGTTGGAGCAGCAATGCATCTAAAAGTTGCAGCATGGTAACTCTTCAGTTGCATATTGCTGGCCAGCAGGAGGAAGTTGGAGTCTCTGGTGGAAATTCATACAAACAGGCAACAGCGCTAATCATCAGGCGACTCTGCAGCCTGTAGCTCCAAGCACAACTTATTAAATTATGAAATTTAAAAGCTGAGGCAAGAGTATCAGATAGCACCATCTTTTGAAACTTTACATGATTTTCCTGAGCCAAACTTTCTGATCCCCCTGCAGCAGCTTGAATATTGGAAAAATATGGCATCAGGCTGCCAAAACGTATTAAATGAACTAATTACCCCGTTTCCCTTCAGGAGGTTCAGCAACAGTTTTTTGCAATTTGAAGGTAAAATCAACTCATGATAAAATATTTGCATCACCCCATCCTAAATTAGGGATGGGGTGGTGTCACTGAGGTTAATAATAAGCCAGAGAACATGTTGATATGTGGTCAGAAATAATGTTTCCTGTTATGGCTCCCTGATGGTCTTTCATGTCTCCCTGAATAGAGGCGAGTAAAATTAGCAGAGCTGCAAATGTATGTAACTGACTGGACAGTCTCACAGCTTAGAGTGAATTTCAGTTCCGTTTTTAGCAGGAAAACATTTCAATTCTGAGCCGAGCATAGTCAGAATTGGATCTTTTTAATTCCAAAATTGGCCTTTTAACCTCTGTCCACATTAAGATGAGTAACAGCCAACTCAAACTTCGGCTATGACTGAGAAAGAAGCTCCTACTAAACTTTACCATCTATTTTTTGCTCAGAAAATTGGATCCATGTTTCTGCATCAGTTCTAAATCGGATTAGAAATCTTTCCCCAGGAAGAGATGTAAAAAGTCCCCAACTCCTTAAGGGTTTAATCTCAGGTGAATCCCCGCTAAAGACCCCATCTACATTACTCAATATATGATATTTTTATCTATGTGTAAAATAAATTAATAATCCATCCACACAAGCTCAGGAATTTAGAGAAAATGTGAAAATACCCACAGTGTGCAAGGATAGCAGCTCAGGTTTGAATGTAAACAGAGTAAGGTCAGAGTGGGAAAAAATTACCGTGAAGAAAAATAAAGAAAGGTCTTGGTTGATCATAAAACGTGAATATGACTGATGGATTCCCTTTTTTAAGAGAAAATATAATTTCTTCACATGAAATAGATAATCTGCAGAGTAGTAGAGAGAGATGAGCACTGCCAGCTAAAAAGTTAATCCTAAAGGAATAATCGTAAACATTAGCAAGAAGGTATTCAGCTGAAGCTAATGCTACGATGCTAACTTCAATTCCAAGACTACAACAGTCAACAAGGACCAATTTAATTTTAACATTATTGTGTTTATATTTCGTTATCTACTTTCCGTGTTTTATTTTAGTCCTGTATGTTTATTTGAACTAAAGTTATTGAGGAAAACAGACCAACGTGAGGATAGAAAACGGAAAGGCTATGTAAACAGTCTTTATCCTTTTCAAAATAAGAGCACGAATAAAAACGTCTACTTCAGGATGTCTCAACAGTTGATAAAAACTTCATGCCCTCACATATTGTATTTATGTCTATATATTCATCTCTACTTTTAATTTTGGTCCTGTATGTTTGCTTGAACTAAAGTTATTGTGGGGGAAAGACAGAGCGAACGTAAGAACAGTAAAAGGAAGTGCTAAATTAAAAGACGTCAGCCCTTCAAAGTAAGAGCCTGAATATTAACGTCTCAGTACTTAAAGAATTTAACAAACAAAACCTCAACACAAAGTAGCGCTGTAGAATTTAAATGGAAAAAATAATTTAGAGGAAAGGAAGTGCACTAAACGTTTCCTAATGTTTTATGGTTTTGGTTGTAAGTGGTGTTTATTTCTGTTTTGTTGTTTATGGTGTTCTTTACAAAATTAAAGTTTATTTATGTTTCATATGGTGAACTTCCTTTAATTTGCCATTATCAATATATTTCCTGAAAATAGTCTCAAGTAATATCGAAATATTGACATATTGGAACAATTTCTGGGATATTTTATCGCCTAGCAAAAGTTGTTATTGTGACAGGCCTGTCAAAATTAAAAATTGTGAAGGTAGATTTAAAATAAATAAATAAAATTCTCCATGCAACCTTGTGCAGAAACTGTTCCCACAATAAAGATTTTATACCTATAATCTACATGAAACGTTAAAACATGACAGTGCAGCGCTAACCCTGTTTGTTTTTCTCAACATCCTTAAACTGCAGATGAAATGGAAAGCTCCCAGTTAACACAGCGGCTCCATGAATGAACTACAAACAGCAGAAACGGCCGGTGTCCTCGAGTCGATTCTGTCCGAATTAACACAGAAAGAGGAGAGGACTCAGTCAGCGCGACGCAGATTCAATTAAAATCCAATCAGGAAGAAAACGGCAGAACCAAACACTAACCGGCCTCTGTTTTGTTTAGCTGTCAGGTACAATGGTTGGACTTTCTCATTTAGAGCAGGGAAGTGTGAAGGAAAGCACCACGCCAAGCGAGCAAAACAGAATTTGGTCACAATTGGACGAGGTGCTGATAAAAACCGAAGCTATTACTGAGGCAAACTCAATCTGGAGACACAAAGTGACTAAGGAGCTCTGCAGCCGGCCGAGACGCTTCAGAAAGCAGGAATAACACTCTCCTCTGGGGGAAACGTCTGTCAATACAGCCTTCCATACGAAGCAGAGCTCAATGAAGCCTCGCTTTATAACAGCAGGAATAATTCATGTTATTATGTCAGCAGTTATTTTCAACCTTTCACTTCTTTTTTGACAGCGAAACAAGACAGTGGGAAGCTCTGAGTCATGGAAATAAAGATTGGAAACTGACTCACAGTGACCTTTCAGTGGCTTTTAAAATTAAATTTTATCCTTTAAGGTTTACCAGCGATGAATTCACAAGTAAATACAAATATGTTACGGAAGAGTATTAGGAACACATAATGAATTCTGACTTTTTTTTTCTTCCTGAGATTAAATTCAGAATTCTGAGATTAAAGTCAGAATTCTGAGAAAAAAAAGTCAAAATTCTGAAATTTAAGAATTATGAGGAAAAAAAGTGGGAATTCTTTTTCAGTGTACTTAATCCTCTATATCTAATATGTAAAACATTAAAGGACAAGTTCAAGCAAAGACTTGCCAAACTCTGACACAGGAAATGACAAAATGGTCTGAACCAATTTAATGACTGGAAATATTTGTCATTTTACTGATATATTTATAAATATTTTGCAAATAGGTCTGTAAAGGTTGTTTAAGTTAATCTGAACTAATTTAATGAATGGAAATGTTTGTTATTTTACTGGTAAACCTGCAGATCTCCATGAGAGAGAGGGTTCATCTATTTGCATTAGGAAGAGGAACAGATTTGACCACTTTTGCTGCTTTTTAAAGCCACGTGTGAACAGTCGTAATTAAAGCTGTCCACTCATAGCTGAACCAGCCAGAATGTGCATTAGCTCTGGGCTTGAACAGGTTTTCACAGGCCAAAAAAAGTTAAAGTTATCTAAAACTGTCACAACATCAGCCAAACAAATTTAGTTTTAAGTTAAATGTTCAACAAAGTCACACTTCTACAGCTTAAACTACCAGTCGTTAAGCTTACACACAGTTACTTTGTGTGTCATCTGTCATCTGGACGTAGCGGCTTGTGCAGCAACCAATAAATGTTGATGTGCAGCAGGAGCTTTGTGTCTGCTCAGCCTCATGGTTAGCAATGTTATTCTAAGAGCCACTCTGAGAGTTTAAAAGTTGTCCCTCAGCTCAAACGATTCAACATCGCTGCCTCTGGTTCAATTAAAGGGCCGGCTGGAAGGACATGATGAATGAGTGGCTGATCGCCGGGCGCCCACCGCCCATAAATCCGGCTGTCGCCATGACGCCGCCACGGCTGCTTTCGCTCCTGCAGCCAAATATCAAGTAATGGGTTCTAGATCATCAAACAGACGGGCAGAGCAAGAGAGGCTCACGCTGAAGCAATGCAGACCTGTGTGACCAACCGAATTAATCAACTCAGCAGAAGAATGCTTCACTTATAACTTTTCATTTCATCCCCAACTACAAACTCGACTTGCATAAGAATGCTTTGAAGTTTCAAAATTTGTGGGTTATTTGGAGGAGGCAGAAAACAGAATCCAGAAACCAGTCAGACATGTCAAATAATAATAATAAAAAAGGTCAAAAAACAGATGAAGGTACAAAGGCGTAGCAGGGGGAAAAGGGAAGAGTAAATAAAAAAAAAACTTGAAAGTTTCAAACGTTTTTTTTTTTCTTCAGATGAAGGTGCTATAGCATGTCAGGCAAAGAAAAAAGCAGTAAATTTCTGGCAAAAAGTAAGAAATTTTGACTATTTCCTGAAAAAAAGTTGTTTGAAAAGTTGAATATTTGCTAGAAATAAATTAAATTTGGTGATTAAATTTGGGGAATAAAAAGTTAATCTCACTTTGTTTCTTGTTTATTGAAACCGAGTTTCAAATATTTTAGACTTCTGACATTCAGAAATTTCCAGGTTCATTTCTAAAAATGTATGTGAATCTAAAACTTTCTGTTTTTTCTAGGAAATTTTTGACTTTTCAAACTCAGAATTGTATGAGAATACTTTGAACTTTCAAAACTTTTATTTGAAGAAGCAGATAATAGAATAAAACAAACAGCCAGACACATCAAACAATGACTAAATTCTCAAAAACAGATGAAATTATGACGGCATATTAGGGGGATAAAAACAATAAACTTATTCTATCTCCTGGAAATGTTCTTCAGGCGATAGAAGGCTGATTTTGTAATCGTCTTTATGTGACTCTGAAGGTTCAGGTCAGAGTCCATCACTACACCCAGATTTCAGATTTCAGGCCTGATCTCTAGTTTCCAGCTACCTGAAACTGTGCTGAATTTCGATCATTCATCTTCAGGTCCAAAGATAATAACTGCAGTTTTGTTTCTGGTCAGCTGGAGAAAGTGAAGGAACATCCAAACGTCAGAAATACAGAGGAACTGCTGACAGACGAAGATGTGCTGTAAGAATGAGCGGAAAACCCTTGCTGTCAGTCCATCTAAAAGTTTTAACAGGATTTTACGGAACTTCAGAGTTATTGATGTTTACTTTTGGCAGGGTAGAAATAAAAGTAACATTTCTGGGAGTAAAATAAGTCTCCTGGGATGTTAGAGTGAAGAGAGCCTAAAGAAAAGAATAAAATTACAGCAGTGGAGCAGAAGAGGAATAAAACACAAGTGGAACTAAGTCACAAAGTAAGATCTGCAGTGAAACAAAAGCTTTTATCTTTTACTGTTTGGTTTAACATCTTATTAAGCGTCAAAACTTGTTACCACAAAAACATGTCTCTGCACAAACATAAAAACTTAATTTCAAACTCATAGTGCACTGAAATAAGACAAGTAAGCTTGTCTTATTTCAAGACAAGTTGAAATAAGACATTTTAGTCAAGAAGAAATAGAAATAATCTGCCAATATAACTTGTACTTACTAAGATATTTGCACTAGAAACTAGACCAAAAATACTTGGCAAGGTTTTGTGTTTTTGCAGTGAAATCTTGGAACAGAAGAACTGATTTCACACAAAACAAATGTAAATAATTCAAACATGCAGATTGCTGTACAAACCTTCTGTTCTATTTTCACCCTTCTAAATAATAAATCTTTGCGTGTTTTTGGTTTTGGTGAAAGTCATGTTCGTTGCTCGCCTGGTAACTGGGGATTTGAGGCTGAGTAGGTTTTTTTTAAATCACGGTTTTCTGTCCCAGGGAATGCCAACAGTGCAGTTTCACTGAAAGATTGATGACGAGCCGTTTTCTGACCATTTCTTTCTCTTTACAGACTTTATGTTGATTAAACTGTTTTAGCTTTGGGACATAGGAATATAGATGCATTTTTGAAAGCTTGGATAAAGTTTCTTGTAACTCCAGATCTAGAAGAAGGAAAGGGGAAAAGGTCAGAGGATGTGCTGTTGGTAGCATCACAGGCTTCAACTAAAATAATTCGTGGTTTGAATTACAATGCATCATTTAACAACCCTTCCTCTTAAAAAAACATCTTTCTTTCCAGGAGAAAATAAGCTGCTTTAAGTCCTTGTAAAACAGACATATTTTGACAAACCAATTGTTGTTTTGTTTATTTGTATTCAGCCTGTTATATTGTGAGCATAACAAATGAAGCATGGCCTGATTCCCTCTAAAATGTTTCTAAAACGGTTATTGCAGAGAAGACGCTACAGTCCATGCTGCATCTCAAACTAACTATGACAAATGGAAAAGATTAGGGTTTTTTCCAGCATTTATTATCTGTTTAAGCCAGACTTCTGAAACTATGAAGGAATTTATGTTTTTATCAAGAAGTGATAAAGGAAAATGGGACCTAAACATAAAGAAATCTAAAAGATAGGAAGAAGCAGTGGGAGAGAAACTCTGGTCGACACTACAAAATCTTACCAAGTAAGTAATATTTTTACTAGAAACTAGTCAAAATATCTCAGTACATTTGAAATAAAACTAAACTAACTGATAAGTAACTTGTCAGCAACATAAATGAGCTTGTTTTAAGTAAACAATTATTGAATATTGGTTAAAAACTACAAGTTCTACTGGCAGATTTCTTCGTTTATAACACAGGAATAACGTACCGTTATCTTGTCTTTTTAGCAATAAGCTGATGATTTTTTTGGTATCTGTAAAATGAGTAAGGTTCAAAAACCAACTGTAATGTCTCAAATCAGCAGGAACTGCCACTTCACCTAGTAACCCCACCAGTTACCTAGCAACCCCAGCAGAACTGAGCCCGTCACCTAGCAACCCCAGCAGAGTTCTGCCTGTTACCTAGCAACCCAAACGGAATTTCAGCGCATTGGTCAGTTTGAATTTGTAAAATAAAGTCTTCTGAAAACATTTATTTATTAAGGTACAAAACAAAGTATTTTTCTTTAACAAGATTTTTTTTTTCTAAATGAGGACAATAAATCCCAAAAAAGTTCTAAAAATGAACTTTTTATTAATTACCTTTCTACAAAAATTTGACTGCTTTATTAATATATCGTCTATTTAGTAAATTACTGAAGACTTAAAAACAGCAAAAGACTGCTCTCAATTTGACATTTTTGACTGCAATGACAAACAGTTTGGACACAAACAGTTTGGATGATAACCTAACGATTATCATCCAATTCAAAATGTTTTACACTCTCTGTGTCATACCTTCTATTATCTTGAAATATAGAAACAATTCCATTTGCTCATAAATAGTTTTTAAGCTAAGAAATGATATTGTACTGCTGATGGTCTGGGAGGAACACATTTCCCTGGGTTGTAATTTCTAAATATCTGTGCGTGTTAAAAGTTTTTCTGACGCTGATGCGATTATAATTCAGTTTTACAGTGTAGTAATATAATACATTTCCTGGTAGATCTCAGGAATTGAATCCCTCTTTTCTGCCACACAAGGTTTTGTCAGCAAAATCCACTTAAACTTTGCAACAAATGCACCATTCCATTGAAATAAGTGACTCTCGGTAAGTAATAAAGTATACACGCTGTGATGGAACTATCAGTTATTGTTTTATTACTGACAATTATGGCTGTTAATTTTGGGATGGGAGCCTCTTTATCTCACACTCGGCAACGCTGCTGCAGCATCTCTCCCTTTTATGACCCCCACAGTGAAACTGCACACAATGGGTCAATGACAGTTCCAGGAAAATATATTTTGCTGAAAAAACCTTCAGGGTATTATATTAGGAAACACTTTTTGTCCAGAGAGATGTTGCATTTGCAGGAAGCAACCCTACAGCAAGAAATCTAGCAGCTGCCAAAGACTCAATAAGCATCACCATTAAACTGAAATAAACTGCTGAAATAAATGAATGTGTGCGTAACTGATGCATGTAATATGTAAGTTTTATTCTCTGCATTCAATAACAGAGGTAGATTAACATTCTGATCATATTCTAGCCAGATAAGCAGATGCTCTATGAAAATTCATCTCGACGTTTACACTAGGAAGAAACTAAATCAGAGGTATCACTGCAAAAACACAAAATATTTCCAAGTATGTGTCTAGTTTTTAGTGCAAATATCTCAGGATACTTGAAATAAGACAAAATTAACTTGTAAGTTAATTTTCAGCAAGACATAGGAGCTTATTTAAGTCAATCATTACCTAGAATTGATGAAAAAGTGCCACCACTGGTAGATTATTTAATTTATAACGAGGATGTTGCTCATCTTATAAGAGAAATTAGCACAATTTCATCAATATTAGGGCATTATTTACTTAAAATAAATGATGCTCTTATATCTTGCTGAAAAATTATTTTTGAGTTAGTTTTGTCTTATTTCAAGTGTCCTTTACAACAATGTATGAGGACCTTTTTTAACAAAAAAAAGTAAATTTACACCAAAAATGTCATTAATCTCAGAAATGTTCTAGAAAATAGTTGGACATTCCTGAGCTCCCGAAGTCAAAAATTTGCAAGAAAAACTCTTTTTGCCATTGATGTTAGAAATTTCCTAGAAGAAAAATTAGCTTAGAAGCAAAAGTTGAAAATTTGTGAGAAAAAATTCAGATAGTTTCAGAACACTTCTGAATTTCAAAAGTCAAAAATATGATAGAAGATTAAGAGTAATTTAATAGATTTTCCAGAAAAACTTGGACATTTTCTGTGCCTGTAAAGTCACTAAACTCACTCAAAAAATTTCAAGTATTTTTCTAGAAATCTTTAGAAAGTGTCTCAAAGTTTCTGAGTTTTCTTTATGTAAATTTTGACTTATGGAGCTTAGAAATTTTCAAAATTTTTCTAGATCATTTCTGAGCTTAATCTCAAAATGTCCGATTTCACGGCATAAATTTACTCCTTTATTTCCATCTCCAATGCCCCTAAAACACTATGTAGTTCTGAGATATTTGCACTAGGAACTAAACCAAAAATACTCGGTAAGATGTTAATTTGTTCAAAGTTTGGAGAAAATGTGAGAAAGTTTTCTCCAGATCTCATTTTATGCAACTACCTTTTGAATTTAAACACATGCTATAAACTGCTGTAAAGGATTAATGTGTCACTGCTACA
Organism: Poecilia mexicana; assembly: GCF_051168715.1. NCBI lineage: Eukaryota > Metazoa > Chordata > Actinopteri > Cyprinodontiformes > Poeciliidae > Poecilia > Poecilia mexicana. The sequence continues at coordinate 4,516,539 of NW_028263378.1, forward strand.
TAAAATAACCTGAAATACATCCTGAGACTTTATCATCAGTCGCCTCCTTCATTCACTTCCACAAGCACTTTTCCAGGTTGTTTAGTGAACTAATCATGCTGCCACATTCTGTGTAATTGGTCATTTAAGTGCCGTTTGAGGACAAATTTCTGCCTAATTTGTCCCTCCTGCCAGGTTCTAAAAGCTGCAAAGCATTCTTTTTATGACTGAGAAGTGCATCAATTTAGAAACTGCATGTGATAAAAGAAACTCGTTCAGCGGCTGCATCCACTCTGAGAAATATGATGCCATGAGTTCAGGAAGCAGCAGATGATGAAAACTAAATGTAAAGCTCGTAAAACAGGAGCAAGAATTTTGCACGTCGCTTCTTGTGGCAGTAAACCCAGCAGACCAAGCGGCCCGGTGACGTATTGATCGCCATGACGACTCGTCTCGACCGAAACCCGACATGGGAAGCAACGCGCTCTGCTGTCTGCGCCATCATTAGCTTTAATAACGCGTTGAGATACACAACAAAAATAACAAAATGTCATTTGGAGGAAGGAGGAGAGAGAGACACAAACAGCTGCAAGAAGCAGGAAGAAACATTTCCACAATCAAAACAGAACAAAAACTCCAGATTTGTATTTATTGAAGTTAATTGGCTTCATCTGCATTAATTGGTGTAAACAAAAGCCACTGCGCTGCAAAATCGTAAAGTCTTACCAAGTAGTTTAGATCTAGTTCTAATGCAAATATCTTAGTAGGCTTGAAATAAGAAAACTAACTCAGAAGTATCTTTTCAGCAAAGATGTAAAACCTTGGCTTCAGCCTTAATATTGGTGAAAAAGTTTTTGTTCTGTCGGCAGATTGTTTCACTTATAGGATCGGAAAAATGTCTTGTTGTAAGTGAAATAATCTGCCAATAAAACAAGAACTTTTTCATCAATATTAAGGAGTTATTAGTTTAAAACAAGATCCTGTATGCTGCTTTGTCTGATTTCCAGCTAATTAAAATATTTGTGCTAGAAAGACCAAAAATACTTGGTAAGAGTTTGTGCTGTTGCAGTGTAGAAATAAAAACATGTATGAGGCGATGTGTGTGTGGCGATGTGCAGTGTGCTTTGAGTCCCAAAAATAAACTAATAGATAAATAAATAACGAGAAAGTAGAAAAGATTTCCCAAAAAGGAAAATCCCACCAGGGCCTGAGCAGAAAATCAAATTATGGAGCTGAGAGAGGAAAGATCAGATCACACACACACACACACACACACACACACACACACACACACACACACACACACACACACACACACACACGCACACACACGAACACACACAAACACACACACACATGTTTGTTTTGCTATCTTTGTGGGGACTTTCCATTGACTTCCATTCATTTCTACAGCCTAAACCTTACCTTTACCATTTTCCTAACCCTAACCATCACATACCTAACCCTAACCCTAACCAAAACTCAATTCATACCTTAGCCCTAACTCTGACCCCTGACCCAAAACCAGGGTTTCCCCTCGTGGGAACCAGGCTCTGGTCCCCACAAGGAGCAATTGGTCCCCACAACGTAGTATATGTCAGGAAAATCATCCCCACAAGGTATTACAAACAAACGCACACACACACACACACACACACACAAACGCACACACACACACACAGCTACATGTATATACAGGTTACAGTTTGTCCAGCAACACTCTGCTCATCTTTATTAAAGACACTAAGAGGGTACAGAGGGGCAATAACTGAGTTTGGGAGGAAGGTTTTGTATTTTGGTGCAAACACACACACACACACACACACACACACACGGCTGTTGCAGGTTATGTTGTGGTATGAAAAGTGAAATGTGCGGTAATGTCTTGCTTTAAGGCCCGGTCAAGCCTCCGTGTGGTTTCTTGTAAACCTCCGTGTCTTCTGACCCGGGGCTGGTAAATAATTTAGTTTTTTCGCCAGACGCTGTGACTTATGGAAGGAAATTACAGCAGCTAAAAAAGAAAAAAATGTTACAAGCTGCTGTTGGTTTCAAGCAATATTTATCTTCCTTGTAATAAAAAACAAGAAATGGAATGAATGAAATTGAAAATATTCTCTTTATTTAGTCATAAGATGGACTGCTGTGGAAAAGAAACACAAAAAATAAAACATTCATATGTAATTACTGAATCTGACAAGAGATCAAAGTGAAAACAAACCAATTCTCAACCATTACATATAAGCTTGTTTTTATGTTGGTAATCAAGAAGTTTGAAATTCTGCAAAAACATAAAATATTAAGTATTTTTGGTCAACTTTGTAGTGCAAATATCTTAGTTTTCCTCTACAATAGCAAGATGTAAGAGCTTGTTTAAAGTAAATAATACCTTCATATGATTAAAAAGTAAACATTTTACTTGCCAATTGTTTCACGTGTAACATGGGGAAAATATCTTGTTATAGTTTAACTAATCTGCCTACTGAATTAGTACTTTTTAATCAATATTAAGAAATGATTTACTTAAAACAAGCTCCTATATCGAGATGAAAAACCACTTATATGTTTTTTTTTTCTTACTTAAAGTGTGCCAAGATATTTGGAACCAAAAAATGTTTGGTAAGATTTTGTGTTTTTGTACTGTGGAGATAAATAATATTAAAAATCTTGAAGTTTATCATGTAATTTCATTTAGTTGAGCATTTTCTGAAGCTGTTGTTCGTTTGGTCCAGTTTGGAGAATGAAACATGACAGATTATGACCCATTTAGTCGCCAACCCTTTGACTGTTACATTTTGAATCTCTTAAAGTGACAGTAGCATTTAACTAAGAAAACACTGAAATGGAAAGCATCTGTGAAGTTTGCCTTTGCTGTACTAATAGTCAGTATTTATACATGTTACGTCTAGATTTCCTCTCGTATTTTTGCGTCGTTCTGCCTTGTGTTTAATCTCGTTTATGAGTTTCTGTCATCTTTTCGTTTGGTGTTTCAAATCTCATGTCGGATTATTTTTTCTGAGTGTCGTGTTAGTTCTGTTTAGTCATTTTCTCCCATCAGATTTCCACGGTTAACTCCAGTTTCCTGCCTTCACTCACTGCTGCAGCCTCTTTTAAGTGCTCCCTGTTTTCCCCCGTCGCAATCAACCTGCGTGGTAATTAAGCCCTCAGCTTTTAGTGATGCTTTGCTGGATCCGTCTGCTCCGCTCAAAAGTCAAAGTTTTTTTCAGGTTTTCTCTAGTTTGTCTCAGTTTTTGTAAATTTGGGTTTATATTTTATCTACCTGCAGTCAATTCCTCAAATATCTTGCTAATTGACAGCAGGGCTGAAACGATTAATCAGATTAATCGTGATTAATCGGTCGTTTAAATAATTGTCAACTGATCTAGTAATTGATTAATCGTTTAGTGGAGCATAGACTCTACAGCCACTTGGTTAAAAACAAAACCTTTAAAACAGTGTTTTAACCAAACACTGTAGAAAAAATAGATACATTTTGCATTTAAGATAAAAAAAAACATTGAGCAACATTTAGCTGCACCATCCTCCTCCAACTACTTCCTGTTGTTGTTGTTGTTTTCTTTGTCGTTTCCGACAGTAGTAACATCCGGTTGTTGATTATGTGACTCGTGTGAAGCAAAAAAAGTGTTTCTATTGCAGTTTTGCAAGATAAACCTGTTTCTATTTGACCCACCACCCCAAAAAAAATCTTATCCTCGTGCAAAAACTTTTTAGTGAAAAAGGAGAATTTTTTAAAAATTAACTTGTTTCCATTAAGCAAATTTATTTGTCAAATTGTGCAATTTTAAGTTTAATGGAAACGCAGCTACTGACTATCAGTCAGGAACTTCCTAAATGGAGCAAGATTCTGAGTTATGACCAAAAAGCACAGAACCAAACAGAGATTTAAAGGGAAACGGCAAAAGCAAATGAGATGGATTAGCAGAGTTTGCTAACAACTGATGCCATTTTGCCATGGAATAAAATCTCTGCTGATATTTATATATTAGTTTCTAGTGACAGTTTGACTTGCAGCAACAGTCTTCTGTCAGAGGCATCTTCAGATTTGCTGTAAGTAAGACTGACTGCTACTGCTGCATCACCATCCACACAGACTGAGGATTTTTGAAATATGACTTATTACAATATTTATTTCCCTTTAAATTTGAATTAAACAGTGCACTGATTTATTTCTACCAAGCACTTTTTGATGCAATTTAAAAGTTATTCTGTAGACATTGGGAGTTTAATTTCTGATAAAAAAATATAAATTGGACTCATTGTTTCTGTAAAGTCTCTTGAGATTACATTTGTTGTGGATTCAGGCTCCATTAACAATCTAAATTGGATTGAATCAGTTCAATGAATCCTTTCAAAAAGATGCAAACCCAAAATCTCAGAGGAAATAGTTTCACTAAAAAGGGGGGATAAATAAAACCTTTTTTTATTAATACTTTTTCGATTTCTTTCTTTTTAATTCCTCCAAACCTTTCTCTAAAGTTTCCATCTCAGTGACGTTTTTCATTTTCTGACTGGACGTAAATTAATTTCCCTGTAAATGGTCCCTGCTGGGTTTTTTTGTTGTTCTCGATTTTCTTTCTTTCTCATTTTCTCTCCAATGACTTGCTTCTTATTTCGGAAAGTTTCATTTTCCCCTCTGCGTCACCAACAGCTTCTTTGAATCTCCATCTTATTACTTTTCTCTTTTTTGAGTTGGACTCATTTGCATCTTCAAATAAGCTCAACCTGAAACCTGGACGGCTTCCCAGTGAATTTCTCATCTGCGCTGCTGACATCCGTCAGAGAAATTATTAAAATATTAAAGCTTTTATAGGCGAGGACAGCCTTCAGTCACACAGCGGACACCGGTCTCTTACCTGTAGTGAAATTAATATCTGTCTGAAGATATTATAATTATCCTCCTATAGTATCAAAAGGAAAAGAATTTCTTCACTGCAAAAACATAATCATGCAAAATGTTTTTGGCCTAATTTCTAGAGCAAATATACGGAGGAGAATTAGGGCAACTGCAGACAAAATAAGAAACAATAACTAACTTAAAAGTACATTTTCAGCCATAAATATGCCAGAATTCTCAGACTAAAGTCAAAAAGACTTTTTATTCTGTGAAAATAGTTTTTTTTTCTCAATCTGAGAATTCAAGCTTCCCCCCCATAATTCTGACTTAATTCTCAGAATTTTGACTTTAATCTGAGAAATCTGACTGTTTTTCCTCAGAATCTGAACTTTTGTCTTGAAATTCTGACTTTATTCTGAGAATTGTGAGGCTTTTCTTTTGTGAATTCTGACGTTTTAATTTGAACTTTTTTCTGTGAATTTTGACTTTAAGCTAAAAATTCTAGTTTTTATCAGAATACTGACTTTCTTTTCTCTGAAATCTCAGATTAAAGTCAGCATTCTTTTTTTTTCAGTGGCCCTAATCCTCTTCCGTACAATTATCTTAATACACTTGAAACAACACAAAACTAACTTACAAGCAAATATTTAGCACCAAATAGCAGATACTTTTAAGTAAATAATTCCTTAATATTGATGAAATAGTGGATTGTTTTTCTTGTAACTAGTAATTTTCATTTATATTAAGAAATTATTAACTTAAAACAAGCTCCTATATTTTATGAGAAATTACTTGTCAGTTAATTTAGTCTTATTTCAAGTGCACACAGTTATTTGCAGTATAATCTAGATTAAAAATATTTGTTCTCTATTTTTGCAGTATTTTAATGTTTGTGTGGCTTCACTTTGAGCACACAAAGGAAACTATTGGACACTTTCAGCTTCATTCTCAGACTTTTAGCTCTAAACATCCTTAAAAAGGGAAGCCGGCCAACAAACTGTGTCGAGCTGAATGACTTTGCAAGGAAACAAGAGCCAAGACGGCCAGCTCTCTGCAGCCTCCCCTCCCCACAGCAGACCAGCGCTGGGTAATTATTTTGCAGAATCTATCAGGAAACCGATCTGAAGGATGACTGTGCAGCAGTGGTGAAATTTCACTTCCGTTTCAGGTTCTTGTGTCACTATCAGTGGGAAAGTTGGAGTCCAGCTGGAAAACCATAAACCGTCAAAGAAGATCTGGATCAAAACAAGAATCTACAAGTTAAGAGGAGTATTAACAAAAACGATCTCTGTTATTTAGATCTGATAGAACTGAAAGGGACGAATGACCTCATCACTTACTTATTGATTTAAATCAACGGTGAGAATTAGAGTTTGGATCTCAACGAACCCAAGATAAAGTGGATGTTCAGAGGCAATCAGTGCAGATGTTGTCATTATATCCAACAAGTCTGCTCAACTTTGCAGCTTTGTTAAACTATTGTGGTAACAATAAAGTGTCAATTTGTTTCAGATATGGATGTGATTGCATGTCACAGCTGTTATATCCCCACAAACATAAATGCTGCTTTAGAAAAACATCAACGCGCTTCTTTAAAGAAGTTTGATTTGTGTTGCTAAACCACTTATAGTAACTGCATTTAATCATATTTTCAAATATATTGATTTTTATTGAGGTTTTCATTGAACAAACAGTTGAGAAAATAGCAAAACTAACAGTTTTAACAATATGGACAGCTATGGGGGTTTATACAAACAATATCATGGTAAGAAGTTTATCATAATAAATGATGAACGATGACGCAGTGCTGTGAACTAGATAACGCTCCGCGCGAGAAAGGCTTTTACATAATGCGATTAATCTGTATTATGTCATTTTAACGTTTCAGATTAATTGACAGCTTTAGTGTAAATGAAACCTGAATTTTTAGGATAGCACTGTAAAAATCACACTCTTCATCCCGATGTACCTGCCCTATTCAGAAAGATGAACAAATTGTAAAGACGTGACGTCCACAAAATCCAGATTATTTCCTCTGATCAGAAAAGCTGTCACAATGTCGTGACAGTTTAAGATAATCTGTGAAAAAATTAGCTCTTCTGCTTTCTCCCAGTTAGCACTGGGATGTTAGCACATCCCAGTTAGCACTGGGATGTGCTAACATCCCAAACGTTAGCACTGGGATGTTAGCACTTCCCAGTGCTAACGTTTCTACTTAGCACTGGGATGTTCTCCCATCAGATGGGAGAACGCTAGACGTTTTCCCATCTGCATAGCCTGTCGCAAATGCTACGGCTAGTTAGCATAGTACTTAGCATAGTCATCGATGAAGTCAGACAAACGGTTTTCTTGTAACCGCAAGTTGTTTCTCCATCATTAGCACATTTAGCAGCACATTCATGAGAATGATTGACAGCGCCAATACCCTCCTCCTGTCTGATTGGTTGGTTTTGGTCGAGGCTGGTGCATTTCGTCAGAAAGAAATAGTGTCTCATGGAGAAGGAGAGTGTGTTGATCTTTTCACAGATTATCTGTCTCACATTACTCTGTCGCGACATGGAGACAGTTTAACAAACGTGTAAAAAAAACAAACATTTTTAAAACGTACAACTTTTCAAACTTGGATTCAGACGTCTAATAAAAACCAGATGCAAACATAAGCAAGTTTAAACTAGAAACAGGATTCAGCAGATGTCTTAGTTAGATAATGAAGTCATGCATGCAGCAAAGTTTTAATAACTTATATTTGCACTCAAAAGTGGGAAAATTCTGCATTTCTTAGCACCATAAACAACCAAGAGAAAAATCATGGCAGTCCATTGAACACAGTTGGAATTACCTGAACCGAACACACGCGTACCTGTATTTATATTAAACTGCCAGGGTTCCCGAGATAGGCTGCATGCAACTCTAAGTACTTCTGGCAGAGGCAGATAAATCTTCAACCCAGTGAAGAAAAGACTGACTGAGTGTGGATTTCCTGGGCAACAGCCCCGAAAGGCTTGCACGGCAAAAGTCCAATCACCTTTAACTCTGAAGGCCATCGCCTCTAATCGGCAACCCTGCAGAGAGCAATTTGTCCTCCACGTTTGTCAAGTGAAAGCAACATCCTAAAAACATTGCAGAGAAATACAAACCCCTGCCTCTCCAGGCTGAAAGGAAGAAAAACCGAAACAGTCGGGGGGTTTTCAAAGTTTTTAGCAAATCAAAAAACTTACTGAAAGACAATAACATTCGAAAATCCCTGTGTGTTCGCTGTAATTCTTCAGACAAAATGCAATCGCTGAGAGTCGGGCTGTCTTAATTAGAGAAGGTAATTCCCTCCAGTGCTTCCATGGCTGAATAATTGGAGGACAAGCTGCTTGAATGAAAAGTGAAATCCTGCTGAATTACAGCGGGACCTGCAGGGAAAACACAGCTCCATCCAGGTATTACCTCTCCACCTTCAATCATCAAACCCAGGCAATCGAATTCATTAAACTCCACTCCTGTTCATTTAACAATTTTTAAACATTTTTCAGCACAAATGAGTAACATTGTCTGATTTTTAGATGCAGAAAACATCATCTTCTCTTTATCATGATATTTTGTGTTAATGTTGTGATAAAGATAAACGTGACAATAAGGACAATTTATTACTAATTTTTTTAGGTAACTATATGGCTGTGATGGCAGCAATTATAGCCTCAAACGTTTTGTGAGGTGTTAAACAAAATTAATTGGAATATATCATGACAACGATAAATCGGAAATTTGTCATGATAAATGATAAACGGTACAATAAACTCTGTTTCACTTTAAAACCTCATTTTGGTCCCAGTTTCCCCCTGAAAACATGATTTTGAACACTAACCAACATATTTGATGTATATCAACTAAATGGAATCTGTTTTTGAGTTTTTATGATGAAAAGCACTTTGAACTGCCTTATCACTGAAATGTGCTATACAAATAAACTTGATTGATTAATTGAAAAGATATGAAGGATGAGAAAGTGGTACACTGACATCAACATTTCAGAGTCACGCCAAGTTAGACTTCAGCTTGATGCAACACTCTTCCACCCTAAACTTGCAATTCTGGAGCAATAAAGAGAATCTAAAATCAATGAGCAGCGGGATCAAACAGGTCAGTGTTTCTATGAATCTCTAACTCTGCCAGTAAATGTCACAGGATTCTGGAAACAGAATATTTTTTCTGTCTGTAGTGGAGCAAATCAGGGAAAGCTTAGGTTAACATTTCAGAGTCACGCCAAGCATCATCTTCAATTTTACACTGAGCATTCAGCTCTGCAGCATAAATTGTGAATACAGATTTAACATTCACTTACACTTTTTGGTATATTTCTTAAAAGGCAGGTGGAAAAAACTATGTTTTATGTTTGGGAAATGTTAAACAGGTTCTGCCTCTAAACAGGGATTCTTTGTTGGTAACTTTTGCTCAAAGCTGTTATTCAAAGTTATACCTCTGAATAACTTTCAAAGTTTTTTATAATTCCATTTGGGTGTCAACTGCGCCGTTACCTAGCGACTCCAACTGAGCCCAGCCCCATTGCCTAGTAACCCAAGCTGAGTTCCAGAACATTTAGTCAGATAGTTTTTACAATGGCCGCTAGAAAAGACAAGTGTTTTGATGTTTACTACTTATTCAGAAACCACCTGCTGCGTTCTTGTTGGTTGTGCAGCAGGCTCCACTTGTGCTATTCAGAGATGTACAGTTGTATAATTGTGCACTTGTTTTCAGCCATTTTCAGGTGTTTTTTTTTTTAGATATAAAATTGTTCAAATAAAAAGTTGTGCAGATTTATTGTTTGATCATGAAGTTTTCATCCTCCATAAAATCCAGATTATTTAATGCATTTCAGTGGACGAGTTCAAAAATTATTCTCATTTTCGTTCAAAGATATTATAAAAGAGTATTAGAGACATACTGGGAAAAGTACAAAAAATCTTTGATTGTGAGAATAATTTCATAGAATTGTATATTATGACTTTATTCTCGTAATTTTAGAACACAACACCTATCGTCTAATCTGTTTGGATTTCTTTGTATGTTTGGATTAATTAATTGTTCCCAACATTTTTGTGGAATTTGTATCGAAAACCTCCGAGATTTTTTTGTTTTTTTTATGGTGAAAATCACTGATGAGTTCAATCCTGTATTCTCTCTAAAATCAAATATCCCCAAAATCACATTTTAAATTTTACATTCCCTCCTTTCAGTTTCCTAAGAGTTTTGTGCTTTTCTAACTCTTTGTTCTTTAAAAGTAAAAAGAAAACGAGGGCAGCAGCTAAATTCTTATGTTCTGAACCATCCTGTCCAAATGCATATTTGTCAGGCCTCAGAAGTCCTGCTTATCGCCCATTGTGCAGCTTTTCTCCTGCCTTACTGTGTAAGCTGTGCACTAATTCTCTTAGCTGCAGCATGCAGGGCCCGTCCTGAGCAGGTGTTGATGTGACAGCTCTGTCCATATTTAGAAAAGCTCTGTGAGGACTTGGCATGCCGTCTCCAACTCAGATTATTTTAGAGGCAAAGACTTTCCAGGCACAGGAAAAAAAAAAAAAAAGAAACAGCTGCAGCCAGGCGCCACAGGGAAAACATGGCAGCTATTTTAGCTTTCACTTTGTAACCAAATACGAGGCTGGAATAAAGTCGCAGGCCAGAGAGCGATTCCAGTTAGTGAACAAGAAGAGAAGTTTGCAAATATTTCTCGTCGGTGCCGGAATCACAAAACTGGATTAATAACAACTGTCAGCTGGATAAGTGGTTCAGAAGCAGGTTGTTAGACGTCGGCGACGTTCAGGCAGTGATTACAAATCAGAGGATTGTTGCTGCGCCTGGAGCGGCTCGGGTTGTAGCTGCAAACATGACACTGCAAGCCAGCTATTTGCAGACTAATAAAGACTCCGGCAGCAGGCTGCACTGGAAATATCTACGTTTGCTCCAGCGGTTTTCTGCTGCAGGTTGAATACAAACAGTTCTCATGTGACGTCACACGTCCGTTAACTTCAGCAACCGTGCCAGGAGGTTGCCATGACAACAACAAACAAATCATATATTTCAGGAGAAAATAACTTTGATTTAAAAAAGTTTATTTGAAGAATAAATGAATTAATTTTGACAAACTTCACATCCATAATATTTACCCAGCTGTTGATGTATAATAAATATCAGATTTATTCCAGTGATATTAGTTAGAACACGTTAGTACTTTGCTTAAAATTAAACATGAGGTAAGCCGATAAACTATGACTTTTTCCTCTCAAGGGCCAAAGGAAAAACTGAAACAACTTGGGAACGATTACGAGGTTTAGGAGGAAGACAAAAGGGCAATAATATAAAATAAGACGGAGCAACAAACATAACCTTTTAAAGTAAAACTGGAAATTAAAGTAGAGAGAAAAACCAAAGAGCACCACAATTTGAGTCCGTATTGATTCTCTCCACATAAGGCCAGGCTCTCTGTGAAGGCCGTTTTCATGCTACGTTTTTCCTTCAAAAACACAAAACTCTCAAAATCATCGCAACAAAAGACAGCTGGATAATATTCACTGGGTCTAGTTGAATCATGAAGCATGATTGTTTCGTCAATCATAATTCATGAAAAGTAATTGCATTAAATCATATTTCTCCGTTTTTTTATACATCATATTGATCCAGAATGCTGCACATTGTCGGCTTTCATAATCTTACATAATCTGTTAACATATCAGATTATTATCAGTAACATACAGTGTCCTTCCACTGATAATAATTTGATGCTGATGCACTGACTACGATTTTATTCCTGTATTATTTTGACTTTGTTCTTGTACGACTTTATTCTGGTAATATTATGAGTTTATTTATGTACCACTTTTTTCTCACAATATTTTTATTTTTTTCTTAAACTTCCGCCTTCGAAACAATTAAATGTCTCACTTAATTTCTAGATTAGATATCCTCAGCGATAGCAACGCTAAAGTTTTACAAGGTTTATGAAGGCAGCCAAAAATGACTAAAACAACAAGAAAACATGCCCTAAGGTGCCTGTTGCTATGACGACTCCCGCTCTTTCTCAGGACCTGAGGGGACAATGAAGCCCAAAGCAACACTTTAGCTCAGGCAAAGCAGGGTTTTAAATCAAACAAAGAGACTATAGAAGAAACTCTGGTACTTGCACAGATATTTTTCTGGTTTTCATCTATGAGAAATGACAGGTTGAAAACAACCTTCACCTCCAGCGTCAATGAGAAGAATTACAATGGCAGCGAAAGGGGAACCAGGCAGTGCGATCTGCAGCAATTTGACAGGAATATATTGCATGTACACAGGTGAGACTTTGGGGAAGAAAGTAGTTCAACAAAAAAGTTTGTGAATAAAAAAAATCAGGAAAATTGAGCAGTAACTTTATAAAAACCGTGACAAGTAAAGAAACGCATTTAGAGTTTGATGTTCTGTGACCCAGTTAAACCTGGATATCAGTTCTGCTGCGTAGGAAGGTGAAGTTATGTAGCTGAAAAAGAAGATTCGTTATAATAATATAAATCATTACCAGTGGCGATGCAGTGTCCCCAATCAAGCTGCATATTTTAACTCAGTTTTTATCTTTGTTTTTACATTTATTTAATCGGTTAGCTCTCAATGAGATTAAACACTTCTTTTTCAAATAAATGAAGAAAAACAATAATGAAAAAATTACATTCAGATTTGTGAGAATTTATCACTCAAATTGGACCAAATCCCATCAAAAGCTGCTTTTAAAAAGCCAACAAACAATGTAAGACAGCGTCATCAATGTAAAAATGACATTTGAAGCAGATTTTTATCTAAACTGTTAATATATGTTATGAAAAAGGGGATTTAACATATTTCCCAACACGGGAATCTCAGTTTGTAGAGACGGCTGTCTTTATTATTGCCAGAGTTAACACGTATTCAGTTCTTTATATAGTAAAATTTATAATAGTTCATAAATCTATTAGTTTATAAACTAACTAACCGATATGTGTTAGTTTATATAGTTATTGTTTATGTCTCTTTGCTGCCCTGCGACAGACCGGCGACCTGTCCAGGGTGACCCCGCCTCTCGGCCGAAACGTTCGCTGGAGAACAATAATAGGTGCCTTAATTTAAAAATAAAACCATTTTTTCCCACTACGTTTAGGAGTGAAGGTACTGGACATGTTTTAGTTTCTCATCTGATCTCCAGAAGCCAGTCAACCCAAACCAGCGGGCCCAGAAACGCCTCTGTAACGTCTGTGAATGGTAAATCTCTCTGCAGACTCATGTGACGCACATGCCTGCGATGCCACTGAGCAAACAGCAGAAAGACAAGAGGCCCGATGATGAAAACAGAGCGCTGCAGGGAGTACCAGCGGGACATGTCCATCACCGCTCCGTCCCTGCACTGCCTCAAACGCACCGTTTGTTTCAGGGGCTTTCAGACTGATGTCAGAAACAAACCGCTTTGATTTTTATGGTTTAACTCCAAACATGATTGTCCATTCTGGAAATTCAGAGTTTTTATCTGTTCCCGTCTGATCTTGAGTCGTTTTTCATCTTTTCTTTTATGTTTGCTCCTACACATCGAGGTTCCTCCTGAGGGCTTAAGAACGACTTTGAAAACTTTAAAGGCACCAAAATGTTGACGGAGGCGCACCTCGAAATCTTTTAACGCGAGCAGAAAGCAGCAGAAAGACAGAAATTTCTGCTGTGATGTACAGTATGTTTGCTTGATTCCAGTTTCTGTTCGAGCCGCAGTTCGAAGCACAAAGAAGAATCAGAAACTAGTTTACCCCGAAACTTCATTCGCTTCACATTTCTGTACTGCATCTCCTCCAGCACAATGTTATTAATGCATGTTTTCTCACATCACAGAGACAACTCGCCACACACAGCATCTTGTAGCATTTCATTATTCCCTGTTGGCATATTACAGCTTTTTTTATTCGATTTTGAGTTGTTTTTGCTGCATAAACACAGAAGAGAGGAAGAGGGTTCATAACAATTCACTGATTCATGCATAAGCTAAATATTCCACTGGACACCTCTTGTTTATATTAAGAATAAAATCAACGTCTGCTATAAAACTAACCTTTGGGTAAGAGACCAAATTTATGACTCATTTCCAATTCTTTTCCCTTTAATGGTCTGACCTTTGTTGTAATAAAAGTGACAGATGTGACATTAATGCTTCCCTAGCAGAGTAAAAGCAGGTTTTATTGTTTGAAGATGGCCTGTACGCCTAAAGACGTTTAGTTTCATGTAAAAAAAATGACAACAACCTAAAATAAAAAGGATATTTTCAGATGACAGCTGAATTTTTTTAAACAACCGTTACATCTTTAGTACTTTCAATAAATCTAGATTGCAAACATTTTCTTACACAGTGTAACTTACTGTTTTTTTGCAAAAATACATTGAATTTGTTGTTTTGTAGTATAGATATTACACTGATGTTCTTCTAAAACTCAAAAGCCGAAGCAGGAATACGATGAACTTCAGCAGATATTTGTCAAACTTTGTTTACACCACAATAATGTCACTTTAAATCCAAATATGCTCCTGCTGGCCATGGCCGCTAGCTCAACGTTCACACAAACACATGAACATGGCTTAAAACAGAAGTGCAATAATACAGCTTTGAGAAGCAGAAGTGGAGCCTCCTGCACAACCAACAAGATTACAGCAAGTGGTTTCTGGATGGTAAGTCAACAACAAAACACTTGTCTATTCCAGCAGCCATTGTACAGCAGTAAAACAAACTAAACTGCCGGAGATCCACTTGGGTTGCTAGGTGACATGGCTGGGGTTGCTAGGTAATGGCACAGTGCTGACTGAATCTGACTTATCAGGAGGTTTTTGAAAGAGCTGATTTTCCAGACATGAAAAGACATTAACTTAACTTATTGACAAAAAAGAAACAACTCAATGATTTTTAAACTGTTTTGGCTGTTTGCAGAAGCAGTAAAAACCCAATGGAAAAATATGCCAAAAGTAAATTTTGCACAACAGGTGATCTTTAAGGAGTTTCAGGTTAAAGGAGGGGCAAATTAAACTGCAAAAAAAAGGGGGAGGAAACTGAGGAAAGATTTTTCCTTCACTTTATAGTTATGCATTAATTTCAGTGTATCACACATATAAACTATAGAAAAAGTGTAACATTAAAAGAGCAGAGCAAGAGTAGAGCCAGTGTAGCTGAGCCTGGTTTACTTCCTGGCACAATAAATGACCTTCCTCTATTCCAACTACTAATAAATATATAAGGGCAACTAGAGCCACATAACTTTAAAAAAATACTGCAAACTGCTGGAAGCAAATCCAGCTAGAGTGCAAAAAGAAACCAACAGCCCAACAGAACATTTGGCAATACTCACATTTACTGTGTAGCTGATTTATTTATTTTTTGTCCCAGTGAGTTCTTTCGTCTCATGTCCAACCACCTACGTATGGTCCAGTCAAAGCACTACAAGTCATCAGAACATTTGTCAGCACAGCTGGGCGTTAAAAGGTGGAGCGGCGGTTCAGAACGAGGTGAGACAAACTCTTCTAGCCTTGAAAGCCCAGTAAACACAGAGCGGCACGACTCTGTCCACAGCCTGTCAAAACACAGACGTCTCTGTCAGGACAACCGACAGCCACAAAACTGTAATTTCTGTCGTTCATCAAGTGACGGGATATTCTGCCCCAGGTGACGCGTTTTCAGCAGCAAACATGGCTTCTTCTGCCCGACAGCAGAAGCTATGTGAAATATGGAGTGGTTGGTCAAAATGTGCTTATTACGGCGTGAAACCGAGACTTGGCTCTCCTTCAGACACAGAAATAATCTGATTTTTTTTTTTCAGTAAACAAATCTTTTTCAGTTTCTGAAATTAACTTGATATTTTATTGTGTTCTAAAACTTAAAAATGTAGAATATAGAACTGAGTGGAGATTTTGTTGAATGAATAAAGTAGCATAATTAGGGCTGGAAACTCTGGTTACCTAGCAACGTACTTTGGTTACCTAGCAACAACCTGTTGAGTAACTGGCGCAGCAGCAGTTTGATGTTTCCCCACTTTGCCTCATAACTGCTTAAAAACAAACAACAGCATTTAGTAAAAACTGTTAATAAAACAGGAAAGGCCAGGCCACTAGTTTGGTCGCATTTCAGATATTTAAAACGAAAAACTGATCAACAATAAACAATTGATATGAAACATTTATATTGTGATGCGTTTTTTAGCCCCATCATCCAGTCCTAAGCATAAGCAGATAAAGCCAAGATATGAAAAGATTAAACTGTAATATATCCACTGTTTAGAAATGTTTAAACTATCAGATGGACCAAAATATACAGCTATGTTTAAATTTTGGTATTTTAAAAAGACCAAAAACAAAATTGTTCATAGCTACAAAATAAATTCATTTTCTTTCAGTATAAAACTGCAGGCATCTAGTGAACTTTTGTTCTTCATTATTTATCCATATTGAATTTATTCCCTGTGTTCTTTATTTAACGTCTGTAGGTTGTGAGCACTTGAATCCGAAATCAAATTCCAACCTTGGCGAATAAATCTGATTCTGTCCCCATCTTGAGGTTTTTAAAACGTGACTTGAAGCATTTCTGAGTAAAACATCCTCAGTTTTGCGATTGACGCCTTAATTTGGAAACAGCAAAGAAAAGCGAAACCTAAAGTATTGATTTGTTTTGAAAGCTTTTTATTTTTCCACTGGTGTGTTAAGAGCAACCTTGATATCTCGTCTCAGCGTCTCAAGTCGTTTCGCTCGTATTATTCATTAAGAGTCCAGTCAGGCAAGAGATGCTGCAATTGGATCAAACCACAACATTAAAGACAAGCAACAATGTTGAGCTTTGAGACGAAATCTGATGTGTAAAATAAAAATAAATAAAAATAAGTGTTAAAAGTTTGTTTTTTTTTCCATTCCTGCTCAGTCTGGTGACTCGGAGGGAAATTGATCTTTATATTGCAGCTCCAGAGTTTTGGATAAATCATCACTCAACCGCTGCCGCATGCCACCTTCTGATGCCCGCTCATTTTTCTTATGTCCGGGAGAAAAATTGCGATTTGCTTTTGTGCAGCGTAAAAAAAAAAAAAAAAAACATGGACTGTACCTGCTTTTCAGCTGAACTACATCTCTGATCCACTGCTCACATTTATCCAACTACAGACGACGATAAACATACCTGCAAAAAGATCTGACAAACCCTCATCTATCACTTTAACGCCCAGCTGGAGCGCTCTCTTCACGCCATAAATTAGATCAGACGGCTTTAAAACCTTTCTGCATCAGATCCCGGCCTCGACCCGACGCCGATCGCTGCAGCGATAATCAAACCGATGAGATAAGATTCGTCCTTTTATGTGAACCTCCACTTCAAACGGGTTAAGAAAAGGGAATCCAAGGAGCTAAAGTGTCTTTGAACTTGTGCTGGGAAATAAAAATGTGTCTTTAGATGAATGGAATAGCCTTGAATTTAAAATGATGGCAAGAGAAAGAATTATCAGAGATTTTTTGTGCAAAGTTTTTATCTGCCGGGAAATGTTGCACATAAGGAGGAGGTGAAGAAGGAATCATTTATAGTGGTTGGTCCAGGAAGAGGAAAGAGTTTAATATTGGAGTGAAAGAAAAGAAAAGGAAAATCAGCATGCTGTTTGTCAGAGCACCAAGACACTTCCACACATTCATCAAAAACATGAACAGAAAATTAAATTGGAGGCTTTAAAAGATGCATTTAGATCGCTCTTTTCCCAGGTTGAAAAAAGAAACAGAAAATAACTGCAAAGATTTAAAAAAAAAAAGAGTTGGGCATAAAATCACCTCTAATTTAATGAGGTCACAATTATGCATACAGCAGAGTTAATAGACAAATATGAAACTACAGGATTTAGTATGAAAAATATTCCCCATCACATCGTCAAAAAGTGTCTCCATCATTCTGTCGATTAATCTGTCGATCATTCTGACGATTAATCAATTAATTGGATTTTTAAAAATCGCATGTTCTGCAGATTTTTCATTAAACCACTTGAGCGTTATTATAAAATATTAAAAATAAAAAAAGATGCAGATAAATAATTAAATTCTTATTTTAAAAAGGAAAATAAACATTATATTGTCTAAAATGCAATACCGATCGGTTTGCTAAATCCAAACCGAGTGAAGTTAAAGCTATGAGGAGTTTTAGCTAAAACATATTTATAGACAAATAAAGGTTTAAATCAAAAGCAAAATCTATATATTTTTGTACAGTTGTGGCCAAATATATAATTTTTTACCAAAATGTCTTTTTTTCAGTCCAGTTAGCGATTAATTGATTACTAAATTAGTTGACGATTCTTCCAAGAATTGATTAATCGCAGTTAATCACAATTTCTTAAGCCCTACTTCCTATTACTGACCTGTCAGGTTCATTAAGTCACTGAGTCCAGTTGGAAATTAATCAATTACTAAATTAGTTGACAATTATTTGAAGAATTGATTAATCATGATTAATCATTTCAGCACTAGTCCTTATGAGTGACCGGTCAGGTTCGGGTCGCTGTTCAGAATAAAACATGAAGCTCGGAGCTGAAAATAATCCATTCTCCCTTAAAACACACTTAGGAGCAGCAGCAGTTTTTCTTAAAATAGAAAAATGTCCCACTTGTAACAAAAGATAATGATTTATCGATGTGAGAATCCTCCAAAGAGAGCCGAAGAAGCCCTGACCCAATCACTGTTCCTCCCTCCGAAGGGCTGCTCAGACGAAAATCTCGAGTGGCGCAGAGACAGGAAGAGGCGATGGGAGTAGAAATCTACATGAGATGTGAAGGAGAGCCAGATCAAGTTCCTGTTTGATTCCCTGGCACACATAACACACACCGGCTTACAGATAATCCTTCATCAAGGGCCATGACATTCACACACAGGCTGAACAATCAATTTTGTTTAGTTACACGGTCGTTCCTCGCTCCCTGGTTTTACATGAACAGATCAATATCCAGAAAACCAAAGCAGCCTTTGTTAAGTAAAAGTGCAGTGAGGATTTAGACGAATATTCAATTTTAAAAGAAATGTTGCAATTATGCAAAACTTAAAGGTTGAAACTTCGTAATTCCTGTGAAATATGCACACAGTGGGTACGAGTGATGACTAATCTCCTTAACTTAAAAGGCAGAAATCAATCCTTTTTCACAGTCAAACACACGTTTCATGTTATTTTCCACTTTTCCTGATCCCTAAAGCCCTGAGTGGTAAGGAATCCAGGATAAAGACGACACAAAGAGCCAGACGGTGATGTGAAAACCAAATGTACGCATTACTTCCTGCTGCGACAGCAAGATGGATGTGGCTGATATCCACCTGTTGGTTCTCTCTCAACCTTTGATGGCTCTTACATTTTTTTTCCGCCTCTTGGGAATTGGCTGCAGCAGCAGGGGTCGTGACCTCTCTGCTGGAGGAAAGAGTTGGACAGATGGAGGCGAAAAGGGGGACAGAGAAACAGAGCGCGACAACACAAATCAGCTGCAAACCCGACAGGTGAGCACAGGGCTCAGATTCAGATAAAACTAACACTACGGAGGCAGAGAGCATCAGAAAAAATGAAATTTTTAATGAAACGTAAAAATATTATCCAAAAAAGCAATAAAAGACCAACTCTTGAGTTTTTAGAATGACGTAAAACAAAAAATTAATGAAAACTTCAGTGTGTAACTAAGTAAATGAGTCAAGACAAATATTGGTTCTAGGATTGCAACTTATGATTAATTTAGTTATCGATTAATCAATAATTCTGACGATTAATCGAATTTCTAAAAAGGGCATATTCTGTAGATTTTTTATTTAAGCAACACTACAAGTGGTGAGGGGAAAAACAACATAACATGATATAAAGTTTAGAAAAGTTGCTTTTACATAATATTTCCACTTTAATATGAGATTTTGTTTTACAGAATTTGAACCAGTGAAGATAAAACTAACACTTTTTGGTGTTAGAACTAACTTTTTGGTGTTAGAACTAACTTTTTGGTGTTAGTTTTTGGCAGAACTTATAAAAGTTTTTTTTAAACTTCATTACAATACGTATATAGTACAGTTTTGGCTTAATTACTGCTCTGAATGTTTGTGTTAATCAATTACTAAATTAGTTGGGGATTATTTAAATAGCCAATTAATCACAATTAATCCAATTAATTGTTTCAGTGTTTCATCATTAAAACTAAATAATGTTTTAAAAATAAACTAAATTTGTGCAAAATGTTACTAAAAATGAACAAATAAATAATCTAACATGGTAACTTTACAGTTTTTTCTATGTGGCTTTAATGAAAAATATTTACTTGAGCTGTTCGAGACTATAGGTTTCAACTTTGGTACAAATGATTTAAAAAGATATGATTTCTCACCAGGTTATCAAAAGTTATCAAAAATGAAAAAGATTTTCTAGAAAAAAACTTCTCATTGAGATTAAAAATATCCTTTTCAAGTAATAATGGCCTGAAATGCATTAAAACCTTCCTTCAACAGTTCATACAATTAAATCATCTGAGGACAGAAAATATTAAATTATTTAAAGTTCTATTAAATTCTTATATGAAATATTACAATATTCTTAAAAATGCTTCTGTTACCAGTTTATTAAAACCTGTTACGGCCCCTGGCCTCTTGAGGCTGTGCAGGCTCCCTTTTGTTATGCAGGTTCAGCTGTGAGAGCACATCTTCCTGATTGGCTGCCTGGTGGCTGTAGGAAAGCAGCTACACCATTGGACCAGCAGAGGATTGTCAAGTCAATCAGACGTTGATGAGGCTCACCTGCACCATATAAAAGGCTCCTAAATTCATTCCTCTAGGGGGGCAGCTATTTTGAAGAGGTTCTGTGAAGCTGCCTCCTCTCTTTTTTTTTGGTGGTTGCAACTACTTTAAGCTAGCTTGGTCTTTGTTTGTTCTTGTTTGTTCAGTTTAGTTACTTTGACTTTGCTCCAGTTAAATATGAGTTAGAAGCCGGTGTTTGGGAGGCTGCGTGCTTCCCGCAGCCTCTCCTTTGCATGTGGTTTCTTTTCTTTGTGTTGTTTCCTTTTGTGGTTTGTTTTGAGTTTACTTTAAACTGACTTGTTTGGATTTTTTTTAACTTTAATTTGCTCCTGACATTATTGAGTTTGTTAATCCCTCTCTTTTTTTTGCATTAATTGGGTTAAATTGTATTGTTTTGTGAAACTTTATTTTGTAATAAATCATTTTTACTTTACACTGTCGCTCCAGACTCATTTTATGTTACTGCCCCTGGACCCCTAGACCTTGGGGGCGTAACATAATTGGGGGCTTGTCCGGGATCCCTCGTTAAGGAGGATCCCTATGTCTGGAGTGTTTGGAATTAAAAGAGGAACATTTTGGGTTGTCTGTATCCACTAATTATGTCAGTACCATTTAATCTGGAGCACTTTTTAGCTAACCCCTCCTTTGAGCTTATACATAGCTGCCGCAAGTGTGAATTGCTGCAAATTGTGGAGCACTTTAAGCTGCAGGTCCCAAAACAGGTCCTTAAACGTGACCTAAAGGCTCTGGTAGTGGGCAGGTTGATGGAGACTGGTGTGATCAAAGAGCCTGATCTGCCTGAGGCTGCTGCAGTGCCAAGCCATAAGGCCTTGTCTGTGGAGGACCTCAAGGATGGTTCTAGTGTGGAGGTAGGAGTGAGTGAACGGGGAAAGACACCTCGTACACTCCCTCGCTATGACCCACTGTCTTCTGTGAGCTCAGAAGGACGAGATGGAGCTCGTTTGAAGGTACGGTTGGCACGTCTGCAGATGGAGGCTGAGGAAAAGGCCCAGGATAGAAAAGCTCAGCTGGAGCTTGAGATCAGGAGGCTGGAAATAGAGGCAGAGAAAGCTATACAGCTGCGCAAACTTGAGCTGGAGGCCCAGACTCAAGCGCCTTCTGCCTCTGTCACACCAAGTTCCACCTCCATGTCTGCTACGCCATTCGACATCAGTAAGTGCATTTCTTTAGTACCTGCTTTCAGAGAATCTGAGGTTGATTCATACTTTGCAGCATTTGAACGCATCGCTGGCGCTTTGCAATGGCCTAGGGAAACCTGGCCTCTTTTGTTACAATGTAAGTTTTCTGGTAAAGCTCAAGAGGTGTTGGCAGCGCTTCCGTTAAAGGATAGCTTGGATTATGATCTGGTTAAGGCTGCTGTCTTACAAGCTTATGAATTGGTCCCAGAAGCTTATAGACAGAAGTTTCGACAGCAAACGAAAACTGCAGGACAAACACATGTTGAGTTTGCCAGAGAGAAGGGCATTCTCTTTGATAAGTGGTGTGCCACATCGAAGGCTAACAATTATGATGCCTTACGTGAGCTAATATTGTTGGAAGATTTTAAAAAGTGCATTCCTGATCGGGTGGTGTTGTATTTAAATGAACAGAAGGTGACCACTCTTGCATCTGCTGCTGTTCTTGCCGATGAGTATGTGCTTACCCATAAGTCATCATTCATTGTTAATGAAAAGTCACATGTTAGCTCTGTGCCACAGTTTCCATTGGTTAAACCCACAGTTCCAAAGGAAAGCCGTGAGTGTTTCTATTGTCACAAACCTGGACATGTCATTGCTGATTGTTTAGCTTTAAAACACAAATCGCAGCCAAATTCTGAACAAACTAAAGGTGTTGGTTTTGTGAAAAAAGAACCCCGTAATAAGAGCACTGGTTGTGGTGGCAAATTACCTGATCCTTGTTTTGAACCATTCATTTTTGATGGCTTGATCTCACTTGCATCTGATCCCTCTGATTTAAAACCAGTTCACATCTTGAGAGACACTGGATGTTCCCAATCAATCATTCTCTCAAATGTTTTGCCTTTCTCGTCTGAAAGTGCGTGTGGATACAATTCTGTTCTGAGGGGGATAGAGATGGGCTATGCTCCACGACCAGTCCACAGAGTTTATCTAAAATCAAAACTTGTCACCGGGTGTTTCCCTATTGCTGTATGCCCAGAGTTACCCATAGATGGGGTGGCTATGCTAATGGGGAACGACATTGC
This sequence comes from Poecilia mexicana, assembly GCF_051168715.1. NCBI lineage: Eukaryota > Metazoa > Chordata > Actinopteri > Cyprinodontiformes > Poeciliidae > Poecilia > Poecilia mexicana. The sequence goes on from NW_028263378.1 coordinate 4,539,371, forward strand.
TGGAGGTTTAGTACTTCCAAGTCTGGAGGTTTTAGATAATCCTTTAAACCAGACAACCCCAGACTCACTAGACTCTGGGCTGTATCCAGCCTGTGTGGTCACCCGTGCACAGGCACGCAAAGACTCGGATATTTCAATTTCTGATTCTGTTTTGATGTCTCCATTTTCTAGCGAGGGTGATGCACAACCCAAAAGTAACAGCATTTCGTTACTTCCAGATTTGGGGGAGCTGGAGGAGCCTGGTCCACTCTGGGAGGAAGCATCCCTCCCCCTGACCAGACAACATTTGTCATCTGCTCAACAAGCTGATGAGACATTACAAAGATGTTTCAAGCAGGTGGTAAGTGCTGAACAAGCCAATAAAGAGAAGCAAGCTTTCACTGTGGAACAGGGTGTGTTAATGCGTCAATGGTCTTCATCAGATGCCGGCAGCTTAGACTGGGGTAAGGTTAAACAGATTGTTATACCAGCCGCATATAGACAGAAGGTCCTGTCTCTGGCTCATGAAAGCCAGTGGTCCGGTCACTTGGGTGTTACCAAGACATACCAACTTCTGTTAAAGCACTTCTTCTGGCCTGGTATGAAACAAGATGTTTCCAGGTTTTGTCGCAGTTGTCATGTGTGTCAAATTGCTGGTAAACCTAACCAGGTAATACCCCCTGCTCCACTGTGCCCTATTCCGGTGATGGACCAACCATTTGACCATGTAATAGTAGACTGTGTTGGACCTTTGCCCAGGACAACAGGTGGAAATCAATATTTACTCACAATTATGTGTACTGCCACACGATTCCCTGAAGCCATCCCGTTGAATAAAATTACAGCGAAGTCTGTGGTTAAAGCTTTGACAAAGTTCTTTTCTGTGTTTGGTTTACCAAAAACACTACAAACAGATCAAGGAACAAATTTTCAGTCAAAGTTGTTCAAGCAGGTAGCTCAAACCTTAAACATTAGGCACGTTGTTTCATCGGCTTACCACCCAGAATCTCAAGGTGCTTTGGAACGATGGCATCAGACTTTAAAGTCAATGCTGCGTAAGTACTGTCTGGAAACTGGGAAAAGCTGGGATGAGGGGGTTCCATTTGTATTGTTTGCTGCTAGGGAGGCAGGTCAAGAATCCCTTGGTTTCAGTCCAGCTGAATTAGTATTTGGTCACACCCCCCGTGGCCCTTTAAGAGCGTTAAAAGAATCTTTCTTGGTTCCTGCGGAAGGTTCTAAAAAAAGTGTGACCAAGTATGTGCAAGCCTTTCGTGAGCGCCTAAGCCAAGCTAATGTGCTAGCAAAAAAACATCTAGCTGACTCCCAGAGAAGGATGAAGCATCGTTATGATAAAACATCCGTCAAAAGAGTTTTTCAAGTAGGAAATCAGGTTGTTGCACTTCTACCTATTACTGGTTCGGCCTTATCCGCCAGGTTCGATGGGCCTTATGAAGTTCTGGAGAGAATAGGGGAGCATGATTATGTCATTGGTACCCCAAATCGGCGGCGCAAGACTCGCGTCTGCCATGTGAACATGCTTAAGTTGTACCACTCCCGATCTGCTCCAGAACCTAATGGGGTGTGCGCCCCAATTGTAGTTGCAACTTCACTAGAAGTAGATGAGTCAGACAATGTTGATGGTTTAAGGGTGAATTATCCCATCTGTTCAAGTCCTCGCCTCCCAAACTCAGAAATGCTAAAATCTCTGGCGAGCCAGCTTGACCACTTATCCCCTGAACAGCAAAAAGAGATAATGGACCTAATCAGTGAGTACACATGTTTGTTCAATGATGTACCAACACGTACAACAGTGCTAGAACATGACATAGATGTTCAAAGTGCAAAGCCAATCAAACAGCATCCTTACCGTGCTAATCCCACAAAACGTTCGCTAATGAGACAGGAAATTGAGTACCTGCTTGAGCATGGTCTAGCCAAACCTAGTCAAAGTCCCTGGAGCTCACCCTGTTTGTTAGAGACCAAGTCAGATGGTTCACCACGCTTTATCACAGACTTTCGCAAGGTAAACTCTGTCACTGTACCTGATGCCTATCCTCTCCCTAGGATTGAGGACTGTGTAGATAATATTGGAGCTGCAAAATATGTTACAAAATTGGATCTTCTCAAGGGTTATTGGCAAGTCCCCTTGACTGAAAGGGCTTCCAACATTTCAGCTTTTGTGACCCCAGATAACTTTTTGCAGTACACGGTTATGGCATTTGGTATGTGTAATGCCCCTGCTACTTTTCAGAGGCTGATAAACATAGTACTGCGTGGCATCTCCAACTGCAGTGCTTATTTAGACGATCTGGTGGTATATACTGAAACCTGGTGGGAACATTTGCAAACACTATATCGAGTATTTCATAGTTTGGCCCAAGCTTCCTTGACCCTTAATCTGGCAAAGTGTGAATTTGGCAAGGCCACTGTAACATATTTAGGCAGAGAGGTAGGCCGAGGGCAAGTCCGTCCCCTCAATGCTAAAGTTGTGGCAATTAATGGGTATCCCACACCCAAAACACGACGTGAGCTGCGTAGATTTCTGGGCATGGTTGGCTATTATCGGAACTTTTGCAGAAACTTCTCTTCAGTAGTTCAACCGTTAACCAATCTACTTAGCCCAAAGACTGACTTTGTTTGGTCAGATGAATGCCAAGATGCTTTTGAGAGGGCCAAATCTCTTCTTTGCCACACACCAGTACTTGCTGCACCTGATCTGACCCGACCTTTCAAACTGGAGGTGGATGCCAGCGCTGTCGGGGCTGGTGCGGTGCTAATACAGGAAGATTTGGAGGGTTTAGATCATCCTGTTTGCTACTTCTCCCGAAAGTTTAACAAGCATCAACTAAATTATTCCACCATTGAAAAAGAAACCCTGGCTCTGTTGTTGGCTCTTCAGCACTTCCATGTTTACCTTGGGTCCAGTAGTTTGCCGATTGATGTATTTACTGATCATAATCCATTAGTATTTCTGTCACGCATGTACAACCACAATCAGCGCCTTATGCGGTGGGCATTATTGCTACAAGAATACAAACTCAACATTCGACACAAGAAAGGAACAGAAAATGTTCTTGCAGATGGCCTTTCCAGGTTGTGAATATGCTTCTTTTGTTGTTGTTTTTTTTCTTGCACTAAGTATTTACAAAACATGGTTTTGTAATTTAAGGGGGGGAGTGTTACGGCCCCTGGCCTCTTGAGGCTGTGCAGGCTCCCTTTTGTTATGCAGGTTCAGCTGTGAGAGCACATCTTCCTGATTGGCTGCCTGGTGGCTGTAGGAAAGCAGCTACACCATTGGACCAGCAGAGGATTGTCAAGTCAATCAGACGTTGATGAGGCTCACCTGCACCATATAAAAGGCTCCTAAATTCATTCCTCTAGGGGGGCAGCTATTTTGAAGAGGTTCTGTGAAGCTGCCTCCTCTCTTTTTTTTTGGTGGTTGCAACTACTTTAAGCTAGCTTGGTCTTTGTTTGTTCTTGTTTGTTCAGTTTAGTTACTTTGACTTTGCTCCAGTTAAATATGAGTTAGAAGCCGGTGTTTGGGAGGCTGCGTGCTTCCCGCAGCCTCTCCTTTGCATGTGGTTTCTTTTCTTTGTGTTGTTTCCTTTTGTGGTTTGTTTTGAGTTTACTTTAAACTGACTTGTTTGGATTTTTTTTAACTTTAATTTGCTCCTGACATTATTGAGTTTGTTAATCCCTCTCTTTTTTTTGCATTAATTGGGTTAAATTGTATTGTTTTGTGAAACTTTATTTTGTAATAAATCATTTTTACTTTACACTGTCGCTCCAGACTCATTTTATGTTACTGCCCCTGGACCCCTAGACCTTGGGGGCGTAACAAAACCAGATTTAGATAATTTCTGAATAATCTGACATAGCTGGAACCTCAGTCCAGATTGGAAATGTTAGAGTGGTGAAAAGAAAACTCAAATGAGCCAGTAAGAAGGAAAATATGTAAAACCTCCCTGCTAAGCTGCAACCTGCTGCTGCAGCCTTTGTTTCACCCACATCAGGGAAACTTCAGTGGATGGAGGAAGGTGGTGGCGACACAAGTAATTAAAGTTGAATAAAAGCCCAACAGCTGTGACTCAGAACATTTCCAACATTATTAGAGGTTGTCTGTCACACAAATGCACGGCTGGATTAGCCCGACGTCTGGAATGACGCAGCAAAGCGGTTTGTTTTGCTATCAAATTGTGTTTTTATCTTTATAAAAGCTGCGTTTTAGAACCGGCTAGCTTAGAGTTTCACTTAATTTTTTCTATTTGTCTGTTTAATAACCACACGATTAAATTCATGTCCAAGCTTAATCTAAGCTTAGCTTGTTGTTCCAAATGCACACAAAGTGAAACTGGATTATTCCTGCGACCAACAAATGAGGAAACAAGACAAATATAGATGAGGAATCAGAACAAAAGCTAATATCCAGGTGAGCCATTTTTACTCAGAAGCTAAAGCGGAGGAAAATCCTCATCCCGTCCTGTTGTTGGGGAACAGCAGAGAAAAAATGTCTGAGAAGGATTAAGAGCTCTGCTGGCCGATCAGGTATGATTTAAAAAACTGGTTCTCAGTACTGGCCCTCCATGTTTCAGATGCGTTTCTGCTGCAGCACGCCTGATTCAACATGACTGCATCACCTCCTTAGCAGACCATCAAGAGCTGCAGAAGCCTGGTAATCATCCATTGGATTAAGTCAGGTGTGCTGCAGCAGGAAAACATCTAAAACATGCAGACAGTTGGGTGAAGAGTCGCTCTGGAGTGAAAAAAACGTTTCACTGAACACATTTATCTTCATTCTGTGGCAATCAAATCTTATACAGATGCTCATTTGGACTATATTTCCCTGCATAAGCAAAAAGAGAAGCGGAAACTTATTGGATTTTAATTACAGCAGCTTTTAATGCAACTTGGTTTCTAATCAAATCAACTTTCAGACTCACCGCAGGAAATTCTGGGTAAGAATTGCAGGTTCTGTGAAAACTATAATTTATCTTGGCTTTGTCTTTGCCACCTCCAGAGGAAATATCCGGCTCTTCAGCTGCTAAACGTTGCACATCCACATTGCTTCCCAAACTGCGTCGCACAGCTGTTTGATTTCTATGAGCTGGACCAATGAAAAGCTGCAGCTGAAAATACTTCCAAACCAAACCCATAATAATACCAATAAACTGGAGTGAAAGACGCATCACAACCTCCATCATTACTCCACCAGAGCTTCAGTATATCCCATCATTTTTATTTTCAGCATTAAAACGTTGTAAACGCAAAAGATTGGTGTAAAATGTTGGAATTATAAAAAGCAAATAATCATATTTTTCTTGTTTCTGTAGATGAACACTAGTTTCATCTACTTTATCTCCTGAAGACTAAATTTATAAGACTAAAGATATCTGCAAGGTGATATAGAGCACGCAAGATCCAAACTGTTCACCAGCAACGACTAGTATTGGAATTAGCAGGCAAGTTGTTAGCATAACACACTAAATGTACGCTGCATGATTATATAAAAAGAAAAAGGGATGTAGTGCTTTGCTATTATTTGTGAGCACTACAGCTGGATAAACAGGTGAGGATAAAGTTTTAGTAAAAAAATAAAATTAAAAATAGCAAGGGAGAGGGAAGTAGGTCAGTTTTGCTAGCTTGAATGTGACATTTACATGTAGATTGGTGTGGAATTCTGTGTCTTTCAGTTCAATTAAAAAAAAGCGACAAACACACCAACTCTGACAGATCATCAGTGAAGCTGATGACCTGTGTTTAAATTAGCTAATCTACCACCACTGTGTCAAATTAGCTAATAGCATTCGTAGCTAATCGACTGCAGCGATTAATAACTGCAAAAATAAGCATCAAGCCTGAAATCTCGATACTGTAACGGCTGAATGTTCAGGTCTTTGCACGGGAAATGTTTGTGTGTTTTCTGGTGTTGAATCCTGAGACACATAGTGGAGCTGTTCTCAGTTGCTATGGGAACGGGTCTATGTGTAGCCAGAAAGAAGGACAATACCAGTGGTTCACAGCTATTTTTCAAAGTTTTTCCAGTGTTTGCTGTGGTGCACTGGACTGAATTAATAATACCTACATCTCCAGGTTTCATTTAGTTAATGGAATCGTTCTACTGGAACCGCAGCTACAGATGGCAAGTAAAAGAATCGCCTTTTTGTCCTGCAGTGATGTGTGCATGCACAAAATTTCCAGATGTAAACAGTAACAAGCAACATCTTTATGCAATCTTTTCTACTCTCCCATTTTGGAGAAGGAGAAAGATAACGGCAGAGGTGAAAGGAAAAGTGGTTTTGCTGTAGATGTGGATTTTATGCGCCTCTGTCAGTCAGTTCGTACCTTTTCACAAGGCTGGAATGACCCCTCTCCAGTTTTATTCTGCCTCTCTGAGGGCGCCTTTATGAGGGGAAAGTGTGCCAAGAAGCTTCAGGTTGATTTTCACGAGCGCGCCAACTCTGCAAACAAGCTGAGTCACTGAGAAGCCAACAGGGGACAAATGAGGCTGGACTAAGGCATGTTTTTGGACGCCATTCGGTCTCTCTGGAAGCGCTGTGAAGACTCCCACAGGACAAAGACTTCATTTATAGCCTCTCCTGTCCAACTGTCCAATTTATTTTTCCTTTTTTTTGGTCAGCCAGACGTCGTTTTGTCCTGCCATGTGTGCAGTGGAAGCAAGGTAAAATGAAAGACCATTTTTCTTTAGTTGTGTTTTAAATGATGGACTTGGGCTTGGCTGGGGTTGCTAGGTAATGGTTTTTGAAATGGCTTGTTTTCCATACACCAAAAAAAAGTTGAACTTATTGTGAAAAATTAGCTTTTTAACTCCTGGGTTGTTTTTAGAAGCAAAGAGAAGTATGAAAACTGCAAAGAGTAAATGTTGCAAAGTAACAAAAAATGTAAAAAAAAAATAAAAGAAATGCTAATTTTCCTCATTAAAAGAACTGATTAAACCTTTTCCCAACACAATGCAGTAATTTGTTGAAGTGATGGTTCAGAGGAACATGGTTCCAGAAAGTTTTAATATTCCACACACTGCATGAAAAAAAGATATTTCAGACTGAGAGTCACTGAGTTATTCTCTCTTCTGTTTCCTGAAAGTCTCGTCCCTGGTGATGCGGAGAATCCATCTGGGCGCAGGAACAGATGTACGCCATATTTCCATTCAGTGACTTTCCCTGTCAACTTCTCCGCCGCCTCCTGTTTCCTCGCTGACACTTTGTGGATCTACGGCTCTAATGGAGCTCCGTTGTTTCAGCCTGACGCACTTTGTGAAGGTCACTGTTGAGTTATTCAACAGCTGTGATGGTTTTAGCAACGTGTCCTTGTCACACAACAATCAGCCTGCAGAGAGGGGGAATCGGGACCTTGAAGTCGCAAAACGCCACCAGGATAGGCACCAAGCAAGAAGTCGTCGACTGCGAACAGACACGCAAATTTCTAAAATAATTTTCTTCAACTGTGGTTTTTAAGATTCTTCGCCTTTTTAGACATCCTTCCTCTTTTCCTTTACTTCTTTTCCTGCTGTTACGAAAGGGCTGGTATCCATTAGATTTAAAATAGTGCAGGACGATACGTCTGAAAAACGCAATCATTTCATATCAGTCAATATTGATAATTACTGATTAGTCTTTTGTTTTAAATATCTAAAATACTGAAAAACCTGGTAATGTGAACATTCATGTTTTATTCACAGTTTTCACTACACAGCTTTGGTTATTTTTAAGCAGTTATGAAGAACAGTGGCAGAACCTTAAACTGCTGCTGCGCAAGTTACTCAGCAGGTTGTTGCTAGGTAACCAAAGAGTGAGCGAGTTGCTAGGTAACCAAAGAGTGCGTGAGTTAGTTAGTTCCACCAGCCCTTCTTACTAGCTGTTAGTCATTTAGTAGCTAAAGTCCTTCCTCTGCCTACATCCCCCAGAATTCTGTGCAGTTCTTGATCGGATTTCAGTAAAATTATTGAGTATCCTATCATTCATATTATCTGATATTGATCACATCATGTAAATCGCCATATGTATTTTTATTGATCCAGATCTAATTTAAAATAATCAAATTGTTTCCTCGTAACCAGGTTCTGCAGGAGTTTTAAGGAGTCATTTCAGGTGGGTGTGTCCAAACTGGGGAACATCTAACCCAGTGGTTCGCCAGTATGGTCCGATCAAAAGAAATCACTCTATCAATTTCAAAGTTTTAATCCAAAATTCATACAAAATATGCAGGTTTCACACTCTTTGGATATTATATCTCTGTTGAATTATAGCAAATCAATAATAATATGTATCAAACAGTAATGATTAGTATCAAATATGTCTGATAAAATATTCAATATATAAAAACCGCACAGCATTCTGGGGGTTATAGGTAGAGAAAGACTTTAGCTGCTCGATCACTCATTGCTAGCTAAGCAAGATTGGTAGAATCAACAACTCACTCGCTCGCTCTTTGGTTACTTAGCAACTCAGTCATTCTTTGGTTGCCTAGCAACAAGTTTAACCAACTGGCACAGCAGCAGTTCAATGTTTGGACTCATAACTGATTAAAAATAAACAAAGGGTTAAAAGTGTGGATAAAACAGGAAAACTTACCTCACCAGTGTTTTAGATATTTAACTCTTATTTCGTGAATCATTTTTCGGCCATATTGTTCAGCCCTACGGAGAATAAATCTGATTTCTTGGTTTTCTATTTTTAATAAATGTACAAAAGACTCAAAATTGTTTTCCCACATTGTCATAATGGGGTATTTGAGTGCATAATGTAAATTTGGTATTAAGGTTGTAACATAAAATGTGGAGAAAGTGAAGCGCTGTGAATACTTTCTGGATGAACTGTATCGTCTTTCTGCTGAGTAGTCTCTGTGTGAATCTAAGCCCTCATGCACCTCCATGCAAATTATTGTACCTTCAACATTATTAGCTGCGGGGAAGGCAGTATCCGGTTGTTCCAACCTCTTAAAGCTAATTTACAAGAAAAGCAGGCGCCTCAGGGTCAAGACAAACTCATCAGAGTCTCTTCTGCCACAAAACTTCCTGCCCTCTAGTGCTTTGATTCCCAGGACTTGAACCGAGTCATCCGTAATTAAAGGGTTGAAGTAAAAGAAAAAAATACTTGAAGGGGATCAGTCATAAAGTGCATGTCTACAACTCGCTCAAACACCTGAAAATTGATTCAACATATGCCCTCCAGGGAATTTAGCAGATTTTCACACAAATGCTAAGAAGAGACTCCAAGCTTGTCCAGACTGCGGGAGTCTGGTTTGAATAGGCGTTAAGAGGGGAAAAGAGATCCTTGCACTTTGTCAGTTTAACAAACTTCCGACTTTGGAGAGAAAACATGAATAATTCATGGTCCCAGATCTGCATTTTCATACACTGCAGAGCTGAAAGGATGAGGGCTTTTATTCATCTTTTACATTAACATCTGAAGCAGTTAGAGGAACTCGTGCTCATCCAAAGAAACAATCATTTCAGAGCAGACGTCTCTCCTCTCATTGACATTTAACACAAAAACAACAAAGGCGGGTGTCTGACATATAACTGTATTTAAAGGTGAACTATTGTGTATTTTCCAGACACATTGTGAAGTTTTATGGCACAATAAAAGTACCAGTTGTTATAAAAATGCGACAGCAAGCTGTAAGGTTTCCTCAACAAGCAAGAGAGAATCAAAGCAAAACTCCAGGCATGTTTTTGGTGAGGCAATTACATTATAACATGATGTAAAGCTCAAAAGCGTTGATTTTACAGAAAATTCAGGTTCATATGTTGAATTCCTCACAAAATTATAAAGAAGTTACAAAGCATCGAACTAGACTGAATAGATCTGTCCATTGTCACCGATACCCGATCTAGAATATCTCTCAATATTAGGACCGACATGGATATTAATATCGGGTCGGTGCAGCTCGAATCTTTGGTTGTTGTTTAGTACCAACAGACAGCCAGCTTCTTTATATGGTAAGCCTGACATGCCAAAAAAACGAAGAAAAAGAAACTAAACAGAGGACAAGTGCAGTGTGAAGAGATCAGAGGCTAATTCAACAAAATCAGATACAATATACTTTAAATCTCAGGTATATTCACACCAGGCCTGTTTAGCTGCTTTAATCAAACTGTCACTGGTTTGTCTAGAAAGTCCGTTTTGTTTGAGGAAACGAACTCTGATGGGGACCAAAGAACGTGAACTCTGGTCCATCTAAGAACCTTGGTCTTGGTTCAGTTGAAGCTAACTCTGGTGCGGTTCGAATGTGAACACCAAGCGGACCGGAGACCGCTCTGAAAGCAGGAAGTGAACTACAGCACAGGGCATTCTGGGTAAATATAACCAAAACAAACATGCCAACTAGTGCTAGTGTAAATAATGGCTAATGATCTCTTATCAAAGACCAAACAAAAATCCTACAAATGCTAAAAGCTGTCAAAACTCCATTTTTCTTCACTTTTTGTGAAGAAGGGAGTTGCATCACTGTCTTCTTCAGAGGTTTTTATGTCGTTTCCTTCAGTGGTTCTTGGTGCAGCGCCACCACTGGCGAGGAGGGGAACAGGTTTATCCATTAGTTTGGTTTGTTTCACACAATGCAGTGTGAAAGCAAACCACAGCAGCTGAAAATATAACAAATATTGCAACTTTGGTTACCAGTCAAACTGAGTCTGCCAGACTCACTGGTGTGGAAACACCCTAAGAGTTTTAGAAGTCTTTGAAGGAGCTGCACATCAAAATCTACAAAAAACTGGAGGAATGTGTGATAAATTCAAGCTGTTACTTTCTGTTCCTGCAGCTGGCAGCTTCATTGTTCATCTTCCCATGAAAGCAACGCCATCAGTCAATCTGGAGGCTGCTCATTCAGCAGCAACCCAACAAAACGTTCAGATGAAACCACCTTTTAGGAAGAATAAAGCTGGACTTTAAAACATGATGTGACGCACCTGATTACAGTGAAAGGACCAAAAAATGCTTTTTATGAGAAGTCCCTGACACTGATCCAGCTGTTTTTGTAAAATCAGTAAAACTGAGTAACTTGTACTCAAAATAATCCTCAATTTTATTTTCTGACAGGTGCCTAATAGTTTTAGAAGTCTGAAGCCAAGAAAAAGACTTTTTGTTCCAGGGGGATGAACTGCTAATTTCCTCGTCAGATTTTTTGAGTACCTCTGAACCGCAACAGTCTTTGTTATGATTATGTTGAAATTGTGACAATACAATAGGAGAAGTCGGTGACAGGTTGCTGGAGATGAGAGGCGGCTGGTTCCCTTTCAAAAAATCAACAATAGAGCAACAGATGTTCTTATCTGAGGCATTTCAATCAGAAAATTTGAAATTCGACCAGAACAAATTTAAGAGTTAAATCCTAAAGCCTGGGGTTCATAGAGTGGATACACATCATATACATTATTTTGCTAAATGTTTAGCTTCTTAATACACTAAATAGTTAGTTAGTGAGGTAAATATTTAGTTGGAAAATTAAATATTCTGTTTAATTAGCAATTTTGTTTGGAGCTAAGTATTTAGCTTGTTAAATTAAATGTTTGGATAACAAGCTAATTATTTAGTCTACAAACTAAATATTTAGCACCAAACTAAATATTTAGTTTGCTAGCTGTAGCTATTTAGTTTAGAGCAAAAATGTTTAGCTTGATAATTACCTAAGTATTTAGTTAGCAAACTAATTATGTAGTTTAAAAACGAATTAAATATTTTATTTGACAACTAAATATTCATTTTGAAACTAAACCTTTAGATTCCTACCATAATAAGCACATGGTTATCAAGGCAAATATTTGGTTCTTAACTAAATATTCAGCTTGCTAAATATTTATTTTGTAGCTAAATATTTAGCTTGCTAACTAGTCTCTTAGTTTAGAACCTTTAAGCTTCTTAAATATTCAAGCTAAATATTCATCTTGCTAAATATTTGGTTACCAAGAAGTATTTAGTTAAACCAAATATTTAACTTGCTAATTAAATAGACAATATGACATTTATAAATGCATGAATAACAGTAAAAATATTATTTTGAAAATTAGTTTTTTCTCTTTTAAGAAAGGCTAAAAAACCCAAATTTGACTGAACTTTTGTAACTTTACACACGGCATCCCATAATAACTCTCCCAAAAGCCTGCAGATGACATATTCTGGTGTCTTAATGGGACTTTTTCATGTTCCCAAAATGCAGAACGAAGCTCGTTTTTCAACCTGCTACATGATCACGGAACAACTTTACAGTTTCTCTTCCTTATAAAACTCAGCAGAAATATTTTCATCCGTTGCTCGACGTTGAAGAAAGTGCCGGATCCATTTAGCACCCGAATACTGCTAGCTAAACACATTCGTGCTGTTCAATATTTCATAATAATAACAAACCCAAATGAGGGTCTCGCCCATCAGTGCTCGACTAAATAACGGCGATACTTTATGACAGCCCTGGTATGACCTGCTGGCTTCCGCCATCAATACCCGATCAATACTTTATTCAGCTGAATCAGACAAACCGCATGTAGACGTTCACAGACTTGGGGATAAAAGAAGCAGAGTGAAACCAGATTTGGGGAAAACCACAATGGAAAATAACAAGAATATCAACAAGATGGAAGCTCTTCATGTTTCATCAGAAAATTATAAAAACGGCAGCAATAACGTCTGTTCAAACTGCTGAAGTACCACTGCACTCCTGGTCTACAGCGTTTTATGTTTGGAAGAATTAAGATTTCTAAAGTTTAATTCTGGAAGAAAATTTCAGATTGCAAACAACAAAATTGAGTCCAAAACAAAAAGCAGGCAAGCCGAGGAAAAGAGACCAAAAATGCAAACGTTGCATTTTCAAACTGTGAGGAAACTATAGGAGCAAAGTTTAAAACTAAACATTTCTAAATGTTTTATAAGGTGAGACTCCAGAGATTATCATTATCCCACCGAACAATCTGAAGCTAAACTCTCCAAAGTCAAAGAATCTTAATAATGAATGTGTGAAAACTATAACGGTGAAATATTAATCCAGACAGAAAATGCTCAGTTTATTCCAGCCTGTTTAACATTTTACTGGTATTCATGGAGTTCTGAGGAAAGAAGAGTTTACTTGCATCAGTTCTTTGCAAAAAAAATAGAAATGTACATGCTTTCAGAAGATTTTGGAAACAATCCAGGTCAAGTAGCACATTTTGGTGCAAAACTAAATGCTTTTCAACAGACAGGAGAAAAACTTGCAATTTCTTACTGATTTGTTTTCTGATTTCTGTCACCGTCGTAATGTTTTTGGCATGTGTTTAGAGAAAATGCTGATTATTAACCTCACTCCGTGTGAAAGCTAGCTGCAGCCAGATCCCGGACCGCCTGTCTCTGACCTTTGACCTCCTTGCTGCTTCACTAATCATCCCAATTTACAGGCTGTTCAACCGAATACATGACAAACAGCCACACTTTCCCCGCTGGAGCTGCTCTGGGCTGCAGGTTTCCTGTCCTAATCTGACAAATTGCAGCATTTCTGATGCGCAGCCAGAGCTGAAACACCTCATCTTATTGTCTATAAATGTTTGTCTATAAATGTTGCGCAGATTTGAGTTTAAAGTTCAGCAGAATTTGGTTTAATACAGGGAGTTTTTAAAAAATATATATGTAATGTACAATAAATGTAATCGTTAGTGCTCTTTAACACCCTGTTTAAGCAATAAGATAAGAAAGAATTACTGTTTAGGTGAAATGTTCAATAGTGAAGAGAGGATTTTATAGAAAGTTTTCTGAAATATATATATATAAAAAACAAGAAAATTCAACTTTTAAAACCCAGATACCCTCCAAGAAATGAGCTGCTGACCAAAATCTAACAATTTTTAACTTTATTTACCCCGAACTGTGGCCTACTTAACTCAAAAATCCAATATTTTTCAATGCAACAATGCTGCAACAAAAAAGGCAAAAAAGTGTGTTCTGTTTGAAATTCACAGGTTTTCTTACTTTTCTGTGTTTTGCTTCAGACATTAATCTCTGCAAAGTGAAGACATCTGTGTTGTAAATGTGAAGGCTCAGATTTTCTACCAATTATCGATTTCGATGTGAATGTATTTACTGTGATCTTGGGCAGCAGCTGAAGTCACGATGAGGACACTGAAGAAAATCCATTCATACAGAGAATGAAGACGGGATCAATGCCTTTCTAACATTGATTGTAGTTTTTCCAATGATTCCTCAGAGGAGACAAAGAGAAGCAAAGAGAAGCAAAGAGAAGCAAAGAGAAGCAAAGAGGCGTTCATGCTCTTGGACCACCAGTCTCTGTTCAAATGCTGTTAGGACCACTGAAAATAAAAAATCTGAATTTTTTCAAAGAATTTTGACTTTAATTTTCAGAGAAAAAAGTCAGAACTCTGAGATTAAAATAAGAATTCTGAAAAAAAGTCAAAACTCTGACAAAAGTCAAAATTTTGAGAAAAAATAAAACTTTTGAGATTAAGATCAGAAAATTTAGAAAAAAAGTCAGAATTTGATAAGATCATCAGAATTCAAAGAGAAAAAGTCAACTTTGAGATTAAAGTCAGAATATTTAAAAAATTCAGAATTTGAGAAGATAATCAGAATTTGAAGAGAAAGAAAGTCAGAATTCAGAATAAAAAGTCTAAATTTGTAGAGAGAAAAAAGTCAGATTTCTACAAGTAAAGTCTTTTTTTTTTTCCATTTCCCCTAATCCTCCTCCTTGTTCCCCCACCAGAAGAATAATTTCCCAGCATCTCTGGTGTTTTTCAGGCCAGAGACATGAAGGTAATGACAGCTGAAGAGAAATCAGAGGTTGTGTCTTTTCCCACCAAACCTGAGCAGCTCACCTGGTTTTTACTGCCAAACAGATTACAATGGAGTCCAGGTCCAGATGTTTCGTCAAAGTCTGGCCTGACATCACGGCTGCAGCTCTTTGAACAATAATTACACCATGTGAGTGTAAATGAATGGTTCATCACTCCTCTGTTTACAGACCCACGACGGTATCAGCACAGCCTTTCAGACGAGGCTAAAGAGCAAAACTTTAACCTCTTATAGGAACCTCTGCTGCAAAAAGGCATGAAATTTATTCAGATTTTAATTCAACAGCAGAATCTCACTGAAAACTCTGGGAAAAAACAACCTTCATATCAGGCCACAGAAAGATCATAAATGTCCTTAAAGGGCCGGTTGTTGCAAACTATTAATAAAACTACCGATCAAGAATTACAGCTTTCTCTTATTTCTGACAGTATTTTTAGGGCATTATTACGACATGTGGAGCAATAAATGAACGACTGAGCTTTGATTGACCTCAAGAGGAGTAACAATACAAATATAACTGATTGATTTGACTGATAAAATAATATTTAAATACTGAACTGTGATTTGGAAGTTTTATTTCTGTCCACAGAAATGGCTACGGTGGGCCGAATTTGGCCCACGGGCCTCAAGTTTAACACAATTACTAAGATGGAGGAAAACATCTTTTTAAGCAAACATCCAGGGATTTTTTATTAAAATTCAGACTCTGGAACGGTCATCTAATAAACTTTTCTTGTTTCTTGTTGATGAAAAGACAAAAAAAATCTAGAAAAATATGACAAACCTGAAAATTAGAATTTTTTTAAATTCACAAACCTGCAAGACATTTATTGTTTAAAATCTACAATAATTTACTGATCCCTCGGCTACAGAAATAAAGTATTGTGCTCAGTTTATTGTTTATCAAGTAAAAATAAAAGCAACAATAGTTTTTGCAATTAAGAAAAATACTAAAAAGTTCTTTCAACATGACATTTTTGGCAAGCAACTGGCCTAGTCAAAGTTCAGACTGTAATTCAGTTGAAAAACTGATGATCACAGATGTTCTCCGACTGAATTTGAGATTTTATACAAAAAAACTAAAAGCTAAACACCAGAGCACTTTTTTCTGACTGATTCCTTCCACTCCTCAAATTATTCACTACTTTCTGCTGATTTATCACAAAGAATGTCGACTCAACAAATAATAAGAGTAAAGAAAAGCAGAATTTCCCCTTAGTGATCCTGTTCCTGAGGTGTTTTCATGCTAAAACCGAAGCAAAACCAAGCTGGTCGCAGAGTGCCTGCTGGTAAAGAGGATCCATCAAAGCGCCGCCTGGCTTTCTCGTGATTCATCTTCTGTTTTTGTGCTTCGTCTGAACCGAGAAGGAACCTCGGCAGTCTTGGCCGTCAGCCAATGCCGACCAGAGATGCAGCAGACGGATGGATTGACAAAGAACAAGACGTGATGAAACGTGGAGCCGAAGACGGCCCGCTTCCTTTCACAAACTATCAAATTATGCCTGAGAAGAAACTGGAGGAGTGCAGCTGCACACCTCCTCCTCTCCAACAGCGATCTGCAAGTGGCTACATGTTGGCAGCAGGATGTAATATTTAGGTTACATAGGAGCTGAGTGACACAGAAAGGAACGAGCACTCAGCCCTTTACCATCATATCACTTGAAAATGGTCTCAAAACAACATAATTTATCGCAATAACTAAATTTATCATAGCAGCTCTTGGTGTACTTTTGATGATTACCTTCCTGAATCTTTGGGGTGAATTCACATCAGCCCTGTTTAGTTCGCTTTAGTCAAACTCTAGTTCGTTTGTCTGGAAAGTCTGGTTTGTTATCGAATTTTGATGCGGACCAAAACAGCAAACTCTAAAACCTAGAAGTGAACCAATGTGAACACCAACCGGACCAGAGATCGCTCCAAAAGCAGAAAGTAGACTACAGAGCAGGGCATTCTGGGTAAAAACAACCAAAACAAACCGGTGAGTGTAGCGCTAGCGTGAGAAATGACTTGTGTTTTATTACCAAACACAAAACAGAAATCATACAACTGCTAAAATCTGATGCAACTCCATTTTTGTTTCCATTTTGCTTTAGTCTTTAGAAGTCTTTGTCGTTTCCTTCAGTTGTTTTTGGTGCAGCGCCCCCACAGGCGAGGAGAGGAACAGGTTTTTTAAAAGTTTGGATTGTTTGATGCCGTTTTGTGGGAAAGAGAACCGTACCTGCTGAAACTGTAGCAAACGTTGCAACTTTGGTCCCAATCGAACTGAATCTACCGGACTATCAGGTGCGAGAACACCCTTAGAGAAAGCTGGATGACTAAGAGGAAGATGACCCGGTTTAAAACGTAAACGGGGGTTTGGAGTTTAACGACGGAGGGGCCTGTGTGCTGCCGGTAAGGAGGCGGTGAGGAAGCAACAGAGAGCTGCTGGTCTGTGTTTACATTTCCAAACCAGTCACCAGCCGAAGCTCGAGGGTCTGCCAAGGCTTGACAGGCGGCTGCGACTTCCAGTGGACAAGATAAAGGATTCCCAGTGTCAGTCTGGCCAGACGTGGGAGGCTGAGGGCGACGCGCGGAGTCAGCCGCCAGCAGTTATTGTCCCTCCAGGCTTCATGATGGCTCTTTAACCTGCTTGAGACGGGAGCAGTGCCTCCTCCTTCACTGAGTTTTTTTCTCCAGCATCTTTGATGTGGACTTTCAAGTTCACATCTCATCTTTGCGATGAATAATGCATCATATAATCTGCATCAGCGCTCCTGGAAAGCTGACAGAGTAGACAATTACCTGATGACGCTTTAGAGAGCAGAGCTGTTAAATGGTTTCTGCACTTTATGACGATACAGATGGAGAGCCAGTAAGGTTTACAGGAAGTCGTTAAAACAGGAGAAATGTTTTTTACAGATGAAAACACGTCACCGGGTGTGTTTTTTATTCAGTCTTCCTTCATGTCCTTCATTCTCCTCATGGGTGCAAAATTACTCCAACAATTTCTTGGCACTGTGGGAAAATTTATTTCTGCTCCAGGTAACAACAAAGTGGTTCTGGATTAAGACTGAGAGCCTCCAAAGTAACGGTTTCAAAGACAAGCTGAAAAAAACCCTGCATTTTTTTTAAACTGACTTTTCAGGTAAAATGCAGCTGGAGGTAGTTTCATCACATTGCTTCCCTTCCCTGAAGTTCTCACCTCTCAGCCTTCGCCCACTTCTCCACCTTCCTGCCATTTCCAACACTTGAGGTGAGGAACGAGCAGCAAAAGGCTGAATGTCCAGCTCAACATCCAGCTTCATGGGATCACGGTCAATTATCACATTAAACTTTATGTTAGATAAAAAAAACAGAACTGGAAATATTATTTTCTTCACTATTTCTTCCAGGAGAGCATCAATACATTTCAGTACATTCAAAATGTATTTAAATGCATCTAGCTTAGTGATATAATTGTTCAAATTGTTGATTTTTGTGTTTTTATGATGTGAAGCATTTTGAACTGCATCGCTGCTGAAATCTGCTAAACAAATAAAATGTAATTAATCGATAAATCTCACTTCCCTAAGTGAAGACGTTTATGATCATTATTACAGTAATACCACAAAATATAATAAAATTCAAAGTCCATGTCGTTCACCACCAGAGAAAGCGTTAAATAAAAATGTTTTCTCTGACACACCTGCAGTTTTTGTTAAAGTTTCATCATGTTTTTTTATTGAAAGAAACGGATTTGTGAAAATTTCCTTTTGCCTGATTTTGTTTATCTTGTTATGTGAATTATTGTCTTTTTGGACCTTAAAGTACCAACATTTCTACTTAACTTTATTTTTGTTCCATCCGATTAAGTAATTTTTAAATATTAAATTCTTAATAATTCGATCAGTTTCGGTACTTGAGTTTTTACCAAATATTTTTTACGCTTACTTGAATCATTTCTTGGACGGCTACTTTTTACTTTTACTTCAGAATAGTTATGTTGAAGTAGTGTTATGTTAATTTTTGGCTTCTCTGGATATTAAACAAATTGCTGAGTTCACCCAGCGGCGTTGCAGAGTTAAAGGCCTCCATGCACTTTGCCGCAAAGTCCTGCGTCTTTCCCCTCAGGCTGTCCAGCCTGGACTTTGTTGCCGTGCCACCAGAAGATGGATGCCCCACTGGGTGGAGCCGTCGGGGGGAAAAACCTCAATAAATCTGCGGCAGCCCACTGGAGACAGAGCTGTCAAACGCCAAACTGTTGACTCAGCCGACAGCATCAGCGATGCCACCAAGGTCCAGAGGTGGCCCGTGTAAATGTGATTTTTATGCCCTCCTTACAGAAACGACACCGGAAGAGCGGGGCTTAAATTATTCTGCCTCCAGGAATGAATTCATTCAGCCATCAGAGCTGCAGACAGATTACCTGGAAGCTATTTACGTCACATAAGACGGAGACGCTGCTGTCGTTAAACACGCTGCGTTCAAATGAAGCACTTTAACAAGCTCGTGTTTACACAGCGGCCTCCTCAAACTTGTAAATTTGCTTCCGGGTTCCTCCACAGAGACAGGAATTCAGAAAATGTCCTTCTGTGTCACAGACACAAATCTTCGTCCCTTAGCGGTCGGGAAACAATGACCGGGACAAAAGAGTCGACCGTTAAACGAGCGCTGAATGCCCTCATTCAGCCGCCCATCAGCGGCCCCTAAAACAATAAACCAGGCCCCAACGGTGAGGGCCTCAAATACACATTTTTGTTTAAATAAAAGCTGCATTAGCAAAGCTGCTAAGTGTGGAGTGCTGCTTGTAAAGTGACACACTAAAAAATTAACAATATTTTGGTTTATTTAGCCTGACAGAGAAAAAAAAGTGAGAATTAATTTGTAAAGTCGTATTTTCAACACATTATTCATGCATTTATAAATGTCAGAGTCTGAAGCTACACATTTAGTTCAAAAACTAAATATTTAGCTTTCAAAATATTTTAATATCTACCTGAGACTTAAACATTTAGTTTGTAAAAAAAATAATTAAAATGCAAACTAAACATTTGTCTCCAAACTTAATGCTTAAGTCTGAGCTAAATATTTAGCTTTCAAACTAAATATTTAGTTTATAAATTAAATATTTTTCTCAAAATTAAATATTTAATTTCTAAACTAAACTTTCAGCTGGAAAATAAATGTTTAGTTTGGGAACCAAACATTTAGTTTGGAAACTAAACATTTAGTTAGTAACAGACTACAATCTCACTATTGTAATGATCCTAATGATTTTAGCTTCCTTCCTATTTCGAAGGAAGTTCAAATCAGCCAGAAAAGAAACAATCAGACTCAGCTGGACGAGTTTTATGAACAGAACTGAAGGTCAGAGCATTACAGGCTCCCAGCTGTCTGAATATTACAGGCCACTGGCTTCAAAATAACACGATTAAAAACAAGAACTCAAGAAAAAGGTGTCCTGACAAGGGTTTTTGTGGAATTAAAGTGACCTTCATGTGGCACTGGGAGGCTAAAGCACACCTGGGAAATAAAAATGAAAGGTTTTCCCTCACTGGTAGCTTATTTCTGCTCCAAATTTACAGCAGCAGAGCAAAATAAGGTGAGTAGAAAATCCCGGGGTTAAATTTACAAGCAGCAAATTAAAGGTTAGGTATGATTCCACAGAAAACATGAATTAAGAACATGTTTATGTGTAAACTGTACGTGAAGAGATGAAGCTGTAGACGTAAAAGTGGTAAAATTAACGCAGAAATTATTGTGATAAACAATAATATTGTTATTATAAGATCATTTTCAAGTGATATATATTAATAATGGCATAATAATGCATTTTCCACCGCTCTAAGACCAATAAACTTAATTAAAAAATAATAATACTAAAATTGGATTATAAATATCCATGAAAATAAATAAAACAGAAATAATAAAAACCTACACAACTGAAACTTTAAATAAAATAGATTCTTAAGTCTGTAAACAAAATATTAATAATCAGAATGGAAATCATCAGGCTCATTTTTAAATTTATCATGTGATTAATTGATTATTGCAACAGGTTTACTAAGGCGAAGTGCAGCTTTGCAGTCTCTTTATCTACACTGATGAAGATTCACTCACATCAGCATGCTGAATGCTTGAAAAGGGCTGATATGAAGATATGACCTCATTTTCAAATATTTATGTCTCCAACTGAGGACACACTGCGTGAACTTTCACCTGAAAATCATCAGGTGATCGACTCACGGTTCCACCAGGTGTGTTTTTAATAAGAATAAAACTAAAACATGATATAAAAGCTCAAAAAGTGGATTTCACTTGATACATAATCAATCAAAACCCGTTTGAAAGACTGAAAACTTTCATAATGGTTTAATCTGTAAGCAAAGTGAGGGGAATCCTTCACATTATGTCAATTAATAATTACAAGAAATGTAAAATGTTTCACTTTGGTTGCATATAAATAACTAAAATCTCCTGTTAATGGTTAAACTAAAGGGCAAAGATTCCTGCAAAGCAAAAATAAAGCACTGGTTGGAAATGTAATTTTGTCTACTGTGACCTTCTGCACTCAGTATTTTTTTCAACCGCATGAGAATTTAGTGACATATTTAGCACAATATCAGTAGTAAGTCTTATTTACCACAAGGTTACAAAGAATCAGCAAAACTCAAAAAGAAACACAAAAACGGACAGGATTCCTCACCAACTGTGCAATCTTTGGATGTTTTTCTGCCATTACAGGTCAGGCAGGGCGCCAAGGTTTGCACAGTGTTGGAGGGATTTATAAAAATAAAAAAAAGAGTAGGAAACTACCTGTGTGGTCGACAGGTTTGGGAACAGCTTTTGTTTTCTGCTGAGGTGAGCAGCGTCAGGAAGGGGAAATGAAGTCACTCCTGAAGCCCGGCCCTCCGCTCGTCTCCACCGTTTTCTCCCCCCAAGAAAACATCCATCTCTGCCTGTCATCGTTGGTTTTTTCTTAGGGCCCACAATCCCTCAGGGCTCCTTTTAGAAAGAGGTTAATAGTGCAGGGTAATAGGCTGAGACTCGACAGGTAATCATACTGTATTCATGAAGTTCTCCTCGACAGACCGAGGGATAATTATAGCACTTAGCTTCTAATCCAAGGGAATTTTTTCCAGATACTCCATCAGTCCTGGAATCTAAGGATTGTTCCACTAAGTCTGCATCAACCAGCAATTATCTCTGTAGTCAGAGGTGGGCAGAGACAAAAACTGTACTCAAATAAAAGTACAACTACTGCAGTATATTTTCACTCAAGTAAAAGTAAAAGGTAGCCATCCAAGAAATTACTCAAAAGTAAGAAAGTATTTGGTAAAAAGTTTACTCAAGTACTAACCAATCAAATTATCAGTCATTTAATATTTAAAAACTCCATCATCCGATGAACCAAAATGTAAAGTTAAGTGGAAATGTTGGTATTTTAAGGACAAAAATGATAATTTAAATAACAAAAATTAATAAAATCAGGCAAAATAATTTTTTTCCTTATCAGTTTCTTTCAATAAAAACAACCTTAAGCAGGTGTGTGTCCATGTTTGGTGATTTTTTGGTTTGTTTTTCATTTAGTGGGTAAAAAATCCACAAATTTTACTAGAGTCGAAATAATTCGTAATAACATTACACAAGTAAAAACAAAAGTACAGCACAGAAAAATACTCCCAAAAGTAAATTTGTTCAAAAAAGGGAGTGAAGGAAATCTAATTGAATAAATGTGTCCCATTACTATCCAATTCTGCCAAAGCTTTTTTGAAGCCAAAGAAACTGTTTTTTTAAAAGTCCTTTTTAAAATTAGCTGATATAATTTGTTACAATCTGAGTGAATCGTGCAACAAAAGTCAACATGTTCCCCTCCTCGACTGCGGGGGCGCTGCAGCAAGAACCACTAAAGGAAACAACACAAAGAAAAAGAATGCACTGAGTTCAACGTCCTTCTTCACGAAATGTGTGTTTAGAGAATTATCCATTCTCCGTTAGGTTCTTGATGTTTGAGGCTGAAGAGTCGGTGAGTTGAATTCATGAAATCCATTTATTAAAACCAAAAGACAGCTGGTCCATTGTTTATGCTGTCCTTATGGGCCAGCAGAGCAAAATGGCATCAAACAGTTTGTAATCTTCTTATAGGTTGTTGTCAACGTGAAAATCACTGAGTCACATTTTACCTTCAGGGTTTTGTTTGTTTTGTTTTTTTACAGAAGCTGAATCTGTCTTTGTTTCTCTGCATCACTGGAACATTTGTACTTTCTTTAAATCTTTCCCAACAGGATCACTCCAGAGTCAAAACCAAAACTTTTGAAATTTTGCCGTAGAACCCCAGGCAACTGTAAGGCTCATGCTTTACAACAAACCAAAGTTTTGCACTAATTGGGTCCCATTTGTGCATTAAAGTGAAACTTATATTGACTTTTGCTGATTCTTCTTCCAGCCGTCTTTCTGCAGCGGAGGAGCCGAGAGGCTGATTAGAGCATCTTGTCCTTCAGACGACACCTGATGTGAAATGATTTCTTCTCCCTCATGGAAATTCAAGACAAATATTTCAGAGTATGACTTTTTCCCCATCTTAAAACGATTCCCATCACTGCTGCTTTCATGAAACTGGAGACAATCAGGAAAGTTTTTACCTCATCCAGGGGACGAAATGTCATTTTAGAGTATTATTGGTAAATGTTGGAATAATGCAATATATCTGTGATCTTAAATATGGTGTACGTCATTTTTATCTACTATGGGTGCGTTCACACTGCAGCCTGAAGTGACCCAATTCCAATTTTTTGGCAATTCCGATTTTTTTGCCGGGGTCGTTAACACTGCCAGTAAATGCGACCTGTATGCGTTCTGCAGTGTGAACGGGCAAACGACCTGAAAGTGTCCCACATGCGCACTAGGGGGCGCCATAGCATCAGCGTTCTCAGTGTTCTGCCAACCGCCATAAAAAGAAGAAGAGCTCAGTGTTTGCGGAAGTAAACATGGAGGCTAACGGTGGAGCTTAGCTTACATATTTGAAGTTGTTGTCCGGGCGGAGCAGCATATTAACAACTTAACCCTCATATTGTCTGTCATGGTGGTTTTTCTTCCCGCTTGCGCATATCAGGACACAGGATAGTGAGATTTGTTGAGAATCAGTGACATTTAGTTCGGATGAATGCGACCTGGACGTTAGGTCGCATTTGAATCAGATACTTATCGGATATGGGTCACATTCGAAAAAGAATCCGACCTGTGCTGTTCACATTACCATGAAAAGATCGGATACAGATCGCATTACGTCAAAAAAAAATCAGAATTGGGTCACTTCAGGCTGCAGTGTGAACGCACCTTATGAGACTCTGTTTAAATATTAAATAGGCATGAATGATGCAAATTCATAACACCTAGAATATATAAAAAAATAAACAACTGTGATATAAATACAAATGATATTGTGATAACTTTTAGCTGAATCCTACAAAACTGTTTTAAATATTTTTCAAATTTTTTGCCACGGGCACTACAACTGTCAAGTTTTATCTATTTTTATTATGAAAAACGCTAAAAAAATTTACTGTAAAAACAAATTAAATAAAATTTTCATAAAACCTGACTTTTATACCTAAAGAATTTGTAAAATATGTTAGGTTTATTGAAGGCTACAAGAACATGATACAAGTCCTTTAAAAAAAACCTTTAAAAAAAACCCTCTTATTTAGTGTAGTTTAATAAATGGGTCACTGGTTGTTTGTGGTGCCATCTAATTAAAATGAAAGCTTGAACTTTGGTTCATATAAGATTAATTTTTGTGTTGTTGCTATTTTTATTGTTTTTGGTGGGTGAAAATCTTTTGCTTTCATTTGTTTAAAGTGTATCACCATCAACAGTCTGGTGAAATAATTAAAGTCCTTGAACAAAGGAACTATTATACAAAATTAACATTTCATACATTTTGGTATTTCCATTTGGGTCTCAATCACTTCTAAAATAGCTAAAGTGCTTAAAAAACCAACTTCCAGCTGATTTTTGACAATAAATCAATGTTTTTTGGTGTCTGGAAAATCAGGTGTTTTGACAACATCCCAACGGTTAAGCCAGATTTATCTTTACCTAGCAACCCAAGCTGAGCTCTAGCGCGTTCAGTCATCTGGTTTTACCACTGTATGCTGGAAAAGAGAAGTGTTTTGTTGTTGACTTCCCATCCAGAAACCACCTGCAGTATTCTTGTTGGTTGTGCAGGAGGCTCCACTTTTGCTTTTCAAACATGCAAGATTGGATAATTGCACATCTGTTTCCAGCCATTTTTATGCGCAAGTGTAAACTTTAAATTGGGGAGCGTGGACAGTAGTAAATTACTTGTTTTTAAAGTGACAGAAGGCTCTAACACAGCTCAAAATAGGCAGAACTGAGCAGAATAAAATCTCAGAATCATTCTGTGTAAAAGATGTAATGATCATGTTTTGCATAAATCATAAACCTATCCTAACCTGTTCAAGGATGAAGTTGTGGGCAAGGGCCGCACAGAATAAACCCAAGGGCTGAAAATGGCCCGAGCACCACATTTTGGACATCCCTTATTTACTGTATGGGTCACAAATGCAACATGCCAATGATATTGTGCTTTTATTTTTGCAGAGTAATAAAGAATGCTTATTATTATTATTATCATTAATATAATGGCTACCTGCTTTAGTTTTTTTGACTTTGTTTTTTATCCACTTTTTCTGGGAGACGTCCTTCAGATGACACCTGATGAGACTGCAGACGCCCTGCAGAGTGGCTGCGCATTTATAATAAATGGCTGACACTGAAGCACAAAAGAATCAATCCAGATTACCAACATATACTTAAAATAACACCGAGCATAGAGCTCTCATTCATCACCTCTATCGGTATTCCTTCAGCCTTTTCTTACGGAGAACAAAAGCATTCCTCTTCAGCAGCTGAAGTCCCTGAAGATGTTCTCATTCCTTGGACTTCATTCAGGAGAGGGAAAAAAACAAAACAAAAAAAGGAGGGAAACCCAGAGAGTTAAAGGCACTGCCTCCATGGTTAAATGTTCTGCGATGCGGGACGTGTGTGAACACGGCCGGCGGAGCCAAAGGGGACTAAGAGCCTGGCTCAGTTCAGTTTTACCCCCGTCAAAAAAAACAAAACACTTGTAACTCCAAGAGCCTGCAGGCACAGACAAACGGGATGCCGACTGTAACGATACACTATAAAAAATTAACGGCAATAAATCTGTTTATTAGTCAGAGAGAAAATAATGTGGGTGTTAATATTTCAGTTATATTTTCACCATGTTATTCCAAGCTCTATAAATATTTAGCTTTTAAATTAAATATAGATAGGAAGCTAAAAATTTAGTTTGTAAACTAAATAGTTAGGAAGCTAAATATTCATTGTATCTAAATCAGTGGTTCTTAACCTGGGTTCGGTCGAACCCCAGGGGTTCGGTGAGTCGGTCTCAGGGGTTCGGCGGAGCCTCTGCCGCAGAGGTAAAAACACACTTGTGTAAAATTGTGATGACGCCCCGCTTTACCATCACTCGCTGCAGAGGATCGTTACATTGCTTAGCCAATCAGAGCTGCAGAGGAGCACTGATTGAAGGAGTTTCACTCTCAGCATGGATTTGAACTTGTGTCTTTAATTACTTCAGCAAAACTCACAGTTTTTACCAAATTCTATAGTGTAAATCTGCTCCTTAGTCACATCTTTTTGGGGTTGCTACTGCCTCTAGTGCCGTGGGGGTGGTAACACAGCTAATATAATTACATTAATAAATCAGAATACCGCAAAGTATTTTCTGTGCCCGGGGGCGGGGGGGTTCGGTGAAAGCGAATATGAAACTGGGGGGTTCGGTACCTCAAAAAAGGTTAAGAACCACTGATCTAAATATTTAGTTCAGAACTAAATGTTTACTTGAGAACTAAATATTTAGTCTTCAAACCAAATATTTAGCTTTTTAACTAAAAGATTAGCCAGGTAGAAACTTTGTGTAACTATTCAGTTGAAATAAATATTTAATTTGGAGCTAAATGTTTAGTTTGAAAATATTTACCTCCAAATTAAATATTTATCTGAATAAATACTGAATATTTAGTTTCTGAACTAAAAATTTTGCTTTCTGACTAAATATTTAGGTAGCAAGATGAACACTTAGTTTGCTAATTAAATATTTAGGTTCTTAACTAAATATTTAGTTTAGCAACTAAATATTTAGCTCCAAATACTAAATATCTAGTTTGCAAAATCAATATTCTGCTCCAAATGTTGTTCCAAATTAAATATTTAATAAATATTTAGTATTTAGTTTGCCAAACTAAATATTTACCTCTAAGTATTTAGCTAGAGTGAGCTAAATAACTCTCTAGATACATTTTTGTGGCTACTCTAAATATTTAAACAGCCACTCTGCAAGGTGTCTGTAGTCACAAACTAAATTGCTAAAACCAGATATTTAGTAAACTAAATATTTAGCAAAAAAGCTAAACATTTAGTTAAAATATTTAACTGTGAGATAAATATTTATTTTGCAAACTAAATATTTAGCTTTCTCACTAAATATTTAGGTTTCAAACTAAACTAAGTATTTAGTTTGAAACTCTGACAATCAAATGTATGAACAACATGCTGTCTTTGAGAAATGAACACCCATTTTTTATGATGAAAGAAGTCACTGCTGTTAATTTTTTACTGTGTAATCTCACAAACAGCACTACATACAGACAGACTGGGAACTGTAGGGCTAAAGCTAACTGCACACTGGTGTTTACAGATAAGAGGCAAACTGGTCTGAATGGCTGAGCTGGGAATTAAGCAGTCAGAGTGAGCTGAGAGACAAAAGGCTGTGACCTCCCTGACCTTCAGCGGTGACGCCGGGGCAGAAACAAGGGGGGGAGGGGGAGAAACGGGAACAGCTTGATTGTTTGTTTGCCCATTAATTGAGCAGCTGGGTATTTGCCAAAGGTTGTCCCAGTACTTCAACTGGTTCTGCAGAGAGCGGGTCAGGAAGAAGAGGCTTAGTTCCAGTCCAGAGAGCAGCTGAGGCGTGGGACGATATCAGGGAGAGGCGCTCACATTAAAGGGCCCTTAAACACTCAATGAAATACTTTCATTGCTTCTAAAAAAACTGCAGATATTATTAAAGGATTTCCTTTTAAATTACTTGTACCTGTTCTGGGTTATTGCTCATCTATAAAAAATACATCCTACTTAAAACATTTCATCCTCATTCAGACAATGCTGGCACACCAATACAATGCAAAAACACAAAATTCTTACCAAGGTTTTTTTTTTATCAAGAGTGTGTAAATACCTTAGTACACTTTAAATAAGACAAGAAATCGGTACGACGTTGAATCAGGGCCTTTGTAGGAAGGAAAAAAGTCAGTAAATAAAACTCAATTTCAAAAGCTTTTGTAATTAATCTCAGAAATTTTCTAGAAAACAATTAGACATTTCCGAGTTTCAAAAGTAGAAAAAGTTCAAATTTCTAAACTCAGAAATGTTCCAAAAATCTTTGGATGTTTTCTTACCAAAAGAATTTGAGAGAAAAAACTTGGAAAAATTATTTTTCAAAAGTTGAAAACTCCCAAATTTTGAAACTCAAATTTCCAAATGTTTTTCTATAAAATTTCTTAGATTAATCTCAAAATTTTAGTTGGTTTTTTTTTTTTTAAGAAAATTTCAGCTTTTCAAACTCAGAAATTTCCAAGTTTGTTTCTAGAAAGTTTCTGAGATTAATCTAAATATCTGAGTATTTTTGTTGGAAATTTACTCCTTTTTTATGGGCTATAATATGCCACTGTAACTATTTTTTGCTAAAAAGGTCTTTGTAATTTTTGATCTCAAGTGTATTAGGATATTTGAACTACAACCAAGACAAAAATATTTGGTAATATTTTGTTTTTGCAGTGTGAAATTAATCTGAAAAATTATGAGGGTTTTTTTTTACTTTTGGGAGCTCAGAAATGTCTTTGCTTTTCAAGAAAATGTATGAAATTAACCTAAAACATTTATATGGCTGTAGACGGCATGACGGAGTAGCGATGTAGTGCTGATATATTTGAGGTAGTTCACGTTAGAGCAACATTTACAGAAATCTAAAAATATTAAGAGTTTTGATATTCTATAACTAAACGAATCAAAGACGCTCTGTTAAAGCAAACAAATGTGAAACTGCTGCTTAAGCTAAGAAAGCTCTAGGAACCGAAACACAGTTAGTTTTAAAAGCATCTTGAAAAAGAGCAGCAAGTTTAAGCACTTCACAGCCTTGGGATACTTAATAATTCAGATGTGGGAGGAAAAAAAAACATGAATGGAAAGTCCTCAAATGATCTATTTCTGTGAGCGGGATGACGGCGCCTGTGAAAATCCTCTTTTCTCCTGACACCGGGATAACTCGTTATAGATGGGAGCTTCCCACTTCACAGAGGAAAACACTGTCAGAGACAAACAGGTGGGGGAGGGGCGAGAGCTCTGTAACTTTATGACCAGGACAACAGAGAAATACACTTTGCTGTTTCAATTTAAAGATCAAGTTGCATAAAATATAAAAAAAGGACTCATGATAAAGTTACATCTAGGTCTGCAAATAATGATTATTTTAGTAATCAATTAATCAGATAAAAAAAATGGCACATTTTGCAGATTTTTTTAAACACGTAATTTTTTTAAAATTCGATTAATCGTTAGAATAATTGATAACTAAAACAATCGTTAGTTGCAGCCCTAAAATAATCCAATGGATCTTATCCAGGCATCTGAATCATTTAGCTTGGTTGCTCAGGTAAAAGTCTCTTTAATTTTGCAGCAGAGAAGCATAACGAGCCCGAGAGAGCGTGGAGCTCTGAGGTGATCTGTCAGGAAAATAGTTTTGCTGTCATCATCAGAAAAACAATCTCAGCGCCGTGTTACTGCCGCTGCTTCCACTCACGCTTCACCACTGGAGTTTGATGAGATCCGGAGAAAAGAAAAACTAAATCTAAAAGCTCTAATTTTAAAACAAATGAAACGACGTCGAGTTCCTTTAAGAAAGTTAATCACCCTGTTCTGAAACATAATTTGCTCCGTTTTCATTTCCCCCTCCAGACCATCAGATATGTTAAGGCCGCAGGAGTGAAGGACGGGCTAAAAATATAAAAAATAAAGTGAAATGAAGGAGGAACTGGGGACACGATTTGAAGGATGACAAGAAAGGGGACAGCAAAGTCGGGGAAGCGAGAAACTGACAGCAGGGACCCAGCTTTACTTAAGACACATGAGACAGAAAGTCGGAGTCAGCGGTTCCTCCTTCCAGCCTCTTAACAGATCCTGGACAGGTACGGGTCACCTGGCATCCGCAGGGGAGACCTGCAAACCAAACCTGATGGATGTTGCAATATTTTCAGATGCACATCTGTGACAAAGTCCCTCTGATATTTTTAGTCACAACTGCCCAAACTTTGACTCCATTTACTCGATATTGGCTGCATGGAGAACGTTGGATTTTCCCTTTGCAGAGTTTTATGGCTGATTTCCTTTTAAAAGTGGCCTATTATGCTTCCTTGAACATGTTAGAATAGGTCTATTGGCAATGCAAAACACGTTCATTACATGTTTTGCACAAAATAATTCTTAAATAATGAGATCTTAGTCTGGTCAGTTCTGCCTATTGGACTGTTTTAGGGCCTCTTTCTTATAATACCAAAATGTGGGTCATGACTTATATTCAGATTATTTGATGATGATGACAACATATTTTATCTGGTTAATCTGATTTAACCATTAGTTAATATTTAAGAGCTTGTAATTATTATTTTATCTTACTAATGCATAGATTTGTACAGAAATTACCCCCAGAAAGATGTGCATGACTGAAATTACAAGTAATATATTTAAAGTGGTTTTGGTACTGAAAACATTTAATCCTTCCTTTTTCCATTTGTTAACAACTAAAAACATTGGTGGCTAAATTTTGATTTATTATTATTTGAAAATATTTCAAAAGTTAATTCTTTGCTGATGATGACGTGTTTTATCAGACTAATATATAGATTTAAAAACTGGACCAAGCGTTTTTTTTTTGTTTTTTTTAAAAAAAAGCCAACTAAAAATGTATAATTGTAAAAAAAAATTATACTTAAAACCTTTTTAAATCTGATTTATATGCAAAAAGGGTTGCTTGACTATGAAAAAAAACATAATTATGATTATTACTGATCAATGCCAACATCCAAATGATTTTAAATGATTAAACGTCATGGAAAAATGCATCTATTTGCAAAGATTGCAACAAAGATTGCAAATAACAATCTTTGTTATTTGCAAAACAACAAAGATTGTTGTTTTGCAAATAGATGCAAAACAATTAAATATATATTTAATATATATATATTAAATATATATATTTAATATATATATTAAATATATTCTTATTTAATATATTCTTATTAAATAAGAATATATTCTTATTTAATCTTGCAGTGAAAAATATGACCAACTATTTACTTAAGTGTAGGCCATTACAATATAATTTACTTAAATAATTTGTGAAGAAACACCAAACTTGTTCCCAAATAAGTCACAAAATAAATTATAAAACACCAACAAGCTGAAAAAATAAATAAATAAATAAATGACTTCTAAATAATAAATAACACAAAGTTTTGTTGCAAGGCCAAGTTATTTTGACTACAAATTTGCTCAGAGTTTATTTTAGTTTGACAGTTCTGTTTTGGCTAAATCTGCTGCATAGATTTGTCGCTTTCTGAATTATTTGCTCATAGATTAAGTTCATGTTTAGGTTTCCGGTGTTTGCACAGATTGGTTGACTTACAGAAAGGTACAGAAATCTCTACTTAGCAAATCCTGCACATCCCGTGTTTCTGATCCATGTTTATGTCTAAGTATTCAACATTTTCCTCACTTTAACCTGTTTGTTTACTGAATGTAGCAGCAGCAGCTGCTGGTGTAGCCTGGAGGTGCTTGTCATTTTGCCCCCTTAGGAGATATAACAATAAAATTATACTTGGAAAGCAGAACTTGACAAAATATCACTATAAAAGTAACTAGTTTTTTAGTATCACATCATTTTAAGCTACAAATCAAAAACTTTCACCTGAATTTCCTCACTGGGGGACAATAAAGGATATTTCTATGCTACTCTAATCTAAAACTAACTTTAATTCAAGTCCCTTTATTTGTCCACAAGGGTAATTTAAAGCATGAAGAGTAATAACCGACTCCCTGAAAGAGGAGTGAAACACAGGGAGTGTTTACCTGTTGTTCTGCATCAGTGGTCCTCTAAATTTCACCTCTCAGCGCATGTTAATGCAGCTCAGACTTCACACCAGTTAACGCTCACTTATGAACACGAACCGGCCATCTGTTAAACTAACCGGAAATAATAAGCGTTCAGCTTCCAGGGTTCCGTTCAAGACTTCAAATCCAGCTTAAAAAGTCCACAAAGAGAACTCACGTCGTTCTCAAGTTTAGACACGTTGCTTGTTGTTTGTAGACGGTTTGTTTACATCCGGAAATTTTGCACATGCGCACAACTCCGCCTGAAGGACAAAAAGACGTTTTTTTTTTTTGTTTTACTTGCTGCCGCGGTACAACAATCCCGTTAATAAAATGAAACCTGGAGATGTAGGTATTATTAATTTGGCGCAGCGCCCCACAAGAAAGGGTAAAATAACACAGAAAACCCGTCGAAGAACAATTTAAAACCACTTTTATTCTTATTTTTTCTCGCTCTTTCTAAGCTACATGCAGACCCGTTGCCGTAGCAACTCAAATATTTCCGCACACAAACATCAAAACATTCAGTTTAATGTTTTCAAGCTTGATGTTTATTTTAAGATTACTAATAAGTAACATAGCGGTGGTTAAACATCTTGTCTACTGATGGTCTGCGAATGAGTCGTCTTTTTCTTCTTAATAAAAACTTTAGCACATCTACGTGCTAAAGTTGTCAACGTAAAGCTAGCATAGCTGTCCAATTTTTTCCTTATCTTGCTATCCTAGTTGTCATAGTGTTGGCAATTAGTAACAAAGCACTGCTGCCTTTTTTTCTTTTATATATCATGTTAAGATTTATCAGGTTATGTTAACAACTTGACAGGTAAAACTGCTGGTAGTCATCGTCACCTAGCAGTTTTTTGATTTTGCAAAGTGTATATTGATTATTTCCAGCATGTCTGTGTGTAGGTCAGCACACAGAGTGGACCTGGTCAACATTTTAGGCTCCAGAAGCTGCTATAATGATATGAAATGGGTTCAACAGAACAAAATTTGATTGAGTGAAGAAGAAGAAGGCCCACCAGGGTACAATAAGGCGATAAAGGAGACACAAGCAGCTGTATTTATGAAGTAAAAGGAACTAAATGACTGCAGTAATCAATAACTGCACTCTGAAAATCATGCTGTTCATCTACAATTACTAAAGCCATTTCATATTATTCAGTCACCGACTCCACATGACATGTAGTCATCATTATGAAGGTGGATTTGGTTTAAATTTAGTCCAAAAAACACCTTCAAACAGCAAGTGTAAAGATTGAAATCTAAAATGAAAGTTTAGAAAGCATAAAGCTGTTATGACTCAATCTGTGAAAAACACATGCTGAGCATTAAAACTGATGAAAAAAAATAAACTTAACAGCAATTTATAGAGTCTCAGAAAGTTAGAGACTCATTCTGAATAATGACTGAATATCACTTGCTTAAAATTAAATCTAATAAATTACAAATTGATCTAAGAAGTTTTCACAGACTGTAAGCCAAAGTATTGTACTAGAATGGTGTCAGTTCAACCTGCTGAAACTATTAATCGGATTAATCATGATTAATCAATTATTGAAATAATCAGCAACTAATGTAGTAAAACATTAATCATTAACTGGAGTATGCAGCCTCAAGAAATGCATAAAAAATATTCAGCTCAGTAGGAAAGCCAAAACTGAATTTCATTTAAGATATGAAAAACCTTTGTTCAAGTTGCACAGTTTTAATTAAATTTGAATGTACTAAAGGAAGGCAATGTTACTGCTTTCAGCTGCTTTCACCAAACATTAAATCTAGTAAAAACTTTGCAACACATTTATTTCCACTCAAGCATTATGAAACATTGATCTTCACTGAGTTAATACCTGAACTTTGACTTTACCAGTCACAAAAATCAATACAAAGAGGTTCAAGTTCAACCTCATCTTTTAATCCTAGCTCTTTGTAAATGTGCAAATGTTTACAAAAACAACCAATTAGAGGCAGGAGGAGGGTCTTAGCGCTGTTCACCCTCTCACTCTGCTCCTAGCTAAACTACAGAGGGTTCACTGCAACTTAGCCTACCTGGAATGCTAAGGCTAGTTAGCTTAGCCACCAATCCTGGTGGATAAAAGTTTAAGTTGCGTCTTTGCCATTAGCTCAATTAGCAACATTGATTGACAGCGCTAACATCCGCCTCCTGGCTCTTATTGGTTGTTTTTGGTTGGGAGCGGTGAATAACTCAGGGAGGAAGTGGAGGAGATCGATCTTTTCAG
The DNA here is from genome assembly GCF_051168715.1 of Poecilia mexicana. Taxonomy (NCBI): domain Eukaryota; kingdom Metazoa; phylum Chordata; class Actinopteri; order Cyprinodontiformes; family Poeciliidae; genus Poecilia; species Poecilia mexicana. The sequence continues at coordinate 4,573,605 of NW_028263378.1, forward strand.
ATTATCTGTCTCATAAAAAAAACTGTCACGACATGATTACAGTTTTAACAAATAAGGAAATAACTTTTTTATAAAAGTTACAGACTGCAGCTTTAACCGTAGATTTTACCTGCCATACATCTGCTGCAATAAGAACAGGTCACAGAAGAATAACTCTTCTCCTTGTTGGCAGCTTAATGACTGGCAGTCCTCACTGATGAGCTGCCGCTTCTTTATAATAGAGCCAACTCATTTTTAATGCAGAGAAGATGTAAATAAAATAGTGTAATAAAAAATTCATCAAGATGCTGTCTCTGTGTAACAACCAAATACCATCTATTGGTTCCTGAAACTCCTCCGAAGTGAACAAAGCGAGCCGGCCGTGGTTTGTCGTTAAAGTTTAAGTGATTACAGCTACCCAGAAACATCGAGAAAGTCTCCAAACACACCAAGAAGACAATCAAAGCCTAGAAATAATCTTACATTCAGTTTCATCAAGAACCCCATTGAGTTGTGTTGTGTGTGGTGCCTTCATCATGCATGCGCAGCACGGACCGCAACGCCTGATTTTAGTTGCTTCTGACTCATTTTGGAATCAGGGCACATCTTCTGCAGACCAGCTGCAGGTTGACGCAGACGCAGCTTTTTTTTTAATCACCCCAAAGATATAAGATTTTGATCAGACACATTTCAGTAGCCTGTGCAGAGCCGGAGCTGCTCCTTAAGCAGTTTCCCCATATGGCTGCTGTCAAACAACTTCAACTCTACTGCAAAGCAGAGAGTCGTTTCTGCATATTCACGGCCATCTGTGAGTCCATATTGCTTCTTGTCAATCAAACATGTTTCTACAGAAGCAGCATGTTTCTGACTTGTTTGGTCTCATGGAAATAAGTGAAATTATCTCATGTCTCTCAGGGCCAAAGTGGTAAATCTGAAAGCAACACGTGTTTTCTGCCTTGACTTGAGAACCAGGTGATAAATCCTTCTCAAGGTATTTACATATTCATATAAAATCAAACAGTGGCCTCTCAAAGTACAGCTAACAATGGTGATCAATGTTACCAATATGGAGAACCAATTAAGTGCCAGTAGGAATGTTAAAAACAAAGTTGTATATCATGATTCAACTGCCTTAAAAAACAACTTGCCATACAACTTAAAGCATACCAGTTATATATTTTAAAACACTATCAAGAAACATAAAGTCTCCATAAAGTAACTGTCCATCTTATTTACAACCCAACATGTTTCCAGACACAATTCATCTTTTCTACAAGGATAAAAACATATTGAGTACAATTTGTGGTACTCTAAACATACTTGGTTATTAATAATATTTGCCGCCCAATATTAGCATCCTCTATCAACTGTTTTTTTTTTGTGGCCACTGTTAGTGGCCATTATTGTTAGCAGCTAACGCTAGCAACCTACTGTTGAAGGCTATTATTGTTATCCAAACCAGACAATAGATAATGTCAGCGAAAAAAGAAATGGAAACAAAAATTAAACCTTTATAAATTGATTTTCTTTCCTTTTAACAGATAAAAACTTAAAAACTGGAAAATTATTGTTACAGTGGAAAATAAATGGTGCACTTATGATTTTCCCTACTGGCTAAACTGATTAAATGTTGTTTTTATCCTTGCAATGCCATGAGCAGAACTGGAGAGAGATCAGAGCAATTTTTGTTTATACTCTGATATAAAAAGTATTTTATCACCATCAATCAATCAAGCTTAATCCCAGAACATTAATTAAATAAGGAATTCAGGGTTTGATAAAAAACAATTAAGAAGCAGGGAGGCCTGCAGGCTCCAACATGGACTTTTATCTGAATGTTTTCTTTTCCCGTTTGTTTCCATCTTCCCACCAGCCCAGGTGTGGCGTTTTTCACTTTGAACTCCTGAAGTAAAGGGTCTTTTTTTCTGCAAACGGTGTTTAAACATGCTTCGACATCCCACCTGTTTTCCTGCCTTTTTCGCCACCAAGTCCCCTCCTCCTCCTTTCCCTTCCTCCTTTCCCTTCCTCAATGCCCAAACAACTACTACCTTTTACACTTTCTGAAATTATCCCCCTTGAAAAGCCAGGGGAAAGGGAAGCAGGATGTGTTCTTGTGCCTTTACATGATTGCAGGTATGTTTTTTTCTAGCTTTACTGTAATTATCCTGAAAACTGCAGGAGAACAAGCTGGAGTTCCTCATTATTCAGCCTGGGAACAACAACCGCAGCACCCAGAACCATGTTTAGGGTGTTTTAAGTGAGATTACCAGTTGTTGCCTGACACAGGTGGTAGTTTTCTGAAGCACAAGGAACCAGGTTGCATTCCTTTCCTGTCAAATTTGACTTATAAAAAAGGAGACAAAAAAAATCTCTTCAAGCTCAAAAGTGCACCCTGATGTTAAATGTCTTTACTGCCCACTTTTGATCCATTTTCCTCACAGCATTCGTACAACCGTAATCTTCTGCTGAAAAGTAACTCATCGCTTCTCGGAGGCTCTGAGAAAATTCAAGATGAGATAGAAAGATGCTTTCTCTTTCTTACTGTTTATTCAACGTCACATGCTGTTCTTCTTCTTCTTATTTTTAATTATGTAAAGCACCTTGAAATGCCTTGCCGCTAAAATGTGCTATACAAATAAAATTTGATTGATTGATTGATTCAAGATTGTTGAGCTAAAACATGAGCAAAGCTGCAAAATGTTCTGCCAACACTATTTACAGTAAACTCAAATAAAACTAATTAATGAGAGTTACAACAACATTTAATTTCCCCTTTGGATCAATAAAGTATTTCTGAATTTGAACTGAAGTGAATCGAAGGCCCCCGTTGCTGGATTTCTCTGAATTTCAACAATTATCGACCACTTTCAGATCAGGATCACCAACAGAACCGGACAATAAATCAATAACAATATATATCACAACAGACAAGTAATCAATATCAACAGATAATACGTCTGAGTGAATATTCAACCTATACATAGTTCTCATGTGAAGTCACTAGTATGAATGTTGTAACTGAGAGCCATCTTGGCAAGCAGTTGCTATGGAGTTGCTATGACAACAATAAACAAGCCACTAGCTTAGAACAAGCTTTCACATTGTTCCAATCTAACTTATAAACAATATAAGTAAATTACAAGAATTACCCCATCTCAGTTTTTGAGTACTCTACTCACCTTTGTATAATACTAAGATAAATCAGTGATATTTACTGTAGTACTTACTGCTGATGAACTAGCAAAATTACCCAGTTCAGACTTGTGGGAACAATGTATTCAACACTGAACTCCAATCCCGAACCGCACAGCATTCTGGGAGATGTAGGCAGAGGAAATGCTTCAGCCGCTCACTGTCGGCTAAGAAACGTTGGTGGAATCAACTCACTCATTCTTTGGTTGCCTAGCAACAGCCTGTAACTCTTTAAACTAAATAATGTACATGTTTTTTCTGGAACTCAAATTTTCCAAGTTCTTGCTCCTTCTTTCTTTTTTCTGTTCAATCTATAACGGCCAAATTACACCATTTTACTTTAAAGATTCCCAGAAATAACAAAAAAGTTCAGAACTGCAGTCATTAAAGTAGTAGTTGCATATTTTAATTTCACTTCCTCTATAGATTTTTCTACAGGCAGATTTAATCCACAGCAACATTTACCGTTTAAAATGAAAAAAGCAATAAGTGTCAAGCACCAGGACCAATGCTATAAAAAAATATGTAATTATTTAACATGCAAATGTGTTTAACATGTCTGTTGGGGAAAAGTATAATTCTTAAGCCTTTCTGTATAATTTGGATAAATAATGGAAAAAGGTTTAAGTGATTTCTCAGCAACATGTAAGTTCACATTATGTGCCTCTATTGTATTTTTCTGCATACACAACGCGCTCTGAAATGACAACCTGCTCTTATTTCCCACTCAACAATTTCTAAGTGATAACTTAATGAAAAGTCACATAAATATGTTAAATGGGGGGTGTGTGTGTTTTCTTCTACATCCCATTTCAAGATTAAAATGTTGAATTAATGTGGTAAATACGCCAGTCTCGAATCAATTTTCTGGTTAAAACGTTGAATTAGGCTTGAAACAACAATTAAAACATTTAAAAACACTGAGAAAAGAATTAAACATTGAAGCAAAAAGCAGAGAAAAACAGACAAATGTTCTGAGTCATTCTGGGAAATAAAGCAAGAAAATATCTGCAGAACTTGACCAATCATGAGTCGGCTCTCCTAAGTTTCCTGAATAAATCATCTGATACGGGGAAAAAATGACTAAGCTTTCTGGTCTTAGCTTGTCTGAGATTTTAAAAACTGACTTGAATTGCATTTGAGTGAATATATCAGCTTCTTCTGCAGGGGAACAAAGACGCTTCTCAAAGCAAACATGACTTCTTTCAACAGTAAATCTAAAGCCAGAATACGAGCACAGCTGAAAGAGCATAAAATAAAAGCAAAAACCTCTTATTGCCAACACCCAGCAGAAGCAGAAAATTAAAAAAGTTCTGCAAGCGGAGCAGCAGGAGCCTGACGCAGAGCCGCATCATCACCATTATCATCCACAAACTCAGTATCCGGCTTGAATTATAGATGAGCCGCATCCCCTCTGCTTCGTTTCTGACAGAGGATGTGCACTAATCCCCACTGATATGATATGTACTCCTTTTATCACCCATCTTTGCATGGAGACACTTAACAGCTTCATCTGTCAGTCTCACTAAACCGGCAAAGTCCCCCGTAAATAATGCATGAGCGTTTCCTCCATCAGGCTTTGCAGACGAACCAAACTTTGCACCCAGATGAGGCGGAAGTCTTAACCAGGGATTAAACAGCAAAAAGAAAGTGTTGAAGCACCTACCGCGTAGAGCGATCCCTCGAAGAGACAAGCTCCTGGGATGAAAACAGAGGAAAGAAACGGAGTTAGAGTCCGGCTTTGTCTGAGTGAGGTCAAAATAACTGCAGGTGCTTTAAAAACATGAGGAAGTAATTGATCCTATTCAGTGTGTAAGGTCAGGTTTTATGATCCCTTGGTGGGTTGTTAAGAGCTGTCCAGATTTAAAAAGTGATCAATACGTCTCAGCAACACAAAGAAAACCAGCAGATGGATAAAAAGATCCTGGAATCTGGTTATCCAGGGACTAAACGTGGATTACAGTGAGAACAGCAGATTTAAGAGATTTCATAAAATGTCAGACAGTTTGTTTCTGTTTTAAGACGTAACATTCCTGAAAATGACATGGAATGATAACAAACCACTGTGAAAAAGTGGAAATGAAGGCAGCCTCACTTGACTGGCAATAAATTAATTAACCACATGATAAATTTAAATGAGCATGCTTTGTCAGTTTTCTTTTTACTCTCTACCAAAAACTGGATGATAAAGGTCTTCTGTCTGGTGCTTTGGTCTCAACTAGCCTTTATTTTGAAGGGCAATGTTGTTTACAAAACCTTAATGATTAATTGTATTTGCGTTTCTGTTTTGTTGAGTTATTTTGGATATTTAAAATGTTTTCCAGTCCCAGTGTTAAATGTTCACTAGAATTCAAAATTAATTGATCTTTGAGAATGTGTTCTTCCATTTTCATGCTATTACTATTATATTACCTTAAAATGGTCTAAAAATAATATAATTTATCATCCAGCAAACGTCTCACCTCGTTTGTAATTAGTCGTGAGTTAAAAGATCGGCGTTACACCCCTATGGGTGAGGGAATTTGACGCTGTGTTGAATTATACAAAACTGGTTAAGATTCTCTCACCTCAGGATGCTGGATGCTTGAAACTTAAAGTCATACTGAGAGAATTACCTTATTTTTTAATAAACTGGCTCATGTTCTCCTTATTCAAAAGTTGGTCAGCTGATCCTTAAAAGTAGGAGGAAATACAAAACTGTGACATCAAAGCAAAAGAAGATCCTGTTCTGACCCAGTTAAACTTTTAATTTTATACTTTTCACATTACATATTAAGTATTAAAATCAGGAGTGTATCAAAAGTGGCTCTGATATTTTAAATACATAAGAGAAGTTGATGTTTCACTAAATCCCGTTATTTATTCTCCTACATTTAGTGATAAGAGCTACATACATGGAGCTCTTATCACTAAATAAGAGCTACATGTATGTAGCAACAGATATGTTGTGACAATATCTGTCACAACATAGAAAACAGAGTGACAGATATTGTAACAACATACTATAATAACCCATCAGATCTTTCATGTGTTTGGGAGGAATATTGCATTTTAAAGGTCAGTGTTGGTAGATTTCCAACTTCAATGAGTTTACCAGCTTCATGGTAAAAATGCAACACAAAAACAAGCAAGTTATGGCAAACAGGCATTTTGCAAATGTTAGCCAAGGCATAAAATTAGCTGTAGTTAACCTGAAAACATGGACACTATTCATTGTTTTCTGAAGATCAATGAACATAAAGAGTATCATCATGGAAGTGGGAGTATTTTAAAATGGTTTTATGGATAAATTAAATTTTAAAAATTGGCACATTCTAGAGATTTTTCATTTAATATTAGAAATACATTAATAGATAAGATGCATCTGCAGCTACATAATGTTAAAAGCTCCATCCTTTCTGCTGGACTTATCAATAAATGGCAGAAAATTATCTGTTGATTATTTCTTTGAATAACAAATAATAATTGGATAGCAAAAGGTGCATAATAAGTGACTTTTTTCATAGAATTTGAACCAGGTGAAGCTAAAACTGCTACCTGAGGAGTTCAGGGTACAGAACATATTTACAGAAAAAGTAGTATTTTTAATTTAAATGCAAAATGTATATATTTTTTAACAGTTTTGGCTTAATTACTGCTCTAAGTGAGTTATATTTTCAGCAAAGGACCTTTTTCTGAGTCTGTATTCTTCATTCATTTCAATAATCGATTAATCATGATTAATCATGATCAATTGTGATTAATCGATTCAGCCTTAGTAGTTTCCCAGAAGAAAACGAGTGCTGAAGGGCAAATCCTCCCATAAAATTATTAACTGTCATTAAAACAAACCTTCCTGACACTCTTTGGTTAAACATTTGATATTTCTTAGCCCTAATTAAAGGATTTAAGCTAATTTACATTCAGACCAACACAAACAGTGACCATTAAAGCCTCTCAAAGGGAAACAAAAGCTTGTGTCCCTAACCTGAGATGACAGGGTGGGTGTTGATGGTAATCTCTGCTCAATTTAAGGGCCAAACGTTAAGAAAACACAGACAGACAGACGTACGGAGCAATGCCTCGGCACAGCTTGGGGTCTGAGCTCAGCGTCACACGACTGAGAAAATGTGAGACATCTCAGGGGAAAGAAGAGCCAGAAGTAAACATTTATCATAAAGCTCTGAAAAAAAACCAGCCTACAGTTACTGTCCTCATTAAAAATTCCCAACAGCAAATCTGTTTATGTCGCTGCTTTGTCATGTGTCTGCATGACAGAAAGAGAACTCAGCAAAATATAATCTGGCACTTTAATCAGTTCAGACCGAATACACGGAGGAGGTTCGCGTTGCACTTCTGCCAGTAATGAAAACTGCTTCCAACAGATCAGACTTTAAACCAATTACTGCAGGGCATTTATTAACCAACCAACCCACCGACGTCTTCAGGAGACAAGAAAACGTTTCATGTAATCTGATCTGGAGTTTCATTAAGATTGTTTCCATCGGAGCTTTTGATGCAAACTGTCAAAGTGCAATGAAATGTTTTTGTTTCTGGTTTTATTGGACTGAAAATAAGATATTTTCCTGCACAGTGAGTAAAACATTTACTCCCAATTAAAATGCAGTGGTTTTGTTCTCGCAAAATTTCAATTAAAGCTCTTGCTTCTTCATCTAAATAAGGTTTGAAATTAGTTTCCACATGGACAACTACAAGATTAAACATCTTGCAATTTTAACTTACTAACAAGATCACAAAACATGCTCATCAATAGTTTTTTGAAACTCAAAACATTTCCAAAAGGTGAACATTTTAGACTTTTGACATTCAGAATGTTGCATTTTTTTTCTCAAAAAATTCTGAAATTGATCTCAAAGTTTAAGATTAATTTTTAGCTAATTTTTGGCTGTTGAATCTCAAAAAGGTTTTTCTCCTTGAAAATTTCTGAAATCAACATTTCTGAGGCTGTTTTTTTTAGCATATTTTCGATTTTTGAAACTCAAGATTTTTCTAAAATGTTCTGAAATTAATCTAAAAAATTCTGAGTTTTTCCTCTATCAAATTTTTGACTTTTGAAACTGAGAAATTATCTTGTTCTGAGATTCATTAAAATCTTTTGAGTGTTTATATATATATATATATAAGTGTGTTTTATTTATTTATATATATATATATATATATATATATATATATATATATATATATATATATTTATTTATTTATTTCTTTTTTGTCAGACTTTTCAAGGTCGGACATTTTCATGATTTTTCTAAGACTTTTCTGAGATTTTTCCTAGCAACTTTTTGATTTCTCAAACTCAGAAACTTCCCAGGATTTTTCTAAAAAATTATAATTTTTTTTTCTGGAAAATATTCAACCTTTCAACCTCTGAAATTTCCATGTTTTTTTGTAGAAAATGTCTAAGATTAGTCTCAGAATCTAACATTTCTGAGACTTTTGGCAGAAATGTACGCCTTTTTTTCTATCTACATTGGCGCTAATTCACCACCGTATTGGAGACTACAAAGGAACCTGAGCTAAAAAAATAAATAAATATAAAAGCACAATCCTTGACTTCAACCTTTTGCCCACCCTCCTCTTGTTACCTCCTGCAGCCGTCAATATCGCTCCAACATTTATAGCTGATGTGTTTTATTTTCAGAGGAGCATCAAAGTTTGAATGCTACTGAAGCAGCAGCTGCTGGGCAGATTGGACGCACGTTGAGATGAGGCGATTAATGATTTGGGGAGTAAAAAATAAATTTTTTGATCTTTTCTTTCCTGGAGGTCATCAGGACTCAAAAAGGTTCAGGGAGGGGAAAAGAACAGTTCTGGTGGGGAACTGCTTCCTGGTTCTGCTTATGATTCTGTCTACGACGAGCTCTGAGACATGGGAAGCGGATACTGTAATTGAGCACAGGCTGGGGGGTTTTTTTTTCTGATTTGATGCAGCCTGATAAATATTTAAGAGGCAACAAGGGATAAGTTTCAAAGCGTTTGGCTATTTAGAGGGATAAAAATGCACAACTCACACAACAAGCTGTTTCTCCGGTCAGATTCTGCCACAGACTGATGAATGTGAAGCGTAAACAGTTAACAATAAAAACATGTGGTTGATCCTAATTTAGTCGGGGCTCTCTTTGAATTCTCAAACTGACTTTGAAGTTTTGCAGATTTGCGGATCAAGAGACGCGAAGTCTTCTCATTAACTGAGTGTCTTTGTAGAAACACACAGCCTGTCTTTCAACCACTCACGCAGGTTCTAATAAAGACTGAGATACTCTGAAAAATGTATCTGTCTAGCTGCGTTTCTCCTGGCATTTTATTGTTCAGGTGGGGGGATTGCTGAAAAGTTACTAAAGCACAATAATCTACGCACATCCACAGTTTCCATATGCATGTTGTAGAGGAGGGATTGCTGGAAAAGTTACTAAATGAAAAATACATTCACAGCTGCCTCATGTTTTCAGGAAGTGGGATTGCTGAAACGTTACTAAATCAACAAACTATTCATATCCACAGTTGCCTTGTGCTTGCTCAGGTGGAGGGATTGCTGGAAAGTTACTACATCAACATAACTTATGCACATCCACGGTTGCCACAGGCTTGATTGAGTGCAGAGATTGCTGAAAAGTTACCAAATCAGCATGATCTACAAAAATCCATGGTTGCCACATACTTGTTAAGGTGAGGGGATTGCTGAATAATTCAGTCAATATAATCTACATCCACTGTTACCTGATGCTTGTTCATGTGGAGGGATTGCTAAAAAGTTACTAAAACAACATTATCCACACACGTCCACCGCTTCTTCTTTCTCAAGTGGAGAGATTACTGAACAAATTATTAAATCAAAATAATCTAATGCACAGTTACTACATGCTTGTTCAGGTGGAGGGATTGCTGGGACATAATCTCCATCCACAGTTGCTTCAGGGTTGTTAACATGGAACGGCGGCTGAAAAGTGACTAAATCAAAAATTTACACACACCCACAGTTGCCATTTGCTTATTCAAGTGGAGGATTGCTGAAAAGCTACTGAATCAAAATAGTCTCAAAACATCCACAGCTACGCTCGTTCATGCAGAAGAATTGCTGAAAAGTTTAAATCAACAATCTAAGCACATGTATATTTTCCAAATACTTGTTCATGTCGAGAGATTGCTGACAGGTTACTAAATCAACAATCTAAAAACATCCATAGCTGCTTTATGTCTGTTCAGGTGGAGGGATTGCTGAAAAGTTAATGACTCAGTGCTCTATCATCCATTTCTGGACTCTCTACCCACTGTGGGTAACGTCCCTGAATGAGTAACAAACATGTTTCAACCAAAAATTCACCAGACACAGACTCACACCTGCAGCTTCTGGTAAAGTTTCATAAGTTTTTTATTGAAAGAAACTGATTTGGAAAGAAAATATTGTGCCTGATTTTATTTCTTGTTACTTATTTTCATCCTTAAAATACAAAAATGTATGCTTAACTTTAGAATTTGGTCCATCTGAAGATGTAATTTTTAAATATTAAATGATTGATCATTTGATCAATTAGTAGTAGACTTTTTACCAAATACTTTTTACTTTTACTTAAGTAAAAACATTTTGTAGTAGTTCTACTCTTACCTGAGTACATTTTTTGGGTACTCTGCCCACGACTGTGTAAAATGTAAAGTTATCATTCTGATCACAACTTTCCCCTCTCCACCAGAGAGAAGTGTGGAGAAAAATCACCCACAATCAGATCAAATTCCGGCTCCTCAGCTCTGCTGCAGAAGCGCATGATTGCCCTCCACAACTCCTCCTGACCTACATAACAAACCGGACAACTGGATTTAAAAAAAAAACAGAGACCAAAAATAATACACCAACCGTGTGCCGCTTTGGGGACGGTGAGGACCCCCACCAGAGCGCCAACAAACACCCACCATCCGGCGCTCATGGTCGGACCTGCAGCGGGCGAGAAATCCAGATCCACTCCGGAGGAGAAACCCCCCTCTGTGCTTTAAGCGTTTCTAGTTAGAAATAAAAGCGATTCCCTTTGTGCGTCATCGCTGCAGAGATCCAACAGAGCCAGAAGAAGCGAATGTATGAATATATATAAAAAACAAAAAATAAGAATGAAAGAAATCCGGAGAGACGGAGCGCGCCGGGTCCGAGTCCTGAGCGCTGCGCTCCGGGGTTGGAATGCAGCAAGATCCGGTAACCTGGAAAAGTATCCTCCTCTTCCTCACTGCTCGGTCCAACTCTTCTTCACTTTTTGAAATAAAGCCCCGCTGCCCAGCAGAACCAGAACCAGCAGTAGCCGGGAGTCCTTTAAAAGCCGAGGCGCATGACTGAGAGAGGCGGTCGGAGTTTGCAGCCACTTCTTCTCCCTCCTCTCCCCGGGAGGACGTCCCACCTCTGTCCGCTGCTGCCTCCACAATCCCGCCCTCCCTCCTCCACCGATCATAATCTCACATGATGGGGACTCCGCTTCTGCGGGATTGGGATTAAACCACAAGCGAGAGAGGAATTTGGATCATCTGAGGGATTCGTCCTGTAATCTCATTTACTGCTGCAAAATCTGAGGTTTATAGAAATAATGAATCATTTCTCCTCCCTGCAGGGTCTTTCTGCGCGTTTTCATTTTATTAATAATATAAAATTTATAGTCCAAACTTTTAGCCTCTGGCAGACTATACAGTAAATGTCATTAAATGCAAAAATGTATTTACTGTGATTTTCTGCTGAACAGTAAACATTTTTAAATGAAATCTGTGTATCATGTTGCCTTATTAAAAGAAAAACAAACAATTTCCAAAACTTTTTGGGTCATCTATTGTTTTCTGTTTTGTTGGTTAAATTTTTACCATTCTTGACTTGGAGACAAATAAAATCCGTTCAAGGGCCACAAATGGCGCCCAGGAACCACTTTGGACACCCCTGGCTTCCAGCATAAAGTCAACATTACAAGGCAAAACTAATATTAAAACTTTATTCTCTGACTTCATTCCCTTATTAGTATAAAAGTAAAAAGTACTATTTCCACTGGCAGACTATTTCACTTGTAATATGGGAAACATGTATTGTCATAAGTGAAATAATCAATATTGATTTTTCATCAATATTAGGGAGCGTTTACTTAACACAAGCTCATATGTGTTGCTGAAAAGTTACAAGTTAGTTTTGTTTTATTTCAAGCGCACTATGATATTTGCACGACAAACTAGACCAACTTGATAAGATTTTGTGATTTTACAGTGTAATAAACCTCAGAGGACAGAAATAAAGCAGCTGCATTTGACTTAAATTACGAGGAAAAACCCTAAATATTTTTGAAAAACATGTCACCTTCCATCCATTCATAAACCTTTGTCTATGACATAAAATTCAGATAAAATCCTTTAAAATTTCTGTTTGAAACTTTTTAAATGCTTAAAGGTTCAGAAAGTATCATTACTTTAATAAGTAATGCATGTCAGAAACCTCACTGGGTGGTTTTGGATGTTTTTATATCATAAAACTCTTTAATCCATAATTAGCCTTTTTCTATGCAACGTGGGATTAATATGGATCTTCACGTTATTATTTCCTTATCATGTATGATGCAGAACATACCTGATTCAGATGACTGCACGATCTCTTTAGCAGATTGAGAAGCCAAAAATAAGGCGTCAATTTACACCAGGTGTGATGAAACAGGAAGCAGATGGTTGAGCTTTTCAAATGTTGATGTTAGAAGTATTTTTTTTATCTGCAGATGCATCCTTTGCTACATTTCGAATAAAATCAGCTTAAGTGGTTAAATAAAACTGCAGAATGCCAATATTTTTTCTATCTAGTTAATCGATACATTTTGCGGACCGCCATGGAGTGCCGTAATTTGCCGGCAGCTGACGTAAACTGCACATCAGCTCGAAAAGCTAATACATTTTTTCATAAACACCAAAACGAAGGGTATTATATCTCTAATTTCAGTATATTTTATCTACGTCCATAAACGCTTGATGTAGTTCCAGTAAATCATAATTTTTCCTCATTAGGTCTGTATGTGTGAAGCTAGTGTGTGTGTGTGTGTGTGCATCAACTGCTAGCTTACCTGCAGAGTGTAATGTTTAATCAGGACTGCAGGTCTGAGATTCCTCAGTGTCACATGGCAGAAACCTGATCTCACTCAGCCCTTTTGTCCTCTGCCAAAAGCGCAGATCAGAAGCAGTTTCACCTTTTTTCTGCTGCTAATGCTGCTGCCGTCTGCACACACGGGCTAATTATAACCCACAGCTCGGAATCAGGACTTGTTCTGATGTCTCCGGAGATTGTACTCACTTGGAAAGGTCAGGGATGGCGTGAGATTGTACACCACAAGTACAAAGAGATTTAGAAACCAACAGGAGGTTAAAAACAAAAGAAAAAGAGAACCAAACATCTTAATTTTTTCTCAGGAGTTTCCGGTGGTGTAATAGGGAAATTGTAGATGGAAAAAAGAAGAGTAAATTTCCGGCAAAAATAAATAAAATTCATAAATTTTAGATTGTCTGGGGAAAAAAATCACAATAACATCTCTGAGCTTGAAAAATTAAAAAAATGCCAGAAAGGTCTTTTAAATTTTGAGTTTAATCTCAGAAAACTAACAAAAAAATCTAACTCTTTTTCTGGTAAATTTTTGACTATTGGAACTGCAGAGTTTTGGTTTTTTTTTAAGATTGATTCCATATTTTTTTATTCCAAATTTCAGAGTTTTGAAACCCGGGTTTTTCTCTGTGAAATTTCCAACATTGCATTAAATATTGCAGTTTTTTTCCTCATAAATTTACAGTTTTTGAAACTCAGAAATTTCCCAAATTTTTTCTAGTAAAGTTAAAAAGTTTATCTAAAACTTTTAGCCTTTTAGTAATTAAAGTTGAACTTTAACTTCAACTTTCTCGTGTTTCCTAGAAAATATCTGCCATTAACTCCAGAATTTCTGGAAAGAGGGAGAGAGGGGGGGGTTCCTCCGAATTTCAAACTTTTGGAACTCAGAAATTTCCATGTCTTTTTCCAGAAAATTTCTGACATTAATCCCAAAATTTTGATTTTTTTTCCCACAAATTTCCGATTACTGCATCTCATAAATTTCCTGGTTTTTCTAGAAATTTTCTGAATGATCTCAAATTTTCTTATTTTTTGTAGCATATTTTTAACTTTTAAATTTTAAAAGTTTCCTTGTTTTTTTTCTAGAAAATTTCTTAGATTAATCGCAAAGTTATGAGTTTTTGTCAAATCTTGTTTTTACTTTTCAAAATCAAATTTCAAAATTTACAATACATTTTTGGATTGAAGATACTAAAAAATTGTTTGTGCAGAAAAATGAAACAAACTGTGAATTAGACAAAGTTTTGTTTGGGATTGTTTTTCTTTTTTTTCGTTTTGTTAAAGGTGAAATGTGTCAGATTCACCACAATGCATGCCTGACCATTTCCTTTCAGTTTTAGTAGAACTGGACGGTTCTACCCTAAAATAAATCCAGTTTTAGTAGAACCAGGCGGTTCTACCCTAAAATAAATCCAGTTTTAGTAGAACCAGGCGGTTCTACCCTAAAATAAATCCAGTTTTAGTAGAACCAGGCGGTTCTACCCTAAAATAAATCCAGTTTTAGTAGAACCGGACGGTTCTAAAACTGGGCCTGAATGATCTGAACTGCTCTTTAGCTTTCATGTTTCCTGAAAGTTCAAGATTTACAGAATACAAACAGGATTGTTGGGTTTAACACTTTCTGTGACTGAAGTGTAAAAAATATGGAAACACTTTAAAAGCCCTCGTTTGGGGAGACGGAGCAGCCATTAGACATTTACAGTTTCATCATACACCAACATTTAATCTGAAAGTCAAAGGAGGCAGAACCGACAAAACGAAACAAATAGACAGAAACTCATTAAAGTTCTTTTCATCACTTTTACCATTTTCTCAGCTTTCACTGGCACAATTAGCTGCTGCCTGATTCCCCCCAGGGAACAATAAAAACTTCAGACTTATCTCCATCTTACAGTAAATGTCAACCTGAGGACGAATGTTTGTACCCGGCTGTGCTGTTTGGAGAGATAGCAGCGTGAATGTCCATGTCTTACTTTCCCAAAGATGAGCAGGGAGTCTTTTTATTAATGTGTTCAGATGGGAGAAAATCCTGAAGAAGCTGAGATATAATATAACTATATATGCAAGGGTTTTTGACCCTAAAACCGGACTGTTCTACTAAAACTGTCCCGAATGATCCAGATCACATAAAACATCTGAACTGCTTTTCACGTTTCCCGAAAGGAAATGTTAAAGATTCAACAGGCTGCAGAAACTCAGCAGCACATCGTGTAAACACTGCCCCCTGGTGTGCATCAGGCGGTATTACACTCAAACTTTTGTTTTTTATGTTTAACAAAATTTAAACACAAACTTAATTCGGTTACTTGAAACACATAACCTCAATTTTTTTAAAGGTGAATAACCTGCTTCTTCTTTTTAGTGTAGACTTTTGTCATAAAATTATAACAATCTAAGACAATCACCGAACATTTTGTAATTTAAAGCAGTTTGAAAGATACCCTAAAGAAAATGAGAGTCCACAAGACTGTCATTATTTTAAGCTTTGCACTGTAGATTTAATAAAAAGTTAATCTAAAATTAAATATTTTAGATTTTTAATATGTCAGAATTATATGTGGATCAGGAAAAACATTTTGTGTTTTTACAGCAGGGTAACTTGTATCACATTTAAAGTCCTTAATGATCATTTATATCAAACATTTTCAGGATGCTGGAGAAAAAAATCATATAAAAAAACATTAAATGTTTGAAATAGTGGTTAAATTGTTTTCCATACAACAACAGTAAATTAAATTTAAAACGTACAAAATGCTCCAATAATTTGTTAAGATTTCAAATTGAGTTTCAAATGAGACATGCAGAAATCAGATATTAGAAAATGTCAAAATAAAGTCCTTAAAGTTTGTGAATTTAACTGGAGAACGTTAAATTCTCATTAAGTGCATCATTAAGTTTTGATTAATGATGCATATCAGGAAAATGTAACAATAAAAAGAAAGAACCAAATAGTTTCATCCTGTTTGTCCTTTTTGTTTAAAAATCAAACTTTGGTTCTGACTTTAATCTACTGTGATTTCCTTAAAACAACAACAAAAAAACTCTGAGGGAAACCAGAAAAACAAAATCTTTATTCAGTACGGTCATTATTTATAATCTGATAGGGAAGTCATTTCTCATCCGTCTGAGCTGCTTCAGGTAAAACACTTTCGGTCCGGAACCAGATGGCTTCGCTGGTCTGACTGGACATGATGGCCCGCTCAACAAACGGTCCTGACCAGAGAAAAGAAAAATAAATCAGCCAAAGCTTTCACACTAGCAAGGTGTAGCTGCTACACTGCAAAAACACAAAATCTTACCAAGTATTTTTGGTTCTAGAGCAAATAACTTTAAATAAGACAAAACTAACTTATAAGGAACTTTTTTGCGAGAATTAGAAGCTTGTTTTACATAAATAATTCCTTATTATTGGGGGGAAAGTACTTGTTCCACTGGAAGATTATTTTACTAATAAGGCGAGTACTTTTTCATCAATTTTAAGGAAATATTAACAAAACAAGCTCATAATTCTTCCAGAAAAGTTACTTGCAAGTTAGTTTTGCCTCATTTCAAGTTTAAGCTAACTTTTATTTCCATTACACAGATCAATAACTCATTGAGACATCAGGAATAATAAAAAAAATAATGTTAAATGACTTTCCTCCTCAAAATTAAATGCTTTTTAAGAAAGCATTTAAACAAAAATATAAGTCTGAAAAAGAAAATGTTCATCATTTAACAAATAGAAATAATTTTGGTCAGTCTAACTAACCAAAAACAAGAAGAGTTTATTCTGATTTATATTCAGACAGTGAGAAAAAATGTGTCTGTCTTTTTATTAGGTGTATGAAAATATTAAGTTTCAAATGTAAATAAAGTTTTTCTGATTTAGACTTTTAATCAAATGTTAGGTTGAATTTTATTACAAAACTGTGCAGCTTGAAATCTTGAAAACTCCTACTTGAAATGCAAGTATTTTGAAATATTTCAATAACTTGTACAAATGAACAATGTAAAAAAAAAAGTAAAAATAAAACTCTCAGCGCCCTACCACAGCCGAATGAAATTAAACTTCAGGTCTGGACTCTAACGTGACATTAATGTATAAAATAATCTGTGGAAAGTTATTCAGAACATTAGAGCGTCTCTAAATCATAAAACAATCATTAACACAATATAAAGAATCTGACTGAGTTTTTCCATCTCCCTCCTGCTTTCTGTTGCTTTGATTTTACTTTCATCTTCCAGACAAACAGTCCTCTCAGCATCGTGTTTCCTGTTGTCTGATCATCAGCATTTTCAGTGCTGTGCTTTTTAAAAATAATTCCCATAATCCCCTGGGTTTTATTTTACTTCTAATCACCCACAGGCTAATTTCCACGCTCGTTTTCTTTGTTTTAAGTGCTCATCCGTGAAGCTCCCTCTTGTTTCCGCCCACTCAAAAGCCATTCGCTCGGCTCCAAACGACTCTTGAAACACATTAAAGTAAATACAGAAGAAGAAAGAAGTGGTAATTAAACCGGAAGAGTCCTCTCGACCCTGTCTCTGGCACAAACTCAAATATCGGCGAATATGCTCTTGATTAATTAGAATTGATTGTCTATTAATAGTTTAAGATTAAAATTAATTCCAATCGATTAACTGATAATATCCACTTAGCCTTAGACAGTCTGTTATTGTTGCAGTTTGGCCGCCATCCAGCAGAGGGCGCGGCTGGTCATTTTAAGCGGAGCCATAAATACAAGATGGTGGAGTCGTAGCATAACAGCAAAGAGTAACGGTCCAAACAGACCGATGTGGGACGGAAAATGCACCTTATGCGGTTCTGTTTTGAAATATAAACACTCAACAAGCTCTTTAAGCTGTTCAATTAACATAAAATCTCGGCAACTTCCTTAAGTTTCACCGTAATAGCGCTTCATTTAGCCAGAACAGCGCCAGTTTATTAAAAAAAACTTAAGTGCTACGAAGGATGTAACGACAGAAAATCGGAGCCATGACAGAAAAAAAGTGTAGCATGATGGGGGACAAATATATGATTTTGAGGGTTAATACACTTCATGGAGCGAAGTTTTAACTTTACTTCCACAGCAACTACAGATGGTGCTTCTGTATGAATGAACACCTCGCTGTTTCACTTTCATCTTCTATTTTTCTATTCAGCAACCTAAAAGGTTCCTGTTAGTTATATTTCATTAATATCTGTCTACAAGATAATAAAATTGTGTTTTTTAAATTATATTTCATCATAAAAATGTAGCCCTTCATGTTATGAAAAGACGTTTGATCCAGTTGATAGAAGAAAAAATCGTGTTTAGGTAATTAACTTGACTCTGAAGATACTTGGATGATAAGATATGAAAAGATTTAATACCCCTTTGGGATAAATAAAGTTTTTTTCAATTGAAATTGATATATTAAAAGAATCTTAATGTGTTTGATTGATTAAAACGCCCACAGATTCAAAGTTATTTACCAAATTATCTTGTTAATGTGGGCTTCAATAATTATTTTGTTGTTGAGGTAATGAAGTGAGGTTGGAAACTTGTTTTTAAACTGTTTAATGCTGTATAATTTCTTTGTTCTTGTTGATATTTTGCGTTTTTAATGATCATTTTGAAAAGTAGATGATCCATTGCAGGAGATTATCCTTCCAAAAAATGTAATTTCAGCTTTAATGGGTAAAACAGGGATTCTGTCGCTTCAAAGAAAGTTGCGTGAAATAATGTCTCCCAATATTGAATAAATGCTTAAGATGTAACATTTTATAAATGTATAAAAAAATTATTTTCTTAATGTTTCGTAACACAGCAGGTTTGATGCATGAGTAAATATGAAAATATCTTGATTTACTTTTTTTTTTAAAAAGAAGTAAAAATCCTGAACATTAGATGGTTTTTATGTGCAGACTTGAGGGTTTAATTAAAACCTCCTCTGCGTTTCTGAAAGCTCTGCTGAGGCACAAATGTTGGTGACAATTTGTACAGATAATCTTTAATTAAATTAGTTTTTACACCATTTCAGCCTCTCGCTGTAATGAGGAGCCATCAACTGAAGATTATACTCCAAACCTTAATAGTGAGGGTAAATAGAGACATCAGAAAAACCCCAGGAAACAAGGATATGCCTGACTTTAAGGAAACTATTTAAGAGAAGTAAACATGACAAATATTTAGACTTTAACATTTAAGGTTTTCTCTTTACGCCAGACTTTAAACTGTATTCTTTCCATAAATTATGAATAAGAATGCATGCAGATTAAATTTGAGCAGATTTCATTCTCTCTCCAAAAACTCCCACATATCCAGACCTGTTACAACAAATTGCTGGACGATCAATTGTTCCAGACTTTATTGTGATAAACGATAATATTGTTGTTTTGAGATCATTTGTCAAGAAATTCATTGATAATGTCATAGTAATGCAAGAACACATTCCCAAAGATCAATAAACATTAAATTCTAATCAACATTTAACACTGGAACTGGAAGGCATTTTAAATCTCCAAAACAAATAAAATTAATTATGAAGTCGCTGTAAACAAACTTTTTCTTTAAAAAAAATTATTAGTTGTGACCAAAGCATCAGACTGAAGATATTTATCATCCAGTTTTTGGTAGAAAGAGAGAGAAAAGAAAAATGATAAACAATTCAAATGGAAATTATTGAGCCAGTTTTAATTTATTATGTGATTAATAGATTTTTTTTATGGAAGCCCTACACCTAACTGAAATTGTTTGCAGAAAAACACAAAGTCTTGCTGGCTGTTAAATGTCACGTTCCTGTCTGTAAATCTGAAATTTAAAACCCACCTGAAGGTTAAAGCTGCTGAAATTCAATATGTTTCCCTTTACAAACCTTCGTCTAAACAGGAAGTGTGTGATTTATTAGTTGGTTTTGGAGAACATACCGAGGCTGGCCGGTCGGCGTGAACAGACGTCGGTCAGGATCGCCTGCAGGTTGGCGAAGATTTGCTCACTGGGCATGTCAAGCTACACAGAGGTAAAAACAAGAAAAAATTCAGCTTAATTTTTAACTTTCGGTCCTAAAGTTCTGCCTTCATCTTCTAGGATTCAAACAAACCTTTTTTTTTTAGGAAATGCCATACTTATGTAGGCATAGAAAATGAGAAAAATCTTAATTTCTGCTGTTTGCTTGGTTTTGTTCAGCCTAGCATGCAGTTTGTTGTCAGTTACCATAGCAACACGTTCTGCGGCAGCCATGTTGGACGTACCGTGGCTATCTGGGTCCTAACGAAGCAGTCGCTCTCCACCTGGTACTCATGACCCGTTTTAAACAACTGCAACGCCTGGGAAATATTGTTGGTTACGGTACCTGCAGTTAAACAGAAACATTTCTGTAGACATGAGAAATACAAAAAATATCATAATTCAAGCATCTGGACCTGAAGTTGGAACCAGATATTTATCATTTTTATTTATAAAAAGACAACTTTTTTTTTTCTCTGAGACATTAAATCAGACTAAACCTTTCCTGTTTTCTATTTGCTAAATGTTTAGAATAATAATTTGTAAGGATTTATGAAAATTACCATTTAAAGTGTAAGACGTGGGGCAAATGTTTTGAGTTTTCTTCCAAAATATCTCACAATGGAGTTCAACTTCTTGGCTGTTGTTTTGAGATTTTGCTTCAATAATTAATTCTCCTTCTGGTGTCTTGGCTGATTTATTTTCATTTCTCCCATAATTTACCAGAATAAAGCGTTTTGTTTAAGGGTTTTTCTTTAAAATACACCCCCAGATGTGACTAATTTTAACTGAAATGTTGCAAATTAACCAATCAGACGCTTACAAAGTGATTGAATCATCGTTTCGGCTTTTCCGAGTAAATGTCCGTCATCGTCCTGAACATTTAGGAAAAAGATTTAGTCGTTTCCAACAGATTTTACAGGACAAGTTTAGCTTGATTTTTTTTTACAGTGTAAGTAAATATCTGGTTTTCGACTGTCCGTTGGTGACAGAGCAACTAATTTAATTTTCACCACAAATGATGTTAACAAATAAAGAAAAGAGGAGAAAAATCTCTTCTATAATCAAGGACTCAGCTGAAAAGGGTTAATTTAGTAAACTTATCGATATTTATTGATACACTCACTGAACAAACAGTGAGGAAAATAGTAAAATCCCAACAAAAGGTTTTGGAGAGTTTTAAACATCAGTAACTGGAATTTATCATAAGAATGATAAATTAAAATTCTCATTACGATAAGAAATTTATCAACATGATAAATGATAAACAATACAATAATTTCCCAACTATAGATATAAAAATCTATTTTATGGAGTTTCCATTAACCTTTAATAACAATAGAAATTGACACATTGATAAAATAAATACAAAACAAATTGATAAAAAGATTAGCTTAGATTAATGCGGAGAAGAATAAATTGTTTATCTTTAAACATTTGAAGTATTCGACTTTTTTTAGATCAAGTTTAAAACCTAAGAATGTTCTCCAAAGTGAATAAAAATTTGTTCATTTTGGAAAATGAAACAGTTTCTGAGCTTTCAAAGCTGAAAAAACAAAACAACTGCGACTATTTTGAGGAGCCTTTGAAAGACAATTGCATTCGTTGCATTGCTCTGATGCAACAGACCATCAAACGAAGGAGCTGAACCCTCATTTTACCTCGTTTGCTCTTTGGAAACTTCTTCCTCAGTTTGTTTTTCAGAGGTACAATCTTCGTCAGCATGTCAGGAACTGCAACGTAGAAGTCGGCTGAAATCTCATCGTCCAGAATCTGAAAAAGAGATTTATCGGATCCTGTTATGCTTTACAAACTGAGAAAATCTGAGTTTTCTCATATTTGTGCAGAGAAAACCAATCAACCCACCGGCTGAATGAGCTCTGCTCCTCCAACAAAAGCTGCTCCGTTCTCCTTAGCAAATGTAGCCTGACCAGAATCCTGCAGAAACAGACAGAAGAGGCACTTTAGGAAATCAGTCAGAGCTCATTTATTTAGGTGGTTAACATGTTCATGCAATTTATAATCCGTAATATAAAATATCAGCTACAAGTCAAATCAAACAACAATTCAGATGTGCTGTTTATGCACATCTGAATCGTGCTTATAGAAAATGAAAACCATTAATCACTATGAACGTCTTAAAAAAAAAAAAGATGAGATAGAAGATAATTAGAGCCACTGAAAAAAAATTTATCCAGACTTCTTTCTCAGAATTCACACTTCAAAATTCTGAGGAAAAATCATAATTCTGAAAAAGTAAAAATTCTGAGATGAAAATCAGAATTCTCTGGAAAAAATTAATAATTATGAGAAAAAAGATAGAAATAAAAAAAAAATCTGAATTCTGAAATTAAGGTAAAAATTCTGAGAAAAAAAATGCTAATTCTGAAAAAGTCATAATTCAGTGAATTCTGACAAACGAATCACAATTCAGAAAATTTAGAAAAAAAATTTAGAGAAAAAAAGTACAAATTCTGAGATTAAAATCATAAACAGAGAAAAAAGTAAAAATTTTAAGAAAAAATGTCAGAATTTGTAGGAAAAAAGTCAGAATTCTGAGATTAAATTTTGATTTTGAAAGCGCAATTTTGCAATTAAAGTCAGCATTCTGAGGATTTTTTTTTCAGTGTCCCTAATCTTCCTCTGTAAGAACAAGGATTAAAGTTTTTACCTCAGTGAAAACCAAAACTTTGTTCATCTCTGTCTTGAAGGGATGCGGTAGATGCACGGTGCTGACGAAGGGGTCGACTTTTTTCTGAGGAGAGACAAAAGAAGAAAACACTGTTCAGTTGTTCTGAGCAGTCAGCACGCTGCAGGAAGATAAAAGATAAAGGATAAATGGAGGGAAAGTGGCAGAAATTAAACCTTCCTGTCTCCAGAGTGATTCATTATGTATGGGAACATTAGATCTGTGGAAACGGATGAGAGGAAGCCGGTCTCTGCGGACCGGAGGAAACAAACTTCTGAACGTTTCCAGCCAGCGCTCCTCTCCGCAGTGATTGATGCATCATCTGCACGACTCAGATCAGCGCCAGTCAAGTGCAAAAGGAGGAAATGAATCCTAACAAACCTGCCAAGAGTGACTGGTTAAATTTGGATTTAACTGATCAGAACGGGTCAGGGTTCTCCATCAGAACCAGAAGGTCCAACAGGACTGTGTTCAGTAAACAGGAAGAAGGGATTTCCACAGAACTGAATCCTGCATCTGATGCTTGAAAACCCAAAATGCCCAAAGCTGCAGCTAAGAGTGTCGGTATAATCCATTTTAATTATGGTTTTGGTTGTGTTTGGTTTTTATTCCTGTTTAATTTATTGTTTTAGGTTGTTGTGTTTTACCGCGATCAATATTAATAGACAATACGTCTGATGCAACATTCAATATTTAAGAACTGCACTGCATTCTGGGGGATGTGGACAGAGGAAAGGCTTTAGCTGCTCAACCTTTACTGGAATCAGCTAACTCTCTCGCTCTTTGGTTGCCTAGCAACAACCTGTTGAGTAACTGGCGCAGCAGCAGTTTCAAGTTCCCCTTCCTCGTCTCATAACTGCTTAAAAATAACAAACAGCGTTGAGTGGATCAAACAGGAAAGGTTACCACACCAATTTAGCAGTATTTCAGATATTTAAAGCAAAAAAATATCAACAATGATCAATATCAACTGATATGAAACATTTATATCGTGATACGTTCTTCAGCCATATTTTCTAGTTTCAATGTTAAAGGTTCTTCTCAAAATTTAAGTTTGTTAGTGTCTGAGAAAGCAAACTTTCATTATTTTAACATGATCAATAATTTACTTGAAAATGGTCTTAAATGACAATATTATCATTTATCGTAATGATTTTTGGGACATTTTATCATCCAGCAAAATTTTTATTGTTCATTCTAATAATATTATGATTTTATTCTGATATAATATTAAAACTTTATTTGTACCACTGTGTTTTTGTAATATAAATTTACTCTCATGATTAAAAAAAAGATTTTTCCTCTTTTAGTGAATTAATTAAGATATTGTAAAACGTCTCGTTGTGCTGTTGGTGCGAGGTTCGCTCGCTGATTAGAGGCAGTGTTACCTTTTTCTCCAGCTTCATGTCCAGCTTCAGGTCAACGTAAACGGGCTGATCGGCGGGCGTGAAGTCCAGCTTCTGGAACCTCTTCAGCATGTCGATGCTGTCTGCAGCGCTGTGGATGACCCTGGCATAGAACCGCTTAACGTAGACGTCATCCACAGGAACCCAGGCGGTCTTCCCAAAAGGCTTGGGCCTATCTTTGTCATCGATGACTCGCTTCTCTTTCTTCTCTTCCTTCTTTGCCTCCTCCTTTTTGTCCTTCTTCAGGGCCCTGCCGGTCGACAAGTACGACAAAGGGTTAGGACGATTGTACACAATGGAGAAAAAAAAAGAAGAGTACATTTCTACCAACAAAAACTCAGAAATTTTGGACTTTTCAACCTCAAAAATTTCCAAGTTTTTATCTAAAAAATTTATTTGAAAAGCTGAAAATTTGCAAAGAAAAAAAATTCAAAATTTTGAGCTTAATTGCAGAAATTTTCTACAAGAATAAATTAAAATTCTGACCTTGCAAAATAAAAGATTTTGAGGAAAAACAATCTGAAATTTTGATATTAATCTCATGCAAATTCTGGAAATAAACTACGATTTTTGAGTTTCAAATGTAATTTTTTTTCTCTTTTCGAATTCATAAATTTCCACTTTTTCTCTAGAAGAATTCTGAGATTAATCGAGACACTTCAAATTTTTTCTCAACAAATTTTCAACTTTTCAATCTTTTTCAATTTCTTAGAATAATCCCAAAATTTCAAAGTTTTTTCTTGAAAATGTTTTACTTTTCCGACTTCAAAATTTCCACGTTTTTCTATTAAATTTTCTAAAGAGATGTCTGGGTTGGTTGGTGGAAATTTACTGCTTTTTTCACATTTTCTTATTCCAAATCTCCCCTGATAGGCCGTCATAGGTAGGAGGGATTTGAAACACGGCAGGACGAAGCTGAGGTTTCACAGCAGAGATGCTAACTCACCTGACAGCTGCGTAGGTACGGATGGGTAGAGTCCTTGGTGCCGCCTGAGATACGGCTGAGTACGAGGGACCGCCGGCGCTCAGCAGCTGCTTTTGACATCCTGACAAAACTGAGCAAGAGAGAAAAACATAAAACAGGTGAAGCAGAACGTGTTTCAACCTGATTTAATCCAATTCAATTCCTTGAGATACCCAGTCGATTTCTCCTGAAACTGAAAACTTTGAGGAAGGTTAATTCAGAGTATCTACTTTCTACTCAGACTTCGTAAATCCTGCTTTCCGAAATGGGGCCCAGATGGTCGTGGAATATCTTCCGCTTGGAAAAAAGAACACCTCAAACAAATTAATGAACGCCCCAAAATAAAATCATCATAACAATCAGTAGGAGTTTCTGATACAGGCTACATGAGCTTTGTTGTTTTTGTTTAGCTGCTTGAGATGTCATATTTGGTTTTCAACACAAAATATTACTATTTTTAAGAATGTAATTCTTATAAAACTAAACTTCAACAAGTAGAACTATAATTACTAATGGCAATGATGTTGTAGTGTGGATCGTGTTAAATATCCATTAATTGGAAGGGGTGTTGCTACGCCCCCTAATCTTAGTATTTCACAAATTGGAAATAAATGTAGGCCTGTTTGTTTATGCATTAGTTTATAGCTGTTTTCTATGTCAGTATAACTTCACATGAGTTTGGAAAGTTATGCTAGCTTTCTGTAATCACTCTATTTTACTTAGCAACAATCTTGTAGCCTTTTAAATAGAGAATTAGATTAATTAGATAGAAAATAAATTTTCATTGTGTCTGAGTGGCATTTGGAAATTTAAGTAAAATGTTAGTTGAAAAAGCAGCAACAGGGGGCTCTGAATGTTTTTCGCCCAGGGCACCGAACAGGCTAGGACCGCCTCTAATAACAATGAAGAGTGAATATGACAGAAACTATATTTATGCACTGTGACGTCAGATAATTTTTTTTAATTACCTCAATGTTCAATTATTTAGCAGCTCATACAAGACGTGGTTACATAGAAAAGTGAACGGGAAAACAAATTAAGGCTGCGGGCATCAATCTGTTAGCATTAGAGGTGCAATCTCGGATGTATTTCTAGATCGGAACATAGAACCGGACGGTTTGAAGACCTCGTCGTCCTCACGACCCAAATAATATACCCAAAAAAACATTATAAAGCTGAAACATTCTCTAAATAAATCAGGAAATGAAAACATAACAAAAACTGACCTTTCCAAACATTCCGCGTGCAGGTTGCCATATCTGCTGTTAGCGGTCCGTTTGAAAACAAAAGCCGGTTTTTTGGTTCCGCTTGACAAAAGGGTCGAATCTAAATTTTTAAAAATCAGACAATGGAAGTTTAATTTATCTACTGTGGTTTGTAATAAACACTCAGTGGCAAATCATTTACGTTAAAAGAAACGCTCTTCCGCACGTTTAAGATCTTGCATTCAGTATAAATTATGTATTGAATCTTTATTCAAAGCACTTAAAAGTTTGACATTAAATGTTAAGCTTAGATGACAGAATCTAGAATACTTTTAACAATAAACTGAGTGCATATAAAAATATTTGGAAGATTTCATTATTACATCGTCAATGAATACCCATCTGCATAATAGAGGAGAATAAAATATATATAGATAGAAACAAAAGGGAATTTTAACTTCTAGTATTAATTTTTGGTTTTAAAGAGGCTTGTTCTGAATATGTATATTTTTTACTACATTACATACAGATAGTGGCTTGAACAATATAAATACATTTAATTACTAACAAAATAAAAACAAAGTACCCACCTTTTGCTGAAAGTCAGGTTTACATGTCTCTTCAACTGTCGTTTTGTGGGTTGGAAGATGAAAGGTTTTCAAACCACAGGGATATATTTTATAAACTACAGTACCTTTGATCAACTCTTGTTTAAAATCTTAAATACTAAAACAGTTCAAATCTAGTTGTTGAGTTATTCAACATTACATCTGGATTCTTTAACAAGCCCACACTTAGCATGGTCCTGATGGATATTTCTTTCTTTCTGAAGGTTAGTCATTCATAAAATAAATAAATAAATAAATAAATAAACAAACAAACAAATAAATAAATAATTAAAGAAAGAAAGAAAGAATAATAATAATAATTATCATAATTATTATGATAATTATGATAATTATCATAATTATCATAATTATTATGATAATAATAATTATCATAATAATTATTATTATTATTATTATTATTATTATTATTATTATTATTATTATTATTATTATTATTATTATTATTATTCGTTTCTAATCGCTAAAAGTTTTATTAAATTTGGTTACACAAGAAATATTGTTTAACGCTGTAGGCGCGCTCCGGGAGAGTGACGGGGACGAGCGGAAGCCGCGTTTGTTGTTCTTCCTTCTGTTTCCGAGACGTTCAGGGGTCTACACGGGTTCCAGAGGCGCGTCTGCATGTCGCTGCTAATTCCCCTCATAAACCGTCTTCTGCCGCCCCCGAATGAAGGTAAAGTCCCGCCTCGGTTCGCGTTCACACAGTACACGTCCACACGGGTCGGTTCCGAGTCAGATTAAACCCGCTCCTGGCAGATCTTCGCCCCGGCAGTGAGCCCCAGTGAGCCCGGGTGTCGAGCGCACAGCTGCCGACAGCCGAACTAATCCAGCCCGCTGCTTCGAAGGCGCTCCCCGGTGAACGCGGCTGTGTGCTGTTTTTATCGCTGTCTAAATTAATGTGTTAATATGATCAGTGTTATCAATTTTATCAATTATCTGACACTTGTATTGACTCTGGGGTCAGGTGTGACAGCTGCTAAGCCGAACTTCTTCCCGAACGGGCCCGTTTGGCTACTTTTGACACTACAGCTATGTTTGGAGTCTCGTCCTTCAGCTGTCTGTGCAGTTGGCATTGCTACATTTTCTCCCATTTAAAAAAACTCTCCCACCTCGTAAAATTACAAACCTCAGAGTTTAAGGCGACCATTTCCAAGTTTGCAGGAAAAAAAACCTTTAGTGATTAGTTGAAGTTCAGAGTCTAAATATGTAAAATCCCTGCATGGGTGTGATGAAAGTTTCTTCTGGAAGTGTAATTCTGTGATATGAACAGATGCCAGCAGGCCATATGTCACCCTGCTCCTTGCTTGTGACCCAGTAATGTGTAAACAGGTTATGCAATTCTTTTCCAAACTTGTTCTCCTTGGCCAACCTCGTGTCTGCTGCTGCATAAACACCAGGCAGAAAGTTCTGCAGCACTTCTCAGGTTAGTCTGCATGCTGCTGCAAAACGCTCCCATGCTACAGGTGTGTTACATGTTCTGCACAGACATGCATGTTAAATAAATACCTCCTCAGTTTTCTGGGGGTGGGGGGTGTCTGGGGTTATATGTGATGTTAACAGCAAGGAGAATAAAGTCATGTTAGAAAAGAGTAATTAGTTGTAGACCCAAACAGGCCAAGAATTATTACTTTTTTGTTTTATAAATATAGAAAGCTCCAGTCAAAATATATATTTTTTGTAAAAAATAAAAAAAAAAATTTTTAAATGCAGATCTAGAATACAAAATGAGTAGCTACTTCAACATATTTTACTTAAGTGAAAGTACAAATTAGCCATCCAAGAAATTGAAATGGAATCCTTATTTATTTCAAACAAGTAAAGGTCAGAGAAAAAATAAAATAATTAAGAAGAAAACAAAAAATATATCAAATACAAAACCAAACTTTTATATCCAGTTAGAAAGGGGGTGTTAAGAAGACAAACTTATTAGATCCTACTCAAATTACTCAAGTAAACATGAAAAGTACTGGAATACCTGATTTAATATCTTAAAAATGATTTAATCAGATAGAGAAAAACTATGTACAAATTCTGCTATTTAAAGACTGAAAGAAAAAGTAAGACAAATCATAAATTCAGGCATAAAGAACACTTTTACAAATTACTTTTTTCCAATATAAAACTTTCCAAATTCAAACTTACTGCTGGTGATGTGTATATATAAATGCTAGAAGAGGGTGAAGCGACAATCAATAGCACTTTCTTTATTTTCTTGATCTCTGAATGGCTCAACAGGCTCAACAGAGAAAACATCAGAAAAACAAAGCAGGTGTATGAACAGGAGGTCTCACTTTGACATAAACTGTGTGTTTATTGCTGGACCATTTTTGGTTAAAACACATTTCTTCTTTGTTTATTGACATTAAAAGTATTACTCAAGTAAAAGTAAATGTATGTTGTATTAAAACTAATCCTAGAAGTAATTTTTCCCAAAATGCAAATTTAACATTTACCGTATCGTTTATTGTTATCTTTACAAAATTCTTGCTGTGATACGAAATTATGATTTATTGACTTAAAGTTGAATTACAGCGAATGATCTCTGAGAATCCCAGTAACTGAAAGTATTTGCAGGACTGTTGGTTTTATTATTTTCTCCACTGCTGTTTCCTCGAGAGCTTCATTAAATCTAAATACATTTCAATGTATCCTGAAGAAACTTCACTTTTATTGTTATTTTATTGATTTCACAAAAATAGTTCATCCCTATTTTACCAATACTCAGAAAAACAAACAAGTTTCCTGAAGTATGTATAAAACTTTTTGTTTTATACATAAAGTTTTATACTTTATGGTCCAGCTATTATGAATTATAGCTATTACACACAGTTCTTTGGTGGTGACTGACAGGGTTTTGATGTATCTGTAAAGAAACTCGATAAAAGACAAGGTTGGGATGAGAAAACAGACGTTTGTGCAGGCAGAAATGTTCAGGCCGTCCTGGAAAGCAGCTGTTTAAAATTACATCTCCAGCCTTACGATGTATGATTCAGTTGAAGCGGTATCATGCGTCACCCCGGAAAAAACATTGTCTTAATAAAGAACCAGCAGCTTTTTTTCTTCCAACTTCTTCTTTTCTTGAAATCTGTTTACAAAACTTCTTTTTTCGCTCCTTGAGTTTAAGGTTTTTCTCCCTGAATTAAAAGCTGGACTCAGTGTTTCTGTTTGCTTTGTTTTTGTTTCAGATTAACAGGTATGCCAAAGGAAAAATATGATCCTCCAGATCCCCGCAGATGTTACACCATCATGTCAGCTGAGGAGGCGGCCAATGGGAAGAAGTCTCACTGGAACGAGCTCGAGATAACCGGTTAGTCCGACTGCTTCTAGTTAACGGGAAATAAATCCCAAAGCTTTGAGTTCAAAATGTTCAGCTAAAGAAACATCCAAGATGGTTCGGTCAAATGCAGCTGGTTGTCTTCTCTTTCATCTCTTGAAGACATTTCAAAAGACAAAATAGCTTCTTCAATTCAGACTGAACCACAGAGGAAGTCCAGAGATACACCAATCCACTTTTTATTCACTTCCAATACCGATATCTGAGGTTTAGCATCGGTTGATACCGTTCCGATAAGGAAACACAGTGCTGAATTTATAAAAATAAAATTAAAACTCAGACATAAATTTATTGAATTTCAAATTTATTTGATAACTCTGCACCAGTATGGCACGCTTAAATGCACCAATAACTTCACAAGTTTGGCAGAACACGTAAAAGCAACTTTAATTTATTCAGTCACTGCATTCAGGAGTAGAAGAACCACTGTAAAATAAATAATAAAGAAATGGAAACAGATGAAAGAACAATAGGTTTACTCCCACTTGGTCAAACATGTACAAATTAAACTGCAACAAACAAATTTTGTTATATTGTACTTAAACAAATAATAAAGTATTTATTATTTATTATTTTGCTCAGAGTACAAAGCGTAGATTTAAACTGAATAGATCTGCACAAGTGGATTGGATACATTGCCACCAATATCCAATCTAGGTTTTTTTCATATTGGGACTGATACAGATATTGATATCAGATTGTTGCATCGCTAGGCATGTCACGATTCCAAATTTTGCTGGACGATAAATTGTCCCAGAAGTTATTGTGAGAAACAATAATATTGTTGTTTTGAATGGAATCAACTAACTCTCTCACTCTTTGGTTACCTAGCAACAACCTTCTGAGTAACTGCCCAGCAGTTTAAAGTTCTGCCACCGTGCTTAAAAAAAAAAGAACTGGACAAAACAGGAAAGATCAAGCCACCAGTTTGGTACTATTTCTGATATTTAAAGAAAAAAAAAATGGACCAATAACTATCAATATCGACTGATATGAAATGTTTATATCATGATACGTTCATCCAGCTCTACATCTCTACTCTTGTGAAATTCATCAGACCTGCGTTATAGTAGTTTTGGGGTTTTAATTTTAGTTTAGTTTTATTTTGTCTAATTCAGTTACTTTTCATTAGTTTTTAGAGTGCAATTGCTTGTTTTTGTTAGTTATTATCAGTTAAATATTGCTTAGATTTTATTAATTATAGTAGTAGTTTTAGTTTTTTCATGCTTTGGTTGATTTTTAGGTGTAGCATTTTCAAAAAATGTATTCAACAACCAAATGACTGGTGTTTTCTCCCGCTATTTTGTGGACTAGCTTAGAGGATAATGGATGCTTATTGCTTGTGTCTGGGAAAAAATCACTTTCACATCAGTTTGAAAGACTAATAAATAGATAAACACGAAAACAAAGGATGTTATGCCTATAATTCCAGTCTGTTTTATAACCGCACAGTGTAGTTTTTCCCCATTAATTACGGTTTTTATTTGTTTTAGTTAACAAACATGTTTTCTCAGTTTTAGTTATCGTTGTTTTGTTAGTTTTAGTTGACTATAATAACCTTGCATCATCATCAGTTCTTGAGAATCAGATTTTAATGTTGTCTTGTTTGCGTTTTTCTGGAATCAGGACGAGTCAGGAGCCTGAGCAGCTCGTTATGGACCCTCACGCATCTGACGGCGCTGCACATCAACGACAACAACCTGACCCGCATCCCGCCGGACATCGCCAAGCTGCCCAACCTGGTCTACCTGAACCTGTCGTCCAATAAGCTGCGCAGTCTGCCCGCCGAACTGGGCAACATGGTCTCTCTCAGGTAGGCCGCCCTGCGCTACCTGGCGCCTGGAAACACAGCGGACCCTGGGATTCCCACCAGAACCATCACACGGCCTCCATTTCTTTAAAACCCATCACAGGGAAGCCGTGTTTGTTTTCCCCAGGAATGGGACACTTGTCACGTAGAAAACAATTTGTCCACTTTATTACCATTTGCTTCATTAATCTGTTACTGAACCTTTAATAATTTCTTTGAAATTCTGCAGGGATTTAGATGCTAAATGATCTAAGAGAACAAAATAAAGGTTCAAAGACTGGAAATAATCTCATAGTCAGAAATAAAAGCTTAGAGCTGAACACTAATGCTTGGTTGTTGCTTTTTTGCAGGGAATTGCTTTTAAACAACAATCTTTTACGAGTCCTGCCTTACGAACTGGGCCGGCTTTTCCAGCTTCAAACTCTGGGACTAAAAGGTGAGACTTCTTCATCCTTCAGTTATTATATTAGAACTACCCATTAATTCATTTATTTAGGGACATTTACACTGCAAAAACAAAATCTTACCAAATATTTTTGGACTAGTTTCTAGTGCAAATATCTTAGCACACTTGAAATTAGACAGAAATAACTTACAAGTAACTTTTCAGCCAGATGTAAGAGATTGTTTTAAATTATAATAATTCCTTAATGATTTAAACACTTACAGGTCATTTTATAACAAGACATTTTCCCATATTGTAAGTGGAATAATCTGCCAGTGAAACTTGAATATTATTAAATACTTTTCAGTTCATATGAAGTGAAAATATTCAATCATTACAAAACGAGAGGCGGATGTGACATTTTTAGTCATCTAAGCTGTTTTAAAACTTACATATAAAAAAAGATTCGTTCAGCCTTTCTTTAATGAAAAGGAAATGATCTCCTTTCTTTATGTTATTACACTGCAAAAACACAAAATATTACCACGTATTTTCGACTGAATTTACGTATAATTTCTTATATTATCAGTAAATTATCTTATTTTATAAAGGTTCACACAAAAAACAGTTAAAAACAATATATTAAAAGAAGATTGCAACAACAAAAATAATTGTTTAATATTAGTTATAGCACTAATTAATATTATATTTGTAGATTTATGAGGTTTTCTTGCCAGACAAGAAACTTTACATTAACAAACAATAAATAAAAATACAAGATGATTCAAAATGGCTCCCAGTGATCAGTATTTTAAAATATTAAAAACCATAAATACCTGACCCGCATTGATACAGCATCCTCTTTAGGACAAGATTATAAAATAAAGACAAAATGAAACTATGTTAAACAAATGCTAGATGTAAATATGTAGTTATTACCATAACCACACGTTATAGTTGCATTTTGACGTTTTGGCTGCATTTATTGGTCGCAGGAAATCCGTTATCGCAGGACATCCTGAATCTGTACCAGGAGCCCGACGGAACCAGAAAGCTTTTGAACTACATGCTCGACAATCTGGCAGGTAAAACCCTCAGCACCACATTTAATATTTACATCATATTAATGTAATATTTATAACCCGCTCCATCGTCTCGTATATTCCCCCAGTTCACCCAGAGCAGCTCCCCCAAAGACCGTGGATCACCCTGAAGGAGCGAGACCAGATGAGCCCAACAGGTCGGTTCCGGTCGGTTTAACTCTT
The DNA here is from genome assembly GCF_051168715.1 of Poecilia mexicana. NCBI lineage: Eukaryota > Metazoa > Chordata > Actinopteri > Cyprinodontiformes > Poeciliidae > Poecilia > Poecilia mexicana. Next base: position 4,607,518 of record NW_028263378.1, read on the forward strand.
TAAAAGCGACTCTTTGCCGCTCTGATTACTCCTCTGGCTTCGCCTGCAGCTGCGTTCACAGTCATGTGCTACAACGTGCTGTGCGACAAGTACGCCACGCGGCAGCTCTACGGCTACTGTCCGTCCTGGGCGCTGAACTGGGAGTACCGGAAGAAAGGCATCATGGAGGAAATCACCAGCTGTGACGCCGACATCATCAGCCTGCAGGTGAAGCCGAGTTCATTTAATGTGAAATCTGAGAATAAGTTATAAAGGCACAAGTTCAGATGAAACTCAACTGAATGGTGCGAATTTAACCTGGAAGCAGCAAGATTGGTTGGTTTTAGCTTTTTAAAATGAGTTACAAAAGAAACTTATTTTTTCTCTTATTTGAGGTTAAACATTTGCTAAAATAAAGTTGTGAAAAGTTAATTGAGAAGAAACAGAATGTTTTTGGAAAAAATTTAAAATTGTATTTTTATTCTCCTAAAAAAAAATTAAAAACAGCTTTTTGAGGAAAAACACAATTTTCAAAATAAATGAAAGATGTGGAAATTTTGTGCTTTTAAAAATATTTTTGAAAATTTTTTGGCATAAAAGTTTGAAAATTGAGAAACATTTTGCCTTTCTTTTTATAAAGTAATTATTTTTGAAAAATATGTATTTTTGAAGAAAAAAATGTTTTAAATTTGTGTTTTACTCTTCTTTTTTTAATATATCTTTAAATTTTATTTATCAAAAAGTATTTTTGAAATATTTTTTTCGAAATGAGTAAAACATGAAAAATTTGCTCTTCTTTTTAAAAAAAAATATGTTTTACATTTTTTGGGAGAAAATTTAGAAAATTTAAATTTTTCAAAACCATGTTTGAAAAATATATTTTCAAATTTTTTAAATTAATGTGTAAAATTGGTGCTTTTCTTTCTATTTAAAAAAAAAATTCATGATTTTTTTTTTATTTTGCAAAATTATAAAAATCTTCCTCTGTGTTTCTGCAGGAAGTGGAGACGGAGCAGTACTACACCTTGTTCCTGGAAACACTAAAGGACCGCGGCTACGACGGCTACTTCTGCCCCAAATCCCGCGCCAAGCTGGTTTCTGAGCAGGAGAGGAAACACGTCGACGGCTGCGCCATTTTCTTCAAGACCGAGAAGTGAGAACCTCCGAAGTTTTACAGAACCAACACGGAGTCCAGCTGGGAGCTAACCCGGACGCTGCTGATGTCTGCAGGTTCACTTTGGTCCAGAAACACACCGTGGAGTTCAATCAGGTGGCCATGGCCAACTCTGAGGGGTCAGAGGTCATGCTGAACAGAGTGATGACCAAAGACAACATCGGCGTGGCGGTTCTGCTGGAGGTTAATAAGAACATATTCTCCAGTGGTAAGACAAGATGGTCATGATTTTTATTTTTCCCTCTTTCTGTTATCGATGCATTGATTGATTCTATTCACTATAAGTTGAAATACTGCAATCAAAACGTGATTGAAGTGAAACTAACTAACAAATCATCTTTTTTGCTGATACTGTTTAAATATTCTATTAAAAAACGACTAAATTACTGTGAACAATCTGTGAAATTTGTATGTAATATCCTGTATTTCCACAAGGTGGCGCCAGAGATTTGTCACTCGGTGAACAACAGCGGTTTTATTGTTTACCGGAGAGTTAGAGGCCTTAACTGCTGTTTTTATGCCTTGTGTTGCTTAATATTTTCTGACTTTATATATTTGATTTGAGTTCATGATATTTAGTGCTATGAAGAGAAGTTAAGCTGTAATACTTTTCTGTTGTTACTGCTTAAAGAGTTTCTTCACATCTATGAAACTTGCTGGAAATTAATTTAGGAAGTATAAAATCTCCCCACCATGTTAATTTAGTAGCTATTTCATTTACTTTAGAGGTTCTTGTTGCCCGTCTTTATGTGTATTAAACTGTTACTTTTAAAATCTATAATCCTGTTTCTCTCTTGTGAGGCGTGAAGCCTCAAGAGAGGCAACTACTTCTTGTGGCCAACGCTCACATGCATTGGGACCCGGAGTACTCGGACGTTAAGCTGATCCAAACCATGATGTTTCTGTCGGAGCTGAAGAGCATCGCTGAGAGAGCCTCGGGTGCCATGACAACGGACTCCCCGACCTCTGACCCCTCATCCATCCCCATCGTCCTGTGTGCCGACCTCAACTCGCTGCCCGACTCCGGTAAGTCCAGCAAATAATGAATCAGCTTAAGGTTAACTGTACATTAATGGTTTATTAGATTAAAATGAGTTCCGATCGATTAACTTATAACATCCACTCAGACCTTATATTAGTGTTGCAGTTTGGCCTCCATCCAGCAGAGGCGCCACCATCTTTATTTCCGTTGGTATAGGAACAAAGATGGCAGAGATGTTACTGAGCAGAAAGCTCAACTAATCAATATCAATTTGTCCATGTTCCACTGAATTAAGCCGATTTTTAAGTTATTTTTGTTGCATGTTGTTGCTGTGCAGGTGTGGTGGAGTACCTGAGCAACGGCGGGGTGGCTGAAAACCACAAGGACTTCAAGGAGCTGCGCTACAGCGAGTGTCTCACCAACTTCAACTGCAACGGCAAGAACGGCAACTCGGACGGCAGCATCACACACAGCTTCCAGCTGAAGAGCGCGTACGACAGCAACCTGATGCCTTACACCAACTACACATACGACTTCAAGGTAGAAACCTGCTGCTCAGCAGGACTCACCAGCCGACTGTCAGTATTCTGCTAATGTTGAAGAAACAAAATGTGTTTCCGTTAAAATAAGAAACGCAGTTAAAATCACGTGTGAATAAGTTTGTTCAAATCATTTAAAAAACATCCATCATCCTCCTACTTCCTGTCGTCTTCTTCTTCGTCTGTTCTGCCAGACGATCAACATCACATGATCACATGATCAACATCCTGTTGATCATGTGACTCTTGATGCAAAACAAATGTTTTCATTGCAGTTTTGCGAAATAAATAAAATTTGATATGGGCAAAAACAAAAAATCACTTCATCCTAACACAAAAAACATTTTATTCAAAAGTGAGTTTTTTGTTTTTTTCCTAAAATTACCGTGTTTCCATTAAGTAAATATATTTTTGTAAATCCAATTTGTGCAGCTATATGATCAATGGAAACACAGTTATAAATATCAATTATCGACTATAAGTCGCAGTTTTCATAGTCACACTGGTCCTGTAACTTCTAGTCCTGAGACTTATGTTGTTTTTCCTCTTCGAGACGGATTTTTTGATTCATGCGACTTCCAGACTGGAAAATACGGTAATATCAGATATTGAAATTGGCCCAAATTTTCATATTGTTGCATCTGTATATGACCTAAAGCTGCTTTAAATCTTTGTGTTGCAAACCTTGTATTGTTTTCTATTCACTCCATGCTTAAAGTCTACTTTTTCTTAATCTGTCAGAAAAAAGCCTCAATAAAATACTTTTAAGTTTGTTATTCTAAAAATGTGAAAATATGGACGTGTTATGAATAGCTTGATTTCTGCCCCTGAATCTTGATCCTGACTAAAATGGAGGGATTCATGTTTGACTGAAACAACAGATACTGGACTGTTGGAGAAGTATCGATCAAGACCAGCTATTAGATTAACAAAAACTTAAGCTTAGTTAACCTAAACTTAAAGAAATATAACCCAAGTAGATTTAGGATCTTTCCTTCCGTCAGTTTCCTTTAAATCAACCATTTTGATCTGAAAAAAATAAGTTTTGGGCTTGTTTAATGAGCTCAAAATTCATAACCGAGTAGAAAACCCAAAATCATACATGTGGAACATCTTTTAACACTTCTTAGTACTTTTCCTGTTGAAACCAGAAGCTAGCTTGGAAGATGCATGGCTCTTTTTTTTTTTTTTTTTTGACACTTTTCTGCAGTTTTTCAAACCGTGTTGGTGGTGAAGCCTTTGAATCTCGTCTCGCCTCACAGTTTTTGATGCGCTGACATTCTGTCCCAGCTTTGGAATGAGTCACGCTGGCAACTTTCACGTAATGTGTGGTTTTCTGCTTCGTCTCGTTTCGTGACCAGCGGCTCATCTGCTGGCTGTCAGGTTTTGCTTTTTTCCACTCAGAGCGTCTCTCTTCCCTTTGCTCTGATGGAAACATGATGCCAGTTTTCTCCAGAATTTCTGTTCCGCCCGTTATCTATTGAGCTGTTGTGCAAGTTCAGCTTTTACAGGAACAAGGTCAAAGTTCAGCTAGCCCACATTGAGACAGAATTAGCTGGTATTTAAAGTTTACCACCCTGAAAGTGGGAAGGGAATTCACTCCTCCCATCTTAAATGCTGCTAAGTCAGATTCTGTGGTTGTATTATCTCGCTGTGTTTATGTTCTGCTTCCTGATTCGCTCCTGCTTTCTTTGCTAATAGAAACTGCTTAAATGAAGCCGAAATCCCCCGAAAAGTTGCTTCACTTTAAATATTTTTCGGGTGTTTATCGTTGAGGTTGAGTCTAAAAAGAAGCTGAATCTCTAATAGCAGCATTCCTTTAGTTTACAGTTGATTATTTGTAGCAAAGGGATTAACTGATCAGTTACTGGATATTAAAAATGCTAGATTTTTTTTTTCACAGAATTTGAACCAGGTAAAGTTCAAACTGCACTCTGGGTAGAACATGTAGAAGATTTTTTTTAATCATAAATGAAAAATGTATTTGTTCTTTTGTACAGTTTTAGAGTCTGTGTCCTATTAATTGATTCAACACAATTAATCCAATTAACAGTTTTAACCAAAAGATATTTATAACCAAGATTTTTCTCAAAATTTCTCATTTATTTCTTGCAAATTTTTGACTTTTGAAACTCAAAAATGTTTTTTTAAACATTTATGAGATAAATTTTAATAATTTAGAGGAAATTAACTTTTTTTTTTTACTACGTTTCTACAATGTCTCTAATACGCCGTCGTACTGACCCGACCAATGAAGCCGACTCTCATTTCTGCGTGGAAGCTGTTCACCTGTTGGCCACTAGAGGGAGCTCTTTGTGAATGTCTCTTCTGTGTCCGCAGGGCGTCATCGACTACATCTTCTTCTCCAAGACACACATGAGCGCCGCGGGCGTCCTGGGCCCGCTGGACAGCCAGTGGCTGGTGGACAACAACATCACCGGCTGCCCCCACCCCCACATCCCCTCGGACCACTTCTCCCTGCTGGCCCAACTGGAACTGCATCCCCCTGCTCCCCACCCGCTCAACCCCCTGAACGGCCTGCACCTGCCCGTCCACAGGTAGTGCAGCCTGGGAAAGCCCCGCCCACACCTCTAACCTCACCCACTCAGCTTTTAAACACTGCCCCCCCTCCCAGCTTTACACAGGACCCTGTACAGCTCACCATCAGACTCGAACAGGAGGAGTGAAGTATTTGCCTGTTTGTTGCTCCTTTTCGTACCTTTTGTGTTGCGTTGATTCATTTCCTCCCTTTAAAACGAAGCTTGATACCAAAAATTGGGGATGCAGCTGCTGAAGTGACCCGCCTTAGATGAGATCATGACGGCTCGTTGATTCTGTTTTAAGATAAATTCAACACGAAGCGTGACGAGAGACGAGATGACTTCTGTCCCAGTTTGTTTTTCATACATTTAAGAAATAAATCTTTTAAGTCACAGTTCAATTGTAATGATATAAGATACTACAAGGCGTATTAGGGCTGTTGGAGATACAAAAAAAATAATAATTTGTGAGAAAAAAACAAGAAATTCTGAGATTAATTTCAGAAATTTACTAGAAGAAAACTTGGAAATTTCAGAATCTTTTTTTAGAAAATAACTGACTTTTCAAACTCAGAAGTTTCTGCTTTTTTTCTAGAAAATTTCTGACATCTCAACATTTCTGAGATTTATCTTGCAAATGTTTGACTTTTCAAACTCAAAAATTTCCGAGTTCTTTTCCTAGAAGAGATTAATGTCACAATTTGAGATTTTTGTTGTTGTTGCAAATTTTCAACTTTTCTAACCCAGAAATGTTCATGATTTTAATCTAAGAATTTCTGCTTTATTTTCTCAGACATTTTTGAATTTTAAAACTCAGAAATTTCAGATTTTTTTCCCCAGAAAAATTCAGATTATTCCCAGAATTTTTTCTCACAAATGTACTTTTTTTTCTATCTAGAACGGCCCTTAAGCTGTTGTGAAACACATGTATTTCTCATTACAAAAAGCTGAATTTGTTAACGTTATGAGGATGTCAAACATTTATTGGTATTTATTTTTGTTTTTGTTTTGTTTGTTGTTGTTTTTTTGGTGCATATCTAAAATTCACGAGCCACGAAATGCCAAAAAATATATAAGTTAATGAAATCTGAGGAATGATTAGGAGATTTTAAGATTTAAAAGATTGAAAACTCTGTTTTTATAGTATTTGAAAAATGGAAGGCAGGATTTAAAACCTCAGCACATTTCCTGTCGCTAATGCATCATTTTTGGGGGAGGGGGAGGCAGTCGGGTAATCTGTAGGTTGTGTTATTTTGTTTTTTCTTGACACTTTTGAGATTATAATCTTTGGTCTGTTTTGTCACACCAGCCAGTAAATGATGCCTCTAAATGTAAACAAGCTGCTTTTTTCACCTCATCCAATTAGAAGTATTTATTTTCATAATCTGGGATTATCCCCCACCTTTATCAATGATGCATTCTTCACTTTTTGAGGCACTTCAGAGCGTTTTGATTTGTAAGTACAGCAGTTCACACCAAATTAGCCAAGTTCTCTAATTTCTGCTTGATTTGCTCAGTATATTTTATACTCAGATAATATTTTTTCTCCTGATGTTGTTTTAAAAGTTTTCCCCGTCCCTAATTGGCCAAAGAATTGAGTGACATACAATCTGTCTTTACTGGGGTAGCTTAGCAGTGCCAGTCGATGGCTCCTAAACAGAATGTATTTAGCTGCTTCTGAGGATTAAAACTAAAAGCCCTTTATGTACGTTAGAGCTCAGGGCTTTGCAGTACCTCTCACACTAAACTCTGAGTCACTTTGAATAAAAATACACAGAAAAATGTTGTTCTGACATTTCTGTATAAGCACAGGTAATGTTTGTTCTTGCACACGTACATAATGTTGTATAATTCCTACGTCTTTGTGCATTTTTAATACAAAACAACTATTGTTGCAATTGTCCTTTGCCAAAACAATTGTCATGGTGCATAAAAATGATAAAAATTAGAGTTTATGATGTTTTCTTCCTCACTGATCAGTTTGGGATGCAAAGCAGAGTTTCGGGCAGAAAAACGGAAAATGTTAAAAATTTAATTGACTTTTAGAGTTCAGGCATGTGAAATTGAACAAATAAGAGCCTGTGTTTATTGCCACTCCAAATAAGCCTGTAAATAAATTAATCTCTTATTGCAGCCGCATAATCTGTTCTAGTACAAAGATTTAGATCAGTTTATTCAAAAAATAAAAACATCTTCAATATAAAATAATTGCTCTTTGAAAATTTACCAGCAGCAGTTCCAACAAAATAAAATAATATAATTTTTGTTAATAAAATTTAAGTTTTGTTAATAAAATTTAATTTTTATTTTTATTAGTGTTTCCAGGCACTTTTAATAATTAATTCTTTGTTTTCTGGGGAATAAATATGACGTGACATGAAGTCCTATTAGGTTTAGCAGCAAAGCTGGATGAGAAACCGAGAAAAAATAAAGTAACTGTGACCATTTATTGAAGAAACTAAGAAACATCTAAAACTAAATAAAAAAAATTAACTGATTTAGTTTTATCAGCTCAATAATAAACTAAACTTGCAAATTCTAATTAAAAATCTGTTTTATACATTGGCCAAACTAAAAGAAATTCAGAGTTTACAGACTTTAGCTGCTTGTTGTTTTTTTTTTTGAGAAAGATCCAGTCAATTCTCAGCAGAAACAGCAGAATTTTGGTCACAATTTAAGTCACTTTAGTTGCATTAAGCCATGTTTAATTAATCAAAAGCAGATATAGGTTCAGTAAAGTCTGCTTTTTAGTAGAAGTCACTGAATAGATGTGGTTCTATTTACTATGAAAGTGAAAAATATTACCCTAATTAAAAATTGAAGATTTCATTTTTGGTAAATGTAAATTTTTGATTGAATTAAAAACACATATTTCCTGATTATGCTGCTGTAATAAAAACATGGATCTATTAAAAAGCTGTTGTTTTCTAACGAATTAGATTAAATCAATTATTCCTATAGCAAATATGTAAAAGGAGATGGAATGTGAACTTTTTAAATCAGGGATGAATGTAAAAATGATTGTTGAAGGCAGTTAGTGCGTCTGTGGTGCATTTAACCCTTTGGACCATGATTTGAAGGTGAAAGGTCATCGGCACAACCCCAGAACGGATTGACGTTGACGTTGCGGTTGACGTTGAGGCCTATACTTCACTCCTGAAACAACTTCACCGGGATTTTTGTACAAACAGCTTTACACGATTGACTCTTTGATGATAATACGGGGGTGTCTTTCACATTCTCACATTAAAGGAGTGCTTTTTTTCTCCTCTCAAGTCAGAGATGTACGTTATGTTGCACATTTTGTCTGTCGGGTTTCTCTGGAAGTTCCTGTACAGAACAAATGTCGCTGGTTTTATTTTTGAACTCAGTCTCTAACATTGCAGACTTTCAGATTGGAACTTTGTACGATTCGGAATAACCACGTTTTTCTCAGAAAAAAAAACACATAAATGTTTTATGTTTAAATGCAGTTTGTCTGGGTGGTTTTTGTTTCTGCACACTCATGCTTATAAGTTTACATACACTGAAGTTAAATCAGAACAAGCTTCTCTTATTTTAGGTCAGTTAAACTCACCAATATTATTTGTATTTGCTAAATGCCACAATAATGACAGAATATGTCAGAGTTTTATTTGTTAATGTCTTCAAAACAAGTTTACATGTAAGTGATTACTGTCTCTAAACGATTAGAGAAAGCGCAGATGATGACGCAGTGCTACATGGCACGCCATTGGCTAGAGTTGGCAAGGGAGCCAATCCGAGAGCGCCATTAATTTTCCTTGGCGCTGATTGGCTGAGTCCCGGAAAACGGTAAACGTTAGCTTTTCTTGTAGAGTTAAAATGGTTTCCACAGTGTGTAACGAGGCATAGTAAGGTAAACATGGGGTTTGAACTGCTAAAATGGGAAGTTTTAAACGTTTCAGAGGGAGTCTCAAGTATTTTCAGCTATTCGTGGGCGGTTCTGGCGTCTAACGCCTGCGAATATCGCGGGTCAAAACACAAAATATAACTTGGTGGACTGGAAAAAGCATTTTAGAGGAACTGAGCTCTAACTGAATTAAAAAAATTATGTTGATAAAAAGCACTTTCCAGGGATTCTTCTGATGTTTGCAAAATTAAAGGTTTCAGAAACCTCCCCTACGTTAAGTCACATTCAACAGGCGCTGCGCCGTTACCTAGCAACCTCAGCGAAGCCCAGCCCGTCACCTAGCAACCCCGGAATGGCAAGCACCTTACTGGGATTACTTCACAGATACTTTTTTTATTTATCCCAAAGGGGAGATTAAATGCTGTTGGCAGGAAAGACCTTGTTAAACTTTTACATTTAAGTTTAGGTTTAAAGTGACGAGATATTAAAATAACTCATTCTGAATTAAAGGAACTCAAAATAAGTACAAAAATATCATTATCTAAGAATGATTTTGCACAAAAAATATAATAATATAATGAACATGTTTTGTATAGCCCTAATCTGTTTAAAGAAGCATACAAGGTGACTTTCAGCTGGTTTTACATCATAGAACATCTCCAGTCAAACTATTTTTGTAACAGCTTTCTGTTTGTCCTGGATAAAATTTATTTTATTTTTATACAGCCGGTACAGATTCTCCAACAGCAACACTGCCTATGAGACCAAGAACGTCAGAGTTTAACCCATCAACTTTTCTTCACCTATTCATTTCTTTGCAATCATCACCAACCACTCTGAATGTTGGCTGTAAAAGCTCCTGTTGGCTACATTGGTTTTATTTTTATATTTTTTGTTAATTTACCACAGTGTTCATCCAACAGAACAGCATGGGGAAAATTGTGTTTATTGTTCAGAGTAAAGTTTTTTAAAGTTACATTTTGTGGCTTAATAAAAAGATATATCTTCCTATCATTCTGTTAATCTGTCAGTGAAAAATCATGGAGTTGAAAAAGTGTTTTTCACTGACGGATTAAACTAATTTTAATATCTGACAGAGATAATAGCAGTTAGTACTAGTTAGGATTTTGTTTGTTTCTGTTTGCTTCTGAGCTCGATAATCATCACAACATTGTTGTTTTTTTTGTTTGTTTTTTTTGTTTTTAGTTCCTATAATGACAACAGAGATAAATGAAGTGAAATCTGCATGGTGTGTGAACTCAAAACATGACATCTTTTTTATGACCGCCCATTCTTTTGGGGACAACAACAAACCAATGGATATTCACTACAAACTTTTTGTGGAACCACTATACATAATTGATAAAACTAAGGAAATTAGGGAAAGTTCTGAGAATTTGCTTCATCAGCGAGTGTCTTTAGTCAGAGGCTTCTTCAGACTCACTGTAACACTGACCTCTACAGAAGATCTATCCTGCCCAAAGCCAACAACATCTACAACAATTGTTGAATTGAATGAGAGGAATAAGAAAAAATGAATAAATATTGTCCTTTTTTCAGTTTCAGTTTATACTTTCACACATTTAGCACCAATTTAAATAAATACATGTAGGCTATATTTCCCAATCAGCTTTTATAAACTAAAGACATTCCAATAATATTAAACACAAAGATGTAAATGTAAGAAAGCATCATAGAGTTACATTAAATGACCAAAACTTATTTTATTTCAGCTCAACCTAAACTAAATGTTTAGTTCTGTTTTTGTGCACAAACTTAGTGAATATAACTGATTATAAAGCTGCTTCTCTGACTTTTGGCAATTCCTTCAGTCATCAAGCTGCTTTTTCCATGAGGATTTATCTTCTTTATGTATAGAAACTGAAATAAAACAAATACACCACCTCTCAAAGTCAAGACAATAAAATATCAGACACTATGGAGTCATTTAGTTTTGTTCTTTATTTCTTTAATTAAAAGAAATTACAAAATCATGGAGTTGAAGATGACATTAAAACTGAATAAAAAAATCTGTAAAAAATAACATTTAATGAAAACAAAGTCTTAAAAAAATAAAACGGGCTTTTACGCTTGACGTTGGCTCAGCTTTTTCAAATTATGTTCAGGTTTTGTCAGTTGAAGCACTTCCTGTTGAGGTTGATCATCAAAAGGTTGTTGGAGAAACAGTGGATGAATTGATGTTTTCATAATCCCTGAAAAAAAAAAACAAAGAAAAAGATTAGAGTTGTGTTCAGATCAGAGATTTAATAAGAAACAACACTACTCTGCAACAATAAAACAGTAAACACAACAAATGGATGGATGGAAAATGTATCCATAGCAAAGGACAAATTAGTATTATTACCATTATTGTAATAATTTATGAGGAATACAAGAAGCAGCGTCTGCAGCCTCTGCCCAGCCTTTGAACACAACAACATACCAGTGAATACATGTCATGTCAAAGGGGCAAAAAATACTTTGATTTGTTTCAAAACTTGGTTCCTGCATCATTTACAACAAGCAGTCAGGCTTTTTATCACATTAAACCTCTTAAAACCACAAAAAATATATTTATAGATTAATAACAGGGAGAAAACATCTGTAAAGATAATCAAAATAAACCTATTAAAAGATGATCATGGCTTTATGAATGGTGTCAGTATTTATGGCTAACAATGGTCACAATCAGGATTTAGGTGAAATATTTGGTTATTTTTTTCTCGCAGGATATTAGGCCCAAGATAGAATTTTTTTTTTCACATTTGCTAAAAAAAAAAAACACTAAAAAATTTTTAAGATAATCTCAGAATTTTTCTAGAAAAATAATTGAGATTTTTTTTCATTAATCCCAAACTTTTCATGAAAAACATGACTTATGTCCAGCAAATTTTTAACTTTTCAAATTTACATATTTCCATGTTTTTCCAGGAAATTTCAGAGAGTAATCTCAATTTTCTTTTTTTTTTTGTGGAAATTTACTTGTTTTCTTCTATCTATAATGCCATCTTATGATTCTAACCATCTGGACTCAGACCAGTTGTGATCCATCCATCCATCATAACTTCCTTAAAAGTTCACAGATTGACTGTGGGACTTTTAAGATTGAGCTCCTTTAAACTCAGAAAATGCCACTTGGGCTCTCAGTTTATGTCTGATTGTTTAATGAAGCTTTGAAATATCTACACTAACACGTAAACTCCCTATCTCCATGACAACCACCGCTGGACTTACAAACATTTCTGTGTTCAGGTTTGCTGTAGAAGAATAAAACAAAAATAAAAAGTTCTTACTGGTTAAGTTTGCTGAGAAACTCTGGGAACCAACTGGCTTCTGAACTGATGCAAACCTTGGAGCCGTTTTTCCTGATGACGCTGCAGAGAAAGAAAGAAAAAAGACGACTTTGAAAACACAAACTGAACTCTGCAAGTGACAATAAATCACCGATTGACAGAAAGAAAAGTACATTTTGCCAAAAAGCTCAGAAATTTTTATTTTTAATCTAAAAATTTTCTATAAACAACTTGGACATTTGTAATTTTGAAAAGTCAAAAATATCAAACTTTTTAAAATTTTCTGGAAAAATCTAAAAAACATTCTACAAAAGAGAACTTTGAATTTTCTGTTTATAAGGTATAAAGTTTTCTAAAAACAAAAAAAAAAGATTAGAAATTTTTAGATAAATCTCAGAAATTTTATGGGGAAAAAAGGAAAATTTCTGGGTTTCTTCTGTTGAAAATGTTTTGACTTTTAAAACTGACATTTTCTAGAAAATTACTGATATTGATCTCTCAGTTAATCTCAGAATTGTGTTCTGTTTTTATTGAAAAATGTCTAGAGCTTTTTTGTGAAAATCTTTTTCAAAAACATTTTATAAAAATTCTAGAATAAATTGGAATTTTCAAAAGTCAAAACATTTTCAACTTTTAATAAATGTTCTGTTTGAAAAGTCAAGTATTTTTCTAGAAAATTTATTAAATAAATGTCAAAAATTGTGGGGGGAGGAGGGGGGGGAGCAACTTTTTAAAAGCTTTTTCCAGAAGATTTCTGAGGTTATTCTAAAAATGTCTGAGATTTTTCTTGTTTCTGTGTGAAATGAAATTTGTCGTATTCGTCCTTTGCTGAAGCTGCAGATGGAAACATCTCCAACTGAGGTTACTTACACTCTTTCTGAACGGCGGCACCGTCCTGACGGAGGCGTCACTTCCACCTTGGCCACGGTTCTTAGAGCGACACGTTGAGAGGTCGTTTTTATGCAGCGGCATCCCAACTTGGAAGCTGCAGAAGAATTCACATTTTTAAAATTATGCTAATTAGCTTTTGGTTGCATCTGTTTCTTCTTAAAGCTGACAGATTAAACATTGGAGTTCAATGAAGTCTTATCTTTATTTACATGTTTTCTAATGCCAAAAGAAGCACGAGCACACCAGAAAGTACAGAATAAACCTTAAATATCTGAATAAATAAAAGTCAGAGAGGATTTGCTCACCATGCAGCTCAGGGATGCAGCAGAAGAGAGTCAGAGCGACCAGGAGGATCACAGATTTGTTCATCTTCAGAGTTTTTTTTTAGCTTTCAGCCCCGGTCAGGATGTGGGAACGATGTGTGAATGAATGAAGTCGAGTCTGGCTTTTTAAAGCTGCAAAAAAGGAAGTGAGGACGCCTTCTTCCCGTCTGAACATTGAAAAAAATAAATAAAATGTAGAGCGAGCTTGTTGCATCTGGAGGTTTTCTGGGGGTTTTGCTGACTTAACTAAAGTTGGGTGTTTGGAGTATTTTCATATGATTACCACAGCAGATACTTTTTACAAATAATCCGCTGGAATTAATTTTCTGCTGTCCACATTTAAACAAATATAGAAACTATAAAAGAAGAGAACTGGTAACAGACTAGAAAATATGCTGTTTTTATATTCAGTCATATTCAATAAATTAGAATATGCGTTCATATGGGGCTAATTTGTCAGATTAAATGTACTTTTTGAAAATTGACAACCTTTAAGTAGGTATTACTTTTAACTAAATACTTTTAAATAAGCAAAAAAAAAATCATCATAATTAACAGAAATACTTTTTCTCAGTGTGTATTTAATCTACATAATATGACAAAGTCCTTGAAATAAATGGACTTTTCAATAATACTGTAATTTATTGAATGGGTTTCGATGTTAGGAAGAACTGTGTATTTTTATGCTAAAAAAATGCAACTTTTCACATAAGAAAGTGAAAATAAAAAAATTACAAAGGTATTACCACAAAAAGGTTGTATTAAGAAACGTTTTATAAAGATAATGTTTTACAACATTGGTTATATTTATCCATAAATCAGACATTATTTATTTGATCTCTTCTAAAGTCTCACATTCTGTCCCCAATTAGTGTGAAAATTGTTATTCTTTAAATTTGAATAATTAGTAAATAGATTTTAGTTTGATTAATAAAAAATATTAGATAAGTTAAGTTCCATTTGTTTTTATATTATTTCTATTTCAAATGAACATTAATTATGGCTGTGTTAAATAATTCGCAATCTTGTGCCATGTAGCGAAGCATCACGTAACGTAGCGTAGCGTAAAGTAACATGATGTAACATTAGGCAACTTATAAATAACGTAATATTAAATAAGATAAAGTCATGTAACAAAACATCACATTATTAAATATACTGTAACATAACACAGCGTCGTATACAAGGTAACATTAAGTAGCGTAACTTTATGTAGCATAACATTACATAGCCTAAAATGGCATAGCGTGAGATTACGCAGCGTACTATTACGTAGCGTAAGATTACGTAGCGTAACAATACATGTAACGTCACGTACCATGGCGTCACTTAACTTTACATCACACAACTCTCAACAAGCGTTAGCAAACATAATATAGCACACCATGACGTCACGTAGCGAGACATAAAGTAGCAGTACTTAGCATAGCATGACGTGGTGTAC
Organism: Poecilia mexicana; assembly: GCF_051168715.1. NCBI lineage: Eukaryota > Metazoa > Chordata > Actinopteri > Cyprinodontiformes > Poeciliidae > Poecilia > Poecilia mexicana. The sequence continues at coordinate 4,622,554 of NW_028263378.1, forward strand.
CATAGCGTGACATTAGTAACATGAGGTAACAGAAAATTACATAATGTAACATAACATAGCATAGCACAGCATCGTGAAGATAACCAATGTTTAAAAATATTACATAACATAACATTAGATAACATTATATAAAGCAACATCAAGTAACATTATATAGCATAACACAACAAGCATAACTAAATATTGGGTAACATAATTTTATGAACAGTATTAAATAATAAATGGTTATATCTAAAATAAGATGCACATAACACATTTTAGATTATATGAAAAACAGTAGTTTATGTCTCATACTGGGTTAAATGCCAAGGAGAAAAAATAGTTAGACCACAAAGTATGTGTTTTCTAAACAGAATGAATCTTTTTCAGCAGCTTAAGCTACAAAACGTCTACATTTTGGAGAAGTGTTAGTTTTTTATCTCTGTGTGGATCAGTGAAGCTTGACCGCCCAAGATCCTGTCAAAGGTTCACTGAGTTTCCTTCCTTGAGCCCCATTTGTTACAACCATTAGAAGCCATTAGAAAGACAGCTGCAGTAAGGACCCAGTTTATGAAAAAAAAAGGATAAATAATGACCTAATTTACATTATCATGAGTAAAACTGAGCAATTAAATTACAAGAGAAGAGTTTTTCTACTTAATTTCTATTATCTTATGTATATTCTACCATATATTGCAAAACCAGCTAATTGACAAAATAGTTTTCAAACTTATGCACATTTTCACCAAACTAATCTGGAGTTCAAGATCTGGACAGATGGTTTCTTCATTCAGGAAATAAGCAAAATACAGATCAGTAAACTGCACATACAGCAGAAGCGATTTAAATTTGGTGAATCACCAAAATAGTAAAATTGCACTAGTTTGGGTTGAGCCAAGGGTTGTGTGCAGTTAGAATCAGGAATCAGTAACAGGAAATAATTCTCAGATGTTACTACATCGTACCAGGAATCAAACTTCTGTATTTGCCTTTGGGGTCCCAGCCACTTCCTGTTCTGGTAAATAGATAATTAAGAGTGAAAGTAATCCCCCAGTGAATGATGGTTGACTTCCCACACAGGAAAGCAAGATATTCTTAACTTAAAATTAGCTCTGATGGTTATGCACCAATAATTACCAAAATTATGACATGAAATTTCTCTGGATTCTGGAGAGACAGAGCAGACCAAGCTTAATAAAAATGTAAATATTCTGTTGCTTCACAGCTACAAGGTCACTTGTGTAATCCATTTGATTAAAAACCAAGTATCTTGAAGAAGGATTAGAAGATATTAGAAATTTTCTCTCAGAATATCATTAAATGTAGAAAGAATTGGAGGAAATTAAGAATATAATGGATTTGGAAGCAACATTTTAGAGGCAATTCTGAGGAAAGAGTTCAGTTCTGACCTTTTTCGTACAATTTAGAAACCATAAATGTGAAATTTTTCCCAACATTAAGACACATTGAAGGACTGAATGCATCAAAAAACAAAGTAGCCGAAACTTGTTTAGCTTTGCCTACACTGTAAATGTTTATTTGCTGATGACTAACTGCTGAAAGTAAAATCATTTCAGGAGAGATTTGCAATTTCATGGGTGCCAGTAATAGCACAGTTTTCATTTTACTGAGTCATTCACACCTAAATGCTTCTGCATGTAAGTGACTTCACACTTTGCATGTAAGTGACTTCACACTTTGCATGTAAGTGACTTCACACTTTGTTTCAAAGAAACCAGGAAAAAATTACAGATTAAAGCAAAAAATGTGTGAAATTTGACAAAGAGCGATATGGCACAACCTGATGCAGTGCGTCAATGTGGCTAGAAAAGGAAATACTGGTAATCTCATCAAAGAAATCTAATGATACAGAGGAAAATTAGTGCAAAAAGGAAGTGAGGAAAGTGTCTTTTTTCTCTTGTATAACAGAAGCTGACTCATCCGATACTAATAATGTTAATTTTGAAATAATTGCTGACATAGACGCATTGGCATATGCAACAAGATGCAAGAGCGCAGTGAAAACACCTCATGTCAACTTGATGTTAAACCAGAAAAAAGGGGATTTTTCTAGCAGAAAGAAATGGGAAAATTGAAGGTTTCTGATGAAACAAAAAATAAAACATTTGAATAATCTTAATCCATAATTATATGGATATAATATGTTATAAGTGAAATAATCTGCCAATTGAGCTAGAACTTTTTCATAAATATTAAGGAAATATTGACCTAACACAAGCTCTTATGTTGCTGAAAATTTACTTTTAAGTTAAGTATACTAAGATTTTTGCACTACATCCTCCTAGTTTGTGTTTTTTGCAGTGTAGGAAGTGATTCTGCTCCAAACAGGGATCAGGAGGAATGGGTGACTGATGTGTTTTAGTTTAAAACCTGAGGAGAATAAATAACCAAAACAAATCTTACAGTTTCAAAGAACAGCTGAAGACCAAGACTGACATATTTGTGCCACAAAGCTTTTTCATTATTAAAGATTAGATTTTAAAACCGTTTTCAGTGGTGCAATTCCTGCTTTGCCCAGAATGGAAACCGAACCAACCTAAGCAGGCCTGTCTGAAACCATCTCTGTGGTTTAATGTCAAATACAAAGAATCCACTTTGTTTCGTTTCTCTTGCGCTTCAGCATAAGAAGAAACTTTTAACTTTCTTCTGTTTCCTGTAGAGTGGGTCCAAACACTTCCTCACACGCAGGGCAGCTTCTGCCAAACAAGCCAACTCTGCAGTTTGCCTCTGCCACTTTTAGCGAGTGAAAGCCGTCTGCTCGCCAACTTCTGAATTTCAGTTTCCCGACTTTCAGCATCAGATAAAGTTTGCGAGTTAAGTTTACACTGAGCAGGTCTGCTTATCTCAGCGAATCTGAGACCCGCCGAGCGCCACAGATCCACCGTTTTAGACTCAGATGAAGCGTTTTTACGGGTTTCAGTTGCAGCAAGTGGAGGTTTGCAGATTTAGGCGTTAGGTTCACTTTCACTGCCGAGTGTTTTACTGTATCTGCGTTACATTCTGCACAAATGCAACTAAACATTAATTTTAACACATTTATTTAAACTGTCGTCATATCACTCTGATGCAATGTTTTTTGCTTGATTGCTGTTTTATGCCTTACTGCTGAAATGTTTTATAAAAATAGGTTTATCTTACCATGAATGCACTACAAAAACACAAAATCTTACCAAATAGTTTTGGTCTAGTTTCTAATACAAACATCTTAGTTAACTTGAAATAAGACTAAATTAACCTACAAGTAACTTTTCAGCAAGATAATATCTTTTTTCTTTTAAAAAAAGTCAATTCATTTTAAAAGTACTAGTTTTATTAAGACTATTTGACTTATTGCATGGGAAAACTTGTTATAAATTAAACAACCTGCAAGTGGGACAAATATTTCATCAATATTAAGGAATTATTCACTTACAACATGACCCACTTCTTTCTGTAAAGTTACTTGTAAGTTAGTTTTGTCTTATTTCAAGTGTACTAAGATATTTGCACCAGAAACAAGGAAAAATGCTTGGTAATATTTTGTTTTTGCAGTGTATGCAAACTGTTTACCACCTTGGATGTTGGATGTGGTTTTTCAAATCAATCATTTAATCAACAAAATGTGACTTTTTTGACAAAAAAATATTTTAAGAAACTTTAAATAGGACGTATACTGCAAAATTCACATTTTGAATGTTTTTATTCTTCCATTTTTGTCTCAACTGCTTCTAAAAACACCCCAAGCATTTAACAGCATAGCCGTCCTGTCAGCTTTTAGCAATAATAATAATGATAATAATAATAATAATAATAATAATAATAATAATAATAATAATAATAATAATAATAATAATAATAATGTATTTTGCTGTTTCAAAAACCTCCGGAATGTAATGTCACAAATCAGAAGGCACTGCGGCGTTACCTAGCAACCCCAGTGGAATTCCACTCGTCACCTAGCAACCCAACCAGAACGCCAGCCGCTGGACAAGACAAATGATTTTTGTTGATTTTTCATCCAGAAACCACTCGTTGCTTTCTTGTTCCAAGTTATTTTTCCATGTTGGAGGTGAAATAATTTGCCAGTTGAACTAGTACTTTTTAAAAAAATCAATATTAAAAGGAATTATTGACTTTAAACAAGCTCCTACATGTAGCTAAAACTACATGTAGCTAAAACTACATGTAGCGAAAACCAGCTATTGTTAGCTAGTTTTGTCTTATTTTAAGTGTAATAAAATATTTGCAGTAGAAACTAGACCAAAAATAGTTGGTAAGATTTTGCTTTTGCAGTGTAATAATGTAAACAGATGAACTGATTTTCTTTTTTAATAATGAGGGATAAAATACAGAGGCAAAGCAAATCTCTTTTTCAATACATTAAGGTTTTAAAATAAGGATCTTTCATGTGAACTAAAAGCCATTAAATATCTTTAATTTATTGCAGATTTTTCTCATTTTTAGCTATTTCCAAATGCAATTTCTTCTATATTTGAAATCAAAAACACAACACCCAAAGATAAAAACTTAAAATACAGAGAAACTCCCGTTTTAAGTGGGAAAATCTTTATTCCGTCATGGGTTTTCCCTTCATGCTCTATGGATTTAATTTAGTTTCTGTGCTTTTACAGTTACTGCCTCTTTTCAGCTTCCAGATGGAAACAAATTCTCCGTTTGACATTTATTCTGGAGGAAAATTTGCACTGCAGAGTTCGACGGGTTCCCCGAAGCGTCACGTCTGTCAAAACTCAGCCTAACTGTAAGTTACAGAAACTTTCTGAACATTAAGGTCAAAATATCTGAAAATGTCATCACCTTAAGGTGTTAGCCACAAGATCTGCTCTGATCAGCAGATGAGACGCAGAGAGAGAAATCGCTAACAGTGCCTTGCAGAAATACTTCATATCCCGTGATTTTGTCACAACCACAAACATCGAGGTATTAAATTTGGATTTCATGTCATAAGCCTAAACCTGAAGAATAAATTAAACATTCTTTTTGTTTTATCACTAATAAAAATGTCTTCTTTTCCCCTGAGATAATATTATTTGATGTTGGCGTCTCGTTGGCGTGAATGGAATCATGTGGGGTTCCTCCAGGCTCAGTCCTCGGGCTCCTCCAATTCAATATTTTAAAGTCCCAACACTTGGTCCCTGTAGCTCAAAGAATAGACTATAAAATACTGTTGTTAGTTTATAAATCACTGAACGGTGTAGCACCACAATACCTTAAAGATCTGTTATTGCTGTACCAACCGTCTAGACCCCTCAGATCGTCTGGTTCTGCTCTGCATCCCCAGAACCAGAACCAAACGAGGAGAAGCAGCATTCAGTTTCTATGCACCACAAATTTGGAACAAACTTCCAGAAAACTGTAAAACAGCTGAAACACTGGGTGCCTTTAAATCTCAACTTAAAACCCACCTGTTTAGAGCTGCTTATGGCTAAATTAGGGTTTTGATGTCTTCGATGTTTTTATCTTTACTTTTCATCTAGTTATTAACTTCTTTTTATTTCTCCGTCACACTGTCTAATGTTTTTATATTTTTTAATCTTTTTCAAAATGTCTTTCTCTTTCTCACTGTTTATTCAATGTCACATGCTGTTTTTATTTTCGTTATGTAAAGCACTTTGAAATGCCTTGCTGCTGAAATGTGCTATACAAATAAAATTTGATTGATTGAATATCTTTATTACAGCAAGAAATAAGATTATCTATAGCTATGCAGATGATACACAGCTCTACATGACGATGTCACCAGGTGGCTCTTAAACCGTCCAATCACTGGACATATCATTTAGAACAGATAACATGTGGATGTGCTGCAAAGTTCTCCAGCTGAGCAAAAACAAAACTGAAGTTATTACATTTGGACCTAAAGAGAAACGTAGTGTTAGCGCCCAGATTCAGTTATTACAGTTAGAAACTAGAAATCAGGCTAAAAATCTGGGTGTGAACCTTCAACGTCACATACAGACAGTTACAAAGTCGGCCTTCTGTCACCTGAACAACATCTTCAGGATTAAAGGACTAATGTCCCATCTAGATGTATCCATGCGTTTATCTTTAGCTGCGTCTTTTAGTGTCACCACCATACATTAAAGATCCCCTGTTGTCATAGCAACCTCAGGTCTTCTGGTTCTGCTCTGCATCCAGAACCAGAACCAAACATAGAGAAGCAGCATTCAGCTTCTATGCACCACAAATCTGGAACAAACTTCCAGAAAACTGCAAAACAGCCAAAACACAGAGTTCCTTAAAATCTAGACTTCTGATCGTTATAACTGGACTACCGATCAACACATTTGATACGTATTGATGATTTTAGTGATGGGATTAACTGGTTTTACTGTATGGTGTAAAACATTTTGAACTGCCGTGTTGCTGAAACACAAACTTCTGATTCGATGAATCTGTGTTGGTCTGTCACATAAAGTCCTTGTGAAAAAGTTCAAATCTTCCTGTGGGACCAGTCGCATTAAATCAAGTAAATCTTCAACCTGCTGAGTTTGTCTGCCTGAAAAAACAAAGATTCAGGATTTTAAAGCGTTTTTGTATTCATAGAAGTCCTCTTCACTTCGAGTTCTCAGAACAGCGAGACTGAATCTGCAAACGTTAAACAGAAGTGGAGCTAAAATGTTTTTATCATGCATAGGCAACTTAAACTGAAACCAGATTGATGCAATTGTTGTTGAACTCTTATAATACACATTCAGGTGTGTTTGCCCCATCAAATAAATATGTCAGGTGATTATTGGAGAAAACAGACATTTAGTGAGTCTGGAGGAATAAAAGCAGCATTTAGGTCACTGTGTTTGGAACTGAAAAAGAATAAGAAAGGTGTGGTTATTTAAAAATTAATAGTTTGCATTTTAAGATTGCAATTTGTTTTTAGGACTTTTTTTCATTTTTAATTTCTGCAATAAAAAAAGAGTAGCATATTTTATGTCTGCTTTTAATCTTGCTTCAAATGCAAAACTGCATGCTGTACTCAGATTATTACTATTTTACCATCTTATTTAGTTCTATTACTATAACATATGTTAATATATACTTAGTTTTTATGTTTTTGATCATTTCTCCAGAGGATTTAAGTGTTTAATAAAATCCCTAATGAAACAGTAACATCATTAGTGCATTTAATCAACTTTTCTTAATAATAAACTAAATTTATTTTATTTTTATAAAAGTTTAAGGCAACCAACCATATTCTTCTGTGTATGTCCAGCTTTTTTCTAAAGAAACAAAAACATGACAACATATCAAAGGTTAAAATTTATGATGGATTTTTTTTTTTACCAATTTCACACAAAACTTAACCTTGTGTATGTCGCCCTCTGCTGGTGGTTAGTTAGAACACAAAATATTAGGTTTTTATTTAGTTTTTCTAAATTATTGTTAGAAATTTCTTAAAGAGGAGGATTAGGGGTACTGGAAAAAAAATAATTACTTTTTTTCAGAATTTTAACTTTATGCTCACGGTTTATTTTTTCACATTATTCTGATTTTATTTCTCCGAAGTCAGAATTCTGAGAAGAAAATAGGCTGAATTTATTTATTTTCAGCAGCTCTAATCCTCATCCGTAGTTTCTGAGTCACATCTGCAGATTTTTAAATAAAAAACTAAACTATTTTTTCCATTTTGTTAATCTTGTGATTTAAAAAAATCCCTTTCAAATATTACAGCAAACAACAAATCAGTCAGATTCCAAGAAAAACAAACAGACATGAATTCAGATTAGCATTTTTATTGTTTATATGTCATTTCTGCACAAATATATGGAGGAAAAAATAAAAAGGAAAATAAAAAACTATATGGAAACTGGAAGTTCAGTTCCAACTGTGTTGTCTATAAAATTTAAGTCAAACTAAATTAGATATAATAAAATCCTTTGTTAGAATCACTGAACTGAAAAACAAAAGCTCAGGGAGGCGAGGTGTGTGCATAGCTTATAACAACCTCCAGAGAAACAAAACTAAAATATTTAAATAGATGCTTCAAAAGAAAATAAAACGAGGCGGTGATGTAAACCCAAAGAGACTAAACTTTCAGTGGTTCATCCCCAAAACGTGAGAAAAACTAACGGTGTGATTCTTTAGCATGCAGCTGCGACGCGACGCTGGACAGACGAGCTGCACTGAGTGAGGAAGAAACTGAACGGGTCAGATAACGAGGGTTAAAACCCAGCTTTTCTCTAGAGTAGAACATTTAACGGCTTTAAAAATAACTTACAAGCCATTTTTAAATTCTAAAGATCAGAAGAAGAGAAGAAAACATGAAAAACCGTCACTTTAGAAAAGATGACACTTTAGGGGCTTTTAACAAGAAAAAGTGGATTTTAATCCTCAAAACAAACTAAAAGTTAACATTTGTAACCATTTTCAGATAATTTGCAGGAAAAGAAGCGAGCAACCCGAACCCAGCCAGCTGGTCCTGAGAACAATCACTTCCTTTCTGTTCGGAGCCTTCAGTGACACATTCACTCCATCTTTCCTGTTTCAGTCACGTTTGTTCACGGTAAATCCACGTAAACGTCACAGTAAACACGCCGTCGCCCCACCAGGGGGCAGCAAAGAGCTGAACAGAAACTCCTCCAGAGGAGACGTTTCTCTGCAGCTGGACCCAGAGAAAAGCGGTTCGTCCAACCGGGCAGAACCGATTTCTTCTGGTTAATTCTTCACGGAATCGAAGCAGCGAGTGGAAAACAAAAAAAAAAAACAAGCTGAATATTTCTCCCCTCACCATCAAAAGCACAAATCCTACGGCTGCTCTCATGATGCTTTCGGTTCATTAGAGAGAAAACTTGAAGGCACAGATTCCCCTGATCGACAGGGAGGAAAACATCACCGTTTATCCTAAACGTTTAGTTTCACTTTTAGTGTTGGAAGTGGGAGTTTTCACACTGAATCCAGGTATTTTTGATTCTGTTTCAGTGAAACGCCGCTGATCAGCTGTAAATCTGGAACCCAAACCAGCAGGATTACAGATTAGCAGCGAGGATTTTAGAGGAACGTCACTGACATTTAGGAGAAACCGAAGACGCTGCCGAGTGTTTGAGGCCACAAAGAAACGGAAATAAATGTAAAGATTCAGATCAGGAGTAGTGATTCAAGCCTTTCCCTACTGATTCAAGTAGGTAATTAGTAGTAGAGCCATTGTAGAGAGAAAAAAGGAGAAACTTTCTGCCAAAAAACTAACGTTTTCTAATTTTTTTTAAAAGAAAATTTCTGAGATTCATGGTAAAATTTCAAATTTATTTTCTAAAATTTGGAAACAGAGTTTCAACTGTCAAAAATTTGCTAGAAAAAGCTCAAATTTTGAGATCTCCAGTTTTCAAAAGTCAGAATTTTCTTTCAGAATTTTCAACTTTTGAATCTCAGAAATGTCCGCTTTATTTTTTTTATTTTTTTTTAGAAAATTTCTGATTAATCTCAAAATTTCTGAGTTTGAAAAGCTTGATGTTTGCAACAAAATAACTGAAATTTTGAGATTAAACTCAGAAATCTTCTAGGGAAAAAAAGGAAAATTTGAGATTAATCTCAAATAAAACTTTATTTTAATTTTTAAAAATTTCAAAACGGAAATTAATCTCAAAATTTCTTCTCAAATTTTTGACTTCTAGAGCTCAGAAATGTTCTTGTTTTTTCTAGAAAAGTTTTGAGTTTATTCCAGAATTCTCTTGAGTTTTGTGACAGAAAGTTACTCCTGTTTTTCTTTCCTGGTGGCCCGGATACTCCGCTGAAGGAAACATAGTGGCAACGTTACGGCTGCAAGAAAAGCAACAAGCTTTCCTGACCAAAGCGAGGAGAAATCGCTGGAAAAACGCTGAACTGTCAGTTTTAAATCTGTGGATCAAGCTTTTGTCAGACCTCTGATGTTTTCCCTGATCGGGTCACAGAGCTGCACTCCTGATTTATTAAACACAAAAAAATTAGAGAAAGTTGTTGACAGGTAAATAAAATGTTTTGGTGGCTGTTTTTTTTCCTATTCTGTTAAACAGTCGATTGTTCCTCTCTTGACCTTTTCTGATCTTATTTACCGTCTTTCAGTTTTAACAACAAGCTGCAGACAAAATGGATGATGTCTGAAACCTCTGAACGTCTTCATTGGAAATCCTTGCAACACATTCACACACAATGAGGAGCATTTTGTGCATTCCCTTCAACATCACAAAGATACAGCTTTAACAGAGCGCAGGCCAACGCTGCAACGAACTGGACATAAAGTGCAAACGGACGTAGGCTTTCCTCTCATGGCGTCAGACCAGCTGAAGCTCCAGTAAAACCAGTGAGACAGCAGGCGGCCGGTTAGTGGCTCTCGATCACCACCGGCTCGTAGCCGCCGGCAGAAACCCTGAAGACAAAAACAGACACAGAATGAGAATCTGCTCTCGCTGCACAGCTCTAGCCACAGAGCTCTAGCCGCATGGCTCTAGCCGCATGGCTCTAGCCACGCGGCTCTAGCCACAGAGCTCTAGCCGCACAGCTCTAGCCGCACAGCTCTAGCCGCACAGCTCTAGCCACAGAGCTCTAGCCACAGAGCTCTAGCCGCATGGCTCTAGCCACGCGGCTCTAGCCACAGAGCTCTAGCCGCACAGCTCTAGCCGCAGAGCTTTAGCCGCACAGCTCTAGCCGCAGAGCTCTAGCCACAGAGCTTTAGCAGCACAGCTCTAGCCACAGAGCTCTAGCCACGCGGCTCTAGCCACAGAGCTCTAGCCACGCGGCTCTAGCCACGCGGCTCTAGCCGCACAGCTCTAGCCGCACAGCTCTAGCCGCACAGCTCTAGCCGCACAGCTCTAGCCGCACAGCTCTAGCCGCACAGCTCTAGCCGCAGAGCTCTAGCCGCAGAGCTTTAGCCGCACAGCTCTAGCCGCAGAGCTTTAGCAGCACAGCTCTAGCCACAGAGCTCTAGCCACGCGGCTCTAGCCACAGAGCTTTATCCGCACAGCTCTAGCCGCACAGCTCTAGCCGCACAGCTCTAGCCGCACAGCTCTAGCCGCACAGCTCTAGCCGCACAGCTCTAGCCACAGAGCTCTATCTGCATCCTCTGCTGGATCTGCTCTCTGGTGGTTATGAAGTGAAAGTGTGATGAGTGGAGAGCAGGAAGGGTCACCTGTTTCCCAGTCGGATGCCGCTGAGCGCCGTGGTTCCGTCTCTGCTGACAAACAGGCGCAGGTTGCTGTCTGGAAGCCAGACACAGACAGAAACCAGCAGGGAAACTGGTGTTAGCATATTTCACTGCTGAGGCTTTTCTAAAGCTTTCATTTCTCTCTGATGAGTTTCTGCAACCAACATGTTTTACGCGCAGTGATGCATTTACTACCCTGCTAACGTGCTCAGACACCTGGAACAGTTTGCTAAAGTAGATACTGAAGTGAAAATTCATGAAGTTTTTTTTTTTTTTTAACAGTTTTACAATTAAAAACATTCCATGTTTCTGCTGTGAGTGGAGGCTGCTGGATCATAACTTAGATTATAAAGGAAGTTGTACAGCCTGCTTTATATGTACAATGTAGTGAGAGTCACATGACTGCACAATTTGTTAAAAAACAAAGTTTGGGAGGAAAAAAAAAACATTCTATGTTTGGTGGCCATTTATATTCGGTTCCCCTTACTTTGATGCCCCTAAATAAAATCCAGTGACACCAATTCTGTTTTTTGTAGAAAAGTGTCAAGAGGAAGCAGAGAGCCGACATTTTGCATAAATCTTCTCAGTGATTTTCTTAGGATAAGTTCATTTCCAGATGGTTTTCTTGAGAAAACGAGAATCAGGCCCAACACACACCAATCATATCTCGAGATGATCGCGATGAGCATCTGGAGGAACGAATCAGTGTTTTTATCTGGAATAAAAACACTTTTTTATCTGGAATAAAAACACTGAGGATATGCAGAAAATATCCACTCTGTGCTTCCACACATTTTGAGATGTAAACCTTCCTGGAAGAGTTTGAAATCAGAGGTTTTAGTTAAAATGGAGCCATTATTTTATAACTACATCTATCTCTGCAGTCAGTCGTGTTAAATCCAGCCTGGACTGGATCAAACTGGATCACTTGTGTTTGAGAAGTCTTGCAACAGGCAGAGTTCTGCGGGCTGAAAGTTTGAGTTTCATCAGAGTTGTGACATTTGGGACACGCTCCACCCTCTCGTATCTAAAACCCTCCAGCGATGGTGTGGAAAGATTCAACCGTGTTGCAAACGCTGCTTTAACTCCTCTGAGGCCAGAGAAACGCTCCCTCTGTACCTTCGGTGTGGTTGATATCTGCAAAGTTTTGACTCTGGACGATTTTCTCCACGATGTCGTCGGCATCGATGCGGGTGTCGTTGACCCAGGTGGGGTGACTCTCCACCGAGTCCTGCTTCCTCCTGAAGTACAGAGCAAACAGCGCGTTAGCTGCTGAGGCAGCGCCAACACGGCTGACTGTATGAACACACGTTAAGGCACGTCTGGTGTTTCAACTGGTAAAATAAGATGTTATGGATGCTTTTAAAGCAGAATTAAGCTTTTTCCAGGCTATTCCGGTTTTGAACTCCTGTAATTACCGGGAGTCCGGAGCCTGAATGCTCACGTTTTTTCAGGCAGTTTTTTGATATTTCTGCTGCGTACAGTGACACTGCAACGACTAACCAGACTAATCATGATTAATCAATTATTAAAATAATCGTCAACTAATTTAGTAAATGAATCTGGAGAATACCAACTAAAAAAAAAAGCCATTTACTGAAAGAACTCCAGAGCAGATTTTAAGCCCAAACTTTAGAAAAAACATGCAGATTTAACACAGGCAGTTCTTTGCTCTTTGTAATGCATGCAGTGATTCTGCAATGATTATTCAGATTAATTGCGATTAATCAGTTATTGAAATAATTGTCAACTAATTTAGTAATAAATATTTACTGGCGTATTTAGACACTAAAAAGGGGCATCTGCTGAAGAAACGACACACAGAGAATTAATTGATTGAAAACTGCAAAAAACAAATATACATTTTGAATTTCATAACAAAAAAAAAGCAGCTTTGTCTAAATATTTTCTACTCAAAGTTCTTCAAGTTGCATTTTAGCTTCCTCTGGTAAAAATTCTGTAAAAAAATCTACTAAGCACCAATTACTAATCAGTTAATCCAAACAACAATCACCAGATCAGCTCTACACTGCATCGATGTCCAGTCTGCAGAAACGGCTGAGTTTTTCACATGTTGATGTTAGTTTTTTTTAGCTGCTACAAACTATCAATCGTAATCTAAAGGAATGGCATGTTACCGCATTTTAGATGATAAAAAAGGAGCTACATTATTTATTTGCATTTTTTATGTATTCCTAACATCGTATATAAAGGTTTTGAGTGGTTAATTTGCAGAATGTGCCAATTCTTTTATCCGATTAATCGACAGAATAATCAATTACAAAATTAATCGTTAGTTGCAGAACTAATTACAACAACGATAAACTTCCAGTATTTTGTGCATCTCTGCTTTATAATGCAAATAAATGTCTTTTTTTTTTTTTTTTTTACTGAACCAGGAAAACAATCTGTTGGGAGACATTTTGGGAGGATTCACGTTCCTCGTCCATCAAAGTTGGTTTGTAGCAGCGCAATAAACAGAGTTAATTAAAACGTTAATTAAGCGTCATGTGGTTTTATCTGCGTTTAGGACTCTTCTCTGAGTCCGTACCTCAGGGGTCGGCTTGGGGGCAGAACTGGCCACGGGGGGCGAGGGGGTCTCTCCGGACGTCCAGCGTCCTTGTCGCCCTCTGGTGGCTGGTCAGCGGTGAAGCAGAGGCCTCCGGAGGCGCTGCTTCCTGTCGAGGTGTTCCTGCGATGCGTGAGGTCCGACAGGCTGGAGGAGCAGGAGTGCTCGGTGCTGTAGCCTGCAGAAGAAGAAATTAGACCAGGAGATTTAAGTTATCAGCTTAAGTTGATCAGGGTTTATTTTTATTTCCTTTTTTTTTTTTGTTGGTTTATCAAGACATAATACAAAGTTGTTCACACTATAAACATCTTGCATAACGTCTCAAAATTTTTAAACATGTAAAAACACCATAAAAACAAAACAGAAAGAAAAAATACATAAAAAAGTGGGCAGAGAGCTGGAATATTTAATCTATGTTTGTAATTTAGTGACATGGTGGATTAATGACATTATTCTACACAGTGAGAAGATTAAAACTAAATTTTGCTGAATTCTCTTCGACCCACCGTCGGACCTGCTGGTGGGTTTTTCCTACCTGAGATTTTGCTCTGCTGGCTGGCGTAGCTGGAGTTACGAGAATGACCGGACTGGAAGATTTCTGCGGCACCGGACTGGTTCTGGTTCGGCTCGGAGTCGTCCAGCAGGCCTGAAGGAGCAAACGGATCAGTCAGCTCAGTGTAGGTGGGAAAAACGAGCGATCGGCCTCAGGAATGCAGAACCCAGACTGAGAACCGGCCCGGTTCTAACCAAATCGTTAAAATAATTACTCTGTTCACTATAAAACTTTAAGTACCGTTTGACTTCAACAGAAAAAGGTTTCAAACTTAAACAGAGACAGGTTCCTTTTCTTTTCCACAAAAGAAAAGGAACCTAAAAAATCTAAAAAGCTAAAAAAAGCTAAAAAATCTAGTTTTTAACTCCATTTTAAAGGTTTATTGTCCTTTTTGCATCATTTTCAGATTTTAAATAATTTGGAGAAAGTTTTTAAATGTCTTCACTGACCTGACATGCCTACAAAACACAAAAACTTATCTGTACCTGGAAATAAACCTTGTTTATATATATATATGTTACTGAATCCTAATCCAACAGGAAATTTGATCATTAAACTCAAATCCCTTAAAAAATCTCTGCAAGCGGAGCTAAAATCCTGAGTTAAACATCCAGAACAAAACAGGTTTTAGATTTAATGTGCAGTTAATGAAAAGTTTCAGATTAAATACATTCTTAAATTAAGCTTAGAAGCTGAAAATAATGAAAACGTTAATGCAGCCACTCAGCCTGCCATGTGTGGGATATTAAAGGTGTTTTTTCTCAATGTAAACAAAACATTTCTGCATCTTCTACCAAAGCTTTGTTTACATCAGGGATATAATAGTTTGGGATTTTTCATTATAGTTTAGTTTTATTTCGTTGTGACGTTTTGTTTGTCTAGTTCAGTTAAGTTAAATTAGTTTTTACAGTGTTTTTGCTAGTCATTGTGCAGAAGAACAAGTGGAGCTCATCCAAAGTCTGAAAGACAAACATAAGGCCTGCATGGACAGCTTCTAGTTTTCATCAGCTATTATTAGTTTAAAATTATTTAGTTTTAGACGAGGTAGATTAGACATAATGTTTTCATACTTTAACCTTGTAGGTGGAGAATTCAAAAAGGTCAAAGCACTGAGTTGTGATTATGTTTAAATTATTGATGAACAATAACTAACTCTGCTGTTTTAGCCCAACTTTTGCTGACGCCATTTTGCAGACGAGCATTTACAGATTATTATGGATTATGGAGTGCCGTAATTTGCCGGCAGCTGACATCAACTGATTGAAAAGTTAATAAATATCTGTTTATTTTTGTTTGTTTTATAAATACATGTTTTTTTTTCTACTGAACATTTCAGAAATGTTTTCTCATTTTCAGTTTTCGTTGTTTTTCTCGCTGAGGTGAACTCTGATGACCTTTGCTTACAGTAACTAGGTTCTCCTCTACTGAACTCCATGTCAAAGTGAAACCCGGCAGAAAACAGCCGTTTCTCTGCTTTTTGCTGAAACGTGAGGCTTTGAGGAGCGACTCCCACCCGAGCTGATGATGGAAGGCCGAGGCTTGGAGGCCCGGCCCAGAGAAACCCCTCCAGCTGGCCCGGTTCCCTCGGCCGTCCCCTCCCCCTTGCAGTCCAGCTGCAGGGTGTGTTCCCGTCCGGGGATGGAGATGGACTTGGCTGTGCTTGGAGCGCTGCAGAGGGGAAAAACAAAACAGCTTTATCAGCCTGGAACAGATTAAAGGAGCAGAGGGAGCTGCTGCGTTTGGCTGCGCCTCAACAGATACGGAGGAAAAAATGAGTCACTGTTTCAGCAAATGCTTCAGATTATATGAGTTCAAAAGGAAAAATCCGATCGTTACCTTTAAATCCTGCAAAGACGCAGAAGAAATGTCAGAAAACTGCATGTCTTCATTTTGCTACACTTTACTCACACTGGATCAGATGTTACTGTTCGACCAGAACAGACCCAGTAAGAACCAGAACAGACCGAGTTAGAACCAGTACAGACCCAGTAAGAACCAGAACAGACCCAGTAAGAACCAGAACAGACCGAGTTAGAACCAGTACAGACCCAGTTAGAACCAGAACAGAACCAGTAAGAACCAGAACCCATTTCTGCTCTTAAATAATTCAAAACATCAACATCTGGACTGGTTGGCTTCTTTAACAGGCTGACTTGGTGTTTTAATCAACAAAATGCATTTCTGGGACAGAAACAAGAGCAGCTTAAGTTTAATTTCAGGTAAATTTGTAGGTTATTTTCTGCAGGCCGCCTGCAGATATAATCTGTGACCAGATTAATGAAGGCCGTCAGCAGAACCAACGAGTTCTGTAAATGTGTTAGATACACCTGGAGGAGTAACAGTAAAAATATCACCTAAATGATTTTAAAATTTTAATCTGAAAAGGCAGCAGGAAGGATTTGGTTCCAGCCTCTTCAGAGAAAAACTGAATTTATGCTCCTACTTACGTTTTGAAGCACGGGTCTCCAGAAAGAAGAGTCATTCCGATGATCACCTGTAAAATGCAAAAACAAAAAACAACGGCTCAGATGAAGAATCTCCTTCCATTTCACTTTCCTGACATCATAGAAGTCGTTTTTAAATCATTTTTGTCAAAATGTATTTTTCTATTCATCAGTTCATGCAGTTTTGTGTTTTTTTGTAGAGAAGAGATACATTTCTTAGCAGAAGACAAAATGGTCTAGTCAAAGAACGTGAAACTCTGCAGAATAAACCTGAGCATGCATTAAGCTCATGTGACTGGACTGGCTTCGGAGCAGAGTGTACTGGTGATCTCTAGGTGGCGCTGCAGAGCCCCAGACTCCTCCCTGAATGGATGGAGACCATCTGACTAGTTTTAGATTGGTGCTGAAAAACATTTTAATGGGGGAAAAACAACTTTCTGATACAGGAAATCCATTTATCTGCCATCATCGGTGGCTATGCTAACTAGCATTAGCATCTGTGGAACCAGTTGTGGTAGGAGGAGGTGAGCATGAGAGTGATTGACAGTGCTAAGACCCTCCTCCTGTCTCTGATTGGTTGTTTCTGACTGTGTGGTATATTTCTGTAGTTAGTACTGGGAACACTGGGAAAAGATAAAGAAGCTCGGTTTTTTTCATCAATCATCTGCCATGACGTAATAAATTTAACAAATGTATAGAAAAATTAATAAAAGTTACGTACTGCAGCTTTAACCGACACATGGTTTAAAATCCCAAAGAATTATCTGACAAACTTTCCAAGGCATTTTATCTTTATGATCAGGCACGTTCAGGGCCCTCTAAATAAAAAACCCTTCACATATCTGGTCCAGAAAACCAGTCCAGACTGAGCTCTTTCATCAGTTTAACATGACAGAGATTAAACTGGTTCCTGTTCAACTATATAAACGAGGCCGTAACGTTTTATACAGGCTCGGTTTTCATGCCGTCCGTCCGCCATCTTGCCTTCAGGATGGAGTTGTCCTGCCGCGTGTTCTTGGTGTCGTATCCCTCCAGCAGACAGCAGCGCACCGTGGAGCCGGAACCGGCGAACTCGGCCATGTTGAGGTCTGTGAAGCCCAGCTGAGGGGGGAAGAAAGAGGAGTTTAGTTAATTCTAGATTCACTAATGGAGGCTTTCGCTGCCATCTATTTCAGGCACACGCTGAGAAAACGGGAGAATCCTGTGACACCCAGTGTTTAGCAGCCAGAGCAATTTCACTTCGTTAACAGCAACGCTTCTAGTTTTAGTTCATGACAGGGAGCGAAAAGAACCACGTGAGTTTATTTTTAACGTTGAAGACGTCTTTATCTAAAATCTGGAATTAAACAGGAACACGTTACTTTCCTGCTCAGACTAAGTGAAGAGACTAATTTCCCTTCAAAGCATTTACAGTGTCTGGTTTGTATAACAATCTGGTGAGAGCCTGAAGCAGTGGGGACAGCGCTTGTCAAGTTGCATTTAATCTACAGTAGAAGAAGAAAAGCAGCTGTTGCGGCGAGTCACGACTCGATATATGAAGTTTAAAACACTAATGATGAAAAAGCAATGGTTGTATAAACTCATATTTTGACTCAATTTCAAAGTCTTGTTTGAACGTTAACAACAATAAGTTATACGTATTGGATATGAAAAGCCTTTTATTCCTTAAGTGCCTAGTGAATCTAATTAGCATCATACCACATTTATACTAATGTAGGTTCAAAATCCAAACTAATTCCACATCTGATTGACCAGAAAAACACAAGTAATGTTTTTATACAATTGGATGTAAATTTATGTATTAAGAGATAAAACCGGCTCCTAAAAGTATTTAATTATCAGCCCAGTTTTACTTAAAAAAATTACTAACATCAGCAGACCTGATATATCTTGGATTACTAAAAAAACTCAAGATAAGTCTTATAAAACTTGTAATTTCACAGCCCAGTTTTCATCCCGGTGATGAAGCAGGAGACCCCGACCCAATCTGCTCCTCCACCTCAAACTGCTTTCTGCTGGATAAATCCTGTCCTGTCAAAGTTCTCACGAGCCAAGAATGTGGCGCCTGCTGCTCGGTTTAAAACCTCTGACCTCTGAAGTGTAGGTCAGGAGTTTCTAAATTCCAGCGTTGACACAAATATCTCAGATAAGACCCTCATCTGCTCGACCTTAACTTCAACCTCCAGGTGGAATCGGCCCGTTATCCACGCTGGACGTTCCGTTTTTTCCAATCAACTGGGCTAAAGTTGAACGTTCCCATTCTTCTTTCCCCAGGTTTCCCCTTCTTTAGCGGAGCTTCTGTTTTCATAGGTGCAACCTCTAAGGAGGGAAGTGGAGTAAATTTAACTAAAGGAAATCCAAAAGGAGAGCGGGCAGAAACAGAGGAAGCGGTTCCTGTCGTGCAACATCGTCCAGGAATCGGCGTGAGTTTAGGTCCATTCGGGGATCGACCTTGTTGCATTCATGAGACGTGACTCATCTGTTCAGAGGCGTCACGCTCAGAGAGGAGCTGCCAGGATGTTTTCCCAGCTTCCAGGCAAGCGTGAGTGCAAGGCAGACAGGTTTTTGATTCATGTTTGCACCCAGCAGGAGGTTTTACTCGTGAAAGCACAGCGAGAAATGCTAATATTTACATGACATGACGTTAAGGTTTACAGGAGGGACACGGGGCCATCTGTAACTGTTTCTATGCATTTATAGGAGGCAGACAGGAACTCTTACCTTCGAATACGCTTTTCCTCCTTTCAGTTCCTGCAGGGAAAACAGGAAGACAGTAATGAACCCAGTGATTCAGTTCTGATTAAGTCAGCCTCCAATTACAGGCCTTCAATCAAATAGATCAAATGAAAGGCAGAGACCACACACACACACACACACACACACACACACACACACACACACACACACACGCAGACACACACACACACTCGTCTCCTGCTGTGGAGTTTAATGAGCAGGTTGAAAGATTTAGCATCTGCACTAAAGTGTCTCTGAAACATTTGCCTAAATGGATCCAAACCTGCTGTTACCGACTGAAAGTCAACACAATGCTCCAGCAGACCGAGCAGCAGAACATTTACAACAAATTCAGAGTCAAAACTCCTGCTTGTTTCTGACGTAGGCAAGACAGGAACTAAATGAATAAGTAAAGGGATAAAAATGGAGCAAAACAAGGAAAAGTGTAATTAAGTAAATAAGAAGTCAAGTCAGTAAAAAAAACAAATGAATATACAAGTAAGGCGGTGAGATGATGAATAAATCAGTAAACAAGGACATAAAATATATGTATGTATGTATGTATGTATGGATGTACAAACATGGATGGATGGATGGACTTTTTATTCCATGTGTTTGTAAAATGTTTGGGAAAACAACTATTTATCCAAACTGTTCATTTCTTCTAGAAAAGCTTAAACAGGAAACCTGAACACATTCCTGTAAAACCCTGGTAGTATCTAAACACCAGATATATATATATATATATATATATATATATATATATATATATATATATATATATATATATATATATATATATACAGATATGATGTAAAAATCCACAGCACAGTGTGTAACCCAGCATGGCTCAGCCAGCTGCCCATAAAACCGTATTAGAACTGAATCTCCCTCCAAAGTGAAACACCAGGTGAGAAATCGTCTCCTTCTTGACGGCGTGGGTCGTACCTTCCTGACGGACACCCTGCAGACGGACGGATCCAGCACCCCGGTGTGAGGGTTGGCGCTCATCTTCGACACAAAGGTGAACCTCTTCCTCCAGCGGACACAGTTCTCATGAACTTCCTCTCTGTCAGGAAGGAAGAAGAACAAAAACATTTTAGGAACCGTTTTCAGCACATCTCTTCTATCTCTATCAAACAAACATGAAAGCTTAAATTCTTCCTGTAATCGCCAACAGGTCAGTGACTCCCCTCTGGGGATAATCAGGAGGTTAACTGGGAAATTAATGGAGCCGAGACCAACAGTTCATAAACATTAAGTATAATTTATCATTTAAAACACTCTGAAGTGGAGATTTGCGACCTTGTGACCTTTTGCCATGGATCCAGCGTACACTGATTTGCACAACCATGGTGAGAAAAGCCTGAGAGCGACAGCATTTCATCATGATAGCCAGGAAGTGGTCAATCTGTGTGAAAACAAACCTCCTTCCTGAAAACAACAACCAATGTGATCAGCAGGTCCTGCAAACCGCTGCAGCAGCTTCGGATCCTTATGAGCAGAGTGGAAAATGTGACACGTGGAAAAACGCGGAAATCTGATTTTCTGCCACCTGATATCTTCAAAGCAAGAAAAACCTGGAAACCTGGTGTTTACTCAGCTTAACCTGAACATTTAAAGCCAAACCAGGAGAAAACGTGTTTTAATTAGCAGTGACTCTACATGCTTACAGCTGGTAACTAATCCTTTACACAAAGTGAAAAAACACAATAAGGAAAAACCAAAAACAAAGAGTTGAACTAAATCAACACTACAGCAGATGAATGTTATTGATCACATTCAGTAGATTTTGACAGAAAGTTCAAAGACAAAACAGCTAAAATCCTAAGATAATTTAATGTCCCTGGAATATTCTATTGAAAACAGTGGAAAAGAACCTAATTCTTGATTAAAAATCCAAGGAAAGTGGATGAAAAATGTAAAAATTAAATTACCATAAGTTTATTTATAGACCCAAGCCACAACAAGTCTGATCTCACATCATTGCACAAGACAAACAGAATCCATCATATGTATTTTATTTACTCCTTTATTTTTATACTTTCTCTTTTTATCAACATAAAATCTTCTCTCTCCAGCTACGTGTCACGCACATCTCCACTGAAGTAATATCTATTTAGATTTTTAACTTTCATCTTCCCACAAATGAAGCTGCTCAAATAAGATCAGGTACTTGATATATGTCAAATACTGGATGGAAAATTTGTAAAAAAGAAAAAAAAAAAAAACTGCCCAACGACCATGAAGACCTCTTAAAGAGATCCCAGGAAACTCTGGCTGCCTGGAAGAAAAACATAAAGAAGTGACAGGAAATTTTGCAGAAAAAACAACAACAACAAAAAACAAGATCATGAGACTGAACTCTCTACAGACTGCTGCCCACCACAAGCAAAATTGTAACCATGTTGATTTAATTTGGTTAATTTTGAGTCCGAATCTTCAAATAAATGGGCAACATCGTCGTACATTCACATGACAGACTGCAACTTTTAGAGTAACTGTAACTACATTCACACAGCAGACAAATGCAATACAAATCCGCTGTTCTTCATTTATACATCTGACTTTTCCATGGCAAATCGGATTTGCAACCCACCATTTTAAAGTGTTTTGTTGCCTTTTATCTGTCATTGACGTGAGAGATGCATCATAATTCTACACCAGAAAAATGCGGTAAATTTGGACGTAAACAACGGCTGAAAATTATAATTATGAACCTATAAAAGACGTTTGTGTCATTGGAGCGCATCACACCATAATCTAACCACTCTTGGGTCTGACTTCACATCCAAACAGACGCTGTAGTCAGTAATAATTTCTTTCTTAGCTTCCTCCTAGTTGTTATGATCTTGTGACGATGCTGCTGGCTCCCATTGCTGAATAACTTTAAAATCGATCTATAAACAGCTCCATCTACAGTACTTTTGTAAACAATGTCACTGTGTGATGTCAACGTTCTTCTTCTTTGCATTTGAGTCGCTTTGGGGATGTAAACGGTTCTCACAGAGGTCTGACTGCTGTTGGGTTTAATTAGCCATGCAGCCATGCTTAAAACAACCAGATTTCAGCAAAAATATGGTAACTGAGCATTAAGACGTGCTGAGTGAAACCTCGTCCTGTGGAGGTTCTTCTACTGAAAGTTGTTAGGAACAGGCTGAGCTGCTCTGCAGCAGCAGCTGCTGCTCTTAACACGCCCTTCCCCCCTTCAAGTTATTCATTATCCCCAAAGCTCTCCAACAACACGCACTGATTTTTACCTCCTCATTTCTGCTCTTTCCTCACTTTTTTAACCAGTTAGAGTCACGCATCACAGCTGAATCATGAGCTGCATTTAAATGCCTTAGATTTTATAGGAGCAGATCTGTCAGTGAGAAGAGGAGATTTTACTCATGAAAACCGTTTTGCACGTCTGGTTTTTACGTTACAGACGGTTCATTGAGGAACTTGACTTGAGGAAATGTACTCCAGGTTGTTGTCGTCTCAGCCTGCCAGAGGAAGGAAACGTAATCATGGTTGGATGCAGGCTTATTTTTGTCTTTAAGTTCTTTTAATTGTTTTCTGGAGCTGGAGCTCTCCAAGAGCACATGCTTTTGTCATTTATAAAAAGATCCATGAGATGTTTTAACCTCCACTTTTAAATGAAATGAACTGAAGTCCGGGTACATACGAATTAAAACCAAAATAAGCCCAAAAACAAAAGCTCAAATCTAAAACAGGCCTGTTAAGATAAAAGGACGTGTAATTTCCCTCATTTGGGAGGCTGTTTGATGATCCCCGTTCCCGGGAAACAACAGAGTTTCTGAGAAGAAGTTAAAATCCAACAGCACACACACGCACACACACACACGCGCGTGTGCACACACTCCCAGGTCTTATCAGGACCCCCATGCTTTCTCTCCTCCGCAGCGTGTACGCCAGAGCGTTCCCGAACCACATTCCTCAGTCCAGATGGCTTTGTTCAGGCTCCATGGAAACCTCACGCTGAAATCCATCGACGAGCTGCCAGCAGCTCTGAGGAAGAGGAGGAGACCCTTCACACCGACCCTTTATTTTTCAGCTGTTTGCCACCTTTAATTCTGCTCTCTGTTTTTAACATCAGAGGAGACTGGTGAAACATTTACCAGCAGTTGTGCAGTCAGAGGTTTAAGCTGAATCAGGTGACCTATGCTTCTTGAACAGGTTGGGAAACATCTATGGGTTATACTGAACATGTTCGTTACATTCTTTGCACAATACTCATTCTTGGATAATGAGATTTTAGTCTGATCAGATCAGAAGGAACTGTTGTAGGGCCTCTTGTTACTTTAAATCCAAATCAGCTGCTGCTGACCACGCCCCCCAACTCAACATTTACACTCGCATGCGAAAATGGCTGCAAGCAGACAGACAATCATACAACTGTAAATCTTTGACAAGTAGAAGTGGAGTCTCCTGCACAACAAACAAGAATGCAGCAAGTGGTTTCTAAATGGTAACTCAATAGCAAAACACTCGTGTTTTCCAGTAGCCATTGTACAGCGAATGCAGCAGTAAAACCAGCTGACCAAATGTGCTGGAGCTCTGCTGGGTTGCTAGGTAATGGGCAGAGCCCTGCTGATTTGTGACATTACATTCAGAAGGTTTTTGAAATGGTTAATTTTTCAGACACCATAACACATTAACTTGTTGCCAAAAACCATCTGGGTGTATATTTTAAGCTCTTGGTCTGTTTTTGGAAGCAGTAGAATCCCAAATGGAAGTACAAAAATGTGAGAAATGTAAATTTTGCATGACAGAATAGCTAATGGTTGTTGTGAAGACTTTATGTCTCCAAGATGCTCTAGTTCCTCCACAATGCGCTTCTGAGACTTGTTTTAGCTGAGCTGCCTTACTCTCCCCAAACTGTGTGTGGTGCCAAAATAAATATGACTCCATGTCCAGTTAGTGTCAACAGGCTAAAAGAAACTGACCTCTGTGTCACACCATATTTATACCCCAGGGAAACAAGAACTAGTCTGTAGTTCCTAGAAACTCTGATTAACTTTAAAAAAAGTAAATTATGAAATCATTTATTGTGTCAACAGGAATTTAGCTGATTCTTTCCCCCTGAAACTAAACAAAACAACACTTAATGCTTTGTTTCTTTTTTTTAGTTTCTACAGTTTCCTCCATCATCGCAGATTCAGACAAATTTTTTAAAACTATTACTTTCTCCTCTGATTATGTCAATTCACTTAACTTTCAATACCAAAGTTATGAGAAGTTATTTAAATTTTTCTGGCTAGAAAACAGTGGTGACTGAACGAGTGTTTCTGCACTGAACTAGTTATCATCTTGCTTTGACTGTAAGAAGAGATTACATTTTTAATTGGTAGATTTAAATCCAGGTTTTTCCACTCATGGTTGTCTTTTATGTTGACTGTGGGGTTAATCACAGAGGAAGAGGAAGGACTTCCTTAGTCCGTCATGAAAATATGGAAATGGAAATTCCCTTCAATGAGTAATATAGGAAAGCAACTCATAGCTGCAGCGGTGAGTGAGCTCCAACTCATCAAAACAAAAATATTTACAGAAGCAAATTTAACTGAACAAAACAAAATGATTTGAGGCAAGTGTTTATTCTGAGAGATAACATGATAATAGCAATGTTGGAAGAATGGTGGACGAGGTCTGACATACAACTAATTTATTTTGTAAAGAATTTTTTTGTCTTTTGCTGAACAGTAATTAAACAGGAAGTGGTGGGAGTGGCATGGATTAGGATTAAGGCTTCTACTGATCCACCCAGAGCCCAAACACACAGCTAGAAACCCCAAGTTTTACAGAAAAACTTTAGGAAACAAAGTCTTGTCTGTCCTTTCATAGTGGCTCAACTGCTTGTTTTCTCTCTCCTAGTCTCCTGAATGGCATTTTGTTGGTTGTCATTTTCTGATCTTTGTGTGATTTCCAGAGAAATGCATGGAGCAAATTCCAAGGAAATCGTGTGCATCTTAAAATAGTTTCTGCATCTTCTGTCAGAACGGCAGGCACCATGGAGACCCACGTTAATATAAACTCCTTCCTGGAAAAGCTTTAGTGAGGAAAATCTTCACCATTGGCGTAGTTATCGCTAAAAATTAAATACAAAACGTACTGCCTGAAAAAGCATTATAAATTTAAACAAGCTCAATAATTTCCATCTGAATGATTTATGATTTTTTCTCTTTTCTTTCTTTCTTTTCACCAAAAATTGGATGACAGAAGTCTTCAGTTTGGTGCTTCGGTCTCAACCAGCTCCATTTTCTGAAAGACAACTTTGCTTACAGAGACTTCCTAAATCATTTTATTTGTCGTTTCTGTTGTTTTGTCTATTTATTTTGGATATTTGACATGTCTTTCAGTTCCACTGTTAAGTGTTCATTAGAACTTAAAGTTTATTGATCTTTGAGGATGTGTGATCTATGCCATTACCATTTTATTACTTGAAAATGTTCTCAAAACAACAACATTATCACAATTAATCATCCAGTAAAATTTGTTACCATGACAGGCCTATATCTGGATCTACCACTAATGCTTGCAGACCAGATTTTCTCATTTCTAGAACTGATGTTGGGGCCGCCCAAAATCCTTCAGTGGGCCACAAATGGCCCCGGGCCACATTTTGGACACCCCTGAGTTCCTGGATTCATGTTTATTTTGACCTCCCTGACACCAAACATCTTTAATCTGGACCGACAGGCTTCAGTAAATAAGTCTGGGCTCCATCTATCAGAGCTTTGCTTGGTTTGAACCAGGAGGAAAAAGTCTAAAACCAACAGAATATTCAACAGAAATGGACTCTCTTCCCTCTGATCAGCCTGAAGAAGATAAACTAACCCCCAGCCTGAATGAGCGATAAGTAAACATGCTGTCCGTGACGACCGATGGCCCCACGCTGGACCCCAGCATGTGATGACTCATCATGTCAGGCGGTATGGGATCCTTATCTACCATCCTGGCTGCTCTGGAAGGCCGCGGCTGGGTCGGGTCGCGTTGGGGGCTCAGATAAACGACCCGAGAGCAGAGCGCAGAGATCCTGCAGCGGGGACGGTGACGTCAGGACAGGAGAGGAGTCAGGATGTTCCCAAACGCTACAGGGTCAAACACTGAACGCAACACTCCTTTCAGTCTTAGCGGCCATCATCGCTGGGCCAGTCAGGACGACAAATTTAGCTCACCGAGAAATTGTCTCAAAAATTATTGTGATTAACAATAATACTTTAGATTTTTACCACTGTGCTTCATAACTGATTAAAAATAAAAAACAGTGTGGAGTGAAAACTGTGGATAAAAGAGGAATCATGCCACCAGTTTGGCAGTATTCCAGATATTTAAAACAGAAAATTAATGAGTAATTATTAGAGGTGTGCCGATTGATCGGTCACCGATCATAATCGGGCCGATTTTCGTGAAAAAGTGCATGATCGGTGATCGGCGATCATTGGCTCTTGTTGCCGATACCGATCATCTCATTTCCCAGCCTGCCTGTGCAGCTGGTCTCCTCTTTCCTTCACACTGCGCAAACGCGCAGCAACAAATCCTAAGCGATGTGGAACTATAACGCACTGAGTGAATGGGGAAGTTTGCGTGTTGCGGCGGAAAATTGAAGCACGTGGGGTGAAGCAGGTCAAAATGCATCAACACAACGAAGCTAATACAACATAAAAACACAGCCATACTTGACGGAGTTTGGCTACATCGAGGCTCACTGCAGTAAAAAAGACATACGGAGGATCAGATAGCAGGTAAAGCAGCGCACAGCTACAAACACTCACCCGGATTAGCAAAATTACTTAAGTCTTCGAGCTGCAATGTAAAACGCTGGTTCTGCTCTCCTGTTGAACCGCTGCTACGCTACAGGTAGTAATATCTGACAGACGGAGCTTCGCTTCTGCTCCACCTGGTAGTGACTCTCACACCGAACCTGCTTAAAGCTGCAGCATCTAACCTAAAAAAATAAATTTTACATACGTATTAAAACTTTCGCTGTCCTAACATGAGACAGATAATCTCTAAAAGAAATAATCGATCTCCTCCCTGTTCTGCATAATTACTCCGCTCAGTCAGAAACAGCCAATCAGAGCTAGCAGTAATCAGCTAGCCGCCACGCTATCAGGAAGTTTTCATTCAGTAACTCTGGATTGTTTATTGTATGGAACCTGTTTTTGCCTTTGAATGTTAAGTTTTATACTTGAATTTTTTTGGCAATGTTGAGAGGTTTTATTTTGGCTCTTTGCATTATTTAGCCTGTTTTGTTTAGTTTTCTTCTTGAAAAAAGTTATTAAAAAGTTTTTGTCTAAATTAAGGTGAATTCATGGTTCCTTTTTCCACATAATGTAACCGGTAGTGTTTATGATTTAAAAAAATAAATAAAAATAATAATAATTATGTGATCGGTATCGGTGTATCGGCCCTCATGGGTGATCGGTATCGTTATCGGCAGGAAAAAACCTGATCGGCACATCCCTAGTAATTATCGATACGTTTTAAGCCATTTTTGTCCAGCTCTAAGTTTTGCGCACATCTGAGGTGGAAACGCAGCTAGTGTGACGAATAAAAGGGAAACCATCTAACGTCTTTCCATCTTATCAGGACCTAAAATCAAGATTTTGATGTTTCTTCAGAGGAACGGTCTCCTCTGGTTCATCCAAAGCAGAAACACAAACACGGAGCAGAGCAACATTAACAATCAGTTTCCCTGGGAAGCTGCAGTGTGGAAGGAAGTCCATTTTGATTACCTGCTCAGGCACCAGCCGGGTCCAGTCCAAAACAACCCCCTCACCTTCCCTCACGTCCCATCAAAACACTAACAACTGGAAAAGTCTGATGAAAACAGGAAACAGCTGCTGAAAAAGCGGATCGTCCCGGTTGATCCCTGACAAACTCTTGCTCCCTTTCTGGGATCCTTCCTGCTTTTCATTATGAGTCCCATTCCTCGTCTCTCTGGACTAAAGCACAAATTCGATTATGTCTGGAGACTTTGGAAAGAGTGACTCTTTTTTCCTCCAGTCTAACACTGCAAGGGACAAAAGACCTCCAGGGACGGCTTCTTGGTTGTTTCCACTGATTCACTAAAGCAGACTCCAACAGTGACAAAACCTCAGAAATGTTGTGCCAAACCTCCAAAACTTAAAAAGGTACAGAGTTGATCCACTGAGATTCATACAAAGACTCTAAAGAACACAAACTGACTAATTTTTCTTACTGTATTATGACAAAAAAGACAAAATGTCAGCTTTTTATAAATACCATTGGTAGAAGCTCACCATCCAACAAGACCAAAACCTTCCCCAGTGTTTTGCACATGGAGGGGAAGAGACACTTTAAATTTTCCCAAAAGGTCAACAGTAGACGGCCTGGACGCTGTGCCAACTCCACCCAGAGGTTCACTGCACTGCCGAGGCTCCTAAGAAGCACATCCTGAACGAGCTGCCGGGAAACAAACCCGACAAACGTAACCAGAAAGCAACCCACAACTGGAGCGGCAACTTAAAAGTAAGAAATTCAATGTTAATTTACTTGAATACTAATACTGCAAAGCTTCCAACATTTCAAATCAACAACATTGGAAATATTGACATTACCTAAAAACCGCCGACTAATGGGGTCGATACCTTCTTGGAACGAACCCAGCCATGTCTTTTTTTCATGGCAGCCACTAAGCATAAAAACAAAACAATTTGTTTACAACCCTAATCCACTACTTTATTAAAGATACCTTTTGGTTTGGTGCTAGCATTCAGTCTGCTTTCGTCAGAGTCCATCATTATTTGTCTTTGCAAAGTTTCTCCAACTCAACATCTTATCCACATTCTTCTTCAAGTGACCAAACAGATTTTCCGTTAGATTTATTTATGCCTCGGCCATTACAAACATTTTATTCTGTTACAGATTTGGAAGTGGACTTGGAGTCATGGTGCTGGTGAAAAATTAAATCCATCTTCAACTTCATAGCCAACACTCAGAAGCTTTGGACCAAATGTTTCCCTCACATTGAAAAAAAAAAAGCCCAAATAATGACAATCTTCACTGAAGTATTTCATGAAAAATACTGTCCATTTTTTTGTAGACTTCTCCTGACTGGAACCTTTGTACAATGAGATCTTTTTGATTTGTGCATCTCTCTGCCATCTCTGACTGAAGGATTCAGTTGTTTTACACAGTAGATACTGCACAAATAATATGGGAAAAAAGTTTTAGAATGATTTTATTGACGTTTAGCTTTTATCTCACCAAAAAAAAAAAAAAAAAAAAAAAAAAAAAGACTTATAAATTCGGGTGAACACACTTCTGAGATCTTCACTTTCTGTGCTCACCCTCTTAAAACCCAACCGTTCCCTCTCCTAAGTGCTCCAACATTCCTGTTCTTTATAAAACTTCATCAATAAAAAAATCCTTGGCTCTTATTTCGTCTCCACATCAGACACGATAAACCCCGATCCAGAAAAAAAAAAAAATCTCCCACAGCCAAGCTGCCCTGCACAAAACTTTTCAGTGTTGAGATGTCAGAATCAACAAGAATAAAAAGCCAAACTATAAAATGTTCTAAATGTAAACATTCAATGTGTGACAAATAGAAAGGCAGTGCTGATAATGGAATGACGCCGTCGCAGCAGAGCCTGATTTCTGCCAAATCAAGATGGAGGCCATCTGTTTCTAAAGCTGCACAGAATGAAAACACATTTTCAGCTGGGGAACGTGGCCGATTGGATGCAATGGGCTCCTTCCTGTCTTGATAAATGTCTGATAACTTCAGCTTTAAAATGTTTTCCATGTGGAGTAAAATCTACTTTAAAATTCTACAAACTCAACAGACCAAAAAGATGGAAGAGGGTTCGGTTAAGAATATGAAGCAGAGACGTAAACATTCAATACGACAAAATGAAAAACTTGGACAAAGTTTCTCCCCCCCATATTGTGTTGTGGATTCACAACACAATAATGGAAAGACGCCTTTAAATTAAAGGTGTCAGTTTGTGGAACAATCTTGAAAGTGAGATAAAACGTCCTAAATCTCTGCTTTTAAAAGAAATTTGAAAATTATTATGATGAAGCAATGTTTTGTTAAATGAGCTGATGTTTTATTGTGTATTTGAAATGTGTTTCTAATGGTCTGAGTTGATTGGCTAATTTTATGTTAAGGGGCAGATATAAGCTTAGACTTCTTTCTGCTCCTTTTCATTCAATTTCTTTTAGTAGTTACATAAACTGTTCATATTTATTAATGAGTGAATGAAATAAAAAAAATCTAATTAAATCTGGGAACAAAGTGACATTTTGCTTACCCAGTAAACCTGGAGCAAGCTAAGCTTAATACGATCAGCACATGTTAATTAAATTTAATTACCAAATACTTCATTTATTCCAAAGGGAAATTAAACATTGTCATAACTAATATCATCCAGATATCTTCAGTCGTTGTAGATTGTGATGGATGGAAGAGTTGATTTGAACTTCCTCCTCCTTTCTCTGCTTTTTAGTGGCATTATCTGAGCTTATAAGATGCTAATCAGCTGCAACCAGGTGTAAAAGAAACCCTGGTTGCCATGGTTACCGTCTGAAAGTTAAAAAAAATAAATAAAAGAGCAAAACTCCTTACAGCTGCACAACATCCAAAACCAGAGGGAATAATTGACCTAAAAAGCAATGCCTCATGAACAAAAGTCTATAAAAAGATGAAATCTGAACACAACAAAGGCGTCGGTTTTCTACCCATACGGCCAGGCAGATTTAAAGAAGAGCACCAAAAGCAAACGAGGTGGATTAGCAGTGTTTGTCAACAACTGATGGTGTCATCCAGGACATGTTGCTGTGACATATCGTCTCCAGTGCTCAGAAATTGACAAGGTAGCATGTCATGGCAGTCAAGAGACGGAGATCCTTCCTGCCACAATGGAACCCCACAGCATTCTGGGAGATGTAGGCAGTGGTAAGGCTTTAGCTGCTCAACCTCTAACTACCAGCTAAGCTAGGTTGGTGGAATCAACTCACTAACTCACTCTTTGGTTACCTAGCGACTCACTCACTCGCTCTTTGGTTACCTAGCAACAACCTCTTGAGTAACTGATGCAGCAGCAGTTTAAGGTTTTGCCACTGTTCCTCATAAATGCTTAAAAATAAAAAAAGAAACAGCATGGAGCGAAGAAAAGGTTGTTTGGTGGAAAAAGCTAATCAATTATTGATATTGACTGATATGAAAGGCTTATATTGTGATATGTTTTTCAGTCATATTGATTTATTTCTGTGTTTCATGTCCAACTGTTACAGAGGTAAAACAATGTTTCAGGAATACAGACCGAACTTTGAAAACTGCTCCATCAAGGGAAACAAATTTTCAGAAGCATTTTCCTGCTCCGATCTCTTAAGGTGAAAACCAAAATCAGATTATTACTCCTTTATGTATCATCCACGGATACAACAGGAGATTCACAGATTCTTTACACCGACCGACTTATTGCTCATTTCCTCAGTGCTCTGACAAAGATACAAGTATTAAGAACCAATGAGGAAGAGTGCGGTTGGATTATCTGGAGTGTTTTCCTACAGCAGCTGCGTTATCTGAAGTGAGTGACACTGATGGCTGAGATCAGAGGAGCCAAACAAAACTTTCCCTGAGAACCAGTCAGTCACATTCCCAACATGTGACCCTCTTTCACAGCCCGATGGATCACCGGTCCCGATTCGTGACCCACGGCAAGAACAAGGCCCGTCGTACAAAGACCACGTTTGTCAGATCGGTGACATAACCCTAATCTGCGTACG
Organism: Poecilia mexicana; assembly: GCF_051168715.1. NCBI lineage: Eukaryota > Metazoa > Chordata > Actinopteri > Cyprinodontiformes > Poeciliidae > Poecilia > Poecilia mexicana. The sequence continues at coordinate 4,654,728 of NW_028263378.1, forward strand.
AGCCTCTCTGTGCCGTCCCTCGCTCCTCTGAGCGCCTTGTTTTCAGATGATAACGGAGAAGAGAGGGAGGGAAATCAGAGCTGTTACATAACCAAGAGAGAGGCGGACGACCTCTGACATGACGTGCACAGTTTGGTTGAGTGGAAAAAGATGCGATGTGATTCGAAGAGCTGATGAAACTGCAGATCAGCTTCAGGTGGTAAATATTTAAACCAGATTTAATCTCTGAAGCCAGCCAACACATGACATGAAGATCTGAAATTTGATTCATTTTCTATTGGTTTACCTTAGGGCTGGAAAATATGGCTGAAAAACTTAGTATGATATAAGCAATATTGGTAACTGTCTCTACACTAATTATTGATTTGTTTTAAATATGTAAAATACTACCAAATTAGTGGCATGACCTCCTGTTTTATCGAGTTTTCACTTTTTATTTTTATTGACTGGGCCCAAAATAAAAATTAGTTTGACATTGACACCTCTGCAGCTTGAAATTGTTTGGGACAATGGTTTACGGATTTTAAAACTGTGCTTGTGCTTCCTTAAGAGCCAGACTGCAAACATTAAACAGTCTCTAGTGCATCAGTCTGTCACTTTATCAGTGAAAAGATGCAGAGCAAACATATTTCCAGGCAACAAATCCGATATCGGGAATCAAAGACGAGGGCAGGAAAAGAGGCTAAAGCTGCAGATGTTGGGAACTGATCAGAGGAAGATCTGAATCGGCCAGCTGAGAGTCATCTTCCCAATCTGGCTAATCTCAGTGGAGGTTAAAAGCTTGTAAACACAGATCTTATGAGCCGAGTTTAGCTGTGTTTAGTCTGGAAGATCATGAGAGGTTCCAGCGCAGAGACTCAGAGAGGTGGCTTAACATGGCTACACCCTGCGATTAAACATGATTCAAGAGGTAAAAGTTCTCCGATAGACAGCCTGAGCTGCAGAAACTCAACACCCTGCAAACAAAACTCAAACTGAGCTTTGAGGAAGGAAGAAAACTTAAAACCAGATAATCCTACAGCATGTTTAACCTTTCTTATGACAACTTGGTGTCAGTATTCTTGGATAATATTAATAAGAAACAATGCAGCTTTTCTCACTTTATTGTCACCCCTATAAGCTTCAGTTTCTATTGCAGTGTCATAATCTCACTGAAAATGTAAAAAGATTCAAAAGTTTGATTACTTATTGTGGTGTTTTTTGTGGCAAAACTGATCATTCCTATAAGGCATTTTTACTTGTACGTTTTACTTTTTCAAGTTGATTAGTGGCTAGTAATTTTTAAATGACTAAATATGACATTTTCCTGTTTTAGCCACTCTTCAAAGTGGGAAAAACAAGAAAACATGTCTTTCAAGACTTTCTTCTGCTGATTACAAGTCAGGAAAGGACCACAAGAAAAAAAAGCAACTTGAGTAAACGTAAAAATACACACAATCACAGCAGCAGTTAAAAAAAAACCTGGAGCTATGATGGAAAAGGCTGGATGAGGATCCATATTTATCTTGCCACCACAAAATGAACAGGATGGTAAAGAAGATATAATTCTCTGCTACAAACAGCAACAAATTACATTTTTGGCTCAACATGTAATTTGTGAAGAAGTCTCAAGAGATTGAGAACAAAAGTGTTCTCCCCTTTGTGATTTCTTTGTTTCAGATCAAACAAATGTAAATATTAGACCGAAGAAAAGTGTTAAAAGTGTGATCACCAACTAACCCTAATAACTAGTTGAGCCAAAGTTTGCAGTGTTTTTGTTTTTAATTATTTTCTTAGGATTAACAGCAAAATATTTAACAGACAAGACCATCATAATAGTGCTAAGAAGCTAGGAGCTGAGAATTGTGCTAACAACTCGAGTTATTGATCCAGAATATGCTTCTGTAATATTACTGCACAGTTTTATTTTTACTTATTCTAGATAGTCTATTGATTTTAATGTGTAAATACACTTTTTTTTTTCATTTTATACTATAATCCTACTCAGCTGCACATTCATTTGGATCAAAGTGCACATTTTGGATAACTGTACAGTATTTTATGTAGTATTTTTGTACAGTATCTTATTCTTAACTTAGTTTTTTCATATATATATTTATACTTTCATCTTTTTGTGAATCTGCATGCCTCGATTCTCTCACTTTGTTCCTGTTACACCTGAATTCCACCAATGTAGGACAAAAAAGATATTTCTATTCTGAAATATCTCTGCTGCCAGATATTTATCTGTTCGCATACAGCAACAATCTTTAGTCAGAAGCCTCTTCAGACTCACTGCTTGACAGACTGCTACAGGAGATCATCACCAAGGTACTTGATTGAGTTAACTTTTGCTTAGCATAAATAAAGCATTTTTTAATTAAATTTAATGTCATTGCAAGGTTAAGTTGGCCTAGCAGCCCATATGCGAACTCTTAGTTAGAGTTTCCAGAACAAAAAAGACTAAATAGACTGATTGGGGCAGACATTTAAAAAAAAAAAAAACTCAAAGCACGTGTGTATAATTCCCAGAATTCCTCCAAAAATTCATTAAAACTAGATCTGAAAGTGTAACATAACTTTTAAACGCCATTATTTACGCATTTAAAAGCAATTTTGCAACTTTTTTCTGACTGTTTTTTGTACCTGGAAGAAGTAGCGACAAAGTCTCCGTCCAGCAGCCGCAGTTTGCAGAACAAAACCCCGTTGACGAAAGGCACAGCGGTCAGCTCCTCGAGGGTCAGCTGGGTCTGAAACTTGAATTTCTTCTTTTTCACGAAGAACGCCATGATTTCACCACGTAAACTCGCTTAAAACCGACGACTAACCGAACCGCTGGTAAAAACAGACGAAGCTAAAAACAAACCGCTGACGCTTTTAAAGGGATTTTGCAGGCGAACTCCGCTGTTTCTTCTCCTTCAGACGGGATTCAGCGCTCAAATCTGGAAACAAATCAAGTCAAACTGTTAGTAACGGTTTACGGACGCGGAGGAAACGTTCGTGAAGGTTAGGGGTGGAAAAACCTACCTAGACTCATCTCGACCTCTGTGAAGCCCACCAGCAGAAGGTTCACAACATTAAAATGCCAGAAAAGAAGACCCAGTCCGCCTTTCTTTGCGGTTCCGAAGACAACTTTGCTGTTAGCTGCAGCATCAACTAAACTGGTACCGGGTGCTATCTAACTTCCGTTTGGCATCTTTCAGAATAAAGGCTCAAAATCTAAAATAACTCGGTCATTCTCAACATAACCAAACACCAAAACACCGTATGTGTTTCTGCATCTGAGATAAGTAACATTTAAACTTTATCACTGAGTTTTATTTGCTTAAATGTTTTTAATGCTAACTTTTTTTGTTTTTTGCTTAAATAGAAATGTCCCCTTTTCCGGTTTACTTTCACTAACTTGACGAGACATGTTGCAAGTAGAATTTTAAGTGAAACAGCGCCGCTGTGCGGCCAGATGTTCATAGGACTAAGAAACACTTATTAAATCCATGATTTTATATATATTCTGCATGGAGTTTGTAGAGCAGCCAAAATTTGTACTCAAGTAAGAGTAGCATTATTTTAATATATTTTTACTCTAGCAGAAGCAGGAAGTAGTCATTAAATGTGGAGCATGAATTGCCTTCCTATCATGATACAGCATCATCATCAGATTCAGGACTTTGAATGGAACATTAAAAATTCTTGATTTTGTTTTATTTATTTAGCACTGTTGCATTACAACAAGAATTTCCTGAGGTCTTTCTGTATGGAGTTTGTATGTTTTCCCCTAAGCATTTGTGGGATCTCTCCAGGTATCGCAGCTTCCCCCCAATGCCAAAAAAAACAGGACTGTTGGGTTAATTTGTCTCTAAATTGTACTTGTGTATGAGTGAACGTGTATGGTTGTTATTCTATGGGTCTCTCAGTTGAACGCTTGTTTTTATAAGTAGTTACTACCACTGAGACATTTAGTGCAAAAACAAAAGGAGCATCTTAAATAATTTTATGTCAGAAAAACGGGTATTAATTTTCACATTTTAAATAATCATCTACTGACAAGTTTTCAGCTAACTGCTCTTTGAATCACCTTGTTTTGCTGCTTAATTCACACTTTCTACCTTTCAATCAGTGTTTTTTATTTTTATTTTTTGATGTTTTTTTATTTGTTGTTTTTGTTTGGAGGTTTACTTTAAAGACGATGTAGGAACAGATCAGCAGAGGGCAGCGTTGAGCTACAGAAAACCGGACTGGAGCTCTGATTCCTCAATTAGAATCCAATCAAATCATTTTATTGACATTTTTTGTGCTCCTAAATGCAAAAAAGAGACAGTGTTTCTTTGAGATGCTCAACAGTTAAAGCGTGGAAAAACATCAATCAGACAACATAGTTATAACATAAAGTAAGTGCGACGATATAGATGCATCATCTTTACGTTAGTTTGCTGAAAACCTTGTAACACAAACTCAAATATTTCCACAGTATAATTTAAAATAATAATGACATGAAATACAGCAATGCAATCAGATTTTCTGTGTCTATGATAATAGATCATTTTTACCTTAAAATATGAAAAAAAAAAAAAGATGTAAAACCAGAATAATCTCTTTTGCTGACTGAGTTTCCAAATGTTTCTGCTACAAACAATCAGCCACTGTAATGTCAAAAATTACAGTTGTTGCAAAACGAAGATGATTATCAACTTAAAAGTCACAGTCTGAGCTCACAACCCTCAGCACTGCCAACTGGGAGGTGGGCATGAAGTTTGGTGCATTACACGTCTCTGCTGACCTCATCTGGTCAAAGAACCCTGAAATACTGAAACTGGCTCAGCAGTAGCTGCTCAAACTACCATTTCTCCCAGCATCCTCAGTGTGGTACCGCAGCTGCACTGTAAAACATTTGAGCTACATTTAGTACAATCTCCTACTATGTAAGTCAAATAAATTTAGAAAGTTTTAGATTTTGAACCTAAATGTGTGAGTTTGTGAAAGATAAACTTACAGTAGTAAGTTGTGTTAACTTTTTATTAATTTTGTAAAACCCACAAGAGTTTTTATGTTAGTACTTAAAAAAACTGAAAGAAGAAAAAGGCAGCTGTAGAAACTATTTCCTAGAGTGCTAAGCGGCATGTTTTTGTATCCTGAGACAGAAATGCGTTACATTGACATGACTTTTGTGTTATTGAGAGAAATGTTCTTAATGCAGCTGACAGCTTGCAAAGCTTGAAGATCCTGTTCACATTAAATGTTTTTGAGCAGAGTTCATGCTGATGTTGAATAAATATTCATAATCTGACCATAAACTTTGTTTATGCGATTTGAAACAAGAATTTAAATTATTCTTAAGTAAAATATGTATTTATTTTAACTTTGATGTTGTGAGTGAAAATAATACAGAAATATGTGCTCTTTAACTAGATGAAGGCAGTTTTTTTTTCCTTGCATATTGTGAAATAATTATTTGGTTTAAAACTCGCAATTCAAGATTAATGAGTTTAAAAAACAATGTTTATACAACTTGTCTCTTGTTGTTAAATCAACTTCATGAACTTTAATTTCTGAGTTAAAACCAATACAATTTTTTTTGTTGACTTAAATTGCACCTTCGATGCAGTAGGTGGACTTTTGTTTTCAAGTTAAACCATCTTCAAATGTTTTACAGTGTGCAGAACAGCAGACAGAAGGGCCCTGCAGAGGATAGTGAGAGGAGTTCAATCCTCTTATTATATTCAATCATTTTACTGTTTTTTGTTTTTACTCAGGATCACTCAGGTAAACAGAAGAAACATATAAGGAGTTAAATACTCTTTTACAGAACTACAGTCATTTAATTGTATAAGACAGATAGGTTCAGATTCAATCAATATTTACAAGAGTTGCAACAACCATTTCTTCATTAAATCTAAATAAGATAGTTGATAGAATAATCCATTTGATCTGTTTTGACCAACATTCAGTCTAAACTATTTTTTAAACATAACAGCTGACAAGGTCAGATGAGCCACCAGCTGCAGGAATAAGAAGTTGTTTTGGCTGCACATGAGGTTGCTGGAAGATATTTTGCTTTTATTACCAGACGAAGGTTTTATTCAGCCTCACAAAATGTGGAAACAGACAGAAAAGCTGAATTCCTGATGACCAACAAATGTTGAGATATAACCCAGTGAACATTTCCTGATTAGTATCTATTCAAACAGCAGTCACAAAAGGTCCATTACGCTGGCATAAAACAGTTTTCACTGGAAGTGTCACACACGATTGTTCAGAGATCATCCTCGGAACAATCACGCTTCGCCTCCTCACCTTTCACCGGTTTGGCCCCAATACAACCTGTTTATCTGATCCTGCAGGTTAAAGGACGCCTGATTCCTATTTGTTGAAAACAGATGGGCTGCAATCCCCATTTTACCTTGTGATGTTTGACGCAAAGAAGCAAGAGGAGATGTTTGTCTTCATGCTGCATTTTTACTGCTGTTTTGATGAACTCTAAAATCTGCAATCGGATTCACCTAAAGAGAAATGACCTAGAGTCAATGCACAGCTTCAGTTATTGTAGCTGGAAACTAGAGATCAGGCCTGAAATCTGGGTGTAGTGACGGACTCTGAACTGAACCTTAATAGCCATATAAAGACAGTTACAAAGTCGGCTTTCTGTCACCTGAAGAACATTTCCAGGATTAAAGGACTAATGAACAAGGAAGATTTAGAGAAACTCATCCATGTGTTTATCCTTAGTTGCATTGATTACTGACATAGTGTCTTCACATGTCTGCCTAAAAAAAAATCAATCAGATCCAGAACGCTGCTGCTGCTGGTGTTCTGACTAAAACCAGGAAGACAGAGCACATCACCCAGTTCTACAGTCCCTACACTGGCTCCCTGTAGCTCAGAAAATAGACTTTAAAATACTGAATGGCTTAGCACCACAACACATTAAAGATCTGCAACTGTTGTCTCAACCTTCCAGACCCCTCAGGTTCTGGTTCTGGTTCTGCTCTGCATCCTAAGAACCAGAACCAAACATGGAGAAACAGCATTCAGCTTCTATGCACCACAAATCTCGAACAAACTTCCAGAAAACTGCAAAACAGCCAAAATATTTGGTTCCTTCAAATCCAGACTAAAAACCCATCTGTTTAGAGTTGCTTTTGGACCATAATCAATAAACCATTACCATTATTTTGATTCGTAACACCAGCATTTGGCAAAAGGTAATGTTTCAAATGTTGACTGTTTTCTATGACTTTGTATTTTTATGATGTAAAGCACTTTGAACTGCCTTGTTGCTGAAATGTGCTCAAAATTTGATTAACTGATTCACTTATACTCTGCTTACTATACTCTGTCCTTATATAAAACACAGAAGAAAAACGTTTTGACTCAGGCTTACATAATTACATCATTTATGCATCACAGGGCTAAAATGTCTGTCTGACATTGAACTTGTTGTTTAACTTGTTATGCTGTGTGCCAGAGAAGCCCAAAGTCTTTGGGATCAAAGCCAACTTCAGCTAACATGGCCATGAAAGGTAAAGCCTCTAAGCAAACAGGCCAGCAGTCACAACACATACTGTTTGTGCTTTCAGCTGAACTCTCTGAAAAATGCAAACTTTTGGTGAGAAGCATCAGAATCAGTTCAAATCAATGGTGATTCTTAGATAGATGGTGTTCTAGGTGAGCCCGTTTTTGTCAGTCCCCCAACCAATGGATAGATACCACAAGTCTGAGTTGGAAGATCTGCACCATTTCAACTCTTCACCAGTGTATGAGAGAATGATACATGAACAAAATGTCTGCTGAGATGGAGAAGGAAAACATGTCAGATGATGTGGACAAGCTGCCTTCGATCTCATACTACAGTAAAGTTCACTGCCTAATGAACAAGAAGAGTGAGTACATAATGGAGGAGCTTCACAGCCTGAAAGCCATATTGGCAATCAGCGTTTAAATGCATTTGTAAAGAACATACAGACTTTTCACGTGAATAACAAGATTCTGGTGGCTGGCAGAGCAAGTGTAGTTTCATACATGTAGGTTACATGTCCGTCTTAGTTAGCAGACAAAAGCCACATTAGCTAAGCTAATTTTGCTAGTTCAGCAGAATGTACTACAGTAAATATCACTGATATTTATCTTAGTATTACACAGAGGTGGGTAGAGTACTCAAAAATTATAATTAAGTAATAATTGTATTGTTAAGTTAGATAGGAACGAGGCAAGAGCTAGTTCTAAGCTTGTGGCTTTTTTTTTTCATTGTTGTCATAGCAACTCCATAGCAACTGGTACGAATACCTACCAAGGTGGTAGGAGAACTATATATTCAAGGCAACATGAGAACTATATATTCAAGGCAATGGTAAATGGTAAAATTTGGGTAAAATGCAACTGATGCAGTCGGTGATTGTGTGCCTCCTCTTTTAAATGCTGCCCTGGGCAACTGCCCATGTCTATCAAATGTGCCTGGTTCAAACTGTTTGGATAATCATAAAGTCCTTAGGTTAAGTTAAATCCCTTTCAGAAAATGCATCTGTACTCCATGATGTGGCTTCTGAACACAGCACAGCAGACAATTTGTTCCACACATTTAATAAAGCAAATAAGGTGGCGCCATATTTACTTTTCAGTAGCGTTCAAAAGTCATGAGTCAGCCGACATTTCTTAAAAGTTTCTTTTCAAACAGACTCCTGAAAAACTTTTGAAGTTTTAGGATTAAGTTCATTTCAAAAGAAACAAAATCTTTTGATTTTGCTTGGAAGAAAAATTGTTACAATAAATCATTAAACTCAGATAAAGGAGGAGACATTGAGCGTTTGTTTTTCTAAAAAAAATGTTATAATCGCCCACATTTGCAACCACAGGTTAAAACATGCAACATACCCAAACCTCTTGCAAATTGTAGATGTAAACGTCATAAAACTTATGGCACATGAATGTTTGAATTTGAAATTGTTATGGATTATTAAAAAAGGCGGTAAAGGTGAAGGTGAATTGGGGGATGGGTGTGGATTTTTAGCATTGCCTGAACAGCTGTAACATTTGGACCCAACCCTTTTTTATCTCTTGGGTTTATGATTTGTTTCACTGAATGATTCACAGATAACAGTTAGAGACTTAACAAAATAAATAATTAAAAATCTGGTTTAAAAGTAAATCTGAAAACTTTTACGCAATACCTTTTTGAAGCTACCAACAATACTTTTTTGAAAAATGTACTAAAATCTCCTTAAATATTGTTTCACCTTTATAACAACATGTCAGTTTCAGTTTTTTTACTGCTTTACTTCTTTGCTGTGAATTATATTTAAAAAATTATAAAATAAAACCTCCATGGAACAACCTTACCAGTCTATATGCCTCTGATGACATCACAGGAGGCCTCTGGCAACTAATCATGTTTTTCCTATTGAAAGCGAATGAGAAATAAAGTTCAAACCTGTCAAAGTTAATTTACCCATCACAATGTCTGTACCAGTTGAACAGCTTTATTTTATGAGTCTCTTAGGATTTCATCAATTGAAATACAAACAAATAAAAAAAATTATCAGTCTTTTTCTTCAAAATAAAAACCATTTTATTTTGTGGAAGTTTCAATTTGAAATTATTTACCAAACTGCTTTTTTATTACCAGAGAACATTTCTTAGTAAAAAATAATGTAATGTGTTCAGTTCAGTTTTATTTATCTAGTGCCAATTCACAACAAATGTTATCTCAATACACTGTAAAAAAACAAAAAAAAAACAAAACCAAAGCAATCATTTCAATTCCAGTTGATCCAAGTTAATAAATAGCAGCGTAAACTCAATTAATTATTCATAGTATTTTAAAAAGTTTCTATCAAAGGAAACCCAACAGATTGCATCATGTGACTGATGTGCAGCATTTATTCATCCATAAATGGATTGTATATTTAAAAGATTACAAGAAAGTCTGGCTGTTTTGGGGAGAATTTAAAGAAATGTGGGTGGAGTTTGAATGGGCAATGTTTGAATAATGGCGATAAACCTCAAGGTAATTCCCAGAAATGGACTGAAGTGTGCCTTGATGGGAAGGTATAAATACTAGTGGGTAGATAGGAATTTTACTCAGAAAGTCACCTTTCCCCTTTTTGAAGGAAAAACAAATGAAGAAAATAAGGGAAGGTGGTCATCATGAGGCATCTTTAAGATGTTTTAACCAACCCTGATACATGTTCAGCTGACCTCTTGACACCTTTAATTTTTTTGCTTTTGGTGCTCGTTTTTCATGACGCAGTTTATGTCCAACAGCCTTCACATGCTGCGCATGCTGGTATCAGGGCAAAACACAAACAGCAACAAATACAACAACACCTCACAGAACACAACAGAACCAACATTTCTCAGAGGCTACTGGGTTTGCTGTGATGTCACAGAGGTTTTTGATTTATTGTTTATTCCCTGAAGCAGGAATCAGAGAAGAATGCAAACCAAGGTCAGGAGACTCAGTGCCTGAATCTATGAGTAAAAACATTCATTGTTATAGAGCTTGGATAGTTCTTTGTTTGTTTGGCCCCTCAGTAAGGTTATTAGGTACAACCAAAACTGTAGAATGCATAGTTTAGTTCTTATCCTAATGCATATGAAAATATTAAAATGCAGAAATAGAAAATGATCTGTTTGTGAACTTTGTCAGGTTTTGTACTGTGGTTTTGTAATACTGATTTTATTGTAGTTTTTGTTTGTCTTATGTGTTATTAAAGAGTAAAAAAAAGTAGAGAGCAATAAATATGTCATTTACAAATATATATGTAATTTACAAATAAATATGTAATTTACATACATATATATATATATATATATATATATATATATATATATATATATATATATATATATATATATATACCAAATTAACATATAAGTTAATGAAATAATATAACACAAAAACATATTTTATTTTGCATTGTTTAATTTTAGAAGTAATACATAAATAATGAAAAAATAAGGAAAGAAAAGATTAGAAACGAAATGGAAAATTAAATAATGCTGTTAATATTAAATTACAACTGATTTAACAATAGTATTAACATTAAATTGTATAATTTAATAAATTAGGAGATAGTTCTTATTTTTTGTATACAATATTTGGCACCTTAATAACTTCATCAAGCCATTTATTTATTTATATATTTATTGCGAATTTTGCCAGGATCCGTCGTCCATATTTATATCCATATTGATTTTATGTGTAAGAAGAGCTTCTTGATAAAACACTTCGCGGGAAACAGCCTCGTCTATCACCTTTTAAACTTCATATAAATAATTGATTGGTCCATTTTTCACGTGCTGGACAAAAGTTGACAGGATTGGTCGATAGATTCCACATAGTTAACTCAAGAGAGTGCTCGAGTTCATTCCTCCGTCATATGACTCTGTCCCCCTTCAATCAATGGAGGGCTTCAATGATTGGTTAGTAGTAAAGTGACGTATTCCCGGGTGTGTGATGAGCCAATGACATGAAACTATTCCTGGAAGAGGGGGAGCCTCGTGACATTCTTTAGAAGCCGGTTGCGTGTCACCGGCATTCAGTGTCAGCCCGCGTAGGAGGACGCCACAGAGAACTATTTATTTATTTATTCTAGTTTATTTTAAATTTATCGAAGCTAATCATGCTGGGTCTGTGCCTTTATGTCCCCGTGTCCAACTCGGACCCAGTGGAAGTTGAGTATTTTGAATCTAACGGACTACCGTCGGAGCTGAAGTCGTTGTTCAACAAACTCAGCGTGTTCCTGCCCTCCCAGGAGTTCTCTACCTACCAAAAGTGGAGAAAGGTAGGACAGATTAATTCACTATTCTCCTCATCATCAACTAAAACTATATGGAAACAAATTTTTAAATCATCTAAACTTTATATATATTTATTTAGAAATATTCTTCTTCATTGTTAGACAGCAGTTTTTCGGCGGGCGGAAGTGTAGGCCGCACAGTAGAAAAGACCGGTTTCAAAAATTTTTACTAAGTTTAGACTTCTTTTAAGCCTATTCAGTAGTTATAATGAAACTAAATCAGTTCGTACTTCCGTATTAAAACTGTATATCAATATTGTTTCTATTTTGATAGTGCATCATTTCTGAACGAGTCGTTTCAATTCTTCGGGAAATTCCTCCTTTCATGCGGTCGGCACGCAAGGTCAATCAGATCGGGCTAATTCCGCCTTTTTTCAACCCAACATGGTGCCGGAAAGCACTGGAATTTACTCCAACGCAGCTCTGCTCCTCCATATAATTTGTCACCGCAAATCTGACTAGTTTGTGCAAACGGCTCATTATATAACGGCAAAATTTAGGCAACATTTATGATACTATGATTATTGCCAATGCAAAATGGATATTTTTTTTTTAAAAAGAAAAAAGGGAAAAAGCAATATGTCCTGCAACTGCAACAGATGGCATTGATGCAATGCAATTTCTTTTTCAGACTTTATTTGTTCAGAAATTTATTTATTCTTTTTAATGTAATGTTTAAAATGAGCTTCTAAGCCATTTTAGGGCCTTGTTAAGTCACTATCAGCTGCTGACTATTTTACAGTGCTTCAGTATAAAAATCAGTTTTTGGTGCACAGCAACACTTGTAAAATTGAAGATAACTTCATTACACTGAAAATGCCTCATTATCCCAGATATTTAGTTATAAAATTAAACCATTTCAGAGTGAGGTTTGTTCAACTGAAATCAGTTTTTATGGTCCTGATTTAAGTCCTTATCGGAAGATTATAAAGACCGTAATAAACCTCAACATCCTGCAGACCAAAACTCCTATTGTTTAAATTCCTAAAATCAATTCCAAGTCAGATTTATGCCCTTGTGCTTTTGCATGAGCTGCATGGCTTGGCTGAAATGTCTCTGCAGGGTATCGTTACAGTCATGCCTGCACTCTGGTCTGCAGGTCAAGTATCTGTCTGTCCTATCCAGCCTGGAGTACAGCCAGTTTCTCTGTCCCTGTTATAGCTCAGCAGGTCTGAAGCCAGACGGGATTAAAACAGTTGGCGGGTCAGCCTGATTGGGATGTTAAAGATAGATGTTGGTGGTTGGTATGGAGTGATACCTTCATGGTGAAGGGGGCACCTCCTTTAAATCTCCGGTGTCGTGACTTATTGGTGGTCCCACATGCTGTACATTTCGAACTGGCAGCTCTTTATTTATAAGCAGTTTAATTAGTTTTACTGCCAGATGACTGACTGATTCTGCAAGATGGTGTTCCCTTCAGAGAAATTAATATCTGCATTTAGTTTTTGGGGGAAATAGGCAAATAATCACTAATTTCATTGCAGAAAACTCTAAAAAGTGAAGAAAAAGATGCAGATGGGCAGCTGGACTTTGAGGAGTTCGTTCACTACCTGCAGGACTACGAGAAAGACCTGAAGCTGGTGGTGAAGGGTCTCGACAGGAAGAATGCCGGTATGCAGCCACTTTTTCTCATGCTTGTGGCATTGGCCTTTTGTTTCACTCTGGCTAAGCAGATTCTGATCCGTTTCTGTCTTTCTAGGCCGCATCGACGCCAAAGAGTTGATGCAGTCGCTTCGTGACCTCGGCGTCCATATTTCCCTGCAGCATGCAGAGACAGTCTTGAAGAGGTAATTTAAAAAAAAAAAAAAAAAACTTACCCTCCTGTTGATGCTTGGTTTGCTTATCATACCAATTTCTCTTTTTTTCAGTATGGATAAGAATGGGATGATAACAATTGGCAGCAAAGATTGGAGTAAATACCCGATGGTGGAGAAGACTGACAACATTCCTGAGATCATCCTTTACTGGAAACACTCCACGGTTAGTTCCTCATTCTGACTTTAACCCAACTCAATTCAAGAATACTTTATTAACCCCAAAGGGAAATTAAATGCATTACATGTTTTTACTTGGGTGAAAGTAAAAAGTTGCTGCCAAGAAATTACTGAAGAGTAAAGAAGCATTTGGTGAAAAGGCAATTCAAGCATTAAGTAACTGATCAAATTATTAGTCGCTTGATGTTTGTAAATGACAAAATATAAAGTTTAGTGGAAATGAAGGTATTTTAAAGATCAAAATTAAAATATTTCACACAATCGGCCAAAAAAAAAAAAATTTTCCCCCAAATTGGTTTCTTTCAATATAAAACTTTAACACAAGTGCAGCTTGACTGCCCTGATCGAACATGAAACTTTCTTTCAAATGGTTTAGAAAGTTCAATTAGAAATATAATGTAAAAAGTTACTCTGGTAAATGTAACTGGTTCCTACCCAAATCTGGAAAGGAGGTCAAATGTTAGCTTTACAAATTAAATTCAAACTCTTCCTGTATTACATAAATATAGAGATAACCCATTTTCCCTGATAAGACCTATCAATATGGCTGCTATCGCGCTAATCAAAGCAATCAGGGTGTTACACCTAGTTTGTTTCCTGCTTCCTCGGAGATCAGTCTGCACAGGTCGTGCGTCATCCATTAAGCTCTATTAGGCCTGTGAAAAGAAATGAGGCTCATTCCAGTAGGGATTATGTTGGGAAGATTTTCCAACTTGCTGAGCTGTTATGTAAACGAGGGCAGCAGTCAGTCAGAACCGGTGCAGACCTGCAGGTTATTTTGGATCCCGATGTGCAGCCCTGCAGCCTGGACTCATGACAGAGACGAGAATAGAGTCGGTCGCTCCTCACTGCGCGCCAAGAACATTGTGAATTAGTGATGAAACCTCAGCTGCTGGAGGGTTTGACCGGGACAGTATATCCAGTCAGTTTGTTTACAAAATTAATCAAATTCTTGCCTCGTCTTTGTCCTTTTTTCCCTCTGATTACTGTCCACATACTGTGCTTACAGTTCAGATTCTCGGTAAAAGGGATCGGAGTTGATTAAAAACCGGAAGCAGTCAGTTCCTGGATCTGATCACCTTAAAGCAGCAGCGCCTCCTCCTCTGTTCGAGGAGCCCGAATTAAAAATCTGCGTCAAAGCCCTTGGTAATAATCCCCAATAATTATTTTAAATCCGACTCGTGTGATCCGTGACGGTGACTTGGCTTGACCCTTACTATGAAAAGACAACCTGCCTGGTGACTCATATTTTCCCTTCACAGAAGAGCTTTGTCACTAATGAGAAAATCCTCAGGGGTCAAAGTGAAGACGATTGAAGGAATGTTGCTGAGTTTTGCAGTCTGGATGTCTTTGTTAGATTTGTTTGCTTGCACCAACAAATCTGCAATAAATTGGCTTTGGTATGGACTAGAAAAGCATTTACCAACTTGGATGCAAGCTTTGACTTTAACAAAACTCAGATAGTTTGGTGCATAAATTAGGTTAAGTGTGCATCCACACCAGCCCAGGTTTCTCAAATTGTTTGCAGTGTAGAGTGAAAGTGAACCACACCAGCTGAAAATGGAGCAATTTTAGTCCCCAATCAAAACCGATGTAAAAATATCAAAACTCTTTGATCCTCAAATTTAAAATTGTTCCAAATCGGCAGATTAGAAATCCAGAAACATAATAAATTTTTTAATACAAAATTTGTCATTTTGCAAATTGAACAATTTAAATTAAAATATAACAGTTTTGGATTTGGGTGATATTTTCCTAAAAGTTGAACTGTTTTGTTGGCAGATATTTGATGTGGGTGAGAACCTGATGGTGCCTGATGAGTTCACCATGGAGGAGAAGCAGACTGGGATGTGGTGGAGGCATCTGGTCGCAGGTGGAGGAGCTGGAGCCGTTTCCAGAACCTGCACCGCCCCGCTGGACCGTCTCAAAGTCATGATGCAGGTAAGAGGACCGTCAAACTAAAAAAAAAAAAAAAAAATCAGTGTCAATCGGAGCAGTGACGACTTCTCCATTGCTTAACGTTGGGTTGCACCATAAACGAGTTAAATTTTAACAGTTGGTTAAGAGCTGGACAAACAGAGTTCATGGACCGATTCTCGATGTACCGCCAGCCAATCGGGTCTCGGGAACAAGCGTCACACCCTTGACTTTGAAATCTTCTTGTCATCAGTGCGATTAGGCGTGCCCTGTGCCAAGTCATGATGTGCCAGCAGCTCCAGTTTACGTCAGAATGAAAGTTGACTTTGACCTTTTCATTGATTAGAAATGTATCAGTTGTAGTTAAACCAACCTGACCCAGTTGGCTGGAACTTTGTGCAGCCCAGATGTTAATGTTCCCAGTTCACTCCAAAAACCCAGAGTGTCAACATATTTAAGTCTTAAATTGATGAATCTGAAGTTGAGGCATTAAAATGTCTCAAATGCCTTTTAAAGAAATGGTCTAATGAAGTTGGAACTACAACGCGGTTTACGCTGTGGTAACCGCATTCAACATGACAACGCTCATAAATATTGTCTTCCATTTTATTTTTCGACTGGGAAGCCTGTACTCTCCATTTCCGACTACAGCTGGAACTCAACATTACGTTTCATGGAGGCTGAACTAATTAATCTGCCGTGAAGGAAAAAAAACTGCGACTTTCAGTCAGGGGACGGATCGAGCTGTGCGCACAGACAATCTTCGTTACGTTCTGTGACGCGGCGGTTGAGGCTACAGCTAACTAGCTGCTAGCTAGCTCGCTTGCTTTTTTGCATTTATTATGGCTAATTGCAAATTTACCGGACGACGTTAGTTTTCGGTTTTGGCTCACCTGTGATGTTGTCAACCCGTATAATGCTACTAATGTCAGTTATGATCGCTGACGTGCCGAAAATCCCCTTCCCGAAAAATAAACGGTTTACGGTGCTAATGCTAGCACTGTTCTAGGAGCAGTATTTGTTGGAACACAAACTCTGATGTCAGAGACTGACTGGATTTTTAAACATGGTGGTGAAACACCAAGCTTTGCTATTGAAATAAAATTATTCAATCTGTTACTGTGGAGGGAAACTAGGGTTTTATTTAGTTTGTCCATGTTCTTGGGCGTCTATCAAATTTAGCAATTGGGGTGGAAAAAAATTTAAATGACATTGATCAATAGAGGTCTTAAACTTAATTCATAATGATCTGACTTAATCTCCATTAAAATAAAGTTTTTAAACTCGTTTTATTTACCTGCTGGGTGTTCTTTCCCTCTCAGGTTTACGGATCTCGAACCAACAACATGTGCATCATGAGCGGGCTCATGCAGATGATCAAGGAGGGCGGCACCAGGTCGCTGTGGCGGGGGAATGGGGTGAATGTCATCAAAATCGCTCCTGAATCAGCCCTGAAGTTCATGGCCTATGAGCAGGTAACAGAAGAGACTCTAATTGAGAAATTTAAGCTCTGATCTCTGGCATTCGTCCTCCATTGATGTGCTTTTTTTTTCTGAATGGGTTTCTGCAGATTAAGCGTCTAATCGGCAGCGACAAGGAGACTCTGAGCATCCTGGAGAGATTTGTGGCAGGTTCTTTAGCCGGAGTAATTGCCCAGAGCACCATCTACCCCATGGAGGTGATTATCCTTTTATTTAGACCTCCTACCTGGAAAACCGTCGGCTTTAGAGGTCTGCATTTAGTAACATGTCGTCTTTCTTTTCAGGTTCTGAAAACCCGTCTCGCTCTGAGGACAACCGGCCAGTACGCCGGGATCTCGGACTGTGCCAAGCAGATTTTCAGGAAAGAAGGCCTCGGGGCGTTTTATAAGGGTTACGTCCCGAACATGCTGGGCATCATCCCGTACGCCGGCATCGACCTGGCCGTGTACGAGGTGAGAACGGACTCTTCTAGCTTTAAACTTTGGTTCTGATGAGCCACAAAGTCTTAATTTCTGGGGTTTGTGGTTTCAGACGCTGAAGAACGGCTATCTGCAGCAGTACGGCGCCAACAGCACCGACCCGGGCATTCTGGTTCTGCTGGCCTGCGGCACAGTGTCCAGCACCTGCGGTCAGCTTGCCAGCTACCCCCTGGCGCTGGTCCGAACCCGCATGCAGGCACAAGGTGAGACTGAGCTCTTCTCTGGCTCCCATTTAGGACCATTAATAAACTACTGAAATAATCCTAGAATTTATTTATAATGCTCCTTATATCCTTAGTTCTCAAAGGGCAAAAATCAAAACAAGCAATTGTAATGACTAAAAATAATTAAATAAATGTGTAAATTAATCATAAAATTGCATGACAAACTAAAGAAAGTAGTTTGATAAAAGAACAGCACAATCAAAGCAGAAATTAGCCCAAAACTGCACAAAAAATATAAACATTTTGTATTTAAGATTAAAAAAAAACCTTTGTATGCAAATATGTCCATGACAAAGTTTTAGTTTCACCCAATTAAAATGTTAAAAAAAAAAAGAAAAAAAAAAGCTATTAATCACTTCCTTTTCTACAAGTGATAATATGTAGTTGGATTTTAGGCATAAAATGTTTTATTTAAACTAAATTGTTGCATCTTCTATTTCTAATGTATAAAAAGGATTATTAAAATAACAGTTGCTGCTCTAGACTTGATTTATGCAAGTCTCTTATCACTCTAGGGAATGAACTTCTAATCAGTCGATCTGAAGCACATTTTATCTAAGAGATTAGATGTATTAAAGATTTTATGGCTCCTTTTTGTTGGGAACTACAATTAACAAGAAGTGATGTTTGCAGTTTAATCCTTCACAGATTTTGCAGCGCTAATTAGAAATATTTGCGGCAGATTAGGCAGTAATTGCAAATGCATGATGTTTTGACATCAGGTCTGAGGCAGCAGTGTAGTAAAAGTAAAATACTGTCACCTGCAGGTGGGAGTTGGCACTGACTTGAACCCAAAGCTTTTCACCATTTTTGTGGGAAATTAGGCATTGGTGCAAAAACATCTGAATTTTGAGTGAACTTCTATGAACGCAAGATAATAAAAATACTGACTTATTTTGTCATTGAAGTCTCGAGCCACATAAAACCTGAGTGAAGTCAGACACTTGCTTCAGGTGACTGAGGAAAACTCCTCACTATTTTATCTTAATTTCTGCAGCTGTGACGGAGGGTAACCACCAGCAGGCGTCCATGACGGGCGTCTTCAGGCAGATCCTGCAGAACGAAGGCCCCGCAGGGCTCTACAGAGGCCTGGCCCCAAACTTCCTGAAGGTCATCCCGGCCGTCAGCATCAGCTACGTCGTCTACGAACACCTCAAGACTCAGCTGGGGGTGACGTCGCGCTGAGCCGCCGACCCGCCCGGCGTTAGGAGTCTCATTCTGTGAATGTCAGGCTGAGGAAGAGGAGGAGATTATGGACTCTGTGAGCTCAGGATGTCAGGATTACGACCGCTGCTATTTATGTTTTTAAGTGTCGAAATCGAGGACCAAATGTTTGGGCTCGAGTCCGTCCAGGTCTTTGTGTAGCTCTGTAAGCTACTGACTGTAGCATTAAAATGCTCTGTAGCTGTTATCAGTTCTGCCTCTTCATCCTAAAGAGGGAACATCTTTGCACAAACCTCATCCTTTTTAGTTGAGTGGCTATTTATTTCCACCCCTCCTGTATTTATTTATTCTCTAGATGAAGGGAATAAGCCAATAGTGCTATTATAATTTATGGTGTGGGATGATCGCCTTAACATCCACTAAACACTAACTGTAGTCGTGTGACGTTTTTATTTTTGTATTTAAAAGCTGGAAGTCGGCACATGTTCTGTGCCTTTTGGAGGATTGTTGTCTCGAATGTTCACCTCAGGTTTAAGGGAAATGTATTATGAGCACATGTTCAAAAGCTCTGGGGGAAAATATAAAGCATTTTGCACTTTAATCAATGTTAGAAGGGCCTATCAATGCAGAATGAGAGTAATTTCAGAATAAAGATGTTTTAGTATTTTAATGGACCATTTTGATCCAAATAAAAGCATAATTACATTAAGTCTCTGCTGTTTTGTTTTATTTTGCATGTAGATCATCCTGGTTTTTTTGTCTAAATGACAAACTGAGAAGTTGGGAAATACTGTTTCAGGATGGGAAAGCGGTGGCTTTTGGGGAAAAAAATCTGGTTTTAAATTAATTTTTACTTCCACGGTAAACAAGTATTGCACAAGACTGAAGCAGTTTTCTGTCAAACTTTATAAATCTTCTGGATCCTGGCTTTACCAGGATTTCAATAAATGGAAACTTACCATGAGTCATAAATTACATACTTAAAGGTGTGTTTGGTTTTTTGAAGATCTTTTAACTCCAATTTAAGAACATAAACTTGCATCTGAACTCCTACAAGCTTGATAAGTTTAAAACTAAACACAAATTTACTAATCCATGATGTAATACAAATTGCCAAAAATAATTTGTGGTTGCAAGAATTTTATTTTTATTACTCAAAGTTAAATACTTAATACCAGAGGTGGGTAGAAAACCCAAAAATTTTACTCAAGTAGTAGCACTTCATATTTTTACTCAAGTAAATAGAACATCATAGAAATTACTAAAGTATTTGGTGAAAGTCGACTTAAGTACTGAGACTTTTCATTTATAAATATTACATAGTCAAATGGACCAAAACAAAGTTAAGTGGAAATTTTGGTATTTTAAGAATAAAAATGACAATAATTCATATAAGCAACAAAAAGTCAGGCGAAAGAAAATTTTTCCAAATCAGTCTCTTTCAATAAAAAACTAACATTTTAATCAAAACTGCAGGTGTGTCTGAGTCTGGTGAATCTCTGGTTAAAACATGTTTTATCAATCAGTGGGTAGAAAATCCAGCAATTTTAATTGAGTAGAAATACTTCATAATAAAATGACTCAAGTAAAAGTAAAAATAATCCTAAAAGTATTTTTTTATTCAGAAAAATTAAGTAAATATAGTTGTCACCCAAAAAAGCCTAAAAAAACATTTACCTTCTTTGTAGTTTAACTCTTTTTACTGCTTTTACAAACCCATCATGATCAACAAAATTTGGCTTTTCCTTTTTTTTAATTGCAAAAAAAAAAAAAGGCTTTAAGGTCAACATAAAAACTGATTTCTATGAAATTAACAAATTAAGTGATGGGACAAAAGATGGAGTAAAACTATTTCTAAAAATACTTATTTTTTGTAATGATTCATAAAGTTTCCAAAATGTAACTTCTTACTTCCCACCTGTGGAATTTGGATGTCAGCACATTTAAATATTACATACTAAAAGTGTTGGTTTAAAACACTAAATCAATTAAAAATATGCCAAATGGAAATCAAGTGCTGTAACTCTTATTTAAATAAAGAGCTGCTGTGGATTGTGATGCCCACTTTAAAAAATACAGGGTTATATATTCAACACAACTTCACTCCAGTCTCATCAGATTTATGTAAATTTCTCACTCAGGCATAAAATGTTTCTGCTTAAGTTAAACAGTAATTTTCTGAGGACTGAACTGCTTGTACTTTAGCCTGACTGTTTCCCAGAAGCATCCAGGAGTCTCAGGACATAAAGAGATTAAAGTCACACCGAAGTCTGTCAGGAAGTGACTCACCGTGCTTTGAGTAGACCGACGACTGAAAACGCTGTGACCTTTAAATTTATTCTTTCATCTTGATTGTTGGATGAGCTGTGAGCAGATCAGAGATGATTCATTATGAAAACACAACTAACTCACACCAACACATCTAAAAAGGTCCAGTTATTTTTTAAATAACTTTTGTTTTTATTTCTGCTTGGTAGATGTTTCAATCATCAAAAAGTTTTAACCAAGAAACTGTGACCCACTCTTGTTTACTGAATTGTTTTCATTCAGCCACATTGGAAGGTTATAATACCTATCAGACTGTTTAAGGTCATCCCACTGCATCTTGATTTGATTCAAGTCTTTACTGTAACAAGGCCACTCCAAAATCTTAATTCTTGTTTAGCCAATCAGATATTACATTGCTGGCGCTCTTTGGATCAATGCAAAGTTCTCATGTTACGTCACAGTTTTGTAGCTGACAGCCATATTGGTAGGTGTTAATAAACAAGCTCAAGCTCATTCCTATTTAATTTATAAACAATACAAGTATGTTACAACTATTACTCGATTCTAATGAGTCTAATTTTTGAGTTTTTATTGGTTTCAAAGCCATGGTTCATCTATGCTTTGCACTGTGCTTGCCTACCAAGATGGCAGTTCAGTGGAGCAGATCCCTTCTGTTTCAGACTTGTGGGAACTATGAATTATTGCAAATCCAGGTTCTGAATGCTAGTATGTTGTCCAGTATAATCTCCTCTGCCATCATCTGTTGGTCCAGCAGCATCAGAACCAGGGACTTAAAAACATAAAGAACTGAGAAAGATGGCTGGTTCTGTTCTGGAATCACTAGAGATAATGGTGCAAAAACTGATTCTTCACAAAATCAGTAAAATTATGGACAATCCTGAGAGTCCTCTTCATGAGACTGCTTTAGAAGTTTCTTCAGTCAGAGGCTTCTTCAAAGTCACTGTGATACAGACTGATACAGGATGTCATTCCTGGCTACTGCTATTAGGATCTTCAACAGTTGTTTGAAAAACCTTGGATAAAATGATTTACAACAATATTCAATTGAAGTATTTTGAATTTGATTTTAATTTAGATGACGAGAACATTTAAACGGTTGTTGAGTTCGCACAATTTGTCCTGCGGAGGCTACCATACCAAAACACGGAAGTATTTCAATTTAAGGGTTTCCAGTGAGGGCTAATTAGTGAAGCTAGTTCCAAAATGGGTTTTACGTTTATTTCGTGGGGCAGATAAAGACTTTTTGTGATTTTCTTTTGTTTGTTTAGTCAGGACCTTACCGGAGGTCGTGTTGCTGTTAGGATGGTCCAGAGTCTGTTCCGGTCGGGTTTTCTGGTGCGGGTCGGTCACACCGTGCTTACCTGGGTCGTAACCCTCATTCTGTTCCTGCACAACACAGGTGAGTTTATTTAAACCATCAGTTTACCTGTACAGCAATGTCTCTGTCATAATAAAGAATATTTAAGTCCGATTAATTAGAGGTGTTTTGAGTTTTCCATCTTAGGTTCTGTTAAATGAATAATTAATATTTTTGCTGTTGAACAACAAACAAAGCAATTCAATTAAAAGAAAAGAAAAAAATGGTGGATAACGATGATGTGGGCAGGAAGGTTCTCCTGCAGCAGTCAGTCTTGCAACGAATCTGAAAAAGCCTCTGACTGACAACAACTGCTGTATGACAATTTAATAACTGTTATGAGATCCTATTTATTAAACAAATAAAGTTGTCAAATTTTATATAGAAAATGAATTTGTAAATCATTGAAAATCTGAAAGACATTCAGTTTTAATTTTCTTTTTATTTGGGATCAATTGAAAATAATGAAGAAAATTCTCATTAAGAACAAAATTTGAGTCACTTTCTTGAGTCATATTTTTTATTTCTAGCCAAGTTTAATAACTTAATAAAAAGTAGATTTGGGTGTGCCAAAGTCTTCTGTTGGAGTATCATTTACGGTAAAATTAAAGATAATTTAAAAAGCATGCTTATTAAAAGGCAAATATTATGTGTTGTACCTCACTTTTTCAATGTAAGATGATTTAAATGTTCAAATTAAATGTGTGTCATTCTTATACAATGGCACTAGAATCAATGCAGTTAGGAATAAAAAGAAGTAAATTTCCACCATACAAGTCAGAAATTTTCTAGAAAAAATTTGGAAATTTCTGAACCTGAAATGTTAAAATTTTGTAGAAAATCTCAGAAATTTACTAGAAAAAAACAAGGAAATTTCTAAGTGCTGAAAGTAAAAAAAAAGCAAGACAAGACTCAGAAATTTTGAGATTAATCTCAGAAAAAAAAAGAAATTGCTCAACTCCAAAAATTGAGAATTTGTGTGAATTCAGACATTTTCAAGAAAAAAATAGTTTCAAAAGTTGATAATTTTCTACATGGACTTAAAGTCAAAAATGTTTGACTTTTGAAACTCATAAAATTTCCAAAACTTACAAATTTTCAACTTTTAGTATTCAGAAATTTCTGAGTTTTTTTTAAACAAAATTTCTGAGATAAATCTAAAAAAACTTTGGGCAGAGATTTACTTTTACTAAAATGCCGTTGTATTCTTGATTTGCAGTCCATCACACCGCAAAATCTGTTCCAGGTTTACTGAGCTAAACATCCTTAAACAAAATAAAGAATTAAACACAAATATCACATTTATTCTTTGAGAAAGAGGTCAAAGGTCAAGTCTGACTGTGTCTCATGAAAGAAATAAATGTGTGTGCAGATTTGCGGCGATGTGAGGAGCGAGGAGAGCTGCTGCTGCCTGCGCTGTTCTTCCTGCTCGTCCTGCTGTCAGTGCTTTTGTATTTCACCGTCTCTTTAATGGATCCTGGGTTTGTCCTCACCGACACGTTTAAGGTTAGAATAAATTTAATAAAAATGTGTTTCCTTACAAAAAAAAGCAGGCAGCAAGGATATAAATAGTGTTTACTATTTGAGGCACAGTTTATCAGCTGAAAGGTCGCCGTGGGCTTGGGTGTCAGATGTTGACCCACATCTGTGTGTTTCGTATGCAGGGAGGTCAAGGGTCAGATGAAGAAATGGAGTCGATGATCCCTCAGCCGTCGACCCCTCGGCTGCGGCGCTGCGGGTTCTGCCTGCTGCAGGTAACCGGTCCCCACCGGCTCCAGAAACTTCTGATCCGCCACTAAAACTTTCCGCCCAGCTGACTTCACGTCCTGCTGGTTAAATCTGTTGGTTTATTCAAAGTTTATCTCTGGATATCTGCTGCTTTTGATCAACTGGATTTTTTTTTTGTTTCACCTTGTTCAAATTCAGTAAAGGAATGCTATGTTGGTGCATTATAGGTAGTAAAATATTTTATTTTTTATTTAAAAAATAAATTGAATTGTTTATTTGCATCTTTTAATGTATTCCTAAAATTCTACAAAAATGCCTACGAGGTTAAATAAAATATGAATGACGTGGCAATTTTTTTGTCCGATTGTTTAATCATCAGAATAATTGATTAATAAAATAATCAGTAGTAGATTTGTATTTGTGAAACATTTCAAACAACATACATCATTTTGGTTGGAATGTGACAGAATGTGAAGAATTAAAAGTTTGTTTTTGTGACTGCATGATTAATAAAATGGCGTGTTTGTCTTGCTGTGTGTGTCCTGAGCAGCAGCCAATGAGAGCAAAGCACTGTAAGACGTGCAAACACTGCGTGCGGCGCTTCGACCATCACTGCCCCTGGATCGAGAACTGCGTGGGGGAGAGGAACCACCGATGGTTCGTGGTCTACCTGCTGGTCCAGCTGCTGGTGCTGCTGTGGGCCCTTCACATTGCTCTGTATGTCCACTCGGCACTTCTACATACTCTAGCATCATGCAAAATTCACATTTTGAACATTTGTGTTCTTCCGTTTGGGTCTCAACTGCTTCTAAAATCAGCCCAAGTGCTTAAAAAAAAATAAGGGGGAAAAAAAGAACATTTCCACCATAAAACTCAATAAAATTTTGAGATTAAGCTCAGAAATCATCCAGAAAAAACAAGGGAGTTTCAGTTTGAAAAGTCAAAAATGTCCAAGAAAAATAAATTTTCTAAAAACAAAAAACAGGAAATGTCTGAGTTTTCACTTTTTATATAAAAAATTTGCTAGAGAAAAATCTTGAGATTAATCTGAGAAGTTTTCTTGAAAAAACGTGGGAATTTTAGTTTTAAAATTAAATATTTTGTAGAAGAAAACTCAGAAATGTGGGGAAAAATCTCAGAAATTTTTAAGAAAGAAACTCAAGAAAATATCAGTTTGTTGAAAATTTACTAGTCAAAAACTCAGAAATTTGGGGACTCATGTCAGAAATTTTCTTTAAGAAACTTGGAAATTTTCTGACTTCACAACTCGAGAATGTTTGACTTTTCAAACTAAGAAACTTTTCAAACTTGGAAATTTTCTGAATTTGAAAAGTCAGAAATATTTTCAAGCTCAATAAACTGCCAATTTTTTATAGAAAATATCTGAGATTAACCGCAAAGTTTGAGATATTTTCTTTGCAGAAATGTACAGTTTTTAAAAATGTACAGTGGCCCTAAAACACAGTCACAGTTTGCAGACATTTTAATGTGTGAGTGTAAAGGTAGAGTCGGGGGCGTGGCCATCTGCAGGTTACTTGGATTTAAAGTGACAGAGGCCCTAAAACATCTCATTCTGAAAGCAGCTCAAAATATGCAGAACTGAACAGATTAAGATCCACTTATCTACGAATGATTTTGTTAAAAAATGTAATGAACATGTTTTGTGACGTCATAACATGTTGAAGGAAACTCAGGAGGATGAGTGAGGGAAGCTGTGCGGTTTTATCGCTCTGCGTCTCTCTGAGTTAGGTAACTCGTGCTGATCTTTAGAGAAAGCAGGTTGTGTAAGAGAAAGCTGCAAGGTTTTGTTCAAGAACAATCATGGGATCTGCATGTCAAAGACCAAAAGTTTCCAGCTTAAACGACCAGAAGAGCCTTAAAGCCTCATTCAGATCACAATTTTTATCTCATTTTAATTTTATTGAGCTCAATCTGCTGCTGTTTGTTATAATTATAAAAAAGAAACAAAAAAGCATTTTTAAGTTTAAAAAAACTAAATGTGCTCTGATGTTTAAGACAAAACAATTAAAAATGACTAAACAGTCGAGGATAAAACCTTCGAGAGAATCACCAGCAGGTCAAGAGTCACATAAAGTGGAGGCTGTAAAAACACAAGACCTTATCGTGTTTTCTGAAATCTCCAAGGGTTTGAGTTTCAATTCAACGTTTTAAAGGTTTTAAAAGTCCTTAATTTCTTTAAAAACAAAGATCATACAGATTTTTTCCTCAGTGTCTGAAGTTAAATCAAACCTAATTTATTCTGTTTTAGCTCAATTAGATTTAACAAAATTATTTATATTTCCCAATTGACAGCTAAATTTAATGAGAAATATTTTTTTAGAGATTTTATTTTAGAGTAGGTGTAGAGTAAGAAAGACATTTAAAAACATAAAATTGTGTTAGATTTTAGTTTACCTTAGAATATTAACACAAGATCAGACTGATAACAGTAATGAATGATATAAAATAGTGAGCTGAAACTCACTATTTCCTAAGTGGTGCTGGAAAAGTTTGAAAACTTTCCTTGAAAGTGGTTGAAAAGTGAACAAACTGTTTTTAGAATCATCTGTTAGATTAAAATCACTGGGAATCAGAACCTGAAGCAGAAGAAGACAGAGGAAATCTGATTAATCAGCCCTGACTGATACCTGAGTGCCTTACATAAGACACAGTAAACAACCTTTGGGTCTCTTTATCTGTGACGTCTTGAGGGAAGCTGGATCTCCAGACTCTAAGATACGGATCATTTAAAGCAGATTATATTCAAAACAACTCCGCTTATTTAAATCTTCACAAGCTGCGTTTACATCAACCATAAAATTTCACAAATGGAAAAATGCCAATTTCTGACAAACTCACTCGAAAATTTTTGACTTTTCAAACTCACAAATTTACTTGTATTTTTTATGGGAAATTTCTGAGATTAAAACTAAAATTTCTGAGTTTTTTTTGTTGTTTTTTAAAATTTTTGACTGACATGAGAAATTTCATAGTTTTTTTCTGGAAAATTTCAGATATTTTTCTCTGAAAAAAAAAAACAAGAACATTTTTAAATGACTCAAATTTCCTTTTTTTAAATTTATTTCTGATTTAATCTCAAAATTTGAGTTTTTTACTAGTAAATTTCAGACCCAAAAATTTCCATGTATTTTCTCTCTCAAATTTTATTTTTTTAAAGTTTTTGTTGGCTCTAATGGCTTTTATTTGAAAGTAGTTTGAGAGGAAAGAGGGGGAAGACATGCAGCAAATGTCACCAGGCTGGGAATCGAACCTGCGACCACCGGCATGAGGACTAAGGCCTCAATGCATGGGTTGTGCTTAGCCCCTGCACCACCACAGCTCCCCCATTTCTCTCAAATTTTTGACTTTTCACACTCAAAAAATCTTTATTTTTTCTATAAAATTTCTGAGATTAAACTCTAAATTTTTGATTTTCTTCTTGCAAATTAAAAATTTTTTCAAACCCACAAATTTCTTTATTTTTTCCAGAAAGTTTCAGATTTTTTATCTCAAATTTTCAACTTTTTAAACCCAGAAATGTCCTGTTTTTTTTCCAGAAAGTTTCTGATATTAATCATACAATTTATTTTTTTAGCAGAAATTTGCTCCTTTTTTTTGTCTATTTTCTAAGTCCCTAACTTGTGTTTTTGTTGCTTTTCTGCTCCAGCTCGGGGGTTTCTCCAGGCGTGACGTGGGATCTGTGGTTCCGGGCGAACGGCTTCCTGCTGGCGGCGCTCGCCGTGGTCGGGGTTTTCTCCGGCGTCGTGCTGCTGCTGCTGGGCTGCCACCTCTACCTCGTCTCCATCAACTGCACCACCTGGGAGTTCATGTCCCGCCACCGGATCTCCTACCTGAAGAACTGCGGCGGCGAGGAGAACCCGTTCGACCGTGGCGTTTTCTGCAACCTCTGGGATTTCTTCTGCATCTGCAGGACGGTGATGTGGGAGCAGGTCTACCAGAAAAACGCCACAGAAGTCCCGCCTGAACTCAACGAATTTTAAAACGAAGGAAGTACTGACATTTTGCAGGAGAATTTTAGTTATTTTTGTTATAAATTTCGCTTCCAAAGAGCCAAATTTTCTGTTTATTATTCAAAGGGTTCTGAAAATGAGTAAAGAGGCAGCAAAAATTACAAATAAAGCTTTAAAAGTTTGAGAAAACTGTTGATTAAAATCACTTTAGGGAGTTACAAGTATTACCAAGTATTTTCTTTTTGGTCTATTCTACTGCAAATATGTTACAATAAGACAAAACAAACTTAAAAGTAACTTTTCAGCAAGATATAGGAGCTTATGTGTAAGCCAATAATTCACTAATATTGATGATAATCGTATAAATTGTTGTTTTGAGACCATTTTTAAGTAACATAATAATAATAGAATAATAATGCAAGTTTGTCCTTTTAAAGATAAAAAAAAACTTTAATTTTGTCAAGAACATTTTACACAAGAACTGGAAAATATTTTAAATATTCAGAAAAAAATACAAATAAATGACTAAAACCATTCATTACATGGATTATGAAGTCTGTAAACAAAATATCCCTTCAAAAAAATTTAAACTGAAATTAAGCCTCAGAATGGAAATTATTGAGCTCCTTTAAATTTAATATGCGACTAATTGTTTATTGCTTAATATTTAAAATATCTTCCAGATCCAGTGTTAAGTGTACTTTAAAAAATGAAAGTTTATTAATCTTTGAGAGGGTGAGCTTGCATTATTATGCCATTATCTATGCATTACTTAAAAATTGCCTCAAAACATCAGTATTATTGCGTTGCAATAATTTCTAGGTCAATTTATCGTCCAGTTCAATTTGTTATTGTGACTAACCTCATTATAGGTGAAATAAGACATTTTTACCATATTGCTGATCATAATATGGCACAAAATTTCTTATTCCACTCGCAGATTGTTTCATCAATATTACTGGCTTATAACAAGCTCCTAAAAGTTACTTGTAAGTTATTTCAAGTGTACTAACATATTTACACTAGAAATTAGACCAAAAATACTTTGGTAATATTTTGTGTTTTTGCAGTGCAGACTTCTTAAAGGCCCAATAACTCAAGTATTTCTGTGCAGTATTATTGTTTTTAAAAAAGCAACTTTAAAGCTTTAAATTTATTGTGTTTAATCATTGAAAACAAAGACAAAACGTCTCGTTTTTGTCTTCATCCAATCCAAACCGAGTTTGTTGTCGAGACCTTTTCCCGTATTTACAGTTGACTTCAGGAAACGTCGTCACCAGTGTGTCTCTGTACGGGTGGTTTGACGTCAAAACATGTATTTTATAAACACAGCTAATAATCTTGTTGGTTATTTTTTAACATGTGAAAAAGCAGATTATTGGTCTGAAAAAAGCTCCTTATTTTATACTCAGGTCTGCTCAACATTACAACACTAAATGCCTTTTAAGCTCCAACTGCCTGTATTAGTAATTTATTTTTAGCTGTTTAACATGAAAACAAGGAGGCAAACATGTTTTTTTTACTGTACTTATTTGTTTTGTATTTATTAATTACATTAAAACACATTTGATATGCATGTTGAGATCGAGTACATCTGTACATTCCTACTCAGGATGCTTCACTGACATTTAAATACATTTCTGACAAACATATATAACATGTAATACTCAGCAGCGGCAACTTAAAGTGCTACAACAGTTTCCTAAATGTTTCGCTACAGATTCCTGCGTCAGCTGAACCAAACAGCCAAAACATCGACTTTCAGAGGAATAGAAAATGTGGAGGTTTTGGTTCAAAGCAGATGATTCCTTAAACAGAATTGCTGACGAATGAAAAGGATAATATTCTGAAAACTTTAATCTGATTTTTCATTTTCAGGGATAATTTTCACAGATAATATAAACTGACACGGTTTTGTGCAAATTTAATCTAGTAGCATGAGAACAAGTTGAAAATATTAGGGCCATACTAAAAAACAAATAAAAATAAGATTAAGAGAATAAACTCGCATGAGAAAGTCAATAATATGAGAATAAAGTCGTATTAAGTCATATTACGAGAATAAAGTTGTACGAAAACTGTTGTAATTTTACGATAAGCAATCCTTCGGTTTTCCTGATAATTTTGAGTTCTAGATTTAACAGCTTTATTCTTCTTCAGTCCAGTCGGCTTTCTGTTGCTCCTTAAACAGTAAACCGTTCATTTCTTAAAGTTACATTTCTGTTTTTTGTGTCGGGAAAGAGAGGAGAAGCCACGACTGTTGTAGATTCCACATGTTTGAAATGGAAAGGAGAAGGAAAATAATTTTATTTGTGTCGGCTGTTAAGAATTTATCAATTATTGTTAGATGAATTACAGTCCAGCAGGACTACAATTCAAGACTATATGCATAAAATGCCAAAATCAAAACAGACTGCTGGATATTTGATAGATGGAGTTACCTGTTCAAGACTTTTGATAAAGTATTTGTCAGTTTTTGTTATTCCTTATGGGAAACTTTTGACTTTTTTTGTCAATTTCTTGTCAATGAACGTATATTTTGGCAATAATCTGGGTTTAAATGTTGTCAATTTGAGCTGTTAATCAAGTGGAAGAATTTCAAATTTTAGTTAAAATTATGCTGCATTCTATGGAAGCCCATTTCTGCCTAAAAGAAAATATAAAAGCCCAACAGAAAGTTTGTAATTATAAGCTTTAAAGTTATAATAACAGTAATAAAAATCATAATTTATAGTTTTAAAGTCATAATCATGAAAGTAAGTAATTTTGAGTTTTAACATCATAATCCAAATGGGAAATGATTTAAAATTTTACTGTCATAATTTTGAGTTTTAATGTTACAATCCAAATAATATGTCAATTGTTAGTTTCATTGTCATAATTTCACCTTTGTCATAATCATGACAACAAAATCATAATTTCAAGCTTTAAAGTTATAATCATAAGCAGTAATAATCCTACTTTTAATTATTACTTAGCAGTAAGAAATAATTTTGAGTTTCAATGTCACAATTTCGAGTTTTAAATTCATAACCACAACAATAAAAGTCACAATTCATGTGAATTATCATGAAAATTACGGGGTTTTTTTGTTGTTGGTGTAAAGCCATCTCTAAAGTTCGTCTCTACCAAGACCTTTTATGGCAAGAATAGGCTTCCATAGATATTGTGAATGCAGCAAATCAAAATGTAAAAGACAGTTGCAGGTTAAAGTGCTTTGGTGCTTTAAACCTTTTGTATTTTGAATGAATACAAATGATTTCATCAATGTCTCATAAACTGACATAAAAACAAAATAGCTAAATGTAAAGTTTAAATTTATTATTTTGGAAATATGTTGCATTTAAAGAAAAATATCAGCATTCTTCCCCTTTTACGCCCTTTATTGTTTCTTTTTTTCTTACCAGGCCAAACTCAGTAGGACAGCATTTTACTTGCAAAAATAAATATGCAGACATTTAGCTAGAGTTATGGCTATAATACATTATCTATGGCTTCTTTTATAACGCTATTACAGAATCTCTAGTGCACAAGCTAACCATGGCGTTGTAGCAAAAACATAAACCAGACGGTCTGGAAGGGACTGATATGTTACGACTTGTCTTTGCTACAGTTAATATGTGAAATATATTTGATCTGAAATCACACATTGGGTTAGCTTGTTTGTTTCTCAAGGCAGTGAGCAAAGCCTTTCACAGTGATGCATAGAAACGGCAGCAGAAGGTCCCCATAAAGGAAACTGTAAATAACTAAAGATAATAAGCAAAGGCCACAAAGCAAGCTAAATCTGTCTTAAAAGGCTGTAACTGGCTGGTTTGGTATAAATAAACGTAACTCATTTATTTACATTAGATAAATGAATGAATATATTGTAATTTTGTTGAAACTTTGTAACACTCTGACGATAAGACAACTGTGTGAGTCACAAAGTGTAGCTATAAGCCTAAAGTTATGTCAAATATTCAATAGTTTTAAACAAATTGCACAATTGATTTGAGCAAAAAAAAGAACAACTGATTATTTACCCCTTGGAGCACTAAAATTAGCAATAATTTACAACTAAGTTAGAATATAAGTATATATATTTTACAAATTTGAATTTATTTTATGTTTTGGTTGGGATTATTTAAGTGTAAATATGGAGATTCGGTGTTTTACAGCCTCAGCGAATCAAAGCTAAGCTAACAACTTCTCATAGTCAAGCTAGCACTCATTGGACTTTCCACAATGACTTAATAACAAAGAAACAGTATTGATTTTAAATGTAGGCATTATAACAAATGAAGGTTTTAGGAGTTTTAAAGTAGCATTGAATTTCCACAACACAATATCACTAAAAGTACCAGCAGGTCTGATAGTTTTTTAATTTTTTGTTAGCATCATAAAGATGCTAAAGTAGGCCAATTTTAAGTCAAAACAGCTGAATAATGCGTTCCACCAGCTCAGATTTAGGATTATAATTCAGTACATTCCACTGGTGGAACATTATTTGGGGATATTCCAGCATAATTATGCACCTTATCTGCAACTTTCTTCTTTATGTAGCAAGAAGAGTGAGTGAGTGAACATTTTCAACGCATCTCTAGTAAAAACGTGTTGCATCTCCACAGTTATTTAGGACGTATTTTTGTTCTCGTTAGACTAATCTAGAAAAATAAACTAAAAAAATGTTACAAACTATTATATAATGTCATATTTTCTTCAGGGATCCAATGTATTTGATTAGAGCGGATATGTTTTACAAAAACAATGCTAAGCTAACGGCATAAAGTGACCAACATGTTAGCTTACTTTATGATTATAAAGTTGGATCACAGTTTAAACCTCCACACAGGTGATAATAATGTCCACCAGCACGTACTCTGCTTGACTAAAAATAATTAATCGATCACCTAATCAACAGCTAGCTGTTGACTGCGCGCCCACCGAGCGTTTTCGCATCGATAGCTTTGTCCTGTCTGTAAATGACTGATTCATTCAAAGATGCTGTCAACACTGGGGCAGGAGACTTTCTTTAAATGAGAGCCGGTGAGATTTAAGTTGATTTGAAAGATGAAAGTCCTGCTTGTCAAAACAGATCAATACCACTTTCAGCTGCGCTATGCCTAATTTATCTTGAGGTCTAAATGGTGTAACAATCAAGAGCAAACCGAGGTTACCAGAGTCTAAAGTGAGGCTTTGTAAAGGGCTGATAGTGAGGATTAGCTGTACACCATTTCACTGAAATATTGACCTACGGAAGAACATTAGGGCCACTGGAAGAAAAAGACTTACTTTTTTTCCAGAATGTTCACTTAAATCTCAGAATTATGATTTTAAATAAAAAAATTTGACTTTAATATCATAATTTTGACTTTAATCTCAAAATATTCACCTTAAATTCAGAATTCTGACTTTATTCCCACAAATCTGACTTTTTTTCTCAGAATCCTGACTTTTAATCTCAAAGTTCTGATACTAATCTCAAAATTCTGACTTTAATCTCAGAATTTTTACTTTTAATATCAGAATTTATACTTTTAATCTCAAATTTCTGATTTTAATCTCAGGTCAAAATTCTAAATCTCAGAATTGAATCATATAAATTAATTGAATCATATAAATCTGACTTTTACTCAGAATTTAAACTTTTAATCACAGAATTCTGAATTTAATCTCAGAATTCTGACTTTTTTCCTCATAATTCTGAATTAATTTTTTCTACAGGCCCTAATAGCCCTCCGTATTCACCAGCTAATGCAGCGCTAGAACAAATAACATCAGTGTTCTTGCAAACTCTACTACAGAAGTCAACACTGGATGATTATACTTGGCAACATGCATATTTGGTACTGGTTTGCTACCTGCTACCGGCAGTAACGCCGACAAATTGGCGCTAATAATTTCCCCGTGGCGTCTCTGGTCCTTCGCTCAACCATGCAAAGCACAGAAGTCAAAGTCTGCAAAAGCCTCCTGTTGCTCCGCCGAGAGGCTGAAGGGCTTGGAGGGCGGAGACAGGACCGGCTGGAGCCGAGTGAAGTCGCTGTCAAAGTTGCTGACGTCTGTGGGCTCTTTGATCGACGGTACGAACGGCGGCGTTAACTTCCTGGCCATCAGGGCTTCCCAGTCGATGGTCTAGCAGAGTTGCACAAAGTCAAACTGGGTCAGACTTCCCCAGAAACAGAGGCGGGCAGAGAACCCAAAAAATTACTCAAGTAAGAGTGGAACTACTTTTTCCTCAAGTAAAAGTAAAAAATTACTCAAGTAAGAATAAAAAAGTATTTGGTAAAAAGTCTACTCAAGTACCGAGTAACTGATGAAATGATCAATCATTTAAGCTCAGCTCAGTAAAAATACTCTTTAACCTCCTGAGACCCCGCGTCCTCATATGAGGACATTACATTTTTGCTGTTCTGCCCCATGATACTTAATTTGTAAGAATTTTGACCAATTGTCCTCATCTGGGGGCCGTGCCTGCACCACCTAGTGGTCTCATAATGAAATTACACTCATTTGAAAAAAAAAACAGCATGGCGGGAATGACAGTGAAAATCTTCTACGGCAGCTCCCGACAGAAACATGGACAAGGTAAAAATCCTAATCGAATTTTATGATTGAAACTAGTTTATTTATGCACAATAACGTCTCTAGCTTCACATAGCATGCTTATTTGATATATTTGAGTAATATTAGCAAGCTACAACGTCTGTAAACATGACGTACTTATTTGAGGACATCAGGTCTAGCTTCAGTGCAAAAACGTAAAATTTTTCCAAAAGCATTTGTGTTTACTTCTAGTCAAAATGTCTAATTTCTAGTCAAAATAAGTCTTATTACACTTAAAATAAGACTCATCCTCCAAAAAGTAATGTGTTTTTAGACAATCACCACTTGTTTCAAGTGAACTTTCACTAAAAAATAAGTAGAATAATTTGCCAGTGGAGCAAGTTTTTATTTCCTATTACAAGGAAATAGATTGTGCATTTTTATCATTACAGGGAGAATGTCCTTTTCAAGAACTGAACGATTGCTAAAAGCAATCGAAAATGTCTCTGAGATTGAAGATTTGTCAGGTGGTGAAGAGGATGAAATAGCTCCATGTGAAGCAACCTGATAATTCTGATTCTGATTATCAACCTGATTCTGCTGACATAAGTGAAGATACTGACAGCGATGCGAGTGAGCCACAACATAAACAGCATCTTGAGAATGATGGTGAGACATAACCTAGTTCCCATGTTTTTGCTCTGTAGCACTTTATTTCGTTCAAAATGTTGAGTATTTTGCAAATAAAATGTATTGTATTTTTATTATAAGAACCTGACCAGGATGTGCAAGGTCACAGGCCAGGACCAAGAAATGTAAATAGAGAGTACTGGAAGTCTGCTCCATTCAACCCTGTCTTAGTCCAATTTCAAGGATCTGATGAACAACAAGACGAGAGAGCAGATATGTCGCCGGTGCAGTACATGGAACAGTACGTTGACATAGAACTGATGAAAGTCCTTGCCGACTGTACAAATTCTATGTCATTAGCTAAAAGTGGGAGATCTCTCAACACATCGATTGAAGAGATGTACCACTTTTTTGGAGCATCCATCTTGATGTCCTGCATCCCTTACCCACAAATCCGCATGTTCTGGTCCACTAACCTGAAAATCCCTGCCATTAGTGACACAATGAGACGCGACCGATTCTTCAAGCTGAGATTATTTGAGATTATCTAATTGGTTTTGTTTTTAGGTGTACCTAACTGGTACAGTCATGAAGAACAGGATCCCAAAAGCAATGCAGAAGCTTCCAAGTGACAAGATCATGAAGCAGCAAGGCAGAGGTACCTCCGCATCAGTTGTCAGGGGAGATGGGAAACTGAATGTTGTGAAATGGTTTGACAACAAGCCGGTCCTGATGCGCTCTGCTGTCCACGCTAAGGAGCCAGAGGATACCTGCCAGCGGTGGTTCAAGAAGGACAAATGCTACTTAACCATCAGACGACCAAATATTGTACAGGAGTACAATGCAAAGATGAGTGGGGTCGACTTATCAGACAGAATGATGAGCTACTACAGGATAAGCGTGCGAACTAAGAAGTGGACAATTCGCATGCTTATGCACTTTATGGATCTTGCTCTGGCCAACAGCTGGCTGCTGTATCGCAGAGATCATCAAGAACATGGTACCCCAAGAAAGGCTATCTTGACGTTCCTCGCGTTCCCCATGGACGTGGCTCAGGTATTCCTCAACAAGTGTGATGTCACAGATGTAGAGGAAGAGAGTGCATGCTGTCCACAACCTGGCCAAAGAGCCCTGGTCACGCCAATCCCCCACATCTCAGCGCGCACAACTTCTGCTGCTCATCTGCAAGTTGCTGATCTCAAGAACCCGATGCGTTGCAGACAACAAGGCTGCGCTGGGAAATCCCGTGTACGCTGTCTGACATGCAATGTGTTCCTTTGCCTGCAAAGTTGGCGCAACTGCTATGAAGCCTTTCATGGAGGCCAGTAGGACTACTTGAATACTTGAATGTTTGTTTGAGTTTACTATGACATGTTCATAATGAAGTTCATAAACTTTGCACTTTTCCATGCAAAAGCTGCACTTTTATTTGCACTTTTGTGTTTGTTGGCAATATAAAATAAACTTTTGTACTTTATTAACCAATGGTGGCTTCATTGTGAAAGTCTGGACAGAAAGCAGCGTAAATGTACATACTGTGAAACACAGATGTAAATAATAACATTGATTGAATGGTCTTATCGTCACACAGATAGACCCAATGTCCTCATATGAGGACATTAGGTTTTGAGATAACCACTTATTGTAGAAAGCTAAAATTTCATTTTTAGGCTAATTGGGTCCTTATGATCCCAAATGGCAAGGAAAAAATGTATATGCAAAAACAGACCCACTGTCCTCATATGAGGGCATTGGTTTTGGCATAGTTCAAGAGCACATAGAAAGCTAAAATTTAATTTCAACTAAAATTAGGTCATACTAATCCCAAATAGTAAGGAGACATAAAAAATGCACATCAAACAAAAGCCCGGGTCTCAGGAGGTTAAGGTAAATTTTTTAAAAAATCAAGTAAATGTAACTAGTTACTACCCAACTCTACCTTTCGTTGTTTGCCAACTGCCATTATAACAAATAAGAAAAAGGGGCATTTTGCTGAAAGTGCACAAACAACGGCGCTAAGTATAGCAAAACTAGGTAGTTTTGCTACCTAGTTTTAATCTCAGAAAAACTAGGTAGCAAAGTGTAGCTAGCTACACTTTAGCTAGCTAAAACTAGCTGGTTTTGCTACACTTAGCTAGTTAACTCCCATTTTTAGCCTTCGTTTCTCTTACACGTGAGAAAAGGTATAAAAATGAGTGGGAGAGCTGGACCAAGCAGGAAGATAAAAACATATCACTTTCAAACGCATATAAAGAATTCTCGATATATTTATAAATAAACATATGTTTGTCGTAGGTCGATCATTTTGAAAAAGTGTGAGGATTATAACAAGCTTTCATCCCAAAGGTCGTAGGTTAAAGTGCCTCAGCAGCATTGGTTGGCTTTAAATCGATGTGTTTCTTTCATAATGCGAATATTTAATAGCTTGAAAGTGTCATGGCTGAACTTCTGTTGGAGAAAATGAAACTGATGCGATTTACCTCAAAGAATTTCTCTCCTTTGACCTCGTTTGCATCTCTCTCTCCGGCTCCAAGTCGTTTCAACGGGTTCTTCTTCAGCAGCTAAAAACAGAAAAGATTCAGTTGAGACCCCAGTAGGTTTTTACTGTCTTTTATTCCAATTACAGCAACAAAGAGCGCCTCCTGGTGGAAGACAGGTAGAATTTGTTGGGGTTTTAGAGCCAACTGCAGCCCCCTCTCCACAACTTCAGTTCAAGAATACATTAAATAAATTGTTTTTAGCAGAACAAAGACGTAATACGAGAATAAGTCACAATTTCCTATTATTGATGTTGTTTTTAACCTTTATGTGACCAAGAAAATCCCACTGAGATCACAGATCTTCTGAGAAACAGCGTTAACATGTGGGACGCTGAGTTATGTTTGGTATCAGTTTTATAAATAACAATCTTTTAACACATGAGAAACAAATTATCAGTAGCAATTATTATCAGAAGCATCTGTGCAAACAACTGTGTCTGTTTTAGAGAAAGGCCACATGGATTTGCAGAGCTGACAACTACATACAAGTTTATTCTCTTTAAAACAACCTTTTCTCTGGAAGTATTGCATCTTTATTCTGCTTTTATGACTTTATTCTTGTAATATTATGACTATATTTTCATAATTTATAATACTTTGTCTTTTTTTTCTTCACTGCCACAAACTTGCTAGAAACCTGTGCAGGCTACATCTAACAGGTTTAACAGGAAGCCTGCTGCTGCCACCTAGTGACCGGAGCCTTGTTTACCGGTCAAGCATGAATAAAGACAAAAAGAAAGTCTTCATAACTCTCATCCCCAAATGCTAATCTTCAATAGCATTGAAGGTTTCTTTTTTTAGTGTTAAAGGTGACCTACTATTCTCCGGTGATCATAGTTTTAGGACACAAAACATGATTTTACATCAATTTTTGCACAAAATAGTTTCTAGATAATGGCAACAAGTGGTTTCTGGATGGTAGGTCAACAACAAAACTTATCTTTTCTAGTATACAGCGGTAAAACCAGCTGACCAAACATACCGGAACTCTGCCGGGGTTGCTAGGTAACGGACTGGGCTTCTAGGGTTGCTAGGCAACGGGCAGTGCCTTCTAATTTGTGATGTTACATTCTGCAGGTTTTTAAAACGGCTCATTTTCCAGACAACAAAAAACATGAACTTATTGCCTAACAATGGCTGGGTGTCTGTTTTAAAATGTGAATTTTGCATAGTAGGTCCCCTTTAATGAACTTAATTTTTACTGGAGTTAGGTGTCGGAAGACTTTTGTCTTATTTTTTGTCCTGTCCTGCAGGGTTTCTGAAAAGCCCAACAAATTTACTTTCACAAGTGGAAAGGATTTCTGTTCTTAATGACCAGATTTTTTTTATTAATATTTCTGACCAAGTTAATTTGTCCCGTTAACCTTCTGCATGATGGAGACGGCATCAGCGGGAAGAGACGCTGGATACTGCACATCGTCATTAACGATGCTGTCAAAGACTTCTTCTTCATCTTCACCAGGAAACGGAGACTAGCAGGAAGGCAGAGCAATGCTGAGTCAGCCTTTATGTTACGAACGATCGAGTTGTTAAAGTTTGTCTTTAAAATGTTTGTAAAAACTGAGCAGATATTCCACCAACCTCTCCAACCAGCATCTCGTAAATGAGGACGCCCATCCCCCACCAGTCCACAGCGCGGGTGTAGGTGTCATCGGTCAGAACCTCTGGGGCGAGAAACTCTGGAGTCCCACAGAAGGTCGAGGTCTGATCTCCATGGCCCATCCCTGCAGAAATATCATTTTGATCTTTTACCAGTCCAAAAATA
Source organism: Poecilia mexicana (assembly GCF_051168715.1). Classification (NCBI taxonomy): domain Eukaryota; kingdom Metazoa; phylum Chordata; class Actinopteri; order Cyprinodontiformes; family Poeciliidae; genus Poecilia; species Poecilia mexicana. Next base: position 4,694,563 of record NW_028263378.1, read on the forward strand.
ACAGAGTACTTATTAACTTACCAAACATGTAAGGAGTTAAGGAGAAAAGTGAACAATGATCTTTTAAAAACCTCCAAAAATCTAGAAATATACCAAGCAATGATAAATAAATTGATGTGTAATAATTTTACCTTCTTTACAAAGTCCAAAGTCTGTGATTTTAACGAATCCCTCAGCATCCATGAGTATGTTATCCAGCTTCAGATCTCTGCACAAACCAAAGAGGGCGTACAATAAAAACAATACTGGGTTTTGGATGCTGAGACGTCGCTTCGGCCAGTTGGACCTACCGGTAGATGATTTTATTCAGATGCAGGAACTCTAAACCCAGCAGGACACAAGCTGAGTAGAACCTGAACAGAACAGCAGTTTGTTAAATCACAAACAATAATAGTAGTATAAAAAGCAAAAACAAGCAAACATGAAAACAAGAAAATAGTTGAAAAAATATAAATTTCAAGTTTTTGGCTGAAGACTTAGACAATTAATTGACTTATGATTAAGTTTTGATTAGTGGTTAATTAGATTAAAATTAGTTCCAATTTATTAATAACGTCAACTTAAATCTTCTTTTAGCGTTGTAGTTTGGCTGCCATCCAGCAGAGGGCGCCACTGGTTATCTTTAAGTGGAGCCAGTTGATACAGAAACAAATATGGTGGGATGATACCAAAATGGGGGAAAAAAAACCGGTCCAAACAGAGTCCGGGATGAAAAATGCAATTCATGCAGTTCAATTTTGAAATCTAAACACTCAACAACCTCCTTAAGTTTTATCTTTTATTTTTCCATCCAGAAACTTTAAGAGAATCCTGTTTTATTTTTTTTATTTAATGTGAGAAAACAATTTTCTGTTTATTCAGTCAGTATTTAATACAATTGATTAATTAATTGTTTTAATTATATTATGTTTTTTTTTTTTTAATTCAGCACATTATAAAAAATTGAGCCTTTTACATTATGGGAAGACGGTCAACCCTCCTGAAACAAGAGAAACTCAGGTTTTAAAAACAAATGGCCGCCTATCAACTAATTGTTAGTTGATGATGAAATCAATCAACTGTAGATTAAGTAATTAATCAATAACTTGCATCCCTAAACACACTGAAGACGAGGAGTTTGTATAAACCTGGTCTGAGCTTCTGAGAAGACGTCAGTGTGGATGTGGATCATCAGGTCGCCGCCGGGTAGATACTCCATGACAAAACAGACGTGGTCAGCGGTCTGGAAGCAGCCGTGAAGGTAGACCAGGAAGGGGTGTCTGGAGGCGTTGATCATCTCAAAGATCCGTTTCTCGCTCATAAGGCTGAAGAAAACCAAACCAGCATTCAGGCAAACACAAACATCTGAGTGAGATTTATGGAGCGAAGTGGTGACTTTAGGAGGCCATTTTAGGTCCTTTATGTCAGAGGAACAGCAGAAAAACCTCAGAGGAGTTCAGTCTGAGGTTCAGGAAGTGACCAATGTGTTTTAAACATCTACCAGGTAGGATAGAGAGGACCATGACTAACTGGAGATCCATCCATCCATCCATCTCTCCATCCATTTTGCTTCTGGACAGGAAACAGACATTTCTTCTCATTGATTCTGGGTTCGTCTCAATGGGACGTTACCAGAACGTCTCCAAAGAACCAAGGAATCATGATTTTCCATAATAAAACAGACTAACTGTTTCTCATTACTGAAGGGAGTCAGCTGAACCTATTTTACCTTTGTTTTAATACAGTCAGGTCTTCTGAAGCTTCACTCACCTGTCCACTTCATCACGAGTCACAATGTCTCGTTTCTTCAAGGCTTTAATGGCGTACAGTCGTCCTGTCTTCTTGAATTCGGCCAGTAGCACCTATTTATAAAACAACACATTAAAAACATCAGGGATGGAGTTTTTTTTGTTGTTGATTTCAGAGGAAGAAGATGTTATCTGTTACCTTTCCAAAGTGTCCTCTTCCCAGAACTGAAGTATATTTAAAATCTTCAACCTTCATCCTTCAGAGAAACAGCCATGCAGACAGAAACGGCCATGTCTCATTCTGGTTCACTTTATAAGACAACATCTGCATGGACATCTGTGCATGTGATTGTGTTTACTTCAGAGGAGACACGGGCTGATCCTCACATTCTTCTGCAGTGTTTGGACTGGATGGTGGGTGTATGGAAATCTGCAAAAAAACAAAATAAAAACACATTTTTGTTTTAAACATACAGTCTCATCAATCTGATTGTTAAGTTTTGATCAGAGCAATTTATTCATGTGTCGACCATTCATCCATTCATTCATGAATCAATGGATGGATGGATGGACATAAAACTCATCTAGAGCCACAAGTGCTACATAAACTTTAGTGAAAAGACAAAATAGAAGTTTAATAAATATCTGTTATAGAAAATGCTGGGATATTTTTTAAAAATTGCCAATTTATTTCTGTTTCTATGTTTTAAAACTAAGACAAAATCTGAACTATTTACAAAAAGAGGACTGATACAGTTTCTTCTATGAGATGTTGATGTTTGTGGAAAATGATTCAATAATAATAAAATGAATTTCAAATGTAACGAAGAGATAAAAATAAAAATACTGTTAAGCATACTTGCATTAACAGTATGCTTAACCTTGCATACTGTTAATGCAAGGTTAAGCAAGATATAAAATAAAAATCTCATATAAAAATGTTGGCTATACACTTTTTTAGTCAAATTTTTATTGTGGAAAGTCCAAAAAGCCACTTGAAACAAGTCTTAGATACTCAGATCTTTAAAAAAAACTTGAGTTAAATAGCAGGACTGAAAAGTTTCAAAGTAAATTTCTTTTGTATGAATAAAAACTAAATTTGAAAGTTACAGAACCACATGATTTAGTTAGGAATTTATTGGTTTTTATTCCTGAATGTTTATTTACCAGTTTTTCTTGCAGTGCTGGCACTGATGTCTTCTCTTCTTTAGTGATGATGTTTTCTTGCTGCTTGATGTCGATGGGAGGCGGCTGGTCCTCAGAGACGCTCAGTCTAATTAGCGGAGTTTCGCTGAATAAAGAAACAACTTTAGATCTGTTACTTGTAATTATTTAATTGAAAACTATATATTGACAAAATAAGTAACATTTTCAGGTCAAAATCCCCTTTGTGCTGCTAAATTATTGATGAAATAGACAAATGAGCTCAACAACAAAGATATTTATTTATAATTACTTTATTAAGTAGGTTATTCAATCATCAGATTGGTGCAGAGTGCTGTTCTATCCGTCAGATTTACAGTCGTACCAGAAACAAATACAAATGTTCTGACTGGAATTTCTGTATGTAAAAAAATTTGATTAATTGAGATCAGCAAACTGCAGAACATGATATCACTCAGTGAAAAGCAGACAAAATTTAAAAAGGGTTCCTGTAAATTTTCAAGACCATTTTAAAACCAATATGAATGGAATTTATAATGGTCTTAAATGGTTATAATGGTTTCAGAGCATTCTCTTATAATACATACAAGAATAAAGTCCTAATATTGCCATAATAAAGTCATAATATTATTACTTTATTCTCTAATTTCATTGCTTTATCTTTGTAATTTTATTTTTTTCTTAGCATGTATAATACTCTGTAATATCACCCAACTAACTAGCAATAAATTTACACTTTCCCACAACAAGCGCAAAAAAGTTGCAAGTGCATATTTGCAGCTAGCTAGCTGTAGCCTCAACCTCCTCCAGTCAAGGAACATAACAAGATGTCTGCACACATCTAAAACATTTGCGTATCAATTCTAAGACTTGTTATGAGCTTATTTAAGATCAATTTTGAGAATTTAAGACATTTTATAACCTCAATTTTGGATACATGAATTAAAGACTTCTGGGCGCTGTAGTTTCTGACCTTGGCAGTGAAGACGTCGGATCAGGCTTCCTTTCCGTCGGATTCGGAGGACTGTGTCCGATCAGGTCCGACGTTGTGGAGAGATGCGAGCTGAAGGTGGCGAAGGAGCTGTAGTGAGGAAGGATGCTCATCATCAGATGGCCCCAGGTGGCAAAGTTCATGTTCATCTGAGCAGCTCGGAGGAAATTCTTTCCTGAGGAATAAAAAAACCCCCACAATTAAAAAAAAGATGCTTTAAACAGAAGGACTGGTGCAGAGCTGTTTGTTCTACCTCTCTCTTTTGTGAAAATGCATCGCTGACGTCTCAGTTTAGGCTGCCGCTCCACCACGGTGTCGATGAACTGAAACTATATGTGTTTACATTTATTCTCCTCGTCAATGCTTCAAAAAGTAATGATGTACCATCAGGTTCTTCCTCTCTTGGTTACCTGGATGTGGAGGAGGCCTTGCGGCTCCAGATTGAAGCCCTGGTTGTAGTCTGGGTTCCCCATTAACTCCTCCAGACGCAGGATCTTGACCGCACACATCGTCCTCCGGTGCCGCCAGAACACGCAAACCTCCAGCTCTCGAGACTGTCAACAGATTGTCAACAGATGCAACACACATTACCTGAATTACTTAAGGGTTGAACAGGAGGACATGTATATCTACAAAAAACTACAAAAAGTGTCTTCTTAAACTTAAATTGTAATGGTATAACAAGCAGAACGACTGGGTTCGGTAGAGATAATTAGTTTAAAACTGGGGGTGTAAGGCTGACACCTGCTGGTCTCAAATAAAACTACAACTTAAAACTGTGCAAACAGTGTTTGGTACAGCAGCGCCCCCTGCTGTTTCACAGCTTATACAGGAAATTCCGCAGAAATCCAAATGTTTTCAGAGCTAAAACAATTTTACAAAGAAAACTCACAATCAGTCATTTATTCTGGAATTGTTACATCTCACAAAAAACTTGGAATAATCTATTAACTTTATCATTTATTTTCACTAAGGTCTGAGCATATTATTTTTAGTCTTTACAGAGAGAATATGAGTGAAGGCAGAAGACTGGAAATTAATCCAATTATTAATATTCACAAATGTAAAATTTTATTTACAGTTTTGGTTAAGAAAATCAAACTGAATTTATCCACAATTTTTAAGAGTAGAAACAAAAATGTTAAATACACATATGAATGTCATTGTGTTAATTTTTTTTATACTAATGTATTTATTTTATACAATGGCTAAAAGGCAAAATTTCAGATAGAAAAAAAACACTGAGTAAATTTCTCCCAAAAAACTTAGAACTTTTCTAGAAAAACAAGGAAATTCTGAGTCAAGTGAGTCATAAATTTGAAGGAAAAAACTCTTTCAAATGTAGATGTTAACCTCAGAAATTTTCTAGAAAAACTTATAATTCCTGTGAAAAAATTGAAAACTTGAGAAAAAAAACTGAGATTCTGAGACTAATCTAATTTTTTTTTTATTTCTCAAAACTTCAACTTTATCTCATTATCTGGGAATAATTTTGTGCAAACAATGTAATAGCCCATAGACTAATCCCAAACTGTTCAATGAAGCATAACAGGTCACCTTTAAAGCACAACTGAATGTATATACAATAAGAATATGTTGAAACATGTTGTTGATTGTGTTGCCTTCAGGGACCTAAAAGGTATTCTGCTGTTGTTGTTATTCTTTGCTTCAGTCTGAAACAGAATGATTGAATTAAAGACAGAGAAATGCCGGTCTGGGTGTGGGTGGCGTGCGGTGGAGCGACCATGAGAAATGACTCACAAACACTGAGCGCTCCAAACGGGATGAAAAACACTCAGTAGACCTTTTTCAGTGTATTTTTTAATGTTTTGTCACAAAATAGACACATATCTGACAGCATTTCTGATACTTGTCATCTGAAAGGTGGCGACTAGAAACCAGCAATGCACCATTCTTCAAAGCACATCCCAGACTATTTTTACCTGACAGAGAGGAAAAACTGTGATAACTCAAAGAAAGGCAGACTGATTTATATTTAGTTTGCAACACGAGTCACTGTATAATCTAAAAATTTAAGCCCTTGATACAGACTTTAAGCTGCTGCAGAAGAGTGTGGACGCCTGAAACAAACACGCTTTCTACTTACCAACATCTTTAACTCTATGTCTGTTAAGCTGTACCTGTAAGCATCTTAAAGCCATTATGGCTGCGGTCAGATATAATGGCCTGTAAAAGCTGAGCTAACAACAATAGCCTCATTAAGCCACCACTTTCTCAGCTTTTCCTTTGAGAAATGTCTCATTGACTGATCAGACTGATCAGATTAGAAAACTTAGTGGATGGATAATTTACTCATTATCTACTCTCCCAAAAATCTTTCGAAATAACATTTATACCATAATAATCTGAAGAGTTTGAGTCAGATCAGAGGTCATTATAGCACTGAAACAACTTGGATGAAATTTGATATTTTTATGGACTCAAATAATCGACTTGGATCCATATTTGGTTATTTGATGCAATCAGTAACAATTTTCCCTTATAGAGGTCTGAGCATTCAAGGTAACAGCTTGTTTAGATCATTCCAGTTTGCTAGTAATAGTGGTAAATATGTGTTAGTTATGGAGTACCACAGGGTTTGGTACTTGGACCAGTCTTTTTTATTCATACTTTGTCTAAAATCTTTAGGTAAAACTGATATAAATGTCAAACGTTATGCAGATGATACGCTCTTATGTTAATTCAGAAACTCAGGTGAAACCCATTAGTTTATTACAAACATGTGTAATAAAAGTGTGAGTAACTCTTAATTTTAACTCTTTTTAACCAACTTTCTGCATTCACTCGCCCTGGACAGTAATAAGTTGACGCCTAGTGTGCGTCACTGGGCGTATTTGTTACTTCTATGCTGAATTGCTTATCATGAAGAAATTATTGTTGCCCATGTTTCCTCCTGTCCCTGATAGGTTGTTTTGGTCGGGAGTGTTGCATTTTACTTCTGAGTAAAAGTAGCTCAGAGAGGAGGTGGAGGTGATTAATTTTTCAGATTCTGTCTCATAACCTGTCACAACATGGTGACAACTTTAAAACAGATATTTTTTAATAAAAGTTACATATAATGCAGCTTAATGTCTCTTAGTCTTTCTTTTTTTTGTTATATTTTTACATGTGTGTGAATCTTCTATTTAGTCACTTCAGAACCGGACTCACCCGCTCCAGCTGGATGCAGAACACCTGATCCCAGCTGAGGCCGCCGGCTGCAGCCCAGCGCGTCCGGCCGATGACCCGGCCGTCCAGCCGCAGCACCGCGCTGACCTCGGCTGTGAGACAGGCAGCAGACAAACGGTAAACAGCAGCTTTTTTCAGTTTTAATTAAAGCAGTTTCTCTCTGAACGCAGACGCAAACAGAAGCCTGTCTGATTTTCAGAGCCCATGATGACATCATGTTTGTTTACCATTTAATTTGTTTGTGATTTTCAGAGAAAGTCGGAACATTTCTGAGAAATGAAATGCACCACAGACCCTGATTCTGACAGATAAACCTTCACAGACACAGTTCCTGCTTTAAAATCAATGCTGGGTAAAGGCTTGTCACAATAAGCAATAAATCAATAATTGTGTGATAAATTAAAACGAGCTCAATCATTTCGATTTGAATGATTTATTTTTCAGTCTGACCTGTCTCTTTACTACAAAAGGATTAGGGCCACCAGGAATTCTGACTTTAATCTCAGAATTTTGAATTTAATAATAGAATTTCTCAAAATTTCATCTTTTTGCTCAGAATTATATATATTTTTTCAGAATTCAGATTTTGATCTCACTTTTGGAAGATTAAAGTCAGTATTCTGAGAAAAAAGACAGGTTTCTTTTTTGTCTTTTTTAATTTGCCTTAATTGTCTTTCTTACTTCTCCAAAATTTTTATTTGGAATACAAATTTGAAATGTTAAAATTTATTTGCAAGCTGGATTTCGGGGTTTGTGATTTGACTAACTCTTAATATTTTATACAGAAGGAAGCAACAAGTCATTCTCCTGTTCCTGTGCTTTTATTAGTAGTATAACTTCTGAATTAACTGTTCATATTTTCCCATTAACAGATGCAAACATAGCAGCAAGTGAAGCTGGAACTGAAAATGTACAGTTTAAGATTTAAAATGTTTTACTCACTCAGCGATCCGTCAGTCTTATGAGGAACAGCCGAACCGTTTTCAGAGGGAACCAAAGGATTTTCCTGCTCCGAGTCTGACTGGGGTTTCAGTAAATCCTCACATCCCAGCAGTCTCAGTTCAAGTTTCCCTAAAGGAGAAGAAGAGGAAGAAGAAGAGGAATAACCTCAGTTTCTTCAAACAAACTGTTTAAGCCCCGCCCACGTGTTTCCATTATCCTGTAAGGAGTCTCAGTGTGACCAGAAAAGACTCTGCACTTCAAAATAAGACCTTTAATTTGAATAAATCTCCCAGAGTCGAGCCTCTAATCAGTCCCCTCTGGAGAGAGAGTCACGCTGAGCTGCTCCATTTGCTTCGTTTCACCTCTGAATTAACTGCTGTGAAACTCAGAATAACCTCAAGTGTTTCCACTCTCCTCACACTCTTTCTCATTATTCTCCTTTGACAGATCTGCTCCTCATTACATCATCAAAAGATTTTTTTTTTTAGCCTCAAGCTCAGACAGAGACCGGCTTACAAGTGAACTGTCCAAAACGAACGGATTACACGTCCTGATTATCTGCCGCCAGCAGTCAGCGGGCGGTAAGTCATGTTCACACTCACACAGCCTGAATGACCCTAAAATACACCGAATATTAAACACAAAACGACCCCAAGAAAACATAAAAAAACAAAGATGATTTACCAGAACAGGCAGCTTGGTTGTAATTTGATTAAATCTTACTATATACATAAATTAATACTAAAAATAATAACCATTTTTATTGTTATCTTATAATATTAGCATACAAAGTAAAAATATTTATAATAAAAGCAGAAATATGCTTTTACAATAATAATAACTGTTGTTATTGTTATAATAATAATAATAATAATAATATTGAAATTATTATTTGCATAATAATAGAAATAATTTATTTTATTACTATTATAATGTCCACTTATTATAATATTATGGAAGTAATAATATTATAATGGAAATAATAATATTATTTTCCATTATTTTTATCCTATGCTGTGCAAAGACTTGTAAAGCAAATAAATCAGAAATGTGAAATTAGACATTAAAACTGACTTATTTTGGTTTAAATGGAGCAGCAAATCTTGTGTTTTTGATTATAATTTTCCTTTTATCAGAAAAATTAAAATAATATTTCAACAGAAATTCACGGAAAATTATCACAAATGTACATACCTCCTGAACGGAGCTGTATTTTATATAACATTCATTGCCAAAGCCTAACATTAAGAAAATTCAGTAATCACTTGTAATAAGATGTTAATTGACAAGTCAATTAGTTTATTTTGCCTCTAACTGGTTTGATTTATTTTTTTTTTTCTTATCTGGTCTATTTTCTCAGTCAGCGGTTACCAGTTAGAGACGCAGGTCGGACGGGAAAGATGGACGGCGAGGTTGGGAGCGGACGCAACGATCTGCGGTCTTCAGGCGACGCCGTTCCCTCCGGAGGATCGATTGCCTTCGCAGGAAGCCGTGGAGAATCGTGGTTCTGTTCCTGCAGGCATTTCTCCAGGGATAATCGGAGAAGTTCAAGCTTCTGGGAGGATTCCTGCACCCGAACTCGAGCCTGGAAGGTGGAAAAGCTTCAGATTCTTTCATATCAAACATTCATGTAATTATTTACCTCATTACTTATTGATAATTTATGTAATTATTTATAACTCGTTTGGTGATAAAAAGTGTGAGGTGTTGTTTTTTGGCAGTATCAGAAATGGTTTATTTCACAAAACTGCAATGGAAACAATTTAATGCATCACATAAGTCACGTGATCTACAACAGGATGTTGCTACTGGCAGAAACCATGAAGAAGACAACAACAGAAAGTAGATAGAGGATCATGAAGTGGCGTGTTTTGTAATGACTTATTGCGTGACAAACTTTTTCACCTGTGATTTTAATTGCATTTCTTATTTAAGGGAAACGTCACAATTGCAAAATTATGATTTTCTTTCGACATTAGTGGAATATTGACAAAGTTTTACGCACATTTGTAAAGGAAATGCAGCTACTGTTACAGTAATAAATGCGACTCAATATAAACACGTGGATTAGTTTCTCTTGATTTAGATGGGAGATTACTCTTTTAATCCTAGAAATGTTCTTCAGGTGATAGAAGGCTGACTTTGTAACTGCCTTTATGTGGCTCAGAATGTTCAAGCAAAGATTTTTGAAGCTGATCTCAAGTTTCCAGCCGTAATAAATGAAGATGTGTGTTGACTCTAGATTGTTCCTCTTTAGGTTCAAAGATAATAACTTCAGTTTTGTTTCTGTCCAGCTGGTGAAAGTTGTGGCACATCCACACATTTATCTGTTCTAAACTCAGGTGCTCAGATGGGTTCAGAGTCAACTGATGACATTGTAATGTAGAGCTGTATATCATCTGCATAGCTATGATATCTTATTACTTGTTATAATCTGAGCTAATGGGAGCATAAAGATAATGAATATCAGAGATCCCAGGAGTGAACCTTGGGGAACCCCATATGTGACTTATGTTTAATCCAATGAGAAGTTACCTATTGACACAAAGAAATACCTGTTCTTTAGGGAAGACTCAAACCATTGATTAGGTTTAGGGATTCGGTTAGTAAATGAAGATTTCATTAAAAACATTTGACAAAAACTCAGAAAACATTATAAAACCGTAAGTGGGCGGCATCTTACCTCAGCCAGAGGATTCTGGTCCAGCTCTGAAATGCCCTGCAGCTGCTTCACCACGTCTCTGTGCAGCGCCAGCGCATCAGTTTCTCTCTGCATGTAGTGCTGCAGCTCTGCCAAGCGAGCGTCCGCGGGACTGACAGCTACAGGAGACGTTTCTGAGAGAAAATGGAGGATAAAGGTGAAGCTACCAGCTCGGTTGTTAGTTTCCTTTAATATTTCCATTAGCAAAGAAAACACTGAAGCGTCATTTATGAAATTGTTCTAACACAATCCAAAGCTACGTCTTTCAAAAAAGGCAAATGGAAACATCAGATTTCTGGCTTCCTGTTTACTTTTTTGGGATTATAATCCTTGAAGAGATGCATTAAATCATATTTTATCCCATTTATATGATGAATGTAAGGAAGCCTCAGGAGAATAATATTACAGTGATGCATTACTCTAAGTACTTAAGTCACATTTGTTGAATATTTCATGAACATTTGTAGGTTCAGTGAAGCAGATTCCAGCTGTCTGTCAATCTGATCCAAACTCTGAATTTATTTGATTATACGTCTTAAATTTAATGTTGTTTTTGGACACAGAGTGTTTTTTTATTGCTGCTGCAATATGTCGTAACAAACTGTTTTTGATCTACATGATTTATTTAATAGATTTCACATTTTTTATGTAACAGAATATACAAAATAAAACAAGAAGAAGGAAGTGATGCTTGTTTTCCTTGATAAATTATATCACAATTATTTTCCTCCACTATTAAAGTATTTTAATTTCACCAAAAGTACATTTTTATGTCTTATGTTAAAACAAAAAAAGCATTAACTTAATTTAGAGAAACAATAAAATGTTTTTTTTCAAAGCCTTTTTTAAACTAACATGTTTTTTTGTTTTGTTTATTTTACTGCCATATAGTTTCAAATCTAAACAACCTGAACAAAGACCTGAGATTAGATGAATTTACATAGAAGATGTTAATCTCTGAGTGTTGTTGGTTTTTTGTATGATGCTGAGGGAAAAAAAATCTGAAAATTTGAGATCAATCTGAGAAATTTTTGGGGAAAAAAAGTTGTAAATTTTCTGAATTCTTTCTAGAAAATTTCTGAATTTAATCTCAAAATTTCTGACTTTATTCATGCAAATTTTAATCTTCTCAAACGTGGACAATTCCATGTTTTTTTCTAGATTTCTGAAATCAATCTCAAAATTTCTGATGTTTGGTTTTTGGAGCTCAGAAATTCCTTTGTTTATTTTTCTGGGAAATTTCTTAGAATAATCTCAAAATTTCAGATTTTTATCAAGTAAATTTTCAACTTTTCAAATTCAGAAATTTCCGTGTTTTTTCTAGCACATTTTCAAGATTAACCTCTAACTTTCTGATTTCTTTTTTTGAGCTAATTTTCAACTTTTAAACACCATGTCTTTTTTTAGAAATTTTTTTTTAGCTCTACCTCAAAATTTAAGTCCTTTGTTATGCAAATTTTAGACTTCTGAAGCCCAGAAATTTCCAAGTTTTTTCTAGAAAATTTCTGATGGTAATCTAAAAAATTCTGAATTTTCTGGTTGAAATTTACTCCTCCATTGGTTGTTTTTATCTATAATCACACTAATAATCTGCTGCAGATATTTGCACTATAATTAGACCAAAAATACTTGGTAAGATTTTGTGTTTTTGCAGTGTTCTGCCTCCTTTAAAGTTTATAAAATAAAGCAGAAACATGAAGCGATCTTCTGTTCCCACTTTTAGGAGTTTTAAGTTTACTCCCTCTTACTGTACTGACCTCCATCAGCAGGGATGTTTTGGTTTCCTCCACCTTCTCCGCTGCCGCCACCAGCCTGGGTGACTTTGATAATTTGCAGTCGGATCAGCTCGATCTTGGAGCGGCTGTCCTGCAGCATCTGCTGAGCTGTGGACAACATCTGATCCAGGATAGCGACGGCACATCAAGAGGTGTCAAGCCTCGCTTCTTCCACACTGACAGCTCAGCGCGTTTCGAAAACAGAGCAGCGATCCTTCAGCAAAACGGAAAAAACAAACAAACAAACATGTGGACAAGAGAACGGACACGCAGAAAGTGAGAACAACAAGTTCCAGCCAGGTGAAAAACAGGATGACTGTGCAGTTTGCTCACCTCGGGTTTGATTTCTCGCTCCTTCGCCTTTGTAAACACTAATTTGTCATCCTATGAGTGGGAGTAGACGGGGGTGCATCTCAGGTTGCAGCCTTCCACCTTCACTATCCTTGAAACACAACAAGTCCTCGGACGTAACGGTGCGTTCACAGACACCCTCGGATCAATCAGCGCCTACATCCTGGGACTGTTGTGATGTTTGTTTTCACCTCCCTGCAGCTTCCTCTGCAACATCCACTTCCCTCTGCATCCTCATCTTCTTCTGCTCCGTAACCAAATCCTCCCACCCTCCCTCTCTCTCTTTCTCTTCCTCTCTTTTGCTCTTGTCTTTTTAAGAGGGATTTCTTTCTGCACAGAAAGGCGCTGCTGGCTCCGTTCTGACACCGCCGATTGCTTGCTCTGGGCTCAGCATTGGCCGCTGCGTGACCACATGTTCCCTTCCTGCCACCAACCAAAAGGCGAAACTGCTGCTGCTGCTCGGTTTGGGACGGAGCAGAGATCAGCCTGCAGTGTTTGGGATATTGCTTTAATCTGCTCTTACACTAACACGGAGTGAGAGATCTTAATGTTGATTGCTCACAGCGTTCAGGCGGTGGGAAGTGCAGAAGCCGCTGAACGGTTTTCAGCTGGATTTGCTGAATTCCCACAGTGACTTTTAGACAAGGACACACAACAACAAGCAGCCTTCTGGTTGTTGTGGTTCTCCTCCTCATGATTTATTAACATGAGGAGACACAATTGACAGAAGACATACCAAGGCAGAAATCACAGATTAATAAATGAAACAATAAAAATCTCAGATCATTTTCTGGGACGTCAATTGGGAAACTGATGTGCTGCAAGTGTTATGAAAAATATGCATACCTAAAATAAAAAGAATGGATGGATAAACAAATAGTCGGATGGATGAATGAATGGAGATGAATGAATGGATGGATGGATGGATGGAGTATAGAGAGATAGAGTAAGTACAGAATAATTTCTTGGACAGAAACCTGTTCTAACATAAGAATTACTTTTATAAGTTTTATATTTAACAAACGTGATTTGGAAATGTTTCTTTTGCCTGGATTTGTTATTTTTTGTTTGTATAATTTTGTTTTATAAAATACCAGAATTTAATAATCAATTTAGATTTTTATCTATTTATCTATCATTTCTAAATATTAAATCAGACGATCTGATCAGTTACTTGAGTGGCATTTTTACAAAATTTTACTCTTACTTCTATTGCTACTTTTTACCTGACTGAAAAATAGGCTGAAGTGGTGGTAGTGAGTATTAGTTATAGATAATGTTTAAATTAGTTATAGATAACTATAACTAATCTTTAAATAAATACAGATGGGTTAATGTACTTACCAAATAAATGGTTTGATGTTAAAGAAGTCTCAACAATATATCTTGCATGTTTACTTTGTATTTAGGTATGTAAGAAAAGCGCAAAATCTCAGAAGGGCTTCTTCATTAGCCCCCCAACAGTTAGGCTATTATTAGAAACGGTCTTATTTTAGTATATTCTGACAAATGTCAACAGCTTACTGGACGGAACATGAACAGAAAACGTCCTAATTAAACGTAATTTTCGAGTTTGATGTGCTAATTAGCACTGACCACCAAGAACAAGGCCCCCCCTTCAACTGACATTTTTTTTCTTTTTTTTTTTTTTTTTTTACAAGTGCGCAAGTGCAAGTCGGTCCAACAGTAGATTTGGCCCGGCCTAGGTGAATTTCAATTTCAACAAGGTTAAATTATTCATCTCGTCGAAGTTGTAAAAAGTAATAATTGAAGGTTCTGATTGTGTTCTGTGTTGTTTTAAGAGTGGAGATGGGGGTAAATGAGCGAATTGGAGCGGAGTAGTGAGACCTACTTTGAGAGGCGGAGCTGCTCCTCCGCTCCATTCCGCGCGGCGCGTTCGTAATGAAAGGCTGCCTGTGACTTCCTCGCTCTTCGGCAGCTACATTGTGTGGAAAGCAGCAGCACGTTGTTGGCTTCTCCACGCTGAACTCCACAGCGAATTAACGTTCTCCTGCTCTAGGAGATACAGATCCGCCATCGGTTTTTTCTCCTCAAGCGTCTTTAAGTCACTCTCGACTTGCGAAAAGAAAGAAAATGTCTGCCACGGCGACGAAAGTGAGTAAAAAGGAGCTGAACTCGAACCATGACGGAGCGGACGAGACCTCCGGTAAGGGGAATGGCGGCCTCCTGTTCAGCGCCATTTTCACTTTCTTCTCAAATATTGTTTGCATGAACACAAGATGCTGTTTAATTAGTCTGGAATTGATGAAAATGTTGCTTTGCTTCTGCTTAACGCCACCGGAGCGCCTTTGCTGCTTATAGAAACGGCAGCTGCGTATTTTCAGGGGCTAGCGTGCTTTAGCATGCCCGTACTCCTCCGTTGTTTGCTGCTGGCACAGAGGCCATGTTAGCCGGGGTATATAGCAGCTATATCGACGGATAACGAGCGACCCATTTGAAACAATCAACTTCTCGGTATTAATCGCGGAATATGCTTGAAACCATAAGAAAGTGTGCTCACTTTAATGTTTGGTTTTATTTCTACGATTGGTTTGCATTAGCATCTAGCCCGCTCGTGTTGTTGTTGTAGTCTTACCTAACGCTAGCAGACGACATTGTTTTGTTAACGCATTTAAATCACCGCTAGTTAAAACCTCCCAGTTACTGCATAATGGCTGCTGTTTGTAGGACTCAGTCGTGTTAATAGTGTTTATTTTTTTTATTGGGTATGAGTGGGGTGAATATTCTGGCATACATTCTAGCTCGGTCGCTCACGTTACCGCGGCTGTGTGAACAGTCTGCTGTCCCACATTTAAACCACGCGGCCCTGAAGGCAGCAGCCGGCAGGAAACGGCAAGAAGCCTGAACGAGGAGCGCTGCAGCCATTGGCCGCTTACACTGTCAGAGTCCCGCGTCGACTCCATACTGTTACATGTTAAATACCCCGACTCACTCCTTACTTCTACTATTTATACTTTGACTATTAAAAAAAATAAGCTGTTGCTTTGATTACATAAACTGAATGGCGTCTATTCCTACTTTGAAATTAACTGGTTTTTTTGTGTTTTTTTTTTTTTTTTTTTTTCCCCACAGAGAAAGAGCAGCAAGAAGCTATTGAACACATTGATGAAGTTCAAAATGAAATTGACAGGTAGGGGTCTATTTATTATTGTTGCACCAGTTTTGTTGTGAATAGTAGTTTTTATAAATGTGAAGTGATTTGGTGCCTATCCAGTGGTCAAAGTGTGAACTACATGTGGGTCAAGGAAACTGATGACTTATTAAATCTTAATCTGAGCTAAGTTGTGCAATAAAAACGATATTCCGCCTTACTAATGTCTTCTGCTTATGATTTACTGAAATAGACTTAATGCGACCAAAATTCTAAGTTATTTCTATTTTGGGTTTGAAGCTTTTTAGCGACACTCGGCTATTAAGAACTGGAGATGTGTAATATCAATATTAAGAGTAGAAATCAATCACACAACATTGAACTGATTTAAGATTCCAAAAATATGCATGGAAAAATAATGAATAAATGTATTACAGAAGTATTAATTCAGTATATTTTTTTTCTGTCATGAAGCGGGAATTAAAGGCACCTAGGACAGTACCGTAAAGAGATCTTTCAGTATTTATCTGCATTTGAAACATTGCAACATGAAAACAAATTTAATATATGCTCAAATTCAATTGGTGAAACTAATTTTCATATTGCAGCAAAGGATCTCTGCAGTATTTAGCTCTCGTTAAATCAAGAAAAAAAAGCAATGGTTGTTCCAAAACATTTTTAGACTCCATTTCAGTCTTGTTTGAGGAACAGCAGCATCAATACACATTATCACAGGTTTATCCCTTATATGCCTAGTGGATCTAATTGGCATCATACCTAATTTTACAGTAATGGTGTGTCCAATGCTCAAATTGATCATCTAAAGGCAAAAATGCGAGTAGTGCCTTTTTTTTTTTTCCTGTACAATTTCTTAATTCTTTATTTCAAGAATTAATATGAAATAAACTTTTCCTACACCTGTCAAACATAGTCTGTTATTAATATTCAAGCACTTGATAAACTTTTAGTCTAGTACTTTGTATGGTTTTATACCATAAACATACAAGATGAAATTGTTTTTATTTTATGCATTTTAAATTGTCCTTTTAACCATAAATAGTTGACTTAAATGGAGAAGTTTGTTGTGGAAAGTTATTTTCTGGGGACATGGCGCATATTAACACTCCTGATAAATATTTAAGAATTGGGATACAAAAGTAGAATTGTAAGCATATGAAATTTTCTTCAGTAAATTTTTTTCTTGAAGCAGAATTTTGGGCTCGTTATCTAATAAATGCTTTTTTTTTTCTTCAATTAATTTAAACCCCTGTAAAATTGCCATTTTACAAATAAAATAATTTTTGATATAAATATAAAAAAATTACTCTCCTTCCTCCTCTAAGATGATTTGTCTGATTTTTAGAAAATATTTCTTGTTTGAATAAAATCTAAAATAAATGACTACCTGTAGCAGGTATAAATTATTGGAGTGTTTCAGCTTCCACTGGTGCAATTTTTGCTTATGTTGACAAATATTAATTTAATTACTGGTTATTTGGGAGAGCGTCTTCCCAGATTTATAATATCAATTTCTTTTTATTTCCCCAGGTTGAATGAGCAGGCCAGTGAGGAGATCCTGAAAGTAGAACAGAAATACAACAAACTCCGTCAGCCATTCTTTCAGAAGAGGTCAGAGCTGATCGCCAAAATCCCCAACTTCTGGGTCACCACGTTTGTCAACCATCCACAAGGTGAGTTATCCACGGAAAAAAAATTCACAATTTCAGCTTCATGGGTTAAAAATTGACGTTTATCTCAACAGTATCTGCTCTACTGGGGGAGGAGGATGAAGAGGCGCTTCACTACCTGAGCCGAGTGGAGGTGACAGAGTTTGAAGACATCAAGTCAGGCTACAGAATAGATTTTGTAAGTGATGAAATGTTTTGTCTGTGTATTATTGAAGCTTAACATGTGTATTTTGCTCATACTGGACTCTATTCTTGTTTCAGTATTTTGATGAAAATCCATACTTTGAAAACAAAGTACTTTCCAAAGAGTTCCATCTGAACGAGAGTGGAGACCCATCTTCAAAGTCAACAGAAATCAAATGGAAATCAGGAAAGGTAAGTGTGCTTTGTGTAGCATTTTTAGCAAAACTCGAGTTTTATGTGAAGTAGACTTGTAAAATCTTTGATTCCTCCTGTGTGTGCAGGATCTCACCAAGCGGTCCAGTCAGACACAGAACAAGGCCGGCAGGAAGAGGCAACATGAAGAACCTGAGAGTTTCTTCACTTGGTTCACCGACCATGCTGATGCCGGTGCTGATGAGCTTGGGGAGGTGATCAAAGATGACATCTGGCCAAACCCCCTGCAGTACTACCTGGTATGTTTACCACAAACCTAATGATAGAAACTACCATAAACGAGTCAGTGTTGGATGGCAGTTCAGTTCGTACTTTTGGTGTAGAAGTTTTGTTTTAGTTTGACAAAATAAGAACATGGTGGCTACACATTATTAAATTCATTTATTTTAAAATTAAGGCTTTATATTAATTGAAAAACAGATTGGCCTTAAATATGTTAAATACAGGTTTTATATTTTGTCACGATTATTTAATCTCATGCTATTTTCTTGGAGGAATTTACAAAACTTTGCATTCTGACTCAAGTCGTAGCTACCGCTAACTAGCCGCTAATAAGCAAGCTTGCTAGGTTCTTTTTTTTTACTTCCATAATGAGTAAATGTAAGTTTATTGGCAGTTGACTGGATGGTGTCAATTGCTTCAGTTGCAACTAATATGATTTATTTGCAATTTTCTTTTTTGTACATTTAAATTCCATTCATAATGGTCTTAAAATCTTAAATTTGAGTTGCTGGCTAAGCAAAAATATGTTTTTTAGGTTCCAGACATGGATGATGAAGAGGGTGAAGGTGAGGAGGATGAAGAGGACGAGGAGGGTCTGGAGGACATTGATGAGGAGGGGGATGAAGATGGAGAGGATGATGAAGAGGATGAAGGAGAAGAAGGAGAGGTAAAGTGCTAACATTTTGGAAACTTAGCGAAGTTTTAATTTCTTAACATTCATCATGTGTGATGCTTCATTGTTTCAGGAGGATGAGGGAGAAGACGACTAAGAACTATATCACCTGCAAGACCCTCGACCTTCCCTGTTAATTTTTCCACTCATGTTTGGGAGCAAAAGTTGTTTTTTTTGTTTTGTTTTTTTGGCTTTTTTAATTTACTTTTATCAGTATGTGCTTCACTTTCCATTCTGAAGCCTCCTCACCTGCTGATGCCATATGTTCCCCTTTGACTCATCCAAGGCCAATGGCACTTTGCCCTGAATTGTGAGTACCATCCCTGATGACATCTCAAAAATAATAAAAAAAAATAGAATCAGCACAGTATCCTCAGTAGAATGAAGAGACAGAGTTCCTCCTATTCAAGGTTGTGGTTAATCAGCTGAAGCCATGGTGTAGTGACCTAGTGCTAGCAGACCTTTCAATATATTTTTTTTTTCTAAGAGGGGGCATAGTACCCTTTAAAGTATTTTTATTTTTTTCTCCCGTGTGGTTATCGAGTACCAGCTCATTCCTTTGACTTGTAATGTTTGGGGTTGGGGGGTGGGGGTAAGCTGGGGAGGGGCAGGAGTGTATTGGTTATTGGGGAGAGTGGTTATTTTGACACCATTTCTATGGGACTTTTGTTTTTCATTGTATTGTTTTACAGATATCCACAAGATTTGAAATGACATTTTTAATAAAGAAAAAAACTGAAAAAAAAACTTGTAAATTTTGGCCCCTTCTGCTGCTTCATTGGTTCCGACAGAAGTGTTTACACTCAAGAATTGTTTCAAATTAAAGGTGTAAAGCTTGCTTTGTTACAATAATAAAACAAAACTGTGTATGCACGTGTGGGAGTCTTCAAGCGAAAAGGAGGGATGCAATTTTATTTTTGAAAATATACTTGGAAAAACTTGGAAAAAAAGTAAAAACCTTGAGTCAAGTTCATCAGCTTGTAAAGGATTTTGGAGTCATTAGCAGACTTGATGCAAAGTCTTCTCTCAAAATTCTGTGGGCGATTAAAGCCAAAAAGGTGTTTTCAGACTCTTCAAATTTGTTGTTTGTTACGGTCTCAGGCCAACTGTTTGGCTGGAAGCCCCAACCTGAAGAGAAAAAGGAGATGCACATTGTAGTAATGAGCTTGATTAAAATACTGGCAAATTAAGCCCTGATTGGCAAACGCAACCATGGAATATTTCTACAAGTTAATAAAATGGATGTACACTGACGATGTTTGAGGTTTTACACTACGGAAAGTTAATGATTTTCGAAATGCATTGCAAATCTGATTCTTGTGCAACATCAAAGAGTTTTGCTTAGAAACTACAGTCCCATGTTTGCATATTTTTAACGCACTTAATAGTTTAAATTTTTAAGTCGAAATACCTACCTAAATGAGTTTTACACCTAGGGCAGGTAGCTACAGTCCATGAGAACCCTGGGTACCAAGAGAAGTGGCTGTCGGCCGGCCAGTGCTTAATAACGTCCGCTTTTTTAAACACTATCACCTCGAACTTGAGTCCCTGGGGGTTCTCGAAGAGCTGGATGTGGATCCTTCGACCACCCACTGACGTGTCGTTGCGGCTGGATAGTGCCATGCGGCTGGGGACGAAGTGGATGTCCGTGCCGAATGCCACTTCGTGTCCACATGCTCTACATAATATTAGCGTGTCGGTGCTAGTTCCGTGCTCCGGTGGGTCGGCAGCACACGAGTGTGAGGGGTTGAAAAACAGGAGCGCAAAGACGATAAAGTGGAAAAAGTTGTCCCATTGCACTCCGAGCAGCAGGCGGCTCGGTGACCTCATGGCTGCTTCAGTCTGACCAAAAAGCTAACAATAAAGCTAGTTAGCTTTTGACGCTAGCAGCGTTTATATCTGATGTAACGGTTTGAAAATGAGACATGTCGTATGTTGAAAATCATATTTATCATTCAGTATGTTGTATGAAAGCACCATTCACTGACAAACACAATATTAAGATTTAACTTTTAAAGGACTGAGCAATAGCTGATAAATTAGCTCGTAAAGCAAATGCTACGCTGGTTAGCATATTAAGCTAATTAGCATTAGCTTCCTGTTCATAATTAACTAGCAGACGGAAGTCAAGTTAAATAAAAGGGAAGTGCAGTCGTTTCCTTGGGATCCAAACGTAACAATTATTTTTACTTAGAAAATTTACTATGGCTATTTGTGAAAATTTTAACCAACGTTTTTGTAGGTTAGACTAGACTTTCGAGTCATGTTAACGGTTCTCTTGTGATACGTTTAAGAACCAATTTTTATTAAAACATTTTCTTTCGTTCACCTAAGTACGAAAGAAAAGTCTAAAATAACTACCTGTTAACATCTGATTGATTTCCTTGTATTTTTATTATTTCTATTTTTAAGTGTTAAACTATTTTCTTCTCTCTTTTATTGCTCACTAAAAAGTTTTCAATTTCTTCATAGGTTCAAGAACACAGCATGAATGCATTTTTCTTTTAGCAGTTACCCCGAGCAACGCTTACTTGAAACACTTCTTCACCAATCACAAAACGGGATCTTGAAAATCAGCCAATCGGAGTACTCGTTCGTTATTTGTAGCAACCATTCTGCGCCTCACAGAAGTTGAGATTTTTCCTGGAGACAGGAGGCTGACGCGATCTAAATTGCTTAAACCATTTACAGTGTTTTTGTCTGGAGGGTTTTTGGTTTTGATTAACTTATTCTTGGCCTAAATGTCGCGGTAAAACTTCTGAAGGATGAAAACTAGAGGTTCACCACCAGCTCCGCCACCGATTCACGTCCACGTAGCGGATAGCACACCTATCCATGTTCATATGAGGAGGAATCCCAGCAGAACACCACCGGTTAGTTCTTTTCTGGAAAGGGAACGTAAAAGGTTTTAAAGTTCTACTTATAAATTAATTTAGAGAAGACAAAATATTTTAAAAACTAATTCTTTACCCATTATTTCAATTATTTTCTGTTTAAAAGAGTCAAGATTTTACTTCAAGTCAACATGTTAGAAAAATTCAATTATTAATTGAAAGCATGACAGAATTTAGTTTTTTGAGAAAAAATGAGCCATCCCCAGCTACAATAAGTCTCTGAAGAATTTTGAATTACTATGAGTTAGAACAACATTTAATTTCCCTTTGGGATTTATAAAGTATTTTAAATTTGAATTTAACTTTAGCACTTTTTCCTTTTGGATTTAGGGAACTGATGCTTCGGTCAAACGAGATGAAAGCAGGCCAAAGATCCGGACGCCCTGGATTCCTCCAGGAATACACTCGTGCAAGAGGAATATTGGCATCACCAAGTCTCAGGTTGCTTCATGGTGTTCATTTTATGCTATTGTTACAGTATAACTAAAATTATACCTAGAGAAAATAAAAAAATATACTTAGTCTTTCCCAGTTCTTAAAATGGTTTAAAAAGGAGTTGATTGAAAACCCCAAATTGTTAGAAAGGGTCTTCTATTTGTAGATAAACTGGGAAGCGATGTGTAAAAGGTTTCTGACCAGATTTCCACGGGCTTTAGCTGACAAGTCGACCCATAGCATCACAGATCTTTCACCATTCCTTGCAGTGAACTGAAGATGCTTAACCATATATACCGTGTTTCTTTCACTCCTCACCCAGCTGCAGTGTCTGTTTCAGTCTCATCTGACCAATGCACAAAGGTCCAGCAGAGTTTTGCTAACTTCACATGTTAGCAAAACACTTAGGGCTGGGAGATATGGTTTAAAATGATACAAGATTCGATTTCCAATTTTAATCAAATGCAAAAAATAAAAAAATAAAAAATAAAACAAAGCAAAAAAATACAAATAACAAAAAAGTGTAATAAAAAAGGCTTTTATTTCAATAATTCCTTCTAATTTCAAAATCTAAATAAATTGAAGCTGTAAAACATGCTTGTTATAAAAGATGGCTATTTCTTGGTTGGGCTAATGTCACTCTGAACTATGGAAACCTAAAGAGTGCACAGCTGAAAAAAACAACAGATTTTTTAAAAATGACTTGAATTTTCTGTTTTTGAAGATTGAATTGATAAACTTAATTTATCACCCAGCCCTGGTTACGTTTGTGATGATTGGAGAGAAAAGACTTTTTCCCTGTCATTCCTCCGAAACAACCATATATCATAGATACTGTCTAATATTTATGAAGACTTGGTGACCGTAAGATGCATTCTTTGTTGCAGTTTAACAGTGAACTGTGAGTGGTGGGAAGATACCTTGAGTGCTAGTTAAATCTTCTGGCTAAAAGAAATACGCCTCTGTGTCGCTTTATTTTTACAAGAAGGAAACAAGTCATTGATCGCTAATTATATACTCTTAGAGACTGGTTAACTTACAAAAACAAAGCATACATGATTCAGTTTTACTCTGGTGATTATGTATTTTATGTGTTGGCATTTAACCTCAGATATCTGACTTCAGATCTGCTTTAACAACAGAATCAAGAACATCTGTGTGTTTCAGTTCTTTTTGAGCATGTTTTCTGTTTTTGTCATTTGATCAGACCAGCAGATCGCAGATTCAGTCAGACAGTGGGATCAGGAATCGGCGAGTTGCAGGGCAGCAGGAGGAAGAGCTGCATGGAGTTTCTGAAGACCTCAGAGTCCTGCTGAGGGAACATGGCGCTTCAAAGACGTAAGAAATTATAGATTCAATTCAGTTTATCTATAAAGCGCCAATTCACAACCCAAAATTAGTAAAAAATTTAAATCTGCACAAAAGATTTGAATTTGATTCAACATGTTGTACCTTTTGTGAATGTCCAGAAGAATCCCTTAATCATCTCTTTTTTACCTGTCCCTTTTCTTTTAAACTATGGAGAGACATTAAAAACTGGTTGTCCCTTAAAATTGAAGACATCTCAGATATTCACCACATATCATACTGTGCTGATGACCTTGATAGTCAAATATCTGACGTGGTAAATTTTGTCTTCTTGCTTGTTAAATATCATATACACTGCTGTAAATGGAGAGGTTCTACCCCTTGTTTTGATTTTTTTTCTTAACCAATTTAAACTATATTACACCTCACTGAAACATTTGAAATCTGTTTATGCAAAAAAGTAACTGCCAGTATCTCTACTTTTCTTTTGTTTTAAATCTTGTTCTATTTTTATTCATTTGTCTTACTGTTACGTGTTTGTGTTTATAGTCTTAGCCCCATGTTTTGTTTCTTTTTTTCATACGTATGCTGCAATGTTATTTGTACCTCAACGAGTCTTTGTATACTGTTTGTTTAATAAATAAATAAAAAAACAAACAAAAATGTCCAGTTCTGGTATGCCGCCATCTTTGTTTCTACATAACAATGGCTCTGCTTAAGGATGACCAGTGGCGCCCTCTTCTGGATGGCGGCCAAACTACAACGCTAAAAGAAGATCTAAGCGGCGGTCGTTGTTAGTTTATCGATTGGAACTAATTTTAATCTAATAAGCCATTCATCTACAAGTAATCGTAATGACCTGAACTCTGTTTATTTCATTCA
This sequence comes from Poecilia mexicana, assembly GCF_051168715.1. Lineage (NCBI taxonomy): Eukaryota > Metazoa > Chordata > Actinopteri > Cyprinodontiformes > Poeciliidae > Poecilia > Poecilia mexicana. The sequence continues at coordinate 4,719,013 of NW_028263378.1, forward strand.
AAGGTCGAAGGCTTGCGATCGTCAAATAAATGCAGATGTGCTCCTCAGGACGCTTGTAGAGGCAGAAATCGATGGTGTTGCTGTGGCTAATCAGCTGACAGCTTTGAAGGAAACCATTGACAGCCTTGCTAAGGTAAGCTCTACTCCAACCTAAGTTGGCTGCAACCTGCAGCTCCTATGAAGCCAAATAAGAAATGCATATTAACTATAAAGGCAGTAAAAAAAAGGGTTGTTTTAGCAGTTCTTCTGTATGTTTTAAGCTACAATAGAAAGGCACCACTGGTAAAAAAAAACAAACAAAACAAAACAAACAAAAAAAAAACGTTGAAAGTAATAATAATTGGTTGTTTATGTTTTTAAGTGGGCTATCCTTTATTATCCACATCTATTGAAAATTCTCATGCAGCTGATCTTATTGTACAAAATAAATGCTAGATCCAGAACTTGGATCTAGCAGTTTCAAACACAGCAGATGAAAATATTGGATCCACAGATTATTTGGCCCAAATAATCCGTTTTTGTTTTCTTTTGTTTCTTTGCAGCTATCATTACGTGTCACATGCAAGACAGCCATGTTGGAGTTTAAGATTAAGGAGAACAACCTTCCTGTTTTTGAAGGGAATTTCTATTATCTGAACCAAATTAGTTCTTTGAAATTACAAAAATCTGAATAGAAAGAAAACACGTAACCAACCATGCAGCGTTGCAGTGAAGAACATTTTTTGTTGTTTTGATTTATTTTCATGACTTAGCACAGCAGAGTGAAAAAGGGGTACCTGGAAAACCTGGAGTGTGCTCAAGGGAATCGCTGCTCTGAATGATCGGATCAGCATGAACCCATCTGGTCTTTTGTTTTCCAGGAGAAGCAGCTGACGAAGCTTCACACATCCTCTCTAGCATGGCATCAGAAGCTGCTGCTGGAGAAAATAGCGATGTTTGATCAAACAAATCACAGCCTTCGGGATCTCCTCAGGGACTGGAGCGTCAAGGAGGTACAAGAAGCAGAGGAGAGGTCGAGAAAAGCAGAATAATTCATTTCTGACTATTGTTTCTCCAATCAAACTGTTTTTACAATTGAAAAAGATTGAGACACTTTCAAACACTTAAAAGTGTATATTTAACAATGTTTAGCTTAAAAACAGAACAGGGATTTCAATACTTAATTAAAACCAGGGTGGAAATTAAAAAATTTCTCTACCAGCCACAGTGGTTAACAGAGAACATTTTTTACCAGCCACTCAAACATTTCACCAGCCACTGTTTTTTTTTTCCTTTCGATTTCTGTGAACTTTAGGAAGGTATGAAATAGGGCGATTATTTTTGCAATTGATTAACCTGTTGTTTATTCTGATGATTAATTGATTAATCAGATAAAAATATGTCACATTTCACAGATTTTCTCTTTAATAACTTAAGACTTTTTATACAACACTATAAATGCATAAAAAATGCAAATAAACACAAATTTAATTTCCATTTTTTAATTGGAAAATAAGTTAAAACTATACCACTTGAGGAGTTTTGGCTAAAACATGTACAGACAAAGATGTTTTATCTTAAATGCAAAAATGATATATTTTTTTGCAAAATTTGGCTTAATTATTGCTCTGAATATGTTGTTTCTTTCAATAAATGTTTCTATTAACACCTGCATACTTTAGTTAATTATTGATTGATTACTAAATTAGTTAATGATTATCTCAATAATTGATTAATCATGATTAATCTGATTAATCGTTTCAATGCTACATTTAATAAATACATTTAGTCAGCATCACCTTTCTCTAACTTTCCCCTTTTAAAATATGGCTAAGCAGTCCTTATTTTTTGCAACAAAAGTGCCTTATTAAAAATAAAGTGCTGGTCTAAATTAGTTGCCGATTATTTCAATAATTGATTAATCTGATTAACCATTTCAGCCCTTGTGTAAAAATTCTGTATTCACATGCACATTATGTAGCTTTTAAATATAAACAATAATCTTCTTAGACGGTGTTACAGAAAGTGTTGTGGTGTCCACAGAAACAGTTGCTGGTGTGGCCGATAGAGAGAGACACCTTGAAGAAGAAGCTGGCTGACACTGAAGCAGAAAACATGGTGAGTGACCAACACTTCCTCCTCTGATCGTCCATCTCCTTCACCAGTAACTGTTTCACTCCTTATTTCGCAGAGACTTGCCGCTAAACTCTCAAACAAGGAGAAACAAGTTTCAAAGCTCACCGAGCATCTGGACTTTGAAAAGGTTTGTAACTGCTTCAGCAGCAGGAAACCTGAAGTTCCTGATGACATCGTAAAAGGTTCTGGTAAGTTACGCCACAGGTTTTTACAGCATTGCCGCTGTCAACGCAGGACAACTTAAAGACGACTGAAGAGCTTTCAAGGATCCTGGACTCGACCCACAGTCACCTGGTGAACCAGCTGGAGGAATCAGAGGCGGAAAAGGTCCGCCTGACCGCTCAGATCCAGGTTTGGGAACGCAGATTTCACAACGACACGCTTCAGAGTAGGGATACAAACAATTAATCAACGTACGACTAATTGTCGATTAGTGGTTTATTAGATTAAAATGATTTCCAGCTGATTATGCTCTTAGACTTTGGTTTAGTGTTATAGTTTGGCCGCCATCCAGCAGAGGGCGCCGCTGATCAATGGAGCCGTTGGTACAGAAACAAAGGTGGCGGCGGCCATAATGAAACTGGAAAGAAAAGCGGTTCATAGTCCGTTGTGGGATGAAAAAAGCACTTTATGCTCTTCTGTTTTGAAATGTAAAAACTTGATAAGCCCCTTAAGTTTCAACTTAATGGACCTTATTAAAAAATTATTGATGTGCTACTAAGACGAGGATAATATGCCAGTAAAGCGGAAGACATAACGCAGAAGAAGGGGGAAAAAATCGTGCCAATTCTGTCTGAACATCTCTGTCTTCATGGGGAATTCAGGGTTTCACTTATTTTATTGTCTTCATCTTTTACTCAGTAACCTAAGAGGTTCCTGTTTTATCTCTTATAATATGTATGTGTTTATTAATGTGAGAAAACCACAGTTTTCTACTTAAGTTGCCATTTAATACATCTGACAAAAAACAATGTTAAATTTAATGCTTTTTTAAAATTTAAGCACAGGGAAAATGTAGGTCTCTGTGTTATGGAAGGATGGGTAAAACTATAATACCTGAGAGCTTTTGGCTAAAACATCCTTATATATTAAGGTTTTTTTAATCTTATATGCAAAATATATGGTAAATATGGTTTGTACAGTCTTGACTTAATTTATTTTTATAGTAAATAGCCTTTTTAGAATCTCTATACTCCAGTTAACGATTAATTGATTGCTAAATTAGTTGATGATTATTTCAATAATCACAATAAAGCACAATTAATCTGATTCAACCCAATATCTAATGAGCACCACCTTTCTCTAACTTTCTCCTCTTAAATTATATGGAGCCTCTTTTTAGAGGAAAGACACAGGAGCAGAGTTTCTTGTCTTGCAAAGTTCAAGCTGATTCTGATCCTAATGAAGGAGAAAATGAACTATTTTAACCATTTATTATCTTCTGCCATGCGATCTGTTGGTGAGGTAGAAGATGCAGCAGAGTCAGGAGCGTCAGATGAAGCAGCTCCGGGATCTCCAAGACGAGCTGGAGATTCTGAAGATGAAGAAGGCGGAGGATGACAAGCAGCGGAAAGAAGAGCAGGAGTCGCTCAGTATGATCACGCTGCACGCCGACCGCGCTCAGGAGGAAGTGAGGCAGCTGGAAAAGAAACTACAGGAGAAGGTCAGAGACGGGGCTCAGTGGGATTCTAGAAGTACTTCTAGGTTTCTGTTTCCTCAATTTCTACTATTTTTTCAACTGTTGGTTCCATGAGAGCATCAAGAAATAATGTCAATAGATGAAATAATATAATTAAATGCTGTTTATGTGCAGTTTAGTGATAGAAATTACACTTTTTAAATAATAAAAAAGTGCTACCGATCAGAAAAAGGAAGTTATCTATGCTGACCGCACACATCCTGGACACAGACGGTCAGAAAAACCTAAATTTTTAATTACTTTCCTGTACATTTATATTTAACATTTTCTCAGTTGGATCAAAAAGGAACCAGAGTTCTTGTTTTAATGCAGAAACCTGGTGAATAAAAGCAGATTTTGATTGAAGCAAAGTGTCCAGTGGTGATGATGACAGCTTCAGTCATTGTTTCTTTAAATGAATAGATCAAAGATGCAGAACTTGCATGTCGGGAAAAGCAAATAGGATTTAAACATCACATGATGCGTTTTGTCTTGAAGGAGATGGAGCTGTCTCTCGCTGTGTCCGCGTCCAAAGACTGGTGTCACCGCCACTCGATGGAAGCAGCTGAGAAACGGCACCGGGAGGAAGAGATCTCGATTGTCAAACAGTGAGCAAAGAAAAAACTAAACTTGTATATAAAGAATCCCACTGATTTATGTTCTTATAGTAGGATCTATTGGTATTCCAGCTACATTAATTTGATGAAACGGTGATGGAGACACAAATTATTTCATTTATGAGTTGGAACATCTAGAAACACTTCAGTCAGATTTTGTCAGATCAAACTTGTGTTTTTTTGTTATAGCTTATTATTTTTAACTATATGATAGGGCTGGGCGATAAATCGATTTTATTTTTCACCAATGTGCTCCCTGGGTTTCCGTACGGCATGATTTCAGTGCGCACAGGGTGGCCATCTTGTTTGTCAAACATGTTTTACATTTTCTATCTATTTGGGCTTTCAGTTCATGTCAGCTCTGCCTCACCTTAACTTATATTATTCAACTTATCTTATTGAATTTTTCTTATCCAATTTAACTTGACTTATTTAATTTAACTTACCTTATATAAATTAACATAGGATAACTTATTTATCTTATTTAACTTAATTTAATCTTATTGAACGTAATCTTATTTAACTTAACTTTTTACTGGTTGGACTTCATGTTGTGCAAAGTTTCAACAAATGGTTTTAAAAGTAAATTTTCAAAAAGTCAAATGAAACCCAGAGAATACAGCTTTCTGAAGGGAGTGGCTGGTTGGTGGTTTTTCTTTTGCTTTTTGTTTATGAGACATGGAAACTCAAGCTCTTTGGTCATGCATGAGTTCTGGGCTTTTTTCTCAAAGCTTTTTTGTGGCGCTAGTGGAGTTTATTTGCAGTATTCAAACCAGAAATGCAGCCTAAAATTAGATTTATTAAATCTCGTGTTTAAATGCGTTTCCTTTTTGAATGTGAAAGACAAACGCATCAAGAAAAGGCATGTTTTGGATGGAAAAAAGCAGTAAATGCTGACTTCTTGGAGAAAATATGGCTGAACACGAATATGTTTGTGTGTCAGGAAGCTCAGCGATCTGAACTCTCGGCTTCGCTCTGTGGAGGAGAAGAATCGGGCCGAGAGAGAGGAGCTCAGGAATCAGCTTCAGCACCTCAACGCAGAGAACGCCTCCACCATGCTGGAGAACCAAACGCTCAGGGTAGCTTCACACGGTAAACAGAAGAAAAAGTTAAAAACAAGGACTGTTGCTTAATCTGCTTTCACTTTATGATCAGAGAGAGCTGGCGTCGACTGACGAGAAATTAAAGGGACTTCAATCTGAGGCTCGTGAGCTGAAATCATCAGTGAAAAAGTCTGAGAACCTGGTGGAGAAATACAAGCAGAAGGTGAAGCAAACATCAGGCTTTTAATAGCTTCGGGTTTTTCATTATAGTTTAGTTTAATTTCATTGTGGCTTTTCGTCTAATTCAGTTAGTTTTAATTGTATTTTAGAGTGTGTTTGTAGTATTATTAGATAATATTAGATATTGTTTAGTTTAGATTTTGTTAGCCATAGTAGTAGTTTTAGTTTTTTTCATTTCAAAATAGTTAAAGTATTGTATTGTTATTACATACACATTGATTGGGTAATGAATATGCAAGAGAAGGTGCCATTTTCCAAAAATGTATTTAATTATATTTAAACATCCAACTGACTGATGTTTTATCCCAACTTTTGCTGTCGCCATTTTGCGCACTAGCTTAAATGCTGCCCGGAGGATTATATAGAACCATAATTTGCCCTAAACTGCTTTTGTGGGAGAAAAAAACCCCATTTCATATCAGTTCAAAAGACTAACGAATAGATTCATAAACATGAAAATGAAGGATGTTACATATCCGTTTAGTTTTATGAACGGATAATCTAGTTCCAGTTTTATAATTTTTCTCCATTAAAGCTGCAGTATGTAACTTTTATAAAGAATGTGTTTTTATTTACCGTATTTTCCACACTATAAGGCGCACCTTCAATAAATGGCCATTTTAAAACTTTTTTCATATAAAAGGCGCAGAGAATAGACACAACAGTAGAGGCTGGAGTTACGTTATACATCCACTAGATGGAGTTGCACTAAACGGAATGTCAACAAAACAGTCCGACTCCGAGGAGAGCCTTCCGCGACTGGGCCGGGGCGTGGCCGGACGATGGTCACCCCTCTCCGGTCGCCCACAGCATGTTCGTGAAGAACGGGGTGCTAAAAGACCTGCAGATGACGTGATTCTAGACGGTCAGCAGGTAGATAGGTCAGTCAAACTTTATTAACAAACCAGCGTTCTGACAACTATCCCAGCATGCACCGCGCGCTTCTTCTTCTGCGAGCGAAAATGAAGTCGCCGGCTGTTTACCGTAGTTGCTACACCTGTCGTGACTCAATATTGGTCCATATATAAGGCGCACCGGATTATAAGGCGCACTGTTGGCTTTTGAGGAAATTGAAAGTTTTTAGGTGCGCCTTATAGTGCGGAAAATACGGTAATTGTTAAGATTTCAAGGATTTTTTTTATTGTCATAGCATTTCGCTGTCGCTTGCTTGTGGTTTGTACTTAGGTCCCGGATCAAGAAGCCTAATAAATAAACAAGTTATAGAAGTGTCATTAATAAATATGACAGTTAACAAAAATGTTTTCCCAATTTCAGTTTTCGTTACTTTGTTAGTTTTATTTAACTGTAATAACATTGGTAAACGTCGCTCCACGAAGGTAAATCGGCACAGAAAATCCTCCAAACAGGATGTGAAAATGATCTTTGTTACTGTTGGGTTGCGGTTCAGGTTCACCAGGCTCGCCTGCAGTCAGAGGAGTACTGTCTGAAGCTGGAGACGACGCAGAGGGAGGCCCGGGAGCAGAGGGTGAGGCTGGAGAAGGAGAAGGATCAGGTGAAACGGGAGCTGCTGGAACGGGTGCAGGAGCTCGAGGCGCTGCCGGAGAAACTGAGGCGGACCGAGCAGCAGCTCCGAGAAGCTCAGGACGACGCCGACACCTACGAGAGGAGGAACCTGGAGCATCATGCTGTCCTGTCCGAAGTCAGACACAAGGTGATCTGCCTGGCTGCAGGTTCTAACGCATCATCCAGGTCACTCTTATCGGCTTTTAGACTCAGCAGAACCTTTTCTCAACATCATCACATCCTTCTGCAGGGCGCTGGAAATCCTTGAAAATGCTTGCATTTTGTTTAGGTGCTGTAGTTAGGTAATAAAGTTTAAAGAAGCTTAGTGTTGCTAGGTGACGGGCGGAGTTCAGCTGGGGTTGCACAGTAACGGGCGAGCCAATCCGGGCCGAGCCGATCCGGGCTGATCCGGGCTGAGCCGAGCCGATCCGGGCCGAGCTGAGCCGAGCCGGGCCGGGCCGAGCTGAGCCGAGCCTCACTGGGGTTACCAGGTGAAGGACACTGCCTGATAATTTATTTAGGGATTTTAATTATATTTAATCAATCTAATGTCTGATTAAAAGCCTAAATTTGGAAAACATTTTTTATAGTTGAAACCAGAAAGTTTCATACACCTAATAAAAAGACAGAGGAAATTTTTTTATTGCTATCTGAAGTTAAATCTGACTGACATGTTCTTGTTTTAGGTTAGTTAGAATCACCAAAATTATTTTAAATGCCAGAAAAGTTGGAGAGAACATTTTTTTAGAGATTTTATTTGGTAATTTTTTTGTATTTTGTGTTTAAGCATTTAATTTGAACAGGAAAATAATTTACTGTAACACAATTTTTTTTGGCTTGTTTCACTGTGATAAATATTTATTATTCCCAGCTTACCAACAACTTATTGATCTGTGCAATTGAAATAAAAGCTGGCTTATATTTTTTAAGTTAATCAGTGTTATTTAAATTGGGGGAAGATTTGTTAAAGTAGTGTTTTGTTCTCGGACCAGCCAGGTGTTCAAGCTTCTCACTAAGTTACATCCCATTGGTAAATATCAGTCCCATAACAGCAATATTAATATCGTAGATCGATCGGAACTCAAGAAGGAATGACTCTGAATACTGTTAGCAGCTCAAAGCGCAGGAAGCGTGAATAAATGAGTGTTTTGGGGAATTTAACAGTTTCTCTGACTCTCTGCAGGTGGAGCACCAAGGTGCTCAGCTGGAAACGGTTCAGCAGAGGAATCTGCTGCTGCAGGAGGAAAACAACGTCCTGAAGGAGAAAATTAAAAACCTAGAGAGGTATTTTTCTTTAACTTCAACACTTAAATAAAAACAGATTTATTGAGTGGTTAAAGGTGACCTTTCATGCTTCCTTGAACAGGGGAGGATAGATAAGTCTACAGCCTATTCAAAACATGTTTGCTGCATTTTCTTTTGCACAAAATCAGCGCTTACAGCAGTAAAACCAACTGACCAATCGAGCTGGTTTAATATCTGTAAATATGGGTCATCAGCCATAACAACATAAATATCAGATATTAATTTTGGAGCAAATTTTCATTTCGGTGCATCTCTATAGAGTGTATAACTAAAGTTAAAAAGTGAGACGAAGCCGTATTAAGTGTGTTTGTTTTTGTGACATTACATTTGGGAGTTTTCCTGACACCAAAATATATTAACTTATTGCCAAAAAACAGCTGGACTTTTTTTTAAGCGCTTAAGCTGTTTTTAGAAGCAGTAGAGACCCAAATGGAAGTACAAAACAATAATAATAATAGGTTCCCTGTAAACAAATCAGATGAGTTCATGCTTTTGTTGAGATGATAATTTCAGGATTCAACAGTAAAATCCATATATTTTAGATGAAATGAAGTGAAACTGGAACAAAAACTGTAGAGTCTGAATTATGCCTCCCGGTTCTGTCGTGAAGCACTTTGCTGTGCCTGTGTGTTCATTGTAGGAAGCTGGAGGATATGAACGCAGAAAACAGAGAGATGTCCCAGGCTGTCAGCATGAAGGAAGGAGCCATCCGCAGCCTGCAGCAGCAGCTGGAGGAGAAAACACATGAGTGCACCGTCGTGTCCCAGCAGCTGCAGGAAACTCTGGGAAACACTCAAAGACAGGTCAGAAACAGAAAGACATCTCCTCCTTTTCTCCTTGTGAAAATCAGGCTTGGGTTTAGTTCTCAGTTTACCTTCAGCTCAGGGTGACCGAGTGACATCACACTTATCCAACCAACAACAAATATGGCTGGTCTTTCTATATAGTATAAATATGAAATTTGATTATGTGACTGCTCATAAATATACAGGTCATTAATCTGTGTTTGTAAGAGATATCACAGGTTAAGGTTAAATAAGAATGAGAGACTGTACAGTAATATGTGGTGCTGTTTGTAAAGCTATACATTAAATAATTAACAGCAATAATTTGGATATTTTAGCCTGTGTAAGAGAAACAAAATGGTGGTTCATTTTTCAGTCGTTCTTTCACCAAGTTATTAATTTATGACAGAGTTTCCAGATAAATATTAAATTTATATGGTAAATGTCAGGTTCACCAACTAAATATTTAGCTCCAAACTAAATGTTAAGCTCAGCGCTAACTAGTTTAGAGCTAAATATTTAGCCAAAAGCTAAATATTTATCTAGCTAAGTATTTAACTTATTTAGTTAGCTGTCAAACTAAATAGTTAGCTCAGAGCTAAATATTTGGTTTACAGCTAAATATTAAGCTTAAAGCTAAATATTTAGCTTATTACTAATATTGAGCTAAATATTCAACTAGGAATCTAAATATTTAGCTCCAAACTAAATATTTAGCTGAAACCTAAATATTTAGTTCAGAGCTAAATATTTAGCTTCAAACGTGCTAGTTTGCTAATTAAATATTTAATTTGAAACTGTCATTTATAAATTAACATATTGAAAATATGACTGTTTTTCTTCTATGACAGGCTAAATAACTCAGATTACTGCTGGTAATTTTTGATTGTGTACCTTTCTTACAGCACCCTTTACAGTAATGATAAAAGGATAAAAAAAACTACAGAATATTTACAAGAAGTTTAAAACACTGCAAACATTTAAGATGTGCAAAAAACAGAGTTATAAAGACTTACAAGGTTTATCAGGAGCAGTTTAAAGCATTTATTTTCTTCTCTTCTGGTTTGAATTTCTTGCTTAGTTTGATAGATATAATTATCTCCATTTTCAATAAAAATATAGCTGAAAAGGAAACTGATCACAAAACTTGATGGATGCAGGTGGATGACAGCATACAGCGACTTCTGGCCAAAGAGAAAGCGTCACAGTCCAGATCGTTGGAGCTGCAGAACCAGCTGAGTCGGGCCAAATTGGAGCTGAATCAGCTGCAGCGAAGCAAGGAGGACGTACGTTGCTCGTCGATCATCACGCCTGTCTGCAGCCTTCGATGGGATTAAAATGTGTTTTCTGTCTCCAGATGGAGCGTCGCTTCCATTCTCAGCTTCAGAACCTGAGGGAGCGACTGGACCAGTCGGATTCCACAAACCGCAGTTTGCAGAGCTACGTTCAGTTTCTGAGAAACTCGTATGGAAACGTATACGGAGACTGCCTGCTGAGCACCACTGATCCGCTCCCGGAGCAATAGAGCACAAATGAATTCACATTTATTGTGATGTTGCTCAAATGTTTTCAAACTGGGAAGGTCTGAACATTACTTATTGTCCTCAGACATAAAATTGTCTTAAAGACAAGAAGTCTTGATGCTTGTTTTATTTATTTAATGTTTTGTTTTATGTGTCTAGAAGTGAAAACTTGTATATTCAAACTTTTTTAAGCTGAAACTTTTGCTGTTTAACTTCAAATCTACAAAAAAATATTCATAGAATCTGAAAACTCTTCAATCAATAAAAATCAGTTTACAAGTTATTCATCTACATTTTAATTAAATGCATTAGTTTTACTGATTATTAACTTTTTATACTTTTAATGTTTTATTTTCTTAGTTAAAATGCCTTTTCAGTGCATAATTTTTTCATTCAGAGTTCAGTGTTTCTTACTGGAATTCTATGTAATAAATCAACACAAAATACAGAAAAAATAAATGAGTAAGAAAGGAAAATGACAGATGGCTTAAATGTCTTTTTGCAAATGAAAAATGTAAATTATGGCATACATTTGTTTGTATTTTATGTAAAATCCTTGCATAAAATACAGTGTAACTAGCTGCCTTCAGATGTCACATATTCAGTCTGATTAAATATTTAATTAAATTACTAATTAAATGTTCTATTTAATTTACCTTTGGGATCTATACAGTATTTTTGAATTTGAATTATTAGTGAGGGACTTCACATGATTAAAACAAAAATCAATGAAATTTTAGGTCATGGACTGCAATTTACTGATTTTATTTTGACTATAAAGTATGAGTTTAATGTCCAGGCTGATAATTGGCTAGATAATTGCTTTCTGTTTTAACTGATTAAAATGTATAAAATGAAAATGAAAGTGTATTATTGCATAGCTAGATGCAAGTTAATGTAAGAATTTTAATGTCAGCTCTCAACAGAACTGTTGAGAGCTGAAGATTAAATAGTTCACTATGTCAAATATATTTAAAGAAAAATGTTAGTCTTCCAAAAAATAAGATACGCAAACTAACAATCTGAAGGAGAGGCTATGATAAATATCCTACCGGAACCAAGCAGCGATAGGGTTCATGTTTCCGGTCGGACTGAGTTTTTGTGAGTCTGTTTGGCGCCTGCTGCTGTTAGCCACAGACCGTCGGTTTCATTTTACGATGCCTTCAGAAAATCTACGATGGGAAACTTTAGAGGCTTTAAAAAATTCACCAAAAGGACAAGTGACCTTCGATCCTTACTGGTCAGAGAGAGGAGAGGTGAGTTTTCTCCGGTTAGCATCTGCTAGCTCGACTCGGTGGAAGCTAAAGTCAGCCTTTCTGCTTGTTTACTTTTAAAAACAGGGTGTTCCTTAATTATCAAATGCTCATTTATTGAGTCGATTTGACCAAAGACTGTTTCACCAAGAGCTCTTCTTGAGGTTAAGGTGTGAAATCGAGGACATGGGGTGGTTTTGTGAGACTTTATTTAAATTTTATTCAGTTTGTTACATCATAGTTCCCTTATATCCCCACTAGGGGGCCGTGTTATTTTTTTTTAACTTTATTTCAGAAATAAAAGACAAGGTAGTTGTCTTAAACTTTAGGGGACGACGCTCAAAAATGACCTTTTAAAACCTAAATTGTGTCATTATATGGTAAATTGGATAATGGTACAAACAAGCAACGCCTCAGCTAAAAGAATCAGAAGTAACATAACATAATTTTCTAGGCTCTTTAATCGAATACAATCCAATAATGCAATCATTTTTTGGTGATCCTAATCCTCTTCCACGTAGAGCATCTGCAGTTTTAAAGTAATAAATGGACATTTGATCCAATGTACAGTACAGTTCTTGAGTGCCAGGTTGTATATAATAATCTGACAGATTAGTGATGAAAATATGACCTTTGAACTTCTTTCTGAGCATCTCTCTGTGTTCTTGCAGCATATTTTGGCTGGGTGTAAAGAGACCCCCAGCTTGTCCTCTCACTCTGCGGTCATATTGGAGCGGATCGACTCTCGGTCGCTGAACAAGTCGTCCTTCTTGGACTCCAGCTCCATTGACTTTGAGGAGAAACCTGCCTCTGTTTCCTCCTCAGAATCCACAGCGGATCTCAACAGCAAGATCAGCTTTCTTTCTTCAGCTCCGTCTCTGAAAAATCAACCAAAAGATGTCAGTTATACACTAAAGTTGTTGGGATGCTGTTGTTGCTACTGGAGAACTTTTCTGGGAGTTTTTCGCTATTGTTACAGGTTTCTGGGTCGCTACCGAAGCTTAGTGATGAGACAAGAGGTGAAAGTCCAGAGGCGGATGTCAGCGAAGTTCCCGCTCCTCCTTCCCCACCTCCCATTTCCCTGCTGTCGCCCAGAGCCATGGAGACGGCTGGCCACATCATACGCTTCCAGAAGAAGCAGCAAGAGAAGGCCAAGGTCCGACTCTCAGAACCTTTTTTCAGATCAAACTTGTATTTTATTTTTTTTTTTAAATTTACTATTTGATAGGACTGGGTTGTTTTTAAATATTTGCATGTTTTCTTCTTTCCAAAAATGTACTGTATTATATGAAGTCATCAATAAGCCAACTAGAGCTTTATTTATACCTATTTGGCTGATCATTCAGAACTTGTTTCATAACATTAAAATTCATGCTCAGAAAAAATCCAAATATCAATGAAAAACATTCATATTTGTTATTTTAGAGAGGAATAATTAAGCTGTCATTTGTTCGTAAAGCCACCATGTTTATTTCTTTTCTCTTTCTGGGCAGCCATGCTTTATTTTAATCTTTAACACTTTTATTATCATCTCAAGGTTTTCTGGAGGTCAATTTTTGGACTTTTGGCAGCTTTCTCCTCATCAGAACATTTAAAAAACATTGAAAAGCCTGGAGAACTTTTTATTCAAACTCTAAAGCTACCAAAAATCATGGTTGCTTTTGAAAGACCATATAAAAAGAACTTCATGTTAGAAGTATCGATCTGACACAGTTTATGTGATGTTACTCCCGGAAGTGAGTCTGGATCTGTTTTATCAATGTTTCAAACACCAGGTGGCGCTCCAAGAGCGGCAGGCGTTGCAGGAGAAGCTGGTGGAGTCGGTGGCGAGCACCGAGTTGGAGCACCTGAAGCGCTTCGAGGAGATGAAGGAGCTGAAGCAGAGGCAGGAGTTCCAGAGTATTCGGGACATGATAGACAGAGAGTGAGAACCGAACCACACGCAGGACGATGCTGAGTGATAACTGAGATGTTTCTGTGTGTTTGAGTCCAAAATGCTTCGTCTCTCTGCTCCAGAACCAAAGAGAGCATGGGGCGCCAGGAGAAGCTGAAGGAAGAGCAGCGGCACCGAATAAAGGTACAATACGTCAATTATTATAGGCAAAAAAAACTTCTCTCTGTTCACTTTCATAGTATGCTCTTTTATTTTGTGGTACACTTACATAAATAGCATCTATATATATATATATATATATATATATATATATATATATATATATATATATATATATATATATATATAAGCTTTTCACAATAAGCAATAACTCAATCACATGATCAATTAAAAAAAACTAAACAATTTCCTTTTGTAGAGTTTATATTTTGGTTATTTTTTTCCTTTTCTCTCTTTCTACCAAAAACTGGATGACGGAACTCTTCAGTCTTTGGTCTTTTTTTGAAGAACAGTTTTGTTTCCAGAGACTTCAGGTTCATTTTATTTATTGTTCCTGTTTTTTTATTTATTTTGGATATTTTAAATGTTTTCCAGTTCCAGAGTTAAATGCTCATTAGATTTTAAAGTTTATTGATTTTTGAGAATATGTTCTTGCATTATTTTACTTGAAAATGGTCTCAAAGCAACAATGTTGTCATTTATCACAGTAACTTCTGGGACAATTTATTATTTTGGAATATTTGTTATTGTGACAGACCTTTAAATTAAGAGGTAAAGTTGTCTGGGTTTCATCTGTCCTTAAATGTTATTTATTATTTTTCTTTAAAATCTGATCTAAAAGGTCCTCGGCTTGTTTTGGTTCAGGTTTTTTTTTCTAGTGTTTTTCTTCCACAGGACTGAAACACAAACTAAATTTTCTTCATGAATACAATCATGAGGAAAGATTATTCCCATTTCTGCTTGAAACTGTTTTTTAGTAAATTCGAATCAACATGCAGCAATGAAAAGCTCTGTTGGTTAATACATGTATCAACAATAAAAAGTTTTCAGTTTTGATGCATTTAATGAACAGGAAAAAATCTGATTTTTATGTATTTGACATGTCAGAACTGCTTGGAATCCATGATCGACTGGTATATCAACAGGATCAATATTTAGAAGGTGCAAATTAACTTTTTCTGCAGGATCCTAAAATGTTTTAAACTTGACGAACTTCTTACTTACTTACTTCTTTTCATCCATTTTTAACGATGTACAAGGCTAGGTCTTGCCCATCCTTTAGTTATGCATTCTTCAGTCTGGATTGATTTTCCTCCTGTAGATCCTGAACCTTCGTGTGAGAGAGCTGGAGCAGCAGCGCCACCGTGAGGCAGAGCTGGAGAAGCAGAGGCAGGCAGAGGGCAGGGAGAGGCTGCGGAGCCTCAACAGCATCCAGGAAGAGATCCTTCAGCTCAACCAGCTGCTGGAGCCGTCCGCCCAGGCCAACGCTCACCTCCCGGCGGCCAGCCTCGCCTCACACAGCCTCCGTGGCAACCAGCTGTGCTCTCAGGTGTCGGAGGTGGTGAGAAAGACAGCAGAGGTCGGTCCAACCTCAGATGTGGGTTTCAGTTTCCTACGGTTCTGTTCAGTAACCGGGCGTCTTTCCGTTTCTGTCCAGGGAGAGTTTCCCAGCGTGGAGGACATGGCCGTGGCGGAGCGAGCGCTCTGCGAGATGAGGTCGGTGATCCGGCAGATGGGGGAGGAGGCGGACAGGGTTCAGGAGAAGAAGAAGAAGGATCAGGAGCAGGAAGAAGAGCGCAGGAAGCAGGAGGCTCTGCAGGCGCAGCAGGAGGCGCAGAAGAAGGCAGAGCAGGCAGCCAAAGAGAAGGAGCTGAGAAAAGGTGACTCAAACTCATTTTTTAGCTTCAAAATAGTGAATCGTGGGTAAAATGATGCTTTTCAATCTGTAGAGATGGTTTAGAAACTGCAGCCAAAATATGGACAGGCGTAGAACCTATAATCTTATTAATAGAGCTGAAACGCTCTAATATTATTTCTTCTCTACCAAAAGCGACACTATTTATAATCCAAATCACAAATCTAACTGAAGAACAAAAGAGAGAAAATGTGTCATTAAAACATTAAATCAAATTAATCACAATTAATTGATTGTTTTCTATCATCGTTTAGAAATTCTATTTCTTCTCTTCTAAAAACTAGCACTGCTTATAATCCAAGACACAAATATAATTGAAGAAAAAAGTAAAATGTAATTAAAACTGAAGCTAAAATGATTAAACCACTGAATCAATTATTGATATTAAATTTATAATATTTTTTTCTCTGCCAAAAAGTGGCAGAGAAATATTTATGATCCAAATCACAAATATAAAAGAAGAAAAAAGTGAAGAAAAGGAAAAATGTGCAACATTAAAACCAGGGATGAAATGATTAATCATGATTAATCGATTGTTGTTACAATCAATTTAGCAAATGATTAATTGTTAAACATGGCCATTTGCAGAAAAAAAAACTCACTTGAGCAACAATTGAGACAAAACTTTACAGAGTTTTGTATATCTGTGTGCTTATTTGTATCTTTTAATGTATTTCAAATATTCTGTAAAGAAAGGCTTAAGTGGTTAAATGACAAATTTGGATAAAGGTGGCAATTTTTAAAATTTCATCATCAATAATTGTTTACTGAAGTAATCATTAGTTGCAGATCTGTTTATTAATCATGTCTGGTCCAACAGGGCTGCAGAACAACGCAGAAGAGAGCACCATGAAGTGGTACAAGGAGCTGCAGAACTCGGCCGCTCAGTGCGCTCAGTCCTTCGAACAACTCAACTCTCCCAAAGATGCTCAGGTGGCTCCACGCCCCCAAACTCCAGAATTATTTCATTATTAATTTATTTTTAATGTCTGTATGTGATTCCCTTCCTCCTGGCTCAGACGAAGAAGCTGAAGCTGGAGCTGCAGAAAGCCGCCACCATCCCCGTCAGCCAGATCTCCACCAACTCTGGGTCGCAGCTCCGGGAGATATTCGACAGGATCGACAAGCTGCTGTCTGGACGGGCCGTGGTGTCCGGTGGAAAGTCCGTCTCTGCCTCCCAGCATCCTCAGGGCCTGGAGTTTGTCGCCTACAAGCTGGCGGAGAAGTTCGTGGTGAGTCTGTCTGCAGGTAGCAGGAGGAACGGCAGAGTGACTGTTCCAACAATTAAAACATTCTGGTGTGAGTTTTCATCACGTTTTCCAGATCTTGAACTGAATTTCTATTTTTATTTTTATTTAATCATTACATTTTAACACTAATTTGTGTCTCCTGAGTTAAATACTCACTAAGCTGCAAATTGTGGTTTTCTCACATTAAGTATTTATGTACCGGTAATACAACAAAACAGGAATACATTTTGTTGCTGAATAGAAAAATAAACGGTGAAAATATTTTTTTTTAAAAAGTGAAAAACCTAATTTCTCATGCAAACGGATATGTTCATTCAGTGAATAAATGTTCAGTGCGTTAACTCACGACAGCCTTCATAATCAACTGCTTATTGGCATTATGTTGTTTTTGTTAGTTTTTCTCCGTTATGTCCTCCGCTTTTGTTTCATCGCTTTTCTTTCGTCGCCTTCATAGCGAATCCGTAATTGTTTTTAATGATAAGTTGACGCTGCTTCGTCATGCAGCTCAGCTGAATGTTTCACCCTTAAGGTGAGACTTAAGGAGCTTATCGAGGGTTTATATCTCAAAACAGAGCCGCATAAAGTGTTTTTGTTTTTCATCCTACGGTCCCGTTCGGACCGTTACTCCTTCCCGTTCTGTAACGGACCCGCCGCCATCTTAGGCGATGCCGTTGATAGTTTGTGTTTATCGCTTCAGCATGACAAGCGGCGCCCTCTGCTGGGTGGCGGTCAAACTACAACACTTGAAGAAGATCTAAGCGAACTTTATTAATTGATTGGAACAATTTTTTGTCTACTAAACCAATTAATAGACAATCCCTAATGTTAATAGATATTTAATTTCAAATGACCAAACAGTCCTGACTCGTCCTCTGACTCCTGATCTTTTTCCTGAGTAGAAACAAGGTGAGGAAGAGGTGGCGTCCCACCATGAAGCCGCCTTCCCCATCGGTGTGGTGGCCTCAGGCATTTGGGAGCTGCACCCCCAGGTGGGCGACCTCATTCTGGCTCACCTGCATAAGAAGTGCCCATATTCGGTCCCACACTACCCCCCGATGAAGGATGGCACGCCTGTGGAAGAATACCAGAAGTAAGTGGTTCAGAAAAGAAATGGGCGCATTTTGCAGATTTTTTATTTATCCACTTAAGCATTTTTCTTGATCTTAAATGAAAATGTTTATTTTTCATGTAGTTTTAGGTTAATTACTGCTCTGATTTTGTTGTTCTGCCAGCAAAAGTCCATTTTTACTCTGTATAATCAATTATTAAGTTAATTGACGATTATTTCAACAATTGATTAATCATGATTAATTCCATTAATTGTTTCAGCCCTAGTGTTAATGGCATATTTTCTTCTTTTATTCAATTTTATTTGTGATGTTGATATAATCAGTGCTGGTTTTTGATAAAGAACTAATTTTATGAATATAATTTATAACCAATTACGTGAATAATTGATTAATTTGATTAATTGTTTCAGCCCTAGCTTTAATAAAGTATATTTTCCTTCCCTTTGTTTCTTCAATCATATTTGTGATTTAAGTTATGAGTCACTTTTTGGTAGAGAAGAAACATTAGAAATATAATTTCTAATCGATTAATTCGATTAATCATTTCAGCTCTAGCTCAGACCTGCTTTTGACTGGGGTAAATTTTGGATCAGATGTAATAACGGTGATTCCCACTCCGACAGGATTCTGGGTTACCGTGTGGATGACTGTGGGGTCGAAGGTCAGGACAGTTTTCTGAAGCGGATGTCTGGGATGATCCGTCTCTACGCCGCTGTGATCCAGCTGAGGTGGCCCTACGGCTCCAAGCAAGGGGTAAACATGCTGCCACTTCCTGTTTGTGTCCCGTCTGGGCTCATGCTGATCGGTTCTGATCGTTTCTGTCGTCCCTCAGTCTGTTCCTCACGGGCTGAACCACGGCTGGCGCTGGCTGGCCCAGATGCTCAACATGGAGCCTCTGGCTGACATCACAGCGACGCTGTTGTTCGACTTCCTGGAGGTGAGTCCAAACTGGAGCCTAGTTCTGGATCTGGTTCCTGAGGTTCTGAGTTTGGTTCCTGATGTTCTGGATGTCATCTGGTCACCCAAACCATTTTTATTTATGTTCTAACTTTTAGAAAAACCGTAAAGAAAGTCATTTAATCCATCCATCCGTCTCTGTCGTCCGTCTGTCCGTAAAGCCAGACTCCTGTTCAGATATCTGCTATAAATTTTCCATGAACTTTTATAATAAAATATTCGGCTCATTTAAGTTCCTAAATATTTGGGATCTGAATTTTAACCAACTGTTGAAAGCCTCTTCTGATTTGATTCTTCTTCCAGGTTTGCGGAAACGCCTTGATGAAGCAGTACCAGGGTCAGTTCTGGAAGCTCATCCTGCTGCTGAAAGACGAGTACTTCCCCAGGTACAAACTGAGGCTGCGGTTCAGAAATAAACCCACCATCCATCCTATGGATGGTGGGTTTGACAGAATGGATGTCTGTCAAACATCCATCCATTCTTATGTGTCTAAATCTGCTGCGTCTCCAGGATCGAAGCGGTGACCAGCAGTGGAGAAATGGGCTCCGTCATCAGGCTGAAGCAGTTCCTCGAGGTTCGTTTCCCTCTCAACTCGGTGACTTTAACGAACATTGTGATAATTAGAGTCAAAGGTTTCAGGAACATTGTTCAAAACTAAAAACACAGGAAGGTTTATTTGATATATGGAGAGTCATCCATCCTAATATCCAGATTAGAGCTGCAACTAATTATTATTTTAGTGATAGATTAATCTAATGATTATTTTTTTTACAACTGATTAATTAGATAAAAAACTGTTCATTAAAATTCAGCTTTTTTTTTCATTTAATTATTTTCATGCAATATTAGAAATGCATTAAAAATGCAAATATTTCAATTACTTATTTTAGATATTTAAATCAATGCTCAGAAAATAATTAATGACCTTAAAGTTTGGAACAAGTTGGCAACAAAAAGCTTAGAAAATGTCTTCAGTAGCTGAATTTTATGGGATAATTTTCTCTCCCACTCAGACGTCATTGAAGAGCCGACAGATCAGCCCGCCCAAAGGCCAGCTGAGCGCCACCTTCTGGAGGTCCTGATGAACGACGCTCTCATGGACTTTTAGTTTTTGAGTTTTAGATTTGAGAATCCTGGATTTTCCTCAGACGAACCTAAAAAAATGAGGATTTCTCCGTGCCGTTTGTGCCGCCCTGCTGTTGAATCGTGTCCCTGGAGACCGGAAAACGTCTGTATCATCGTTTATTTTTATGTTCTCTTCTTTATTTTTATTTTCTCCAAACAGACACACTTCCAGGACACGATGAATTTGGACATTTAAACACTAACACAGCGTCCCGCAAACAGCTCTGATCCAGTCTTAAGTGCACTGATTTATTTTATCATTTTTTATTTATGTGCAGCATCATATCAAGATTTAAATCTCTAATTAGTATTTTTATTGTTAACCTGATGTTAGCTTTTTCCATCATTTCAGCCTCATTAATCACTGTTCAAACCAAATATGAAGTGTTTTTGTGAAATTTGAACGTATTTATTATGTTATAAATCCACTGTGTGGAAACTGAGATGCTGTTTTATCGCAGAAATACTTTTATCCTGGAAAATAAAACGGAAATCTGGCTTTTTGTTTTTCTGTAAGTGAAAAAACTGAAGCCAATTGTGTTTATGTATAATTTGTCCTGAATGTCTGATTACAAATCAGCGCCTGAATGAATGTAATCTACAGGAACCAGAACATGAGCTGCAGTTTTTCTTTTGAAATACATTTTTTTCAGCTGTAAATGTCAGTAATTTCTTTTCATTGGGAGCTAAAATGTATGAGAGCAACACTTTAGACATCCTTGATCTTGAAAGAAAAAGTCAAAGATCCTCCTTTCTGCAAATCCTGTTATTAAAACGAAGCATCTGTAAATTTTGATGGAAACATCAAGATAATAGGTGAAATAAAATCTCAATGCTCAAAGTTTTTCTTTTATTTTACATTTCCTTCCCCACAGAGTTGTTACAAGTAATCAACAGCCAACAGTTTGATACATTCCAGTCTGATGGGTGTTTTTATAGCAGACATAAATACAGAGAACCTTATTTTATGGTTCCTGCAGAAACTAAAAAAATTAACCGTTTTTTTGTCCTTCCTGAAGAAGCAGCAGGAAAAATCTGTAAAGCCTCAAAATTAATTCAAACTTAAAACTGAAAGCTTGTGCAAACGTGAGGAAAAGAATGACCAATCTATTTTAGCGATTTACATAAAAAACTGACAAAAAAAAACTGATTTCCATTATTTTAATTCCCATCATTGTTTAGAAGTGTTAAAATTACTTCATTTTGAACAAATTAAACATATAATTTGTTCAATTTGTGTTAAAGTAAATCAAAAAGTAATAAATATTCATCTTTTGTCCTTTAGCTGGACTGAAGATCTTTAAATTGACATTATGTGAGCCTTAAATCTCCAGGTGTGGGCAGATGGAGTTCTCCCTTTCCACCAGTAGATGTCACTAGTAACCTCGTAAAAACCTGGCGCAAACAGAGCAGACGAGGTTTTTTTTGTCATTAATGCTGAAATCAAAGTATTGTTAAACTCGTCCGTTTCACAGCGAGGCGGACTCATCCTGAGGCGTTTGAGATTCCTACAAAACAACGAAGGCCATTTTGCTCCAGGTGCGGGTTCTTGTCCATTTGGAGGCTCGGAGTTTAAGATCGACCCTCATGGTTGAGCGTGGCTCTCTCCATGCGCATGTACCAGGGTTTGACTTTGGTGTTCGCCATCATGTCGTCAAACGCCTGAAGTCCTTCCATCACTCTGAGGACTCCGAACACCGCCTACAGGTAGGGAATCAACCATAGACATTATATAATTATATTATTATTATTATTATAATAATATTATATTATATTATGTCTATGGAATCAACGGATTAGTTCGTTTCCACCAAGCGCCGGTTCTGTATGGCAAGTCACGTAAGACATATATCGCCATTTTTATCACGCATCAGGCTAAACTGTAACGCAAAAAACATCGTAAGATACGGCGAAAACCATTCAAAACGCGGCTTTTTAAATCTTTTTGAGGCTAACTTCTGAACTCCGAAAATTACGGCGTTTAGTCTGGTCCTTGAACACTGCCACGCTCCTGAACGTCATCACACGTACGTGAGTATGTACAGCGTTGAATGACCGGAATAAATGCTGTAATTTTCGGCACTCAGGTAGTCTACGGCGGCGTAATAAGCGGGGTTTTGAATGTATTTTCGCCATATTTTACTACGTTCCAAGCCAGCGGATTTTTGCTTCCAAGCCCCGGGTCTGTTCT
Source organism: Poecilia mexicana (assembly GCF_051168715.1). Classification (NCBI taxonomy): domain Eukaryota; kingdom Metazoa; phylum Chordata; class Actinopteri; order Cyprinodontiformes; family Poeciliidae; genus Poecilia; species Poecilia mexicana. The sequence goes on from NW_028263378.1 coordinate 4,741,499, forward strand.
CCAAAAACAAGCCGGTGTTACGTCAATCCGCGTTTCCCCATCAGATACGGTTCCCCCGCCGCTCCGCCCCGCCCACGCGGCAAAATAGGCGCGTGCTCGTGATGAGCACTGAGAAAGCACGCGCGTGGCAAGCACGCGCTTGTTCGGCGCGCTTGTCTGAGGAACTACGGACACCGTGAAAGCTCAAACAACATGTTTCGGCAAACTTGTCACACTTTCTTCACGTTTTTGCGGGAAACTAATAGTAATAATACTAATAATTATAATAAATATAATAAATATATATGTTATACATATTATGATTATAATAAATAATATATATTTTATACATATATTATAATTATAATACATAATATGTTTTATATATATATATATATATATATATATATTTATAATACATAATATATGTTATAGTTATAATTATAATATATATATGTTGTATATATTATAATTATAATATGTTGTATATATTATAATTATAATAGATAGATAGATAGCATAATGCTATATGAATTAAAAACAGGGCAATGCAATTTAATGCTCAATATTACCCATCAGATACCGTTTTCCCTGTTTTACAGTGGGGGAACGCTATCTGATGGCCATAAATCTCCCTTCAGATACCGTTTCCTCTGTCTTAAAGTGGGGGAACGCTATCTGATGGCCATATTTCACCCATCAGATACCGTTTCCCCTGTTTTAAAGTGGGGGAACGCTATCTGATGGCCATAAATCTCCCATCAGATACCGTTTCCCCTGTTTTAAAGTGGGGGAACGGTATCTGATGGCCATAAATTTCACATCAGATAACGTTCCCCCTGTTTTACAGTGGGGGAACGGTATCTGATGGAGACATTTCACCCATCAGATACCGTTCCCCCTATGTTAAAATCACCCATCAGATAGCGTTCCCCCTGTTTTACAGTGGGGGAACGCTATCTGATGGCCATAAATCTCCCTTCAGATACCGTTTCCTCTGTCTTAAAGTGGGGGAACGCTATCTGATGGCCATATTTCACCCATCAGATACCGTTTCCCCTGTTTTAAAGTGGGGGAACGCTATCTGATGGCCATAAATCTCCCATCAGATACCGTTTCCCCTGTTTTAAAGTGGGGGAACGGTATCTGATGGCCATAAATTTCACATCAGATAACGTTCCCCCTGTTTTACAGTGGGGGAACGGTATCTGATGGAGACATTTCACCCATCAGATACCGTTCCCCCTATGTTAAAATCACCCATCAGATAGCGTTCCCCCTGTTTTACAGTGGGGGAACGCTATCTGATGGCCATAAATCTCCCATCACATACCGTTTCCCCTGTTTTAAAGTGGGGGAACGCTATGTGATGGCCATAAATCTCCCATCAGATACCGTTTCCCCTGTTTTAAAGTGGGGGAACGGTATCTGATGGCCATAAATTTCACATCAGATACCGTTCCCCCACTGTAAAACAGGGGGAACGCTATCTGATATGTGATTTTAACATAGGGGGAACACTATCTGATGGGTGAAATGTCTCCATCAGATACCGTTCCCCCACTGTAAAACAGGGGGAACGCTATCTGATATGTGATTTTAACATAGGGGGAACACTATCTGATGGGTGAAATGTCTCCATCAGATACCGTTCCCCCACTGTAAAACAGGGGGAACGCTATCTGATATGTGATTTTAACATAGGGGGAACACTATCTGATGGGTGAAATGTCTCCATCAGATACCGTTCCCCCAGTGTAAAACAGGGGGAACGCTATCTGATGGGTGAAATATGGCCATCAGATACCGTTCCCCCACTTTAAAACAGGGAAAACGGTATCTGATGGGAGATTTATGGCCATCAGATAGCGTTCCCCCACTTTAAAACAGGGGAAACGGTATCTGATGGGTGAAATATGGCCATCAGATAGCGTTCCCCCACTTTAAAACAGGGGAAACGGTATCTGATGGGTAATATTGAGCATTAAATTGCATTGCCCTGTTTTTAATTCATATAGCATTATGCTATCTATCTATCTATTATAATTATAATATATACAACATATTATAATTATAATATATACAACATATATATATTATAATTATAACTATAACATATATTATGTATTATAATTATTATATATATATATATATATATATATATATATATATATATATATATATATATATATATAACATATTATGTATTATAATTATAATATATGTATAAAATATATATTATTTATTATAATCATAATATGTATAACATATATATTTATTATATTTATTATAATTATTAGTATTATTACTATTAGTTTCCCGCAAAAACGTGAAGAAAGTGTGACAAGTTTGCCGAAACATGTTGTTTGAGCTTTCACGGTGTCCGTAGTTCCTCAGACAAGCGCGCCGAACAAGCGCGTGCTTGCCACGCGCGTGCTTTCTCAGTGCTCATCACGAGCACGCGCCTATTTTGCCGCGTGGGCGGGGCGGAGCGGCAAGAAGACGAAGGGGGAACCGTATCTGATGGGGAAACGCGGATTGACGTAACACCGGCGTTTCCTCACCAGGTCCGCCAGGTTCGGTTGATCGCCACCCATGAACTTCCTGTTCTTGCCGATGGCCGCCATCCAGTCATTAACGGCCTTGTAGAGGTCCTGCCTGACGTCGTCCTGCAGGTTGTGTCTGTAGGATCAATGAAGGGAAATAACCATCATAATCTAATAAAAAAACGTCAGGAATTAATAAATTCAGAAAATTAGTAGAAACGTACCTATTCTTTAGTCTCTTTGAGATGACGAACATAGCAGCAGCGCCTACGTATTTGGCAAAGAAGCCTTCCACGGTACCGAACTTGCCCTCACGAACGATGTAGTCGAAAGACGCCAAAGCTTCGCCAGTAGTTCGGTAAACGTTTGGCGATATGAGATGTACAAGCCAATCATCGGCCCACTGTCGCCACTTCATCTCCTCTCTGAAAAACACAACAAATCTCTAAACGCATCGCCATAAACCAAGATTACGAGTCAAAATCTATGTAAACATAAATAAAGGACTCATTTGGTGTCTTTATAAAGAAATGTAAGACCTGTATCACGACAGAAACAAGAAAATACTGCAATAGTGGCAAGGTTTTTTTTTTTTTGTTTTTGTTTTTTTGCACAAAATGCATTTATTTATATGGATTAGCAACAGAAGTAACCCAGTGGCATCAAGTGGCAATAAATCTACACTTTCCCATGATAGACGAAAAAAGCTAGCTTTCTGAGTTTGAACAGTCGAAGATTTGTTGGAATAAAATTCTGAAATTTATGAGATAAATCTCATACATTTTGTAGGAACAGGAGTTTGAAAAGTCAAAATGTTGCTAGAAAATGATAAAAAAAAAACTTTTCCAAGTTGTTACTAAAAAATTTCTCAGATTAATCTAAAAATTTCAGTTTTTTCTAGCCAATTTTTGACTTTTCAAACTCATGAATTTCCTTTTTTCTCTAGAAAATTCCAGGGATTATTTTGGCAGAGCTGTATTCTATCTTTAATGACTAATGCAACCTCGTAAATTTCTGCCTCAGCAGCATCATCTGGTCAAAAAGAGCCGTCAGGAAGAGCGGAGCTCCTCGTGGTTTCATGTTTGGACTCACTTCTGCATCCCCTTTGCAGGATAAACGGCAGCGGTTTGGGCCTCGCTCAGCATCAGCCAGTACTTATTGTTGTACTCCGTCACCTCCTTTCCCCGGTCGTTCACAGACTTCATCTCTGGGTAGCAGTGAATTACGTCCGACAAGCTCTTCTCCCTGGATCAGATCAAGGTCAGACATCTTAGGACTTGGTTTTTGGGCTGGTTTTATTCTTCATTTTAATCTCATTGGCATTTTTCATGATTTCCAAAGGTAAAAGCTTAATATTGACACACACACACAAACAAATTTAATCCCTTAATGATCAAAAAAGTGATATCTCAGAACTTTCCAGTCAGGAATTAAACCACAGATTCCATTGGAGAAGAAAAACTCTTGTATTCATAAAAAAAAGTTTTAGAAATACAATTAAATAATAAACAAATGCAGAATGCTGTACTTTTTAAACAAGTTTACAATAAAATATGTATGTTCATTATTTAAATAATTTTAAAATTAATTTCAACGTACTTGTTGATCATTAGAGTCCTGAGGGAGCTGATGATGACAGATGAGTCATTCAGTTGCTGCAGAAACAAGACAACATGGTTGTAAGATCAATACTTTGAGTAGAGCAGCACAAAATATTCAATCATGTGTGAAAATGATTGGTTAGGAATATTGAAAAACAACTGCAGGCCTGATACATTAACAAATTTTGCTGGATTATACATTTTCCAAGAAATGTTTGCAATAAACGATATTTCTGTTTTAAGAGTATTTTCAAAAATTTTGACTTTATATATTTTGTTTATATTTTCCTCTATCATCAACAAAATCACTTTGCACTTAAAATACCGTAAGGACAACACTGAACTTTCTTTTTCATACATTTTGTTTTGCTTGTTTATATTCACTTAATCTTAACATCTGTGTTTGATTTGTTCATATCACAATTAAGAAAATAAATAAAAACTTACTGGAAATATATTAAATATCCAAAATAAACCCCAACAACCACAATGGAAATAGAAACCACATATAACTGAAACCAGAATAAGAATATTAACCATCAGAGCTCATTTTAATTTATCAACTTGATTAATCAATTACTTGATTTTTGTGATTAATTCATCTTCTGAATATTTCAATATTTTCTTCAGGCAGATGGATGGACACCAAAAGACCTTAAAGCTCATGGATAGGCTTTTGCGGCTGAGATGATAAAACTAAAGGTGAAGGAAGAGCCAGAAAATCATATTTAATTTTAATTGATCAGCATTGAAATCCTCAGGAATATTATCAGCTGAATATTTTAATGATATTGTGGAGCTTTGACACCAGACCAGAGGGATGTTCATCGTTTCTCTCACCAGTTCGCCGTCCACCATCAGGATGGGCACCTTTCTGTACGCAGACCACTTGATCTCCTTCCTCATCACCGGGTTCACCTCCACGATGTCGTACGGCAGCCCGTAGTAGTCCAGAAAGGCTCGCACTTTGCTGCAGAACGGGCAGGTCTTGTACTGGTACAGAGTCATCTTCAGTCCGTCTCCTGAGACCTGCAGCGAAGCAACGAGAGGTAAAGCAGCCGAGGCTTCTGGTCCCATCACAGAAACCTAAAAACATTCACAAAACTCTGATAAAAACGTCCAGTTCTCCTTATGTGTTGTTCTATCGGGCTGGACAATAAAACAATAACAATAAGGCTGATAGAATATTCTATAATTTCACTTAACTCTAATCCAGAACCGCACGGCATTCTGGGAGATGTAGCCTATGCCTGTCATGATAACAAATTTTCCAAATTGTCCCAGAAGTTATTGCGATAAATAATAATATTGATGTTTTGAGACCATTTTCACATAACATAATGATAAAAGCATAGTATTGCAGGAACATATTCTTAAGGTTCAGAAAACTTTAAGTTCCTATGAATGTTTAACACTGGAAAAGGAAGACATTTTCAATATCCAAAATATTTAAAATCATAAAGTAAACAAAAAGATTGTTTACAAAAAGTAAACATTGCTTTGAGACTAACGCACCAGACGGAAGACTTTTGTCATCCGCTTTTTAGTAGAAAGAGAGAAAAGAGAAAAACAATAGCTCATGCAAATGGAAATGACTGAGCTTGTTTTAAATTATGATGCAAATAATTGATTTATTGCAACAGGTCTAAATATGTCTAGAATACAAATTTATCATGTGACATCACAATTCCAGAAACTTTGAAGCTGATGGCCATCTTGGTAGGTATCCATAACTAACTGTTGATATAGAGTTGTTATGACAAGCCACAAGCTTAAAAATAGCTCTTGCCTTGTTTCTATCTAATTTATAGACAATAGAAGTACATTACGAATATTAATCAACCGCAATTTTTGAGTATTCTTCTTTTTGTTGGTCTTGAAGTCTTGGTTCTTCTATGCTTTGCACTGCGTTTGCCTACCAAGATGGCGGCTCAGTGGCACGGATCATGTCCGGTTCAGACTTGTGGGAACTATGTGTGTTCCTGCATTTTAGGAAATAAATATATATATTTTTTTTTATTTAAAAAGGAACTTAATTATTTGTTTTTCTGCATATTTATATAATTTGACAGTCTAATATGAGTTTAAGAGATTAAATTAGCAATCTGCATAATGTGTCAATTTATTTTATCCTATTAATCATCAAAAATAATATATTATTAAAGTAATTGTTGTCTGATATTAAAAAAGATCAAATAAAAATCTGCGTGCCTTTTTTCATCCTATTAATTGTTAGAATAATTGATAGATTAATCGATAACTAATCGTTAGATTCAGCTCTAGTCATGAGTCTGTCATATACAACTACAGTCTTCAGTCAGAGGACTCTTCAGATTCGTTGCATGACTGACTGCTACAGGAGAGCCTTCCTCCCATCCACAATTATTCTTTGGAGATATTTTGATATTTAATTCTCCTTTGGGATAATTAAAGTATTTTTTTATTTATTTGAATTCTGCTTGGAAATAAATCCAACAGAACCACTGATTGGACCAGGACAGCTGTAGTTGTACTGTTCATGATGATAAACACTGAGAGCTGCAGCTCAGTTCGACCTCTGGCGACCCCATCGTGTGGTCCGGAACCGACCCCAGAACCCGGGTCCGGACTCACCTTCTTGTCCTCCTCAGCCAGGTGCTGCTGCACGGACAGCTTCAGGGTTTGGTAGAGACCCAGACCTCCTCCGAGCAGAAAAGCGCAGCCCAGTACCCTGCCTCCTCCTGCCCGAACCGAGGACACCAGTCTGGACCGGAGCCCCGGCCCGCCGGTGCTCAACCCTCTTCTAAAGCCGTGAGCGCCAACATTCCCCAGCAAGAATGACACGGTACCGGTCCGAGCCGCGGCTGGAGTTTCTAGAAAAGACCGTGCGACCTTACAGAGGGTTCTGGAGCAGGCGGCTGCCATGTTGACTTTACGTAAAGCCCCACAATGCACCGGGGCGGAGGAGACAAAGGGATGTGCTGCCCTGGGTTCTGTCTGTCAGGATGAACAGAAGGCAGGGACGTTAACGCCTGTGGTTCTCAAACTGTGGTTCATGTAACTTCGGTAGCACCTGTGCTGCCTTTAGTGCACAGATGTCAAACTCCAGTCCTGGAGGGCCACTGCCCTGCAACGTTTAGGAAAACCTAGAATAAAGTCGAAATAATACAAGAATAAAGTCTATTACAAGACTTTAGTCTTGTAATATTACAAAGGTATTCTTGTAATGTTGACTTTATTTTTGAAATGTTATGGCTTTATTATTTGTATTTATTTATTTATAGTAATTTTATAGTATTATAATGTATATATATATATATATATATATATATATATATATATATATCTCCTTATATTTTTGTCTCATTTTAAAATATTAAAGATATTGTGATCAACTAGGTATTTGAGTATCTTTTTTTTTTTGTTGTTGTACCAAATACCGTTTTACTCTTTGAGTAAGAGTAAAACTGTAAAATTGTACTTAAGTAGTTTTTGACTACTCTATTGGGCAGAATTCACAAAAATTGTACTCAACAGGCAGTACTTCAGCATATTTTTATTCAAGTAAAAGTAATAAGTAGCCATCCAAGAAATTACTCAAGTAACTCTAAAAAAGTACTTTGTAAAAAGTCTACTCAAGTACTGAGTAACTGATCAAATGATCAATTATTTAATATTTAAAAATTACATTATCCAAAATATAAAGTTAAGTGGAAATTTTGGTGTTTTAATGACAATAACAAAAAATAAAATCAAGCAAAAGAAAATTTTTCCAGATCAGTTTCTTTTAATAAAAAAAACTTACGAAACTTTAACAAATACTGCAGGTATGTGTCTGTGTGAATTTATGGTTAAAACACGTTTGTTCTTCATTCAGTACAATCCAGAAATTTTCCTTCATTATACTCAAGTAAAGAAGTACTGCGTAGCAAAATACTTCTAAGAGTACAATTTAAAAAAAAGTTACCCAGGTAACTGTAATTGAGTAAATGTAACTAGCTACTACCAAACTCTGACGGTGAACGAAATAGTTCGCCAAGTTTCTCCTTCGGAACGCTCACGTCGTGATGCGTTCAAGAGCGTCGTAGATCGCAGCTAGTCCTCGGACCGCAGCAGCAGCATCGGCAGAAGCAGCAGCATCCTCCATTAAAGTGTTACTTCTCGGATCCCAGCATCTCCTTTCCATTTTCTTGGACAACACCGCTCCCCTTATTAGGATGTTGGTACGCGGCGGGGGGTTGTTTGGGAGAGCTGAGGCCAGAGGACGCCGCCTCCGCGTATTTTTTCTGGCGTGACTGGAAGGCAGCGGAGCGACAATGGATCTGGTTCCGAGGAGACAAATCAAATTCTGATTTTTCTCTGGGATTAGCTGGCTAACGCTAGCTCGGCTAGCCACCCCCTTAGCTCGGTGGCCGTTATCTCCTCTTCCTCCTCTGACCGCTGTGCTGTTTTCCTCCGTGATAAAAAAATAACTCCTTAATGCTTTTTTTATTGACGTGAAGACATGTTGGAGTCATTCCTGCCAAGGAGAAACCATCCTAGCGGTTTTCTATCCGCCCAGCGGCGACGCTAGTTAGCCGTGTGCATCAATAACCTTCATTTCCCCCTCCCACTCGTTTTTTAAAACCCTTTTTTATTTTTCCTCTGGTGTATCCATGAAGATGCTGGCAGAGATGGAGTGTGTCTGACGGGGAAGCCGCTCCATGAAGGTCATGATACTGAGAGAATGATCATGCTGGAAAAACAGGTAAGAAACCAGCGGAGCATCAAGTCAGCGGGTTCATATTTAAATACACACCTGGGCTCATTTGCATATTTCCACAGATGCGCTATTACCATCAGCGTGAAAACAGCCCGATTTTTGTTACTTCGGGTGAATTTTCTCAGCAGGATTTGTGTCCCTTCTCGTGTGTGGTCATAATATCTATGAAATAATGAGGGAAAGCAAGTGCATTTCTGCTTTATTGGGAAATAAAGGAAAAGAGGTGAAGAAAATTGAATTAATGCATAAACATAACTATCAAGTAAGTAAAAATATGAAACGAATAGTTGTAGATGTTGATGGCTGTTGGCAGAGAGGATCTCCTGTAACAGTCTGTGTTACAGTGAATCTGAAAAAGTCTCTGAATGAAGACAGTTTTTTTTTTGGAAAGCAGTCTTATGAAGAGGATTTTCAAGATAAATGTATACTTAGAGATAAAATAGCGGTTCTTTATATATATATTTTAATGATTTAAACTCAAGTTAAATGCTAAATTTTGCTAAAAGAGAATGAATAGTTTTTTTATGTGGGACGGCAAATTATGTAAAATTTTAAAAACATAGAGTCCAACCTAATTAAAAAAACAGATCTAAAAACATATCACTGATATTTTTAGTTGTATTATTTGCTGAAATTCAATGTAAAATGTTACAGGAAACAGAAAAGAAACTGTTAAAAGCATGTATTTCTTATATTTATATCTAAAATATTAGCTGGTTCTGTTGGACTATTAGAAACTCATTCCTCTAGTTTCTAATCTTCTGACAATTAAACCATGCACTACTTTTTCTGTGTCTTGTTTCAACAGGAAACCCTTAATTTCAGCAATATTTTTAGCCAAACTAAATTAATTTAATAAAAAGCATTTCCAGATAAAATTCGATTCTCATAACATGTTGGGGGAAATTTGTAGCCAATCAGGAGATTAAATGTTGCAGAAAATGTATTCTTAGACTTGTTATTTTGTATTTCTGTGTCTTTTCTTGATAATCTGCAAATGTTTCCACTCAGACAGAACTTTAGGAGCAGTTTAATTGATTATTTCTGGTGGTTTATAGAAGGAAATGTCCTTCAGCCGGTGCAGCTCATAACCTTTTTACAGATTTGTTTTGTTTGAGTCGACTGCTTCCTGTTTTTCCCGCAGCAGCTTCAGCCTTCAGATACATCTTTACTCTGTTCTTCTTAAATTAAACAAATGTTGTGAAAGTCTTAAAAAGATTATTGTTGTGGTGGTTTTATCATCAGGGAAACATTTTGTTAATTAATCTGCTAGTTGTTATGCAAGAACGTGAACTATCCTGGTGTCTGTGAACGTTGATAACGCCGTGCTAATAAGACTAAGTAATGTGAGTTGGAGAACAGAACCATCGCTGTGGTGTGTTTGTGTGTCTGCGTGGGAGTTGGATCTGGGATATTTTGGGGTATTTGCTTTCCCAATGCATGCTGGGATATGTAAATAAGATTTTAAATAACAATGACAAAATAAGTTGGAAAAACTAAAGCAGAATTCTTAGTTTGCTTCTTTTTATTAATAAAAAATGAAAAATCTTTCAGTTTTCATATATTCTCCTTATGTAAACAACAAACTCCTATAAATAGTGATAATTATTCATTTTTAAAGCTAATCGTTGTTGACCTTTTGTGTGATCTGAGTAATAAATGAATGAAAATAAATCCTAAAACTCTAATTCTAACTGTAAACATTCGATATCAAACTACAGTCACACTCTGAATGTATACGAGTCTCTATGAGTTGATTGTGCTTAAAACAAGTCACAGTCTAGAAAAATGCAGAGTGTAGTTTATTTTTCCACAACTGATCAAGTTTAGGAAAAGAAAACAGCTTGTGGAAAAATTAGGGATGCAATGATATAAAAATTTGGGCCGATATCAGTTGTTAATGTTTCTTTTACAATTGATTATTTACTGACATTTTTTTTCCTACACCAAGAAAAAAAACAACTAAAGAAAAATTGCTAAATATAGCTGAGTTGAAATGATTAATCGTGATTAATCAATTTATTTGAAAGACTCTTCAATTAATTTAGCAATCGATTAATCGTAAACTGGAATATTCAGAATCAAAAAAGGACATTTGCTGAAAGAAGAAGGTCTGTCACGATAACAAATTTTACTGGATGATAAATTGTCCCAAAACTTATTGCGATAAACAAAAATATTGTTATTTTTAGATCATTTTCAGGTAATATTTTGATAATACAAGTACGCCCTCTCAAAAATATATAAACTTTCATTTTGTAAAGAACACTTAACACTGAAACTGGAAGATATTTTGAATAAACAAAACATGGAAATAAAATCCACATGAAATCATAAATAAAATAGATTATGAAGTTTGCAAATAACATTTCCTTGGAAAAATATTAATCATCAGAAATTATTAATCAATTTATTAGTCATTGCAACAGGCTTAAGAACAAAGGAGTCAAAGCAGTAACTAAACCAAAACTGGAAAAACAATAAATACATTTTGCATTGAAGATAAAAAAGCATAAAAACTCATTAAGTGTCAGTTTTAACATCACCTGGTGCAAAATCTGTAAAAAATTATCTCCCATGAAGTATCTTTTGCTGTCAAATTATTAATCAGTTAATCCAAAATATAATAAACACATCGGCCCCACATAAATATTTCTTATCAGCTACAGATTCTTCCATTGCTACAAATAATCAACCACTCGCCAAGGAATGCCACATTTTAGGCAATAACATGTTTATGTTCTTATTTTTAGAAAGGAACTGAATTATTTGTTTTCATCTTTTGTTGTGTTTCTAATATTTTATTTTTAAAAAAGACTTATGTGATTAAATGAAAAATCTGAACAATGCAACATTTTTTTGTTCGATTAATCATCAGAATAATTGATTAATCGCCAGAATAATCAAATAATTGATTACTAAAATAATAACTTCTCACAGGTATTGGTATTTATTTAGCACACATGCTAGTTATTTAACATTTAGCATTGTTTATGTTGTAGTTTTGTGACTGTACTGCTCTGGGACTACAAATGGAAGCAGCTTAAACTGCCAATCTGGTGCAAAACATCTTTTATTAATGTTTTTGTTTTAAATGAGCTGAACAGCTCATAAAAAATAATTCAACTTAATTATAATTTTCTGCATTTCTTTTTCAAATTAAACTGTGAAATTGTAGGTTCTTAAACAAGTTATTCTACCATTGTTATTAAATTTGAATTATATTTCTTTTTGTAAGGTTTTCTTACAATCATCTGTGAGAAACGAAGTTCAATAAAAATGCAATTTTAGCTCGGATTTCCTGTGAATGGACCAAAAATTGCGGATAATTTTGTGAATGTGTTAAATCCAGATGAGTTCTGCATTACTTCCTCCTGAAGACGCTTCAGTCTCTGAGGAATCGAGTAAACACAATGAAACTGGGTCAAAGGTCATCGCTGAGGCGCTGCAGTATTAAACGCTGCTGCTGTTGATGTTTATCTCCTGGTGAAATCTGGAGAAATCTGTCTTTTTTCCAGGCGGTGTGGGATTTGGAGATAAAAACGTGTTTGTTTCTTTTTCTGTGTTTAACCTTTGACCCACGGCGAGCGGATCGGAACTTATTGTCTGATGGAATGTGACAAGAACCCGCCGTTTTTTGGTTTTTTTCCCCTCTGTTTTTTATTCCTGAGGGGTTTTTTTCCATTTGCTTTTGTTTGATACATTAGTGCATAGGAGAGGCTTTTCTTTGAAATGTGTTGCTTGAAGAAGCACTTTGAGTTTGAACAGAGAGCAGCGATTTTACCGAGTCATTTAAATTCTCCTTATTCAGGTTCAGCTTGGCTTAATGTTTGGTTTTATGTTTCTGTATTCAGACAAATGTCTATGAGGCATGGTTAAAAAAAATGATGTTTTACTTTAGATGTGCTTTCTTTAACAAAACATCCATTAATACGTGTTTTGTGCTAATAGAGACAGATTTTCCATCCGTCCGTCCGTCTGGCCAAACTGAAGTTTGTAAAGATTAAAAGGTGAAGTCTGAGTTTCTGCTGAAGTTTTAATTATGTTTTTTAAAATGTAATTCTCTCTCTCTCTCTTCTGCTCGTTTCTTTTAGTTTTGTTGCTGTAGCCTTCAGCCTCCACAAGGGGGCGTCTGCACCACTCTCTTCCTCTGTTTATGTGCCTCGCCCATAATTGTTGTCTGAGCTTCATTTATATATCCATTTTTACCCCAGAGGTGCTGCAGCAATGAAGGCCGAGTTTTTGCTTTTGCTTTAATAATTTGGGTAGAAAAGTAAAAAAAGAGCTTTAATTTTCAGATGTTTATAAATAAATTTGAAGCACAACTGAGAATGTTGATTTATTTATCACAGCACATAAAACAGATCAGTATTTATTGTAATTGCTGATTCGTTGCATTTCCTGCATCAGGTTTTTGACCCATCAGACTTTTGCATGGTTCTTCTGTGTTTTTGTGGCTTTTTCTGCAGCTTCTTTCAGTTGTTGCTTGTTGGAGCGGATTAGTTCCTCCAGTCTCTTTCTGTAGATTCTGGATTCATTTTGCTGCAGTCTTAGTTTCTGTCATCTTCAGAGGAAGATTAATCAGCCATGCAAGCCCAAACCATCTTTAATATGAGCAGATTGTTTCTTTAGCATTTCTGTTGCTTTCCTAATGGTTTGTTTTTGTCTCTTTAGTCCATAAAACATCACTGCAGATATTTTTGGGTGGTTTTAATACAGCAATTAAAAGCAGATTTTATGCACAAATGTGTACTTTAGTGTATATATATCAATGAATATATGTGATCCTGTTTAAAGGGAAAGATGATCAGTTTCTGTTGCATCTGACTTTTTTTTGAAGTAGCCATGTTTGGTCTGCTTTAATCAACCTTTAGTTCGTTTGCATAGAAAGTTTGGTTCATTTGGGAAGGTGTGAATGTGTAACCAAACTCTGGTCCGCCTACAAACCAAGGTCTTGGTTCAGTTGAAGTGAACTTTGACACGTTTCAAATTCATAATATGAACACCAAGCAGCTCAGAAGATGCTCCAAAAACAGGAGGTGAACCACATCAAATCAGTAACAATATATATCGTCATAGTCAAGTTATCAATATCAATAGATAATACATGTGATACAATACTCAGTATATAGAACCAGAACCGCACAGCATTCTGGATTAAAGTGTTTGCCACTTAATGAAACTGAGGTTAAACCAGAATAAACGTTCTGCTACGAGACATTTCAGTTAAAATCAGGTCCAGCCAGGAGACGTGCTTACGTTCGGGTCGACCCGTTGAGTACCTGCGCCACCCGTCCTGTCATTGTGACGGCCACAGGAAGCGGACCTGCAGGTCTGTTTCTGGCTTCCTGTCCAAGCTGCTTGGTTTCTGCAGAGAAGAGGGAGCGATCTCACGTAGGCCAGCGAAGAGCTGGCTTTGGCTCTCTGTTTCCATGACAGCCGCTCTCTCGCAGCATTCAGCCGTGGGACGGCCTCTGCATCTGAAAGCAGTTCCCAGCGGTGTTTCAGAGCCTCTCGTTCTCTTCCTTCAGCTGCTTCGCTTCTTCTTCTGCTTCTTTCTCCGCCGTCCCTGTGTGCGTTTTTTCTTTCCTAAAGCAGAAGTATTTCATCTCAACTCGACGCAGTACTTTTAAATCTACGTGTCGAGCATCATTTGCATCTGAAGGAGGGCTGAGATCAGCCTTTGTTGCCTTTGTAAATTCTTTAAGACTGTGAGGTTGAACTCTGAGCGAGAACACACTTTAATTATTCACACCAGCCGTCCTGTAACGATTCAGATATTAACTCAGAAACAGAGAGAAGACGTGCTTTTTTTTCTTATTTTGTTGTGCATTTATCTACAACTTGGATGCATTCGTGTGATTACAAAAACCTCGACTGTGTTGATACAGATTGACGCATCTGATGGGTAAGATTAAACCTCAGAGGCTTCCAGTAACAAGTCAGAGAGAAAACATCGACCTGCACTTCCTTTCCATCATCGTTCAGTCATTTGGGTTAAAAGCAGTCTGACCTAGATAAGTCGTATTTGAGTTAAAATATCAGCTGCTCAGGCCTACAGGTTCAAAACTGAAAGAAAATATCCCCAAAAATTCTCAGAATGGGGAAATCCTCAGCTAAAGAAAACACCTGCAAGACACCAGCTGCGTTTCCAATACAAATGTCAGCAAAATACAATTTTTCAATTTCATTGTTTCCATTAAGCAAGAAGCACCATAAGATCACTAAAAAACATTTAAAAACATGCCGCGCCTTCATCCGCCAATTATTTCCTGTTGTCTTCTTAGTAGCTGCATTTCCATTGACCAGGTAATTGTGCAATTTTATATTTTGAAAATAAATTCACTTAATGGAAACACTCCAAAGGTTTTGGCAGTAGAACAAGGTGTTTTGTTTTGGTTGTATATTTTTCAAAACTTCAATAGAAACACTTTTTTCGCATCATCAGTCATGTGATTAACAACTGAATGTTACTACTGGTAAGAACGACAAAGAGGAAGTAGAAATAGAATTGTCTTTTTTAATGACTTGTCACCTGAACAAACTTATTCACGTGTGATTTTGATTGTGTTTCTTATTTAATTGAAACACTGCAATTGCAAAATTTTGCTTTTTCGACTTTAGTGGAATATTGACCAAGTTTTGCTCACATTTGTAATAGAAATGGAGCTAATAATGTTGAAAAAACACAATATCGCAAATTTTTGACTTTTGAAAGACGAACAAATTACCACATTTTTCTAGAAAATTTCTGAAATTTGTCAGCGGAAATTTACTCCTCCATTTTTTTCCCATCTAAATTGTCCTAATACGATGTCATATTTATAAATACTGAGAAATGTTGATTAAAACTAAAAATCCAATAGATCATCCTCATTGGTTCGGGTTTGTCTTCTGAGACGACAAAGAATCAGAATCGGCTTTATTTGCTAAATTTGTGCACAAACAAGGACATTTTACTTTGGTTACACTTCGCTTCCATTAAAGACAAAAGATAAATGAAACTGTTTTTTTTGTAAATATGTATACATACTGTGTTTTTAGCAAAGAGGAATACAAGGTTGGATCAGTACAAATATAAAACTTCTTAACTTAGTTCTGCTGCATTATTTTTTTTTACACAGAAGCCCAAACTATTACATCTGTTTTAGACTAACTGCGTTAGTCATGGTTGTGGTGACAGAAATCACAAATTACTTCATCAATTAAGAAACTATGATATAATAACACCGCTGTTTGCCTTCAGATTCGACGGATTCACACCACTGTTGCTCACGCTGAAGCGTGACTTCTGCATATTTAAAGTGACAGCGTGCCATTTTTCCATCTTCAGGATGTCGGTACCTTGGTTTCAGTACTTTCACATAAACTGCTTGTGTAACTTTAGCAGTGTAACTGTGAGAAAAGCGATGAAAGACTGGAAATCATCCATTTGTTTTAGCTCTGACAGCTGCTGCAGCTGCTTTATTGGAACCAGAACATGGCAGATTGTTCCGGTATTCTGGTTCCAGTGTGCTCTGTAACCCATCATCTCTCTCTTTCATAAAACATTAAAAACACTGAATAATACTCATGTGACAGGTAGGGATGCAAGCAACTGTTATACCTAAGATTAATTGTCAATTAATGGTTTATTAAGTTAAGATGAACTAATGAAGTCTGCTCAGACCTTCTTTCAGTGTTATACTTTGGCCGCCATCCAGCAGAGGGCGCCGCTGGTCATACTGAATCATGATTTCCAAAAATAAAATATTCAAAAACCAAAAATTTTATTAGCCGATAAAATCGATGTATCGCCAAAACCACCTTTCCGTCCTTCACCCTCCCTTTCCCTCGTTTCACAGTGTGCTTTTTAATTGCAACTTCTGGCTCCACATACAAGGAGAAACGTTTCATCTGGGAGAAATTTATGGGAAAATAATCAGTGACTGCATTGATGCGGTGCAGGAACATCACAGCTTTGAGAGCTGAGCAGCAGTTGGACTTTTAAAAGATTTATTAGCGCTCCAGAAAACATGAAGCCGGCTTGTTTTATAGCAGCATTTTCAGACTTTTCTCTACTCTTTCCAACGTCATAGAGAAAACAAATTGAAGCCTGATTAAACTGGTACGGATATCACATTTCCTAGAGGCGGATCTTCATCTTTAGTGGGGCTCACACAGCAGCTTTTCTGTTGATTAAATCGCAGCAGAGTAATGAAGCAGAAACGAATTCCTCTGTGTACCTGCTGCAGTTCAGTCTGCGCGTTTTCTGTTTTTTCCCCCTTCCTGGTGGGAGTGTAACTGCGGTCGCGGCTGAATGTTTCTGAGCTACAACCTCCAGAAGACGGAAAGACCAGAGAGCAGCTGCTGGCGACGGAGGTAGAGGGGAGGGAGGGCGATGAGGGGAGCTCTCGCTTGTTGTGAAGAAAAAGAAAGACGTGGAGGTGTTCCTCTGCTTTCTCTCAGTCGGATTCAACCAGCTTTGGGGACTCCCTCTTCCTCCTTTTTCTCCTTTTCCGTCTTTTAATAATTATCCCTATTTTTCCACCAGTGCATGTTTGTTGCACGCAGTCGAGCGGCGGCTGCAAGGTGCGTCGACCGTGCAGCATGGAAACCAGATCCCTGTTCAGCCTGCACAGAGCGCTCGCTCAGCCCGTCAAGATGTGCATGTTTGATTTTCCCGTCACCATCCTGGACGACCTGGTGAGCTCCGACGCCGCTTCGCACCGAGACGCCTGCCTGTCTGTAAGCAGGCGTTACATTTTTAATGTCTGCTCGCATTATTATTATTTATTTTTTTGCATCTGTGTGTGCGCTTTTGATGCTTCACGACTGAACGTAAGAGTGTGCATGTGCCAAGCTGTCGCGGCGTAAACAAAGTCTGATAAATGTATGTTGTTTTTCTTGTGCTGGTTTTTGCATAAAACAAGCAGCAGGATGATATCTGCAGAGAAAATGTGGTCGCTGCTGTACGCATGTGTGGTTTATAGTTTATCACGTAAAAGGGCTCTAAATCTGCAGTTATGCATTGTCAACAATACACCCAGTGTCGAGCGATTTGACTACGAGTTTTAGAGTCACGGATTGATGTTTGATTTAGAAATGATTTTTCTATTCAAAATTATGTGACTGAGAAGAGGAAAAAATTGTGTAAACAAACGGAACATTTATGCAAAACAGTTTCATACTGTATAAAATTCCATCAGTTTATATATCTGCATGAAATTCTGTAACTTATATTTCCAGAATTAGGTTAGCTTAGTCGCCTGGCTTTTTCTTAAATAAATAAATAAAAAGAAATCAAAGACTTGTTCAAAAGCAGAGTAGCAGAGTGGACACATGACGCCGTATCCAGAATACTCTCAAATGGGAGCGGCAAAGGCTACAACTTGAATGCATTTTAAAATCGATTTTAGAGCATTTTGAATCATTCAGGATTCCCAGGACTAGGAATTGTTCTCATGTGACGTCACACTTCCGTGAACTGACAGAAATCTTGTTGCTATGGAGTTGCTATGACAACAATAAACAAACCACAAGCTAGGAACTAGCTCTCGCCTCGTTCCTATCTAACTTAGGGTGCGTTCACACTGCAGCCTGAAATGACTCAATTCCGATTTTTTTTATGTAATGCGACCTGTATCCGATCTTTTCATGACAGTCTGAACAACACAGCTCGGATTCTTTTTCGAATGCTACCCATATCCGATACGTATCTGATTCAAATGCGACCTAACTTCCAGGTTGCATTCATCCGAACTGAACGTCACTGATTCTCAACAAATGGCACTATTCTGCGTCCTGATAGGCGCACAAGCGGGAAGAAAAACAACAACTATGACGGACTATAATGAAGACTAAGTTGTTAATATGCTGCTCCGGTTGGACAACAACTTCAAATATGTAAACTAAGCTCCACCGTTAGCCTCCATGTTTACTTCCGCAAACACTGAGTACTTCTTTTTGTGGCAGTTATCAGAACACTGAGAACGCTGAAGCTATGGCGCCCTCTACTGCGCATGCGGGACACTTTCAGGTAGTTTGCCCGTTCACACTGCAGAACGCAAACAGGTCGCATTCTTGGCAGTGTGAACGGCCTGGTAAAAAAAATCGGAATTGACAAAAAATCGGAATTGGGTCACTTCAGGCTGCAGTGTGAACGCACCCATATAAACAATATAAGTACATTACAAATATTACTTGAGGACAGTTTTGGAGTACTCTACCCACCTTTGTGTAATAGTAAATGTCAGTGATATTTACTGTAGGACTCACTGCCGAACTAGCAAAATTAGCCTAGCTACCAGAACCTTGTTGTTCACACGAAGAGTTTGTAAGTCCTTTACAAAACCTTTTAAATATTGATTGTATGCGTCCATTGATTTCAGGTGAAGCTCCTCCATGGTGTACGCACTCTTCCTGTTCACTGAGAAGTTAACGGTGTTGTAGATCGGAGGGAGCTTTTCCACATCGTCTGACATATTTTCCTTCTCCGTCTCATATGGGTCGATCCTTACAGCAGAGACATTTTTATGTATCTTTCTCTCGCACATTGGTCAAGACGAGTGTCCACATATTTTCTTTTTGTTGGTCCCGAAGCCATTAGTCCGCTATGGCGCGGGTCACTTCCGGTCCAGACTTGTGGGATCTATGTATCGGATAAATTGTTTTACGACGTACATTTCTTTCTCCTGCAGTACTTTAATCAGGTGTGCAGGTCAGATTGCATGTGTAATTAATATTTTTTTATTTTTCTCCAGACTTATAAAAGATGCTTTTTTATTTTTTTCTCCTGTGCAGAACATAATACATGTTCCATCTAAAAATAAGTCCCGTTATATTAAAGCAGTCAGTCACAGAGCAAGTGTTTGTGTTGTGAAAATGTGTCAGTGAGTTTGAGTCAACCTGCAACTGAGTGTGGTGTATGCTGCTTCTTTCTGGGTCTCCGTGTGTGTGAGTACTTGTCTTGTCAGAGATGATTAGATCTGCAGACTTTTCCTGCATATCTACAGAGTAAACATCTAAACAACGTGGATTTCCTTTTTCTGTAGCTTGTTATCAGGTGTGCAGCTCAGATAAGCTTTTTCTTTCATCCATCTGTGAAGCAGTGTGCGGTTTGTGTGTTTGGACATTCTGTTTTCTTTTTGCGTCACAACTTTAAAACTAAAAATCTGTTTTTTTCCATGCAGAAATGAACAAAACTTGTCATCACTGCGCCTCTTGCGCAGTGATGACAAGTTTGATCTAGTTTCTACTGCAAATAATTTAGTACACTTGAAATGAGACTAAACTAACTCACAAGTAACTTTTCAGAAAGATATAGGAGTTAAATGGTTAATATTGATGAAAAAGTGTTAGTTCCACTGGGAAATTATTTCACTTATAATATGGCAAAATGTCTTGGAAAATTTTAAATGTCACTTCAAATTTTCAGAAAGAAATATGAGCTTGTTTTAAGTCAATAATAATTTAATATTGATTTTAAAAAAGTGCTATAAAAACAATTTTTCCCATGTTGTAACTCAATAATAAAGAATTATCTACATCTTGCTGAAAAGCGATTTACAAGTTTGTTTTGTCTTATTTCAAGTGTACGAAGATTTAAGAACTAGAAATTAGACCAAAAATACTTGGCAAAATTCTGTCTTTTTGCAGTTTATGGAGTTGGCATGAATGCATGAATTTACTCAAGTTACTCCGGCTTGTGTACACACATTGCAAAAAATAAAAAAATAATCTTACCAAGTGTTTTTGGCCTAGTGTGCAGAAAGGCAACAAGTTGGGAATTTAACCTTTTTGTTGCGAGGAAATGGTGGATGTAGCTGGTCCCTTTGAGTAAAGCAAGTTGTTAGTGTTGAAAAACTGTTTGTTGGTGAGTTTTAATCAGCCTACAGCTGAAGCACGGTGGTGGCTGCCCCTGTCCAGCTCTCTACTGTATCTGTGGTTTCACAATATACACTTGTGATTTTGTTGTTCTAGAGCAGTGAAATTGATTTCTGTGCTGCTTTCTTCGTTCTGAGTGACGACATTTCCTCTATTAGAGCAGAAAGTCTTTCTGCTGTTTTTGTTTAATCATCTCTGCAGGTCAGAGATTAAAGCTTGGACTTGTTTACATCTTTTTCTTTGTATCCGTTGATTTTCTCACCCCCGCCTGAAACTCAGTCTGCCTGAATTGTGGCTTTTGTCTCACAATCCGAGTCGAATTTTCTCACCTCAGCTCAAGATGTGGTAGATGCTTTGCTGGGTTTCCGTAATCTCTCTTCTTCGTTGGTATAAGTCTTGTTTGCATCTTTGTTTTGCGCCAAACCAAGCACGCCGAAGCAACCATCTCCCCACAGAGAAGCCTTTGATATTCTGACATGTTTGATCATGTCATTTCCTTTAAAGACAATGCAATGCTTCTTTTGTTCTCTGCAGATTAATAACTAGATAGTTTTACCTGCTACCTGATGTTAAAGCTGCACTTTAGTTTTAATCTAAAGTGCTTATTTTTCCAGTGCTTCGTTTTCAAATGTTCCTTGCAGATATTTTTAGATAATTATCCCTCCACTCTATTCTCCCATCGGGCAATTTTGCTTTTATCATCCATTACATGATGGTAGTTTGTGATTCATGCCACAGAGGAGCATCATTATTTGATATGTTAGTTTTAGACTGTGTTGCAGGCTTTTTTTTTAATCTTGGCAGTTAAATCGTAGTTCTGATCACTGCTTGTGTCAGTTAATTCTCATAAAACAAGTAATATTATTTACTTATTTATTATTGATCCCCTTTTTTCACTTCTGATACCAGAAACACTAACTCTGCACCAGTACTGCTCACTTAAATACACAAATAGCTTCAAGTTTGGTCAAACATGAAAAACAACTTTAATTTGTTATAACAAAATTGAAAATGACAAAAACAATGTAAAAATAAACTGACTCAAAAAGTGAAATTAGGAATTATAAATATAAGTTAAAAATAAATAATACAGCATGACATTGTTCAGAGCACAAAGCATAGATTTAAACTGAATAGATCTGCCCTTATGGATCAGAAATGTTGTCCCCAATACTCAGTCTAGATTTTTTTTCAATATCGGTATCAACATAGATATTAATATGGGATTGATGCATCTCTAATATTATTTATTGGAGTCACATAATCACAATTCAATGCAGCAAATTATGAGCCGATGAGAAAAAAAACATCTTCAATTTAAACTGTCAGGTTACAAAACATGTTTGAGGGATCCACTGACATGAGAATTTGGGCCGATATTATCACACTGTTCCATTTAAACACCCCATAGCTGCATCACTATCATGATCACATGACCAAACTAATACCAAATGGCCAACCTCCCCCAGAAACGAACAAGAAAATGGAAATAAACAGTGTAATATCAGTCCAGTTTTACTTAGCAATCTTGATGTCAATATATTGTTTATCACAATGTTTAATTTGAAAAAAAATGTAAATAATTTAAAAGAAAATACAGAAATGAAATAATTTGTATTTATTTACAATGCTGAAAAAAAGCAAACAAATTAAAAATCCTGTCAATAAGAACATAAGATGCAGGCAGAAGCACAGTCAGATGCCTTCACCTTTTTAAACATGCATCAAAATCAAAACAACAGAATCTTTCTAAAAACAAATCTCAAAGTCTGTAAACAAACTCGAAACACAGAACATATTCAAACCTTATTGTATTTGTTTAGCTACTTATTTTTAGACTTTTTTTTTTACATTTAAAGAGTGAAAATCACAGTTTTATCTCTTTACAATAACTTTTCCCACCTGAATCCCTCTAACTGAAGCACTGGATAGTTTTTTTTATTTATTTATTTGTAGTAAATATTAGGATTTATTATTCAGTTCTGTGCAGTAGGAGGACATCTGATTATGGGTGCACTGCAGAAATCTGTGTATAAACTCATCTTCCATCTGTGAGTTCTGACCCTGAAGTTCTGACTCAAACCCAAAACTGAAAACAGCAACCATTCAGGAGAGGCTGTGTTGTTTAGAAATACTAAACATTTAGCGGCCATAAATCCACAATAAATGGTGCACTCATGTAACGTTGGGTTCCTTCAGTTTTACACGCAGCTGTTTGGCATTCAGCCCCACATCTACATCTTGGCATCCACGTTTCTTGTCATTTCCAGCCCGTGGGTGAAGGCTGTTATTGTTCCAGCAGCATTTCGGGTGAAAACATAAAGCTACATTGTTGTAGGAAATGTTTTGTGACAGTAAAGTCTGATGAATCTGTTCACATAGACACTGTTGGCGTCTAGTTCTCGAGCTCAGCTTGTCTCAGCTCCACACCTGATTGTGTTTCTAGTGACCTAAATTCTTCTTTGGGGTTTAAAAAAGCCTCCTGACCTCACTGCAGTCGGCTTGTTGTCGCAACGGGGTCAAACTGGGTGACGAGGTTGAAATAAAGAGCAGCTTCCCTTGAATCAAGAGGAAGTCATTTAAGGCCTACATCTGAACCTGAAACGTTTAGGTGAATATGACTGAGCTTTTTGTTTTGATGTTGCATGAAATAATGATGCATTTCTTGCCTGCAAAAACATATCTAAGTATTTTAGTTTCTATTGCAAACTAGGGATGCACCTATCCACTCTTTTCACTTCCGATACCGACATTTGATGTTTAGTATTAGCTGGTACAGGAAAGCAGCACTGTATTGACTTCAAACATTTTTTTTCTTCAACACAAACATAAATGTACTAACTTACAAATTTATTTAGTAACTATATATGTAGTATTTACATATCTTTCAACCACCTAACCAACCAACCACTTACAAACCAAACCCAGTTGCCAACCAACTAGTTTATAAAACCACAAACCAACCACTGAATCTACCTGCCAACTAACTAACCAACCAACCAACAGACGACATATAAACAAAACCAACTAATCAATTAACTCACCACTAAATAACTCAACCAACAAACCAACCTACTTATTTACTTATCTTTCAACTAACAACTTACAAACCAACCCATTTCTAAACCAACTACCCACCAATAAAACTACCAACCTAGCTAACTTCCAACCAACTACTTACAAACCCAACTAATTGTCTACCAACCAACTACTCACCAATAACTCTACCAACCAATTTATAAACTCACAACCAACCAACCAACCAACCAACCAACCAACCAACCAACCAACCAACCAACCAACCAATCTAAATTCCAATCAGCTTCTGACCAACCAATCATCCACTTCCTAACCAAACACAACCAATCGACAACCAACCACCTGTTTCAAACACTCACCAATAATAATTAGACCCAGTTATTATTGGTTTTACTGTAAACTAATCCTGCTATTTCTTCATATTCTGTTGGATGCAAAATGCAACTGCAGCATATTTGTTTAGTTTCATGGTAGAAGTTTTCTGCACTTAGTTAAATTAAAATGAACAATGAAGGGTTGGCTGAACAGATCAGTGTGTATAGGTAGCATTCTATCAGAGGTGGATTTCTGTCTGTTTGTAAGAGCTACCTGTCCTCAGTTGTTGTTTTCAGAACCAGCTGTGGTTCTGTACTGGAACAGCTTTGGTGGAGTCACTCAGCAGTTCAGATAGAGTTCTGAAATCCTGACTTTACTCTGGTCAATGAATGCAGCTCTAATCAGCGCTGAAGCTATGTCCAGCTTCTCTGTCTGACTTATAAATAAAACTCAATTATTATTCCAGTCCATTGTTTTATTTAAGGAAACCTTTGGCTCTGAGTGTTTTATATCTTATTTATTGCTCAACCTTATGCAAAAATCTTCCCCAGGCCTGAGTTTCAATATTAAAAATCAAAAAGCACTTATGAAAACGTGACCAGTGATTGACGGGTTTATGCTTCCTGGTGTGTGACGGATATAAAGCAGCCTGGGTGGTCTGCAGACTTTAATTTAAGTAAGGAGTGTTAGAGCACTCCTGATGAGGTCGCATTTATATTTAACTGTTGGAAACTTGAGTGTTGGATTAATCAAAGATTTAAAAACAAACTTTTGAGTTTACTCCTTTAGGAGCACTTGAGAGCAGATGTTTTAATGCAACTTTCTGCTAAAAACTGTGAACTTGGAATGACTTCAGCCAACTTTTACCAACCTCTCTGTTATATTGGTGATAAAACAAGCCTGTGCACAAAGAAAAGTTTAAATGTTTCCAGATACTGATGTATGGAGATGTCAAGCTGTCATTTAGCTGTGAAGGAAATGAGCGGACGTCTGGAGACTCGTTGATAATGTTCGGTGAATACACTCAGCAGTCGCCTTCTCGGAAGAAACATTTTGTCAACAAATAATGACCCCCTGCAGAGAAGTTTTTATTTTATTTTAGATTGTTTTCAGGCAAAATAAATCTGCTTCCAATTTACCTGTGAATATCTCCAAAAGTATGGGAATAGGGTTCAGAAACTCATTGCCAAGACAACAATAAAGGGGTGCAGATAGGAAAGCAAGGTTTTTATAATCAGACAAAAGACTGTGATATCACAATATAGACTTTGGCAGTAGGCAATGGCTCCAGGGTGTGTTTAAACTCAGAGGGAATTAAAAAGGGAGTTGGCAGCAGCTGTACAGGTGGATGTTGAAGTAATTTGGGGAGGCAGAAACACACTGGAGACAAAGTCTGGGCAGGGAAGCAGTGCAAGAAGAAAACAGACAATGGCACAGATGCAGAAATGTTTGGTTTGCAGATGTTTGGTCTGATGCAGATGCATCAGAAGATTTAGTTTTCAGAAATGTACACAGAAGAAACTGCATTTGATCCTCCTTTTTCCTCTACATTTAGAGAAACAAATATTTTTGGTCTAGCATCTAGTGCAAATATCTTAGTACACCTGAAATAACACTAAACTAACTTTTGTCAAGAAATAGGAACTGGTTTTAAATCAATAATTTCTTAATATTGATGAAAAATACTAGTTCCACTTGTAAATTATTAAACTGGATTACTGGATTATTTCACTTAAATCTAGTACTTCTTCAATCGTATTAAGGAATTATTGACTTAAAACAAGCTCTTAGATCCAGCTGGAAAGTTACTTCTAAGTTAGTTTTGTCTTATTTAGAGTGTACTAAATATTTGCAGTTCATCTTTGTGTTTTTTGCATGGCAGACTTTACCTAAATACCTAAATCAATCTAAATTAGTTAAAATAAAGGATACATGCATAAATGTCCTCAGAAAAACAAAACGGTGCGAGCAGAGTCTATCGTCTGTTTAAAGAAATGGCCGCCACGTTCCCTGCCTTGGCGACCGTTGTCAGGTTGCCTCACAGCTGAGCTGCATGTGTTTCTCACTCGGCTGCAGTTGGCATGAGGAAGCTTTTTTTTTAAATGCCAGGACCTCGGAGGAGAAACTGAAAGGCTCCGCTGGCTGTAATAATAGCTGGGAATAAATCCAGAAGCTATTAGAGGCGACTCCAGCCAGCAGATCTCTCTCTCTCTGCTGCGCTTCGCGTGTGAACGAGACGCTGCTTTCTGTAAGAAACTCTCTCTGCAGCTGAGTTGGTTTCAGGATCAGTGAAGAAAACAAAACATCTTGTTATGCTGCTGAAAATTAGATCCTATTAATCTGTTTTGCTAGAATCGTTAGCTGAGACCCAGATTTCTCCTTATGCCCATTTTTCGTTCCTGAAACACATTTTATCAGAGTATCAGGTTTAGTTGGTGTAAATTTATCTTAGCATACTGCAGTGATTCAGTGTTTGATTTGTTTGGTGGCATTTTTCTGGTCAGGCTACTGAGAATTTGTTCTCCATCGTAGATACGTACATCTAGTTTGTGTTTTTGCATTCCTCAGTTTCGTCTGCAGGGGGCTCTGTGGTGCACATAAACTTTCTCTGTCAAGTCACCTGTTTTACCTTCTAGTGAGTACAGGTGTGTTTTGACGGCTTTTTGACTAAATTCTGAGAGGTTAGAGTCCTTGTCAAATGGCGTTTTGACTAAAGTCCAAAGGGTTGGAGTCCCAGTTGACGGCGTTTCAACTAAAGTTCTACAGCTTTTTATTTCTCTTTCTCACTGTTTAAGTTTTAATTGTTTTTTAAATCTCTTTCTCACATGCTGTTTTTATTTTAATTATGTAAAGCACTTTGAAATGCCTTGCTGCTGAAATGTGCTATACAAATAAAATTTGATTGATTGATTGATTGATTATACTCATCCATGAAAAGTGTGAAGTTTGCTTTGCACTACAATCGCGGTAAAAGAAAGTACACCCTACATAAGATTAGATTGGGTTGTGAGGATATGGGTGAGACAGAATATGGAAAAAAAGCAGAACTTTTTTGTTTTGATTGGACTTGTTGGTTATGTAGCTTGTAGTTTATTTTAATGTTGTTCTGGTTGTTGTGGATTGAAACTGAGTGAAAAAAAAAACTTAAAAAAAAACCTTTTGAAAGCCTCCAGGAAGCATCAAGAACCATTAAAGATTAGGACTGGGATAAAACTATTGGTTGGTGCCGAAACTCTGAAATATGTTGACGTAATGGAAAGGCCCCTGTATAAGCCAAACATGTAATCTTTTATCTTCCTGTTTGTTGTTAGTTTAAAAATGATCTGAGCATAAATACTGTTTATGGATTTGTTCTGTTTGGACCAGATGAACCCAAATCAGAGGTGTTCAGAGTTTCAGCTTCCTTTTGGTGAATTATTTGATATTTTATCTGATTAAAGCTAGTTGTTGCTGAACCATTGTTGTCGTGCCAGTGCTGCAACTATACGAGTTCACGGAGACGATGTTGCAGAACCGGACCGACCACCTCAGGTACTCTCTGGTAAATTTCTCTGTTTGTGTAATAAGGAAGTCCCCAGCATTACATTGCCTCATCTGAAGCTTTCGCTTTCCTCCTCAGCTCCTTCAGCGCGTCTTAATGCACTTCCCTGTTTGCATTGTTGCTACTGGTTGCTACTGGGACGGTTTGACAACCTCAACAGGAGGTTTCAGTTCTCCTCCGACCCGAAATGGACCGGCTCGGAGGCCTTCTCTCAAACCGCCTGCTGTCTTCTGGGAACAAGTTAATTTTTTCCAGTGTTGCTCTTTGTGTTGTTGACACAGCTGGTAAAGTAAATACGCGCAAGCCGAGCGGCTGCGGGGGTTCGGCCAATCTGTGACGAGGGGAGTGGGGTCTCTGATGGGCTTTAGACCCGGCACCGCGTGGATCCGGTTCTGATTGGAGTCGTTATGTGGTGCTGGGCCCGGTGGAGCTGCGGGTTGCTGGCCCGGATTGGAGCCTGCTGCTGGGACAGAGAAGATTACTACCATCCAGTCCAGAGATCGGACACACAGGTTGGATGTTTTCCTTTGATTTTCCAAACAGAACCACTGGATCGTTCACCTGCTTAGATTAGCTGGAGCGATGTTTGTTTGTCTAAGAAACTCTTGATGCATGTCTGGTTCATTTTGTCTGAACCAGACAAAATGGTACTCAACCATTTAATAATTGTTTTATTATAAATAATTTGATTTATTTAGAGGGATTTTTTTTTTTATTTAATCCAGGAGCGTCCAAACTTTTTGTCACATCAAATCGGGTGGGCGTTTATCGTTTATCATTTATCGTGAAAAGATTTTTGATTTATCGTCTTGATAAGTTGCAATTATTAATGGCAAATGAAAAGAGATGTTATAAGTGCAACAATAAATATCAGTAAATTCTAAAATATGATTAAATTATTAAGTGCAGATTATAAATCACATTTTTTAAGTAAGTGGAATCCTAAATTAAACACATTGTAAGTGGAAATATTGTTCAAGAACAATATTTGTGTTTGCAAGCACAGCCATACAGTTACTTAAAAAATAAGTAATAAACAGCAAAACTGCAAATGCAATTTAAAATCCAGTCCATATTGCCCACCTCCAGTCAAATGTACTCGCAGGCCAAAAAACTAAATGAATAAAATAAAATAAAGCAAATAAGATAGTCAGATTTTATTTTATTTTTTGTAGGAAAGGATCCAAAACATAAAAAGCATTTTAGACGAATAAAAGTAAAGGCTTCTAATCTTTTTGGGGTCTACATTGAACAAATTTATTCTCAGTATAGGAACCGGATTTTGGTAACTTTTTGACATGCTTAGCTAAGTTAAAAAAATAAATAAAATAAAGGCAGATTTGGATGGATGTGGTTCTACTTATTATAAAAGCTTGGTTATAAAACAATGTATACTTTGTGTTCTTAACATTTTCCATTGTGAGAAAATTGTCAGGACAAATTTTTATTATTGTAGAATTGCAATTGGGGGCCGCACAAAAGGAGTCCAAGGGCCACAAATGGCCACTGAGCCGCACTTTGGACACCCTTTGTTTAATCTGTTTGTATATTTTTACGCTGGTTGCTCATCTAATCTAAATCCCTCTGAATCAGCCTGAACGTTTCTTACATGTGGTTCTCGGTTCACGCTGTCCTGCATGTTTAACATGTTTCGACGCTTCATCACAGCCGATTCTCCACCAGTTTCTTAGAAACCTGTTAACCACCAAACAATGTGAACCAGGTGCGTCTCAAAGCAGGGAAGCATCTGAAACATCCAGGACGGAGGCTCACAAGGATCAGCTGTTACAGAAACAGCCTCCATGTGTGTAGCAAGGCTTTCTGTTAGCATTAGCTCTTTATAGACCACTGCAAACGGTGGACCCCTGTTTTAAACAGTTGTTTTTTAGAGATAAGGAAAAGAAAACTGGAAATTCTTGCAATTTGTTGCATGTTTAGGTCAGAAATGTTAATCCAGACTTTAATCAAACAGACATTTTACCTGCGACTTCAGCAGGTAAATGTTGCAGAGAGGGCTGGATTTATATCAGGAAATTGCAGTGTAGTGTTATTACTTCCAGCTCTCTCTGGGACCTTTAGCATCTGGGTCAGCTGTGTGATTCTCCTGAATATCTTATCAGCATGTAAACTGTATATTCATAGCAACTGGAAATAATGACCAACGAATATTGGATTGCAAACAGCACTTTGTGATACATTCTCATGCAAAACACAATATTTCTGTTGCATGTGGGATTCTGAAGAGCTGGATGTGGTCTCCAGTCCATAAAACGCCCAGGTCTGATCTGAAAACCAGCCCCTCTGAGTGTCTTTAGGCTTTTAATAATAAAGGCCAAACACAGCAGCCAGCAGTGAAAGTGGTTTTTATCAGGGAGGAAAGCTAACAGGAGCATAAAACGTCACCATATTGAATGGATTCTCACAGAAAATGTGGGCAGCATTTGAACAAACTACATAAAATATTTTTTACATCAGACATTTTGTCTTTTTTTCCACATGAACAACACAGAAGTTGAATAAACTAATTATAAAGTGGTTTAATTAGCAATTTCTACACACAATCCTCATACCAAAAAAAAGGAAAAAAATCCCTGTCAAGCTTATCAGCATGTAGTAGTTATGCATGAAGCATAACTACTGACAAGATTACAACTTTTTACATTGAACAAAGGATCTGGCCACACAAAAATAACAGCAAGCAGAGAAAACAGTAACTGTGATCGTATTTCTTCCCATGTGGCGTAATTGCCTGAAGGCTGGTGGGAAAAGTACAAAACAGTCTGTAACCATAAAAACTATAAGAGTCATCAGGGGATTTGCTGGGGTTTAAGCAAACTATAAAATCAATTATGTCAACATTTCTAACTTTTTTCCTCTTAAACTGAAGTTAGGCTCTTAATCGGCGGTGACCAGACTGACTGACAGTTATATAACACTGGTGTTGTGCTGAAACAGCTGTAGTGTATCAAACGGGATACAACAAGGCGTGATGGTGGATCAGACTTCAGTGTTTAATTATTTAAAACTCTTGCTTCTTAACAAAATTATGAGCCACAATTCAATTTAAAAGTCATTCTGAAAGTATTTTTGGCACTTGCTGTATAGACACGTTGCATCTTATTGTTTACATCCGGAAATTTCTTGCATGCGCTCAACGCTGGAGGGCAGAAGAACTATAAATAGTGGAACAACTTTGCCTGGAGATGCAGGTATCATTAATTTACTTTATTTCACCAGAGCAAAGGAAAAAATCACGCAGAAAAACCACTGACGAATAACTCAAAAACACACACATTCTACTTTATTTCTCACTTTCTGTGTCGGCTACGCTACACATAGGCTTGTTGCCATAGCAGCTGACTGACAACATCCACTAGTGTATCAGGATTCAACGCCAAGAAACACTCAAACATTTCTCACACAAAGAACAGAACATTCAGTCCGTTACAGATTTATGCTTTCAGGCTTGATGCGATTATTAAAGAGTGGTCGCTGTGGTAGATTAGCTACCACTAACCACTGCTATTAGCTAAGCTAACACAGCAGTGGTTGATTAGCTAATATAAGCATCTGATCTACTGATGACCTGTCAGAGATGATGTGTGGGTCGCCTTTTTTTATTTTGTAACTGAACCGAAGCAGAGAATCCACAGCAATCTACATGTTAAGATTGTCAAAGTCAAGCTAGCGTAACTTAGCTACTTCCCTCTCGTTCGCTATTTTTTTTTAATTATGATTTTTTTCTGACCTTGTTGACAATTTGTCAGCTAAAACCAATGGTAGTCATACTTTCATCCCATTACCGTCACTCCAGCGCTGTGGCTTCACGGCAACATGAAGTGGCTCAGATGGCTGACCTCAGCAGTCTGTTGCTGTGAAGAGCTGTCAGTCTGAGTTGGCAGGACGGGCGGCTCGCCGACGCTCTCTGCCTGAATTATGTTCATTGACAAGCATCAGACTCAAAGCAAGACGCCCCGACTAAATGTTGTAATAAAGTCTTATTACTTTATGAATTAGTAGCCAAACACAGGGCATTGTTCACCCATTACACATTCTGACTGGTGCTGAATCATCAGTGTCTTTGCTTAAGGTGATTACTTATGCTTTCTCGAATAGGTTAGCATTGGTTTTTGGTTGATACAAAACATGTTCATTACATTTCTTGCTCAAAATCATTCTTAAATGTGGGGTTTTAGTCTGATAAGTTCCGCTTATTTCAAGTTCCTTTCATAATGAGCTGTTTTAGGGCTTCTGTTCCTTTAAATCTGAATAAGCTGCTGCTGGCCACGCCCCCAACTCAACTCTCACACGTGAAAATGGTCGCAAATAGATGCGCAATTATTCAACCGTCCATCTTTGAAAAGCAGAAGTGGTGCCTCCTGCACAACCAACAAGAATGCTGCTGAATAGTTAGTCAGCAACAAAACAATTGTGTATTCCAGCAGCCATTGTACAGCACATATTGCTGTAGCTTTGCTTGGGTTGTTAGCTAACCAGCCTATACTGATGTTGGCTGAAAGTGTTTGAATCGATCCAAAAAAATTTATAATATCAGTATTGGATCAATTGTAGCATGATGAGATGAATACTTAAAATTTCACATTTCCTCTTAAAATTTTATTTTATTTTTGTATTATAGATTCTCAATCTACCAAGAATAATTATTTTGATTTGCTCACACATAATTGTTTATACTTTATTTAGAAAATGCACAATAGTTCTAATATTTTTTCTGTTTATCGTGCAAATTTGTCATTAAAGTATTTTGTAGATGCATATAAACTTCCAATTTTTTAACAAAATTATTCAAAGAAAAAGCAGTTTGTTGATATATTCTACTTTAAAAAACATAAGTATTGGTTCAATATCAGCAATACGGGGAGAGAGAGTTTAACTACAAAGTTTTAGATTTAAATTTAATTCCTGTTGAATTTATATGATTGTTATGGTCCCTGCTTTAATAAGTTAATTTCTGCGTTGTTCTCTTCAGCTGTTTGCCCTCTTTTCTCAGTGTCCTGTAACTCTGCAGTCTGTCTGGGAGACTCATCGACTTTTTTATTGGCAACAGATTTGTGTTTTTTGTGGAGCTCTTGAGTTTGGCAGCGGCCCCAGTTTAACCACAGCTCCTCACCAGAGGGGCACTGTGCCTTGCTAAATGGCACACTGACAGTCAAAAGTAAACTTTCCGAGTCGTTCAGTATCACCATGACAAGAATAACTTCCTGATGTCACTGCCCTGATTTCCATTTTAACCTCGCCGGAATGGAAATCTTTCACCAGATGCTTGTCTGCTGGTTTTGGATCCGCCCTGCTTCCGTACTCGGATGTTTTTCCTTCCTAATTCTCTCACAGCTGTGTCGAAGCAGGAACGTTTCTGCTCCTCAGGGAGCAACAAATCATGTCAGAGCGACAACCCAATGGCATGCTCTGGTATCGATTTCCAGCAGATGGAATAAGAGCTTCACTTAAATCGCAGCAGAAGGAAAGTTGGACCTTTGGTTCTCCTCTGAGAGATTTTCGGGATATTAGTGTCCATCATGCTTAGCCGAAGCTTTTTCTGGAAGCTAACGCGTTCATCAGCTTTCAATCTTAAATTTCTCAGTGATTTGTTTTGAAGATAAAATATTTTTAGTACTGCAGCTAACGATTAATCAACTATTCCAACGATTAATCGATTAATCAGATTTTTAAAATTGCCTTATGCTGCAGATTTTTCATTTAATCATTTATGCTTATTTTAGACAATGATAAAGACATGCAAACATCCAAATAAACAAATAATTCAAACATTTAATTGCTGAAGATGCAGTGAAATAGCATTCCTTTAGTCTACGCTTGATGATTTGGAGCAAAGAATGCATTGCTAAAAAATCTACAAAATAGACTGTGTTGAGAATTTTTTTCTGAACAGATCATTTATTAATTCATAATTGGATGCAAAAGGTACTTACTAAGAGAATTGACAGAGTTTGAGCCAGGTGGAGCTAAAAATGCAACTTGTGAAATTCTGTCTAGACTATATTTACAGACAGGGGTTTTTAAATCTAAAATTTAAAACTGTATATATTTTTTGTGCAGTTTTGGTTTAAAGCTCTGAGTATGTTGATTTGTTCAGCAAATTTGCACTCAGATTAATTGATTTACTAAATTAGTTCACGATTAATTCGAATAATTGATTAATTACGATTAATCTGACTGTTTTGTTCAGGGTTTTTCATGAAGGTTGGAAGTCATGGCTCATTTCCAACAACCATTTTCTACAATGTCAAATTTTAAATCAATTTGGTAATCTATGAAAAACGTTAAAGTCAGATGCTTTTTCTTGAATGCAAGAACTTTTGCAGAAATTTGAGCTCGAATAAGTAATGGCACAAGGAATAAGTCAAATACTTCCTCATCAACTTCACGCAGATGTTTGGGGTTGCACATCTGCAGAGTCTCAGTGGGTTGTTTTTGTGCTGAGCTGCAATAATGAAGCACAGATGGTTTTAGGGGAATCATCTGGGTCACACTGACATCTGCTGTGAGGTTCCTGGTTATATTCTCTGTTTGGGATTCAGGTGTTTACCGCACTTTTTTGGCCAATCTGTTGGAATATGGAATATGTCAAGTTTTTGCTCTTCGAGGTCTTAAAGATGACATATACGGCTTTTGAAGGGACCCACATGTTGTAGACAGATTCCTTTTTAGTTTTTGTTGCTGTTGAATAAAAACCTCAGATCTCCAAAAGTGTATATTTTCAAGAAAGGGAAAATTCATAGTGTTTGGTTGAAGTCACATACTTTTTGTTTGATTTTGACAGGAAAACAAATCCAGTTATGACAATACACTGGGCTGCTCCAGAGTTTAGGGACAACAACAACCCATAAACATTTGAAACCTCTATAATAAGCATAATTAGATATGCGTGAATAGGCACAGTGGAAACTGCATGTTGGGAATCTTTCAATGTCTTGCAATTCTGATTTTTAGTGTTTCAATTCAAACACTAGAGGAAAAGACAGTGTAAACAAATATAACTTTTATTGAAAACAATTGTATAAGAATTCATCTGTTTATATTTAAACAAAACAAGTTTGTGCATAAAATTATGCAACTTAAATTACCAGAGTTAGATTAGCTTAGCTGCCTGGCTTTTTCTTAGTTAATTAATATCAAAGAACTATTCAAAATACTCGCAGTTGACAATACAGCAGTATGCTTTTAAATAGGAGCAGCAAAAACATACAATTTAAACACATTTTAAAATCGATTTTTGAGCATTTTGAATCAATGTAAAATTCCCAGGATTGGGATTTGCATTTTTTTCTCTCCTTTTTTAATGAAAACTTGGATACATCCCATTGAGAGCTGATAATCTTATTATTTATTATTCTTCCGTGACCGTTATTGTGAATAAAATTGTTTTAATATTGCTAGTAAGTAATATCTGACCTTTCCATCATTATTTATTCACTCACTTTAAGGTGTGTGGGTCAATATTTAATTAATTAAAACTGGTAAACACACTAACGCTAACAAACAAAATAAAACTGATGAAAAACGCAGAAAAATTATAACTGATCACAAGGTTGTGATGCTGCTTTACAAAGATAAAGGATAAAAGTAATCTGCATAGAAATCAATGTAAAACACACCTTTTCTCTTCAGAAATTCAGGTTTTGATCGCTTAGATAACAGCATAAGGAACTCACTTTGCAAACATACTTTTTCAGGATGACTGGTTTATTGCTGGCTTCCTTTTCTTTTTATACTTGGAGCTGTTTCTGTACGTCACTGAATACCTCCAGGCTTTTCCAGCCATTTGTTTTCTGCTGCTGATTAAAAACAGACTTAAACTAATTTGAGCTGCTAATCAACTAAATAGCTTTACAGCCATCTAATTCAGTTGATGGATAGCTTTGTTAGTGGGAGCCTAACGGCATGTGTATCTCCCTCTGGCCACCAGGGGGCAGTGTTGGATCCTAAATCCACTGAAGCTCCTGTTCTATGAATCTAAAAAAGCAACATTTTGCAGTAAAAGAGCATGTCATGTTTTTGCTTTTCCTGTAAGTTTTGTCCCATTAATCCTGATGAAAGAGGTTTTTCTTCTGTTCTTAAACGTTTCTTGGTTTAACAGTTGGTATTAAGTCGCTTTGTTTCCAACATTTATCCAATATATAAATAAGCAGACGCAATCTAAAAACAATAATTATGGGAACTTAAGGCCAATGTAATGGAGTTTTGTCCTGCAGGATTACATTTGGATGTTTTTGTAGGCTAACATCAGATTTATTTTGTGTGTACACAAACATATTTCAGTGAATGTATAAATAAGAAGAGGCGTTTTAGCGTTTTAGTTCCTTATACCTCTTTTTTTTTTTTTTTTTTTACCAGAGCGTTTCAATAAGGACCAGTTTATCCTGGCTGACATTTTTAATGTTTGCAGATGGTTGAGCTGCTCTTATTTCAGTGTAAATATGGGATTTGAGGCTGAAAGCAGGAAAGTTAAACTGTACTTGAGTTTGTTTTCTTTTCCCATACTGTCCTGCTGCCATAGTGAGAGCAGAAACAACACAAGACCATCAATTCCCAGAGGCCTGACATGAGAATGGAGGAGTCAACGGTGCCTTCAGGGACACCTCCAACACCTCCACTTCACAGCACCTAAGCTAGTTTTTTAGCTGACTGTCAAGAGTCTGAAAACATTTACTTATAAAGATCACAGTAGGAATGCTTTATCTTGATAGAAACCTGAAAAGCAGCTTGAGTTTGTTTTGGTTTACATCATTATTGCGTCATTACTAGAAATCTGAAACTAGAAATCTGTATCTGAAAACATCAGAATGTAAATACTTTGTTAATGTAGTTCTATTTTGTCATCTTCCTAAAATAATGGCCTAAGCCTCCTTGTTGCCAAAAGATGATTTAGGCAAAAAAAGAAAAAAAAAACAAACCTTTTGGCAAAAAATAATTGGCCATTATTTTAGGAAAGTTACAATTTGTTTTGAGTTGTTTTTATTTCTTTAAGATAGTTTTAAAATATTTTTATGGGGTTTTTATATAAATATATTTATTTGGAGATGGGGAAAATAATATCAAGTTAAAATCAAGTATTTCATTTTTGATTAATTATTATATTTTTAGATAATTAAACATAAAAACTGAAAGTCACGGAATTAATTCAGAAAAGTAGAAAAAAAAATATAAAAATTATAAAACTTATTGAGATTACTTATTAAACATGGCGATTTACGTTCCAACCGTTGGATTTGAGTAGTTTCCTTGCCGAGTTGTCGTGTTTCCGACGTTCGTGAAGGCCTCATGAGGCAGTGGGCGGAACTTGTCGTGAGTCACGCAGATCCTGAACGCCTCAGACCGCAGGATGATCCAGCAGAGCTGATTTACCGTCAGTCGGAGCCGAAGCAGCTGCCGCGCTTCGCTTTGAACCAATAAAGACCAGAACCAGCTAAAAAGCCAAACAATTCTGCGGATAAAGATGCTTCTTCCGCCGCTGTGACCCGCCGACCCACCGCCGAGCCTCCATGGTCTTTTCCCCGGGGATGCTAACCGAGGCTGGCAGCGTCAAGCCGGGACAGCTGCTCGAGATGTTCGACTCGTCTTGGAAGGTTCGGAGCATTTGGGACGGGGTGAAGCTGGAGGTGGTGGAAGACCGCAGCCCGGTGGTCCTGCACAGCTTCACCCATCTGGACCCGGACCTGCCCCTGGTCGAGGTGAGGAGGAGGAGAAAGAGACTCCGGCCCGTTACAATAGCTGGTTCTGTTTGTTGTGACTGGGAGAACTGAGAGTTTAGTGAGTCTGAATTGGACTTTTTAGGTTAATTTAAACAAAAAATTAAAAGCATGTGATTTTTGTTTTTTCTGGCTGTAATTCATGCACTTTTATGTTTTCCACCATGAGATGTTCTGATTTTCTCTGAGGTTCTGGTGTAACAGGACGGAGGTAAATAATAGCAGATCATAAATACAGCTGCTCCTACGCTGGCACGGGCCTACAGTTACAGCATGACTTGCTTTTCTGCAGCTTTCGCCCTTGTGGTTCTCTCCTCCTCTGCTCTCAGTCATTCAGTTAAACCACAGCTGAAAGCCCCCTGCAGCTGCATCCCTCAAATGTCACGAAACTTACAGGTTCTCTTTACATTCACGGTGCCCATATAGGTCAGATCTACTGTTTGAATTTAGTTGTTTTGAAATATTTGTACTTTAAAGGTGAGTAGTGTAGGGGAACTCCAAGTCAGCTCTGACTTTCTCTCTGCATTCACCAGGTATTGTTGTTAAAAATGATCAACAGAAATTATGAACATTTCCCACCCAAAAAGTCAACATTTTAACCTGATTAATATGTTTTCTTTGCTCTTGAACCTGAAGCAAAAATATAACTTCTAAATTTTTATTGTTAGTTCCTTGATTAAAAAGTTTCCTTCAGTTTACTTTTTAAATTTTTTGCTGATTTCAGATTCAAGTTCATTGATTGCAGTTTACCATTGTGCTACTTTATTAATTCATTGGACAAAAAAAGGTGAAATATACATATTTGGAAATATATAATTTTTTTGAAGAATGTATGCATAAAAATAGATGTACCTGGGGAAAAAATTATATAATCTGAAAACTAGAAATATATATACACAATATGTGAAAAAAATATATGTATATAATATGAAATAAATATAATATAATTTGAATAAATATATAGTACAATTTGAAAATGTATGTATATAATGTAATTTGAAAAAATATATAATCTAATTTAGGCAAAAAAATCTATTTGAAAAAGATATACATATAAAGTAATTTGAAAGAAATATAATTTGAAAAAATATATATAGTTTGAAAATATCCATATACACACATACAAAATTTGAAAAAAGTATACAGTTTTTAAAAATTATTTTGAGAAAAATATGTATTTTTTAAAACAAAATTGCGAGAGAGATTTGCTTTACATTATTCTTTAGTTTGGTATTAACCTTTATATTTATGCTGGTGCTGATCTCCGGTCTACAGCCGAAGCAAAAAACAGTCCTCAAAGAAAACCACCCGCCTTATAGAGGTTTCTCCCTTTATTTTGGTTATAAACCTGAAGACCATCAGTTGCTTGTTGATTTGCTGGTAACTGGCCGACTGATGTGTCGATCTGTTTTCGCGCCTCCTGTGGCTCCATGTGTTGGTCTGCTGGAGAAAATCCATGCAAGCAGACATAAATCCATCCAGAAAATTCCCAGCTTTAATTACAGGGATCAGCTGCTGTAAAGTGATTAACTATGAACGAAAAGTAAACAAACAGAGTCTGTGTTAATGTTTGTGTTTACAAAATAATCAGCTTGAATTTAATACATGAAAACAGCAATTATAGTGACAGTTGCTTGATAATACAGCACGTTATTACAGTTATGATAGTTTATTTTTAAACCTGATCAATAGACTTAAGCAAACATGTAGACTGATCACTTGCTAAATTTATTAGTAGTTTTCAGATAAACATCCTTAATTGACTAAATAGTGTCTCTTTTTGCTGTAAAACGATAACAATGTATTGATATTTGCTCTGATTCAGCAAATAGCGTTACCTAAACTATAGTAAAGGGTGGAGCTCTTTTAGTTTCCCAAGGTACGGCTCCACCTAAAAAGAAAAGTAAAACTATAAATAAAAAAAACTTTACATCTCAGGGGTAAAGTAAAGGAAAAACATGACAGGTTAAAAGATGCACTACAGTTTATGATGTTCCAGTTGTTATTGATCAAAAGTAACTCTAAACAAATGAGTTTTTAGATTGATTTAAGTGGACTCTGCTCCAGGAGTTTTGCAGCTTTCTGGAAGTTTGTTTCAGATTAAAGGAGCACAAACACTCAATGCTGCTTCTCCAATTTTGGTTCTGACTGAGGATTAGAGTAGAACCAGTTGAAACAACAACAGATTTTTAAAGTGCCTCAGCGCTTGGCAATTTAGTGATTCATAAACCAACAACTGTATTTTAAAGCCTATTGTCTGAGCTACAGGGAGACGACACAGGACTGGGGGGATATGCTCTGTCTTCCTGGTTTTAGTCAGAACACCAGCAGCAGCTGTTATTTTTTTAGGCAGATCTTTTTTAGTAAAAAGATAAACGCATGGATGAGTTTCTCTAATGCTGAGACATTAGTCCTCTACTCCTGGATGGAAATGTTGTTCAGGTGATGGAAGGCCAACTTTGTAACTGTCTTTATGTGACTCTGAAGGTTCAGGTCAGTGTCCATCACTACACTCAGATTATTGGACAAGTTAAAACTTGTTTTTAGTTTTAAAAACAGAATATTTAGCTGGGAAAAGTTAAGACAGTCCACACGTTGGTTTATTCTAAGCATCTTCTCACCTGTTGACATCTTAACATAGAGCTGTATGTCATCTGCATAGCTATAGTAACTGATCTACTTGTTATAATCAGAGGGTAGTGTCAGCATGTAGGTATTCAATAAAGGAGCCCCAGGATGCAACCTTGGCAAACCCCTCATACAATTAATAAAAACATTACATGTTAAACTATTAATCAGGATGTGAATCTTTTTCTAACCTCTTGATTTTATTGCTTAGTCGTAGCAAATCTCCAAAAAGCAACAGAAAAATGAAAGAGAAACATCAGATTTTCAACGTTTTAGAGCTGAAACCAAAGAGTTTTTCTCTGGATTTTAGAAATACAACTTGTGCAACATGAGGACGTCCTAGAAGAAACTGTGTCTGGGTTCACTCAGAGCTTATCTTGCTTTTAGAGGCTGGATGATGTAGATGCCTGAGACTCCCAGGCCTCCCAGAGTCATTGTGGGTTAACGTTACAGAACTGTGTGTGTGTGTGTGTGTGTGGGGGGGGGTGTGTGCGTGTGTGTGTGTGTGTGTGTAAGACACTTTAATTAACAGATGATTCAGAGATGGACCAGCGGTTTCTTGTATCTAGTATCTTGTTGAACATGTAGCATGACGCGGCTGTGGAAGTGTTACCTTTTGTCAAAGTCCAAATTAATTTAACAGCCTTTCTACATCTTCATCCAAGTCTGAAAAGTTATGGTGGAAAAAATAAAATGATGCGTGAAGAAAGTCTTTAAGTTTCCAGACTTTATTCCTTATAGCATAAGGAAGAAAGCTTCTGATAAAGTGCTTAATAGAGCGATTTTAAATGCAAAACACGTCATTGCCACATAATACCTCAGCTTTTTGTTTGATTTTTTTAGATTGTTTGAGATAAACAGGCTCTCATTCATAGTAAAAAAATAAAATTTTTAGACACTTTTAGCTCAGAGTTTTATATTAATGCCTAAAATTCAAAGCATCAAGCCTCAATTTGAGTTTTTTTTTTTTTACGTTAAAGAAAAATGATTATAAACTGTGTTTAAAATGATAATTTAGAGACAGTTTGTACTTTTTTGTGCCGGTGTAAGTTTAAAACAGACTTGTTTTGGACTGATTCTGACCAGAAATCATTTGTTTTACTCCTTATGAAGTGTTTCCCGTTTGATTAGATAAAAAGGTTAGAGCGGAGCATCCACCGGGATAAAACGTTCTGCTTGAACTCTCCATCAGATCCAGATAAGTCATTAATAAAACGTTCTGCTTGAACTCTCCATCAGATCCAGACCGGTTTATCAGAACCTCCCGTTGGTTTCTCCTGCTAACCTGTTGTTACTCCCATCTAATCCTCTGCTTTAACACCAATTACTCATGGCTTATCCCCCTCCCTACGGTGGCCCAGGAGGGTTCCTCAACAATCGGTGGCTTTCTTTCGCCTCCCGCTGCTCGGCTTTATTCGATGCAGTGGTCGCGTTACGCCGTGAGGCCCGGTGTGGCCGAGTTGGGCTCTGTGCAGACAGCGCCAGCGTTTGGCTGGATCAGGTGGCTTTCGTACGAACCTTTGATTTCTGATAACATTTTCATTGTTGGGGATTCTGTGTATGAACTGAACATCAGTGATCCATGTGGTTCAGATTCTGCTTTTGTCTGCATTTGATTTCATTTAGTCACGTCTGCAAACATCATCAAGTCAGATGTATTCATGTGCCGAAACAAACGGAGATAAAAAAAAAAAAAATATTAAATGAAACCCACCAATTGTTCCAATGCTTTTAGGTTCAGTTGAGCAAATTTATTCTCAAAATCTGAGTCAAGAACTCTTGCTGTTTAGTTGAGTTTAATAAATTAGATAAAAGCAAAGTCAGCTTTTCAGTAGAAGTCTCTGGAAAGATGTAGTTTTACTTACAGCTACATTGGAAAAAGACAAATACTTTGTCACATTTAACTTTTCCATTGAAATAACATTAAGTCATTAGTAATGCAAGTTCTCCCTCTCAAAAACAAATAAACATACATTTTGTGAAAAGCACTTAGTCCTGGAACTGGAAGACATTTAAAATAGCCAAAATAAAGCACAATAATCAAAAACGGTAAATAAAAATCACACACAACCAAAACCATAATGATGTCTCTGTAAACAAAATTGCCCTTCAAAAAACACCAACCATCAGAATTGAAATTATTGATCTCATTTAATTGATTAATTGACCCATTCCTGGTGAGCGGTAGTGTAAGCGACGGTGAAATCGGACTCTCGCTCTTCCTGTCTCTGTTTTCTGAGCCAATGATGACTCAGCCAGCAGTTCCCAGATGAACCCAGCAACACAGTGTGACTCCACTTATCCCAGAGGGAAGAAACAACCCCGAACACAATCAAAAAAAGAAAGCGCAGTGTCTTATTACAGAACAGCACACATAATTAAGCTTCTCTTGATGTCCTGTGGGTGTACGTTGCTCTGTGTGTTCTCACTGTGCTCCTCCACATTATCTGGAGCTTAAAAAAAATAAGTCAGTTGAGTCAGTTTCTTACTGCTAAGACTTTATTCTGCTGCTTATTTAATGCATGGGTGTACACATTTGTCATGTGGGCCAAAGAAAAGAGAGAAAACTAAAATCAAGCAAATAAAGTAGTAATTTTTTGTTGTTGTTTTTATGGAAAATGGAGGTTATTCGCTGTTCATCCTAAACATAACAAGTATTTTGCAAGTTTGTTACAAGAAAAGCATCTTGTTATCAAATTCTTTTGGGTTCAGTATAACAAATTTATTTTCAGTTATAAGAACAGAATTGTTTAGACATGGCTAATGATGACTAGCATTGGTTTTAGCTGGTAAGTTGTCAACATAATGCTCAAAATCTTAAATGTATGTTTGCTATGTAAAAGAAAAAGGTCAGCTATGCTACTAATTACAAACACTATGACAACTAGATAACAAGGTCAGGAAAAAGTTTTAATTAAGAAAAAAGTAGTGAGGGAGAGTGAAGTT
Source organism: Poecilia mexicana (assembly GCF_051168715.1). Lineage (NCBI taxonomy): Eukaryota > Metazoa > Chordata > Actinopteri > Cyprinodontiformes > Poeciliidae > Poecilia > Poecilia mexicana. The sequence continues at coordinate 4,784,431 of NW_028263378.1, forward strand.
GCCATGGCAACTGCGTGTAGCGTAGCCGACACAACGTGAGAAAAAAGTGGTTTTGAGTTAACATTTTTTCTGTGCCGTGGCACACTGCACTAAATTAACACTACCTGCAGCTCCAGTTTCATTTTAACAGAGTTGTTCTACCGCGGCAGCCCAAAGAATCGTCTTTTTGCCATCCAGTGTTGTATGCATGCGCAAAAGGGTCCATATTTACCCAAATTCAGAAAATAAAATAAAAGCCGATTTTGGTGCAGCAAAGTCAGTAAAATCTCTGGATAAACATGGATCTACTTTATATAAACATAGATCCAGCTTGGTTATAAAAAGACAAACACTCTGTGTTGAAAATAACTTTTTCCAATATGAGAAAAGGATGTTGGTAATAATTTCACCCTGATGTAAAAGTAAAAAGTAAATTTGTATCATTCTCAAACTGCGTTTGGGGCCACAAAACCTCAGTCCAAGGCCCACAAATGGCCCCCAAGCCGCACTTTGGACACTGATTTAATGACTGAAACATGAGCAGCAGGAGCGGGACTCTGCACAGAGGAGCTTTTGTTTCAAAGCAGCCGAATGCAAGTGTTAAAAAAAGAAAAATCGGACAGCTGCAAGAATGTGACGGCCTGGAAAGTTACTTAATTCTTCCTGCTTCCTTAAACGAAGATTTGAAGACGTGTGTGTGTGTGTGTGTGGGTGTGTGTGTTTGGAGTCGGCTGGAGGAGAAGGTTCTGGAGGGATTTGATTTGATTCAGTGGGATTATCTTGCTCTCCTATAGGGGGTGGAGAGGTTTTGTGTTTCCCTCCAGCTTCACTTAATGCTCCGGTTCTGGTTCTCCTGATACAAACATGTGACCGGCGCTGTGGATCCAATTTAAAGTGAATGTTTTTCATCTTTCTGTCGTCTTAAAAAACGGAGTTGATGCTATGAAAAAAAAAAGTTTTTATTAAGTATTAACCTTTAAATTGCCATAAAATTTTAACCAAAAATTCAGCAGACAGACACACACCCGCAGTTTTTGTTAAAGTTTTATAATTTTTTTATTGAAGGAATCTGATTTTTTCTTTTGCCTGTTATTTTTTGTTAATTATATGAATTATTGTCATTTTGGTCCTTAAAATACCAACATTTTCACTTAACTTGATGATGTAAGTTTTAGGTATTAAATGATTGAGAAGTTGACCACTCAGTACTTGAGTAAACTTTTTACCTAATACTTTTTTACTCTTGCTTTAACAATTTCTTGAATGGCTACTTTTTACTTTTACTTGAGTAAAAATATGTTGAAGTAGTGCTACTCTTACTTGGGTACATTTTTTGGGTACTCTACTCTACTCTGCTGATCAGTAACTTTCACTGACTAGTATAATATTGGACAGAAGGTTTCCTGGATTCGGAGAACCCCCAGGCTGTGTGTTTAGATCCCAGAAGAGGATTTGAACGTTTGTTTACCCTCACTTTCTGCTCTGCTGCCCTTCCAGATGACCTCCCCTCCATTCAGCGCTCATTGTTGTGGAGGGGAAGTCTCTGGTTTGTGCTCCGGGGCCGCAGCGTTGGCTTTGTTCAGCCGTTTACTGTTTCGGGGGGGAAGGGGTTAGTGTTGCCTCTCTGCAGCGGGGGTTTCCCTGCACACACACACTTAGGTTCTGCCTCACAGGGGCTTTCTAGCCATCCAAGCAGGTGTGTTTATTTTCTCTCCATGAGCTTTGGCAGACCCCCTACCGACACTCCCAGAGCGCCACTTGGCTCAGAACGAAGGGTTTTCCCTTTTTCCCAGGACGTCAGTGTTGGACTGAACCAGAACCAGGTGGCTGCGGTTAAGACATCAGATATAAAAGCAGATGTTTTATAATGTAAAACTTTTTTATTCAAGATGGTGGATGGAACGGATGGATCCATTTGCCAACTAATGATTATTTTAGTAACCGATTAATTGATTGTTGTGACGATTAATCGGTTAAAATCGGTACATTCTTCAGCTTTTTTATTTAATCACTTAAGTCTTTTTTACACAATATAAAAATGCATTAAAGATGTAAATAAACCATTTAATTCCTTTGTTTAAATAAGTAAATAAACATTCTGTTGCCCAAAATGCAATGATATAGCATTAATTTAGTGTATATTAGATCATTTGTAGCAAAGAATGCATCTACAGATAAAAATATGGTTTACTAAAATGTTGATTATTATTTGGATCAATAATTTGACATAAAGATTCTTAATGTTTTTTTTTTCTTCAGAATTTGAACCAGGTGAAGCTAAACTTTGCCTCTTGAGGAGCTCTAGGTAGAACATATTTACAGCAACATACAGCATTATTAATATTGGATATCAATAATCACCCAAATTTTCATATCAGTCACCTCCACTTGAAATGCATTTCTAATATTGTATAAAAAGGCTTAATTGAAAATTGTTTTTTTTTTAAATCTGATTAATCGATTACCGCCCTTTGACATTTTTTTATCAACTTTTTCCAAACAAGATTTGCAGCCGACAAAGACATAATTTTGTAATTTTCCGGAGCAGTTTGGATTTGATCAGCATGACGACATGGCTCGATTGATTTCCTGTCAGTCGTTGATGAAATTCTTGAGTTGCTCTGCCAGTAACTTCTGGTTAAGTTTTCTATGTTTAGGCAGCTTTTAAAGTGGCGTTTTCCTGTTTGTAACCAAGCTGATTGATGAAGATCTGAGTCACGCTGAAGGAATGTGAGACCAGCTCATCATCATCATCTTCACCATCATGTCCAAACTGCACCTTTCAGATTCGAGTTCATCAGACTGTCAAGGAAGCGTTGGCAGACTGCCTTTTTGGTGGTTAGATAGGAAACTTTTACCAACATTTTATGTAGCTTCAGGTGACACTTTGTTGAAGGTATTGAGTTCTGTGTTTGTTTAGCAGCAGAGGCTGATCATGGAAACAGCAGGAATGAATAGGAGCTTTATATCAGGATCGGAGCGGGGCGCTGCCCTTGAGCTCTCTGTGTGTTGGAGGGTTTGAAGTGATAGCAGCCTCTGTGGTTTGCTTGATAAGCAGCTCCCTGCTGCCCAGGCCTTCAGCTGCAGCTGCTTCTTCACAATGAGCAGAATTTACAGCACTTTGTTTCTGCTCTCCTCGTTTGTCAGGAGTGCTTTTCTGCAACTGATTTAGAAGACAAAATGTCTCTCATCCCTTTCAGAGCTGCTTGAGAGCTCCTCATTTCTTTTAATTTGGATACTTCTGGCTTAGAGCTGACAAAGAAAATGAAAAAAACTTAGAAAATTAAGTGGAACGAAAAACTGTGCCAGAAAAAGAAAATTCAAAATTTCTGCTACTTTGTGCAGAACAAAATGTTTAACTTAATTTTAAGAACAAAACAGGGGGTTATTTCTTTTAGATTCTGTAATTCTGACTTACAACTGACACAAACCCAACATTTGGAAAATTAAGTGGAAGGAAAACTTTGCCAGAAAAAGATGGCTTACATTTCTGCTTCTTTGTGCTGGAAGCATGTTTGATACACTTTTAATTACAAAACTTGTGATTATTACTTTTAATTTAATTAATTTTGGCCTACAGCAGACAATAAAATTATCTTTAACTCAATGTTTTTGACAATTTTTGAGGAAAATGTGCAATAAACTCACAGGAAAAATGTGGGGATATGTTGATTTCTGTGGGAATTTCACAGATTTGTGAAAAACTGTTGGTACTTACTGATGTAATCTGGAGTCTAGAGGGCCACATAAAAAGTTGTGGCGGGCCAGATTTGGCCCCCGGGCCTCGAGTTTGGCACATCAGCTTTTATAATGAAGAGTACATTTATAATGATAATAAAAAGAAGATGCATCTCTAGCACTTTATAATTGGTCTGCTTTGATACCATTCAACTCTGTAAATTAGAGCTTGTTTCCATGGTAACAAACGGAGCAACTTGGCACAGGCAGTGTTGTTGCTGAACAGATCCTGAACACTAAAAAGAAGAAGTGCCGGTGTGTTTTCATAGCTGGACTCTGATGACGAACATGAAGTGAACATGATGTTCCTCCTTCCCTCTCCTGGTGGTTCTGTGAGGTTCTGGATGTCCCTTGGATCCGATTTGTCTGACCGCTGATTGGAAACACGTTGCTCTGTGATTAAACTGGGAACAAAACCAGCTTTTATATTTCAAAGTGGATTCAGTTGTCTCTCTATTTCAGAGATTTGAGATATCCATGAGCTTTTTTTTTTTACTATACACACCTTTGCACTGATGTTAAAAGAGAAATCCTCTAGAGGAATTACAATATTTGCTTTACATTTTATTGTTAAAAATGCTTCTTTGTTTTGTTTTTAAACATCGAATCTGACTAAAGTTGCAGCTCAGCGCTCCAGATCTGAGAACGTTCCGGGTTCACGGTTTTATTTCCATTCGAAGCACAACTGCATGACACTATTTCAATAATTTAAAACAAAGTTCATAGTGGATTAAAAAGAAGAAGATGAACCAAATGATGAAACTGAACCAGAGACTGGAAAGAAATGCTTGGTCACTGGTTGCCATGGTTACGACCATGAATGGCATTAAAATATTTATTCAAAACAGGGTTTTTAGTTCAGATTGCAAAAAAAAGTTTGAAACTGAAGGAAAAAAAATTTATTTGAAAAAATATTTTAAACTAAAAGCATTTTATAAAAACAAAATGTTTTAAACTGAAACAATTTTGAAACTGAAAAAAAAGATTTTATACTAAAACATCTTTTGAAACTGAATTTTTTTTAAAAATAAAACCAAAAAAGAAATTTTAAACCACACAAATGTTTGGAGCTGAAAAAAGAAAGATTTTGTAACTAACAAAATGTAAATTATATACTTTTTTTTAGTTAATAGAATAAGAAATCTATTCTTAAAAATATTTTTTTTCCATATGTATCCCAACATTGTAACATTTAATTGTTTCCCAATCCATGTTAAATCTGTTTTTTATAATTAGCTCATGAATAAGTTGACTCAACTAAGTCGAGTTTCATTACTCATGACTCTATTAGGCTCCAGTTGTGAAACACTGATCCTGCTAATTCAGGATCCAAACATTCATCACAAATTCGTTCCTTTATTTTACAATAAGTTTGTTTTTTCTTCATGCTTTTGGGAGAACGAGGAGGGGAAAAAATATTGTTGCAGCCTACAGAGGTCACATTCATGCAGCTTCTGCACAGGCTGCAGCTTGTATTGTTGACCCTGTTATCCAGCTAGCTCTGTTTGGTAACCTGCTATTGTTGTTTGTGCACCGCCGCACACATGATTCACAAAGCGTGACTCAGAGCACAACGAGCAAACAAAAAAAGAGCGTAGCCGGGTCACACAGATGGCCGTGATTAAAGGCTTCACGTCTCAACGTTCTGCTCCAGAACCGGCGCTCTCTAATCTGCGTTAAACTGCTCCTCGAAAGCCGACTTGTCTTGTCAAGATGTCAGCGTGGACCTCAGCTTTTTCTGGCTCAGGACCATTTAACCCATTTAACTAACACTCACGGAGTGAGTAATTTGAAATTAACACAACATCTTAATATATGCAAATGGAAAATATTAGACTTTTAACTCACTTAATGTTGTTTTCTTTGTTCATCCTAATGAGAAGGGTGGTGCTGTTTGATAAATGTGACTGGTAACGACAAAATCATGACCGGGTCACTCAGGATGTTTTATTTACAGATTTAAAAAGTGTTCATTCTAAGCTGTCCAATTATGTCAAACACATGCAAATCAAAGAAGAAGTTGTTCTTTACTACTAAATGTTGAGTGCATTAATAACATTTACAGCTTATTTGTAGTTGAGAAGCATAATTAAAGCTTTGGCAGAAACAAAAATCCTCTAATACACCATGATATAAAAAAAAACCCAGAAAAAGACTGAGTTAGACTAAAACGACTTTTGTTTATTTTAGAGCTCGACGCAGGAGATCGGCGAGGAGGCGGAGGAGGATGCCATCTTCACCATCACCCTGAGGAAGATGCAGCTCCACCAGTCGGCCAGCAAGGGGCAGCGTTGGCTGGGTGTGGACACGGACTCCGCCCTGAGCCTCTACGAGACGTGCAAGGTGCGGACCATCAAGGCCGGCACGCTGGAGAGGCTGGTGGAGTACATGGTGTCGGCCTTCAGGGGCAAAGACTCCACCTACGTCACCATCTTCCTCTGCACCTACCGATCCTTCGCCACCACCAAGCAGGTGCTGGATCTCCTGCTCAACAGGTAATGAAAACCTGCTGTTAAGCTGCCCGCTTATTACAGAGCTGAAACTGCTGAGTCATGAAAGAACAGAGGTAGGGTTGCCATGGTGATACCCGCTTTTTCTGGGGAGTGGAGGGAACCAGAGGCAGACAAAAACTTATCTAAATTAGATCAGATTTACCTTATCTTGGTAAATTAACAACATTACAAATTAGAAAACAAAACGAACCAATAATTTACCAATAAAAGTAAGGACTGAAACCAATCTCCAAGTTTAAACTTCCCTGCTCTAATTCAGACTAAATCTACTGTAAACAAGTACACATACTCACATTACATGCATTCATGGTTGCACATTACATATATGCACAGCTTTTATAATTTTACATTTTAAGGTTCTTTTAAAACTCACTGAAAAAGCACATAATTTGAAATCATCCTTTAGTTCATTCCATAGTTATACACCAATAACATCTAGATTTTACTTTACTTTTTCTTTATCATGTTCAAGTATTAACAAACCTTGTAAATATACTCTCTACTAATTTAAATAATTTGTGAAAACCAGAAGGAAGACTTTTGTTCAGTGCTTTATACATCGTTTTCAGTATTTTAGACAATGTCTTTACATTTTAAAGTATTCATTTCAATAAATCCTACTTTATTAATAAGACTAATAGCTTTCCATTATCAAATAATGGAAAGCTATATATCAAATTATCCCTCAAATGGTCACTGTGAAAACACTGTAGGAAACTGTTAAAACTTGGGGACTTATGCAAAATTAATTTTTTTGCACATTTTTGTACTTTCGTTTGGGTTTAAAAAAACAACAAAAATCACCCAGCCATGTTTTGGCAATAAGTTAATGTTTTTGTTGTCTGGAAAATGAGCCATATCATTTAATGTTCCTGATATACAGATGTCAATTTTCTTGGTCTCTTGTGCTTTCAGGTACGCCAAACTCCAAAACGTTCCTGCAGCTTCTGCACACAGAGTCTCCCAGGACGACTGCACGGAGCTGAGAAAGTGAGTGTCAACTGTTTCTGCTCAAATTCAACTAAAAACCCAGTTAATTAACTGATAATCAGTGAGACAAAACCTCTACTCATCACGAAGGGCCACTGTCACCAAACAGGTCGTCTCTGTTATCTTTGTTCTGGACACATTCTCTAGTTTTTTTACTTTAGATGTTTAGATCTGAGCCTGCAGTTGATGAACAGCTGATTGTAACACGTCCAGAGAAAAACCCACATTCCACATTCTTCCCACTTTTCATTTCCTAGTGTGGGCTTTTTGGAGTTTAAACCACGGCTGAACGGATGCATGCAGGAATCCAGTGGTTAGACCGAAGAACGTGTCTGTAGCAGCAGAAATTTGTTAATTTCATACAGACAGACGTTTAATGTAGAGTTGGGCGATAAGTAAAGTTTATTGATTAATCAAATGTTTAGTTTTTGAAGATTTACGTCTTTGGAAATCTGGATTTTTTTCCACCAATGCATTTTTTGGGTTTCCACAGTCCAGAGCGATGTCAGCATGCGTAAGGCGGCCATCTTGTTTAACAAACATGTTTTACAGCTTCTGTTTATTCTGTAACAAAATATAAAGGTCGGGTTATGCTTTTTTCCTTTTATTTCAAAAATAAAGTCATAACATTACAAGAATACAGTAGTTTGACAATAAAGTTGAAAAAAATACAAGATTAAATCAAAATAATACAAGAATAAAGTTGTAATATTAGGAAAACTAATAAAAACTATTTTAAAAAATGTAAAATTATGATTTTTTTTCTCATTAAAACAACTTTCCCTCATCTTTTTAACACTTTTTTTCCTGGTATAATTGCATTTTTTTTTGCTAATAATAAGACTTTATCGTAATTAAACAGAAATTCTCTTGGCTTGTCCCTAATATTTTTTTGAGAATATTTTTTGTAATTTCTTTTTTTAGAAAAGAAAGTGACCAAAATAAATTAATAAATTAAAAATCGATAAAAATCGGATCTATAAAAATACACCTGAGAAACCACAAAACTTTCCTAAGCAAATATCTAATGCAAATACTTTAGTACACTTTAAATAAAGACAAAACTAATTATAGGAGCTTGTTTTAACTAAGTAATTCCTTAGATTATTTCACCTGGAATAAAATATTTTCCCCATGTAATAAAGAATTAATCTGCCAGTGAAACTTTTTAATCAATATTAAGGAATTACTTACTCAAAACAAGCTCCTACTTTTGGTAAAAAAGTTACTTGTAAGTTAGTTTTGCCTTATTTTAAGTATGAAGACATTTGCAGTTTAACCTAGAATGAAATATTTGGTAATATTTTGTGTTTTTGCAGTGAATCCGTCACCAGATTGTTGTTTAATGACGTTACTTGTGCGTTTCAGCACCGTCTCGTCCATCCTGGGCGCGTGGTTGGACCAGTACTCCGAGGATTTCTGGAGCCCTCCGAACTACGAATGTCTGCACCAACTCCTGGCCTACCTCCACCTCCACTTCCCCGGCTCGGACCTGGAGCGCCGCGCCCGCAACCTGCTGGCCCACTTCCACCGCCGACAGCAGTGTGAGCCCGATCCCGATGGTATGAAGGCAGGACAGGAGAAGAGAGGGATTTATTTATTTGAAATGATAAAAACAGATGCAGATTAGTTTTAGATGAGCAGGGCTTAGAACAAGCTCAGATGGATGCAGCGTTTTTTAAAAAAATGTTATTTTTCTGCTGTTTTTTTTGTTCAGGGGAACACATTGGCTGCCCGTTCGCCACGCAGGAGGAGAGCGGCTTTGAGGACGAGCTTCCTGCTTTCAGCTTCCTGTCGTTTGACCCCATCATGGTGGCGGAGCAGTTCACGCTCATGGACGCGGTGAGCGGGTTTTCCTTCCCTCGTCAGCAGATTTATTCACGTTGACGTCTGAAAATCAGGTGCAGGAGTTTTGTTGACTTTAATGGAAACTTTCTGATCCAAGAGGGAAAATAGTTCTTCATTTCAGTTACAAATGGAGGTGCGTTTACAGACAGTTCAAGGTTTTCTAGGTTGTTTTTCCCACCTGAAAATCAAATGACAGTGTTATGGTGGAATATTTGATTATTACCCATTACATATTATTTGGAAATATATAGCTTAATTTTATTTTAGTTTTGTACTGTATGTTTTCTTGGTTTATTTAAACATTTTACTGTGTAATTAACAGTTCCGGGACAGAGTGTGAAGCTGAACAGCAGTAAAAGTTTCCTCTGCTGGTTTTTATAATCATAGAGTGTCTTTGCAAAGCTTCACATACCTGCAGCCTTTACAACCCAAAGAGCCATTTTCCCCCTCAGTCCAGATAAATTAAACTCATTTAGAGGTCCTAATATAACCTGACCTTTAAAAAAAACAAACAAAAAACTTGTTTTTGATTTGTTTGCTTGTCGTTTTTTTTATATTTTAGCATCTTTAAGATATGAAATAAAGAAAAACATAAAACCTTTGCAACAAAAGCTGAATGTTTTTTTTCTTCAATTGGATGTTATTTGTGCAAAATGATGGGAAAAAGCACATGTTGTTCAACCCAATAAGAAAAATTGATCTAAAAACATTACTGCTACGTTAAGTATTTCATCAAAAACTGAAAAACAGCTTAAACCTGCATTTGATTTTATATTTAAAAGCAACAGGTATTTATCAATTTCAGCCTATAGTATTAAGAGTTATTAAAGATCAACTATGTCTTCTTTTGTAAAATTATTGTATATGCAAATAATCCTTTCTCATCACCCACTAGGTAAACATATTGATTTTTAAAATTCCTCTACACTGAGAACAAATTAATATAATACTGAATTGAAACTTTCTTAGGTTTCACTATAAGAAAAAAAGACTGTGAACGTTGAATAAAGCTAGTAATGACTCTGAAAATGTGGAAAAAATTAGTATTTCTGAGTTATTCTGCATTTCGGCTATTCAGATTAAAATATAAAGGTTTATCTCATAACATGAGAAGCAAAACTGATTAAACCCATTTTTTTCTCTGTATCCTCCTGTCTGCTCAGGACCTGTTCAAGAAGGTGGTGCCGTACCACTGCCTGGGCGGCATTTGGTCTCAGAGGGACAAGAAGGGCAAGGAGCACCTGGCTCCCACCATCCGAGCCACTGTGGCCCAGTTCAACTCGGTGACCAACTGTGTGATCACCACCTGCCTGAGCAACCCAGCGCTGAAGCCCAACCAGAGAGCCCGGCTCATCGAGAGGTGGATCGATGTGGCGCGGGTGAGCCGCACCGCCTAGAACCGGAAAACATTTCAGATATGCAAAATAAACTAACAAAAACAACAGTAATTAAAATGGGTTATAGAGACCCGTTGACCAAAACTGCATTTCAGAAAATAATAATTGTCTAAATGGAAATTATCATTTTAATTTATCATGACATTAATTGATTTATTGCTTATTGTGACAGGATTAACTTTAAGCAGTTAAGCTGCTTCAGTGTTGCTGTTTCCATTTGTCTCACTGGATCATTGTTCCCATCAGGAATGTCGGATCCTGAAGAACTTCTCCTCTTTGCGAGCGATCCTCTCTGCCCTGCAGTGCAACTCCATCCACCGCCTGAAGAGGACCTGGGACGAAGTGGCTCGGTAGGTTTGGACTCTGGACTTGGACGGATCTTTCCTGAGGGGATTCCTGACTCTGGTTTCTGCTTCTGTTCACAGGGAAAGCGTCAGAACCTTCAGAGAGCTTTCCGAAATCTTCTCAGACGACAATAACTATTCCTTGAGTCGAGAGCTGCTGGTGAAGGTGAGTCTCGTCTTTTAAGCACCACAGAGTAAAAATGCTTGAGAGAAATTAAACAAATAATAATTAATAATAATAATTAACAATTACATAGAAATGAATCCAAATTAATTGAAAAGTGTCACTGGCAATTCAGAATTTGGTGGGGGGTTTTCTATGTTGTTGGTGTTACATCAATATTTTAGAGGTTACCTGTAATGCAAAGTTGACCTTTTGTACTTTTTTATAATTCCATTACAAGCACTTTGGAAGAAAACACCCAGTCGTTTCTTAGTTTCTTTTGGTGAAAATGAGCCGTTTCAAAAACCTCTGGAATGCCCGTTACCTAGCAACCCCAGCAGAGCTCTGCCCGTCAGATAGCAACCCAAGCTGAGCTCTTGCACGTTTCGTCAGCTGCTGTATGCATTGTACAGTGGCTGCTGGAAAAGACAAGTGTTTTCTTGTTTACTTACCATCCAGAAACCACTTGCTGGATTTCTGTTGGTTGTGCAGGAGGCTCCACTAATGCTTCTCAAAGAGGTCACCTTTAAATGTTGTTGGTTGAAATTATGAAATTATAAAGTCTAATTTCAGCATTAAAATTACAGCTAACCCGTGAGCTCCATGTTTTTGTCCTAGACATATAAAACAGTCAGTGCGCATTACGTAACTTGGACCAACGACAGCTGAGCAGATAGCAGCAGGATGTGACCTCGTCACTTTGCTGTGGCTGTAAGAGAACATCCTGCAGAACAGTTGGTGTTCCTGTAGATCTGAGCCAAGTTCTGGGTCGGATCTGGGCTTCCCTGATGCCATTTAGCAGTTTAATAACAGCTGAATTTTACTTTATTCCAAATAAAACTCAACTATTTCTATCAAGTTTTTTTTGTCAGTAAATATAGTTTCTAGTTTATTGGTCTAAATAAAACTGGCAAGACTACTTTTCTTTATTTAATTTAGACTTCTAGAAAAGCCTGTGCAATAAATCAGTAACATTATATATTCTGATAGAGATTTGATAAGTATCAGTACATCTGACAGAATATTCAATAATTTCAATTAACTCCAATCCAGAGCCGCTCAGCTTTCTGGGAGATGTAGGCCAGGCCTGTCACAGAAAGAAATTTTACTAGATGATAAATTGTCTCAGAGGTTCATGCCATAAACGATAAACATTTAACTCAAGAACTGGAAGATATTTAAAATTTCCAAAATAAATAAACAAAACAATAGAAACAACTAAATAAAATGAATCATGAAGTCAAAATTGTCCTTCAGAAAAAAGGGCTAATTGAGACTGAAGACTTTTGTCATCCTGTTTTTGGGAGAAAAAGAGAAAAATATTAAGTTGCACAAATGGAAATGATTAACCTTTCCATTGGGTTAATCAATGGAAAGGTTAATCCATTGACTAATCCAATCAATGGATTGGGTTAATTCAATCCATTGATTGGATTAACCCAATTGGATTAACCCAATCAATGGATTGGATTAACCCAATCCATGGATTGGATTAACCCAATCCATGGATTGGATTAATCCAATCCATGGATTGGATTAACCCAATCAATGGGTTATTGTGCGATTAATTATTGTGCAATTAATCGCACAATAATCGCTCAATTATTGTGCGATTAATTGATTTATTGCATATTTCAACAGCCCTAAGAAAGGCAGAGAAAAGCTACACTGGTGGAATGAACCAACTAACTCACTCTCTCTTTGGTTACCTAGCAACCCACTCATTTTTTGGTTACCTAGCAACAGCCTGTTGAGTAACTGCAACAGCAGCAGTTTAAAGTTCCGCCACTGTAATAACTGATTAAAAATTTTAAAAAAAACACAGTGTGGAGTGAAAACTTTGTATAAAGCGGAAAAAGTCAGATATTTAAAACAAAAAACTGGTCAATAATTATTGATATATACTGATGTGAAATGTTTATATTGACCAGCAGTTTATAAAATCCAGGTTTCCATTGTCTTAAGTAAGGTTTGTGTCCATTTTATTTGGTCCAAGCTGCCCAGCTGGACACAGTGAAAATCAGAATCGGGTTTTTGCTGCAGATGTTTTTCAGCTTGAACATCTGGAACAGCTTTCCTCTTAGCAACAATCTGCAGTTCCAGGAAAGCTGACGTGAACTCAGGATCGCATTTTTGTGTAACCTGAGAGCTTAAAGCAGGGCCTCCTGTGAGGGAATCCCTGCTGACGTCAGAGGGAGGAAACCCTGTAGATAACGCCGCTGATGGCCGGACTTCAGGGCGTCGCCTCCCTTTCTCTCTATCTCCTCTGTCCAGGCTGCTTTTGCATATAAACAGAGCCTCAGCGACTCACTCAGGAATTTTTCTTCCCGTTTTTCCTTTCCAAGGGTCAACAGACTTTCTTTTTTTTTTTCAGTCTCATAAACTAACCCTGAACTAGTTTATTTCCTTTAACTCCATGACCTGATTAGTAGGCTTCATGCAACACTTTAAATCCTTGAAAATACTTGAATTTCAACACTGCAAAAACACAAACTCTTACCAAGTATTTTTGGTGTAGTTTCTAGTTTAAATATTATAGTACACGTAAAATAAGACAAACTAACTTATAAGTAACTATTCAGGAGTTTTAAGTCAATAATTTCTTAATTTTGATTAGGGCTGTTGTAAACGAATATTTTAGTAATCGAGTAATCTATCGATTATTCTTACGATTAATCGAGTAATCGGATAAAAAAAATTATAAAATGAAATATTGGTAAATCTGGCATAATACCGGTGTTACTATCAGATATCAATATCAGTCCAATTTTTCATATTTGAGCATCCCTAACAGTTGCTTTTTTGTAGTTTAGAAAACTAGCCTGTAACAATAATGACTCACTTTCTAAGTTAACCAGAAGAAAAGTTATAGAAAAATCTGAAATTATATTGAATTTAATAACAAAGAGGCAGGCTCACAAATATGCTTATAAAAAATGTCTACAATCCAGCTTTTAGTTTATGTATTCATCTTCAGTGAGTTTAATAGATTAATTAAACTCACCTTGCCACCTAACCTGTCACGCTTTGGGTTTGAAAATACGGGAAATGCCGCCTGGAGTGGGAGGAGAGGGCGAATGAACGAACGTAAGATGGGGTTGAGGGGAGGAAATAGACCAGCGGACTGACGAACCGTTAGACCGGGGGACGAACACGGGGGGAAGCAATACGGGATATTTACGACACCTTCACTGGTCACACTCAGAAACTCATCTACCAGCCATGTACGATGCGCTCCGCCACCCGTTTCTTCAGACCGGGATATGAAATTTATTGTGCGGTTCGTCGGTAAAGCTACATTTACACGGTAAGCATCAGCTACTCAGCCGCCCGCCCTGTTCAGTCTATCCGCTCACCTCAGCGCTCTTCCCGCCGTTCGCTTTCAACCAGCAGCCCCGGAGGAGAAATGCTGCCGTACTCCAGGCATTCCCCCAGTCATTTTAAGGATGCTTATTGGTTCCCCAAAAACGATAAAAAGTCGGGCATTATCATCAATCAATAAAATCCCCACGGCCAATCTTGAAGATTGGACTTTATGCCGCTGAGACTTAGCTTTTGTCAACCACTCAGAGGCGGAAGTGAGAGCTCCGCGCAACGCAAATGAAGTCCCGGCCGGAACACGGTGCGCTAACTAATAAAACATAAATTAACGAAGCTTCGAGGCAGGTAAATTTTCCTCGAGGAATTTTAGTAATCGAGGTACTCGAATCATTCGAGGAATCGTTTCAGCCCTAATTTTGATGGAGAAGTTCTAGATCCACTGGCAGATTATTTCGCTTATAACATGAGAAAATTGTCTTATTAAACAAAATTGTCCTTCAAAAAGGTGGTAATTGAGACCAATGCACCAGACTGAACTGAAATAAATGTGAACTGAGCAAATGTGTGTTTGAGTATACGTTTGTGCATGTTTTGCTTTTAAAATCTAGAAAACTCCCAACAAATGAAAAGTTGCTAAAACATGAACATGTTGTTTCTGCAGGAGGGAACCTCAAAGTTTGCAACTTTAGAAATCAACCCCAAACGAGCTCAAAGGAGACACCAGCAGCAGAGAGACTTGGTGAGACCCGATTCAGTGAAGAAAAGCTGTTAATGAACCTCAGAAATTACAGAGAAACACTACATGTGCCATCTAGTGGTGGGTGACGGTACTGCGCCCCATCTGATGATTCCTTGTTTCACTCTAGATCTTATGGCAGCGTATTAGGGACATACAAAGTATAAAACAATAAAATTATGAGAATGAAATCATATTACGAGAATAAACTTGTATGAGAATAAAGTAATAATAAGAATAAAGGCATAATATTATGAGAATAAATTCAAAATAATACAAGAAAATTGCAGTAAAATGAGGATAAAGTCATATTTCAAGAATAAATGAATAAATCAAAGTTGAAGAATAAGTACATAAAATTATTGGAATGAATTCATAATAATTAAAGAATGACGTCAAAATTATGAGAACAAATTTTTAAAATTACAAGAATAAATTCATAATATTACAAGAATAAAGTCGTAAATGTATCCTCATAATATAACTTTATTCTCATATTGTTCTGAATTTTTTTTTTTTTCAACTTTATTCTTGTAATATTATGAATTATTTTAATTTTCTTATCTGTACCCTAAACTTGCAAAAGAGTTTTTTTTGTCTCTAATGATTCAGTTATGTTTCAGTAGATAGTCTTTAAATCATTTATGTGTTGCATGTTTGAGTCTGTCAGTAATTATCCCTCTGTGAACAGGGAGTCATGCAGGGGACCATTCCTTATTTGGGAACATTCCTAACGGACCTGGTGATGATGGACACTGCCATGAAGGATTACACAGAGGTCAGCCATTTTGTTTTTTCTGTTTGTATATTCTCCCATGCATTCTTTAGGTGCTGACTTCTGAGTTTTGAATTTACGGCATGTTTTTGTGGAAAGACAAAGAATAAGTCATTGTTGCAGGATGAAAAAATGGCACCAAAATAAATTTAAACTCCTGTTTCATTTTCTGACGTTGCTGATGTTTTTATTCCCCTGTTTTGTTTGTTTTTTCAGGGTGGTCTGATTAACTTTGAGAAGAGGAGAAAGGTAAATTTGTTTTTACTGTTTCAAAGCTTCTGATGGATTAAAAATAATTTTTAAATCGCTGGATTCTTTTGTATTTTGCAGGAGTTTGAGGTGATCGCTCAGATCAAACTTCTCCAGTTGGCCTCCAACAACTACAGCTTCACTCAGGAAAGCCACTTCAGAGAGTGGTTTGCAGCCGTGGAGAAACTCAGCGAGGCAGAAAGGTTGTTAACTTATCAAATATTATTCTTTTTTAAATAAAACATCTGTGCATGATGATCCTAAGTTTCTCCAGATCAAATAGTTTTCTGTAGATTTAATGGTGTTTGCATCCACAGTTTGAAACCCTAATAATCATAAAAATTAACACAAATTTAACACTTTTTAACTTGCAAATAAACTTTAAATGTTAAGTAGTTTGTAAAACATGAGGGCTATTTCCCATATGGAAACATCTGTTTATCTGTATTTTATTTAGTTATTATACTAAACTTTTCAGACCACCTTGTAAGCACAATAAGCATTTGTAAACAGTTTTTTAGCATATAGTTGCTTTTTCATCCTTAATTAATGCATAATAAACAGTTTTACAAAGTGTTTATAGACGAATAGATAACACATCCATCTGCAAAGGGAGCCTCATTGTAAAGTTGTACCGTTTTATTTGAAAACTATTTGTTTATTTGCATTTTTAATGTATTTCTAATGTTGTACTAAAAAGACCTGAGTGATTAAATGACAAACCTTCATGAGATTACTAAAATAACTGTTAGCTGCAGTTCTAGTCTCATTATGTCTCTAAGCTTGTTTTAGCCTTTATATCTTTCCAGGGTTTAACTAAATCCTAATCCCAAAATGTGTAAACAAGCTGACTTTTGGTGTTAATTTTCTTTTCTGCAGCTATAATCTGTCCTGTGAGATCGAGCCTCTGTCAGAGTCGGCCAGCAACACGCTCAGAGCCAAGAAGAACGGCGGGATCATGAAACGATGGAGCGAGTCAGTCACACTCAGCTCTTCTTCAGATTTTTCTCCATCAGTTGTTTGTGTCTTCCTGGAGACTTATTCTTCCACTTCCTGTTCCTGTTCTGTGTCCAGCCGGCAGCTGACAGAGGCCGGCTGCAGCGGCGGCGCCAGCTCCCATTCAAAGTCGTTCGATCACTCCCACTACAGGCCGTACCAGGGGGGTGGTGGGGACAGCGGCGACGCCCTCAGCGTCACGTCCGTCAGCTCCAGCGGCTCCGACCTGGAGGACGTGAACACCAGCTTCCTGTCGGATTCACCAGAGGGACACGAGAGGAAGGTGAGGGAAATATTTGAAGTGTTATGTGCACAGGCAGAGTTTCAGAAAGAGACAGAGGCCCAGGTTTATGGTGGTTTTTTAAGTCATATACAGCATTTTTAGAACTGATGGTAACATAGTTGCTTAATTAAGTTATAAAATGGCACTACATGGCTGGAAAACGTGTGAAACCTGCCCTTTAAAACGGCTTTCATCCTGTTTTTGTTCTCGTTTTCAGACGTCGACTCCGTCGGTGAAACTCACCGTGTCTGCTTTGGGGAGAGAAGCTCCATCTGCAGACACGACCTCAACGGTAATGCTTTAATGTTTTGTTCTTCAATTCATCTACACTCGTCAAAAAAAGTTGTTATTCCATTGGCACTTATAATATGGCATTGGCACTTATAATATGGGACAGATGTCTTATTAGTGAAACAATCTTCCAATGGAATAAGAACTTTTAAAATCAATATGAAGGAGCTATTGACTTAAAACAAGCTCTTCTATCTTAATGAAAATGTACTTGTAAGTTAATTTAGTCTAATTTCAAGGGTAATAAGATATTTTCACTAGAAACTAGACCAAAAATACTTGGTAAGATGAGTTGTTCAAATTTTTTATATTTCTAATATCTGAAAGACTGAATTTTGTTTAGTTTGTGTAGAAATGAAACTTTTTTACGTGTTTGGTTATAAAATAAATATCTGAAATGTAATTTTATATTAATATATTTTTACATGAAAATTTTATCTGATTAATTGTCTCAGCCCTAATATTGTTGCATCAGAGAAACATTTTGTCACTAAAGTCAGTAACACTTGTGCAGTGTCCCCCTCAGTTCTGGGAATGCACGTCTCTGTCCTCCCTGGACACGTCGGGGATGGGATCTAGCTCTGGCTCTGCCTCAGGCTCCAGCAGCACCTCCTCGTCCTCCGTCTCCTCCTCCACGCCACTGTCCGCCTCGCGCTCGCACAAACGCTCGGTGTCGGCCGTGTCCAACTACTCGACGCTGTCGCTGCCGCTCTACAACCAGCAGGTGGACGACTGCTGCATCATCCGAGTCTCGCTGGACGTGGAGAACGGCAACATGTACAAGAGCATCCTGGTGAGACCAAAGAGAGGGAGAGAGCGTGGGAATCTGTTGTTCATCTCAGTGGTTTTCAAATAGGGGGAGCGAGGGTCGCTGGGGGACCAACAGGTGTCGTAGGAGGACCTCAGAAGGTTGAAGGGAAGATGAGGGGAAAAAATGGAGTAAAAGGAAAAAAAATTCAATATATTTTTAAATCATAAATTTGAAATTTTTCATAAATGTAACCTGTTTTTTATGGAAGAAGATTAGGGCCGCTGAAAATAAAGCATAATTCTGACTGTTTCCCAGAATTTTGACTTTTTTCTCAGATTTTTTACTTTTTCTCAAAATGTTAACATTTTCTCAGAATTCCAACTTTTTTCTCAAAATTATCAGAATATTGACATTCTGTTCCAGAATTTATTACTTTTTTTTCCAGAATTCTAAGTAATCCTAATCCTTTTCTGCAGTTTTTCCATTATTATTATAAAAAAATAAGTTCAAATAACTTATTGAAAATGGAGATGGTGGATATAAAAATCCTCTATTGTTCCACAGAGGGGAAGAAATTCAGGAAAATGTTATTTGCTGCGCTCATTGTCTGATTGGGTACCAGTTAGATTTATCAAGTTGCTTTCCTGTCAAGCAAGTGTGAAAACCTTCTGAAAAGAAAACTGGAGATTAAATAAAATATATACTGTTATACATTATATATAAAAAGAGAGGATTGTGACGGAAAATTTTATCTGGTAATATATTCAACATCAGATTTATAGACATAAGTTGCCTGATCCAATTTTCCAACAAAAATGAGAATGTGTGAGGCAACATTTATGATGAACAATGTAGTAATTATTTTGTGACATAGTCTGTGGGTTTTCAAAGGGGTTCCTCGGCCAGACGCCGTTTTTGGGGGCCGTGGCGTGGAAAAGTTTGGGTTTATCTGGTGTAGAAGTCGGGTTTTCGGAGTAATAAACGCTTGATGTGTTTTCAGGTGACGAGTCAAGACAAAACTCCGGCGGTGATCAGGAAGGCGATGATCAAACACAACCTGGAGCGGGAGAAAACCGAGGACTACGAGCTGATGCAGAAGATCTCAGAGGACAAAGGTGAGCAGGTTTCAGAAATGCTGACAAATAAGATTTAAAACACACATGACGGTTTCAATGTGTGGCTAAAAATAGTGTAATTTACAATAAACATTCGTAGTAAAAATAAAGTCACGTCTGTAAGAAAATAATTACATATAAAAAGTTAATTTAAAAATAATTCAAATTATCTAGTAATCATTGTTTAAGTGATTTCCGGAAACAGTTTAAAGATGTAATAGTTCTTAGTCACAGTGGCAGCAGATTAAAGCTTAAACAGAAAATAACAACTGACCAAAATGATTTTTCGCTCTTGTAGTTATGATTGATTGTAAATGTAATTGAGCAAAGTCTAAGCAATCATGTTTTCCCAACTCAGGAAGTACTTGTAATAAAACTATACGTTACTTTGAATATTCTGTCCCCAAAATGACACATAGTGATGGGAGCATCATGCTGCAGGAGATGCTTTTCTTTATTTGTAAGAAGGAATCTGGTCGATGAGAAGATGGGGGTAAAACCAGAACAATCCTGTGAAAGTAACCAGAAGCTAATATCAGAGCTAATTTTTAGCTTAGCCCTTTTGCTAACTTTGAAAACATTTAGTGCACTTATCTTCCCCTTAAAAAGTCTTAAATTCATACATTTAAATTAAGGCCTTAAAATAACTTAAATTTCTAAAAAGTAAGATGGCCTTTAGTATGTTAATCACAGATCTTAAATTTTGCCTATTTAATCTTGTACATTCTTTTTTATTTTGTTGCGGGACTTTTCTGTCAGGCAAACACCTCAGTCACAATCAGACTTCTTCATTGCCATCTGTGACTACTGCTAGCTAGCTGCTAACACACCTTTGCCAGCTGGCCAGCTTTTTTTTTTGCATGTATCATTAAGTTCTGGATTTGAGTTTCCAAACACTAGACTTTTTTAGTTTTATTGGGATTTACAGATTACTCCAGAACCAGCCCAATAAAAATAATCCAACAAACGAGGCTTTGAAATCTGACATTCCTCTGTTTCCCTTCGTTCTGCAGAGCTCCGGATCCCGGACAACGCCAATGTCTTCTACGCCATGAACTCCACTGCCAACTACGACTTTGTGCTGAAGAAGCGCGGCTCGGCACGGCCAGTGCGGGCCAAGAACGTAGCCAGTTCGACGCTGCCTCGCATGAAACAGAAGGGACTGAAGATCGCCAAAGGGATTTTCTGAGACTCTTCAGGAGAGACGAACCGACCCGACCCGAAGCGTCCAGGTTTTGGTTTGGATAGAGGCAGAGACGGGACCTTTCTGTGGCACTTTAGCACTTAACCGGGTGTGTTGCTAATTCAGGACCCTCCTTAAAAAATCTGAGTTTGTTTTCATGAAAGCTGCAAACTCAGGAAAGTAGAAGGGGGAAAAAGAACCTTCGCTTTGGACGATACTTGGACTCTTCATCACCCTCCACCTGGTTCAGATGAAACATTCGAACCTCCTGATGCGTCACATTTTGTTTACAAGCGTTTACATCTCAGCGTTGGCGAGGGGAATCTTTGCACCTTCACTTTTTAATCCTGGGATCAGACTTTTTTGCCATCTTCCCAGAACCGTCGGATCACTTATAGAGAGATTCGGTCGGGATTTTACAGCAGAACGTGGAGGAAAAGACGCTCGTCTGAACGCTGCAGTGTTCACAAAAAAGAGAAAATGGTGTCAAAATCCAGTGAACACAGCCATGAATCCCACGCCTCTGTTTCCGTCTTTTATTACCGGATCATAACCACTACATGGTGGAGGCCGCTGCAGAGCGATCACACTTCACACAGACTGAACAGAGTGTAAATATGAACAACCCAGTCTGTGCAGTATATTGTTCTGAAAAAGGACCCTGTGATTTTTGTTAATAGACTCATGATATCAACACTTTTTAATGTTTTTATTTTGCTTTCTGTTTGTTTTTTTTGCACCTCGGATACGGTGCTGTTTCTTCACAATTTCCCTTTCTTCCTCATCCAGACCACCATGAGGCGCCATGTTGGAAAAAAATAACCAGAAACACCAGCTTTAAAAAAGTGAATTTGGACTGAAATAAAAATAAACAAGTTTGAAATTATAGAAAGCCAGAAATGTCAAAAATAAGTAAATAAATAGAGAACATATTTTAACGCTTAATCACTTAAAATATAAAGAAGTCTATTTTATTATTTTATTGAGTCAATCCACTGTGACCTGTCAAATAGACCCATAACCAGCTTGTCTATGGCCTTTTTAGCTCCACCAACTGGTCTGGCTGAATCAGAACTATAAAATAATTGTATTAAAAAGTTTAGTAATTTCAAAAATTTGGTCATTTAATTACTGAAGAGATCAGTTTTCTTAATTTTAACATTTATATTTCTACTTGTACTTAAATAGTCATATCTAAATATTTAACACCTTTTTCATTTATTGAATTGTGGCACTTTTGGCCTTCCATACGAAATGCTTCCGTTACAGTGAAATCTACAGAAAAGTTAAATGATTTTGGGCAAACTTAAAAATAGGGGAAAAAATATGAAAAAAATGTGTTAAAGAAAAGAAATGCAACCAAATTTACCTCAATATTTTCATTCAAGATTTCTGTTCTAATTTCCAATATTCTAACAACTTTAATGATTTAATAAGGTCAGCAAAAGAGAAAAGATATGTTATATTTCAAAAAAATTTTTTAATGTGGATCTAAAGTTTGCATAATTTATTCATCTTGATATTAATGATCTGAATAATCCAAATTGGTGCGAAAACCCTGGAGAAACATCAACATATCTTACATTAACTAAAGATGATCAGGTTTTTTTTGTCCTGCGAATCCTCAAACATTGCCCAGGTTTTGTTTTATTTCTTCCAACATGGCGGCTCAAACTTTCATATCCGTTCAGCGACAACTTTCCAAATGTGCTGCAGATTTATCCTGCAGGATTAAAGCTTCGGTTTCTCTGAATCCAGATGAATCGCTGTATTTCCATGTACGGAAACCTCAAAACGATGCAACGTTTCAGCCGTTAGATGAATGTGAATTCAAGAGGAGCGACGGTGACGGACAAATCCAAACTGACGCTCTTCTTTTTTGTGTTTTCCTCCTATGAAAACCGCGTTGTTGTTTTTTTCAGTTTTTGTTGTTCTATAACCCCTAAAACATCTCTTTCCACCACATCTGCACTGTTTTAATTTGGTGCCAAGCATTCTGGGAATTGTAGTAAAGCACTAAAAATCCCGAGAGAACACTAAGTCCAGTTTGTCCTGCCTTTTTTGTCGGCTATTTTTGTGCACCGTCAACGTTAACAAATTCACTAACAAACACACTGCAGAAGCAATACGTTGATGAGCGGCAGGCGGGATGCGTTCGATGTCGTCGTGAAACACTGTGACCTTTGCCCCCTTCCGCCCGTCGATCGGCACTGTGAACTGTTTATTGTCGTGATGATCGTTCGCTCGTATTGTCCGTGAAGGCAGCAGCACCCGACCCCACCGTGTGCCAAAAAACAAAATGGAAACCGTGGAAGCGTCTGCCTTTCGTTGTCACAGCGGGAGGGAGAAATGATTCAGCTTTTGTGTTTACTGTTTACGTTGGGGGAGAACACTAAGGAGGAAAAAACATGTCTGGACCCGTTTAGTTTCACTTTGTTTGTCCGGGAAACTTGAAGAAAGCTGAAACTGATGCAGAAACTGAACTTTAGGGAATTTATCCAGCAGGAATTTTATATTTTTAAGTCATTATTTGTTTAATTTACTCTAAATGAACAAACCAGGTCAGATGAAGAAACCTAAAAGCGTTAAGAAATGTATATTGAATTGTGTGAATTGTGGCACTTTTGTAAATGCCTCCCTTTAGAATTAAATCAAAAAGTTATAGCTAAAAGTTAAAAGGTTTTAAACATGGACTTAGTTAAAAAAAAAATTCAAGTTTCAGGAAAAATTATCCAAAAATAGTTTGTCAATAAAAAGAACTGTAAATTATTCTTCATTTTGTTGATAACTTGATGAAAAAGCCCTGATTTTAACTGAAAGAGGGAAGAAAAGCAGATTTTCTTGTTTATTTTCAGCACTTAACTGAAAATAAACCAAAAACTTCTAGACTTCTTCCTAAATTCTCCTCAAACAATTTGAGATTCTGTTTCTGCAGCAGTTCTTCCCAGAAAGCGTCCGAGTGTTTCCGACCGTGGATGGACCGTGTGTGTGTGTGTGTGTGTGTGTGTGTGTGTGTGTGTGTGTGTGTGTGTGTGTGTGTGTGTGTGTGTGTGTGTGTGTGTGTGTGTGTGTGTGTGTGTGTGTGTGTGTGTGTGTGTGTGTGTGTGTGTTGTCGTTGCCCTTGTTAAAAATGAATTTTGTGATTCTATGCGAGTTTGAAAACAAAAAAATAAAAAATAAAGATAATGACTCAGTTTTACATGAAGATGGATAAAAACAATTGAAACAGGTGTGATGTGGTTGTTTTTGTTAATTTTGTTTTGTTTTTTTTTCTTGGTGCCATTTTTCCACTTTTAACTGAAGAATTTCAAGATTTTCTTATCGCAATTTCTTTGTCTTACTTTTTCTTTCTCATGAACAAAAAGCCCTTGTGTTGACAAACTGTTTTTGGTTGTGTCTTATTTATTGATTTGTATATAAAGATTTTGTTTTGCATTGTACATTCTCTCCTCTCTTGGTTATAGATTAATATATTCATGTATATACGAATAAACATTAAGTTTGTAAAGTTAAAATAACATTTTGGCGTCTCTGGTTTTTATTTTATTTTTTTACACATTTACGTAATCTTTTTAGGACTTAACTGAGTAAATGAGCTTGAAACGTTTACTAACAGTTCATTTAAACCATCTTTGCTCAAAATATTTTCAATTAGGACAAAACTATTGGCTACAAGTTAAAATCTTCACATAAAAATGTTAGCTACGGCACTAAATGTTTATCATTTCATATCGATATTTCTGATTTTCTTTTAAATTAATGGTAGGACATCTTTCCATTGAGTTAAACACTAAAGCAGACACAGAAATCTAGTTTTAATTATATTATTAACGCCTTGAGTAAATGCAGCAAATGTTTTCAAATACAGAGTGAACTAATTAAAGTTTTATTGCTAAGAATATTCTAAATATTTTTCTGTTTTTTCAACCAAAGTGGTTGTCTTTACTAATATGGAAAATATGCGATACCCTTTTGAAAATTTTAATCTACAATGATTTCTCCAAAAAAAACATTAAATACTATTTCATAAATATTTCATGCTTAATTCATTGTTGAGCTGGAAAAATATTCTCATAAATTTTTAGTTTTAAAAAAAATCTATTTTATTATTTTACAGACAACCATGAGCATCCTCTTGAAAAGAATGTGATACAATAAAGTTTTTAGTCAGACTTCTCTGGCTTTGCAGTAACATAGACTGCTACATGAGATTAGCGTCTACATTTCTTTTTTCTCTCCTTTTTTTGAGAAACATTGATAAGACGAGTTACAACATTTAATTATATTCTCTCGAGATTAACAAAATATTTTTATTCAATTTAAATGGAAAAAAAAGTTGCTAAAATTATAGTAAAGTTGCTGGTGTGCCGATTCTAACAACTCTGATCCTGGAGCGGAACCGGAAGTCCATCATTTAACGGTTGTTTGTTGAGCTTGTTGTTTGCGCTTGCGCTGTAGCTCGGACCTTTGTTATTCCATGTCACTATGGCGCTTAGCAAAACGTTTGGGCAAAAACCGGTGAAATTTCAGCTCGAAGAGGATGGAGAGTTTTACATGATCGGTTCTGAGGTCAGTATCTTCAAATGTTTATAAACCGGCTGCTGTTACGGATCATGATTTTGAGCAGAAACGTTCCGGTGTGTCAGACGCTAGCTGTTAGCTTAGCTATGCTCGCGAGGCCAGCTGAGGGGAAAGGCAGCGCGTGAAGGTTCATTCATTGATGATCAGAGAACAGTGCGAGGATAGAAGGTGCTGATCGATAATAGGTTATCAGAAAGTGAATTCTGGAATGAAATTAATCTTTTATTTAATCGACAACTTCAGCTGTCAAGCAAGCTAAACGTTAGCATGCGAGCTAACATGACTTCAACAAACAAAGCGCTAATTTTTAAGACAAATCGTAAAATTAGTTGGATTATTGCTTTATTATTTTAAATCTAATGTTAATACGACTTGCTGTGTTGTTTCGGTTTGTCTAGGTTGGTAATAGTGGGAGAGAACAGTTTTAAAATGACAAGTGTAACACTTTTATAATGTTTAAATGGCCTGTCTTTCTTCTTCTGCACCACTGTAGAAAATTATTACTACATTATCACATGTAGAATATTACTTACATGATTAGTAAGCGGAAAATAGCAAAAGAAAATGTAAACACATGTAAACAAAGAACCAAGAAAACGCCTAACAGGGTGAAGAAATGTTTAAAACTTAGTGTAACCATGAGATTAAAAAATGTATAATTCCATATATAATTCCATTCATTTTATGTTACGCTGTTATCGTGGACAATTTCCACTTGTTTATAGTCAGTTTGGCCTTGGATTGTGAGGCGTAAACAGAAACGTCTTTTAAACTGATAATCTGATTGAAGGATTATGGAGGTACGACTGTGTATTTGGGACTTTGTAGATAGGAAAAAGAAAGTAAAATTCTGCCAAAAAACTCAGAATTAATCTCAGAAATTGTCCAGAAAAAATTGGAAATTTCTAAGTTTCTAAAGTAGTACATTTTCCACTTTTGCAAATATTCGATTTTGACTTTTGAAACTCAGAAAATTTCCGAGATAAATATATATATTTATATAAATCTTACAAATTTTCAACTTTTTGAGTTAATAAATTTCAGAGGTTTTTTTTTAGTAATTTTTTTTAGATTTATTTCAAAATTTCTAAGTTTTTTTTCTTGCAAATGTTTTACTTTTGGAACTCAGAAATTTCCTTGTTTTTTCTATTAAATTTCTGAGATTAATCTAAAAATTTCAGAGATTTTTTTTGCGGAAATTTATTCCTTTTTTTCTATACACAGTGGCTTTAAGATGCGGTCTTATGAAGGAACTCTTAACAGAGCTTCACTGATTCTTTTTTTCTGCAACATCGCATTAAAAACCCGGTGTCTGAAACATCATAATTAGTTTTTTTTTACCTGTTTATTTTATTTTATTTATTTATTTATTTTTCTGAATTTTTGACAGGTGGGGAACTACCTGCGCATGTTCAGAGGCTCCCTATATAAACGGTACCCGTCGTTATGGAGAAAACTGGCAACAGTGGAAGAACGGAAGAAAATTGTAGAGTCTTCACACGGTCAGTAGAGGGCAGCACTGACTCAAGCAACTCCAGTTCTGTAGAGCCAGCATCCTCCTGGTTTTTTATGCAAGAGTAAAATATCAGATTTTCATTCGTAATTGATTTCTTTCCTCTTTTCTTTTTTTTAACCACTGAGTATAGGGGCCTGGTTACAAGATTAAGGTCATAATGTTAGCATAAAATTATGCAGAAAAAAACAGTCATAAAGTTGTTTTTAATGAGAAAACAGCTTAATTAATTAATTTTGTTTTCAGAGATTTTATAAGGCATTTTATTTATGGTTTTGTTTGTTTGGTTGTTATTTTCATTTTATTTATTGTTTTTAGTTGTTCTATGTTTAATTTGGATATTTAAAATATCTTCCAGCTCCATTGTTAAGAGGATAAGCATAACAAAATTATAGTTTGTTGGTCATTTTGAGGGTGAACTTTATTATTCTGTAATCAATATATTACTTAAAAATGGTCTCAAAACAACAAAATTATTGTTTATTGCAATAATTTCCGGAACAATTTATTGTCCAGGAAAATGTATCACCCTGAACCATGAAAATCCAAGGAGTGAATTAGATTCAAATTTTCAAAAACCAAAAATTTGATAAGATCAATTTATTGCCCAGCTTTTATGCTGTGAACAGAGTGAAATATCTATTGATCACACATGTTATATTTTTCTGTTTCTCTTATTTTCCAATCATATTTTTATTAAACTCACTAGTTTTCCTAATAATGGTCTGACAAAGACATCCTTAAACTGTAATTTATGAAGTTTACTCAAACCTTGGTTTTATTAGGTCTCAGTGATTATTTTGTAAAATAATTTGGTGTTTTCTCATTGTTGTCTTCCCAGATCACGGCTACACTCAGCTGGCCACCAGCGTTACACTCCTGAAGGCCTCGGAGGTCGAGGAGATCCTCGAAGGGAACGATGAAAAATACAAAGCTGTGTCTATCAGCACGGAGCCGCCCACCTACCTCAGGTAAAACCCCCCATCTGGGAATAAAAAACCCCAAACACACTCAGAGACTAATTATCTCTCTGTAAAGCAGCCAAGATGCCAATAGCTCACATGGTTATGGAGATATTGTCACTTACTTACAGATGCATTTATTTATTTAAATGAACTAAATCTATTTTATTGTATGTTTCTGGACTTAAAATGTTATGTTTAGTTGTTACGTGATCAGCTGAGTTTTGTGAGAATGTGAGCAGCATTGTTAGATAATCTGATTCATTTTTTTTTTAAATTAGGCAGATTTGTGAAGACACCATTATAATAATTAAAAGACTTGTCACAATTAGCAATAAATCAATCACATCTCTAACAATAGTAACATAGTAATAATGATAATAATAAAAAGGATAATTTAAGAAAAAATCTCTGTTTTGTATTTAGACTTGCCACTGAAAATATCATCATAAAAAAATTACTAAAAGTGTTGGTTGGCTAAATTTGTGCCATTCTTGAATTGCAGTCAAGGGCCACAAAAATTAGTTCAAGGGCCACAAATGGCCATTTTGGACACCTCTGATGTAGAGATAGTGCACAGTAATGTAGATCTGTGTATCATCTGTGTAGTTATGCTAACTTGCTAACTCATCTTGTGTCTTGTTACAATCTGAGCTGGTGGGAGCCTATAGATACTGAATAAGAGAGGTCCTAGGATTGAACCTTGGGGAACCCCATATGTGATTTCTGTCCGCTTTGATGAGAAGTTTTCTATTGAAACACAGAAGTTGCTGTTCTTTCTGACTCTGGGATCCAATGGTTCGGTTCTGCTGTGTCTCCACCAGGGAACAGAAGGCAAAGAGGAACAGCCAGTGGGTTCCCACGCTGCCCAACAGTTCCCACCACCTGGACGCCGTTCCCTGCTCCACCACCATCAACCGCAGCCGGCTGGGCAGGGACAAGAAGAGGACCTTCCCCCTCTGGTGAGATGCCCCCTGCTGGCAGACGGTGTTTCTTTTGTTCATGTTTTTTTTATGGTTGAGGCTTTGCTTGTTTGGGCGATTATTACCTTATTGGTTATGTCTGTCATGCAGCTGGGATGACTTTTACTTTTATTTTTGGACAGTCATGACCTGTAACCGTGGCAAGATGGTATAAGCATGTCACAATAAATCAATTAATCGCATGTTAACTTAAAATGAGCTTGATAAAAGTCTAAACAATCCTTTTCTAAAGTATAATTTTGCTCACAGAGACTTCATAAGTCATTTTATCTCTTGTTTTTTTTTTAAATTTATTTTGGATATTTAAAATGTCTTCATGTTCTAGTGTTAAATGTTAATTTAAATTTAAAGTTTATTGATCTTTAGCAATGGGTTTTTGTATTATTTATGTCATTACCATTATATTACATTGAAAAGTCGCCATTTTGAGAAACGCTGGAAACAGTTGGCACCCAGTAGGAAGTAACTAGTTTGCACCACCTGCCATTTTTGCCTGTTTTTGGTTTTATTTAGGACATTTAAACTGTCTTCTAATTTGAGTTTTTAGTGTTTTTTACAAAATTAAAGTTAATAATATTTGTGACATTGAACTTATCAATGTTTTACCTGAAAATGGTCTCAAAATGACAATGCTGTCGCTTATTTCTGGTTTTTGGAATAATTAATTATCCAGTAAATTTTATAGGCGTGGTTAATTTTTTTGCTTCTTTAAATGTTCATCAGCTTCGACGACCACGACCCGGCGGTGATCCATGAAAATGCCACACAGCCTGAGGTTCTTGTTCCGATCCGTCTGGACATGGAGATTGAGGGTCAGAAACTGAGGGACGCTTTCACCTGGAACATGAACGGTAGCTTCTCGCTCATTTCCCTCTCTGATGAGATTTAAAACAAACACTTAGAGTGTTCCTGTGTTTTTTTTTAAATGTCCAGAGAAGCTCATGACACCTGAGATGTTTGCGGAGATCCTGTGTGACGACCTGGATCTGAACCCCCTGGCCTTTGTCCCTGCCATCGCCTCAGCCATCCGGCAGCAGATTGAGTCCTACCCGACAGACAGCCTCCTGGAGGACCAGACTGACCAGAGGGTGATCATCAAGGTGCGACTTCACTCTTAAAGGGGAAATTCATATGTTTGTACTTCCATTTCTGAAAGCAACCCAACCGCTTAAAAATAACAAAACACACAGCTGGCTTTTGGCAATAAATTAAAGATATTTGGTGTCTAGAAAACGAGCAATTTCAAAAACTTCACAAATCAGCAGACACTGCCAGTTACCTAGCAACCTAGCAGAGTTCCGTCTGTTACCTAGCAATCCAGCGGAGTTCCATCTGTTACATAGCAAACTAGCAGAGTTCCGTCTGTTACCTAGCAACCCAGTGGAGTTCCATCTGTTACATAGCAACCCAGCAGAGTTCTGTCTGTTACCGAGCAACCCAGCAGAGTTAAATGTTGATATTGCAACAGCAACTTATTTGGATTTAAAGTGACAGAGCCCTTAAACAGCTCATTCTGAAAGGAGGGCCAAATAGGTAGAACTGTCCACACTGAAATCTCATTAACTAGGAATGATTTTGTGCAATGAATGTAATGAATGTTTTGTTTAGCTCATATTCCTGTCCTAACATGTTCAAGGAAGCATAATAGGTGACCTTTATTGCAGGCGGCTAATTTTCCACGTTCTTCTTCTCGTCATCCAGCTGAACATCCACGTGGGGAACATTTCGCTGGTGGACCAGTTTGAGTGGGACATGTCGGAGAGGGAAAACTCTCCGGAGAAGTTCGCCCTGAAGCTCTGCTCGGAGCTCGGCCTGGGCGGAGAGTTCGTCACCACCATCGCCTACAGCATCCGAGGTCAGCTGAGCTGGCACCAGAGGACGTACGCCTTCAGGTACCACAAGATGGCGACTCAGCAGGGCTGCAGCTCTTTTAATAATCAATTAATTCTGCAGATTTTTCATTTAACCACTTAAACTTTTTTACGTAATATTAGAAATGCATTAAAAGATGCAAATAATTCCATTCATTTTTTAATAAGAAAATAAAAATGTTTTCTTTTAGTGCACTATAAAAACACAATCTTACCAAGTATTTTTGGTCTAGTTTCTAACAGTTTCTAATCTATGCTAATGGTAACTTACTGCACACTCCTGGTCAGGGTGTTCTGTTTTTGTTTGCGACCCTTGACCTCCTTCACCTCAGCTGCTTGTTGGATCAGCAGATCTGACCTTACTGGGTCTTGGATCGAATGATGAAATGTTTCCAAACCCAGACAATGACCTCTGCCACAGCTGGACGTGTGAGTGGAGAAACGACTCCAGACTGTTTACTTTAATGCTGATGGACGATGTTTGTTGTCATTACGACACGAGCAGAGCGAGATATTTATCCTGCAGATGCGAGCAAAAAAACCCAAAATGTTTTCCAAAAGTGTTTTTCCCCAGTCATCCCTTCTGTCAACGTTAGGACCAGCTATGATAATTTTAGTTTAATTACATCATATTAGCAGAATAAAAACTCAATTTTACCAGAAAAAATGTAATAAAATTTAGAAGAGTTATTTTACTGAGGAAAAAAGCTTCATTATCAGGATTTGTTGTGACCAGCTCAATTCATGTGATTTTTTTTCTCTTCAAAATAGCTAATTATTCTAATTTGATACCAATGTTAAAATATAAAATATTTCAGTTTACTGTTATTACTTATGCACACAGAGAGGTCACATATTCATTCCTGAACCTAGTGTTTTTCTTTTTCTCTAATGTAGCTTTGCTATGACTCTTGTGCTGTGATGTATAATAGAAGTAAAAAATTGTATTTGTAAAACTTAGACTAAAGTGTAACTTCCCCAAAATGCTCAGCATTCCTCATAAAATTACGACTTTATTCTCCTAAAATTACGCCCTGGGGGTGCTGACATCACTCTGAGCTATGAAAACCCAAGGAGTGCATTGGCGGGGAAAAAAAAATCCCAACTATTATTAAAACGATTTATCTCTCAGCCCCACTTTCATGTCACTTGTTTATGTCTCTCATATATAATTAAACAGAACCCATCGTAGATTTAACCAGGAAGCGGTTTGCTGTTTTTCAGTGAGAACCCGCTTCCTACCGTGGAGATCGCCATCAGAAACACGGGCGAGGCGGACCAGTGGTGCCCCCTGCTGGAGACCCTGACAGACGCAGAGATGGAGAAGAAGATCAGAGACCAGGACAGAAACACGAGGCGAGTCTGACGATTTTTATGCAGTTTTCATTTAAGCCTTTTTTACACAATATTAAAAATGATGCAAATAAACACTTGAATTAATTTTTAGATAAGAGAAAAATGCAAAAACGTAGCATTACTTTATTGAACACTACAATCAGTACTGAAAAAATACTTATAAAATCAACATGTGAAAAACTTTCTGCTCGACTTATCAATACAGTATAGGGCTGATCTATTATTTTTCAGATTAATTGATTAATAAATTGATACCAAATGTGCTTTAGACTTTTTAAAATGTTGCAACTCGAGTGTGTATATATATATATATATTTATTTTTTAACAGTTTTGACTTGATTGCTCCTCTAAATGTTTTGCTTTCAGCAAATGAATTTTTGAGTCTGTACACTCCAGTAAGTGACGATTATTAAATTAGTTTACTTCAATAATTCACCATAATTAAATTAATTAATAAACCTGCTTCAGTTTCCTTAGAGTTTATGTATGAACAACTCACTGGAAGTGAAATTGTTTAATTTTAAACAACTTTTTGCTCAATTTGACATTTTCTGTAATAGATTTATCAATTAATCAATCAGGTTTGTCTGTATGGCACATTTTATTAACACCTTAGTTCAAAAAAACATTTATTAAAAACATAAAAATAAAACATCTTAAAAAAACAAAATGCAGTCAACAATTGAGAAACATATTTAGTCAAATGTCATCAAAATGTTCAATTGACATCAATAAATTGGTCATTTTATTTATTTTGGGTCAAAAGCAACTTTAAACAAGTGAGTTTTTAGTCTTGAGTTAAAGGAACTCAGTGTTTCGGCTGTTTTAATTTTTTAAATGCCACTATTAACACCTGCATCCTGTTTGTCCCCCAGACGAATGAGGCGTCTGGCGAATACGTGGTAGATGTGAATGCAGCAGCAGCAGCGCCCCCTGCAGAAACGCTGAGGCAGGACCAGTTGAAGGGCAGCAGAGGTTTTTACTCGGCTCTGGATGCGTCTTCTGCTCGGCTGGACTCTCGCCGTTTTATTTTTAATTTGATTCTGTTTGCTGAAGGTTCCATTAGAGGGAAAAAAAGAAAAAAAACGACCCAGAAACCTTCATGTTTTCCCCGCGCCAAACCCTTCTTCCTGGAGAAGCTGCTCTTTTTGACCTTCTACCTTATCACCGAGGGACAAAAACACACCCGACTCAGATAATATATTGTTTTGTTGTATTTGTTGTCTTTTGTACATTTTAATAATTCTTACAAAATAATAAAAAAATCAGTAAGAAATGTATTTGTTGTCCTTTTTTGGGATTTAATTTCTGCAGGGAGATTAACGGACACGAAAGAAATTTATTCAAATAGACAAAAAAAAGTAATAGTAAAGCGATGGAGACATTTGCATTAGTCCAGCGCCCCCTGAGGCGAGGAGGGGAACAGGAGTAAATTTACTCAAAAAATATATATATTTTCTAGAGAAAAAAAACTTAATTTCTGAGCTTGAAGAAATTTTTTTTTATTTGGAACATTTCAGAAAGTTGAAAACTTTAATCTTTTGGAGCTCAGAAAATGTTTTATTAAATTATTAGACATCTGTGAAATTAGTCTCAAAATTTGAGTTTTTTTCTCAAATGTTCAACTTTTTGAACTCTTGAAATTCCCACGTTTTCTCTACAAAATTTTGGGCTTTTTTTTTTTAGACTTCACTTAAAAAAATCTTCAAACTGAAAAGTTTAAAACTAAAATTCTGGAAAATTCTAATTTTTTTGTTGCAAATATTTGACTTTTGGAAATCAAGTATTGCTCTAAAAAATATGTGAAATTAATCTCACAATTTGAGGGGTTTTTTTTCCTTGCAAATTTCTTCAGAAATTTCCAAGTTTCTTTTCTACAACATTTTCCACGTTCTTTTCTTGCAATTTTTTTTGAGCTCAGAAATTTCCAAGTTTTTTTTTCTAAAGAATTTCCAACTTTCCAAACTCTGAATTTTACTAGTTTTTCTAGAAAATTTTAGGTTTTTTTTCTTGCAAATAAGTTTTGTTTTTGTAAAACGTGAAATTAATATCACAATTTCCCATGATTTTTTGACTTAAGAAAATATCTAATCTCAAAATTTTATTTTTTCTAAAAAAAAATTTTGACTTCTCAAACTGAAATTTTTAAGTTTTTCCTAGAAATTTTCTGGCAGACATTTACTCCTTTTTTCAACGTACAACAGTTTTAAAGCAGATGCAGTGGTGCCAGTGGAATATTTCCCAGTTGACTTTAATTTCCAGACTCCTCTCCATCCTGGTTGGACTCCGGTCCTGGTTTTCCCAGCTGTGCTGCTGTCGTGTTGTCGTGCTAAGCAGTTTCCATTTTGTCTGAGCCACAAAGGCAGCGGGTGAAAGTGCAGCGTGTGCAGACGAAGCTGTGTGGTTTTCCATTCCAGTTGCTCCTCGTTTCTTCTGCAGCTTCCATCACATTTCAACACAAAGTTCTAGATGGACTGGTTGTTACAGACCCGGTTCTGTTCGGTCTCTGCTGTAACTGAGACCGTTATTGTTACTTTTCCTAAGGTTGGGAAAAGTTCAGAGAAAGTTTTGACCTTTTAGCATACGAATATAGTCAGTTTGAACTTTTTAAGCCTTCTCAAGTAGATCCATTGATTATCTTTTTGATTGTCTTATTGATTTTCTGTCTGCTGGTTGCTCCTGAAGCTTTTAGCTGCCTTGCTCCTCGTTGTGCTGCAGATCTTCTTCCTGCTGCTCCTCCTGGAGAAGGTCAGGTGGGTCAAACATGACCCGTCTGTGCAGAAAATCGGACAGAGAAGGCATTCAGATCTTTGTTGCAGCGTTTAAAATAAAATAAATGCTGCCTTAGATCTGCAAAAAATTTTATATTTTCTGGTCTTTTTTTGATAAAGTGATTGTTTTCTGTCAGGAAAAGACAGATTATTTGAAGCCAGAAGTAAAAACAAATAATTTGTCTATAGAGAACAACTAAAATCCAATATTTTGTCTGTTTCTAAAACATTTCCCTGATAAAAGGCTTTGGAGGACTGATTCCAGTTGATCTGTTTTGTGCTCTGGTTTCTTTCAGTAATGTTAAGCTGAGTCTACTTTGACTCTTACAGCAGATCTGGTGTCGTCAGCAGCTTTCTTCCTCCTGGTTGGTTCGGAAACACGTCCTCTAAGAAATAATACAGGTGTCCAACGCCGATACCTGAGGAGAGAGCTTTTGATGAATGTTACGTCTCAAAGCCACAGATCTCTGTTCTGCATAAATTACTAAAACGACAGTACAAAGGCCATTGTAGATAGAAAAAATAATAAGGGAGTAAATTCTGCAAAAAAATCTAAGAAAATTTTTAAAATAAAACTTGAAAATTTCTGAGCTTGAAAAGTCAAAAAAAAAAGTCGAGAAAAAGATTAAATTTTTAGATTAATCTAAAAGAAATTCTAGAAA
This sequence comes from Poecilia mexicana, assembly GCF_051168715.1. Taxonomy (NCBI): domain Eukaryota; kingdom Metazoa; phylum Chordata; class Actinopteri; order Cyprinodontiformes; family Poeciliidae; genus Poecilia; species Poecilia mexicana. The sequence goes on from NW_028263378.1 coordinate 4,819,803, forward strand.
AACTTGAAAATTTCTGAGTTTGAAAAGTTGAAAACTCGCTAAAAAAAGATCAAGGAAATACTGAGATTCATCTATAAAATTTTCTAGAAGAAACATGAAAATTTTTGAGTTTGAATAGTTGAAAATTTGTTAGAAATTTTTTTTATTTGAGATTAATCTCAAAAATATTCTGGAAAATTTTGGAAACTTCTGAGTTTCAAAAGCTGAAAATGTTCCAAGTTTTTTCAAGAAGATTTCTGTGATTAAGCTAAAAATTTCAGATTTTTTTTCTTGCAAATATTCTATTTTTATCCTAAAAAAATTTCTGAAATTTTTCTCGTAGATTGTTGACTTTTGGAACTCAAAATGTTCCATGTTTTTTCTAAGAAAATTTCAGAACTTAATCTAAAAATTTCCGAGTTTTCTCTTGCATATTTTAAACTTTTCAAACTCAGAAATTTCCAAGATTTTTATAGCAAATTTCTGAAATCAATCTCAGAATTTCAGAATTTGTTTGGCAGAAATTTACTCCTCTTATTTGTTTCTGTCTAAAATTGCCCTAATAATGTATTTGTAAAAGCCAGAAAGCAGAGGGTTAAGGCTTCTCACCCAGGACGTCGGCAGTGACGGGGTTTCCGAGCAGCAGGGAACATCCCATCAGCACCCAGGGCAGAAGCGGCGCCTGGAAGGTGAGGAGGCCGAAGAAGTTCATGCGTATGAGCGGGTTTCTTTTACTCCAGACGTACACCAGCATGGTGATGAAGGCCTGGCCCAGGAAGAAGATGTTGGCAAACAGACCCAGCAGCTGCAGACTTTCAGGTTAAATACAGATAAATTTATTTTATGGAGGTTTAATGTTCACAGACATTCTGCTAGTCAGGGTTAAACGAAATAAGGATTTTCCAACGCATTCTAATTCTTTTAGGTGATTTTTAGCCCATATTCCTTTTGCCATCTGCAGAGTTTCGTGTTTTTATTATTTTGTGGGAAGTGGGTCTAAAGTCAGACTGATTGGATCCTTTGGGATTCTTCTCGTATTTCATAAACTCGCTGTGAATTTCTGGAGACCAAACAGAGTTCAACAGTGGAGGTTAAGAGAGTTCAGTGTGCACTGGGTTAACCAGATCCACGCTAGCTGAGTTTAACTAATTTCACATTTTGAAAAGAAATTCGCTAAGGAAAACACACCATTTAGAAAAAAAACCCTCACGTTTTTTGACAAAAAGCTTGGATGAGGTACTTTTTCAGCAGCATCAACACTTTTATCGAGTCGCACGAGTCACATGATCAACAACCGGATGTAACTAATCCACGAAGAAGAAGTAGACAGGAAGTAGTTGGAGAATCGTGTTTTTAAAAAAAAACAAAAGCGATTTATCGCGTGAACAAACTTATTCACGTGTGATTTTAATTGCGTTTCTTATTTAATGAAAACAGCACACTTGCGAAATTACGTTTACAACATTAGCGGAGTATTGACAAAGTTTTGCGCAGATTTGTGAAGGACATGATACTAAGTGATGCTAACAGAAGTGTTGTCTTCTGTTTCTCATATCAGAATAAGTTTGAGTCAGAGCTTCAAGATGGCTATTAGTCCTATTAGTCAAATTTATTAGCCACGTGTTATTAATTGTGACTATTAATGGCTTAAAGAGTGAAAAGCAAAATCCAAGGAGATAAACAACGCATAAATAAACTACAGCGCTGATCCACCTTTTTTTAAAGTCAGTGTAGATGTATCAGGTTTAAGGAAAAGTAGTGCTGAACTGATTTACAATGCTTTTTGTTGTTGTTGTTTTTATGTTTTTTTTAAATACAGTCCTAAATGTAAACATTTTAATTTGTACCTCATATTTTTTGTGTATTTTTTTTTAGCTGTTCTTGTTATTTGTTTTCTTATTTTATTTTGTAGATCAGAACCTGTTTGCTACAACTGTTTTCCATGCTTTAATTGGTGAATAAATAAAAAAAACTATATTTTTAAACATTTTCTCCTGATATATATTAAAATTTTAATACTGAAATGTGGATCTTCTAACATTTTACCCTCATTCTTTAAATCTCCAGATGTCTCTTATTTAACCAGGAAACCCATTGTTTGCTCTCAGAGTTTGTAAAGGATACAGTTAAGAGGATTCCTCCGAACAGGAACATGAAAACAAAATCAGCCGTTCTTCCTCGGAAACAGTCTTCCTCCAGCATGCGGCAGTACCGATAGCTGACCTCAGCTAAGGACTCGACTGCAGGTTTTTCTCTGTATTCAACAAATTATAATTTACGTCTCAATAAGCCTCATTTATCTTGAATTTTAATGTTGGGCAACATGAAGACCATAAATGTCCTAAAAACACTGGCTGTGCCTGAATGTATTGATAAAACCCATAAACTGTTAAAATATTATTAAATAGCTGTTTATGTACACAACTGCTATCTTTAAGGTTATATTTATGTGTCACTAGAATCTATAGAACCAAATAAAAACTTATGGTGGGCCAGATTTGCTGCAATTTAGATAGAAAAATAATCACGGAAATCTTTAGGAAAAACAAGGAAAATTTCGAACTACCAAAGTTGCAAAATTGCTAGAAAAAAACTCAGAAATTTTTAGATTAATCCTAGATAATTTTCAAGAAAAAACAAGAAAATGTCTGAAAAGTTGCAAATTTGCTAGAAAACCCCCCCACAAAAAATTTAGATTAATCTCAGAAACAACAACAAAAATAATAATAATAATAATAATAATAATAATAATAATAATAATAATAATAATAATAATAATAATAATAATAATAATAAAGTACATTTTTGAGTTTGAAAAGTTGCTAGAAAAATCTCAGAAATCTTCAAGAAAAGATCATGGAAATGTCTGACTTTCAAATTCAAATTTTTTTGACTTTACAGACCCAGAAATTCCTACGTTTTCTAAAACATTTCCGAGATATTTTTGGCAGTAGTTCCCTGGCTCCCTTTTGCTTTTCTATCTACAATGGCCGTAATATGCCGTTGTAGTAAACTGCTGATAAATAATCATGCTGTTATTTTTTGTAACTCAGAGAAAGATACAGGAAAATGATGTTGAACAAAAAACCAAATCCAAGAGAACCAAAGAAGAAGAAGCTGGTGATCAGACGCCATATCTGGAAAACAAATGAGGAAACAGTGATGAAGATGATGAATTACTTTGGTGTTAAAATTTGGAGGCTTTTTTTGTACCTGGTATCTACTGATGATGAGGTCTGGGTTGAAGTACAGCTGAAACGGGGAGATGACTTGAAGTTGCTGGAAAGAAATCTGCAGGTTCAGCTTTGATTCTTTCACCATTTAGAGATAAAATTACACATTTCAGTTCTTTTAAAAGCATTACCTGGATCCCAATTTAAGCTAACAACAAATTACAAACATTTTAATCAGTAAAAACAGTTTGATTCTCACCTAGAACAGAGTATTTTCTTTCAGAACTACATGAGTTACAATGTGCTGGTTCTGTTCTGGTTCTGGTGTTTCTTACCACGGCAGCGGTGGTGAGGACGCAGGCAGTCGTGTACGTCCGGGTCACCAGAGGGATCTGGAAATACTCCTGAGTGAGGCTGAGAGCCATCGCTGCTGCTGCTGCTGCATCTCTGAGGCTTCATTTACTCTGAACACATGCAGCAGGCCACGCCCACTTCACAGCAACAGCCAATCGGATTCACCCAAACACTGCAAAAAATCCCACAAGAACACAAGTCTAGATGTTTTGCTCTTGCACTCCATGAAGGCGGACACTTTTTTCCTCCGCTCCCTCCCTGCCCATGCCTGCCCTGCTTTCTCTGTTTTTGTCCTGTTGAAATAATCTGCCAATAGAACAAGACATTTTTCATCAATATGAAGGAGTTATTGACTTACGACAAAATCCTATATCTTGCGGAAAACTTACTTGTGTTAGTTTTCTCTTATTTAAAGTGTACTAAAATATTTGCACTAGAAATTAGACCGAAAAACAGGTGATTTTAATAATTTTGTGTTTTTGCAATGAAGTTAGTCCTAAATATAACTACAAACCTTTATCACATTATTAACAAGATCTATTATTTTTAGAAGGGAATGAATTAAACCTTTAAACTGGTTAAACAGAATGTTTTATTCTTATAAATTAATTCATTTAGAAACTAAATAAATTATGATAAATTAACAGTCTGATAATTCAGTTGGCCTTAAATCTCAAAAAAATTAAAGATTTGTTTTACTTTTTTCATTTCTGAAGTTGATTTTAAATGATATTTATGACAATAAAACTATTATATTTATTTATGTGGTTTTTATGCACTGAATATTTGGGACAAATTGCAACATTTTCAAAAAAACCTCAGATTTTATTGATATCTGTCATTATTAAGGATATTTTCATATAAATATATTAGTTTTTCTGCTGTACACTTTTTATTAAATAATTTTTTCTGAACTCAGTGTAAATCATTGTTTTCTATCTGAAAGTAGTGGTAGTCAAACTCGAGTTAATTGCAGGGTCGTTATAGAAGATGCATTATAGAATCTTTATATTTTCAGCTTTTTTTGATAAACTGACAGAAAAATGATTCAGATTCAGCCTTTAAAATACTTTTTCTTTCATCAAAGGTTCCCAGGAGATTTTATCATTAAAGTTTTTAACTTTTAGAGAAAAATCAACTTTCAGATCCATTGTTAGACAATGTGGTAAAAAGGTAAAAGATTTATTCAAAGTAGCTCAGAAAAACAGGAAAAAACATACATAGTTCCTACATTTTTACAGGTTATAGCCTACATTTGGTTAAATACACAGAATGAAAGCATGTATGTACAAAAAGCTTTTGTGTTTGTGCATAAACATGTTGGAAGAAGTCAGATAAATGAGATCAACTGAGTCAAACACAGCAGATTGTAAGGAAAACAGCAAAGTCAGAGCGATAAAAACAGAAACGACTCGTCAGCGTCCTGCACTGAGGAGAACGACGGTGAACACGACGGTCTGGGCCGAACCTTCAGAGTTCAAGTGCTGCAGCGAGAAAAGATGCAAAGCTGAGGAGCAGCGGTTCTCCAACAAGGCTTCAATCAGAGATTATTCATCGGGAGTTCAGCAATCTGTGCAAAAGTCTTAATCCAGCTGAGTTTTCTTCATATTTTCCTTCAAAGCAGTCTGACTTTCCCTGAAACTTTCAGTCTTTAAAGGAGCAGTATTATGCATTTTTTCAGCCATTTTATAGCACAATCAAGTAACTATGTCACAGTTCTAAAAATGCAAAATATATCAAATATGACTTAAAAGAGATTTGATTTAGTAATTTAACACCTTGAAATTGTGTCTCTGTCTCTTTAAGAAACTCCTGTTCTTTCTGATCACAACATGGCTCCTCTATTAACCCTTTAACAACCAGAATTTCACTGAGAAGCAGCTTCTTTAATGAGCTCAGCTAATAATTTGCTAATTGCTGGTGGCTAGTCTGAAGGAGCTGAGTTGAGGCAGATGATTGAAAACTTGGAAACTGCAGCTCAGCTTGTTTCTGATGAACGAATAACATTATAGCTTGATGTAAAGCTCAAATACTACCCCTTGAAAAGCAAATTTTTGGACTGCTTTTGTACTCCAGTGCCAGATAAATTCATAAAAAACAACTAAGAGATTTATTTATTGGTAAAATACGAATTTTGTCCCCATAGAGGTCATAGGATGCTGCATGGATGGAGTCAGAATGCTGAAAATCCGAGTCTAAAAAATAACGTGATTTTGCCATGAAAAAATCTAACTTGAGTAAAAACTTGTAAGCAAACTAATTCATACAAACATTGGCTTTTTGGTTTCTTTTAAAAGAAAAATAACTGTTAACATTTTCCCAAAATTGATTGTTTTTCTGCCACTCAGTAAGCTTAACACCACTGTGATTAAATCATGGATTACGTCTGCAGGGACTGAAAAGTTAAAATAATAACACATTTAAAATAAAAGTTTTCTTCTTTGCCAGTCAAACATTTGCTACTTTTATTTTGAGAACCATAAAATAACATTTAAAACTAGATTAAGTGTTTTTTTCCCCCCAATGAAGACAGCTTGAGGCTACAATAACAAATGGAAAGTAAATGTCTCAAGACTTTTGCACAGGACTCTAGGTAAAATTTGTAATTGATTGACATTAAACAAAAATAAGACTAAATAGTTAATAGTTTAAAAAAATTTCATTCTGACTTTTACAATAACATTGTTAAAATATTTGAATTTCTCCAGTTGGATTCAGGAGAATATTATTTTTAAATTTTTAGTTTTTATATGCTTTTTAATTTCAGCTTACCAGAACTAGTTTACCACTAATTTGCCCAGTAGTGGAGAACCGCTGCGGTCCCTGAATGCATCCCTGACTAACAGAAAACACAGAGCACCGTTTGATCGATGTGCAGTGACGTCATCAGGGTCCGTTCCGGCCACTAGATGGCGCACTGCAGCTTCTTCTGCGACCATGATGTGAGAAGAGTGAGATCAGACATTAGCAGCTGCAGCAGAATCAACTTTTCTTATTATTTTAAATTTAAAAGAGGAAAATATTTCAGTTCAAATAGGAACATAAATAGATGAGGATCTGTGGTAAAAGCAAACAAAGTCACTCCTCTGTTGTTCAATTCACGTCCAAACTTGAAAAATGATTCAAATGTCTCCTTCTCAATCAGCAAAGATGTAAGAAAAGTGTAACAAACCCTTAGAGAAATAAATATTTACTCTTGTTTTGCATCCAGGACCAGATTTTTTGCATATTTGTGACTCAGGTTGAAGGAGAAACACCGAACCTCAGGCACTGATTAAATGCAACTTGATCTGTTTTCCTGCTTTTGGAAACCATGAATCACAAAAACAGAACATAAGAACTTCTACAGACAGAGGTTAAAATCAGTTGAAGCGGTGCAAACAAAGCCACACGGAGTCCCCGGGAAAATATAGAAATCTGACGTGCAACAGCTCGATGGTTAGACCTGAAGTAACCCTCTGCTGTTCTCTGGATTCGCTTTTTTTCATGCTTGTTTTGAGGCAGGAAAAAACTGAAACAGCATCAGAGAGTAACATTTAAATGGTAATTTTTTAGATCCTTTGTTCTTACAAGGCTGAAAATGTCAGCCATTAAAGCAACTTCGCTAATTAACTCAAACAACAACTAACTGAAAAAAACAAAACAAAACAAAAAAAAAAAACAGGAGTCTGGTTTAGAACAGATGCTAATCTTTAGACCCAAGCTAGCTGGAGTCAAACTTCAGATAGCTTGTTGAAGACTCTGTAAAATTGCAGCAACTCTGCAATGACCTCAACAAGATTCTGCAAAGACCTTAGCAAGACTCTGCAAAGACCTTAGCAAGACTATACAAAGACCTTGGCAAGATTCTGCAAAGACCTTAGCAAGACTATCCAAAGACCTTAGCAAGATTCTGTAAAGACCTGAGCAAGACTCTGGAAAGGCCTTAGTAAGACTTTGTAAAGACCTTAGCAAGACTCTGTAAAGACCTTAGCAAGACTCTATAAAGACCTTAGCAAGACTCTGTAAAGACCTTAGCAAGACTCTGCAAAGACCTTAGTAAGACTTTGTAAAGACCTTAGCAAGACTCTGTAAAGACCTTAGCAAGACTCTACAAAGACCTTAGCAAGATTCTGCAAAGACCTTAGAAAGATTCTGCAAAGACCTTAGCAAGACTCTTCAAAGAACATAGCAGGACCTTACAAAACCATCTCACTTTGACTCATTTTTAAGGCGTCCAAATCCAGTATAAGCCCCATTTTCTTGATTCTGATTGTAAAACAGTGAAGTATGACTGGAAATTATCATCTACTTGCTGACTGACTTCTAGAGTTAAACCCTCCACTGACCGCCGCTGTGAGTCTGATGTCACTCTTCAAACACTCTGAGGTGCGTTGTTGATGAAAACACAAACTGAAACATCCAACACTGACCACACTGAGAACAACAGTTTGTTAAACAGTTTCTGGCTCAGGCGAGACTGAATCCAGGGTCTCGGGCTCATGGTGACACAAAAATGTGCAAAAATAAATACGAGTAGAGCTGCACAGGAGGTGCCAGATCTGAGGGAAGGTGGGTTTTTTTTCCTGAGAAGAAGGCATAAATTGATCTGAGTGTCAATAAATGCAGTGAAGCATAAACAGGTGTAAAAATTGTCTCGTCCTCATGAGTCTGCAGTTTTTATTCCATTAACTCCTCTTTGCGTCAAAGGAATCAGGGTATGCGAATCTTCACAGACTCACTCGTTCCTGCACCCAAAGAAATCCATGCCGACGTAGCGTGGGTAACCTTCCAACGAGTTCATGGCGACAGGATCGAACTTCCAGTACTGACGTCCTCGGATGAAATGAGCAAAGCCTACAGAAGAGAGCAAAAACAGATTGTTTTATAATTTCTGGAGACCGAGGAAGATGGAAAATATGCACATCAAATGGACCTCTTCAGATTAAAGGACTCAAACAGACTTATACTGAACTACAAAATAAGAGACTTTTTGTAATGCTGTTGTTGGCTTGGAAGTGTCCATAAACTCTCTGAAATACCAGAACTTTTTCACAAAAATAAACTTTTGATCTCTTTTGGTCTTGCAACAAGATAAAAATCCAAAATATTTGTCCAAATTTGCACAGAAATGGTTATGCAGACACAAAAGTAAAAAAAAACTGGGTGTTGGGTAAATATGTCCAGCAGCCTGGAGTTTGGCTAAAGAAGTGGAAACAAACTGCTTGAGGCAAGCTGCTTGTCAGAAAGTGAAGTTTAAAACTGGTTCTGAGTAAAAAGTTTGACTGCAGCAGCATCCACAGTTTAAGACAGAAATCAAAAGCATTTTTTCCTTCGTACCATGGGTGTCCCTGAAGGCAGCGTCAACATCCTCAGGGATGCCAGTCCAGTACTGCATGCTGCGCGGTTGGGGCGACTCGACCCGGTTCTCATGGGGACTGAACCTCCAGTAGCTACCGGACTTGAAGAAGTAGATGCTGTAGTTAGGGTCGTGACCCCAGCGAAGTGCAGCCTGGATGCTGGACGTGGATAATCCTAAACTCCTGATGGACTCGGGGCCCCTGATGTGCATCTCAGCGTCAAACACCCAGTAGTTATCATCTGCAGAAACCAGAAAAACCCACTGAAGTCCAACTTTTATTCACCTTTTCTTTTAAAAAAAATTCTTTTACAACTGTTTGTGTACAAATGCTAACAGTACCAAAAAAGATGACTAAATACTGTAATAGCAGCGGAGAAAATTAGGCTCAATTTTGAGTTACAACTCTGCCATGCTTCACAGTAGAAAAACATTAAAATTTTAAACAGTTTAATAGACTAAATTTTGAGACTACAGTTTTTACACAATCAGAGCTTAAGTTTTATGACTTTTCCCTGAAAAACAATGTCAATGTCAATTTATCTATATAGCACATAAAAACATAAAAACAACAGACGTTGACAAAAGTGATGCACAATTCAATGAAATAAAGCAATATGACAATAATAACAAGGAAATATATTGAAAAGTAATACAAATATATTCGATAACTGTTGTCATAAGAGAAACTCAAACTGTTTGAATCAAATGCCAGAGGATAAAAGTCATAACAGTCTCTACATTACGTACATGAAAAGGTAAATCGTTCCAAATTTTAGGAGCATAAGTTGCAAAAGCCCAATCTCAGCTGAATAAATAGTCAGAATAATAAACAAAAAAAAATTATTTTTGTGTGTAAGTTATACGTCAGAATGTCTTTTGGTAATTTCACTGTCCACTAACTTTTGTTTCTTTGTGTGGACTTCCTGTTCATGGCTTCCTAGCAAAGGAGGGAGTCACCATGGCAACCACTGACTTGTTCTATTTTATTCTAGAGGTCCAACTTGCTGGAGAATGTAAAGTTTAGATTTGTCAGACTTATTAAAGCAGCTGAAAAGTCTACATTTTTATTGAGATATTCTGGTAGGTAGCTTATAAAAAGCCATAAACTACATAACTACACCTCAGCCACACGGTGGACACTGGGGTTGTCATGAGGCTAGGAAAAATACTTCATTTCTGATACCGAGATGATACTTCACTATTACATTTGTATGTTGGCAATTTTTAATCTGCATGGCGTCTAAACAACAGTTTTGTGTTTGCCTCGTTAGCTGAAGAGGAAAAAGTGAGATTATTTTTTACTTTATTTGATACTCACCTTGAAAGAACCAAATATTCCCTGACTTGTCCTCAAAGGCGGCATCAATCTTGGTCGGGATCCCCTTCCAGTGTCGGGAGGCCAGCGCCGGATACCCGCTCTCCAGACGCGCCGATCCTCCAGGATCCCTGATCCTCCAAACGTAACCCGACTTAAAGAAGAACAGCTCCCCTCGGATCATCGACACGGCGTCGAAGTCCGTCTGACAGGCGTCAGGCTGGAGGCAAAACAGAGAACGCTCTCAAAAACACCGTAAATCATTTTAACCTCATTTAGCTGTGTCATCCAGCTACTCCTTACGTCTTGCAAGTTTTAGATTTTCAACTTAAATGCATCAGTTTGTAAACGGTAACCTTAGTAAGTTGTGTTAACTTTTCATTAATTTTGTCATATTTCTGAGGAAACAAAGGATTTTAAACCCCTGAAAGAACTAAAAAAAATACTCAATTGATCCCAAAGGAAAAATAAACGAAGTTAATCAGCTCCTCCCAGTTGTAATCCACCCTGTTGGTACGGTTACGCATCACAGCAAAAGAGCAAAGTATGCACCGCATCCAAAACAAGCAGGAATGGTTGCTGAAAAATTCCCCCAGAAAGACATGAATGAAAGTTTGAAAGAGTAAAAAACCTCAATGAAAGTAACATTGTCGCCAGCCTGAGTGGTGCAATTCCAGGAAAAAAAACAACAACAACAAAAAAAAAGAGGGAAAAGGTGGGAATGGGAGGAAATATTTCCTCGGGTGCTCAGCGTGAGAGAGCTGGAAGTATTAAATTGAACTGGTTGTTATATGTAATTAAGGCTAACATTAATTTTAGTGCAACTGTCAATTAGCAATGGATGAGCACAGTGTCTTCTCAGATTGCTTATTCTGTTCAAAATAAATGCTTTTGAGCAGAAATCAGTGTAATAAAATGTGTTTAATAAAATGCATAATCATTCATGTAAGTTAAATAAGGAGTTTAAATTATTTTCACTTTAAAATAAGTATTTATTGTAACTTGATAACATGAGTGAAAATAATAAAACATTCTGGAGCTCAGCTTGGGTTGCTAGGTAACGGGCTGGGCTTGGCTGGGGTTGCTAGGTAACGGGCAGTGCCTTCTGAATTGTGACATTACATTGCAGAGAGTTTTGAAACGGGTAATTTTCCAAACACCAAAAAAACATTAACTTTATTGCCAAAAAATCGACTGGGTGTGTCTTTAAATTGCCTGGCCTGTTTTCAGAAGCAGCAGAAACCCAAATGAAAATACAAAAACATGCAAAATATGAACATTACATATTAGGTTCCATTTAAAAACAAAAGTTATCCAAGTGAATTTTACATGAATCCGAGTTGTACATTAATATGGCTGACTGTATGAATTAATTTGTTAACTGGCTGGACTCACATTAAGTTCGTTGGTCTCTGTTTTGAGGACCAGAGCCCTTGGAGCCGGGGTTGGCGGTGGGGGCAGGACCTGTGGTTTAACTCCGTACAGGTACTGGATGCCTAGTTTGTCGTCTTCGCTCAGCCTCAGTGGGTAGGAGAAGGAGTAGTACGCGGACATGACGGTTTTGGACTTACGTGAGTGCTGCAGGCCCAGGACATGCCCGAACTCATGGGCGGCAACCTGCAGAAGGTCTGTACCTGTAAGGAGGAAGGGAGAGGTTCATACAAGGTCTGAAAATAGGAGAGAGTGTTTGTTTTGACCCGGTTTGAGCAGCAGACTGCGGGGATTTCACTATCTGAGCCAACTGGGTCAAACAAGGGGAAAAAAAGTCCCTTTAACTGCTGACTCACACATGTCCTCAGTTAATCGCACGCATGTGTCTGACATGTTTACCTTTAGTCAGAGTTAGCATATACTTTAGCAAGTACCACTGCAACAACTTTAATTACAGTTACAACAAACAAGTTGATGATAATTATTAAAAGAGAGTTGAGACACATTACTTGGTGCAGAATAAGCCACAAACACCAAAAGTCTTTTTTTTAATTAACTGATCTGCAAACAGATGAAAAGTTGCTTCTGCACAAACATCACAGTGTGGTTATAATTGTTCAGCTTATTAATTAATTCCTCTTGTTACAGTTAAATACAACCTTTGTTGTCATTCTAACTCATCCTGAATGTCTCAGATGGGTGATGGTGCACCTCAGGGAAGGTTGTTTGAGTCCCTTGTTGAGTTTGTTTATAACCGTTTATTCGCAGGTTATTATCAGTACATGTCTGTAATGTAGCCACAGGATTCAGAAACTTTTCAGTCAATGAATAGACTATGAACTCAGAGTACCAAAGTAATCTGGAGTCGAATGTGAGCCAAACACTAGAAAGAAAGGATTTTATTTGTTAAGAGATTTTTTTTAGGGAGCATCAACTCCACCAGCAATATCAAACAGAATAAGCAATTTACAAGACATTCACTAAGTGACTTTTATAAATATATACTCAGTTTGGACAGTAATTAATAAAACAAACCCAAATCTCAGAGTATTTTTGATGAATTTTGGATGCAAATTGTTTACATTTTGTGAAGTTTTTCCATTTTTTATCAGTTTATTGAAACAAACACAAATAGACCGAAACCAAAGTGATCCAGAAACTCACCCATGTAGTTCCCCAGAGTCCAGGACTCGTCGTAGTCGAAGTGAATGTCGCCCTGTCGATGTGTTTTCGGGAAGAAGGCATGAGCTAGAATACCACCTGGACCGTCAAACGGCAGGTTGTCTCCATGCCAGTAGCTACAGGTGAATAAAACAAGCGTCCCCATCAGAAACAAAACCTTCCTTTTTTTAAAAACAACGAAACAAAACATCTAAACTCTCTCACAAAGTGAATAAAAATAACTTGAACCCTTTAAAATACACAACAAAGTTCAGTACAGAGGATGATAAAGTTGTAAAAATAAATAAAATGAACTAAAGACAAAGATATTTCCGTTTAAACAACACTGGGATGTGACGAGATGCTTTAAGTGAAATGATTCAAAGAGGGGAAACACAGAAACGATAAAAGAATGAAAAACCCCGAGTCAGCAGATACGGATCATGCATAAAGCAGGAGTATCAGCGCAGTGGAGCCTGCTTGTCGTCTCTTGCTCCATTATCTCCGTGTTCATCTTCACAGCTCTGCAAATCTCTTTGTGCCAGAATCTGATCCTATCTGTTTAAATGTTCTGCTAGTTTTACTGAAACGATCCTGATTTTTATCCAGGACATAAATCAGGCTCATTCTTATTAGCTGAGACATTTTTTCAACAACAAATATAGAAAACGTTATTGGTTGTCTCGAACCAATGTTGATTTTTATTTTTGAATAATTTACTAAAGCAGAGGGATTCGTCTCCTCGTCACACAGAGTTCAGAAGTGATTTTCTGAGGAAGTATCACTCATTATTGCAGCAAAGCAGCAATAATGAGTGATGTAGTTTAAAGTGACACCAGCAGGGGGAGCAGTTCTCTCCTGACAAGAGGTCACAGAGGTTAAAGCAAATAAAAACTCTGAGCTCAGAGGATTCCCTCAGCATAAGCTCATCTGAACTGGATCAAAACTAAAAAAACAAAGCTTGGTCCGTCTCTGCTGAAGCCGTACGGAGATAAATTGGTGCCAAAAGAAAATAAAAATGTAACTTCACATAAGATATTTGAAACCGAAAATTTGTTTTGGAACTGGAAAAAAAAAAAATTAAACTAAAAAACTGCAGACTTTGTGAAAAAAATATCTGATACATATCTAATTTGATTTTATTCTTGTATTAATTCAGCCTTAGTCTCATAATAATCAGTTTTTCTCTGAAGTTTGACTTTAGTCTCAGAATTCAAAATTGTTTTTTAGAATTTGGACTATTTTTTAATTGGTTTTTAATCTCAACATTTTTAATTTTTTCCCAGAAATCTTACTTTTTTGAACAATTATGACTTTTAAGATAAAGAACTAAGAATTATTTTTATTTTGGTGGCCCTAATCTTCTTCCATAATAAAAAAAACTCTTAGAAAATCCCTTCTGATTACATTTCACATGAACCTAAATGTGATTTAAATTGTTGACAAACCAGAACATGTCTGCCACTGGGAAGAATCCAGTTCCTCCCATAGGTTAATGCCCAGATACTGAAGGTTTTGACACTAATTGAGTTGGAGGAACCAATTCATTAAGTTCCTGTCAATTTGTTTATCCACTGACAAAAAGTCATGAGCCACCATGATGAAAATGTAATAACCCATAAAACTACTTCTGTTCAGACATCAAGTCAGTGAGTTCAGGATTTATTACTTATTTTTGGAGAATTAACAAATAAAAATCTGCCTCTAGTCAAGAAAAGTTGTAGAAATTAAACACAAAAAGAGGCTGATTGATTGGTTGAGTCAGAACAGACGGTTCTTATTCGGGTTTTCACCTGGAAAAGTCGATCCGGATGTCAGCGATCCCCCTGTGGACCTCGGTGAAAGTGAGAGGTGTGACATCGCTCCAGATCTTCACCGCCTCCCGGATCACGCGTCGCACCTTCTCCTCGTCCATCTGCCAGGGGAAGCGTTCGATCCTGCAGGAAGCCAGCGCCGGAGTCAACACAGGAAGTGAAATGTATGTTTTTAAGTTTCAACTGTAAATTACTTTTTTATGCTTTTAATCAAATATTATATTGCACTTTGTTACAAAACTGTTTAGTTTAAATATTAAGCACTTTCAACGACTTTCTACAGAAATCAAGCACTTTCCAAACCTTGAAAAAACTTAACAGAAATTCAAGGATTTTAAACACCAATACAAACCCTGCAAATAATACAGGTGGCTTTATTTTTTTATTTTTTTTATTTTTAAATCAGAGTAATAAAACCTGAAAACTGTTCATTTTGAAAACATAAAAACAAGAACAAAGACTTCTGCACTAAATTGTTTTTAAACCTGTGAGATGCAGGGCAGGAAATTAAAGGAACATTTTGCCCTTTATGAGGCTTGTGGATTAATGTTGGAGAAGTTTGAACTTGTTCTGCTCGCATTAATTGCAGCTTTTCTGCAGCAGTGAAATAAAAGCTGGCAGACTTGACCGATTGCACGAAGTGGTTCCAGCATGTAATTTTGCTCCAGGACATCAATCTGTAATTTTTCTGTTGCATGGAAACAGAAAATGGCAAACAAACAAGGCAAACGGTGTTAATTTGTAATACTTAGAGGTGAAATGTTTTGTTTCTCCTTCCAGATCGATGTGGGAGACAGAAGCATTAGAATAATGTAGAAAATAACTAGTTTTAATATGATGTCTCAACAGGTTTTTGCATCATTTATTCATATTTCTGATATTGATATTGAGTTTTGACAGAAAGTCAAAGAAGATGAGCTCAGAATTATTCATACCCTCTCAGATTCAGATTTAAATGATTTTTGTCCATTGAAGAAGTTTAATTCTGTACTATTCTGTACAGAATTAAATTAATTAATTCTGTAAACATTTCTGTTTTTAAAAAGACATTTTTTAATGGCTCTGATGTAGTATTTTTAAACATATTTTAGCGATTGTGTATTAAGGTCATACTAAGAAAAATAAAATTACGAGAATGAATTCATAATATTAGAAGAATAAATTGGTACAAGAATAAGGTCGAAATAATACAAGAATAGTCCCAGTAATTTAAAAATAAAGTGACAATATTACAAGAATAAAATCATAACATGCTAATTAGGTTGTAATAACCAGTATGGGTGTATTTTTGTTGTATTCCATTTCTACTTTATTCTCATAGAAACTGTGAATTAATTATTATATTATTATGACTTTATTGATTAATTTTCATTAATTTTACTTTGTTAGCATAGCCTTAATACTTTGTCGTTTTCGCTAAGTGGAAAACCATCACAATTAATAGAAATAAAAGCTTTTAAACATCAATTTGTGTGGAATAAATCTGTTTAGTGTTTCAGTTTGTAATAAAGTTCCTAAAATAAATGGGGTTCTCAATAATTTTCTAATTTATTTATTGAATGTTCACTTTTTTTGCAGCTTATTATTCTTTCTTGCAGACTTCTCTTTTCAATCTTGTCGCTATTTCTGGTAAGAAATGGCGACCTGAGAGACGATTTTAGACTGAAACTGAGTTTGGAGTCAGAGAAATTTCAGCTGAGAAGAGGTAAGTTTATCAGTGTTAGTAAAACCTTCAGAATAAAAGCCCAGATTTTCTGAATAGTTCAGGTTAATGTGGATCAGTTCAAAGTGTTTCTGTTTATATGGAAAACATCCATCTGTCTTCACAGAGCGGGACTTTCCTGTCTTTCACTCAAACACCTGCAGATCTGGAGGTGTGACTCTGAGTCACGGAGCTGCAACGTTCAGGATCATCTGGGTAACTTTTCAGCTTTTGACGGCGCCAAAACATAAATCAGAGGAATTTTTTTATTGTTTCCAAGCAAAAGAAAAGAAAAAAAAGCAAAACATAAACAAGGAACAGCAGTTCTCACATATATTTAGACTTTTTATTGTTTTGTGGATGACACAAACCTCAGATTTATGTGTGATAGTTTTTCAGGAAAGGATTCATCAGCAGTTAAAGAAATACTGTTTACTAATCTGTATTTCTTCAATCAATAACAGGAAAAGGTGCTTTATAGGACTATTTTTTTACAAACGCGGGAAAGGTGAAACTGTCACTTGAAGAGTTCTGGGTAAAACATTTTTATAAACAAAGAAGGTTTTCAATCTTAGATGCAAAATGTATAGATATTTTTTGACAGTTTTGGGTTAATTGCTGCTCCGAGTGTGTTTTTCAGCAAATCGCCATTTTTACAGTCTATAAACTTCAATCAACAATAAATCGATTACTAAATTAACTGAGGATTAGTTGTTGCTTTTCCCTACTCCCTTGTGTTTCATTTTAGAGAATATTTTTCTGGAAATTTTGTGTTAAAAAGTGGCCATCATTGTGTTATTTTCTGTTTATCATGAACTTGTTTTTCACGCAGGAGGACCTTTATTTTGAGTTGAGCTTGTGTTTCAGGGTTGAACTTCCTCTCCATAAAGCTCCAGACTTTAAGATTGCGCAGCAGCCTGTGGTCTCCTCTCAGTCCAGAGGAGCAGACCTCCTTTACTGCTTGTTTTAAAGCAGTAAAAACATCCATCTTGGACTTCACGCTTTACGCAGGAACTTCTTCCAAAAGCTCAAATTAGTGGCCGATTCTAAATAAAACTGAACACGGGAGGTAAAAGGCATGGCTTCGGCGTAAGATGCCTACAGTAGGTGGGGTGCAGTTTGACCTGGTGGGCCGTTGCCATGGCTACAGTTAACCACATCACTCAGGTGTCGCTTATATCGACCCGATCCAGGGGAATCTAATTAGTCTGCG
Source organism: Poecilia mexicana (assembly GCF_051168715.1). Classification (NCBI taxonomy): domain Eukaryota; kingdom Metazoa; phylum Chordata; class Actinopteri; order Cyprinodontiformes; family Poeciliidae; genus Poecilia; species Poecilia mexicana. The sequence continues at coordinate 4,837,286 of NW_028263378.1, forward strand.
GCCGGTTCTGCCTCCCCCATGCTGCTTTCTTTCGGCGTGCCTTAATATGCTGTTATGCTAAAGAACGAGTACAATGAAAGGGACCCCGGGAGACGCAGACAGAGAGGCAGCAGCCGGCAGACGCCAACCGGCTGTCGATGGAGCCGCGGCCCCAGATGAAAGAAAAGCAGCACCTCTTTGTGGAAATCATAAGCCCATGACTTCATTTTCAGATTGCTCTATCTGCTTTCTCATCTTTCATGGCGTTCCTGGAGTCGGTCGCTCTGTGTTTTTGATCTGCAGCAGCTCCCGTTTGGCTCTGTCTATCTGCTGTTTGGTCCTCAGAGAACGACCCAAATTAGGATTTTTTTTTTATCGCGGAAACATCTGCTGACCGCAGCTGGAAACATGCAGACATCAGAGCTGCTGCACGCGCTGCAGGCTGCAGGTTTTACTCAGATTACACAGGTCAGAGCAACAGTTGTTCTGAAACTGCACATGTTCTCTGTAATGCAAGGAAAAATGTAGCTGCTTATCCTTCACTGCAGGGAAACCATCTAGGGCTGAAACGATTAATCAGATTAATCACGATTAATTGATTACTGAAATAATCATCAACTAATTCAGCAATCAATTAATTGTTAACAGGAGCATACAGACTCAAAAATGCCATTTGGTGAAAGAACGACACATTCAGAGCAGAAGTTAAGCTAAAACTGGACAAAAATTCATTGTCATTTAAGATAAAAAGAAACAAAATCTGTAAATATATTTCGCTCTTCAAGTGGCACAGTTTTATCTTCACCTGTTTTTTAAAAAAACAACACTACGGGAATGTTGGGCAGAAAAATATTTATTTCCTTATTTTAAAAAGTATTCAGATAGTTTATTTGCATCTTTTAATGTATTTCTAATGTTGTGCAAAAAGGTTTAAATAAACAATCTGCAGAATGTGCCATTTTTAAAATCTGATCAATCGATTGATCGTTAGTTGCATCTCTAATCTCTGGTGGATATTCGTGTGAGGTAGACAGTTCACCAACACAGAAACACACAGGATATACAACCTCACACACACTGGAGGAAACTCATGAATGAGTGAGGAGAAAAATGAAATCTCCATGTAAAAAGACCGTAGGCCGGTATTTGAACCCAGGACATTCTACAGCCTACAAAACATGTTCATGACATTTTTGCACAAAATCATTTAGATGAGATTTTGAATCAGTTCTGCCCATTTTGAGTTGTTTTAGGGCCTCTGTCACCTTAAATCCAGATAAGCAGCTGCTGGCCCCCAACTCAACATTTACACTAGGGAAATGACACATGAAAATGACTGTAAACAGACACACAGTTATACAACCGTACATCTGTGAACAGCATTAATAGAGCCTCCTGCGCAATCAACAAAAATGCAGCAAATGGTTTCTGAATGATTCATCAACAACAAAACACTTTTGTCTTTTCCAGCAGCCATTATACAGCGCATACAGTTAAAACCAGCTAGCTAAATGTGCTGGAACTCAGGTTGGGTTGCTAGGTAACGAGCAGGGCTTCACTGGGGTTGCTAGGCAACAGAAAGTGCCTGCTGATTTGTGATGTTACATTCAGAAGGTTTTTGAAATGGCTCATTTTCCAGGCACCAAAAGACATTAACGTATTACCAGAAAACACCTGTTTTTTTTTTTAAGCGTTTTGTTTGTAGCAGTAGAAACTGAAAAACTTGCAAAATGTGACTTTTGCATGATAGGTCCCCTTTCAGAGATCTGAGCAGAAACACAATAATGTCAGGCGGATAAAGTCTGACAGAAAACAGCAGCTAACAGCTGTTCCTGCTAGATATGGTTCATATTTTATCCCTACTGGATTCGTTAAAAGAACGACTGTTTAATCATCATAAAATAATCTTATTTCCATACTTGTAGGTGAGATCCTTCTTGTCGAAACGCCCTCCATGCAGAACAAAGCGTCTCTGGCGGTGTCGACCTCGGTACTGCAGCTCCTTCTGGTTGGGGAAGTCCGGTACGCCACAGCGCGGCCGGTTCCATGTGTTGGAAGCGTTGGTGGACGGACTCGCTTCCTTCACCGAACCCTGAGGGTGAGGAGGCTTCGCCCTCTTCTTCAGGTCCGGGGACTTCTCAGAGGCCTGGAACGACCAAGAGGTTCGGTCCGGTTAGTTCACGGCTACACGTGCCACACACAGTGAGGAAGAAGCAACAGAGGTGTGAAAGAACCCAAAATGAAGTAAGAGTTGCTCTAATTTAACGTATTATTACTGAAGTAAAAGTAAAAAGTATCAGTCCAAGAAATTACTCGAGTCAAAGAGTGAAGTACTGAGTAACTGATCAAACTATCAATCATTTAATATTTAAAATTTACCTTATCAGACGGACCAAAATATAATGTTAAGTGGATATTTTCATATTTTAAGGATGAAAATAATAAGAATTTATAGAAGTAAGAACAAAAAAACCCAACAAAATCTGGCAAATATTCAATTTTTCTTAATCAGTTTCTTTCAATAAAAAATCTATAAAACTTTCAACAAAAACTGCAGGTGTGTGTCTATGTCTGGTGAATTTCTGGTTAAAACATGTTTGTTCTTCATTCAGCAGGTAGAAAATCCAGAAACTAAGAGTAGAAATTCTTCATAATAAAATTACTCAAGTAAAACTAAAAAGTACAGCACAGTAAAAATATTCGTAAATGTAATTTTTTTTCAAAAAACGTTATTAGGTAAAAGTAATTGAGTAAATGTAACTAGTTACTACCCAACTCTGTCAAACACTAAGTAAAAGTACAGATAAGCAAAAGTATACTCTAGTAAAAGTAAAAGTACCACATTAACATTGTTACTTGCTTTTAAAAATACTTCAAGTACTGAAAGAGAATTTACTAGTTGAATTTATCGTTTAATGCACCAGCTGCATCTATATTTTCTTGAATTCATCAATATTTTTGACATATGCAGCCAAACGAGCGCCACAAGTTCACAGAGTTCATCTCTTACAGAACAAAAGCAGAAAATGTGAGAAGGAGATGAAAATGAGCGAAGTCATTACAGCTCGTCCATATCTGACCTACATTCAGCCTAATAGCAGCCTGACCTCACGGCCGGGTCACTGAGCCACGTAGCTGGGCCCCAGCGAAGGTCCCTGAGTGACCCATTACCCCTCGTCCTGATTCAGGAAATGACTCCGCTCATTTCCACACAAACTAATTACAGATCAGACCCATCCCATCGGCACCTTGCTCCACAACACTGAGGGAAAAAAACACAATGTGCAGAAAACTGCAGGGTGTTCTCTTCCTATCGCAAAATTACGTGCATTTCCCTTTCCGCTGCCGCGCCGAGCTACCTGTGGGAAAAGACGCTATCGTTTTATTGTGTTGAGATGAGACTAATTACCTCCGTCAGTGGATCCTCTCAGTCTGCGGCTCTCTTACATGAGCTCTCGTTCAAACAACGATCTGACTCCAGCTTTTGTTCTCATCATGATTTTTCTGCAGATTGACAAATTTCTGACATGCTGCAACATGCAAGACTTCAGCTTCAAGAAAAATACATAAAAGTTAAAGTTTTTCAGTACCTGGCTGCAGAGTTAGGCAATAACTAGTTACATACCTGAGGAACTTATTTGGATTTTTTTTTTTTCCAACGTTGTACTTTTTACTTTTACTTAAGTAACTTTATTATAAAGTATTTCTGCTCTTACTTGAGTAAAATTTCTGGATTTTCTACCCACTGAATTAAAAGCAGACATGTTTTAACCAAAAATTCTGCAGGATTTCACCTTTTATTAATAAACTGTGCATAAAATATCTTGAAATTTAGTATTTTAGGGTTTTGTTGCAGGCTTTGAGGCCTCTGCTGTGCTCCCAAGTGTTCATCTAAATGTGCGTGATAGCATCCATTCAGTCTTTGTTTTCTGCCTGTGTGATATGATGTCACGGGGGTAACAGGTTCAGGAAGGAAACCCAGGTTCCCTCTCTCCTCAGCAGAAGTCTGACTGATCCCACCGGCTTCCCAGGACAGGAATCGTGTCTCTCACTGGGACATGTTTGGAAATCCATCAAAGAAGAAACCCAGAAGACCGGACTCGTCTTATCTGACTTGTTTTGATTCTATGTGAATCAGCTGGTGTCTGCACACCAGATAGTCCAGTAGGCTCGGTTTGATTGGAGACCAGAATTACAATGTTTGTTACATTTTCAGCTGCTGCAGTTCGATTTCCCACTGCACTGTCAAACAAACCTAACCGATTGAAAAACCTGTTCCCCTCCTGGCCTCTGGGGGCGCTGCACCAATAACCAGTACAGGAAACGACATGAAAACCTCTGAAAGAGACAGTTTCCTTCTTCACAAAATGTGAACAAAAATGGATTAGTGTTGGATTTTAACAGTTGGAGGATTTCTAAAAACCACATACCATTACCCCCTGCAGTGCATGTGTGTCAAACTAAAGGCCCGGGGGCTAAATCTGGCCCGCCACAGCTTTTTTTTGTGGTCTTCTGGACTCCAGATGACAAACTATATCAATTAGTCCCTCCCATTTTTTATGATCGTGGCTCCACAGATCTCTGTTTTTGTTGTGTTAATGCATAATTGTGAGTTTATTGGAAATTTTCTGCAAAAAAGGTAATCAACTTTGGGTTTAAGTGATGCTAACTCCCACCTGCAGGTGGCGGTATTTCCTACTTTACGACACTGTTGCCTCAGCCTTTCTTGATTTCAGACTATAGTCTGTGATCGATATGGCGACTAGCAAAATCACATTATGGTCATTCATATGTGCAAATTTAGCAAATTTCCTTGAAAATATTACTAAATTAGCGCCACAAAATCACAGAAGCAATTAAAAATCCTGAAGGACAGACTGATGTGAGAAGATGTTCAACTTTATTTCTAAGAAGTACACACAAGTTTGTTTTGGTTGTATTTACCCAGAATGCTCTGCGGTATCGTCCTCTTTCTGCTTTTGTAAGAAGTGAATTAATCTGCCCGTACTTTTCAGCAATATTAAGGAATTACCGACTTAAAACAAGCTCCTGTATCTTACTGAAAAGTTAGTTTTACCTCATTTCAAATGTAAAATGATATTTGCAGTAGAAACTGGACCAAAAATCCTTGGTAAGATTTTGTGTTTCTGCACTGCAGGCAGAATAAAAACAACATGAGTCTGGATCAGCAAACAGAGACCAGGTGAGTCTAATAAGAGCGACCATAACAGGGAGGCTAAATAAAACCAGAACATGTGGAACAGGCGAAACTTTGCTCAAACACGGTGCGGCGGAGACACGCACATGTTTGGGATTATCTGAGAGAAAATGAAAACCTCTAGCAGGAATCCACAGAGCATGACAGCTTCACTCTGTAAGATGAGACGTTATTTAGAAAAGATGTTTCACTCTGCTGACCTTTGATCTCTGTTAGACAGTCTGAGGAAGAAATGTAAATATCTCCATTCTTCCACCTACATTCAGGCTAAATCCAGACAGTATGCATGGGAACCTTCATACACTGCAAAAACACAAAATCTTACCAAGTATCTTTTGTCCAGTTTCTCATGCAAATATCCTGGTACTCTTAAATAAGACAAAACTAAAGTGCAAGTAACTTGTCAGCAAGATGCAGGAGCTTGTTTTAAATGTTTTTTTTTTTGTTTTTTTTTGCACAAAATCATTTTTATATTAATGAGATTTTAGTCTGCTCAGTTCAGAATGAGCTGTTTTATTTAAATCCAAATCAGCTGCTTATGGCCACGCCCCTCAACTCAACGTTTACACTCGCACATGAAAATGGCTGCAAACAGATGCGCAATTATGCAATCGCACATCTTTGAAAAGCAGAAGTGGAGCCTCCTGCAAAACCAACAAAGAACGCAGCAAGTGGTTTCTGGATGGTAAGTCAACAACAAAACACCTGTCTTTTCTAGCAGCCATTGTACAGCGGTAAAACCAGCTGCTGGAGCTCAGCTTGGGTTGCTAGGTAACGGGCTGGGCTTGGCTGAGGTTGCTAGGTAACGGGCAATGCTTGCTGATTTGTGACACTACATCGTGGGAGGTTTTTGAAACAGCTCATTTTACAGCTATCAAAAACATTAACTGTCAACTTAACTTAATTTAATGCCAAAAACTGGCAATAAGCTAAAAAACGGAGGTACAAAAATTTTCAAAAAATGTGAATTTTACATAATAAATCCCATTTAAGTAAATAATTCCTTCCTGGTTTCACTGACAGATTATTCAATTCCTAACATTTTTCCAATAAGTGAAATAATTTGCAAATGGAACTAGTTCTTATCCATCAATGCTAAGGAATTATTGATTTAAAACAAGCTCCTATTTCTTGCTGAAAAGTTACCTGTAAGTTAGTTTTGTCTTATTTCAAGTGTCCTGAGGTATTTGCATTACAAACTGGACCAGAAATACCTGTTAAGCTCCTGTGTTTTGCAGTGCAGATGAGCTGCTCCACAGAGCAGGACTCCACCTTGTCGCTGATGTAGGTTATGAGGAACAAAACTCAGCGGGATTCATGGAATGTGCTCCAGATTGCAGAAACGGAGTGACTGATGGCTCTAAATCCCAGAAAAAACAACAACACACACCTCAACGAACCCCCCACCTTTCTCCAGCTCCTTTGTTTCACTCTGTTTAAAGCAGATTTCAGCTGCTTATTCCACTGCACAAAGCACTTATTCATGTCGGAGGGGATGTTTATGTTCCCGTCCGTGCGGCTCGCTCTAAAAGGCTCGTTGGAGTTGCTAAGAGCGAAACAAAATGAGTTACAGCTTCTAAACAGAAAAGGTTTCTACGCTCCCCCCTGAAAAGCTGCTGCTGGTGTGTTTTTGAGCTGGAAGAAATGTGAAAGACCAGTGTGATATGAAGTGCTATCTGGCTTCCCGGAACAGATTCTGATAACATGCATACAGAAGAACAACAGAAAGTCTTATCATGGTGTGAAACAGCTATGAAAGCCTTCAGTCTAAAGGCCGGCAAGATGAAAAACAGCGTGGAGTTTGGTTAGAAGATGTTGATCCAGCTTCTCGAGAACGGTACACATAATCCAACAGCTTCAACTTTATCTAAAGTGAGTCAAGATAATGATGAAATGTACTGGAAAACTGAAACATCACCATTTGGTCTGGGTTTTACTTACTTTAAAATGAAATACTCCCATGATTTAACATGTGCATAAATATCAGACAAAATTACCCCAGAAAAACATGATTTAGAAAATTCAACATTTGCTTTATGATGCGTTTCCACACCGTAAAGCTTCACACCAGAACTTTGTTTTATTCTCATCTGCATGATTCCAGTTAACGTATCAGGAGAGCTAAGCAAACGCCATGTTTACGTTTGTGATGGTATGACAGTCAATTATTATTTTGCATCCCTTTTGCATTTTTGAAAAGTCAAACATTTGTAAGAAAAATTGTATTCATTTATTTTTTCGATTAATCTCAAATTTTCTAGAATTACATCATGGAAATTTCCGAAAAAGTAGAAAGTGTCTGCCAAAAAAACTGAAATAAAAAAACCCCAAAAAACAAAAACAAAACAACAACAGAAAAATAACTATTGCTGAAAAGTTGAAAAAGTCATGCAAAACACTCAATTTGACATCAATCTCGGTAATTATCTAGAAAAAAAGCGGCAATTTCCAAGTCTGAAAAGTTGAAAATGTTTGACTTTACGTTTTTTTGCAGGACTTAATAAATCTATTGAGTTTATTCGTGGAGCACATTTAACATAAAAAACCGAACACATCATGCCGTCAACAACTGTGAAAACCAGTAACAGAAATTGCATTTTGAAACAGTCATTGTTAAAATCATCAGTCACAAACATCTTACTTTTGTTATTGTTCAAAGCAGCTCTAAATAACTCTAAATCTCTTTATATCTATAATGAAGCCATTGTACCTTCATCAACGTCAGCAAAATAATAAAATGCCTCAATCCGTTTCCCATTTTGTAATTATTTCATTGAATTCAATATAAAAAAATAGTTAGTTTTGCTTCAATGTTTCAAGCGATACTTAAACTTTTTTCCTGGCGTCACTGAAACGTTTCGGAGGTCTCTGTCAAGGAAGGAGGTGTGAACTTTGAGTCACCGGGTCGCGGGGCGACCTCCATCCTGAAGGCCCATGTTCCCGCCTGACGTCGCCTGATCCCAATCAGAGCGCCGGGGTGGCTGCGGTGTCGGCTTTCACGCTCGTAAACCTCTGGCTAATTCTAACGGTTGGGTGCGCCGTGGGGGAGGCAGTGGCGTTTCAAAGAGAGGGATGGAAAAAACGTGGCTAACGAGCTGAACCCCCCCGACTGGGTGTCAAATGGATCGGTTGACCTGTCTGACCCCCAAAACACCAGAGAAATAAACGACGCTCAATCCAGACAGGCCTAGCATCAAAGTTCAAGGTTAAAGCCCAGAACAAGAGGATTATCCGGATCCAAAACGTTCTCCATGTGCTCGACTTGGAGAAATATTATGGGTTTGAACTTCTGCTATTTTTAGCAAATAAAGCAACTTGAAAAAGTTTTACCCTCCTTAAAAATTAAGTTTATTCTCACTTACATGTTTCTGAACATCAAATGAACATAACTACACTGCAAAAACACAAAATATTACCAGGTGTTTTGATTGGTAGTGAAAATATCTTAGTATATTTGAAATAAGACAAAATGAACGTACAAGTAGCTTTTCAGAAACCTTTAAGTCCTTAATATGGATGAAAAAGTTATAGTTTTATTTGAGGAATTTTCATTGATAACATGGGAAAAATGTTTTAAGTTAAATAATCTGCCAGTGGAACGAAAGACAAAAGAGAAATCCTTCAAACTCTAAACTGACGCTACTCCAGTTTTGTATCTTTGTATTGGTTTTTTTACATTAAATATTCCACAGATTTCTTCTTCATCAGCCATATTTGTTTACTGTGAACTGATGTTTGGTTTTTAGAGGTTCTGTGAGATTTCCCGTCTGACATCCGAATGTTGGTGAATAAAATCTGTCTCGACACCATAAATTGCACAACCAAACCTGTTATACTTCAGACTTTTTTTCAAAACTCTCAGGTTTTGAAAATGAATGGATTTTTCTGCAGTGCTTAGAAATGACTTTATAGTTAGACAAGTAAAATTTAAATAAATTGATACAAACCGTGTGTACGCCACTCTCCAGTGGGTATTTAGTTGTGCTTCCATTGCAAATGTGTGCAAAACTTTGTTGATATTCTGCAAATGATGGAAATACATAATTATGCAAAATAAAATAAGATTTTTTGCATGATAAAATATTAAAAAACAAGCCACTCCATTGTCGTCCAACTACTTCCTGTCGTCTTCTTTGTCATTCCTGGCAGTAGTAACGTCTGGTTGTTGATCACGGGACTCGTGACACAAAAAAAAGCGTTTTCACTGCAGTTTCATGAAACCGATTTTGATTCAGCTCAAAAATCTGATGGCTTATTGCTTTTTTGGTAAAAGTTTATCTGCAATGGTCCTAATTCACCGTTGAAGAAAAACCACCTCAATCCAGTGCAAAAAAATCACATTTATCGAAAATGTAACTTTTTAAAATTGGCGTGTAAGGAAATTATTTTCGTAAGTCCAATTTGCACAATTTTGTGGTCAATGGAAACGCAGCACATTACTTAGAAATTAATGTAAAAAAACAACAACAAACATTTTATTTTCTGTTTTGTGTCTCCTTGCTGCTTTTAATTATCCAGTTTTTGACAGATTTATGCACAAAGCTGAGATGAAAAAGAAACCACATCGACGACTCAGCAGATGACACGAGTTTTTACGACCTTCCTCTCCCAGATAACAACACTCCTGCAAGCAGACTACTAAAAACACACACTCTCATCACACAGTTACTCATCACTTTCTGCTGAGAGGGCGAAACGTCAGACACAAAACACCGATTCAACAAGAAGGAGGTCTCGACTTGTGCGATGGTTGTAGTGCGGCATTAAGAAGCGGGTTGGGGAGGGGCGAGATTACAAGTATGAACACAACCAGTTTCTGGTTACAGTGATGACAGGATCTGCACAGCGCTTTAGAGGATCTGACAGCGGTATTCAGACTGCACACAGAAACATGTTGGTGCATGCTGGGCGCATCTGCAGCGCGTCTCCAGTCAATCACCCCCCGCCGCCGCTCAACGGGGGGGTAAACCAACACCGCCTCTGAGGCGGGAGACCCAACGGGGTCCACTTTTAACCAGAATCACACTGCTGCAACATGTTCACACACTTTTCTTCCCTAGACATCAGTAACCAGCTGTTCTTAAAATACACTCAAAATGCAGCTGGACAAATTATTCTCAAGTTACATAAGATATAAATTCAGCAGAGGTTGGCAGAGAGTAGCACGACTACTTCAGCATATTTTTACTCAAGTAAGAGTAAAACGCAGCCATCCAAGAAATTACACAAGAGTAAAAAGTATTTAGTAAAAAGTCTAAGACTGTAACTCAGGGGTCCCCAAGCTATGGCCCGTGGGCCTCCTCATTTGGTCAGGCCCCCTGAACAATGCCAGAGAGCATTCAGTGTTTTTTTTCATATATATGTGGATTTTTCTTCAACCACCAGGGGGCTCTTGAGCAGATATGAAATTTAGTTTCCCTCAATGGAATATATACTAGTCAGTACCAGTCACCGTTTCGCTCACGGTTTTTTTCCATTTGCATTCTGGGTAAAAATCTATCTACAAACGCGAATATGTCGTCGGCAGTAATCCAGCCCCCCCGGTCCACAGTTTCACTCCCCCCCCACCCCCTCGTCAACAAAAGTTTTCTAAGGTTTCTTTCTCGAAAAACTAAGACCGGCCCCCGACCAGAAAAGGGAACAGTTATGTGGCCCTCGCAGGAAAAAGTTTGGGGACCCCTACTGTAACTGATCAAATTATCAATCATTTAATACTTTAAAAAAATTACATCATGATGGACCGGGATATGAAGTTAAATGGAAGTTTTGGTATTTTAAGGAACAAAAACTTCACTGATCAAATACGGAAGACAATTAGAGCCACTTAAAAAAACAAACAAAAAAACATATTCTGACTAATTGTGATTAAAATTCTGAGATTTAAGTAACAATCCTGAGAAATTCTGAGAATTCTGAAAAAACATTGGAATTCTTACTTCAATATCAGAATTCTGACTTTTTTCAGAATTCTGAGAATTTATCAGAATTCTGATTTTTCCTCAGATTTCTGACATTGCTAAGTGAGATTAAACATAGAATTAGAGATTAAAATCAGATTTTTTCCCCCTCTCCCCCTAATCCTTTCCTGTAGATCCAAACATCATTTAATATGTAAAATTACATCATCAGCTGGACCAAAATATACAGTTATTTGGAAATTGTGGTTGTTTAATGTCCAAAATGAACATACTTACTATAAAATACCATAATTATAAAATGACAAAATAGGGAAAAAGTGAAATTTTATCAAATCAATTTCTTTCAATATGAAACTTTACCAAAAAATGTAATTTGTGTCTCTGGTAATTTATATATTATATATTTGTTCTTCATTAAGTGAAGTTACTCACAACGGGTAGAGAATCCAGAAATGTAAAAAGTAAGAGTAGCGATACATTATAATAAAATGAGCCAAGTAAAAGTACAAACAACACAGCAAAAGTATTTTTTCTCAGAAAGTTACTGACGTAAATGTAAGTAGTTACTACCCAACTCTGTTGGAGACAGAAAATGATGAACAATCTCCAGATGTTATAAACCGATAGACGTACCAAGTATTGATTCAGCTGAACAGATTTACATTTGTAGAAATGTTGAAATCCATGTTTTGTTTTTCTTTCACTTCACAATTACGCATCACTCTGTTTGTCCCAAATCCTAGTTATAAAATACTGGAAATGACTTGGAGTTGTTTTAGTTCCCCTCATGTTAGACTGAAGCTGCAGGAAGCATTAAGGAGAAGCAACGATGCCAGATTAATTTTCCCTTAGTGGCATTTTGTTTCTGCACTGGAAATGCAAAAAACAATCAGCCTGAGGGAGAGAAAGGACTCAAGGTAAACCTTCAACTCCAAGCCTCTGTTCATTATGAGTTATTTTCTCATTTTCTTGAAATAAATGTACTTAATTTATGATTTTTAATGACTCCCCCTCTTCTTTCCCGTCTTCCTGCCGCCATGAGCAGTAATATCTGTGGCTCCTACAAGGCAGACATAATAAAAACAAATCAAAATCTGCAAGATAAATGTTCTTGCAGAGGTCAAATCTTTTGGTTTTTCATACTTTTTGTCAGATTTATTACTTTTTAAAGTCTAATTGCTGTCGGTTGATGGATAAGCGAAATAAATACGTAAATATTTAAATTTACATCGCTCACGTTAGCAAAAAATAACTCCAGTTTGTTCTGACAGTTGCAAGAATTCGTTACAGGCCCTGGCACTTGAAAACAACACATTCACTCGACATGTGTTTTGGATAACTTCAGTAGGAAATCTGTGAGTGCAGCAGTTGCAGAGAGGAAAAGGTTGAAGGAAATTAGAGGCGCTGCAAAGGAAATTTAAAAAAGGCAAAATAATTCACACAGCGATGAGATTGCTGCCATAACCTGAGGCCGTGTTCGTTATTCTATCTGTTTGTCGCAGGAAAACAAAAAGAGCCGGGAGTTCTTTCTTTTCATTAACGTGACATCTAAACGTCTCGACCCGATACCAGCGGATCCGAACGATAGGAAGCGATTCATCAGTGAGTGTTTACATCCGCAGACAGATAAGGTTTCATCTCTTTAGGGTGTGCTCTACTTTAAAGACCAGAGACAAAAGAATCTGCTTACTTACTGTGCAAGAGGATTTAGATATGAAAGGGTCCTGCAAGAGTTCCTAATCAACAAATACCTCGTTATCTTCAGAAGTATCATGAAAATCAGAAACATCTGTTCTTATCGTTCCTGGAAAGCCTCTGAAATCTGCTGTTTGTCTCTCTGCAGGATGACTTTGTGATGATTTCACTCATTAATGTGAGCAAAGCCTCAGGGAAGCACGGGTTACCCTTAAAATCACAGCCTGGCCTTTAATCACACCTTTTGTTATTGGGCTGCTATTTAAGCTTGGCAGCAGAACAGATGAGAGTGGAAAACATGAAACAAAAGGTCAAAGTTCAGGTGAGGATGCCAGTTATTTTTACAGGGGGATAAAACTCAGGTGCAATGCCAGATATAAACAGGAACCTGCAGGTTTGCAGCACCTGCGGCTTTTAAATGTGAGAACATTTAGCAAGAGCTCAGTTCTTGAAAAACAAAAAATCTAAAAATAAAACTTCAGCTTTTACACCTTCAATGGCTCTTATTGTGATTTCTGGGAAAATTGATGATTTTACCATTTCCAAATAAAAGTCTGAAAATTGGGGCAAATCCAATTTGCCCCAATTGGATTTGGGGCAAATCCACGTATATATATATACTAAGGTATAGTACTTTACTATACCTTAGTAGAAAATTATGTTAAAATAAATCTTTTTGCAAACTTGCAAAATCTTTTGCAAGTTTGCAAAAAGATTTTCTTTAGACGCCCATTCTTCTCCCACTGAGGTGTGACCCTGGGCGGACAGCCACATCAGATTGCTCCCCTCCAGCTGTGGCATCAGGACAACAAACACCGAACTCAGATGCAGCTCTTTGCATCTCCGCTGTGCGAGCTTGACGGCTCATAAACATGAAACGGCAGATAGTGTTTGACCCGCCACGGCTTGTCCTCGCCTGAGTATAAATCTAGTGAAAGCACCAAATAAAAGTTTGCTGTTCTGTCCCCGTTCATCTCTCACCTCTGATCATCTTGTTCCGCCCCGGCTGACAGATGTTCCTGGAGGAATTTACGGTTTTCCCTGTCAGGATCTTTGCAGCTTTCGTCCGGACCACACCCCCTGCTGAGCGTAATTTGCTGATGCTTTCAGAGCAACAAGGCGACCTACATTAGATAAATGTTTCTCTGCAACTTGGCAACTATTCTCAGTAACATTTTTATCCAAACGGCCTGGTTTTTCTGGTGAACTGTTGTTGCCGGTTTACCTGTAAACAGGACATTCCTGCGAAGGAGGCTGGCATACCAAACAATCCGCTCACTGTAAACAGAGCTTAAATATTTACTCAGAAAAGTTGTAATTTGATGGGAGATGAGAGGTAAACAAAACATAGGCGACTTCTGTAATGACAGAATGCAATAATCACAACAGCATGTGATTTAGGAGCTGATTAAAGATAGAAATGAGTTGATCTGACAGTCCAACTGCTGTCGCCATCAGAACTGCTGCTAATGTTGGACCTCTTCTCTTTTATGGTGTTGTTGACAAAATGCCTGAAAGGCCTGTTATTACAGCTTTCTGCCATGGCTGCAGTGCAGCTCAGCAACCTGCACATCTTTTTTTCTACTCATTTCCCCCCAAAAGATCAGACCTGCCTGCAAAACCACAACTCTGCTGTCATCTATAGAAGTCCAAAAGAGCCGAAATTAACCAAAAACAAAAAAAGATCCTCCTTAACACCAAGGCTTCAGCAATGCAATGGTTGTTTCAGGTTTACTTTTCTAAATGAAAAAATAAGAGAAAGTAACAGGAAAAAGAGAAACAAAAATATACAAACATAGATATATATAAAATAATAGGAGGGAGTTTAAAGGAGATACCATAAATTTATGAGCGTTAAGGATGTGGAAATAAATAAAAAAACATTCAAAACGTTCTTTAGTTGAATAATTTTAGGGGTAAAAATAAATAATATATACAGAAATAAACACGTTTAAAAATGAAACGAAAAAAATAAAATATGAGATTAAATTTTAAAATAATTAATTAGCAATAATATTACATGGAGACACTTTTATATCTAAAAATTCATTATAACAAAACATTAATGGAGAAGGGTGTGAAATATATGTCAAATAAGAGAAAATAAAAAATGTTACTGGAAGTAAAAAAATAAAATAAAATAAAACAACAAAAGCACAAATATACATTTATGAAACATTAACAATGGCTAATACTCATGTTTTTGTTTATTTTTTGCAAAGGTTTTGCATTAATTATTTTGCTAAGACTACTTCTTTATGTAGTTTTAACTTTTGGCAGTTCTGGGCTTCCATATTCATTCTGCCTGTGAGCGATTCTATGGAGATGCTCAGAGTAAGGGCTGCGTGTTTACGTTGATGCTGAGCAGACAGAAAATAAATGGTGATAATAGTGATGTTTTAAACAACTTTAAGATGTAATGGCAGGTCAAGCGCAGAGCGGGTCTAAAATAACAATTTTCTCAATCACAACAGTAGAGAAATTGGTCCTGATGAGTTAAAGGTGCCCACATACCTAACCTGCCAACTAATATTTGAAACAATAGCGAAAATCCAACTCTTAACAACCGCAACCTGTTGCGCATGAACGTGCATGCATGCGTGTTTTGAGGGAGATTCAGCTGAATAAAGAAAATCAGCAGCAAGTATGTGTTAAAGACGCGTGTAGAAGTTTTAAACTCAGATTATTTAAACTAGAATAATCTCCTGCATGAAGTTGAAGTGGAAACTGGAACTCACCGGTGCCGCTTTGTACCTGCCGGCTCCGCGCACTGGAGCACCAAGCATGCTCTGGAAACACTGCAGCGCAAACACGCAGAAGCACACGACCAGAGAAGTCCGCATCCTCACCGCCGTCCGTCCGGAGCCGCGCAGGATGGAGGTGCAGCGGGTGTTTTTGGCGCAGTGTGCGGTGTGCAGTGCCGAGAGTCACACGGCTCCAGGATGTGGGGCGACTTCTCCTTAAATACACTCTGATTTCTTTGTTCCCTGTTTTTTTTTTCTCTCCATACACTTTTTTTTTTTTTTGCAGCCCCGGGCTGATAATACCACCCGCTACCATGTGACTCTTAACCGTTTCACTGCCGTGTTCTGCAGCGCTTAGTTGAGGGACTTTTCATCCAGAGAAAAAGTAATTTAATACCAATTAATCAAACAGTTCCCCACATGAAACCCAAACTGTGACGCACAGCGCGACCTGGAAATATCTGGAACAAGAACGCCAAGAAAACAACCGGCAAACCGCAAAAATGCAGCCAGTTTTATAAACTTTCTGGGGAAAATTCTCATTGCTTTCGATCACATGTGTCAAACTCAAGGCCCGGGGGCCAAATCTGGCCCAGCTTAGCTTTTTATGTGGCCCGCAGGAAGAGATGGGCAGAGAACCAAAAAACTGTAATCAAATAAGTAGCAGTACTTCAACATATTCTCAAGTAAAAGTAAAAAGTAATCGACCAAGAACTTACTCAAGTAAGAGTAAAAAAGTATTTGGTAAAAAGTCTACTTGAGTTCTGAGTAACTGATCTTAATCATTTCATATTTTAATATTACATAAAATAAAAAGTTGAGTGGAAATATTGGTATTTTAATTAGCAAAATGAAAATAACGCGATTTGGACTATTTTAGATTTTTTTCGTACCTTGTACTGTCTATTAGAAAGGCAAAATATTTTCCAAACCACTAAGTTTTTGTGTGCTTTTCACATATAGCTGCAGAGGATCGCCTTACTTTGAAATTCAAAAATGCTCTTAAATTACTCAAAAATTCCTGCATCTGCCAGGGTCTGAGGTGTGAATGTTTTATAGCTTTTGTAGATTAGCTCAGGTGATATTTAGGTGGAGCTGCTGTCATGAATATTTCAGTAGGGGTTTTATTCATCCTGCAGGCAGAGACGTAATTAATTCAGGTTTAATGTGCAGAAGGAAGATGGATGAAAAGACATGCAGCAACAGCTAACTCCAGAAGTCAAACAGATCTTTTAGTTTCATTGGTAAAGGAAGTAATAAAAACTTTGTGGCTGATGTGCTTTCATTGAAAAAATATGTTTTATTAATTGATCACAAATTCTCAAATTGATTCTATTCAAGCTCATTTATTAAGCTTATTAAGTTGCCAAGCTGAATAAGTTTGACAAACTTCATTCAATTCCTTGCAGTCAATTAACATTTTGTTTTTAAGAGCCGGAGCTCCATTCGTTTATTTCAGAGCCATCAGGAGCTAATGGTGCGTTCCATGTCGGATTTTCCACTGGGAAACTGGGAACAACTCTGACTCGCCCCAGTTACGAAATGTAATGTGGATTTCACATTTTAATATGTCTGCTCCTTACATTAACAGTAAGATGTAGTGGAAATGTGCTTATTTTACAAGACACTCATGCAATGTTACGTGTTGCACCTGCAACTACTTTTTTTTATTCCCTGATTACTGATTAATAAAATACTGATTAATAAAAACTATCAGCTGCACTCAGTCATGATTAGTGGACTCAACAACTTTCAGTAATTTTAGGAAAATACACGAGATTTTTTTTGTCTCACTTAATTCATCAAAACATCAAACAAAAGTTTGATTATTCACATCAACCTGACTGTGAAAAAGTAATCACTCTCCCACCGTTGGTTTGGATAAATGATTCCCTTAACAGATGAACTCTTCATTTGAAAACTGCTGTTTAAGTTTACTAAGGTTATGTTTTTCTGGTATTAACATCGGCTTGGTGATCTGAAACATTTATGTAGGGGGAAAAAAAGCAAAAATAGAAGAATTCTGTAGAGATTTGAATACTTTTTCTGAATGATGAATGCCTATTTGTAAATTTGGATGCATATCTTTCACCTCGTCAGAGAAAATCCACATCAAATCCAAATTTGTGCACCTAATTTTAAGCTTTAAAAATCAGCAGTTGTAGATTGGATCATTGCTCCAGCCTGAAATAAAAACTGTTCAGACTTTTTCTTCTTCACTCCATAGACCTGGGTCAGATTCTGTTGCAAGTTTGGCTCTAAATTAAAAAATTACATTGAACTGAATTTAACTGAAACTAATTTTGAAGACAAGTAAAAGCAGAATAAGCTAAATGTTAAAGAACAGCCACACATCCGGTTGTTTTGTAGAATCCTACATCAGGACAAAGAAGGAAACATTTGAAGAGTGTGTTTCAAGGATCATTTACAGTAATTTGGGTCATAATTTGAATTTACATGCTAGTTTAAAACTGTTCCAGCAAAGTTTAATGAGGTAGAACCTGCTGGAGAAAAAGGTGGAGATATAATTAGCTGCTCTTCCTCTAAAACTCCCGTTACTACAAAAAAAGAATGACTTTTTGGTTCAAAAGTGAAATTGTCAGGTTTATGTGGCATAAAAAACAAGGCAATAATACTAAGGAAATATTTAAACAGTAATGAAGAAGCATTAAAGTAAGACTTGTTCTCTGCTGAATTATCATTTTATTGATTCAAAAGCAAGATTTAGTCTTCTGTTAGCATCCCATCATGTCTTGACTTTAATAATTATAATATTAATAACTGTAGAACATATATAAATATGTCGGGCTGTGAGGACGTTCTCCCCACAGATTTTCCTGCCAGATTTAGTTAGTTTTCTTCTGTTGACGCTGTTCTTTTAACTTTTACAACAAAGTATGAGTGGCACCTTAAGAAAATTAAATAACATAAATAAAATTATGGGAATAATGTACTATGAGAATAAAATCGTACATCAATAAATTACGAGAATAAAGTCGTACGAAAAATGTCTAAAAATATGAGGATAAAGTTGAAATAATTCTGGAATAAAATCGTAGTATTTTGAGAATAAAGTCGTAACATTACGACTTTATTCTCACTACTTTGACTTTACTCTCGCTTATTTAGACTTTCTTGTATGAGTTTATTATCGTAATATTTTGACTGTATTCTCGTAACATGACTTTATTTTTATATTATTACGACTTTATTCTTGTATGACTTTATCCTCAGAATTGTATTTTTGAAAAGTTGTTTTTCTTAGTATGGCTCTAATATTCCCTCAAACTGTAAAATAAATAAAATAAAATAGTAAAACTTCTCTTCACCTTCATTTTTCTAGCAGAAATCTGATGCTTTTTTTTGCAGATCATTATGCTGCCACCACCGTGTTTCTCTGTGGTTTTGTGCAGTGTTGCTTTTTGTGCCAAGCTTATCTTCTGGTTCATGGAGCGATAAAACTGCTTGTTTTCAAAAGATGACAGCACATCTTTCGAGTATTTAATCCAGGCCCGGATGTTTTGCTTGCATCAAAAGCCTTCTGTCTCCGGCTCTATTTAGTCCAGATACAAAGAATACAGGAGGTCGTTGTGACATGCAGAAGACAATCAGGGCTTGGCAGAAATTCAAGCAGCTCCTTCACTGTTGCTGTCAGTCTTAGAAAAACATCTGGATAATGACTGTTTTCACTGTGCCATAATATATGTAATGCTGCAGATTTGTTTTCACACCCTTCTCCTTACTTATACCTTTGTCCAATGAGAACCTATCAATTATTTGCTCATTTGCATCTTTCAAATAAGCAACAGTTTGTAGAGATGTTGGAAATGTCAGGAACTATCCGAACATCGCAAGTTATTTCACTTAAATGAGAGTCAATATTGTTGATATTAGGTGTGAATTTGATAAAACTTAGTGTTGAAATGGAATCAAAAGGTGTTTGGACAACATGCATTCAACCAGTTTATTGCACTTTTTTGATTTTGTACATTTTTCTTCAAAACATATTTGTTTGTATTTCATTTGAGGATATAAATCCCTTCAAAGGTTGTATTTTTAAAGTCTTAAAACCCTGGATTTTTATGTCACTGTAGATGATTCAGACAGATGAGGCCTGAAACCTGCAGTTAGATCCATTAGACTTCACCATAAATAAACGCTCTTTCTCTCTCCAATAAAATCCATATCTGTCGCACAGCAAAAAAACAACATTTTACAAAGTAGTTTTGTATATCTGAAGTAGGACTAAACTAAGTAACATCATAGTGAGATATAGCAGGATGTTTTAAGTCAAAACTTCCTTAGTGTTGCTGAAGAAGTTCTAGTTCCTCTGGCATTTTATTTCACTTACTAAATAGGAAAAATGTTTTATAATAAGTGAAATAATCTGCCAGAGGAACTAGGACTTTTTCTACAATATTAAGGAAGTACTGACATAAAACAAGCTCCTTTATCTTGCTAAAAAGTTTCTTGCGAGTTTGTTTTGTCTTCCATCAAGTGTAATGGAAACTAGACTAAATATGCTCAGTAACGTTTTGTGTTTTTGCTGTAAAGTTTGCATGTCTTTTAGTTTACACTGTGACAACGGCACACTTGCACACATCCAGAATGATGAAGATGTTTTCTTAAGGATTTGGTGGGATTTGTTTGACAGGAGAAGAGAAAATGAATCCAGTGCAGCTTCATCCAGGACTGAACGCCTCAGTAAGCGGCAATGGATATTGCAGCATTGTAGATGTTTAACATTTGTTTTTAGTGATGCTTCACAGCAATTTGAAACAAATAAACGACTCCCTGGAACATGATTTACATGTGGAGCTTCTTAATCGCACATGTAAATCAAGCTTCATAAAAAGCACCTCAAGTTTGTTGCGACTGGAACGAGTTTCCTGCACCGTTGTTGTAATGGAGGGTTTTACCTGCAAAAACACAAAATGTTAAAGTATTTTTGGTCTAGTTTCTAGTGGAAAAATCTTAGTACATTTAAAATAAGACAAAACGAACTCATCAGTAACTTTTCAGATACAAATAGTAGTTTGTTTTAAGGCAATAATTTCTTAAGACTGCATTTATAAAAATGTTCTAGATCCACTGGCAGATTATTTCACTTATAATGTTGCAAACTGTTATAAGTGATACTTGGAAATCATTACTGTCTAAACTTTACCTTTAATAACATAAAGTTACCTAATTTTTAAAGTGCTATCAGTAATACTTTTATAACAAATTTATATCAGTAATGATTTCTTGGTTAATGTCAAGTTGTCGTAACAAAGACATTTTGAATAATGTCAACTTTGTATTAAAAGTGTCATAATTTACCGAATGACGCTTTATGACAACAGTCATAAATATTCATGAAGGCTTATTCATGTTCATGACAGGTGTTATGTCATGTTTATGACAGTGTCATGTCAGTCTTTTTCACCCCTTTCAAATAAAGTGTTACCGAATTATTTACTTAAGCAAGCTACTATTTCTGACTGAAAAGTTACTTGTAATTTAATTTTTCTTATTTCTGGTGTTCTAAGATATTTGCACTAGAAACTGTAGATTTTGTAGTGAATATTTGCCTGAAATGATGCATGGAAACTGCAGTAGCTCTGAAGACATGCGGTAAAATCACAGTCATGTATAACTCTTTAATTTCCTCTGTTGCTCTGTTGCAGGCTTCACAGGAACAGAGCAATTTGTTTTGTCTCCCAGGGCTGCAGGAGCAACAGACACCAACCTGACCTTGCATTCCTGGTTTGGGAAATCTGGCAGTTCTTGTTCTTGACACACGATTTCCTCCAAATTTGAAGATGAATGGGCCTATGGAGAGTTCTGCACCTGAGGCAGAAAGAACTGGCCTACTTGAGTTCTGCAGGAGTCTGAACTGGTTCTTACCAGAACCTTTTCATGATTTGAGACAAACTTCATCCCTGTGATGTGAAGTTATTGTAAAAACTCAAGATGCACATTTTCCCCACCTCATCTAATTGCTTTTCATTCTTACATGAGACTCGATACTGCAAGAACACAAAATCTTACCAAGTATTTTCTGTCTAGTTTGTAGTGCAAATATTTTAATATACTTGAAATAAGACAAAATTAACTTAAAAGTAACTTTTCAGTAAGATATAAGAGCTTGTTTCCAGTCAATAATTCCTTAATATTGATGAAAAAATACTTGTTCCATTTATGACATGTGGAAAATGTCATGTTATAAGTTAATTTATGTGCCAATGTGCAGATAAATTAACTTTTTCATCAATGTTAAGGAATAATTGACTTAAAGCAAGCTCCAATATCGTGTTAAAAAGTTACCTGTAAGTTACTTTTGTCTTATTTCAAGTGCACTGAAATATTTCCACTAGAAACTAGAGACACTGCAAAAACACAAACTTTTACTAAGTATATTTGATCTAGTTTCTAGTGCAAACATATTAGTACAATTGAAATAAGACAAAACTAACTTACAGGAAGATATAAAAGCTTGTTTTAAATCAATAATTCTGTGATAGTTATGAAAAAGAAAAGAGATATTTTAACTTCTAAACTTAACAGGTAAATTATCTTTCTACAATTTTTCTTTTTTTTTTTCAATATATTTTATTGAATTTTCTCGTTTTTGACATAACAAATTTACACACAACAAACTTAACATTACAACATGCACCCATTCACTCCCACACTCACTCTTCAAACCTGCATTTGTTTGGTTCCAAAAATATCAAAAACCTTTTAGATTAACTTAGAGAAAAGAGAAAGAAAAACAACAGAACAACATATGAATAGAAACTGTAGACAAGACATCCATTAATAAGTTCCACCTTCAGTACCTATGGTCTTCATATATGGCTCCCAGAGAGTCTCAAAATCCCGTTGTTTGCCCTTGGCGATGTATGTTAGCTTTTCCAGTCCGAGCGAATTTGCAATTTCCTTCTTCCAGAGTCCGAGGGAGGGTGCGTCCATGCCTCTCCAGCATAATGCTATAGATCTTCTGGCTTGAAGAAGTCCATAGTCTATCAATTTGGTTTTCCTCTGTGATTGTTTAAATTCCACTGGGTATATTCCTAGAACACAGATTTTAACCTGTAATGGAATTTTTAGCTTAAACAATTCAGATAGACACCCAATAACATCCCTCCAGAACCTCTGAATTTTAGGACATTCCCACAAACAATGGAGAAGAGTTCCTTTTTCAAACAAACATTTAGGGCAAGTATCTGGAATATCACTGGACATATGATGAAGCTTAACTGGTGTTATATAGGTTCTCATAAGCCATTTATATTGCAAAAGTTTAAATCGTGTGTTTATCGTTTGTTTTTGTGCTTTTAAACAGGCCTGATTCCAGTCTTCCTCATCTATATCTTCGAAAGTATCTCGCCTCCAAGCATCTAACTTAACTATTGCTGAATCTTTAGAGGAAAGCATTAACAAATTATAGAACTCAGAGAGAAGACCTTTCCCTTTTGAATCTCCAACACACACCTCTTCTATTTTTGTTAAGGGTGGAATGTCAACTATTTGTTTCAGTTTTGATGACATAAAGTTTTTCAATTGCAAGTATTTAAAAAAATGTTTCGGAGGTATTAAATACTTCTTACATAGCTGATCAAAAGTAAGTAACTTGCCATCAACATATAGATCTTTAATTTTCTGAATGCCTTTGGTTTTCCATAATTTAAATCCTCCATCATTTTTTCCTGGGATGAACTTTTCATTACCCCAAATTGGGGTAAATTGTGATAGCTCTGGACGCTCACCTACATGTTTGTGTGCTGCATGCCAGTTTATAATCGTATTTTTTAAAAAGGGGTTTTTTGTGGTCTTTTTTAATGTCTTTAGGTCCGAAGAATATAGGAAGGTATTTAAGGGGAAATCTGGAACAGATTGCTGTTCAATATCTACCCAGGCTGGAGGTGTCGTTGGGCAAAAGTAATGGGTAGCTGATGTTAGTTGGGCGGCCATATAATACCATCTGAGATTAGGGACTTGAAGTCCACCTCTTTCATAGGGCAGATAGAGTAGTTTTAAACGGAGTCTTGCTTTTCTATTACTCCAAATAAATTGATTAAATAGTTTGTCCAGACTGTCATAAAATGAATCTGACAGCGGCAATGGAAGTGTTTGAAAATAATATAAAAATTTGGGCAAGATTGTCATTTTTAATAAATTTATTCTACCTATCATAGATATAGGCAGGTTTGACCATCTATTTAGCATTTCTGTGACTTTTTCCACAAGGGGATTATAATTTGTTGCGCTTATTTCATTAAGAGACGGGGTGACCTTAATGCCCAAGTATGTAAAACCTTTTGTTGTTGTTTTAAATGGAGTATTCACAATAGGACTTCTCCTTTCTTCTTCATTAAGAAACATTAACTCTGATTTCGAATTATTAATTGTATAGCCTGAAAATTCACCAAATTCTTTTATTAGATGTAATAATTTAGGAATACTGATCTTCAGATTACTCATGAAAAATATAATATCATCAGCAAACAGGGAAATGAGATGATCTCTTCCTCCGATTCTAATACCAGATATTCCTGTATTTGCTCTAACAGCCATTGCCAGAGGTTCTATTGCCAATACAAAAAGTAGAGGTGACAGGGGGCAGCCCTGTCTAGTTGACCGTTGTAAATTAAAAGGTTTTGACATGTTGTTATTAGTTAAAACTTGTGCTATGGGATCAGTATATAATAGTCTTATCCATTTTATAAAGGTTTCACCCAATCCATATTTAGGGAGCACTTCAAACAGATAATCCCACTCTATTCTATCAAAAGCTTGACGTGCGTCTAATGATAACATTGCTGTGTCCTTACAATTATGTTTTTCATGCAATACATTAAGAACCCGTCTTATATTATGATAGCCTTGTCTTGTTTTAATAAATCCTTGTTGGTCATCTATTATTAAACTGGGAAGGTACTTATCTAATCTCCTAGAGAGGGCTTTACACAAAATCTTTGTATCACATCCCATAAGACTGATTCCTCTATAAGAGGAGCATTCAGTGGAGGGTTTGTCTGGTTTTAGCAAGAGAATTATTGTAGCCAACCTCAGTGACTCTGGGAGTATTCCAGCTTCATATGATTCCTCATACATGTTGAGAAGTGGTAGGATTAATTTATTTTTAAATGTTTTATAAAATTCTATTGGAAGTCCATCAGGACCTGGGGTTTTACCACTATTCATGTTGTCTATTGCTTCAGATAGATCTTCTATTGTTAAAGGACTATCTTCTACAATTTTTCTAATTTAAAAATGTAAATATTATGTTAGGTAGCAGTTCACAACACGTTTTTCCTATGTTGGAATCTTCTGAAAGGGATAATTTTGAAATGTTTATCTGTTTTGGCCTAAAATTAAACTGTACATCAACCCACTAAGAAAGTAAGATGTCTTTCTATAGCAGCACTAAACTGTTTTGGAAAACAAAGTTTTGGATTAATGCATTGCCAAAGGCAGAGAAGATAACATAAGTAACGGGTTATTTGAAAAACTGATTGTGAAGGCATTTGTAATAAGAAAAAAAAAACATCAGTATATCTGTACAGAGTTGAGAAGCTTTGTCTAAGTTTTAGGAGCTGAATTTACTGGAGGCTGTAGAATAAAATCTAAAATATTTGGAGAGGAAAATGGGCGCCTGGCTTGTTTGCAAATGCAGTTATGATTGTACAAATGTGGCTTCCCACTTTCAAAAGCATAATTAACAGGGAACACACAGGAAGGCAGCATGTGTTTGGTAAGGATGGAGAGGATGCATGCTTGTAGATGAGTTTTTTGCAGCTGCTAGAAATAAAATCCCAAGTTCCACAGATGGCGCCCCCTTTTCTGACTTATTGTCTCTTCATAAAGGACAAAAAAAAGCTCTCTGTGAGTCAGTTTGAGATCACTTCTATAATTACAACCAGTAATAGCTGTAAAGAATCCAGCAGTTCTTTCGTGTGTAATGGTTATCAGGTTTCTGAAGCCATTTTAACATGAAGAAAGGCTCCAATAAAACCGAATTGCCTGACAAGGAACTGCAGAGCTCTGCACCGGCTCGGCTCCTGCAGCTTTAATGAAAGAGTAAACCCAAAGACTTTAAAAGAAAGTGACACTACTAATTTCTGGACAGGAGACTGTCATTAATGTTATGCATTCACAACTATTATGTACAATTAGAAACCAGTTGTAGCCGAAGTTGGCACCAGATTACTAGATTGCTGACCTTTTTTCTCTGTGGAAAAAATAAATGTTTTGGTATGTTTGACATGATTCTCATCTTGGTGAGGTTATTAAACCTCACCAAGGTTTAATAAACCTTGGTGAGGTGTCTTATTGCTACTTATTGCAGTGAGGGGCTAAAGTACTACCACTTACTCTTGTCTGCAGTCTGATTGAACTGTTTCGGCCTTTGTTTGTGATGGTTAAAAACCAGGTGGGTTTAAAACCAGAGATCCAGATGGTAACTCCAAAACAAGATGAACCCGAACCAAAACCGGTCAGAAACTTGTGCACAGTGACACAACAAGTAAGTAACTGATCAAAAATATTAACCGTTTAATATTTAAAAGTTACGTCTACAGAGGGACCAAAATATAAGTTAAGTAGAAATTTTGGTAATTTAAACACCAAAATGAAAATAATTAATATAAATACTGTAATTACAAAATAAGACAAAAAGAAACATTTTCTCAAATCAGTTTCTTTCCATATAAAATTCTTGAAACTGCAGGTTTGTGTCGGTATCTGTTGAATTTTTGGTTAAAATAAGTTTGTTTTTCATCCTGATAAGTTACTCACATTGGGTAGAAATTTTACTAAAGAGTGGCGACAGTTCATAATAAAATTACTAAGTAAAAGTAAAAAGTACAGTGTAGTAAAAATACTCCTAAAATTAAATATATTCCAAAAGGTCACTCAAGTAAATATAATTAGTTACTACATAACTGTTTGCATGCATGTGCAGGGGAGTCATTTTGATTCTGAAAATTTTGGTAACTGCTTTCATTTTATGGGTGAATTCACACCAACTCTGTTTAGTCCACTTTAATCAAACTGGTTTGTTTTTTATAGAAAGTCCGGTTTGTTTGGGGAGGTGTGAATGTGCAATTGCACTCTGATGCGGACCAAAAACTCTGGTCCACCTACAAACCGAGCTCTCGGTTTGGTTGTAATTGACTCTGATCTGGTTTGAAAGCATGTGAATGCCAAGTGGACCGGAGACCGCTCCAAAACCAGGAAGCTGACAATAACGTAAGGCATTCTGGGTAAATACAACCAAAAAAACAAAACAAAAAAAAACATGCGAGTCGAGCGGTTGTGGGAGAAATCACTCGTGTTTTCGTTTTTTTTAAACCAAAAACAAAAAAGAAATCCTACAACCACTAAAATCAGAATTTTGTTTACATTTTGTGAAGAAGAAAGTTGGGCTCATGTCTTCTTTAGAGGTTTTCCTGTTGTTTCAGTCAGTGGCTGTTGCTGCAGCGCCACCACAGGTGAGGAGGTGAACATGATTATCTCATATTGAACCTACCTGTTCAATAGGTTTACCTTTTTTCCAAAGAAAATATGTCAACCTATTGAACAGGTTTTTCAATAGCTTGGATTGTTTGACTCAGTACAGCGTGAAAGTGAACTGCACCAGCTCAAAATGTTATAACAGTTGTAATTTTGGTCCCAGATCAGATGGAGTCTATCAAACATTGGTTGGGTGACGGCAGAAGCCCAGGGAACCAGAGCTGTAAGAACCGGCACTGCTTCTCTGCATGAACTCAAATAATTTCAATAATTTTTTTAAGATTTAGCACCGTTTCTTTTAAGTATACAGCTCTGGAAAAATATTAGAGTATTGCAAAATTATCAGTTTCTCTGACTTTGCTTCTTATAGGTAGATGTGAATATTGTTTTATTCTATACTGACAACATGTCTCTGAAGTTACAAGCAAAAATGTAGTATTTGTGTAGAAAATGAGAAATGGTCAAAATAATGAAAAGATGCAGTGCTTTCAGACCTCAAATAATGAAAAGAAAATAAGTTAATCATTTAGAAACAACAATTCTAATGTTTTAACTCAGGAAGAGTTGATGGTTATTTGGTGGAATAGTCATAAGGTTTTCAACGGGGGTCAGTGCAGTGGGCTCTCAGTTTTTTCCAGAGCTGTATGTCTTGGTAGAGGTGAAAAAGGGAACAAATTCAACATGTGAGAGGATGTTGACACCCTGGACAATCCACCATAGGGTTTTTTTCCTTTAACATGCAAACGCCACACAGAAAGGCCAAAAACAAAACCTGCCACCTTCTCGGTTCCTGCAGGTTGTACAACAGGTTCCACTTTGCTTGATTTATTTCATACCAACACAACCAAATGAAAACCTGATTTCCTTCTGGTATGCTGAAGTTGTTAGGTTTATAGTGACATCTGCTTTCATGGGTATGTAGTTACTCTTCACCTTTTAATAAAGGAACATTCCAAAAAAATAAAAAAAAAATGTGGTTGTGTCTTATTTACCGACTTTGCCAAACCTATTAGGCAATTTCAGCTTCAGGCAAACATCTGAGAAGAATTTGTGCTTGAATCTCAGATCTACTGGGGCTGATTATGACACATTTTAACGTGTTGGAATCGACCTTTTCAGGCTTCATGTTTGAACAACTTCTTTTTCTCTCTCTGCGTTGCTTCAGCTGTTGTCCTTGTTCCAATTATATAAACAAGATACTTTGTTTTCCCCACAGATGGTCTCTACATATTCTCCCCTCCATATTATTTAATTTTTTTACAAGAAGTGGCCGTGCTCCAACACATGACGGAGGCTCCCAATTAGAAAAGAAATTAGGATCTGAGTCACTGCCAAGTCCAGTAAATATAAAGGAACCCGAGAAGGAGCAAAGACAGGAGTTTCACATAAATCAGCAGGTTAACAACGATGAATAAAATATTAGAACAAAGCAAATGTAAAAAGTAAGATGGGACAATCAGGGCGTGAAGGAATGGGACCTGGTTGTGCTATATCTGATTAATCTAAGTGGAAAAAAGTCAAATAAAACTCTGGTTTGCAAATCATTTAAGCAAACAATAATCTAGTTACACTATCTACAGCAGATAGATCTATGCAGCTCATAACGTCTGTATGAAAAACATTTTAAAAAATCCAAACTATTCCTTTAAAATAGGTTAGAGTCCTTGTCAAACGGCGTTTTGACTAAAGTCCAAAGGGTTGGAGTCCCAGTTGACGGCGTCTCAACTAAAGTTCTACAGCTTTTTATTTCTCTTTCTCACTGTTTACGTTTTAATGATGTTTTTAAAAATCTCTTTCTCTTTCTCACTGTTTATTACATGCTGTTTTTATTTTAGTTATGTAAAGCACTTTGAAATGCCTTGCTGCTGAAATGTGCTATACAAATAAAATTTGATTGATTGATTGATTTAAAATAACTTTTTCAAACTTATTTTCTCTTTCTAGAAATTACTTTGTCCTTAAAGTTTGTTGATTAGAATGCAAATTTTTCTTCATCATCACTTCAAACAAAACAAAACAAAAAACAAAACAAAACAAGTTTAATATTACAGGAAAAACAATAGTCTTTTCCAGCTTAATGTAAGCAAAATTCAAGTTTCTGGAAATGTTAATTTAATTTTTTTAAAGTTATTTTAACACACGTTAAACACATGCAAATGTAGCATTTGAAGAACCATTACAACAAATCTTTGCTGGACATTAAGTTAATGTTTTTGGAAACAGCAACAGTTTTAAAAAGGCTGTTTTAACACATTTAAATGCAGCATTTAAAGAACCATGACAACAAATCTTTGTAGTTTTACTATTCCGTCATGCGCTTAAAGATTTAGAAGAGATGTAAAAGTAAATAAATACAAACATAAATAGATAAATAAATAAAATAAATAATGTTTATGACCGAAGAAAAATATCTAAATGTTCATCTCAGTCAGTTGTTTTTGCCATTTTTCCTTTTGTCCAGGTGAACTCAAGCAGAAGATCTTTAGAAATGAAAAACTGTTGTGTTTGCCATCTGGTGGTCCGTTTTCTGTAGAAGCTGATTAAATCATGTAAAGATTATCTCAGCTGACTTCTAAGCTCTTTGGATCAGAATTCAAAAACCGTTAAGTATCAACAAAAGGAGGCGATCGAGATATGTTTCTGCATGGAGGCTCAGTGAGCCAATGCAGAGCTGTTGTTTGCATGTGTGTGACGGGGGTTAATTGTTGGGCTGGCTCCGACCTGCGTTACTCATGAGAAAAGCTTGAAAACACGTCCAGATTTCAGGTTGTGTTTATGTAACAGATCTGAAGTGAATGAGGGGAAGCAGCCGTGAGATAAAACTGGAAGAAACGACATTTTTCCCTCAGGTTTGCAGGTCTTTGTTCACTTCTGATGGGATTTACAAAGCTCATGAACCTACTCTGTTAAGAACTGTTTTAACATGTAATACCAGGGATAACCACTAGGTTTCACTAGGAAATTCTCCTACAGTTTTCTGTTTAAAGCTACGGTGTGTAACTTTAAAAAAAAATTCTGTTTTTTTTTTACATATCTCTACAAACAATCTGTTAAAAATCAAGCTCCTATGCCTTCTCTCTAAAGGGATCTGCAAAAATGCACCACTCCAGGTCAAAAACAACCAAACAGAGTCAGGAGGAGGGTCTTAGCGCTGCCAATCACTTTTGTGTACTCGCTGCTTATGAAAGAGTGGGAGCACATCAGACATGAAATGCATGATTTAAAGATGCAGCACAACATTTCCTTTCATTTCTTTACATATAAACCCTTACCAAACCAAACAAAACAAGATGTTTTGCTTGGTTTGGTAAGGAGTTCCTTAGCTACGAATGCTTTTAGGAACGTCTAAGTCCCAGCAGATAAAAGGGCCCGGTTTTACTCTGGATCATTCAGACGAGAGAAACAGTTTTGTTCCAAAATAAATTTTAAATATTTATGACATAACTTATTACCTCTGTTCAGTATTATTCTAATTCAGGGAGTTCAGTCTTGCTTGTCAAAGTTACCTTTTCTTGACGACTTGATTTGATTCTGGGTCTTATGGCCACATGAGTTTGTTGTTAAATGTGCAGCATAAATAAACCTCAGTTGATTTATCTGTTAAAACTGTTTGACAAAAATTAATTCATCTGTTTGATATCAATATGTATGATCTGACTCTGGTGTAAAATCTAGTAAAGATTCTGGGATTTGTTTGAAATCTTCTAAACATTTATCCTCAACGCCTTGAAGTGGATGAGTGTAAGTGTTTAAACCAGCGTGAGTATCAAGTTCTGGCCTGGAAACAACATCCAACAAAACATTTGGAACCTTTTTGCTAAATGAAGATCATATGCTGAGGTTCAAAGACGCAGAACAGCCTATAAACATGGGATTAAAAATACATAATCTGTGTTTCATCAAATATGTCAAATGTTAAAAATTCAAACACGTATTAGGGAGTAGTTAAAGATGTGGATTCACATAGTTTTGATGCGGTAGTGAGTATGTAGTGCAGCTGGAAGGGTCCGACTCAAGTAGATCAATGTGGTTTATTGATATATGCACATATATGTATATATATTTTAGAAAAGCAGCAGCTTTAAGCCACAAAGGAACATGATACACTCAGCTTTGATGTACAGTTGTGACCTGATTTTTCAGTACATCAAACCTCTAACAATAAAACAAGAACTGAACTCTCACCCAGAACTAAAAGGATTTAATCCTCAATAAAATAATATTATTGATGCGAGTTAAAACAAGCACGTCCAAGTTTTTTGTCATGAGTCAAAAATGCTGGTGGGCAAAAAAAAGTACAAAAAACCCCAAACAAAAACCTCCTGGAAATCAAGCAAGTCTGATGGGGAGTTTTAGCTCCAACCACCTCCCCATTAACTCTGACCAGCTTCCCTGAAGAAACACCAACAAAACGTTTTAGTTTTGTTTGCAGAGAGCTGACTAAAACAGTTACGTCAGATTCTCCTACCCGAGCTGTGGATCTCTGCAGCTCTCCCAGTTACCAGGCACCTTTTGGCTGCTTTTCTCATTGGTCAGTTTAGGTAAATATAAATGCATGCCGCCAGTTTTTTTTTTTTTTATTTGTGGAAAAAAAGAAAAAAGCAGATATACTTTTTTATTTCACAATTATGTGTTACTTTGTGTTTATCTGTCACATAAAATCTAATTAAAATTAAATATGTTGAAGTTTGCTGTTGCAATGTGACCAGATGCAGAAAAAGTCAAGGGATGGGCTCTGTTTTGTATTAATTTAAAATTAGATTTGATTTTGGGATTAAGTTTGTCACTGGTTATTTGGAAATATGAGAAAAACAAAACAAAACAAAACAGAGAAACCCTCCAAAACCCAAAGTCTGTCTTCACAATCAGGAGTCATTGTCTGATTTTTCCCACCATGTAAGAATTGTTCTGGCTCTTTAACATGACTGTAATGATGAAAAGTCCAAAACAACCCATAGCAGGAGCCTTTTATCTCTGAAACAACAGCTGACACAAGCTTAAAAACAAGAAAACTCGTTATTTGACCACAGAGGATGATGAAGCGTCACGTCCCTAAAGCAGAAAACCAAATTTAACAACAGCAGCTCAGTTTTCTGGTTTGTTTTGATCTCCTGTCTCTCCGCCTCCACCGCTGCAGCTCCTTTTTGTTGTGGCGAGGCCCGTCATGGGTCGACTGGGTTCACGCCGTCTTCAGAGAACGAGAGGCGAAGGCCACTAATGACCCCCCTCCAGGGCCCGGTTTCTAAGCTGCAGCCAGCTAACGACAGCAGAGGCCGGCCGCCTCCATCCACACATCTGGTTTGCGTTAAATGGACACATGTGGACCTTGTTTTGGGAAGTGCGACTGACGCGCATCCGAGCAGCCGTAATGAAAAGAGGTTTTCTGAGGCATGAGTTTTCAGTAGGAGACGAACTCTGACAGGAAGTGCATGATGTGGCTAAAAGCTTATCATTAACGATAACAACCTGAGTAAATCTGGGATGTGAAGATCAGCCCTGTTTAGTCTCCAGCATTTAAATCTCATGCCATGACTCAAGGACAAACGGAGGATGATAGTTTGTTTTATTTGTTGCTGGAATCAAAGTTTGACCTTTTTTTAAATTCTATTTTACGACCATATTAATGTAACAACTGGACCACCATGAAGAAGCAATGACCAAACATTTACAGGTGCTGGTCATAAAATTAGAATATTGTGATAAAGTTCATTATTTTCCATAATGTCATGATAAAAATTAAATTGTCATATATTTTAGATTCATTGCACACCAACTGAAATATTTCAGGTCTTTTATTGTTTTAATTTTGATGATTTTGGCAAACAGCTCTTGAAAACCCAAAATCCCTGTCTCAAAAAATTAGAATATTATGAAAAGGTTCTCTGAACGAGCAATAAAAATAATCATCTGAATCAACAAAGTAACTCTAAACACCTGAAAAAGATTCCTGAGGCCTTTAAAAACTCCCAGCCTGGTTCATTACTCAAAACCGCAATCATGGGTCAGATTGCTGACCTGACTGCTGTCCAGAAGGCCATCACTGACATCCTCAAGCAAGAGGGTGAGAAACGGAAAGAAATTTCTGAACGAATCGGCTGTTTGCAGAGTGTTATATCAAGGCACCTCAGTGGGAAGTCAGTAGGAAGGAAAAAGTGTGGCAGAAAACGCTACACAACGAGAAGAGGTGACCGGACCCTGAGGAAGATTGTGGAGAAGGGCCGATTCCAGACCAAATTAAATTTTCATCTCCATAAAACTTTTCAGCAGATGGAAGCATGAAGTGCTCCAAAATGTTCTGATAGCTGCTGCCTTGATCCTGCCCTTGATAAAACACAGTGGACCAACACCAGCAGCTGACATGGCACCCAGACCATCACTGACTGTGGGTACTTGACACTGGACTTCTGGCATTTTGGCATTTCCTTCTCCCCAGTCTTCCTCCAGAGTCTGGCACTTTGATTTCCGAATGACATGCAAAGTTTGCTTTCATCCGAAAAAAGTACTTTGGACCACTGAACAACAGTGGTCCAAAGTGCTGCTTCTCTGTAGCCCAGGTCCGGTGCTTCTGCCGCTGTTTCTGGTTCAAAAGTGGCTTGACCTTTGACCTGGGGAATGCAGCACCTGTAGCCCATTTCCTGCACTCGCCTGTGCACAGTGGCTCTGGATGTTTCTACTCCAGACTCAGTCCACTGCTTCCCCCAAGGTCTGGAATCGGCCCTTCTCCACAATCTTCCTCAGGGTCCGGTCACCTCTTCTCGTTGTGCAGCGTTTTCTGCCACACTTTTTCCTTCCTACTGACTTCCCACTGAGGTGCCTTGATATAACACTCTGCAAACAGCCGATTCGTTCAGAAATTTCTTTCCGTTTCTCACCCTCTTGCTTGAGGATGTCAGTGATGGCCTTCTGGACAGCAGTCAGGTCAGCAATCTGACCCATGATTGCGGTTTTGAGTAATGAACCAGGCTGGGAGTTTTTAAAGGCCTCAGGAATCTTTTTCAGGTGTTTAGAGTTATTTTGTTGATTCAGATGATTATTTTTATTGCTCGTTCAGAGAACCTTTTCATAATATTCTAATTTTTTGAGACAGGGATTTTGGGTTTTCAAGAGCTGTTTGCCAAAATCATCAAAATTAAAACAATAAAAGACCTGAAATATTTCAGTTGGTGTGCAATGAATCTAAACTATATGACAATTTAATTTTTATCATGACATTATGGAAAATAATGAACTTTATCACAATATTCTAATTTTATGACCAGCACCTGTAAACACGTTTCTTTGTGTTATCATCATATGTATAAATGAAAAAAGCATGTATTCATCCCCGTTTCATATGATACCCCTAAATAAAACCCAGTTCAACCACTAATATCCAACCACTAATATCCCAATCATTTAATTAAAATATAGTCAACTTTGTGTGTTTTTATTTCACTATAAATGCAGATATTCACTGAAGGCATTTGAGGTTTGTTTAAGAACATCAATGAGCAAATAACATCATAAAGACTAAGGATGACAGCAGAAGGTCAGCAAAAGGTTCTGGAGAAGCTTAAAGAAGGTCAGGTTGTAAAATAATTTCCCAGTTAGAACCATTAGAGAGGAACCGACCAGGACGTGGATGTCCACTTAAACCAACAGGAGAGCATTAATCAGTCCCTCCAGGATGCTGACATGTTTTTTGTTATGGTCAAAGTTGCAGTTTTTTAGCTTTATTTTTGCAATAACGTATCTTACAAAAAAGTTAAAATTGGTGCACATGACCTTCCCTTTCGTTCTCTTTTTCCACATCAAGTAAATTTCTCCTTACCTGAAAAGATCCTGCGTTATCGTCCTGCTGCTGGACTCTGTTGTTTCCTCCCTGACTCTTTGTTCTTCCTGTTGTGGTATTAAATATTTATTTTAAATATATGCAAAGCAACAGTGAGCACAACTTGTGCACAGAAATCAAAGTGGATTGGATTTATACATCACATTAACTGACTAGTAAGGAATGTAAAACAGATAACATTACTGCAAAACACAAAATCTTACCTCTTTCAAGAAATTAGACCAAAACTAATTTATATGTAACTTTTCAGCAAGAGATAAGAACTTTGTTTTAAGACCGTAATTCCTTAATATTGATTTAAAAAAAGTAATTATTCTTTATTGGCAGATTATTTCACTTATACCAAGACGAGATATTCTGCCAATGGAACTACAACTTTTTCATAAATATTAAGGAATTGTGAGAACAAACTCCTATATCTTGCTGAAATGTTACTTGTAAGTTAGTTTTGTCTAATTTCAAGTGTACTAAGATATTTGCATAGAAACTAGATCAAAATTACTTGGTAAGATTTTGTGTGTTTGCAGTGAACATTAGCATTCTTAGTAACGAGCATAATATCGTGATCTTCCTTAAATAATGACCTATATGTAATTTTTCCACAAGTTATCTTGGTAAAACAATCACCACCCCTTTCTTTCCAAAATATGTTTTAGGGGGAAAAATTTATCACTTCTGGAAAAAGAGTCAGGCCAGGTGACAATGTGAAATGAAGACATAGTTTATTCATCATTTAGCTAAAGTTATCTAAATGCAACAACATTACTCAACTTACTTGGTTTCTTTAGAAGCAAACTCAGCAAAGATTTTTGCATTTTGGCTCTGGCTAATTGTTGAACATGGCACACACTAAAGCTCGGTTTAGCAGCAAGTTCCCCTCTGTCATCAGACCACAGGTGAAACACCGGCGTCAGCATGTTTATGCTCCTGGTGCGTTTGAAGACGGCTTGGAAAATTACATTACCACATCTTAGCAACCGATTAAATAGTTGTACAACTGTTAGTAATGCACTCTGCAAAGCTGCCCTTTATGGAAGAGTGGCCAAACCAAAACCTGAAAAACAAAACAAAACAAAAACAAAAAAAAAAACAACAAAACAACAAAACAAAACAAAACAAAACAATGTTTTTTGCTGTAAATAACATCCTCCCATTATTTAGGATGCTCCTGGAAGATGTCCTATTGATGGAGTACAATCACAAAACAATGGTTATGGATTTATCCAGGCTTATCAGAACATCTGGAATTTAATAAAAGTTAGTCTCATCAGATGAACTGGGTTAGCAACAGATGACAGTGTTCTATGTATAGGTATGGAGGTAAAGCAGAGGACCTTTTCATAGACACGGGGAAGCAACTCTGTATTTTCTGTGGTTAATGGGGACACATTATAGTTGAGCAGGAGGGGAAGGAGCAGAAGGTCACCTAACCAGTGCTGGTCCTCTGTTACCAATCACATCATTTACACATGTTCCAACAGCTGTTAAATACAGAAAATGGAGACTAGAAATAGTTGTTCTGCTGTTGTTTTGCTGTCCCTTTTAAAGCAGCACTCCTATGGACCACACATAATCTGTCTGAAAACATCTGAATCCAGACACTTCTGTGTTTGGTCTTCTTCTATATACTAGGAAATATTATATCTCTGGGTTGCACAATTCACTTAGACAAGAAATAACTGTGTGAGAGGTTATAGTCCTCATAAGTCACATAAACCAGACAATGTCCCCATAAGTCATATAAATCAGATTGTAGCCTTAGTTAATATCTCAATAGATGGATGTTTTTCTGAAAGGATGAAACCAAAACTGTTTGAGTCTCAGGCCTCTGGAGCCTTTAAAATGCATTGTACCTATTTATCCTATTTTTTGCCATATGTCCTCATATTACATGAAAACACGTATGTGTGTGTGTGCACGTCTGAGCGTGTGTGCATGTGTTTGTGTAGGTACTTGTACATACTGCATATATAGGACTACTTTCATTACATTTACCAAAAAAGGGAGGTCATTGTGGAAAATAAGGGCCTCTTTCTGGTACTCAGTTTTTGCACTTCTACTGTGCTCTACTTGTTAGATTTAGTGGTCAAGTTTTAAATCACAACAATTTTATTTCCTTAATTTCCAGAATCATTTTATATTCACCCCCCCAAAAATGACATTTTTCTAAATGCAGTTTTGTTATGCCTCATAGTTAACTGCAACAGAACTTGCTACAGATCACACACAAATAAAAGTACAAATATTGTAACAAAACCATTGACATGCAGCTTCCTGCACTCTCCCTGTTATTTTTCGTGAGATGTCTGCTGATAAGCAAACACTGAACTGGAAATGTATTGCTTGTGGGATGAAAAAAGTTCGGAACTTTTATTATTCTGCAGCAGCAGCTTAAAGTTTTGGAGAAATTATTGCTTTTGCGTGATTTTGTGAATAACAAGAGAAACAAAACTTTCAGCTTTGATGTTTTCACAGCACCACCTACAGGAGACAAATACACACAGCAGAGATAAATCACATTTATGGAAAATATCACTGATACTGCAGATGCATATCACTGCATTTCATAAAATAGATGTTGGTCAGTGAGACAAGACAATTTACTATTTATAATCAGACCTGGAAGGTCCTACTAAGGCAGTTTTAACAACAATCACAAACAATCAGAAGTGTAATGGTGACGGCTTTATTCAGGTTTATCAGAACATCCTGGGATTTAATGAGTTTTTCTTATCAGATGAACTGGCGTAGCTGCAGATCCCAGTGTTGCTCTTTTTTATAGTTATGGAGGTAAAGTAGAAGTTTATTTATAGGGGACCATTTCATAGAGACAGGGGAGCAACTATGTATTTTCTGATGCCACAGAATAGAGAAATTTCACAAAGGATTTTACAAAAGTGGGAATACAACAAAATACACAGCAATGTATGATACAGAAAACAGAACACGATACAATCAGAAAAGTTTGTATCATTTTCTTCTAAAATTTTCTACAGAATCTAAACTATGTAGAAATAGAAGCAGAGCTGTCCACATTCTGGATCTCCTCAGGTTCTGAACTGGGTCCACAGAACCACTAGAAAGTTCTGATTAGATAAACTCAAACTAGCAGGAGCTCATCTAATCATTGGTTGTTTAAATGACGAACAGTGAACCTACCTCTTTCTCAAAGACTCTGTGAAGTCTCAACATTTTCCAGATTTTCAGTGAAACAAATTTTCAGAAAAGTGAGGTGAGAACATCAAGCATCAGTTTTTCTTGTTTCTCACATTAAACTGAAAGACTCGGTCTACTGACTTCATGTTCTGGTCTTTTCATCATCAAAAACTTCCTGCAGAAAGTTGTTCTGCTCAATAAAGTTCAAAACTATCTCTTATCCTAAACTGGAATTTATCCGGGTTGAAATAAATAAACAAATAAGTAAAATGAGATCAGGATGGATCAACATTTAAATAAAGCTGCAACTGAAAACATATGAGAAAATATAAAAATTATTTGTTATATTACGTTTATTAAAATTATTGGAAGAATAATTTCAGACATTTTTTCTCAGATTTATGTAATTTTCTGTTTCACTGGTTCATCTCTTCATATTCACATTACTAATACAAAATATTCTGTTACTGTTTTGTGTTAAATACCCATTATTTATGAACATCACAGCTTCTTATTAATCTGAGGAAGGATAAACAGATAACTACAATAATTGATGAACATCATCTGATCAATGATGGTCAGATGATGGGCAGAAAAAAACTCTTTTTTTCCACTCGGATGTGGATCTTTAATTAGGCTTTTGATATTATGGTTCAACTGAAACTATTAATTTTTTTAAACATTGACTTAAATAAATAATTTATTTTTAGGCAAAATGCCTGTTATTTTCCTTATAAATATATTTTTATGTTTATTTTGGAATATTAAAGTAGATTACAATGTGGGAGAGTAAAGTTAATGACATGTTTAACTTTACATGAATACTAAATTAACAAATATCCTCTATTTTATTGCAAGTTCAGATAAGTAGCTTCATGTTTAGCTGTCAAAGATGTTCCTACAGCACCACCTGCTGGACATGAACTCAATTCCAGATTTTTTTTTTTTATTTAACACGTGACTTACAGACTAAAGAAACTGAAAGTAATTTCAGGCGTTATTGGACTCATCTGTGAGACGCTGGGTATTAGATCTCTGCTGAAGATTTTTTCAAAGAAACTGCTGAAACTTTTGGTGAGTCTGACTGTTGAAATATTTTGACAAAATGGCAGAGAGAGCTCTTTTTGAAAGTTTCCTGAGCTGCCATGTTTGTTCAGAGACTTTCAGAGATCCTGTGTCTCTGAGCTGCAACCACAGCTTCTGTTCAAGTTGCCTGCAAAAATTCTGGGAACAAACTGGAAACAAGAACTGTCCCATCTGTAAACGATCGTCCAAGGAGGATCCGTCCATCAACTTCTCCCTCAAAGAACTCGCTGATTTGTTTGGTGAGAAGCTGAAAGGAGCTTCAACTGAGATGGAAAGAGAAAAGAAGAAAGAGAAGGTGGTGTGTGAGAAACACTCAGAGGTTCCTTATTGGTTCTGTGAAGACGAGCAGAGAGCTGTGTGTCCTGTCTGTGAGTTTTCTCTCCACCAGAGTCACAAAGTGGTTCCTATAGAAGAAGCAGTCAGTGAGCTGAAGGAGCAGCTGAAATCTGACTTAAAGTCTCTGCAGGACAAGAGGAACAAACACAAACAAGTAGAGAAAACATACGATGATGTGATTCAACACTCCAAGAAGCAGGTGTTGTCCACAGAGAGACAGATCAGAGCAGAGTTCAACAAGCTCCACCAGTTCCTGAGAGAGGAAGAGGAGTCCAGACTGGCAGCTCTGAGGGAGGAAGAGGAGCAGAAGAGGAAGACTATCATGGGAGAGATGAAGAGGATTAAGGAGCAGATCTCCTCTCTGTCAGACAGCATCTCTGCTGTTGAAGAAGAGCTGCAGAAAGACAACGTGTCGTTCCTCAGCAGTTATGAAGCCACTCAGAGCAGAGCCAGAGGTCAGAGGTCACTGCCAGATCCACAGGTGGTCTCAGGAGCTCTGATAGATGTGGCCAAACACCTGGGCAACCTGTCCTTCAGAGTCTGGGAGAAGATGAAGGACAAGGTGAAGTTCACTCCTGTCATTCTGGACCCAAACACTGCAAATGGATGGATCCATCTGTCTGATGATCTGACCAGTTTGAGACGTGGAGACACAGAGCAGCAGCTTCCTGATAATCCAGAAAGAAACACTAAATACTGGAATGTTTTTGGTTCTGAGGGCTTCAAGTCAGGGAAACACAGCTGGAATGTGGAGGTGGGAGATCATCCTCGCTGGACTGCTGGTTTGGCTAAAGAGTCTGTGGACAGGAAGGGAGAGAGACATGCTTCACCAGAAAATGGAATCTGGTGTTTACTGCATCATGATGGAAAATACACTAATGGAGTTGGTGAGACTCTCAAACTGAAGAAGAGACTCCAGAGGATCAGAGTCCAGTTGGACTATGACATGGGGACAGTGTCCTTCTACGACTATGAAGACATGACTCTCATCTACACTCACAGAGACACTTTCACTGAGAAACTCTTCCCTTATTTTAACGTTTCCCCAGCAGGTGATGCCAAAACGCCTGATCTCAAAATCTGTCAACTAAGATTTATTTTTAAATAAAGTGCAAAGTTTTGTTTTTGTTTTTATTTTTACCAAATTAATCTAAATGAATTCTGGGACCTTGTAAAATTCAGAACTATACAATTCATGGTTACAGTATTGAACCATCAACTTCCACACAATGTTCAAAAATGTTTTGTGACAGAGAGAGGGGTTACAATTTAAGCGGAGAAGGAAATTTAAAAAAACAGTCATAAGAGTTTTTTTTTTTTATATCAGTGTGTGGTGGATTCATGGAATGGATTAAATGATGAGTTTAAACAACGTACAATTATCTGTAAGGATTTGTTTCTTTCTGTGTGTTTATTTTGGTTTTCTGTGTCAATTGAGTCTCCCTGTTGTCCTGCCTACCCTTTGATTGCTCCCAGCTGTGTCTCATTCCCTTGACTGCTCTCTGTGTATTTAAGTTCACCCCTGTTTCTTATTTCCTTGTCTTGTCTGTTAGTTGTGTTATTCTGTCCAGTTGCTACCTTCTGCTCACCTGTGCTGCCTGGATTTTGTGCTTATTTTTCATTAAATCTCTATTTCTCTCACCATAACCTGGGTCCATTGTGTCAGTCTGTTTGCTGACTGACTTCATAATATTTTAATGTTACGTTTTTATAGTGCAAATCACTTTGAACTTCCTTGTGGCTGAAACATATTACACAAATAAACTTGATTTGACTTGATATGATGGTTTGTTTTCTAATTTAGTTAGTTTTTCTCAGTCGCTTTAATGCATTTTTTTTAGAACAGAATTGAAATTCTCAAAACTACTTTTTCACTCTTTAATCATTGTACAGATAAAAAAAAAAAAACAAAAAAAAAAATTTTTTATTTGCAACTTAGAGCAAGTTACAAATGTTTTGGTCCGTAATGCAAGTAATTATGTACATATTTCTGTTTTCTCTACTTTTATAATTGGTTATATCATGTTGATCAAAATGTATTATATGGTTAAATTTTCTCAACATTGACAACATTCAAGTAAAGTTAATTCAAAATGCTTGATGTAGTTGTCATAATAGGTGATGCATATTTTTATACATTTCCATTAGACTTTTTTTCTGAATCTGTCCTGAACTGATAAATTGATCCCAGGTGAATCCTGAGTTTATTCAAAGTAGGTAAATGTGGGAAGCATTAGAACCGATGTTTAAAGAGCTCAAAAGTACATCTCATGAAAAATCAATAAATCTGCTAAATCAAAACAATCAAGGCAAAGGAAGACAGCAATCACCCAGATACTAAATTAGTGAAGTTGGAGGATTTTATCTCCAGTGTTCTCTTGTTCTTTACTGTTCTCCTCTGTCATTACTCATTGATGACAATACACATTCTGATCTTGTAGGTTTATTATCTGGCAATGGGCAGAACCCTGAATTCAAACCTGCACTTTCGCTGTAGCTTTCAAGAGTTTATTCAGACATATGAACAAAATTAGAACAATTTAGTTTCCAGCCAGAACAATAATTGTAAAAATTATTTCTCTGGTTTGAACAAAAGAACAGAAGCAGAAATGTTCAGCTGTGAAAAATGTCCTCATAGCGCCATCTGCTGGAGGAAAATATTCACAGCAGATAAATATCATTTTGACAACGTTTATTGAACACATCACTGATATTGCAAACTCAAAGCTTCACTGCAATAAACAAAACTGATGCAAGTCAGTAAGACCTTTATTGACACCAGACAGATGTAAGACCGAGGAAGTTTTACCAATAATAATAAAACAAAAACAATGATGACTTTCCTCTGAAATCCAGAACATCGTCTGATGAAGTATTGAGCTTTATTACGTTTTAAAGTGTCGCCATATTAGTTTATTTATTCTTTTGGTGAATAAAAAAAAGTTATGACTTTGTTTTAGTATATAGAAAACATTATC
This sequence comes from Poecilia mexicana, assembly GCF_051168715.1. Taxonomy (NCBI): domain Eukaryota; kingdom Metazoa; phylum Chordata; class Actinopteri; order Cyprinodontiformes; family Poeciliidae; genus Poecilia; species Poecilia mexicana. Next base: position 4,879,729 of record NW_028263378.1, read on the forward strand.
AGCCACATGTTTTACAGCTCACATATCTAACTAAATTGACTCCCTGGAAATTAAGCACATTCATTTTGAGGTGATCACAGAACATAAAGAGTGTTCAGCTGAATATTCACTAGAAGACTGAAATGAAAAGTTCTGTGTTTATTGTTTCTATTCTTCTTCAGGTAAAGCATTAAAACAGAAGTTTGCTTCTTAAAATGTGAAGCAGTTGTTCACTAAATGTTCAAAGAAACTATTGCACTAATTGAGAAGCACAAAGTTCACCTGGAAGTGTTACACAATGACCTGCCAGACTGGAAACACGTCACTGAAAGGAAAGTGAAAGTATCTTTAACATAGAGGAACTGAGCTGACATGCTACTACAGGGTGGAAGATTTGACTTGAAACACAAACGTTTAATCAAAGAAAAGCAAGAGACTTTGTCCTGGTGAGTTCTGGGACAGAGATTTCTGTAGAAAATGGCAGAAAATATTGAATGTTTCCTGAGGTGCCATCTTTGTTCAGAGATTTTCAGAGATCCTGTGTCTCTGAGTTGCAACCACAGCTTCTGTTCAAGCTGCCTGGAGAAATTATGGGAACAAACTGGAAACAAGAACTGTCCCATCTGTGAAAGAAGATCTTCCAAGGATTTTCCAATAAACTTCAATCTGCAGGAACCGTTTGATCAAAGTTCAAAGGAGATAAATTTCCTGCAGATAAATCTCATCTTAAAGGAACTAGCTGATTCTGCACGACAGAAACCTGGATCATCAGAGACAGAAAAAGGAGAAAAGCAGCAGAGTCACAAAGTGGTTCCTACAGAAGAAGCAGTCAGTGAGCTGAAGGAGCAGCTGAAATCTGACTTAAAGTCTCTGCAGGACAAGAGGAACAAACACAAACAAGTGGAGAAAACATACGATGATGTGATTCAACACTCCAAGGAGCAGGTGTTGTCCACAGAGAGACAGATCAGAGCAGAGTTCAACAAGCTCCACCAGTTCCTGAGAGAGGAAGAGGAGTCCAGACTGGCAGCTCTGAGGGAGGAAGAGGAGCAGAAGAGGAAGACTATCATGGGAGAGATGAAGAGGATTGAGGAGCAGATCTCCTCTCTGTCAGACAGCATCTCTGCTGTTGAAGAAGAGCTGCAGAAAGACAACGTGTCGTTCCTCAGCAGTTATAAAGCCACTCAGAGCAGAGCCAGAGGTCAGAGGTCACTGCCAGATCCACAGCTGGTCTCAGGAGCTCTGATAGATGTGGCCAAACACCTGGGCAACCTGTCCTTCAGAGTCTGGGAGAAGATGAAGGACCAGGTGAAGTTCAGTCCCTTCATTCTGGACCCAAACACTGCAAATGGATGGATCCATCTGTCTGATGATCTGACCAGTGTGAAACATGGAGACACATGGCAGCAGCTTCCTGATAATCCAGAGAGGAACACTAATCACTACAATGTTTTTGGTTCTGAGGGCTTCACCTCAGGGAAACACAGCTGGGATGTGGAGGTGGGAGATCATCCTGACTGGAGTGTCGGTTTGGTTAAAGAGTCTGTGGACAGGAAGGGAGAGCTTCGTGTTTCACCAGAAAATGGAATCTGGTGTTTATGGCATCATGATAGAGAATACAATGACATTGATGGTAAAACTCTCCCAGTGAACAAGAGTCTCCAGAGGATCAGAGTCCAGCTGGACTATGACATGGGGGACGTGTCCTTCTATGACCCTGAAGACATGACTCTCATCTGCACTCACAGAGACACTTTCACTGAGAAACTCTTCCCTTATTTTACTGTTAGTCCTGCAGGTGATGCTAAAACATCTGATCTCAAAATCTGCAAAAATGATATTTCTCCTTAAAGGTAAAAGTTAAATGTTTCATTTTCTTGAATTACTTTAATCAATGTTTCTATTTGTGATCATCCCAATTTTCTTATTCAATTCTTTTTTAACTTCTTTAATCCTTTTAAAGGTTTTCACACTTTAGGAGAAAACATAAAACATTGTTAGATAATGTTGTTCAAACTGGAACAAGCGTTTCATCGTCATCAGATTAATTTAAACAAAGATTCTTTGTTTCTGAATCTTTTCAGTTTGTTTTAACTGTTCACATTTCTTCTCTGGACTCTTTTTTTGGGAGGGATCGTCTCAAAAAAATAAGAAAACAGTATTAGAATAAGTAAGAAAATTTATTACAGAAAACTATACAAAATGATGTGTTATAGAACAGAGAAGTAGTTTACAATTTCAGTGTTGGACCACAGCTATTTCCTTAATTTTAAAGTGTAGCCCTGAACAATAAGATTTAACTCCTTAGGGAGACACCCTTTAGCCTAATCAACACTTTTTAACATTTATCAATAAAAAGCAATCTGTTTAAAATAATAAAAACTTAAGAAAGTAAAAGCCTTAACATGTTGACAGAATTTCAGAACAAACATTTCAGAAATAACACACTAAACTGGTTTATAATGTCAGTCTTGTTTTTAGTTGTTATTAACTTTAGGAGGAAAACTGACAATAAATATTCAGATTCAGTTTCCTCTCTTTTCTCTCTGGTGCCGTTCACTTTGTGCCTTGTGGCTGAAATGTGTTAGAAAAATGATTCCACTTGACTTGATGTGATGATTTGTTTTAGATTCCTCAATGTGAAACATATTTCATAATAAAAACTGCTGCTGAAAACAATCTTTCTTGATTACTTTTAAAAGTTTATCTCTTAAACACATTCATTGGTTTATTTTTCTTTGGCTGTTGAAAAAATTTGTAGTTCACTGATCTTCAAATTACAGTCATAATTTTACAGTATACTTTTTTTCTGAATCTGTCCTGAACTGATAAATTGATCCCAAGTAAATCTTGAGTTTCTCCAATGTAGGTAAATGTTGTAAGAATTAGATCAACCAGATTTTTTAAAATTGCTCAAAGGTGCATCTCATGAAAAATTAACTATATGCTTTATAGTGCCATAAAATAATATGTTACATTTCTGACAATGGAAGGAGAAACATTTTCAGGGGGTCACCAGGCAGAGAGAAAGAAGAGGAGTGAAGATGTAGAGGAGTGATGAGGCAAAACAGAAGAAGAGTCAGAGGAGGTCAAAGACATAATGCCAGTTTCCATCACTCCAACATCATCAGACAATGATTTGTAACCAACAAGATGCTGATGGAGTTCCTCTCACCATAATCCTCCTTCCTTAACACACTGAGACATTTTTCTCAGGATGAAGATGGAAAAGTTCTGATCACCAGCCTCATATACAGATGATCCATCTGGCTGCCATGGGTGCAGCATGTGAAGGCATCACAGCAGAGGCTGAATAAGACACTGAAAGATGATTCAATGCATTGAAAGAAGATTTTCTTTGTGATGCGGCTCAAGACACAGAAACATGAGGAGGTGAAGGAAGACGGCAATCAGGGCCTGCACAAGGCATAAGCAAACTAAGCAGCCGCTTAGGGCCCCTTAAGTGGAACTGATTTTTAGTAATGATTTCTATGTGATTATATTACCAAAAATACACAACTTCATTATAAAGTTGTGATTTTTTTTTTAACAATAATACATATTTGATAATCAGTGATGTCAGTAACATATTACTGAGTAGGATCACTTAATGCGTTGCTATTTCAAATCCAGTAGTCGGATTACAGTTACTTATCGAAATCACTTTGCGTTACTATTTTATTTTATGTTTTAATTTTATTTCCTCTACGTGTCTTGGGGGAGTGACCGCGTCATTTCTATGCGATGGTATCAGCAGCGACAGAAATGTAAACAATGGAGGAAGGTGAGATGCGCATTTTGTTGCTGGAAAATCAAGAACTATTTTGAATTTCGCCAAGCCCAATTATTATAAGCAGCTTTGAGCTCCTTTTTTCTAAAGTCGCTTGCAAATTTAATGAGTTACTGGCTGCGCTCTTTTGGGCTCGTTTTGAAATTTGCTTATTTCCAAGCTTATTGGGCTTGTTAATAAGCAGAGACTCATAATAAGCCCCAGAATTTGTCTGACATCCAGTTAGTTTTAGCCAGACTCTCCCTGTCCATCATTTCCCGGATGATCCATCCCGCTGTGTCCTTATTAATGTCAAGTTAATATATTTGCTGTGAATGACGTCGAGCTCCGCGTTGCTCCAGAAAACTACAAACATCGAGACGAATATGAACAGCGCAATAAACGTGAAAACAGCCTCGAATGAACGTGTCCGTAAAGTTACACAACTGAACGCCGTTATAGTAATTAATATTAAGATAAGTGTCACAAATCAGTGCAGTAGATATCTGAGTTGTTGAACGGCAGGAGGAGCGCTGTGCGCTGCGCTGTGACAGCTAACAGGGCCGTAACACAGAACCTGGAGGCTGCGGCAGAGAGGGCTAGCGGGGGAACTCTAAAATCCTATTTAGAGTTTTCCAGACAATAGTGAAAGACAAAAAACACGCACAAATTACTTAAGTTTTTTTTTTGTACTGTTGTAACCATTAAACAATCTCCCCTTAAGTTCAAACTTGTAAGTGGAAATACATTGTTGATGTTACCATTATAAAATAACTTGCAATTAAGTATTGGCAAAGATCAATATAATTTTTACAGGTAGTAGAACATTATTGTCAACAGCTGCTGAAAGTAACTAAAAAGTTACTTTTATTGTAACTCTTTCCAAATCAAATAATCAGTAATCTAACTAAATTACTTTTTTAAGGAGTAATCAGTAATCCGATTAAGGGTACTTTTTCAAAGTAACTATGCCATCACTGTCGATAATGTATATGTAGAAATCTTTCTTATATGGGCAAAAAGAAAAAGAAAAAAAAAATTGCTCTTGTGGGCCCCCTAGTGGCCGCGGTAGGTACTGCGCTGAACGGTAACATGAGCTGCCATGCGAGGACCCAAACCTCCAAATCGCCAGTGGAAGATAAGTTAGGGCCCATACACTGGTGGTGGAGGTCGGTGAAGGATGGGTGCCTGAAGAGCCAGGAGAGTGGAGGTGGAGAAGGGGTGGAGGTGCGTTGAGCGCAGCTGGAAAGCAGGAGATGCCATGGATGGAGGTCCTTATCAGCAGGAGATTGGTCGGTGATTGGCCGTTATGTGGCTTGGTCCGACGTTGATAGGTCAATGGCGATGAGCGAGACGCACCGTTTGGATGATGCAGGTGAGGCCAGAGAGTCTTCCAGTTTGAATTTATGCCAAGGCTTCATAATACATTTATTTATGTTTAATGGTTTCAGAGTACAAAAAAATATTTTTCTGAACTGGTTGTAAAAAAACAACTTTGTTATAATGCTGAAGGGGAGTAAAAATTAGGTACATACATTTTATTACGAGATTAAATTGGGGTCCAGTCAAAGTCCAGGTCTTAATCAAATTCAGTCTTTGGTGATACATGAAAATTACTATTTACAGATGGTCTTTGTCAAGTCTAGACATCTCTCTCTAGATGTAAGAAGGACTGTAGATATAAAAATAAGAAAGAATGACCTTTGGAAGTAGAGATACTGACCAGACAGCAGTATGTTTAGAAACAAACTACACCAGCCTCCACACAATAGATTCAAGTTTGTACCATGGCAAGGCATGTTAAAAACCTTCAAAATACATCCAGTCATCTTTCTAAACCTGATCAGCACTGCAAGCTGGAGGAATCATGATGTGGGTTTCTTTTCCAGCAAAGAACAGCAATCACAGCAATCTAAACAATTCCAAATTTAAAAATTAATTTCAGATTTTGGTTCTAAACTAACATAATTATATCATTGGAATTTGAGAAAGATATATGTTTAAGTGTTCTCTGCGTGAGTCTAAACTTGACACAACTGTTGTAGCGCTGTCATTCTGCTGCAACCTTCTGGGATAAAATAATCTTGATATGTCAAAGGGAAGATCGACTCTGATTTCAGTTTGACTTGCACCGTTCAAGACCATGACTTCAAAAGCAAAAAGAAAGAAATTTATATCATTGATCTAATAATATTCTTAGAAAATTACCATACAAATCTAAACTTAGTCACTACTTCTTTTTCTCTGGTGTTTCAAAAAGAGTATCTGACTTGAATTACAGGGAAGCTATAGAAACACTTGATATCACATTATTTAATGAAATAAGCACCTCCTGACTTATTTCTTATTTCATAGAAACATTAATTGGTGTAAATGCATATTTAAATTTAAATGTGTTAATTTAGGCAGTTATTGATACATATATTATTAACTGTCTTGTTTTGATTAGTTCTTTCAATAAAGGTTTGGAGAAAAAAATTGTTAACGACACATAGAGGCGGCTTCTGGACTCCCTCTGATGGAGGCTGAAAGGAAATGCAGAGACCACAGAACCCAACCCAAACAAGTTTTCCACAGAATCTAAACTATGTAGAAATAGAAGCAGAGCTTTCCACATTCTGGATCTCCTCAGGTTCTGAACTGGGTCCACAGAACCACTAGAAAGTTCTGATTAGATAAACTCAAACTAGCAGGAGCTCGTCTAATCATTGGTTGTTTAAATGACGAACAGTGAACCTGCCTCTTTCTCAAAGACTCTGTGAAATCTCAACATTTTCCACATTTTCACTGAAACAAATTTTCAGAAAAGTGAGGTGAGAACAACAAGTATCAGTTTTTCTTGTTTCTCACATTAAACTGAAAGACTCGGTCCACTGACTTCATGTTCTGGTCTTTTCATCATCAAAAACTTCCTGCAGAAAGTTGTTCTGCTCAATAAAGTTCAAAACTATCTCTTATCCTAAACTGGAATTTATCCGGGTTGAAATAAATAAACAAATAAGTAAAATGAGATCAGGATGGATCAACATTTAAATAAAGCTGCAACTGAAAACATGTGAGAAAATATAAAAATTATTTGTTATAGTACGTTTATTAAAATTGTTGGAAGAATAATTTCAGACATTTTTTCTCGGATTTATGTAATTTTCTGTTTCACTGGTTCATCTCTTCATATTCACATTACTAATACAAAATATTCTGCTACCCATTATTTATGAACATCACAGCTTCTTATTAATCTGAGGAAGGATAAACAGATAACTACAATAACTGATGAACGTCATCTGAACAATGTTGAATAAAATACTTAAAAACCACTCGGATGTGGATCTTTAATTAGGCTTTTGATATTATGGTTCGGTTGAAACTATGTTTTTATTAAACATTGACTTAATTTAAAATTATTTATTTTCAGGCAAAATACCTGTTATTTTTCTCCTAAATTTATTTTATGTTTATTTTGGAATATTAAAGTAGATTACAATGTGGGAGAGTAAAAATTTATGACATGTTTAACTTTACATGAATACTAAATTAACAAATATCCTCTATTTTATTGCAAGTTTAGAATAAGTAGCTTCATGTTTAGCTGTGAAAGATGTTCCTACAGCACCACCTGCTGGACATGAACTCAATTCCAGATTTTTTTTTTATTTAACACGTGACTTACAGACTAAAGAAACTGAAAGTAATTTCAGGCGTTATTGGACTCATCTGTGAGACGCTGGGTATTAGATCTCTGCTGAAGATTTTTTCAAAGAAACTGCTGAAACTTTTGGTGAGTCTGACTGTTGAAATATTTTGACAAAATGGCAGAGAGAGCTCTTTTTGATCGTTACGTGAGCTGCCATGTTTGTTCAGAGACTTTCAGAGATCCTGTGTCTCTGAGCTGCAATCACAGCTTCTGTTCAAGCTGCCTGCAGAAATTCTGGGAACAAACTGGAAACAAGAACTGTCCCATCTGTAAAAGAAGATCTTCTAAAGATAATCCAGTAGTGAATTTTGCTCTTCAGGAACTTGCTGATTCGTTTGCTATAAGAAGTCTGAAGACATCTGGATCATCGGAGACAGAAAAGGGAGCAAAGCAGCTGATGGTTTGCAGTAAACACCAAGAAGTCCCTAAGCTGTTCTGTAAAGACGAGCAGAGAGCTGTGTGTCCTGTCTGTGAGTTTTCTCTCCACCAGAGTCACAAAGTGGTTCCTATAGAAGAAGCAGTCAGTGAGCTGAAGGAGCAGCTGAAATCTGACTTAAAGTCTCTGCAGGACAAGAGGAACAAACACAAACAAGTGGAGAAAACATACGATGATGTGATTCAACACTCCAAGAAGCAGGTGTTGTCCACAGAGAGACAGATCAGAGCAGAGTTCAACAAGCTCCACCAGTTCCTGAGAGAGGAAGAGGAGTCCAGACTGGCAGCTCTGAGGGAGGAAGAGGAGCAGAAGAGGAAGACTATCATGGGAGAGATGAAGAGGATTGAGGAGCAGATCTCCTCTCTGTCAGACAGCATCTCTGCTGTTGAAGAAGAGCTGCAGAAAGACAACGTGTCGTTCCTCAGCAGTTATAAAGCCACTCAGAGCAGAGCCAGAGGTCAGAGGTCACTGCCAGATCCACAGCTGGTCTCAGGAGCTCTGATAGATGTGGCCAAACACCTGGGCAACCTGTCCTTCAGAGTCTGGGAGAAGATGAAGGACCAGGTGAAGTTCAGTCCCGTCATTCTGGATCCAAACACTGCTTACTATGGTCTGTATCTGTCTGATGATCTGACCAGTGTGAGACGTGGAGACACAAAGCAGCAGCTTCCTGATAATCCAGAGAGAAACACCAACACTGGAACTGTTTTTGGTTCTGAGGGCTTCAAGTCAGGGAAACACAGCTGGGATGTGGAGGTGGGAGATCATCCAGACTGGACTCTGGGTGTAGTTAAAGAGTCAGCTGAGAGGAAGGGTGAGCGATGTGCTTCACCAAAATATGGGATCTGGAGTTTATGGCATGGTGATGGAAAATACACGAATACTGTCGGGGAGATTTTCCCAGTGAAGAAGAGTCTCCGAAGGATTAATGTCCAGCTGGACTATGACATGGGGACGGTTTCCTTTTATGACTCTGAAGACATGACTCACATCTACACTCACAGAGACACTTTCACTGAGAAACTCTTCCCTTATTTTGGTGTTAGAAGGGCAGGAAATGCTAAAACATCTTATATTAAAATCTCTCATAGGAACATTTCTGTCTAATGTTAAGGGATATTCTTTAAAAGATACATATAGTATCAACAGAGTGTCTATATGTGTCCAAACTAGCTGGTGTTTAAATAATTTGTGAAAGTGTTAAAAGGTTGACACCAGTTTATTTATTAAAGCAACACTAGACATTGTTTTATATTCAACAATACTTGGTGTCACGTTAACATTACAATGGTGTTGGTGTTAAAATATATTGTTAAAAGTTACACCAATGTAGTGTCAATCATGCCATGTCCAGGCGAGGAATTAAGCCCAGGACCTTCTTGCTGCAAGGCAACAGACCAACTGCACCACTCCTATTTGAAGACATTTCCGCAATTATGTTGGATTAAGAACGTAAATCTTTTTTTTCCTAATCATAACCTCATGAACATGCACAGCTTTTTCGAGGTAACGAACAATTTGTGTGAGGGAATAAAAAAAAATCCCCACATCATCTTGGAGGCTTTAAATTAGCAGTTTGCAATGTTAGCTCTTTAAACAAAAAGTAGCATGTACTCTGCAGCCGTTATGTGAAGGTGTGGCTGAAGCAACATCAACCAATTAACACTCGAATTTAACTATGCCAATATGTCAGAAGTTACACTGGCAGTGTTACTTTAAAGCTTTGTGGTGTTAAAACAACTACCACAATTCTTATTTAACACTACACCAAGATTTTAACACTGCTACTTTTACTGTGTAAAATCAGGTCTATTTATCGTTGTTATCCCTTCAGTGTGGAAGCCTGTTTCCTCCACTCTGTCAAAAGAATAAAAAATAAGTATGAAGTTTTACTTAAGATTCATTTGCCGAACCCCTCCCCCCCCCTAAGAACAGAATCAAACTTTGGGGCAATTTTTATTATATAGTTTTGTTTGGGACTGAACTTCACCTGGTCCTTCATCTTCTCCCAGACTCTGAAGGACAGGTTGCCCAGGTGTTTGGCCACATCTATCAAACCTTGATTTCAAAATTGTACTATTAATCTTCATATTTAACCAACTATATATTTTATACCTTTTGCAAACTAGTAGCAGTTGTACATGCATGTATTTATTTATGCATGTCTACAAGTTTATTTGTTTAGTTACAATATAATAAAATATCATTATTTTAGCTGCACATTTGGTTGATGTAGTTCATTAGATTTTATCCAGTTTAGTTCATTAAAGTTTTGGGGCAATTTAATTGAAAGAGTTTTGAGTTTTTTTTACTCAAATCTACATCACAGACTTTGCTGACTTTTTTGAAGTTCACAATATTTTACCACATGATGGCGACAGAGATCTTTTTTTCAAACGTGTATTTACCGAGTTTCTTAGTTTTCCTTGAGGTTTTTATAATTGCATCAGCAAAACAGTTTCATTAACACTCAGCTGTACAACAAATCAGGATATATGTTACCTACTGTACTTTACGATATGATGAAGATCCGTTTTTCTTTTTGACTGTTGCAAACAACATAATATATATGTTGCGTTGCTTATTTACCCAGGTGAAAAATAAATATACTAAGTATGTTAAATATTAGTATACTTGATCATACTTTAAGTCAGACTAATCATGAGTAATACTTCAAGTTCGCTTAGGTAAAGGTTGTTTTATTCAAATAGCACATTTTCAGCAACAAGGCAATACAAAGCGCTTTACAGGAATTAAAAGGAAATACAAACAAAATAACAAACCAAAGGAAAAAGCAAAAGAATAAAAGGCTAATAATGTTCAAAAATAAATGAATTAGATGCTCCTTTTCAGGGTTGCTAGATAACTATAAGGAAATTAAAGTAGGATTAGTTAACTTAAAGTGTGATATTTTGGAACAAATTATTTTGTGCTTAGTGTATTTTAATAGTATTTAAATTGTGTTAAATCACAATTTAAAGCGTAGTAAGTGTACTTTCACATACTTTTTTGGAACAACTAAAATTATACTTAGCATACTTTAAGTATATTGCTTTTTATGTAATTTAAACATGCATGATTAGTATATTTTGAGTGTACTATTTTGTGATTGAATTACATTTAAAATATATTTAGAATGTACTTTTAAAAAAATCAGAAGTATGCTTCTTAAAATGTGAAGCAGTTGTTCACTAAATGTTCAAAGAAATTTTATTGCACTAAATGAGAAGCACAAAGTTCACCTTGAAGTGTTACACAACAACCTGTCAGACTGGAAACACGTCAATAAAAGGAAAATGAAAGTATTTTTAACATAGAAGAACTGAACTGAGACGCTACTACAGGGTCGGAGATTTGACTTGAAACAAAAACGTTTAATCTGAAGAGAAAGAAGAAACTTTGACTTGGTGAGTTCTGGGACTGAGAGATTTCTGTAGAAAATGGCAGAAAATACTGCAGTTCTTGAAAGTTATCTGAGCTGCCATGTTTGTTCAGAGACTTTCAGAGATCCTGTGTCTCTGAGCTGCAACCACAGCTTCTGTTCAAGCTGCCTGAAGGAATTCTGGGAACAAACTGGAAACAAGAACTGTCCCATCTGTAAAAGAAGATCATCAAAGGTGATTCTGCAGATAAATTTTGGACTGAAGGAACTGGCTGATTCTTTTACTGGAAGACAGAAATCTGGATCATCTGAAACAGAAAAAGGAGAAAAGCAGCTGATGGTCTGCAGGAAACACCAAGAAGACACTAAACTGTTCTGTAAAGACGAGCAGAGAGCTGTGTGTCCTGTCTGTGAGTTTTCTCTCCACCAGAGTCACAAAGTGGTTCCTATAGAAGAAGCAGTCAGTGAGCTGAAGGAGCAGCTGAAATCTGACTTAAAGTCTCTGCAGGACAAGAGGAACAAACACAAACAAGTGGAGAAAACATACGACGATGTGATTCAACACTCCAAGAAGCAGGTGTTGTCCACAGAGAGACAGATCAGAGCAGAGTTCAACAAGCTCCACCAGTTCCTGAGAGAGGAAGAGGAGTCCAGACTGTCAGCTCTGAGGGAGGAAGAGGAGCAGAAGAGGAAGACTATCATGGGAGAGATGAAGAGGATTGAGGAGCAGATCTCCTCTCTGTCAGACAGCATCTCTGCTGTTGAAGAAGAGCTGCAGAAAGACAACGTGTCGTTCCTCAGCAGTTATAAAGCCACTCAGAGCAGAGCCAGAGGTCAGAGGTCACTGCCAGATCCACAGCTGGTCTCAGGAGCTCTCATAGATGTGGCCAAACACCTGGGCAACCTGTCCTTCAGAGTCTGGGAGAAGATGAAGGACCAGGTGAAGTTCAGTCCTGTCATTCTGGACCCAAACACTGCAAATGGATGGATCCATCTGTCTGATGATCTGACCAGTTTGAGACGTGGAGACACAGATCAGCAGCTTCCTGACAATCCAGAGAGAAACACTAAATACTCCACAGTTTTTGGTTCTGAGGGTTGCAGCTCAGGGAAACACATCTGGGATGTGGAGGTGGGAGATCATCCTGAGTGGATTGTGGGTTTGGTCAAAGAGTCTGTTGACAGGAAGGGAGAGAGATCTCCTACACCAAATTTTGGAATTTGGTGTTTATCGTATCGCGATGGAAAGTACAGTAATAGTGATGGTAAGACACTTAAGGAAAAGCTGAGTTTTCAGAGGATTAGAGTCCAGCTGGACTATGACATGGGGGACGTGTCCTTCTACAACCCTGAAGACATGACTCACATTTACACTCACAGAGACACTTTCACTGAGAAACTCTTCCCAGTTTTCAGTGTTGGAAAACCTGCTGATGCCAAATCTTCTGATCTCAAAATCTGTGAAATTTAAATTTCTTTGTAAAGCTCCATGTTCTGTAGTGATAACCTTAATTTGTATTCAAAGCAAGTTATTAGTTTTATGAAACCAGCAAGAAAATAATTCCTTTATGAATGTTTGACTTAAATGTCTTTTTTCCCCCCCTTTTGCTAATGAATGTAAAAAATTAATCATAAATATTTAGTAGTGAAACTCTCAACAAAGTTTGGGGTTAAAAATAATCATATTTTATTGAGGTTTTCACTTTAGCAGGAAATCACTGAAAATATTCAGGTTCAGTTTTCTCTGACGTATTGCTCCTCATTGATATGATATGATTGTTTTCTATTCCTCAATGTAGATCTTATTTCTATAATCTTTAAACTGCTGGTGGAAATTGTATCTTGATTTATTTTACAAGCTTCTTTATTAATTGTACACATTTATGTATTTTCTTTGTTAAAGAAATTCTGTAGTTGACTGACCTTCAAATTACAGTCATACTTTTAAACTCAATGTGATTTAAGCTTTTTGTGGTTTTTAATGAATGTGACTTTTTATTTATGACTTTTAAACTGTGTTGAAAGGTGAAGTATAAATTTTATTGCCCAGTTTTTTCTGATCATATGACAATAGTTATTTGTTTTTCTATATAAAAAAAGACATAAATATTTTGACTGTTTTTTTTTTAATGTAGAACATTTCCTTATAGGTATTTTAATCTGGAAAGTGTCATGATTGGGGTTTTGGTGAGGTGAGGAAAGACGCAGGCAGGCCAGGATGAAGTGAAGATGATGGTTTTAATGACTAATCCAACAGAACTGAACAACGGGGACCAAGACGTAACACGACGGCACAGGGAAACAGGCTGGTTACACACAACGAGGATCCGACAAGAGACAAAGACAACAGGTGGACTTAAATACACGGTAATCAGGAAACTAGACACAGATGGGCTCAATCAATAGAGAGTACAGGACAGAGACTCACAGGGAGACAGGACTAAACACAGAAAATCTCAAAACTACACAGAAAAACACAGATTACAACAGAAAGACTCAGACAGAGAAAAGGGACGATTAAAACATTTTATGACAAATTGAATAACAGTTCTTTGGCGCTCGGGCCCCGGCTGAAGAATTAAGCTGTGAATTGCAGTGAACTCAGGTGAGCACCCCCGATGCTGAATAGGGACGCTTTCCCCCCATGGCCCGACAGTGGTGGTGGAGGTCGGCATCCTGCAGAGCCGGAGGATGCTGGTGGAGAAGGGGTGGAAATGGGTTGAGCAGAGCTGGAAAGCGACTGACGGCGTGGATGTGGATCTGTTTAAGTGGAAGCTTGATTGATGATTGGATGAGGCAGGTCGTTGGAGGTGATGAGCATGACGCAGTGCTTGGATAGAGCAGGCAAGGTAGAAGTCTTCGAGCTTGAATTTGCGCCTAGGCTTCATGACTATTTTGTGGAGAGAAAAATATTTCACTTCATTCTTTGGGAGCTTCATGGTCCCTAAAAATATATCAATAATAAAACTGGACCATCTCAGCCCCCACAAATAGATCATACACTGTTCTACAAGGTTTCTAGAGCAGCCAGGTTTTCGACAGTGATTATGAAAAGTGGCACACAAACCAAACAAACTATATATTTTAGAAACAAGTGTTTGTCTCCTTCCTGAGTTTCTATGTTTTTGCATAATTTTCGGACTGCAGTGCTTCAGAACATCAAATCAACTTAAAAATTAGTCAAAAATAACATAAGTGAACACATAATTATGTTTTTAAACAATGGAGGTTATTATTAAGGGGTAAAAAACATCCAAACCCACATGGCCCTGTGTGAAAAAGAGATTTCCCCCTAAAGCTAATAACTGGTTGGGTCACATAGAAGCAACAACTGCAACAAAATGTTAATAGTCAATAACTTGCAATGAGTCTTTTCCAACTGTGAATACATTTTGGCCCATTGTTATTCAGACACACTACAGGTGTTTCAATCTTTTTTACAGTCGTACCACAACATCTCAATAAGTTTCAGGTCAGAATTAGGATTCAGGACTTTGATTAGGCCACTCCAAAGTCTTCACTGCAAAAAACATGAAATCTTACCAGGTATTTTTGGTCTAGTTTTAATATAAATATCTTAGTGCACTTGAAATGAGACAAAATTAACTCAGAATTTTTCAGTAAGAAAAATTAGCTTGTTTTAAGTTAAAAATTACTTAATTATGAAACTGTACTAGTTCCATTGGCAGATAATTTCACTTTTACCATGGGAAAACCTGTCCTTCAGTCTGGGAGAAGATGAAGGACCAGGTGAAGTTCAGTCCCGTCATTCTGGACCCAAACACTGCTTACTATGGTCTGTATCTGTCTGATGATCTGACCAGTGTGAGACGTGGAGACACAAAGCAGCAGCTTCCTGATAATCCAGAGAGAAACACCAACACTGGAACTGTTTTTGGTTCTGAGGGCTTCAAGTCAGGGAAACACAGCTGGGATGTGGAGGTGGGAGATCATCCAGACTGGACTCTGGGTGTAGTTAAAGAGTCAGCTGAGAGGAAGGGTGAGCGATGTGCTTCACCAAAATATGGGATCTGGAGTTTATGGCATGGTGATGGAAAATACACGAATACTGTCGGGGAGATTGTCCCAGTGAAGAAGAGTCTCCAAAGGATTTACGTCCAGCTGGACTATGACATGGGGACGGTTTCCTTTTATGACTCTGAAGACATGACTCACATCTACACTCACAGAGACACTTTCACTGAGAAACTCTTCCCTTATTTTGGTGTTAGAAGGGCAGGAAATGCTAAAACATCTGATATTAAAATCTCTCACAGGAACATTTCTGTCTAATGTTAAGGGATATTCTTTAAAAGATACATATAGTATCAACAAAGTGTCTATATGTGTCCAAACTATCTGGTGTTAAAATAATTTGTGAAAGTGTTAAAAGGTTGACACCAGTTTGTTTATTAAAGCAACACTAGACATTGTTTTATATTCAACAATACTTGGTGTCACGTTAACATTACAATGGTGTTGGTGTTAAAATATATTGTTAAAAGTTACACCAATATAGTGTCAATCATGCCATGTCCAGGCGAGGAATTAAGCCCAGGACCTTCTTGCTGCAAGGCAACAGACCAACTGCACCACTCCTATTTGAAGACATTTTGGCAATTATGTTGGATTAAGAACGTAAATCTTTTTTTCCTAATCATAACCTCATGAACATGCACAGCTTTTTCGAGGTAACGAACAATTTGTGCGAGGGAATAAAAAAAAATCCCCACATCATCTTGGAGGCTTTAAATTAGCAGTTTGCAATGTTAGCTCTTTAAACAAAAAGTAGCATGTACTCTGCAGCCGTTATGTGAAGGTGTAGCTTCAGCAACATCAACCAATTAACACTCGAATTTAACTATGCCAATATGTCAGAAGTTACACTGGCAGTGTTACTTTAAAGGTTTGTGGTGTTAAAACAACTACCACAATTCTTATTTAACACTACACCAAGATTTTAACACTGCTATTTTACTGTGTAAAATCAGGTCTATTTATTGTTGTTATCCCTTCAGTGTGGAAGCCCGTTTCCTCCACTTTGTCAAAAAAATAAAAAATAATAATAAAAAAATCTCATTATAATAATCTCATTATTTTGAGATACCATCATACAAACCCTCCTGACCGCAGGAAGGGACAAGGGTGTATAGAAAATGGATGGATTGATGGGTGGATCTTCCATACATTTGAATTTAAAGTTAATCATTAAAATGAAATAGAAACAGAAAGACACCTGCAGAAATAAATGTAAAAATGTAAAAATAAATAAATGTAAAAATGGGACTTTTCTTGTTCTTGATGCAGTATTCTGTGTTTCAAACACATATGTTTGCAGTCTTGTCTTTGGTCTGTGGTTAGTTTTGAAACCCAGATGTACATACAATTTAATTAATGCGTTAGAAAAACAAGTAACACTTTATTTGATGAGATGTGCATAAAACTGACATTACACCCATCATGAAGATGAAAGAGTTTTTATGAATGTTTACAACAGTTGTCATGAAGTGTCATTATTTACCAAGTAATGCAAGGTTGTCACTTTTAACAAACTTTTAACGTAACTTTGCATTAAAAGTGTCATTATTTACTGAATGACACTTCATGACAACATTCATAAATATTGATGAAATCTCTTTCATGGTCATTACAGGTGTTATGTCAGGCTTATGCACACTCTTGTCAAATAAAGTGTTACCAAAAAACTTCTGCTACTTCTACATAACATATTGGTCTGTGGTCTCTTTTAAAAGACACTTAAACATCTGTTGCTAAAATTGCTTTTTATTAGTTTTTTAATCATTGTTGGGCCTTAGATTGTTGTGCTAGTTTAAGTTTATTGTGAAGAACTTTGCGATTTTTAGGTTTTCAAAGGTGAAGTATAAAGTTTTACTTAAGATTCATTTGCAGAAAAAAAAACCTAAGAACAGAATCAAACTTTGGGGCAATTTTTATTATATAGTTTTGTTTGGGACTGAACTTCACCTGGTCCTTCATCTTCTCCCAGACTCTGAAGGACAGGTTGTCCAGGTGTTTGGCCACATCTATCAAACCTTGATTTCAAAATTGTACTATTAATATTCATATTTAACCAACTATATATTTTATATCTTTTGCAAACTAGTAGCAGTTGTACATGCATGTATTTATTTATGCATGTCTACAAGTTTATTTGTTTAGTTACAATATAATAAAATATCTTTATTTTAGCTGCACATTTGGATGATGTAGTTCATTACATTTTATCCAGTTTAGTTCATTAAAGTTTTGGGGCAATTTAATTGAAAGAGTTTTGAGTTTTTTTACTCAAATCTACATCACAGACTTTGCTGACTTTTTTGTAGTTCACAATATTTTACCACATGATGGCGACAGAGATCTTTTTTTCAAACGTGTATTTACAGAGTTTCTTAGTTTTCCTTGAGGTTTTTATAATTGCATCAGCAAAACAGTTTCATTAACACTCAGCTGTACAACAAATCAGGATATATGTTACCTACTGTTCTTTATGATATGATGAAGATCCGTTTTTCTTTTTGACTGTTGCAAACAACATAATATATATCTTGCGTTGCTTATTTACCCTGGTGAAAAATAAATATACTAAGTATGTTAAATATTAGTATACTTGATCATTCTTTAAGTCAGACTGATCATGAGTATACTTCAAGTTCGCTTAGGTAAAGATAATTTTATTTATATAGCACAGTTTCAGCAACAAGGCAATACAAAGCGCTTTACAGGAATTAAAAGGAAATGCAAACAAAATAACAAACCAAAGGAAAAAGCAAAAGAATAAAAAGCTAATAATGTTGTTCAAAAATAAGTAAACTAGATGCTCCTTTTCAGGGTTGATAGATAAGTATAACGAAGTTAAAGTAGGATAAGTTAACTTAAAGTGTGACATTTTGGAACAAATAATTTTGTGCTTAGTGTATTTTAATAGTATTTAAATTGTATTAAATCACAATTTAAAGCGTACTAAGTGTACTTTCACATACTTTTTTGGAACAACTAAAATTATACTTACCATACTTTAAGTATATTGCTTTTTATGTAATTTAAACATGCATGATTAGTATATTTTGAGTGTATTATTTTGTGATTGAATTACATTTAAAATATATTTAGAATGTATTTTTTTAAAAATTAGAAGTTTGCTTCTTAAAATGTGAAGCAGTTGTTTACAAAATGTTCAAAGAAATTTTATTGCACTAAATGAGAAGCTCAAAGTTCACCTGGAAGTGTAACACAATGACCTGTCAGACTGGAAACACGTCAATAAAAGGAAAATGAAAGTATTTTTAACAGAGAAGAACTGAACTGAGACGCTACTACAGGGTCGGAGATTCGACTGAAACACAAACATTTAATCTGAAGAGAAAGAAGAAACTTTGACTGGGTGAGTTCTGGGACTGAGAGATTTCTGTAGAAAATGGCAGAAAATACTGCAGTTCTTGAAACTTTCCTGAGCTGCCATGTTTGTTCAGAGACTTTCAGAGATCCTGTGTCTCTGAGCTGCAACCACAGCTTCTGTTCAAGCTGCCTGGAGGAATTCTGGGAACAAACTGGAAACAAGAACTGTCCCATCTGTAAAAGAAGATCTTCCAAGGACAAACTGATTGTAAATTTTGGACTGAAGGAACTTGCTGATTCTTTTACTGGAAGACAGAAATCTGCACCATCTGAGAGAGAAAAAGGAGAAAAGCAGCTGATGGTCTGCAGTAAACACCAAGAAGATCCTAAACTGTTCTGTAAAGACGAGCAGAGAGCTGTGTGTCCTGTCTGTGAGTTTTCTCTCCACCAGAGTCACAAAGTGGTTCCTATAGAAGAAGCAGTCAGTGAGCTGAAGGAGCAGCTGAAATCTGACTTAAAGTCTCTGCAGGACAAG
The DNA here is from genome assembly GCF_051168715.1 of Poecilia mexicana. Lineage (NCBI taxonomy): Eukaryota > Metazoa > Chordata > Actinopteri > Cyprinodontiformes > Poeciliidae > Poecilia > Poecilia mexicana. The sequence continues at coordinate 4,898,880 of NW_028263378.1, forward strand.
AGGAACAAACACAAACAAGTGGAGAAAACATACGATGATGTGATTTTACACTTCACAAAGCAGGTGTTGTCCACAGAGAGACAGATCAGAGCAGAGTTCAACAAGCTCCACCAGTTCCTGAGAGAGGAAGAGGAGTCCAGACTGGCAGCTCTGAGGGAGGAAGAGGAGCAGAAGAGGAAGACTATCATGGGAGAGATGAAGAGGATTGAGGAGCAGATCTCCTCTCTGTCAGACAGCATCTCTGCTGTTGAAGAAGAGCTGCAGAAAGACAACGTGTCGTTCCTCAGCAGTTATGAAGCCACTCAGAGCAGAGCCAGAGGTCAGAGGTCACTGCCAGATCCACAGCTGGTCTCAGGAGCTCTGATAGATGTGGCCAAACACCTGGGCAACCTGTCCTTCAGAGTCTGGGAGAAGATGAAGGACCAGGTGAAGTTCAGCCCCGTCATTCTGGACCCAAACACTGCTTACTATGGTCTGTATCTGTCTGATGATCTGACCAGTGTGAGACGTGGAGAAACAAAGCAGCAGCTTCCTGACAATCCAGAAAGAAACACTGAGTTTGCCACTGTTTTTGGTTCTGAAGTCTTCAGCTCAGGGAAACACAGCTGGGATGTGGAGGTGGGAGATCATCGTAGCTGGAGTGTTGGTTTGGCTAAAGAGTCTGTGGACAGGAAGGGAGAGCGACATGCTTCACCAAAATATGGAATCTGGTGTTTATGGCATCGTGATGGAAAATACACTAATGGTGCTGGTAAAACTCTCCCAGTGAACAAGAGTCTCCAGAGGATCAGAGTCCAGCTGGACTATGACATGGGGGACGTGTCCTTCTATGACTCTGAAGACATGACTCTCATCTGCACTCACAGAGACATTTTCACTGAGAAACTCTTCCCGTACTTTAATGTTGGAAAAACTGCTGATACCGAAATGTGTAACCTCAAAATTTGTCAGATTAAGATTTTGGTTGAAGTCTAAACTTGTATTTTTCATCTCTTTGAAGTGCTTTGCGTTTTCAGTTCAATGCTTTTTATTTGCAGTCAGACCAATTTTCTATTTTAAATCCTTGATAAACATGCTTCATATTTTTAATGTTTGTTTTTTAAAATTAATAATAGAAATGGACCTTTTCCAACATTGTGGCACAGTTTTAAAAAGTCTCCTACTTAAAAACATAAAACAAAACAGCATAAAAAGGATTCTGTTATGATTGTTTCCACTTTAGTGGGGTTTTCTCATGGAAATACAAAATACAGGAAATTGTTAGGATAATATCAAGCTCTGCAACAAACTGGCCACCTGTACAGGGTGACCCCGCCTCTCGCTAACTGGAGAGGCACCAGCAACCCTCCGGACCCCACGAAGGGACAATGGTGTTAGAAAATGGATGGATGGATAATATCAAGCTTTCATGTATAATTAAAGCTTTTTGTGGATGAGGCAAAATCTGCAATACTTTAAAACTTGTGCACCTAAGTTTTCTTTTCAAAGATCATTCATTTTGAAACAGTGATCCATGCTTTTATTTCAACTCGATTGGATTACTGTAACGCACTTTACCTGGGAGTCAGTCAGTCGCTGCTCTCACGTCTGCAGCTGGTTCAGAATGCTGCTGCACGACTTTTGACAGGAACTCGAAAGAGGGAACACGTGACCCCTGTCCTGGCCTCACTTCACTGTATATTTTAGGATTCATTTTAAAATTCTTATGTTTGTTTTTAAATCACTACATAATCTTGCCCCGGCTTACCTCTCTGAGCTTCTTCACCCATACATACCTTATCGGTCTCTCAGGTCAGCAGATCAGCTGCTTTTGGAGGTACCGAGATCAAGAAGGAACCTCAGAGGGGACAGAGCTTTCTCTGTCATTGGCCCCAAATTATGGAACAACTTGCCTTTGCAGGTCAGAGAGGCCCCTTCACTGTCCACTTTTAAAGCTCGTCTTAAAACCCATCTATTTTACTTGGCTTTCAACTCTAGCGGGATCTAGTTTTAAATTGTACGTTTTTGTTTTTAAACTGTAAGTTTTTATTTTATGTTTTTTTATTGTTATGTTGTGTTTTGATGTACAGCACTTTGTATCAGCTGTGGTTGTTTTAAAGTGCTTTATAAATAAAGTTGGTATGGTATGGTATGGTATTACATCGTCAAGACATTTTCATCAACACTCAGCTGTACAATAAATCAGGTTATATGTTACTTACTTTATGATATGATGATTTGACTGTTGCAAACAACATGATATATATTGTATTGTTTATTTATCCTCCTTTCATCAAACACTTCATGTCTCTTGCTCATCATCTCTCAATGTTGCAGTGTTTATTTGTGATTGTTGCTGCCTAAAATTAAAATCTAAGCCCAAAATCTCAATACTTCAACATCTCTATCCTGGCTGAATAAGATCTAATTTCCTTCAGTCTTTGGATGATTGTCAGATTGTCTTTGTGCTTAACAGGATTAGGGCCATTGAAAAATAAATAAAATAAAACTTTTTTTTGTCAGAATTCTGACTTTAATCTTTGAACTTTGATGTTTGATCAAAGGAAAGCTTAAAGATGGTATTCTGAAAGAAAAGTCTGAATTATTTTTTCCCCCAGTGGCTTCTGTATAATTAAGGCATTCCTTTGATCTTCTTTCTTCTGAATAGAGCTGAGGAACAGGTTTATAGTGAATATCTCTAAATAAACATCTCATCTGGCTGGTAGAACAATTAACAGGAAAAGCAGAATGAAAGTAACTTCAATAGTTCTTCCTGAGCTGTGAAACATCATTACACTGTGTGAGATATCTGCCAAAGGAGGAGAGTGGAGAAGTGAAGGACTTTTTTGTTGAGAATCTTTTTTAAAGAAAAAAGACTTTGACAGAAAATGGCAGAGAGAGCTCTTCTTGAAAGTTTCCTGAGCTGCCATGTGTGTTTGGAGACTTTCAGAGATCCTGTGTCTCTGAGCTGCAACCACAGCTTCTGTCTTAGCTGTCTGCAGAAATCGTGGGAACAAACTGGAAACAAGAACTATCTGTAAAAAAGATAATCAAGAGAGACGCTTCCAGTGAGCGCTATACTGAAGAATCTGTCCGACTCCTTTTAAAAAATACAGCAAGCTGAATCGGCTGATCAGGAAAAACCAGATAAATTAGACATTTGCTGTAAGCATCCAGAAGATCCGTATATATTCTGTGGGAATGTGAAGACAGATAATTGTTCTGTCAGTGACGTTTCTCTTGACGAGGATCCTGCAGTCAGTGAGCTGAAGGAGCAGCTGAAATCTGACTTAAAGTCTCTGCAGGACAAGAGGAAGAAACACAAACAAGTGGAGAAAACATACAATGATGTGATTCAACACTCCAAGAAGCAGGTGTTGTCCACAGAGAGACAGATCAGAGACACTTTCACTGAGAAACTCTTCCCTTGTGTTAGTGTTTGTTCTGCAGGTGATGCAAAAATCTTTGATCTCAAAATATGTCAAACTAAGAAAGTTCAAAGTTTTGTTTTTATTTTACTGAATTACTCTGATCAATGAAATTATGGGACCTTGTAAAGTTTAACACTGTATACAATTTATGTTTAAAGTATTAAACCATCAACTTCCACACAATGTTCAAAATTATTTTGTGACAGAGAGAGGGGTTATAATTTTAGAGGTAAAGGGAATTTTAAAAAACAATGATAAGATGTTTTGTATATCAGTGTGTTGTAGATTTATGGAATGTATTAAATGATGAGCTTAAACAAAGTACCAGTTCTCTGAACTTGAACAAAATTTAAGCACAAGTTTATGCAAAATTCTTAAGCAAGTTGTCATAAGTGAAACATATTTCTGTACATTTCCATTAGATTTTTTCTGAATCTGTCCTGAACTGATAAATTGATCCCAAGTGAATCCTGAGTTACTCCAATGTAGCTACAATGTAGCTAGATCAGCCAGATTTTTTTTAAAGTAGCTCAAAGGTGCATCTCATTAAAAATCAGCTGGAAAGTATATAGTGAATATATCCATAAAACAACATAATGTTACATTTCTGACAATGGAAAGAAAAATATTTGGACGGGGTTAACAGCCAGAGAGATTAAGAAGAGGCAGAGGAGTGAGGATGTAGATGAGTGAGGATGCAAAACAGAAGAAGAGTCAGAAGAGGTCAAAGACATAATGCCAGTTTCCATCACTCCAACATCATCTATAACCAACAAGATGCTGATGGAGTTCCTCTCACCATAATCCTCCTTCCTTAACACACTGAGAAATTTTTGTCAGGATGAAGATGGAAAAGTTCTGATCACCAGCCTCATATACAGATGATCCATCTGGCTGCCATGGGTGCAGCATGTGAAGACATCACAGCAGAGGCTGGATAAGACACTGAAAGATGATTCAATGCATTGAAAGAGAAGATTTTCTTTGTGATGCGGCTCAAGACACAGGAACATGAGGAGGTGAAGGAAGACGGCAATCACCCAGTCCAGATAATAAACTGGTGAAGTTGGTGGTTAGATGGTTTTTTCTCCAATGTTTACTTGTCCTTATTTGTTTCCTTCTGTCATTTCTCAGTGATAACAGTAAGATTTCTCATCCTGTAGGTTTACTATCTGGCAATGGGCAGAAGCCTGAGTTCACTGGAAATTTACCTGTAACTTTCAAGAGTTTATTCAGACATAAGCAATTAGAATATTTTCTTTTTGCAGCCAGAACAATAATTGTAGAAATTATTTCTCTGGTTTGAACACAAGGATAGAAGCAGCAATGTTCAGCTGTGAAAAATGTCCTCATAGCGCCATCTACTGGAGGAAAATACTCACAGCAGATAAATATCATTTTGACAACGTTTATTGAACACATCACTGATATTCCAAACTCAAAGCTTCACTGCAATAAACAAAACTGATGCAAGTCAGTAAGACCTTTATTGACACCAGACAGATGTAACACTGAGGAAGTTTTACCAATAATAATAAAACAAAAACAATGATGACTTTCCTCTGAAATCCAGAACATTGTCATGATTTGGTATTGTTTGTGGTGAGAGAGATGCTCGTAGGCCCAGGCAGACATTTAGAAGGTGTTTAATGATGATCCAGGATAACAAAATCCAGAAATACAAGGAGCAACGAGGACCAATAGTGACAGACAGACATAGATTAGACAAGAACCCAACAAGGAACACAGACAACAGGTGGGACTAAATACACAGGGAGGGAAATCACAGAAACGAGACACAGCTGGGAACAATCAGGACGGCACAGAGACTCAGGGGAAAACAGGACACAGAAAACCTCAAACTAACACACAGAAAACACAGAAAATATCAAACATCCTCTGATAAAGCATTGAACTTTATCACATTTTAAAGAGTCGTCTTTTATTTTATTTACTCTTTTGGTGAATAAAAATAGTTATGACTGTTTAAGTATATAGAAAACATTATCAACAACATAGAGGCTGAATATTCACTAGAAGACTTAAATCAGGGGTGTCAAACTCCAGTCCTCAAGGGCCGCTGTCCTTCAACTTTTAGATGTGCCTCTGCTGCACCACACCTGAAAAGAATAATTAGGTCATTAGCAAGGCTCAGGAGAACCGATCTACACAGGGAGGAGGTAATTAGGCCATTTCATTCCACTGTTTTTTACCTGTGGCACATCTAAACACTGCAGGACAGCGGCCCTTGAGGACTGGAGTTTGACACCCCTGACTTAAATGCAAAATAAGTCTCTGTTTATTGCTTCTTCTCTTTTTGAGTTAAAGCATTAAATCAGAAGTTTGCTTCTTAAAATATGAAGCAGTTGTTCACTAAATGTTCAAAGAAATTTTATTGCACTAAATGAGAAGCACAAAGTTCACCTGGAAGTGTTACACAATGACCTGTCAGACTGGAAACACGTCCCTGAGAGGAAAATGAAAGTATTTTTAACATAGAGGAACAGAGCTGAGACGCCATTACAGGGTGGAAGATTTGACTTGAAACACAAAGATTTAATCTGAAGAGAAAGAAGAAACGTTGACTTGGTGAGTTCTGGGACTGAGAGATTTCCGTAGAAAATGGCAGAAAATACTGCAGTACTTGAAAGTTTCCTGAGTTGCCATGTTTGTTCAGAGACTTTCAGAGATCCTGTGTCTCTGAGCTGCAACCACAGCTTCTGTTCAAGCTGCCTGGAGGAATTCTGGGAACAAACTGGAAACAAGAACTGTCCCATCTGTAAAAGAAGATCGTCAAAGGACAATCTGATTGTAAATTTTGGACTGAAGGAACTGGCTGATTCTTTTACTGGAAGACAGAAACCTGGATCATCAGAGACAGAAAAAGGAGAAAAGCAGCTGATAGTCTGCAGTAAACACCAAGAAGATCCTAAACTGTTCTGTAAAGACGAGCAGAGAGCTGTGTGTCCTGTCTGTGAGTTTTCTCTCCACCAGAGTCACAAAGTGGTTCCTATAGAAGAAGCAGTCAGTGAGCTGAAGGAGCAGCTGAAATCTGACTTAAAGTCTCTGCAGGACAAGAGGAACAAACACAAACAAGTGGAGAAAACATACGACGATGTGATTCAACACTCCAAGAAGCAGGTGTTGTCCACAGAGAGACAGATCAGAGCAGAGTTCAACAAGCTCTATCAGTTCCTGAGAGAGGAAGAGGAGTCCAGACTGGCAGCTCTGAGGGAGGAAGAGGAGCAGAAGAGGAAGACTATCATGAGAGAGATGAAGAGGATTGAGGAGCAGATCTCCTCTCTGTCAGACAGCATCTCTGCTGTTGAAGAAGAGCTGCAGAAAGACAACGTGTCGTTCCTCAGCAGTTATGAAGCCACTCAGAGCAGAGCCAGAGGTCAGAGGTCACTGCCAGATCCACAGCTGGTCTCAGGAGCTCTGATAGATGTGGCCAAACACCTGGGCAACCTGTCCTTCAGAGTCTGGGAGAAGATGAAGGACCAGGTGAAGTTCAGTCCCGTCATTCTGGACCCAAACACTGCAAGTAGATGGATCCATCTGTCTGATGATCTGACCAGTTTGAGACATGGAGACACATGGCAGCAGCTTCCTGATAATCCAGAGAGAAACACTGAATATAGCAATGTTTTTGGTTCTGATGGCTTTAGCTCAGGGAAACACAGCTGGGAAGTGGAGGTGGGAGATTATCGTAGCTGGACTGTTGGTTTGGTTAAAGAGTCTGTGGACAGGAAAGGAGAGAGATATGCTTCACCAGAAAATGGAATGTGGTGTTTGCTGCATCGTGATGGAAAATACTGGGATGTTGCTAGTGAAACTCTCACAGTGAACAAGAGTCTCCAGAGGATCAGAGTCCAGCTGGACTATGACATGGGGGACGTGTCCTTCTATGACTCTGAAGACATGACTCTCATCTGCACTTACAGAGACACTTTCACTGAGAAACTCTTCCCTTATTTTAATATAGGAGCAGCAGGTGATACCAAAACATCTGAGATCAAAATATGTGAAACTAAGATTTCTGTTTAAAGACAGCTCAAAGTTTTGTTTTTATTTTTACTGAATTACTCTGAATGAAATTCTGGGACCTTGCAAAATATAAAACTTTACATTTCATGTTTAAAGTATTAAGCCATCAACTTCCACACAATGTTCAAAATTATTTTGTGACAGAGAGAGGGGTTATAATTTTAGAGGTAAAGGGAATTTTAAAAAACAATGATAAGATGTTTTGTATATCAGTGTGTTGTAGATTTATGGAATGTATTAAATGATGAGCTTAAACAAAGTACCAGTTCTCTGAACTTGAACAAAATTTAAGCACAAGTTTATGCAAAATTCTTAAGCAAGTTGTCATAAGTGAAACATATTTCTGTACATTTCCATTAGACTTTTTTCTGAATCTGTCCTGAACTGATAAATTGATCCCAAGTGAATCCTGAGTTACTCCTATGTAGCTGCAATGTAGCTAAATCAGCCAGATTTTTTTTAAAGTAGCTCAAAGGTGCATCTCATTAAAAATCAGCTGGAAAGTATATAGTGAATATATCCAGAAAACAACATGATGTTATATTTCTGACAATGGAAAGAAAAATATTTGGACGGGGTTAATAGCCAGAGAGATTAAAAAGAGGCAGAGGAGAGAGGATGTAGATGAGTGAGGAGGCAAAACAGAAGAAGAGTCAGAAGAGGTCAAAGACATAATGCCAGTTTCCATCACTCCAACATCATCAGACAATGATTTGTAACCAACAAGATGCTGATGGAGTTCCTCTCACCATAATTCTCATTCCTTAACACACTGAGAAATTTTTGTCAGGATGAAGATGGAAAAGTTCTGATCACCAGCCTCATAGATGATCCATCTGGCTGCCATGGGTGCAGCATGTGAAGACATCACAGCAGAGGCTGGATAAGACACTGAAAGATGATTCAATGCATTGAAAGAGAAGATTTTCTTTGTGATGCGGCTCAAGACACAGGAACATGAGGAGGTGAAGGAAGACAGCAATCACAAAGTCCAGATAATAATCTGGTGACGTTGGTGGTTAGATGGTTTTTGCTCCAATGTTTACTTGTCCTTATTTGTTTCCTTCTGTCATTTCTCAGTGATAACAGTAAGATTTCTCATCCTGTAGGTTTACTATCTGGCAATGGGCAGAAGCCTGAGTTCACTGGAAATTTACCTGTAACTTTCAAGAGTTTATTCAGACATAAGCAATTAGAATATTTTCTTTTTGCAGCCAGAACAATAATTGTAGAAATTATTTCTCTGGTTTGAACACAAGGACCGAAGCAGCAATGTTCAGCTGTGAAAAATGTCCTCATAGCGCCATCTACTGGAGGAAAATACTCACAGCAGATAAATATCATTTTGACAACGTTTATTGAACACATCACTGATATTCCAAACTCAAAGCTTCACTGCAATAAACAAAACTGATGCAAGTCAGTAAGACCTTTATTGACACCAGACAGATGTAACACTGAGGAAGTTTTACCAATAATAATAAAACAAAAACAATGATGACTTTCCTCTGAACTCCAGAACATTGTCATGATTTGGTATTGTTTGCAGTGAGAGAGATGCTCGTAGGCCCAGGCAGACATTTAGAAGGTGTTTAATGATGATCCAGGATAACAAAATCCAGAAATACAAGGAGCAACAAGGAACAATAGTGACAGACATGTCACACAGTGGAAATTTGTTTTTACTTTTTAAGTGTGGTTTTTATTGAGTGTTTTTGCTGCATGTTTGGTTTTTTATTCACTGTGGACTCCGAGAACTAATAGCTGATTCCAGTCACCTGCGCGGGGTGGGCGTGCCCGTAGGCAGCGTACCTGGAACCTGCAAGACGCTGGCAGTGGCTCTTAAAAGGCAGAGGACTTTGTGTTGAGAAGAAAAGAAAAAGGGGAATCCAGGAAGGTTCGTGACGGAGGACTGTGACCCCGAACGAGCCAGTGGTTGACAGCAGAGGATACAATCAGTGGGAACGACGCGTCGGACCGTCAGCGGGCAGAGGGGGAACTCTGCCCTGGTCAGTAAGTAACGTTTCCACTGATTGTCCTCTGGGACCCTCGCTGGGACAAATAAAACATCCGCTGTTCAGCGATCGCTCTTCTGGCCAGGTGTTTTTGTCCTAACAGGACGCCAGCGGGCGGCGCTTTACGCGGAGCAACTAGAGTGGGCTGGAACGACCACAGGAGGCGGTGGCGCTGGGGCCGTGACTGCAGGCTGGACGGAGCGCAGGATTCGCCGTCCTCATTGGATTTTGTGGATGTTGGCCCTCTTGGACGATTTTAGTTTGTTCTGATTTGGACATTTTAATATTTTTATTGTTGTTTTTTGCAAACAAGAAAACGGAGCATTTTATTCCGTTGGGGAATAAAAAAAGAGCTAACTAACTGAATTGTCCTCCCTTGGTGTTGTGTTACTGTTTTCCTCCTTGTTGTCTGAGAACCCGGGGCTATCAGCTGACGTTAAGCTGGGCTCTGACATAAATTGGCGTTGTTGGCAGGACGACAAGCTCGGGAACAGTGTTCAGCACCTAAGGTGTAGATTTAAAAAAAAAAATAAAAAAAAATAAAAAAAAAAAATAATGATGATGCCGGTGTATCCTGGTGCTCCTTGGGTACCAAAATATAAGGGTTCAGACTCTGATGTCTCCTATGGAGATTGGAAAGAACAAATACAAGGGCTATTAAATGCTCAAGAAATAGCTGAGGCTCGGAAAGTAGATATCTTAGTTGGAGCCCTGGGTGGTGAAGCTAAGCGTCAGGTTGGGGTACTAGAAGAAGAACAGAGGGACCAGGTTAGAAAAATTTTCACATATTTAGACTCTTTATATGGTGACAATATTCCTACAGCAGTGTTGAGGGCACAGTTTTTTAGCTGTATTCAAAAACCCAGTGAGTCTGTAAAGTCCTTCACTTTGCGACTCAGGGAGCTGTTTTGCAGGCTACAGCAGCGTGATCCCACTCATGCACCCACTGAAGGGAGCCTTCAGGAGCAGATGCTGTTGGGTTTATGTGAGGGTCCCCTGTCACAAACTCTGCGAGCTTATGTGCGTCACCATCCAGGAGAAGATTTTGCAGCAGTACATCAGGAGGCACTGCACTTGGAGGAGGAACAGCTGGGACACCAGGGCCTGCAAACTACCTGTTTTACAGTGGGTGAGTGTAGATCTAGTAGACCACAATTGGAATTAGACTGGAAAGAAAAACTTAAAAAAGAGATTACGGAGGATGTTAAACTTCAAATGAGAGATCTTGTGAAAGATGTCGTAAGCGAAATTAAACCTCTTTTGCAACAGCAAAGTTCAGCTAATTCAGCCCCTAGTGAGCAGAGATTTAAACCAAAGCGACCTGGGTACATGAACCGCTGGACTAAAGATGGTGAACCCATATGCCATCACTGTAAGCAAGTCGGACATATTGCTAGGTTTTGCCAAAATACACCCGATCAGCCGCCTTTAAACTAATACACCCTACTGCTGAGGCCCAGGCAGTGGGGACGGGATGTATGTTAAATAAACAGGGGGCCATCACATCTTTTGTTGGAGAATGTCCTCTCATAGAAGTGTGTATGGGGGGAGTCAAAATGACTGGATTATTGGACACTGGCTCTCAGGTTACACTGGTGCAACAACAGGTGATGGATCACCATTTTCCAGAAGTGGACAGAACTGATGCACCTTTGGTTTTTGCCCTAAAAGCTGCAAATGGTCTGGACATACCATATTCAGGCTATGCTGTCATGGACTTTGAAGTTGAAGGGGTGAAAATACCAGATAAAGGGGTTGTGGTTGTGAGAAACGATTGTTCAACACATCCTTTGATAATAGGGATGAACGTCATCAGTGCGTGCTGGAATGATGTTTTTATCAGAGAAAAATCTTTTTCCCCCCAGAAGCTGAAATCCCATAGGGCTTGGAAAGAGGCTTTTGCTGTTTGCCAACAGGCTGCCACCACAAAGACTGATGGGTTTCTGGGTTATGTCCGTTCTGCTGGTCACAGAGGAGTCCGGGTGCCCCCAAACTGTGAAGTTATGGTTTGGGGACGAACATCCAAAGGCAAGAGTCCAGCTGAACGAGTGGTGCTGGTGGAAGCTTTGCCTGATGCCGAACCTTGGGGAGTGGCGAGGACTTTGTCTATAGTTAAAAGGGGACGGGTCCCCATCAGAGTCTGTAACCCCCATCCCTACGAAGTAACCATTGGACGTTATCAGAAACTAGGACAGCTGTACCAGGTGGACGAGTCTGATGTCCAGGGAGCCAACGACCTTACCCTGACGATGAGTTCAGATGGCGTGGTGGAAGTTGCTGTGGTGGAGACAGCTGGGATGGAGGAGCCTACAATACCAAAAGCGGAGGTGAGCAAACTACTTAACTGTAAGAGCTTGACCCCACAACAGGAAGCAGAGCTGCAGGCCTTACTTCAGAGATGGCAGAAGGTGTTTGCTGTGAATGAAGAGGATCATGGAAGAACTGATCTGGTCCAACATCAAATTCACACAGGTGACGCACCACCGATTAAACAAAAGTATCGTCCCCTACCACCACTGATGTATAAAGAGATTAAGTCTCTTCTTACAGACATGTTGGAAAAAGGCATAATTCGGGAGAGTAGTAGTCCTTGGGCCTCCCCGATTGTCTTGGTGAGGAAGAAGGATGGTAGCTGGCGTTTCTGTGTGGATTACAGGAAGCTTAACGCAGTAACGCATAAAGATGCTTTTCCCCTTCCTCGAATTGAAGAGACTCTGACATGCCTGACCAAAGCACAGTGGTTCTCCACCCTAGATCTTGCCAGTGGATATTGGCAGGTGGAAATGGATAGTAGAGATCGGGAGAAAACCGCCTTTACTACTCCATTAGGTCTATTTGAGTTTGATCGGATGCCGTTTGGGCTTTGTAATGCCCCAGCCACATTCCAGCGCCTGATGCAGCGGTGCTTAAGTAATTACCTGTCTGAATCTGTGTTGGTGTATCTGGATGATATAATAATCTACTCACCTGATTTTTCTACCCATCTTCAGCAACTGGAGAGTGTTTTCCAGAAGCTGTGGCAACATGGGTTGAAGCTGCGGTTGGATAAGTGCAAGCTGTTCCAGCAACAAGTGAAGTTCCTTGGACATCTGGTTGACCAAGAGGGGGTGAAACCAGACCCAGAGAAAATCCAGGCAGTCCAGGATTGGCCCGTTCCATCTACCATCCGCCAGGTCAGAGCCTTCCTGGGGATTGCAGGTTACTATAGACGCTTCGTCCCAGGATTTTCTAAATTGGCTCGACCTTTAAATGCCCTTTTAAATGGAAGTTCTAACCGCTCATCAAATACACAGGTCCAGTGGTCCACGGAATGCCAGGAAGCATTTGAACGTCTGAAGCACGCCCTGATTGAACCCCCCGTTTTGGCCTATGCAGATTTTTCAAAACCATTTGTGCTCTATACTGATGCTAGCAACCACGGCTTGGGTGCTGTGTTGGCCCAAGTACAAGATGGGCAAGAACACGTGATTGCATATGCCAGCAGGAGTTTACACCCAACAGAGCAGAACGACAAGAATTACAGCTCTTTTAAATTGGAACTTTTAGCCCTTAAATGGGCAATTACAGAAAAGTTTAAAGACTACTTGGCGGGGGCGAAGTTTGTTGTATTTACAGACAATAATCCAGTAGCCCACCTCCAAAATGCCCGCTTGGGGGCAACAGAGCAACGTTGGGTGGCACAGCTGGCTGCATTTGATTTTGAGGTGAAATACAGAGCTGGAAAAGAAAATGCTAACGCCGATGCGCTCTCCAGGTTTCCAGCAGGTTGTCGAACAGCCCAAGTAACCACTGAGATTACTCCTTCAGGAGATCTACAAGAACCTCAGCTCCACAGGGATGACTGGAAGGGGGCTCAAGAACAAGATGCTGGACTGCAGATGTTGAGAACCTACATGAAACGGGGAGCCCTCCCTGATGCCCCAACCAGGAAAGCACTGCCTGAGTCGGTGCAGAAGTGGCTAAAACAGTGGAGGCGGTTCCAACTTCGGGACGGAATGCTGTGCAGAGAGGTGATGGACGCAAGGACACACGAAATCTACTTTCAGATCCTATGTCCCACAGAAAGACGCAAGGAGGTGTGGCAGAGGTACCACGAGGCAGCTGCTCATGCTGGGGTGGAGAAGACTCTGTCCAGGATACGTCGCTTCTTCTATTGGCCCTGTATGGAAGGTGAGGTGCAGGAATTCCAGCTAGGTTGCGCTGTCTGTAGCCTGCGAAATAGAGAGGCACCTAGAGCTCCTCTACATCCTATTAAAGTGTCTTATCCTTTGGAGGTTGTAGCTTTAGACTTCCTTACTTTAGGGAGGCCCACAGACAGGTATCAGAACATTCTGGTCATGACAGATCTTTTCACCCACTATGCGTGGGCAGTGCCCACGAAGGATCAAACTGCACAGACTGCAGTGCATGCCCTATGGGCTCATGTGATCCAAATATTTGGCTGCCCTGCTAGGCTGCATTCAGATAGAGGAGCAAGTTTTGAGTCGGCCTTGATGTATCAGTTATGCCGGTGTTATGGTATTACAAAAAGTAAAACTACACCATATCATCCTGCTGGGAATGGTGGGGTCGAGCGGTTGAATCAGACTCTGTTGCATATGCTTCGTACACTCGAGGCTGAGAAACAACAGAGGTGGCCAGAATTCCTCCCAGAACTGCTACAAGCATACAATAACACTGTCCATGGTGCTACAGGTTATGCACCATCCTATCTAATGTTTGGGAGACATCTGAGACAGCCAGTGGATGTGAACCTGGGTGTTGACCCAGAGCCCCTCTGTCATGACCTGAAGGGGTGGGTTAGGGATCATTATCAAAAGTTATCTTTTGCTTACGAAATGACAAGGAAGAACAAGAATAGTGCAGCCACCCAAAATAAAAGGGTTTATGACAAAAGGGCTCAAGCCCTGCCATTAGTCCCAGGGGAAAGGGTGTGGGTAAAAGACTGGGACAGACAGGGCCAGGGAAAGCTCCATCCAGGTTGGAGTCCTGAACCACATGTGGTATTGGAAAGTGTGGGCGACACGGGTGTGGTTTATAGGGTACGTCCAGAAAAAGGAGGGAGGGAAAAGGTTCTTCATCGGAACGCATTAAAGTTGTGCATTACCCCTGAAACGGATAACTATTCACCTGCTCCAGAAGACAACCAGGAGGTGCAGACCCTGGTTGAACCGCCATTTTATTGTGTTGTTCCTAATGTTCCAGCTCTGCAGGATGGATTACCTGACCTGCGGCGCTCAACAAGGTCGAACTTTGGCCAGCCCCCTGCACGGTATAGACTTTGAATAGTGTGCCAGGGACTGGCACAGTTAAAATATGGGGAGATGTCACACAGTGGAAATTTGTTTTTTACTTTTTAAGTGTGGTTTTTATTGAGTGTTTTTGCTGCATGTTTGGTTTTTTATTCACTGTGGACTCCGAGAACTAATAGCTGATTCCAGTCACCTGCGCGGGGTGGGCGTGCCCGTAGGCAGCGTACCTGGAACCTGCAAGACGCTGGCAGTGGCTCTTAAAAGGCAGAGGACTTTGTGTTGAGAAGAAAAGAAAAAGGGGAATCCAGGAAGGTTCGTGACGGAGGACTGTGACCCCGAACGAGCCAGTGGTTGACAGCAGAGGATACAATCAGTGGGAACGACGCGTCGGACCGTCAGCGGGCAGAGGGGGAACTCTGCCCTGGTCAGTAAGTAACGTTTCCACTGATTGTCCTCTGGGACCCTCGCTGGGACAAATAAAACATCCGCTGTTCAGCGATCGCTCTTCTGGCCAGGTGTTTTTGTCCTAACAGGACGCCAGCGGGCGGCGCTTTACGCGGAGCAACTAGAGTGGGCTGGAACGACCACAGGAGGCGGTGGCGCTGGGGCCGTGACTGCAGGCTGGACGGAGCGCAGGATTCGCCGTCCTCATTGGATTTTGTGGATGTTGGCCCTCTTGGACGATTTTAGTTTGTTCTGATTTGGACATTTTAATATTTTTATTGTTGTTTTTTGCAAACAAGAAAACGGAGCATTTTATTCCGTTGGGGAATAAAAAAAGAGCTAACTGAATTGTCCTCCCTTGGTGTTGTGTTACTGTTTTCCTCCTTGTTGTCTGAGAACCCGGGGCTATCAGCTGACGTTAAGCTGGGCTCTGACAGACAGACGAGCATTAGACAAGGACCCAACAAGGAACAGACAACAGGTGGGACTAAATACACAGGGAGGGTAATCACAGAAACGAGACACAGCTGGGAACAATCAGGACGGCACAGAGACTCACAGGGGAAAACAGGAGACAGAAAACCTCAAACTAACACACAGAAAACACAGAAAATATCAAACATCATCTGATAAAGCATTGAACTTTATCACATTGTAAAGTGTCATCGTCTTTTAGTTTATTTACTCTTTTAGTGAATAATAAAAGTTATGACTGTTTAAGTATATAGAAAACATTATCAATAACATAGCAGCTGAATATTCACTAGAAGACTTAAATGCAAAATAAGTCTCTGTTTATTGCTTCTTCTCTTTTTGAGTTAAAGCATAAAATCAGAAGTTTGCTTCTTAAAATATGAAGCAGTTGACTAAATGTTCAAAGAAATTTTATTGCACTAAATGAGAAGCACAAAGTTCACCTGGAAGGTGACGTGTTTCCAGTCAGACCTGTCAGACTGGAAACACGTCACTGAGAGGAAAATGAAAGTATTTTTAACATAGAGGAACAGAGCTGAGACGCCATTACAGGGTGGAAGATTTGACTTGAAACACAAAGATTTAATCTGAAGAGAAAGAAGAAACTTTGACTTGGTGAGTTCTGGGACTGAGAGATTTCTGTAGAAAATGGCAGAAAATATTGTGGTTCTTGAAAGTTTCCTGAGCTGCCATGTTTGTTCAGAGACTTTCAGAGATCCTGTGTCTCTGAGCTGCAACCACAGCTTCTGTTCAAGCTGCCTGGAGGAATTCTGGGAACAAACTGGAAACAAGAACTGTCCCATCTGTAAAAGAAGATCTTCAAAGGATGTTCTGCCGGTAAATTTTGGACTGAAGGAACTGGCTGATTCTTTTACTGGAAGACAGAAACCTGGATCATCTGAAACAGAAAAAGGAGAAAAGCAGCTGATCTGCAGTAAACACCAAGAAGACACTAAACTGTTCTGTGAAGACGAGCAGAGAGCTGTGTGTCCTGTCTGTGAGTTTTCTCTCCACCAGAGTCACAAAGTGGTTCCTATAGAAGAAGCAGTCAGTGAGCTGAAGGAGCAGCTGAAATCTGACTTAAAGTCTCTGCAGGACAAGAGGAACAAACACAAACAAGTGGAGAAAACATACGATGATGTGATTCAACACTCCAAGAAGCAGGTGTTGTCCACAGAGAGACAGATCAGAGCAGAGTTCAACAAGCTCCACCAGTTCCTGAGAGAGGAAGAGGAGTCCAGACTGGCAGCTCTGAGGGAGGAAGAGGAGCAGAAGAGGAAGACTATCATGGGAGAGATGAAGAGGATTGAGGAGCAGATCTCCTCTCTGTCAGACAGTATCTCTGCTGTGGAAGAAGAGCTGCAGAAAGACAACGTGTCGTTCCTCAGCAGTTATGAAGCCACTCAGAGCAGAGCCAGAGGTCAGAGGTCACTGCCAGATCCACAGCTGGTCTCAGGAGCTCTGATAGATGTGGCCAAACACCTGGGCAACCTGTCCTTCAGAGTCTGGGAGAAGATGAAGGACCAGGTGAAGTTCAGTCCCGTCATTCTGGACCCAAACACTGCAAGTAGATGGATCCATCTGTCTGATGATCTGACCAGTTTGAGACGTGGGAACACAGATCAGCAGCTTCCTGATAATCCAGAGAGGAACATTAAATATAACAGTGTTTTTGGTTCTGAAGGCTTCAGCTCAGGGAAACACAGCTGGGATGTGGAGGTCGGAGATTATCCTCGCTGGAGTGTTGGTTTGGCTAAAGAGTCTGTGGACAGGAAAGGAGAGAGAGATGTTTCACCAAAAAATGGAATCTGGCGTTTAAGGCATTGTGATGGAAAATACTGTGATGCTGTTGGTAAAACTCTCACACTGAAGAAGAGTCTCCAGAGGATCAGAGTCCAGCTGGACTATGACATGGGGGACATGTCCTTCTATGATTCTGAAGACATGACTCACATCTACACTCACAGAGACACTTTCACTGAGAAACTCTTCCCTTATTTTAATGTAGGAGCACCAGGTGATACCAAAACATCTGAGATCAAAATATGTGAAACTAAGATTTCTGTTTAAAGACAGCTCAAAGTTTTGCTTTTATTTTTACCGCATTATTCTGAATGAAATTCTGGGACCTTGCAAAATATAAAACTTTACATTTTATGTTTAAAGTATTAAGCCATCAACTTCCACACAATATTTAAAAATGTTTTGTGACAGAGAAGGGTTATAATTCAAGAGGAAAAAGAACATTTATAAAACAATGAGAAGATATTTTGTATATCAGTGTGTGGTAGATTTATGGAATTTATTAAATGATGAAAGTACAAATATAAACCAATTAAAAAAAAAACTATTCAAAAATTAACTTATTCAAAATGTGTATCACAAAGACTAAAAATACTTCTAATGTTATTACAAATGGATAAATACTTGCACATTTAAGGATAATAATAATTTGGGGAATAATTAAAGAGTTTATCTGGTGTGGAGATATAAATGTTTGTAGGTTGATAAATATGAGAGGGGCAGGAATTTATGTGATCATGTTTCTTCTATCTTCTTTTCCCCCCGATCATATTAGATAAAATTACATGCAATGAACGTGATAATTTGTTTTGTTTTTTCCTGCTTTTATTTGTTCCCTGTTGAAATAAATCAATAAATCTTTCTATTTACAATGAACCCAACTTTCTTTTTAAATCCTTCATTAACATAGTTTGTATTTTATAATTTTGAAGGTTTTCAAACATTAGTAAAAAATACAAAATCTTATTAGATAACTTATTCAGCCACAGTCAAATATTTCATCATAATCAGTCTTTATGTTTGGTAGAAAGGAAAATGCAGAAAACAGCAAAAAGAACAAGGAAATAGATTTAAATTATTTATCTGATTCACTTTAATTATGCTATATGTTGGGTTTTATGTGGAGTTTGTCGTAGGATTAGTGTTTGGTTTTTCTTCTTATAGTAAATTTTTTCTTTTCTATTCTCAGTTTTAATCATAATGTTTCGAACTTTCACTGAACTTAGTCCCAGAGCTGCCAAATGTGAAGAAAAATGAATTAATTCATAAATTAAATTAGTTTACTTGTCAAATCTAATTTTATTTAATGAATACATTGTCCAAGATCCTAAAGCAAGTCTAAATCTGTTGCACAACATTTTAAATAGGAAAGTAAAATCTGTGATGCTAACAAATGAAATGAATAATTTCAGCGTTGGATGTTTTCTTTCTGAACTCTGGTACCTTTTATAATAAAACTGAAATATTTGTTTAAATTCTAATTGATTTGTTGCTTTGTGCTTTTACTCCATTGTTAATTTGTATTTTAAACATTTTAAGATCCTATATTTTAAACACAAAAAATATTTTCAATTATAAATACTGAATAAAATACTTTCCCTTGTTATAAAAAGTCTAAGAATATAGACTTAAAACCAGATCTTTCTGAAAAGCTACTTGTAAGTTAGTTTGGTTTTATTTAAAGTGTACTGAGATTCTTTTACAGGAAACTCTAAAAGAAATTAACAAGATTTTGTGTTCAGCTGGTGGTTGTAAAGCACAATCAGTTTATTTATGAAGCACATTTCCAACAACCTCAGCTGAACAAAGTGCTTCACAATACTTATAACTTTACAGACAGATATACAATAAATTAATAAGTAAAATTAAGCTTTATAAAAAAGACATATTAATAAAGTTGACAGTAAAATACCAATAAAATAATAATGTAAATAAAAGTCAAGGCTTAGTTAATTTCAGTTCAAGCAATTTCCTGATAACTCAACTTAATTAAGTATTAATCTTTTTCTGTTTTTTTATATGGTGTTGAAGTTGTCTCAGATTTTCTGCAAAATTAAATAAAACAAAACCAGAAGAAGATGAAAGAAATAATCAAAATACAAACACTGATGAAACACCAGAACTGACATTTGAATAGTCAAAGTTCAGATTGCAGCTGTTGCCACCCGAACAGGAAAACCTGAAGACAAACTCAGCGACCTGCTTCACCTGAACCGAACATTCAGATATTCTGAGGTATTGAAAGTAATGAAATTGTTAAATCTAGTTTACTTCTTGAGTCAATGTAAATAGTAAAAAAAAGAGGGACGTTCATTTCTGCCCAAAAAAAAATCTCAGAAATTCTTCAGAAAGTTTAGAAAATTTGCTACTTGCTAGAAAAACTCAGAAATTTTTAGATACATTTTTAGAGTTTTTCTAGAAAAAAATCAACTTTTCAAACTCAGAATGATCTATTTATTTTTCTGTTTTGGCAAAAATGTATTCGTCCTGTTTGTTTCTGTCTACAATGGCTCTCCATACTAATATGCAGTTGTAGTTTGTGGAACCATTGTCATAAAACTACTCAATCAGGCCAAAAATGGCTGTAAAACGTTTAGAGACTGATCAGCAGATGGCAGCAGAGAGCCTCCCAGAGCCTTTAGCACCAATAAACCTTAAGCTTAGCCAGGTGTTGTCCAAAGTGAGGCCCAGGGGCCACTTGTGGTCCATGTACTGATCTTGTGCGGCCCCTGAATGTTACAAATTTGTCCCACATCTGAAAGTGTTTTGAAGCGGCTCATTTTCCAGACATGAAAATGAGCCATGTATTGCCATTTCCAGAGCCAGCTGTTTGTATTGCCAAACAGCTGGCTCAGGGTGTTTTAAAACCATTTTCTGATGTTTTTAGAAACAGTTGAGGCCCAAATGGAAGCACAAAAATGTGCAAAATGTGAATTTTGCAGAATAGGTCCCCTTTAAGGTACTCAATATTACTACAGCTGCATCCCTATTGATAAATTTGTTTCTGCTTTCATAATGTTGATTGAAGTGAAGAGTTAGTGATAAATAATGGTATCTGATACAACTAGAGTATAAGAATGATTTGGCTTTACAAAGCCACCACTGGCAGTTCCATAGGGTCAAGTGAGCTGAGAATGATTTTATTGTTTTGATAAATCAAATCCTTTTGGCTTTCCTGCTACTTGTTTGTTTGCTGCCTAATGGATTCAGACAAACCTTCCTCACGTTTTATTGACAAACACATCCACCAGAGTTGGTATCTGACTCCTCAGATTCACATCATCATGAATGTCCAGAAGGATTTTCTTTTGATTCACGTGACATTAGAAAAGTTTTTTCTTTCAGCTGAACACCTGCTAGACGTCTTCCTACATACAGTAAAGATACTAAATATGTAACATTTAATGTAAAAAAAACTTAGGAAATTATTTCTTGTGGGTTTAGTTTTTAAATCTTGAAACTTGGAAAGAGTGAAAAATATTTATAGAAATGTTTGTAACCAATGTCATTTGTCGACAGACTTTTCTTGGAGATATGTTTTAGAAAATAAACGGAAAATGATCCACTGTTTTGATTTTGATGATGCTTTAAAAAGTGATGATAAAATAAACTTGTGCTGTTTTCGGCTTACACTGTTTTAGTCTTGTCTTGCTCTTTTACTTTATTTTTCATTTTGTTTTGGTTTTGCTTGTTTTTTCCAGCATTGTTTTTTGACTATTGTGTGTAAAGATTAAAAATGACTAAAATAAATAAACAAATAAATAAATAAATAAATAAATAAATAAATAGCTTGTTATTAATGTTAAGTCATTTATTTTCTTTCATTAATGTTTTAAAGTCTTCATAGTAAAATACTTAATTTTCACATTTTGGTCGTAGGATTAACTGACATTCTTATCTCCACCCACTGAAACTAGTTTACTGTTTAAGCGTAAGACAAAAATGTTGTTTATCGGGTTTACAGTGGAGTGAGAATGAAATGCTTTCTCACTTCAACAACTACCAAACTACACACCTTTTTCATTCAAAAAGCCTCTTAGCAAATTCTTTTTACTTCTTTTTCTCTGTTCTCAACCAATAAAACGGTTAAAGAAAACAGCAGCTTTAATTACAGGGAGAATAACACAAGAACAAAAGAGGAGGAAAATATTTGTCTGTGTCACCAGAGCTTGTCTGACTGGTAAAACGTCTCTGAGTTGTCAGACAGAATGAGAGGAATGATCCTCGCTGCTGAACAGAGCTGAAACGCCACCACAACATGGTGGATCGCTGTTGAAAAAGACGCTGGACCGGAGTCAGAGCGGCGAAGAAACGTTTTATTGGTGAGTCCACATACTGCTGCTTTGAGACAAAAGACAAGAAGAAAGATTTTTTTTTTATTTGCTTCAAGATCCGTTGTCTGTAAAAACAAAAAGATCATCTAAAGGATGATCTAATAGTGAAGAGGGTGAATTTTTACAATGAAGGAACTGACCGACTCTTTATCTGGAAGACAGAAAACGTCATCTGAGAGAAAAAAACAAGCTGAAATGGGGCTGTGCAGTAAACATCCAGAGGTTCCTCACTTATTCTGTGAAGACGAGCAGAGAGCTGTGTGTCCTGTCTGCGAGTTTTCTCTCCACCAGAACCACAAAGTGGTTCCTATGGAACAAGCGGTCGGTGAGCTGAAGAGGGAGCTGAAATCTGACTTAAAGTCTCTGCAGGACAAGAAGGAGAATTACAAACAAATGGAGAAAACATACGATGAAATGACCGGACACATCACAGATCAGGTGTCATCCACAGAGAGACAGATCAGAGCAGAGTTCAACAAGCTTCACCAGTTCCTGAGAGAGGAAGAGGAGTCCAGACTGGCAGCTCTGTGGGAGGAAGAGGAGCAGAAGAAGAAGACGATAAAAAAGAAAATAAAGAAGATTGAGGAACAGATCATCTCTCTGTCAGACAGCATCTCTGCTGGTAAAGAAGAGCTGCAGAAAGACAACCTGACATTCTTGAGGGGTTACGAAGACGCACTGAGCAGAGCCAGAGGTCAGAGGTCACTGCCAGATCCACAGCTGGTCTCAGGAGCTCTGATAGATGTGGCCAAACACCTGGGCAACCTGTCCTTCAGAGTCTGGGAAAAGATGAAGGACCAGGTGAAGTTCAGTCCCGTCATTCTGGACCCAAACACTGCCAGCCGATGGCTCTCTCTGTCTGATGATCTGACCAGTGTGAGACGCTGCGAAACGAAGGAGAAACTTCCTGACAACCCAGAGAGAAACATTAACTACACCAATGTTTTCGGTTCTGAGGCCTTCGGCTCAGGGAAACACAGCTGGGAAGTGGAAGTTGGAGATCATCCTCGCTGGAATATTGGTTTGGTGAAAGAGTCTGTGGACAGGAAGGGAGAGACCGACGCTTTGCCCAAATATGGAATCTGGTGTTTAGTCCACAGTGATGGAAAATACATGGATGGCGAAGCTAATGTTGTCACAATGAAGCAGAGTCTGAGGAAAATTAAAGTCCAGCTGAACTATGACAGAGGGGAAGTGTCCTTCTACGACTCTGAAGACATGAGTCACATCCACACCCTCAGAGACTCTTTCACTGAGAAACTCCTGCCTTATTTCTGTGTTGGAAAAACTGGAGAAGTGGAACCTACAAGTATCAAAGTCTGTAAAACTGAGATTAATTTTTAAGCATCACATAAACCGAGTGTAATGTTTGAAAATGAATGTGTTTTGTTCTTTTCTGAGAAGAAAACAAGAAACCTTGACATCAGTTATAATGTTGAATATTATAGCAGACACCTTCAGACGTCTAAAACCAGACATAGTTCACCCAGAGGATCCACTCATTTATATTTATGTTGTATGAATGTCCCAGTATGGAGACAGAAACATTGTTCTATTTCCTGTTTTTAATGCTGCTGTACTTAATAAACCTGAAATCATAAACTAATGGAAATAACTTGGAATAATAGACGTTAATGTGCATGTGTGTGGTCTTAAAAATGTTTACTACATTTATAATTTACAGTCATAAGATGGCAGCTGGCCAACACGAACACTGTCTTGAAGTTTGTAAAATACAGGATTTATTTTGTAGCTTTTTATTTTTTACTAGGTTGATGCTTAGAAGAGGTTGGACCTTTTGAACTGTGGCTTCAATATTGCAGAACAATTTGCTATTAAATATTAGACATGCTTCTTTTCTTGCTGTTTTTAAGTCTATTTTTTTAAAAACATTATTTTCAGTGGCTTTTGGTACAATATGAGTTGTTTCTGTTTTTATTTTAAACAATTTTTGCTGAAATTTTATTCTGTTTTTGGTGTTTTCATTTTTACATTTTATTATTATTTGTTTCTTGATTTCTTGATCTGTTTTAGTTCTGTACAGCATGTTGGTTAAAATGTTGTTTTTAAATGTAATTTATGAATAAAATGGATTTGGATTGGTCAATGAAGCTACTTGATTTTATAAACTTATTCTTCAGACTTTAGGAGTTAAAAGAGAGATTAAAAACTCTGATAGCATACTGACAAACAGCATACCAGCATGACTGCAAGATTACAAAAAACAGTTAAAATAATGTATTGCTAAGTTAGTGGAGAGGTTATGAGCAGTCAGTAACTTACCTCAGATAAGAGATTCAACGGCATTTTTTTAAAAAGCTGTTGGCTTTCCAAAAAAACTAAAAAAGTTGAAAAGAAATTGGCAGTGGACACAACTCAGAAATGCTGAAGAAATTACAAATATTCCATTAATGTCCTGAATGTGGTCAACAAGGGACAAAAATAGTTCTTCCTTCACATCTGGACAAAGATGTAAGGCTGTAAAACTTTTCTCAGATGTCGTCTGATGAAAGTAAAATTGAACTTTGAGCCATAATTCAGCTGGACAAGATTTTTGTTGAAGTAGATAAAAAAATCCAAATACCAATCTAATGAGCTTTGACATAAAACTTTCTGTTGTTTGCTTGAAAACTGAAGATGAAAAGATATTTCAGCAAAAGAATGAAGAAAAGTTGACAGGAGTCACCTGAAGGTGGCTCTGGACATCAGATGTTCTCACAATCTGATTGATTTGGAAAACTTACTAAATCAGCAAATTTTTCCAAGTGAAGAAGTGGGATGTTGATCATTTTCATTAGTTTATTATTGAGCACGACAGTTGTTCCAGCTGTCAATCAAGCTTTGAATGCTTTGCTAAATGTGTTAATGACAGAGAAACAATTCACCACCATAGGAAAACCGTTTATCCACCAACATCAATGACCTTGCTAACTAGCCATAGCATTTATGAAAGGCTCTGCTAGCTGCAGCATAGCAGATAGTAAATGAAGAGTGAGAGGGGGAGATGAGCAGCGCCACATGTAGAGTGATTGACAGCACTAAGACCTTTCTCCTGGCTCTAATTAGTTGTTTTTAGTTAGCAGTTTCTTCACTGATTATCTGTTTCATACCATACTGTCACAACATAGTGGCAGTTTCAACAAATATTCAAAATAAGTATATATTTTATAAAAGTTAAATACTGCAGCTTTAAAGCCCATGTTGAATGAATGTAAACTTCAGAAAGAAGGTGGATGTTGTTATGTTTTACAGTTTCTCAGGTATATTTTTGAAGCTTGGCAGTTTGCTTCTTGACTCAGCATTTAACCTGATGGCTCGCAAAGATGGGAACGTTCACAATGAAAGTAAAGCAGAACAGGTTTCTTTAAACGGCTCAAGGAACAAAATGTTGTCTGTCCTGTTCATGGTGAGCTGAAACAAACTCTTTATCTGTAGAATGTTTGCGAAATTTGGCACAAACTTTAATATTCTAAACCCCTAAATGTCTTTATGTAAAAAATAACAGAAGAAATGTTAAAAATGTAAAAATGAAATTTATCTGTATTGTTTTCAGCTTTTACAGTACAAGGAACTTTAACAAACAAAGAAAAACAATTACACAACACAACTTGTCTGACTGGTGACACGTCACTGTGAATTAAAAGCAACCCAACCGTTTCTCTCCACAGACAGACCCGATCCACCATCACAGGAACATCATCGCTACACGACCTCAACATTCGCAGGATATCACACTCCAGACGAATCTGTGACTCCTTTTTCCTGAAGACAACAGAAGATGGCTGAGTCGGCTGTTTTTCAAAGTTTTTTGAGCTGCCCTGTTTGTGCTGGAACGCTGAAAGATCCCGTGTCTCTGAGCTGTAGCCACAACTTCTGCGCCAGCTGTCTGCACAGATTCTGGCAAGAATCTGGGAGCAAAAACTGCCCAGTTTGTAGAAGAAGATCCTCAAAAGAAACACTCTCTGTGAACTACACTCTGAAGGGACTCGCAGACTCTTTCGCCGGAAGACAAGCGCCTGAACCATCCCCGTGGCTCCAACCAGAGCAGAAGCTAATAGTGGTGTGTAGCATTCATCCAGACGATCCAAAATACTTCTGTAAAGATGAGCAGAGAGCTGTGTGTCACATGTGTGAGTTCACTCTCCACCAAAACCACAAAGTGGTTCCGATAGACCAGGCGATCAACGAGCTGAAGGTGCTGCTCAGGTCTGATTTAAAGTCTCTGCAGGACAAGAGAAACTTGAACATGCAGGCAGAGAAAGCCTACAGCGAAATGGCAGAACACCTAAAAATCCAGGTGTTGACGACTGAGAGTCAGATCAGGGCAGAGTTCAACAAGCTCCACCAGTTCCTGAAAGAGGAAGAGGAGTCCAGACTGGCAGCTCTGAGGAAGGAAGAGGAGCAGAAGGGAATGACTATCAACAGATTTCTCAGCAGGATTCAGGAGCAGATCTCCTTGCTGACAGACAGTATCTACGCGATTGAAGAAGATCTTCGCAAAACTGTCTTGCCGTTCCTCAGCACCTACAAAGCCACTCAGAGCAAAGCCAGAAGTCAGAGGTCACTGCCAGATCCACAGGTGATTCCCGGAGCGCTGGTAGATGTGGCCAAACACCTGGGCAACCTGTCCTTCAGAGTCTGGGAGAAGATGAAGGGGAAGGCCCTCTTCAGTCCTGTCATCCTGGATCCAAACACCGCTCACCCCAGTCTCTATCTGTCGGATGATCTGACCGGTGTTAAATGTGGAGAAACATGGCAGCAGCTTCCTGACAACCCAGAGAGAAACATCAAGTACGCCAACGTTTTCGGTTCTGAGGGCTACAGCTCAGGGAAGCACAGCTGGGAGGTGATGGTGGGAGATCATCCTGACTGGATTATTGGTTTGGTTAAAGAGTCCTTCGACCGAAAGAGAGAGACATTTGCTTCTGCTAAGTTTGGAGTTTTAGTTCTGGTGCATCGCGGTGGAAAATACTCCAACGGTGCGGGCAAGGCGGTGACAGTCAGGAGGAATCTGCAGAGGATCAGAATCCATCTGGACTACGAAGGAGGAGAGGTGTCCTTCTACAACTGTGAGGACCGGAGTCTCGTCTGCAGTCACAGAGACACCTTCACTGAGAAACTCTTCCCATACTTCTGCATCGGAAAGGCCGGCGAGGTTAAAACATCTCATGTTAAAGTCTGTAAGACGTCTCCCTGAGTAATAAAACCAGAGTAAGACAAATATACTCCATCAGTAAACAGAAAATATCTGTGGATACTACATGCAAATGTACAATACTACAAAAAAATGTAAAAAATTAAGTACAAACATAAAAATATCAAAATGTTAAAAATAAAATAGGGAAATGCTGGTAGACTTTTTAAAATGCTTTTCCAATTATCTAAAATTCCTAAGCTTTTACTAGTGACTATTATCTAAAAAATAACTTTCACTTCTTAATATGAAACATTTATTTTGTTTTGTTTATGTATTAGTTTGTTGTGGTGGGTTGATGCTGTTCTGTTTGTGATGAAATTCTTTGCATTGCTTTGTTTAATACTTGTATTGATTATTTTTGCTGAAGATGATTCAGGGATTCAGATGTTTTATTTTAATGTCAGACCTCCAAGCTTGATACTTTGGTGTTGTTAAATGGGACTGCTTTATTGGGATCTGTATGTATCTTCTCTTTTATTTTATCTTATTAAAAGTTTAGAGTCTCCTTATCTGTGTAGGATAATGTTCTGAAAATTTGTTCACTGATGATATTATTGCTCCTAAACTAAGGAAGTAAATAAAATTTTAATGTTTCTCATGGATTTATTCAGTTAAAGTTCATTTAACAAGACAATTACCATAAAAGGCTGAAAAAATAAAACCAGATGGACGCAAACTAGTAATTTTTCTTTTTCAGTTTTGCTTTTGATCTCTAAAGATGATGCCTGAAATAACTTTATAATCATATTTGCACCAATTCTACTGTTGAATGTGTTATTTCTTACCGAAAATGTACATAAAGAAAATAACTGCATTCCATTGATATAATGGACTTTATATAAACATTAAACATTACAGCAACTAAATGGAAGTAATTTGTCTTGTCTTGTTATTTTACTCTTTTTATGATTCTATTTTGACTAAATCTTAAATGATCCAGGTACTAAATATTTGGGCAATGTTTACAACCCCTGCAGGGGATTGTAGACTCTACGTTTTTAATCATGGTGAATTGAGTAGCTGAGGTTTTTAACTCAATCAAAGCACAAAATAAGCAGACAAATCAATTTTTTTTGTTCGTTTGTTGTGCCTTAATATCAGGGTTGACAGATCAAACAATCGGGGTAATGTTTAAATATTAAAAAGGAAAAATTAAATACAAACCAGATGAAGATGTCATATCAAGTTTGAAATATGAGCAGATGGGGTTAAATGGTGAGATTATTGTGAACAAGAAGAAGCAGCAGAATATATATTTTTAATTGTTAAATATTAACAGGAAAAGTAGATGATGTATTCACCTAAATTACTCCATATTATTAAGGAAACATCTGAAAAACACATAGATATAAATGTAAACATCAGTCTTCAAACAACTTTAAAATAGTTTATTTCAGAATATTTCTGAATTTATATTGAGTAGATTTGGTTTACGTGTTTAAATATCAAAAGCAGAAATTGAATATTTAAAAGGAATTAAAAACCGTCGTGTTCCACTTTCCACCAAATGGTGGCGATAACGCACCTGTAATCAAAACAAAGGAGAAGAAGAAGAAGAAGTCGTTAACCGGAAATGACATACTAGAAGCTGATGCGAAAAAAGAAAACAACTACACTAGTTATTCGCAGGTATGTGTTTAATGTTCAAATTACTTGTTACAAAAATAACCAGACTTAATTGTAGCAGCATTGTTTTTGTAGCTTTTTCTACTTGAAATATTTATCAGGTCAGAAATGTTCAGATCTAATCGTGCAGGTAGCATCTCATTGAAGCAGCTAGCTAACGGTCACCTGCGCGAGGCATGGATGTGTTTATATGTACTTTGAATATTTAGGTGTTTGTTTCTTGCAAATAGCGAGTGATGATCTCAGTTTTCCAAAAAAAAAAAAGAAAGAAATTTTGCACAAAAAGTCTCGACGGAACCTGAAATTCAGAGAGAAATTTTATTTTCAAAAACAAAATGTAAATATTTAGCAAGGGAAAAATGTAGCTCCTAATTAGTAATGGTTTTTACCCGGTTAACCTTGCAGGATAAGAAGGTATGAGGCTAAATTCAAATATTGGGCGAGAATCAATTTTATTAATGACATTGCAACACCATTAGTAATTACAATCATTAGATATTGATTACAGTTATCCCTAACAATGTAGTCACCATATTTGTGGTCAAATGTATTGTTGGCTATTCAATGAGGGATTGCTGCAAAGTGGTTGTTGCTATGTGCTTGTCCAGGAGGAGTGAACAAAAGTCATTGACCGAATG
Source organism: Poecilia mexicana (assembly GCF_051168715.1). Taxonomy (NCBI): domain Eukaryota; kingdom Metazoa; phylum Chordata; class Actinopteri; order Cyprinodontiformes; family Poeciliidae; genus Poecilia; species Poecilia mexicana. Next base: position 4,928,120 of record NW_028263378.1, read on the forward strand.
CAATCTACTAGGTTTCTTTAGAAACTTTTTAAACTAGTTTAAATAATAATTCAGGATTATTGTGTGTCATTAACTTGGGATCTGTGTGATTGTATTGAATTGACTTTTATTTTGGAAAATGCTTTCATATTGGCACAATATAAATAAAAAAAAATGAATTAAATTGAATTTTTACAATTTACATTGAAACAAAAATACATTCAGCCTGAACCATTGTGATTAATCAATATATGAATCAACTGATGTTAAGATAAAAATGGTTGGTAGTTTTTATTGAATAAATAATCAAATCAAATTATTTTTGAATATAAATAGCTGAAAACAATAACTAATAGACTACTTAATTTATATTAAAAAATCTTTGATTTAATTAGAAGCAAAACTATGAGTGTGGAGAAAGACGAAGCCAGTAGGAAGATCCCCGGTGCAGTAATGGGAACATAAACAACAGCTGCAGATTCTTTGATAGCAGCATGGACAATCTCTTGGCAGAGCCACAGCTCTTGATATTTAGCTTAAAATGGTTATTAGAAGTTGCCACATGTTTGACCTTTTCCAAATATGCAACCTCACGAAGTGTGATTCAGTACGAAGATGATGCCATTTAAGGAAAATGATCAGAGACAGTGACTTGAGTCTGAGATGAACTGATAAGTATTAACTCTTGCTCTCCAGTTACTCAATAAGCTGCTTTGTGAGCTACAAACTGCAGCTGGTTTTACTGTAAAGGTACGTGGAGAATTTTAATTTATAATTGCTTTTCTTCTTCTTGTATATCTCATCGCTATAAAATAGGAAACTCCAAGCATCTAACTGGATGGTCATGAAATACGATGGACAACTCTGCTGCAAATAAGAACCACACACAATGTTCAACATGGCTGGACCAGAATGGCTGGTCCACTACTTCAGCTCAAGAACTTCCCATGAACCTTCACACTAACGCTCAGGCTCTCAGTCTGGGTTCTACCTCCGTCCAGAGATCGCTGTTCGGCCACCTGGAGACGTCCAATCAGAGCTGTATGAACAATCTGAGCAGCTCGTCCTCCAGAAACAACAACCTGTTAAAGGCTGCCAACATGAACAGCATTTTTTCTTCCAACTCAATTTTTCATAATCCCGCCATCGCTACTGCATCTCATGGGATGACCTTTGAGCAGCAAACTCTTTACACACCTTCAGGGTTGGAGACAACAAACCAGGCGAAAATAACCCCTACACAGACTCTTTCCCAGCAAAACCAGAGTCCGCTGCCTTGTGGGGCTCAGAATTTACCTCTTCAGACAACCAATTACAAAATGTTTCAATCTCAGTTGCCTGGTCTTGGTTTATCACATGGTTTTCAAAATCAATCCTTTGGTTTTTCATCATGTGGGCCGAATGGCAACATGCCTCAAGCAACATTTGGAGGACAAAATAATGGGAATAGATTCTCAAACATCTCTAATTCAGCCACTTCCACGGAGCAGCATCAGTGGGTACCTTCAGGTGAAGCTGGTCATGTCGACAAACCGCCACTGCAGGAGAACGGTTGTCCGCCTTCGGTAAGGATGTGATCATTAAACTGTTTATCTCTCCAGAAGATGACAGGTTATTTTTTTTTAAAAAAAAGAAAACTTTATTTTAAAGCATTGAGCAGATTTTTTTTTACATGTATACTTATTATTTTTCTTTGCTTTCAGACTGAAGGCAACAAAAGACGTTCCTCAATTTTAAATCAGCGTGCACAGCTGCTCAAACAGCTGGAAAACCTTGATAAACTTGTAAGTATACAAAGGTTAAAAGACGGTTATTGTAATTTTTCCAGGTTTCGACAGTTTCAAGTAAAGATGATGGGTAGTTTTAACTTCGTATTGTTTTTCTTATTAAGCTGGAGTCAATGCCTTCAGATGATGAAGAGGAGCCTTCAAACAACGATGTTCAGGTAAGTTATGCCTTGTAACTACCTTTTAAGAACAAGTAGCTCTATATTTATTGTAAACTGTTTACTGCTGGTTTCTTTAAAGGTTATAGATCAACTGTGAAGTCCAGTTCTTAATCACAGAACATTTTTATCTGGTTTTGTTGTTTTTAGTCTCCACCTGCAGCAAATTGTTCCTCACCTTCACTCTGTGACAAACAAGGTTTCTCTGACACGGTGCCAGCATCTCCAGGGTCTCCAGCTGGAGCTGAGGTTGGTACCGTTTTACTGCCAGGCTTTGTTCATGACCTGTACGAAGGCAGTTTCATGAAGATTATGACAAAAACTTTGTCCCTGGGGACATGTACAGAGAAAATGTCTAGTTAAGTGAAAAAATCTGCCAGTATTTTTCATCAATATTAAGTAATTATTGACTGGAAACAAACTCCTGTATCTTGCTGAAAAGTTACTTGTAAGTTTGTTTTGTCTTATTTCATGTATGCTGAGATATTTGTTTTAGAAACTAGACAAAAATACTTGGTAAGACTTTGTGTTTTTGCAGTGTAATAATTTAAATTGAAAATGGGTGAATTGAGATGAAATATTCTGCATTCTTATCTATTTCTTAAATTAGCGATTAATTTTGCTCCATCTTTCTTTCCTGTTCCAGGAAATGGACCAAAGTTGCAGCGCGTCGGAAGCGGATTCTGATGCTGGCTCTGATTATGTGCCTCAAAGTGAAGTCAGTTTTTCAAATTCCCAGCCTGAGGATGATTCCAACTCTGAGGATTGTGTCAGTCCTAGCTGTCAGGAGGATGACACAGTGAAAAGGGAGGAAAATTCAGAAGATTCTTTGTCTGAGGAAGAAAATACCACTTCTTCAACAAAGACACCTGAAGATAACGAGAAGAAGTATGGAAAGGTGGAGATAGGAACTTCCGGAACAAAGAACGGACACTCTACCAGCAGGAGAAATTACTGTCTGTTTTGTGGAAAACCGGTGACCAAAATATCGAGACATCTTACGAACATCCACAGCGACAGAATCGAGGTTGCCGTTGCATTTCAGTATCCTCCAAACTCAAAGGAAAGGAGAAAGATATGGCAAAAACTAACAAATGACGGAAACTTCAAACACAACAAAGATGTTTTAAAGACAGGGGAGGGAAAACTTGCCGTACGAGGTAGAACTAAAACTTCTTCCAAAGCAACAGACTTTGTTCACTGCATTTATTGTCATGGACTTTATGGAAAAAAACTCATCCACCTCCATCTGAGAAAGTGCAAGGAAAATGTTAAGACGGAAGACGACTCTCACGGGACACCAAGGCGAGTCGTATCACACTGTGCGCTTTTGACCAAAAATTGTGAAGGTATAAGTGAGGAGTTTAAGAACCTCATTGGCGTAATGGTGTATGACAATGTGACTGAAACTGTCATGGAAAACCAGATTATTTTGCAGTATGGAGAGCAAATGTTTAAGAAATATATCAATCTTCCAAAACAGCATGAATACGCAAGACAAAACCTTCGACATGTTGCAAGACTTCTGCTTGAGGCTCAAAAGTCGACCCCTATGAAGAGTTTTGAGGATTTCTTTAAGCCCTCCAACTTTAAACTTGTGGTGTCTGCTGTGAAGGTGGTGGGGCAATATGACCCTGAAAAAAAACGGTACAACATACCGTCGCTTGCCCTCAAACTTGGTTACCATCTTCAGAAAATCTGCAACATCGTACAGCACAATGCCAAGAGCATTGGCGACACCAAAGTGGTAGAGTCATGCAAAATATTCCTCTCCATGTATGACAAAAAATGGACTAAGTACGTGTCTTCATTGGCGTTATCAAATATTAAAGACATGCAGAAGAAAAGGGCAAACAAAGTGCCGTCTGCTCAAGATGTGAAACGTCTTTATTACCACCTGGAAACGGCTCATCACGCTGCAGAGAAGAAGCTCCGCGAGAACCTTTGTTCAGAAAACTTTGTGGCTCTGGCCAGGGCGGTTCTGGCTCGGACGATTCTTTTCAACAGGAGACTTCCCGGAGAGGTGGCATCGATTTCACTGGCGACTTTCGAGTCAAGGATACGATCAGACGTCTGTGACGACATGGACGTGTCCGTCTCACAGATGGAAAGAAAACTGTGTGGTTTGTTCAGTAGAGTTACCATCAAAGGGAAATGTGGGAGAGTCGTCCCCATCATCCTCAAGCCTTCGTTTGAGTCGTCTATAGAGTTTTTGGTCAGCGCTCGGGAGAAATGTGGGATTCTGAGCAACAACCCGTACACGTTTCCCCGGCAGCAGTCGCTGACTGCTCAGAGAGGGTCGTCTTGCATTCAGTTTCATGTCAAAGAATGTGGAGCAGAAAACCCCTCTGTCCTGAGGGTGGTGAAACTCCGCAGGCATTTTGCACCGTTGCTTCAGCTCCTTAATCTGGACGACGAGGAGGTCAAGCAGGTTTTGGGTCCCAATAGTGACATCCAAGTTCTGCGGCAAATCAACGACACAATGTGTGACGACTCTGTCATGGAGTCTGAAGGTAATGTTTCACTTTTTGAGCTAATTTAATTCATCAATTTAGCAGGTGAATCCAATGTTAATAATTAGAGCTGCAGGTAACAATTTTACAAATCAATTACTCTGACAATTAATTGGATTTAAAACAACTGGCACATTTTTATACAATATTAGAAATGCATTAAAATATGCAAATAAACAAATAAAATGCAATAACAGTATTTCTTTAGTGAACACTTGATCATTTGTAGCCAAAGCTGCATCTGCTTTTAAAAAATATTTCCAAGCTCAACATTTGATCCTTTCTACTTGAAACATTTCTACTATAATATCAACGTAGCGTAAGGCTGATCTGTTGATTATATTTTAGATTAACCTATTAATAACTGGACAGCAAAAGGTATTTAGAAGAAAATTTTATTTTTACAAAAACTGTCTAAAACTATGCCACTTAGAGTTTTGAATGTGAACTATTTAAAGGGAAAGGTTTTTTTCTCTTAGGTGCAAAAGGTATACATTTTATGTACAAGTTTAACTTAATTTTTGCTGTTCTTTTGAAAAATGGTCTTTTTTGAGTGTCTATGTTCTGTATAAAGATTACTAAATTAGTTGATTGTCATTTCAATAATTGGTTGATTCTGATTAATTGTTTCAGCCCTAGTTAGAATAAGAAGATGTAACTTAATTTCTGCATAAATTAAGGTTTTCAATAGTGAATCCTCAGACAAGAACCATGTTTAAGTGTAATAAAGTCCAATCCATCGCAGCTAAAGCTCAACAGATTTCTGATTATGAAGTGATGGCTTAACTGCAACAGATTTAGAAAATATAACCACTTTGTAATGTAAAATAAAAAATATTTTTATTTAGTCGATTCCGAGCCTGTTTTTTTTTTTTTTTAAGTTATGTCCTGGTTTTAATCTTGTAAATTTAAAAATATTTGACAAACTTGCCAAACATATTTGGGACATACCACAGAAATTAGATTAAATTCCTTTAAAATATATTTATATACTTCCATTTAGCTTATTTAGGATGTATTAAACAGGAATATGTAAAAATTTGCTTAGACTAGAACTACTAAATCCTTAGATCTTCACTTTGATTTGAATTTTGATGCTCAGTTGATTTAACTGTAGAGAGACTATGAAATTTGACTTATTTAAAAAATGGCATTTGGTTGAATAGAATAAAAATTATAAAATGTTATTAATTACTCTTATTTAAAAACCTCACCAAGTAACTGAATGGGTAATTCATTTAGAGTTGTGCTTGTATATAAAAATAACTTGTATATAAAAATAACTTGTATATAAAAATAACCTGGTAAAATGTTTTTGGGAATTAAAAAGCCTTCAAAGAAACGTCTTGTTGTTTTTCTCTCACTGTTTTCAGGACCACTGAAGTTTTACCAACAGCGCACAGGAGCGACTGGCTGCAGAATGCCTGATGCATTAAAAAACTCAAAGACTCAAGGTACTTATTTATAATAATTACAATGATTTCCTAGAATCTTATTTAGCTTCAAAAATTCAAAACACTTTCAGTAAGAAAAAAAACCAGAAGTCAAAGCAGAACAGGAAGAAACTCGGAAAATAAAACCTTGGCTTTTTTTTATGCAACTAAATATACTTTTGGTAAGAACCTCATCTCATACTTTTTCAACCGAGAATCAGTAATGCATTCTTGCATTTCTAATACAGGTGGAAGTCGTGACATAGCTAAATATGCTGGTTTAGGTCAGTGTTTTTCAAAGCAGGAAAAGTATTCAACAAAACAACAGAAGTCCAGTTCTTTTAATTTTAAAATTTTCAGAATAACTACAGAATGCTTTTACAACCAGAACATTTCATCCAAGTTTTAAATGTCGATTATGGGTCTCCTGCACAATTTGAAACTCCTGATGAGGCTCCAGTAATATCTATTTTCATATGAATTTAAGGACTTCCATCTTAATATATTTTTCTCTTTCACAGGATTCCACAACCAGGCCAAACTTGGATGGAGCGAAGCAGAAGTTCGGGCCGTAGAAAAACACTTGATGAATTTCATCAAGAAGCATAAAATACCTCAAAAAGACGACTGCGTTCAGTGCCTCGAGGCCGAGCCGCGCGCGCTGATGAATCGTTCGTGGAAAGGCGTGAAGAACTACGTGAGAAACCGGATCACAACTCTGCAAAGACAAACCGGATCTTCCAAAAAATCATCAAAGAGCAGAACCGCTAAAAAGAAGCATAAGCCACAGCAGAGTTCTGGTAACATCTGTATTCTGTTGATAACAGCCATCTTCTGTTGACCAACATGCGGTGATTAAAGCCAAATATGGTGCACTTTGCAGAGACATCACAGGCTCCAAATGAAGAACAGGAGGCCAGAGAAAAGCCCAGTGCAGGTCCCAGTTCAGCATCGAGTCACTCAAAGTCCCAGAAAGGAAAAGGTAACTATGGTAACGTTCACACTGCAGGTTCTGAAGATCAATTCAGTTCTTTCGCTGAAAATCAGATTTTTTTTGTTGTTGTTGCTTTTGCTTTTTTCTGCATAGTTCTTACTACTACAACAACTGAGTATTAGGGCCACTCTAAAAAAATTAAAAAGTATGAGATTAAAGTCACAATGTCACAAGAATAAAGTCATAGTACGCCGCGCTCTAGTTGAACAGATTTCTTTCATAACTTCATAAATGTAATTGTTTACGTCCGGATGTCATTGTAAGTCTCAGTAGTCTTTTAGTTTTTCATTTTAATTCCCATTTTATTTAACGTATAAGTTAATTAAACACTAGAAGATAAAAGAAAAAAACAAAGTCAAGTAAATTATTTGAGTTTTCTTTTTTTTTTATCGCCAGGCTCTAGCTTGCTCCACAAACCAAAGCCTAAATGGGACGAAGCTGAGGTTTGTGCTGTAGAAAAACATCTGATGCGTTTTATTAAAGAGCACAAACTTCCCCAGAAGGACGACTGCACCCGGTGCCTGGAAGCCGAGCCGCGTGCGCTGAAGAACCGCTCCTGGAGAGGCATAAAAGATTACGTCAGGAACAGGATCACAGCTCTGCAGAGACAGAGCGGATCTTCCGAAGCGCCGTCAAAAACCAAGAGCCAGCCCAGGAAGGGGACATCACAGAGCTCTGGGAACAACTTAACGGGTAATTTCCAACTTAAAAAAAAAATAAAAAATTAGCACTCTTAAGCAAACTGCTCATTCTTGGAAATATTAAGAGGTTTATTTCATTTTTATTTATTTATTTTTTTACCAGGGAGATTACAACCTCCAAGTGGAGAACAACCTGCACCAGAGCATCAGAATGTGTTCTCCAGTTGCAGTTTTGGTTCATCAAATCTTTTTCTACCAGAAACTTACGCCACAACAACAAGCTGCAGCATGAATGCTCCTGCTAAGTCTGGCAGAACAAAAGAAAAAGGTATTTATACAAAAGCCAATGAATTATATCCCATCTTACCCAGATAGTCTGTCTGTAGCACCATGGCAAAGAGGATAATCTCCTTTTTCAGTGTTTCGATGTTAGTTGTGAACTATAGTGAATTGTGTGATTAATGTTGACAAAAGGAGCTTCATAAATGCTGGACTCATTTCCTGACTTTTAGCTTTATGTTAAAAGCAGTTTTCAAATTGAATAACACAGAATCACAAGTGTTTCTCTCAACTCATCTCACCATTTTTTGATTAATCAATGTCATTTCTCTCCTTTTATTCAAATGAGAGCAATCGTAAAAGCTAGAACGTCAAAAATTTTCCTCAGATCACAAAGTTTTAAAACACAACTAACTTTAACAAGATTAAAGCTCTAATTTAAAAGACCGATTCTGTACTCTTCTTAACAGCATGGTTATTCTAGAGCTTATTTCTTTTCCTTTTGTTTTATTCAGCCTCTCCAGGTCTGCAAAAGAAATCCAAACATACATGGAACGAAGCAGAAGTTGAAGCCGTAGAAAAGCACCTGATGAACTTCATCACGAAGCAAAGGCTTCCTCAGAAAGACGACTGCATTCGGTGCCTCGATGCTGAGCCTCACGCTCTAAGGAACCGCTCTTGGAAAGGCGTGAAGGACTACGTTAGGAACAGAATCACTACTCTGCAGCGACAGAGTGGCTCTTTAGGGTCTGCTCCAAAAACCAAAAGATCCAAGCAGGACCAGCCTCTGCATAGTTCTAGACGGTACCACCAGTTGTAGGTGTTCCTTGGTGTTCAAAAAGATGTTTTGTAAAAAAAATAGTGTTTCATTCCCATCAACTTACATAAGTACTTTTGTTGACGTTTGTATCTTGATTATCTAATTCACATGGACTTGTTTATTAACTTTGTTAGGTTGGAAAAAACTGATAACTGTTCCAGTTAAGGGTTTCATTAGTCTGTTATGTTGCTGTAAATGTTGCAAGACTAGAGTTGAAGACCCCCTGGATCAACTTTTACTTTGCTGTATTTTTAAAAAATCATTCTATGAAAATAAATTTATTTCCTTAAAAATTAGATAAATTATTCACTTTTGTTCTGTTTGCATGATTTCAACTTCAAAGATGAAAGTTTTATGATTTTCATATACATGTTGTCCAGTGGGTTGTTTTTTTTTGGTTGAATTCTGCTTACAAAACCCAGATTTAATAATATTGTAAATGTTTCTAGACTTTAAAAAGTCCACAATTTACTCCACAGTTGAGCTGAAAGGTCTTGTTTTGAACCCTGTAACCCAGGTGCAAGTTTTGAAGAGGAAATTGACTTTTGTACAATTGCATTTTTTTTTATAATAAATCAGTTTTCACCATTGTATAATTGATGGGTTTTTTTTAAATCATAGAATAATGCATGTATCAAAAACCTTTCCACCCTTCTTCCACCATGCTCAGCCCACAAAAGTTTATTTTTATGTGGGGTTCATTTTTATGGTATAAAACAGCCACGTAAGAAATTTTGGGTTGTAACTGATAAAACCAAACTTTCTTACATAGCTGTGTTGATTTAGTTGCATATTTTGGAAAAATACCATATTAAAAGTCCCAGTTGTGAGTTATCAGTTACTTTTAGATAAAAATTTATTTATTTAAAATTTCGTGGGATTAAAAGATTCCACAAACAGAATCTTTAAATCATATAGGGTACTTTTTTTTTTTTTTAAACTCAAGGTCATCCTGTAGTGGCCCATTCCATATCTAAGGTAAATATAAGGAATTTATACCTTTAATTAAAAAGTTAAATGCAGCATTGACTAGTTTTTTTTTTTCTCTTCAAAATGTGTGTATCAAGAGGTGTAAACATGGTTTGTTGTTAAAATGTATACATTACCTCATCGAATCAGCCGCATTTGCTTTACATTTTTACTGACGGAGTCCTTTTATTTTGAAAGGACAACCGGAAGCGCGCTGTATTGATTCTTACTTTCCGTGATGCTAACGTTGCGGTTTCTAGATGAGGCTGGCTAGTGTCTGGTCCATAAGGATGAGATTGTTTTTATTTTAATTAGATGTATATTTTCATACAATATAAAGCCAGGTGTTTTAGATCCATTGGAGCTGAGATGAAAATGAAGACACCGACATTCGTAACGTTAACGAGCACCAAGGCAGACGGACTCTGCTGTTTCCGTTGATGTCAAAGGGTACTGACTCCTCTGTCTGTTCACACATCCTTCATATTTCTGGCAGAAGATTTTTATTTGACTTGTATGTTAATTTGGAGTTAATGTGTGTGTAGAGCCTCTGTTTCAGGACCTCATTTACGACAGAAACCTCTGTCATTGGAGAGTCTCTGTTAGCTAGCTAGCACAACTAAAAAGCAGTAATAAAACCAGGGAAATAATCCCACTTTAGTTTTATTTTTAAACTATTTTTACAGTGATAACATATCTTAAGATGAGGCCAAAGTTGTTACAATACAACATAATTATTTTTACATTTTAAATGTTTACCCAGTGTGGTAGACATGGGGGTTTAATAGGTTATTCAATCACAAAAATGCCTATAAACGCTATCTTGCAACAAGTATTGGCCTTCTTTCCTTTACATACACATTGATATATTATTCTTTGCAGCTACAACTGCTTCAGTTATTCTGGTAAGGCTTTTTCTAAATGTTTAAAAGTGCATTTATGACCATTTCTACTGTTATGTATTTGTGAGGTCAAACACTAATGTTGGCTCCCAGTCTCTGCTTTACTTAATCCCAAATATTCTCTATCAGGTTGAGGTCAGGGATCTGGTGCACTGTCCTTTTGGAAATTAAATGCCCATCTCCAAAGAGTTTTCTTAGCATTAAATGTTTATTTCATTTAAACTAATGGGGAAAAGAACCAAAAACCATAATATTAACTCAGTTGAACTTTACATGTTGGCAGAAGCAGTCATAAAATTTATTTGATCAGGATTTACCTTTACACAAAACAATTTATTCAGTGTAATGGATATTAAGTAATCCTAGTGTCTCAATGAGTTATTGATCTGTATAACTGAAAAAAAGTCTTATGTTTTATACCTTATAGTTATTGAAATTGTTGATTTTTTTTTTATTTTGTTAAATTTGTTTTATGTTCTCAGACCAATCAGGTGCATAGGGTGTGTGAGACTTTTCAAAACATAAAATGTTGTTAGATTTTTGTTCACTTTGTCTCTACTATGTAAGACTACTATCACAACACAATGGATTATTAATAACAGTAATAAATGAAGTAATAAAAAAGCTAATTCAAACTGTCTTCTTTAGTTAATTTGTATTGTTTTATCTACAAAGTGTGGTGCTAGAAAAGTTTGTAAACTTAACTTGAAAATACTTGAAAAGTGCTTGAATTTTACTGTGGAGAAAACCCTGAAGAAAACTGAAATAAAACAGGAAAATCTAGTCAAAAAGAAGAAACCATCAATGTGCCCAGCAACTTTACAGAGAACGAACAGAATATATTTTAAATATTAAATATTCTCTGTCATTCTTTGTTGTCTTATCAGATCCTGCCTCCAATGAAAAACATTCTGATTTCTGATTTTTTTGGGGGATGATGGACGCCCCGTCCCCTACTCAGAGCCACCCTGCCTGTCCGCCGTGGGCGGTCCAGAACGGCTGGTCCTCTGATGCGCCTGTAGGACCTGTCTGCAATCCTCTCCCCCACCTCCAGCAACTCAGCCTGGTCTGTGAACCCAACCAAAACCCGAGTTACAACCACCTGCAGGCATCTGGCGTTTATTCTAAGAGTGATGTTGCTGCCTTTTCTACCAGGAGCAGCTCTCATCCCAGCATGCAGTATGTTTGTAAAGATGATCAGAGCATTCCTGATGTTTTATCCCCTACTATCCAAGAAAGGAACATACCGCCATGCTCTCTTCCATATAATGAAGCGATGCCACCAGTGCAACATTACTCCCCTCCTAACCCTTACCAGGCAGTAGATCCCTCATCATATTCTCAACATACATATCGAAGTCTTCTGAATCAGCCACCTGCTCAAAATGCTCTTCCTGTTAGCTCTTCGTGTGTTGAACCTCAGTTAAACCATAATCAACATCTTGCATCCGACGGGAGAAACTCTGGATCTTTCGTTGGATTTAATGAAACGCTGACCTCACCCAGCGCTCCCATCCAACAGCAGCCTCTGTGGAGCGTCGCAGCGCTCTCTAAAGGTGAGCTCTGTGTGTGGAATCAGAATAAATGTTCAAAATTAATTAAAATTAAAACGACTTCTCCAACTGAAGTTTTTATTTGTATTTTTTCAGGGAGCATAAATGACTTTGTGCCCACTGCGTCTCCACTGGATCATAATTTGACACCTCAGGTTGGTGAATGAACATTAAACATCATAAATGGTAGCTTATGTAGTCAAAAAGGAGTCATTTATATTCCTCAAACTTGAAATTTGATCAACTGCCAGAAGTTTTTTGGCAGGCGAAAAACTTCTGTCAGTTTGACTGGAAGAAACAGTGTCACTGTTTTTAAATTGTTTTATTCTGTTTTATAATTGTGTATATGTATTAATCAATTTTGTTTTGTAACCAGGTTGCTATGTACTGCAGACTTCTGCCCAGGTCCCCCTTGAAAATGAGATCTAGATCTCAATGGGGTTTACCTGGTTAAATAAAGGAATAAAAAAAATAAATAAAAAAGATAAAAATCAATGTAAGTTCATTTCTCTTCTCTGCAGTCTCCCAACTCTGAGTCCCGTTACGGCTTGAATCCTGAACTGTTACCAAGCGCTGTAAGTCTGTTTATCTCAGTTCTTTAATTTCTCTCAAATTCTCAGCTCTAAAAACAACTTTTCCTCACATTATATTTTCCATGACATATTTTAGTTTTAAATGTCTTCACATTCAGCTTTTTAGCTTTTGAAAATTAAAACATCCAATATTTGCCTAATCGTATTCATTGTTACATATTTGCAATAACAGCTGGTTGATCATGAATAATTAATTATATATCTTTACCTCTGAGTATAGTGAAATGTTTAAAGGGAAGCTGACAGACCTCTCTGTCTCTGTGAAGGTAAAGGTGATGGCAGAGGACAGAGCCGAGTGGGACGGAAAAGTTTTCATCTCTGAGCATTTTTCTCGCCTGCCTCCTCTGGCGACCACTTCCTGTGTCACAGAGGACAGAGGTGAACAGATTCTGTCTCAGATGTTCTCCGTCATGGATTTAATTCAGTAATGCAGCTGTACACACATGAAACTTTGCATCAGTAATTTGATCTGATTGCTGCAGGTAACGTAAGCCCCTTGGCCATCCGCTCTGTTACTTACTGCGTCCCCTGTGACGGTCAGACGGCGCTGCTCAGCCGACTGCCACTAGGGGCGCTGGTTACTCCCTTCTTTAATCAAAATGAATGTCAGGTCAGGTTTTATACTTATTAATGTGAGATAAATAATCATCTTTGTTGTTAAAGCATTTTCCAGTTGAAGACACGTGTGTGTTGCCACAGTTGTGTTGATTTTTAAAACATTTTTTTCCACCAGAAGCCGATTCCTCTATGCAAACATGCAGATTGTGTGATGGGCTGTCGTTGGTGCAGCGCCTCCATGTGCCCAGCGATGGGCTGGCAGGACTGTGGGCAGAGGTTTTACTGCCCCTTCTGTGGGAAACTCAATGAAGGTAGAATTTAAAATCAGTTTGGTTTGGAGATAAAAATAGAAACATCTGACAAGGGTGCTTGAAATCCTTGAAAACGCTTCAATATCAAATATATTATCAAGCACAGGAGAAAATTGCAAAAATAACATTTCCAGTCATATTGTCCGTTTTGTTTTTGTTTTTTATTTGCCACCAAATAAAAAAAACAATGATTGTTACAATGATAACTTCAGTTTATCATTGCAACGATAAATCAAAATTCTCGTAGGAATTTTTTTTTTTTGACGATAATCGATAAAGAATAAATTATACAATAAATGCTTAGTAATTCAGTCTGTTTTAATTTATCTAAATGTTGTTTTTTTGACTGGGTCTCAGTGCCGTGGCAGCAGTACCAGCCCACTAACGGAGCAGAAGGGGTCCGGGTTGACCAAGACAAGAGGCCTGAACTCAGCATGGGGTCGTATGAAATACTGAACTCAGACAAGGTAAACTTCCCACTCTGCAGATTTGGCTTTATTTTCATTTTCCCTTCTGAACCTGCTCTTCAGTAAGTTCTTTTTAATGCATATGTTCTTTCATGAGATCATTTATAATGTAAGTGGTTTTCTAGAAGGAAATGTGAGTTGAAAATGTGTTTCTTTCGCTCCAGGGTGAAGCTGCTGCACTTCTTATAGCTATAGATGTTTCTGCCTCTGCACTGAGAGGAGGACACTTAGAATTTGTCGCTCAGCAAATACACACATTGCTCACCTCACTGGTCAGGTAAGCACATTTCTTACAGAAATATTCATTATTTTCTGTTGGTCACATAAAGTTCCTGTTAAAATACATTGTAGTTTATTGTTGTAACTTGACAAAATGAGAAAAAACTCAAAGGATATAAATGCTTTTACATTATCTGTAGTTTTTGGTCCAGTTTGGAAACATCAGGTTTGATCATTTTCTTTTGTTTGTTTATTTGTAGAGAGGCAGGAGACGCTTCGTCAGACCTCCGTGTGGGTTTGATGACGTACGACAGCAGGATCCACCTGTATGACCTCAGTCCTGACCTTTCCCGTCCTCACATGCTGGTCATCGCTGAGACGGAGGACCTGCAGCTTCCTGTGAGGGAGGGGCTTCTGGTGTCCCTCAAAGACTGCATAGAAAGTATAGACAGGTAACGAAACACATCAGCCGTTCTGACAGTTGTGTTCTTGTTTCTTGATTTGATCTGATGATTTTTTGCACATCATTCAGAGGATTCAAAATTCTGCTTGTAGAGTGTCAGATCTCTTTAATTGTCATTTTTGTGGGCGTTTAAATGGCCCTGTTCCTTTCTTATATGGGAAGTAGAGCTGTAGCTGACAATTAGTTTGCTAATCGATTAATAACTGGATAGCCAACAGTACTTAATCAGGAATATTTTACAGAATTTGATCCAGTTGCAAATGTTTCTACCATTTCAGCCCCAATGGGAGGTTTGGAAATGATGGAGTACAAATGGTTTGTAATAACACCCACATCTCTTCTAGAATCAGAAACAATTGAGATCCTTTCTTTTATCTGCAGTGTGTTGCAGCTCATTCCTCAGTTTGGTGCTGAGTGCAGTGACTCCAGTGGACTTTCCATTGAGCTTCCTGTTAAAGCAGGCCTGGCTGTACTGCAGGTGATCAATCAATAAACATGTTGCTTACTCTCGCCACTGTTTTCTTCCTAAATGCTAGAGATTTGCAGAAACTGAGATTATTTTATAAAACATGTAGGGCCTGAAGTGTCCAGGGAAACTGCTTATCTTCCACACAGCTGCCCTGATTGAGACGGGACACACAAACTCTTCCTCAGGGTTCTTTGGGACCAACAAACCAAAGGTAAATCTAACTATAACAGTCTCTACATTAGTGAGGTACATTCAGTTCATGAAACATTTCTCCCCTGCTTGTGTGTTTTCTATAGTCCATCTTCCAGCCATCAGAAAAGGCCCTCTCATTGGCTAAAGAGTGCATCAGCCAGGGATGCGGCGTCCACATGTTTGTTCTCTCCCAGCAGGATGTGGGCGGGGCTTGGCCGGGCCACATTCCATTTCTAACTGGTGGAGCTCTGCACACCTACGGCTACCTCCAGGTGCACCAGCAGCTCCGCCCACTGTGGCTCTTTGGGGTTTTTTTAATGGAAAGTTTGATATTTAAGGAATTCTGCTGAGAATTTTGCTGACCTTCAAGCCATTGTTAAATAGCCATTGTTCATACTGCTGTACATTGTGATGAAAAATTTCAGATTGTACTTCTCAAACTTAGACTGAGAAGATTAATTGGATTAATTGTGATTAATTGATTACTGAAATAATCGTCAACTAATTTAGTAATCAATTAATCATTAAATATCGTATACAGATTCAGATCTGCTGAAAAACATAATCAGAGTATAATTAAGCCTCAACATTTAGCATTTAAGATAAAAACAAAACATTTGTCTGTAAATATGTTCTACACAGAATTCCTCTCAAGTTCCTCAAGTGCATTATTCCACTTTAACTTTTGTAACATTTCCATCGCAGGGCGAACTGGACAGAGAGCGTTTCAGCACGGATCTGAAGCAGATTGTTGAGACGGAAACCGGCTACAAGGCTGAGCTCAGGATATTCGTCAGCAAAGGTGAAAGAAGATTCTGATGTTTTCACTCCAGCACTTTTCTTTATAAAATGTCTGACTTGACTGGTTTTATTTGTGTTGCCAGATTTGCGCGTGTCTGGTTGCTTTGGGCTGTTTGTCCCTGGTTCGAACCCTGCACACATCGCCATGGCAACGCTCAACTGCAGGACAACTCTGGCTGTGGAGCTGGCCCACAGCAAAGCTCTGGATGAGACGAGAGGGGCAGCCGTACAGGTGAGTTAGAGAAATGGGTGAAGACGCATCAAACACATCGCCTGTTTTGGCTTTTTATGATTTCTCTTCCTTATATTCTTCCTTTTGGACGTTCTTACTAATTATTTATATTAGGTGCAGGGATCAATAGGTGTAAAACAAGATGTTATGATTTTTAAAACAAAATCTGAAAAAAATCTTTACAGTGGAGACATTTTAAACTGTTGTTAGCATCTATTAGCGTGACTAGCATGTTGATTAATTTGGTCTCAGCCATCTTCAGTCTCTTGGAAAGTCGACATTGGATGCATTGCTTTTTTCCAATAAATCAATTGATTGGATGTTAAATTGAAGCATTTATGGAAATAAATGACATTTTGTAACATTATGTCTTCCAGGTCTTTCGTACAATGGAAGTTTAATGTAACATGAAGCATTGTGTAATAATCGTATGCTTTTTCGTCTCATGCACCAGGCCGTCCTGTCTTACACTTCCCAGACTGGAGAGAGAAGGACCAGAGTTCACACTTTGACACTGAGATGCTCACGCCACCTACAGGACACTTTCAGGAACTACCAGGCTGAAACCCTTCTCACTTTCTACTGCAAGAAGAGTATGAAATATGTTCTGTCACTGAAATATATAATAGTTATGAAAGCTTCCACTGTTTGCAACAGGATGATTCATTGTGATTTATCAATTTGAAAAAAAAAGTTTGAGATTTGAAAATTTTCCAACTTAATATTGATGGTTTAAATAAATTTAAAAACCTTTAGTAAGTCCTACATATTTATAGGTTGCCTTTAAGTCATAGAGGAAGGCTTCTTTTCATAGAAACAATTGCATTTTTGTGCAGTTGTTGTTAATTAGTATCTTCCTCTGAGTGCTGTTTATAATATTGATTCTTTTTTAATTTTTTTTTTACAATATGCTGAATTACCATTACAGACCAATAGTTGGTAAAGTTCAGAGGTCAGCAACCTTTAAAACCCACAGAGCCATTTTTGCTTTCGGTTCAGCCAAATATGATTTGTTGAGAGCCTCAAAAGCTTAAAAAAAAAAAAGGTAGTTAATTGATTGTAGAAACTTTAACAATGAAAAAATATGTTTCTTTAATACTTCAGTGAATAATAACAATGTTACATATTTAACCACTTCGATTAACTTTATTATCTTTATAGTTAAATGACAAAACTGGGTAATTTAAGAGCAATTAAACATTTCTGTGGTTACTTTGTTTTAATTCTACCTTCCTTTCTGTGTCTGTCAAGTGTACTGTGCGGTGTTAGAGCGCCCTCTGCAGGAGCTGAGGGAGGAACTGCAGACTGATGTAACAGAAGCTCTGGCTTCTTACCGCAAACACTGCTGCTCGTCTTCAGTGTCTGCTGGCCAGGTGAGGTAACAGTTGCACACAAACACATGACTGTATTTACTACTTCCAAATTTAACTTCAGTATAAATTGTTTTAAAGCCTTCCAGATGTTTAATTGCAACAATAAAAAACTACTTCTGCTTTGTTTTTATTTTATTTTAACCTTCCTGTGTCGTGTTCATTCTGCAGCTGGTGCTTCCTCAGTTCCTGCGAGCTCTTCCTGTTTACGTCAACAGCCTGAGGAAGAGTGAGGTTCTGCTGCCGGGTCTGAGGAGCTCCGTCCACCAGCGGCTGCAGCAGCGCTGCCGGGTGCTGGGCCTCGACACCCGCAGCACCGTCCGACACTTCTACCCCCTGCTGCTGCCTCTGGTTGGTCACCAACACATCAGAGTTATTCTTGACACAACAAACATTAAATAAAATATTCAACCCAAAGTTTGTGTGGATCAAAATGTTGCATCTTGGGAGACATTTCCTTTTATCTGCTGCAAGATAATAAGGCAACCATCAAATTTAGTGTGTTCTTTTCTTTCTGCAGCTGCCTTCAGTCGACAGCTCCAGTCCTCCAGACCCACAGGGGGCGCTACGGTGCACCGGTTCCAGCCTGGACTCCAGAGGTCTGTACCTGGTTCACGCCCCCTTCACTGTGCTGCTCTGGGTTGGCACTCAGGTCCCTGCGGGGACGCTTGTTGAGCTCTTCAACGCCAGCTGCTTCTCGTCGCTGCCTTCAGGCGAGGTGGGAGAAAACACTGATTTATTTATTTATATTGAACACGCAATAAAAAGTAAAAACAAAAATAATAATAACACTAAGTGGCATGCAAACTGTTCAAAAAAGATCATATAGAAGACAAGATGAAACACTCATGATTCATCTGCGTAAAGATTAAACCACTTAGAGAAAATATGTTTCCTTCAGAATATTGTAGTGATGGCAGAGTTTGTACAACGTTTGTCATCCTTTAAGAGCCTTGATGTTGAGTAAGGCATTAATCTGACATCCTCCCGGTTTATGTCTTCCTCCTCTTTTCTCCTCCTGTTTGTTTAATCAGACCAACCTTCCAGCTCTGGAAAACCGTCTGTCCATCAGAGTCCGGTCACTCATCAACTCGCTCAACTCCGAGGTTCCCTACGCCCGCAAGGTGAGATGGAAACACTTTGCTTTACTAGACAGAGTTTTGACGCATGTGATTAAACTAATTTTACACTATTTTAATACATTAAAAGGTTCTTTTACAGAGGCTGGACAAAAGAATGTTATTCTTAAAGGAATGAAAACATGGCAATGTGACAGATGCTAGAGCTTTTAAAAGAGCCTTGCTTAATTATTTTATTACGTAGTGTTATCATCGTGAAAATGTTATGTTTCTAATGTAATTATTTCATTATGTAAAGTGTTAAAATTGTGCATTTATGAATCCATATGTTATATTTAAGTGTGTGTAACTGTTTTTGTAATAAATAATTTTTATTATAATGTGCAGCGATGACTCAAGAAATGTTTTGTTTAGCGCTTTAATAAGTGTCGTTATTTCTTTTTTCAGCTTGTGGTGGTGAAACAAGGCGACACCTGCGAGGAGGCGCTGCAGCACCACCTGGTGGAAGACAAGAGTCCCAACGGAGGAGCTTCATATGCAGACTTCCTGTACCATCTCCACGTCAACTCTGTCCGTCTCCTGCTGTGATCCACACACACAAAAAGCCTGAATGCAGAATATCATGGTTTTGTTTTCATTGATAGAAGAATTATTGTAGTTTGAAAAAATTAAGACTGTTCAGAGAAGTAGGATGTGCATGGAGATGTGCCCCTAAAATAATCACTTTTATCTATTTATTTATTTATTTATTCAAGAATGATGTGCTTATGTGAAGAGTTATAAAATGTGTTTTATTTTCTGAAATATATCTGTTGTTAATTTATCCATGTGTCAGAGATTCTCTAACCTCAGCTTCATATGTGTGAGAGAGAGAAAGTCCCTTCCTGTGGATTAAAAATAAAAAGAATGGAGATTTTAACTGAACTCTGACTCAAGTTTCCCCCTTTTTGCTCCCCAACACTGATGTAACGAACAGGGCAGCTGATGAAGATGTGACTCAGGAAGCTGAAAGGGCGACTGTCTAATCAGTCATAAGTGCCTAATAACACTAATTAACTGTGATTATGTTACTGCAGAAATGAACTGAACTATGTGGCTCAGTGAGCTGCGGCTCTTTACCCACTGAATTTCTTCATTGTGTTGCGGCGTGTTTAAGAGGCTGCGTGAAGTAATTTTATAGTAAGAAACATGTTTTAAGTGCAAGCTGTAATGTAAATCTGTCAAAAATAATGTTCATCTGTAAAACCTTTACTCATTCAGCTTACTAGTAAAAGCACTTACTCCGATGACTCACCTCACCATTATGCATCTTCCTACTCATGTTCTAAAAAGTCGTTTCTTCCTCTTAAGCAAATCTTTACTCGTTAAGTCATTAAAATGACTCATTAAAAGAAGTAAATTCTTACACTTTAAATTGCAGAAACTATGGAAAGTCTGAAGAAACGTAACAAATTCAGGCTTTATTTTCACTTACAGCTTATTCTGTTGGAGATTCAAGATTTAAAAGTTTTTTTAGACATGTTAATTTGTCGTTTAAAATATTGGTTTTCATTTCATTTGCTCAATACACATGAATAGTTCATCTAACAACTAAGCGAAAATAGGAGCAGAAAGAAGGAAACACTTTCATCTGCTTCCTGTTTGCATAAAGAGAAACATTTAGAACTTATCAGACCAGTAATTATCTTAATAATACATGATACAAATGTAGTTTGCATCTACGTATAGAGTAAATAGGAAGAATTTGTTTATGTATTCTGATTTTGCAAATGTAAACAATTTTACATGTCTATTATGCAGCGACTGTGAAACAATTTTAAACAGAACTGTATCTGGTCAACATTATGAGTCTTGTGCACTAAAATTTATAGGTAACGCATTTCAGCACTGACATCCTTTGCTGTGATGAATCAATTATAGTTATTTCATTCATTCGTTAAGTAAACAGTTAAACATTAAACATGTCGTTTGTAAGGCAGGTTTTGAAGTCATAAACAAGCTCCCTCATATTTGCCCCTATTTGGAAATACGCACCATGCGGGAGGGAGGTGTGTTCGGTTACGTTGAGGCGCTGCGCCTGTGCGCAAAGTGTCCACCAGAGGGCGACATGGAGTCACCGCCTTCCCGTGGAGAAGCTGCAGCCAAATGAAGCGAGTCGCGTCAAGTCGGCCAGAGCGATCAGCGAAACACCGGAAAAAGACTTGACGCAATAAATAAACCACACTTGCGCCTTAAAGCATTAAGGCTTATGTTAGGCTTACATAACTCAGAGGTGAGTAGAGTAGTATTACTTCAACATATTTTTACACAAGTAAAAGTAAGAAGTAGCATTCCAAGAAATTACTCAAGCAAGAATAAAAATGTATTTAGTTAAAAAGCTACTCAAGTACTGAGTGACTGGTCATATAAATTAATATTTGGGCAAAAGAAACATTTTCAAATATTTTTTAAATTAAAGTTTACATAAAATTAATCCCTATATGTCAGAACTGGGTAACGTACTTCTAGGGACAATATATAGTGCTTATTATATCTTATAAATATCAGGATTATCTAGCAGGCTCAGTGGATAGAAGATAACTAAGCTGAATCTGATTCCAATTTTTAGGTTCATGATTTGATTAAAAAATTATTTTTAATTCAGAAACCAATTCAAATGGTCTGTTTAAGTTAAGCTGATAAGAGGGAATGACAGTGACAGCAAATAAAACATTTATTTAAAACAGTTACATATTCTATTAAATTCCATCTGTTTTATATTTAAACAAAAATAGATTTGTGCATAAAAATCTATAGCTTAAATTCCCAGTATTAGGTCAGTTTAGCCCACCAGCTTTATCTTAAATAAAAAAAATATCAAATAGTTATTCAAAATATAATTTTACAAAAAAGTTCAGCAGATTAAAATCTAATTTTGAGCATTTTTAGTCAATTGAAAATTCCCAGGACTTGGAATTGTGAAGGGACTTTTTTCTGCACCATATAAGAGGCGTATGGGTGTCTGTGTCTCATACATTTTTAATTAAAATATGTTTGTTCTTTCTTTATTGAAGTTACTTATTGGGATAAAGTATTCAGAAATCTTACTCAAGTAAGAGTAGCAAAAGTTCATAATAACTGTCCAGTAAAATTACTCCGAGGCGCATTTCTTTCCTCCAAAACGTTACTCAGGTAAATGTCACTGAATAAATGTAACTACTTATGTGGATTTCCTATGTGCAAGATCAAAAAATTCCTTTTAATACCTTGTGAAAATAATAACCTTTAAGGATATATTAAAACTTCTTTTCATTAAACCCATGTTTCTATATTAGAAATGTTTTTCTTCTCAGAAATAAATGTCGTATTTGTAAGTCAAAGACATCATAATGTACAAATAAAAGCTTATTTGTGTATTAATATTGAATAAAAACTTCAGTCTATGGTTGATCAATTTCTATATTGTGTCTCACTTTGTGTATTGAGTTACTGAAATAAATTGAGTTAACTTATAAATATATGGAAATGTATGCATTAACGTATCCCATCCTAGATGAGATACTGATAGTCTTGCTCCAGTTTCTTTTTGTTTTTACAGCTAAAATTATTATTTAGAATGTGCTAAAATATCAATGAAACAACAAAATAAATGTTGCATTTGCCTGTCTTTCTCTTAAATTAATTTTCCTAAATCCTTTATTCATTTAAAACTGTCAGACGAATCAGCTGAGACCAGTTAACACATATTTAGGTTTTATTACACGAACAAACTCTACATGTTTGCCTCGTGTGGACAGCGTATTTTATTTTGAAAATCCAAAGCGGAAGTGGCCGTACTTGGCTCGCCCAGCTTTCCAAGCGGCTCCGTTGAGCGCGGTAGCTGTCAGATAGCGGAGTCAGTCTGACAGAGAAACACCCACACCACCCGCTTCGTCTTTCTACAACCCCTCCGTCTCTCGGCGCCTCTATATAGGCTTTTTCCACCGCTCCAACGGCCGGCTAGCTGCTGGGCGGACCCGCGTTGGTATTTTTTTTATTTTTTTACACCGTTTTTTGCACGAACTGACGGTTAATTCTTTCGGAGTTGATTCAGGAGAAAGAAGCGAAAGAAACAGAGAGAGAGAGAGAGCGAGAGAAAGAGACAGGGGAGAGCCATGGCCACGACAACCTGTACGCGATTCACGGACGAGTATCAGCTGTACGAGGAGCTGGGGAAGTGAGTATCTGTGGTGCCAGCGTGTCTGAGTCGGTGGCACGGCTGTTTGCTGTGCAGAGAGGCTCGGACAGGCGGCAGCAGCAAGGCTGCAGAGCTGAAGCGGGCCAGCGGCTGGGTGTGTGTGTGTGTGTGTGTGTGTGTGTGTGTGTGTGCGCCCTTTTTCGGTATGTCAGCTTTCAAACTACTCTGCTCCCTGCCACACTCTTGAGTGTGATTTTGTATTGTTATTACAAATTAAATCCAATAAGTTTTGGCATATTTGTAGCACGCAGATTTTCTATTTATGGGTTTATTTCACAAGGGGGGGGGGACAGCAGGGAAATTGTTGTGGTGAATGCATTTCCACATGTGATGAGGCGAAAACTGCGGTTTGCAGAAAATGTTTTTCTAAGTTTGTGTGCCCTTCGCGCAGCGGGGATTTGTTGATATGCAGAAAAAAAGATCTGCTACAGCTGCAAGCATGGCGGTTTTTATGGCTTCTGTAATTATAGGGAATTTCTGTATAAATAATAAACCAATAAGAAAATGCATATGCTTTGGGAAGTTTTGAAGTTATTCTATTATTACTGCAGCTTTCATAGACCCTCTGCTCGAGGGACAGATCTTTAAAAAAAATATTTATTTTTGTTGCAGTTAACACAAGCAAGACATTATGGTATATCACCAAGTGTGAAGACTTGAAACAAAATTATCTAATACTTTATCTGCCATCTAATTGTTTATTGGATGTTAATTTCCCTACAACAGTGCTGTTGTATCTTATTACCCCTTTTCCTAAAAGTCTGCACTAGTGTCAGACTGCAATCTGCACATAAAGGAAGCAAAACCTAAAGCATGAAATAGAAACAAAAAGTCAAAGTATTGCTAATTTCTCTAAAATTGAGCTTGAATCAACCAAATAGTTTCAGAAAAGTTACAACATGTTCATGTTCGTCAACCTTTTCTACTTCCTCCAATTCCATATTTTGCTTTATTTGAGATTCAAGATGCTTAACATTTTATATCTGTGTTGAATTGCATTAAAGTTTTAGTGCTTTTTATTCCAGATCTCTGTTGTTGTTTTGAGACTTTAGCATTGCTTCAGGGTTTTACTTCACTTTGATCTTTCATTCAGTCTTCGACTTTCATCAGTCCATCTTTTTATTCCTGCGTCTGACATCTTTACTTGTTTCACTTTGAACAAATAAAATCAAGAAAAATATCAACAATACATTTTTTACTGCAGTCCTACTGGAGCGCATGTGAGCTTAGCCTCCGCTTTATTATTTGCACTTCCTACAGATAAATGGTTTAGTATTAGTAATCCACACGTGAAATCCACCCTGATTTTAAAAACTTTATGTTCAGTGATTTAATTCTTGCATCTAATTATTGAATAATAAAATAATTAGATGCATCCTTAATGCATGTGTATAACAATAACAACTACATCATCACTGCAAAGTACATGGTACTATTTAGCACAAGATGTATTTAGTGGCAACACTAAATGGATCAGTGGACATTCCCAGATTGAAGCCATTTCTTATTAACTTGGCAATCGTCTTCAAAACATTAGTGGAAAAATTAATCGCTGTGATGAGGAAACCATTTTCTTTTGGCTTCAGACCAGAAAATTTTGCTCAGGCTGAGATGTTTTTCTTTTGTTTTGTTTTGTTTTTTTCAGTGAGGATGACTTTCTATATGCCTCTCTGCCATGAAAACCTGATTGAAGTTGATGAATAACCAATGATTACTGATATATATGTGTATAGTTTATCTTTCACCTTGATCCTTCTCTATTCTGGGATATTTTGTGTTGATTTCTTGTGCAGATTTTTAAAACAAAAGAAAACTATACTCACACAGGTCAGAAAATAGATCAGAAATGTAAAAATTTTGGGCAAAATTAAGGGAGCGTGAATATTGTTTATAGCATTGTAAATAATAATGTAAATAAATAATGTTTGGATATTATTTATTTTGATTCTGTGTTATTTTCAATAGAATACAGAATATTTTTTTTTACCTTATTATACCTGGATTTGCAGCAGGTGTATTAATTTAATGTCTGCACACAGGCCCGGAAAGATGAGAGAGAAAATTATGTTTTTCTCTGCAAGTTCTAATTATGTGTTTGTTTTATAGATTGTCAGTTTTTGTTGTTTATATTATTTATCTGCGATTTTGCAACAGAAGACCTGAAAAAAATAATTGCAAGAACAAGAAAAGAGTCAGAAAAGACAAACAGGTTTAGTAATTTACTGTAATTGTTTGCTCAGACGTTGACTGTCTGCAGAGGCATGCACCTTAATAATGCTAAGTTTCAATGTACAATAGAATAACCTCTAAAATGAAAGAAATAAACAGAAGGAGAATGTAGGGTGTAGATTTAGTTTGGTATTATTTGATTGAAAACAAGGCAATCATTTAAAGTTTAAATTCTGAAATGTTCATGATGTTTTTGATGCCGTCAACGGCTGATGAAAATATATCTGCATATGGAAAAACAAGTTTATTTATGTTGCTTCATTTGTACACAAGGTATGCAAAGGTGATTTATAGAAGCATGAAGAAAGATGTTTCCATCCCAAAATATCAACATTATTTGAACGCATGTAATTCATATTTGTAGAGCAAAAACGACTAAAGAAGTGCAGCAGTGCAGACTGTCCGTTGCACACCTAAAAGGCAACAGGAGCAGATGTTCAATGTCTCTGAAAGCTCCTAAAGTTGATCACCTTCTAATGAAGACCAAACTTTAGGGCCAACAAGGTTAATGATTTTTAAATCATTTATTGAAACCTAATCTCAACACATTCCAGCAATGATTACATCTAAACATTTGGATTTTTCAAAATTTCTTTTAGTAAATTTGAAATAATGCTTCGGTTAATTGTTTGCTCCTTCATGCAGACATCTTTATGAATAAAAAACACTCATACCATATTAAAAGCAGACAATATTTAAGCACAGCGACCATTGAAGATTGTCTAATATCTTCATAATTCAGGTGCTGCTGCTGCTGACGTTTCAGTCCAGGCCTTGGGTCTTGTAAAAGCCAGCGATGATTATATCTGGGAAATCTGGAGGGCACATATGGCTGAAGGGGGTTGGTTGGATATATGCTGCAGTTTGTCCAGGGAGAGCTTTAAATTCAGCAGTAAAATGTTAGGTTCTGTATAAACTGCAGCCATAAAAGGCAGGTCTGACTCTCACCAATAGTTTCAATGATCAATCTGGGATCTTAGAATAGTGTGGCTCAGCCTTTCAAAATCCCACCGAGTTAAAACAAAAGCTTTACCTTCATTTAAAGCTTTAGCTTGTAAAAGGTTTCCTGGAATAGTGAATAGTTTCTCTAAGTCAAAATGAGAACCAAGCATGACTCTCTAGCCTTTAATGTGGCTAAGAGGCTGGAACCTACCCAGATTTATATGGCAAGATGCAATTAGCACTGAAAAATGTGCTTCTGGAGTAATTTGATCTTCATCATCTGCATGAAGAGATTTCCTAAAAATGGGTCCTTAGGGGAGCATGTTAATGGAGAATAAAACTGGCCTGAGAACAGAACCTTGGGGAACTCCACCCTGAAACCTGCTGCTAGTAAGGTAGACCTTAAAATATTAAGATGTTGGGCTATATCAAAGGCAGCTTTACAGCCCAAAACAAGAATAATTGATGATATTTTCAGGAGAATCTGTGACCGAAAAATACTTTTACATAAAATAATCTAGTTATATTTAAACGTAGTCCAGGAGAAAAACACAAAAAGTATTTTCTCTCTGAATTCATGTTAATGCTGATGTGTTTTTGAGTAATTTTGAACATCATAATTAGTTGACAGGTGAATTAGTAACACTTGTAGATTTTCATTTTTTATGCCAGTGTGAATCTAAGCTTGTTTTTGTTATAAATGTTTCAGACTCACGTCAGGCGTCTGGTATGCCCCACAGAGACGATATCTTAGTTATTTTTCTTGTCATTTGACAAACATAAATAGTTTTGTCCACCAGTGTGACTCCACACACACCACCTGGGGATAATAACACGTTCTCTGCTGCAAAGCTTGCTCCTCTCCCAGGAGCAATAACTCTGGCTGCTGGGAATGTTTCTTATTCTTCAGGTTTGGCTCTTGAATAAAAAGAAAAGAAAATATAACCTATTAGTCGGGCTTTGATCTTGTGTGAGTGACACTAATCCTGCTCTACAAGTCGTCTTTGACAAATGATTATAATTACCCATCCATCTCAGAGGAGGGAGTTCAGGTGTAAGTGGCTTGGCCTTGAGATAATAATGCTATCCATGACTCTGTAATACTAATACCAAGGATCTGAGGAGGGATAATTATTGTGCTCTCACTTTTGGCTGCTGTTCCTTCCTATGTGGGACTTGTGACATTTAAGCTTCGTGACTTTCTGCGCCTATTACAGATAATATCAGCCTTGGCTGTCTATAAGCAGCTCTTCTTTTACACAAATTGGCATAAACAAACTCCTAAAACAGTTCCTAGAAAGCACGTTCTTTGATCTTTTCTGTGCTATGGCGTTCATTATAAGTTTTTACAGTGAATTCTGCAGCTAATATAACGCATTTTCACTTTAAAACAACACTGGTTATCAATTAGACAAACAACTGTTATTGTGAAATATTTGTGCGCTGCTCTGCTGGTGGTTTTTCTGCGATAAAAAGTAGATTTTTATCTCGGTCATATTTGAAGCTTTGGTGTACAGATTTACATGTTGTGCACTTTGCAATTAGAGATTTTCCGACCAAGATTTTCCATTCTGAGGATGATGACACGCAGATTCTTGTTTTATATTTCAAGAACAAAGTAAGAAATGACTAATTATCCCAATTTGTGTACCTGTTTTGTTGATTTCTGATTTTCACTGCTTGTTTTTATTTACCATTATGCACTTTGTTGCCTTTTTTTAACGTGCTACCTAAATAAAATTGACATATACTAGGGTGGCAATAACACAACAAAAAATTACACTGTGCACAAGTAAGTCACATTTTTAAGGATTATTTTTAATAATCACTACCTACATCAGTTTCAGTTGATCCAAAAATGTTAATAAACCTCGTACAAGGATGTTTAAGAAAATAAATGTCATTTTGGGATTTTTAGCAGAATATCTAAAAGTGTGCAATTATTGAACAGCTATTATTCTATCATTTGTCTTTAATTTTCATCGTTTAAGTGAGAGTCAAAAACAAAAATCTCCACACATTAATAAACATTTCATGTGATAAGTTTTTTGTTTTTAATGGCTAGCAACAACTTGGATGCATAAAAACCATCATCTTTCTGAAAGATGTTGACTTTTTCCTGCAACTCTGTTTGAAGAAAATGTCTTTTAAAACATGGGAGTTGATTAGGAGTCCATCTCCAATCCAAAAAAGTCTAACCAGGTCACCTTTAATAATACCAGTGCATACCAGTACCCCACTTTCACCTTGCTGGTGTCCATCTGGTGCTTCTAGAGTCCCTCTCATTTCATCAGTCCATAAAACCTTTGAAAAATCTGTCTTCAGGTATTTCTTGGCCCAGTCTGGTCAGTTCAGCTTGTGTGTCTTGATCAGTGGTGGTCAGGTTTCAGCCTTCCTCACCGTGGCCATGTCTTTGCGCTCTGGACAAC
The DNA here is from genome assembly GCF_051168715.1 of Poecilia mexicana. NCBI lineage: Eukaryota > Metazoa > Chordata > Actinopteri > Cyprinodontiformes > Poeciliidae > Poecilia > Poecilia mexicana. The sequence continues at coordinate 4,956,718 of NW_028263378.1, forward strand.
TTGTACTTTTAGACACTCCAGGTAGGCTGCAGTTACAGAAAATGGTTACCAGGAAGATAATGGCTTCCTGGTAACATCAAACCCAGTTTATTTATGTTTTTTTTTTTCCCTCTCATCATGTTTCTTGCCAGCCAGTTGACTATTTGCAACAAAATGTTTGGCAGTTCTGTGATCATGCCCCCAAATCTAAGCAATTTCAGGATTCCTCTGAGAGTCTTGGTAATTTTTGACTAAATTTGACCAATTTTTTTGCTTAAATTCATTAAGCGTTCAAGTTTGTTCATCTTGGAGTTAGAAAATATGTCTAAAACATTTAAGGTCCAAATACTCATGTCATACTAAATATTTGTGCACACAGCAGAAGCTCAAATGCTATCAGAGGAGAATATAGATGAAAAATGTTCAACTCTTTCAATCTTTCTGATTGATTGGCCCATCTCTATTTGTGATTCACCAACCATTGATCTCTGAAGGCATATGTTTGTTCCTTAACATACAGATCTGAGGTTACGTCTGTTGAGTTTGTGTCCCTGGAGTCAAAATAAGACCTGACTCATTACCTTTTTTCTATATTGTGGAAATACTTATGATACATATTACAGACAATAGAAAACTGCTTGATCAGTATGGATAATTACTGCAAAATATAAGTAATTGTAATACTTTGTCTTTGAAAAAAAATCTTTTGCACTGTTATGATTAATTTTAATGATGGTCCAAAACCTCAGAAACCAATGGTTTAGGTTGTTGGTTTGCAGTTTGAGCTATTTTTTTTTTCTTTGTTGGTTTTCTGTAAGTGTTAAAGATGATGCATGATTGGATGTAGTTATTTGCTGTCTTTGAGTGCAATTGCATTTCTTATGGTAGTTATGAAGTAGCACATTTAATAGTGTTTTGTAATAATTGTAATATTTGATGTATCACAAATAATTGTAATAATTATTATTGTAATAATTGTAATTGTAATAATTATTATTGTAATAATTGTAATTGTAATAATTATTCATGTTCTTTTCAATACTATTTTGTTTAGCTGCACAGTTATTGAAGAACTGTTTAATCCAAAGCGGTTTATTGGATTAAACCGCTTTAATCCAATAAAGCTGTTATTGGACACATAATAATAAGTATTATTATGTGTTTGTAATAATAGTTGATGCTGTCTGACAGAAGACTTTCAGTCCTCTGCTTTGCCTCGTCTGAGTTTCAGTCCATCTGGTCCCACAGCTTTCACCTTTGACCTTGTTGGTCTGGAAGTGAAACCCAGTGTCACAGTTCAACCTTTCACTGTCAACACCCACTGGAAGCCAGACCGGCCAGATTGATCTGAGCCGGCCGAGGCTGAGAAGTTATTTAGAGACTTGAGAGTTTGCTGTGCAGCTTTTAGCACAACGCAGCTCATATTCAGCATTTTTAAATTATTCCTACATGCATATTAAATCACATTTTCTGCAGAAATAGGCTGTCTGAACACGTCAAATATTACGTTTGAGTTGTTTGCTCTTTTGTTTGCTCTTGTAGCTTCACAGTAGAAGTGTTTGTTTCTTTCGCTGCACGTCTCACCATCCACATGTGAGCACATTATCTAGAACATGCTGACTGGCTCTGAGGCTCCTCATGGGAGCTTATTAAGCAGATAAATCTGGACAGCTTGGTCTTTAAATGTAGCTTTCCACGGTTACATTTGAGGAATATTAAGCCTGCTTGTAGCTGCAGTAAATCATCCGTCGTGTGTATTAACATGAGTATTCTTAGCAAAAACTGGAGTCATTACGCCAGCTAAGGCTCTGAAGAAGTTGCATGTAAGCAAAAGTTTGATAAACAGTGGAGATTTCCTGATGGACATAAATATATTATGAGCTGTTGATAAAAATATGAAAATATCTTCCTTAAATTAATAAGAATATATTTTGTTTGTTGTTTGCAGGGGAGCGTTTTCAGTGGTGCGCAGATGTGTGAAGCTGTCGACAGGGCAGGAGTATGCCGCTAAAATAATCAACACCAAAAAGTTATCTGCAAGAGGTAAGAACTTATTTCAGTGTTTAATTCGACATGTAATTCCTGGATGTTATTATGCTGTCAGAACACGATGCATTCTGGAGTTGGGATTTTCCTGGTGCTAAATGTAGAGGCTGCATGAAGTCCACAGCTCTGGGGTAGCTATGAAAGCTCTGCAGTCACAGCCAGTAATGAGAGAGAAAAGGACTCACAAGTTAACAGCTCGAGAAGATTATGGTAGAAAAGTGGTGTGAAAAGAAAACGACTTACTTTGTCCCAAAAAGCTTCACAAACCTTAAAAACGTCCCATAATCTGTGGCTGGTGCCCCAGATTTCTTCCTGTTCTCTGAAGTTTTTCTTTAGTCTCTTACTAAAGTTATTTTTTTATGGATTGACTCAGTTTAAACACCGTGGTAGTTAATTATTCAAATAGCAAAATGCATCTCAACTGTCTGTAACCTGTGGATAATTACTGTGAGTAAACTGCACTAGATGCTGATTGCTGCCAGTTTCTATGGGACCAGGGCGCCTCGCTGTTCGAATACTAGAAACTTTAGTTCCTGAATACTGGATGTAATATGTATAAATAAGTCCAGGAGTAAAAATGGATGCAAATTCAAAGTCTGAACAAAAAACATTACATTATGTTTTCTTTATTAAAGGTCTGCAATACATTCCAAGAGATCAAAGAAAGTAAGGATTTAATCATTTATGGACTGAAATCCTGCCTAAAGGTTAGATTTCAGATTTTGGTGTTTTTTTTTAAAATAATTTTGACCATGCCTCCATTTTGAAATGGTCTTTTACGAGCTCTAAAGCAATATTTTTAGACACATTGTTGTTGAACTGTTTGGAATATTAACAGGAAAGACGTTGAGGAACCCTGGTTGTGTTTTCCTTTGATAAGGAATATGTAACTTTTTGAAAACAATGATTTTGTAGCCCCACTCCTAACAAAACCCTGAAGCTTTACTTCAGCTTGATACTCCACATCTACTTCTCTGTTGTATTTATGTGGTTGTTTTACAATTATCAAATATAGGCTGTAGTTACATTTTGGGTCGGTTTTGATCTTGCTGGTCTGCATGGAGGCATTTCTAGAATTGATGATGTATTGACTGTGAGCATCCTATCTCTTAGTAGCGATACTATAAAGATATTAATGCTCTCTTTTTTGTGTTTTCCTTGAAAAACATAATTCTTCACACCCAATGTTTTTACTGTATATTAATAGGATATTGCTCACTTTAAACAGGCATAAAGACCTACTTGTAAAGGACGCTGTACTCAGGCAGCAAAGCCCGGTTTAGGCAGCACTGTGACTCAAACCCGTCCTGCTCCGCGGCGGTCACTGTCGTTCCTCACACCAACACTCGCCCGGTGTAAATCTCCTGCTGCCTCTGCAGCTCGCAACCGGAGACCCAGAGCCATGGCTGTGCCAGGTGGCACCCCACTGACAATACACACACACACACACACACACACACACACACACACACACACACACACGCACACGCACACACGCACGCACACAAGCACAAATGTCTTGTGCATGTGTATAAATGTAGAGTGTGGTCAAAGAGGCATTTTAACAGGGGTTGAATGTCTGCTCATATCTGTTTGTGTCTGTCAGTTAACCTTTTACTGTGGGTATTAATTTCCTCTGGAAACAATTGCTCAGATGTCATTAAGTCCACGCAGACAGATTTATGAAAGTACTCTCTGATAACAGTGGTAATGCACCACAGAGGGGAGGCTGTCAGGGATAATTGTTAAAAATTCAAAAGATCAGACTACTTACACCATAAAGTAATACGTTTCTCACCTTTAGCATGCTAACGCTAATAAGCTTAGTAATGTTAATGTTTAAAGCAAATTAATGCAGTTTCTGAAGCAGAGTTTATGTATTAAAGCCCCAGAAAACAGAAGAAACTTAAGATAATTTATGAATATTAATGGAACTCAAAGATGTTTTTTTTTGTTTTGTTTTAAGCTCTTAGGAGAGAGATTTTCAGAATTGTTCCAAGGGGTGCAGATGGTTGATTTGTTGATTTTTGTATTATTATTTTTTTGAATAAACTGATTAATAATTGGTTAGCAAAAGGTACTTGATATGAAATTTCTTTTACTGAATTTGAAGCACATGAAGCTGAAACTGCTATTTCAGTTTTGGGTAAAAAAATTTACAGACAGATGTTTTCTTTTTTTTATCTTAAATGCTAAAGTTATATTTTTTTCTTCAGTTTTGACTTAATTGCTGCTCTGAATATGTTGTTTCATTTTTTTGAGTCTATAAATTCCAGTTAACAATGACTAAATTTGTTAACAATTATTAGAATAATTCATTCATCACAATTAATCCGATTAATTGTTTCAGCCCTAGATACAAGCCATATCAAATCAGTTCATCCCCACTAACACACACAGTGTGACATCAGCTTTTCTCCAGCAATAAATGACTGATGACTATATATACAGCTTTGGAAAAAAATTTGGAGACCACTTAAAATGATCATTTTCTCTGATTTTACTTCTTATATGTATATGTTTGAGTAAAATGAACATTGTTGTTTTATTCTATGAACTATAGACAATGAGAAATGGTGAAAATAACAACAAAGATGCAGTGCTTTCAGACCTGAAATAATGCAAAGAAAACACGTTCTTATTAATTTAGAAACACCAAATGTTTCAACTCAGGAAGTGACCAGAACTCAATATTTGGTTTGAAGGTTTCAATGGGGTCAGTGCAGTGGTGTCTTATTTTTTTCCAGAGCTGTATATGTCAGAAAGGCTTGAATATAGAAACTCAGAATTATAGTTTATAGAGAAATCGGACCTTTCCAAAGAAAACAAAAATCGACCGTAAATCTCTGACCGGTTCATCTCCACTAACTGGAGGTCTATGTTTCCTCCTCAGCTGTTTTATGAAAGGCTGCAGCTGCTTGCAGATTTCTGAGGTACGGCATAATCTTCCTGCTTTAAGATTTGATGATCCGAGCCGACTGAGCGGCGTGCGCGGCCTGCACTGCGCTCTTTACTAATGGATGAGCCATGTTCTCTGAAACAGCAGAGCAATGCTTGAGCCGCTGCATACGACTTCTACTCCTGCGCTAATAATAGCTCCATGACCCATCTGACATGGGCTGCAGCAGCAGCCAGGTTTTATGGCGATCTCCATGACTTGCTGCTCTGCTTCACAAGTGAGATTTTCGCTGCTGATGTATTTCTCAGAAAGCAGGTAGGGTCAGAGGGTTTAAAGCGCCAGCCGAGGCCGCTTAGGAGGAGCGTTTGCTTGGGACGGGCAGATGGAGATGGGAGCTGCAGGGAGGCCGGGGGGTCATGGCAGAGAAGGCACCCCAGGCACTTGGCAGCTGAGGGCCATGCGCCTGTACGCCTACATGCCTTTTAGCACGGGACTCTCATCTGACTCTGCCTCTCTTTCACTCTGGCACACACATTCATGGTCATTCTGACAGTGAACTCTGTTTATTTACTGCAGTCACAGTGACTCACCCCCTTAAAAATCCCGATATCAGGCATCTGGGAATGGATGACTAAATGTTATTTGTGTGTTAACCCAAACACCCCGCTTGACTTCAGCCCTGCTTCTGTCCCGTATTGCAGACGGCAAGCGGCTAATGTCAATCCAGCTCATGTCAACAGGAAATATAGGGCAGGTCTGCTGGGCAAGGCTTCCAGCCAATCATAGCACTTGTTTATTGGCAGCGATCTGTGGACGACGGATGCCAGAGGTTCCTGTATGGCCTTGTAGCATATCATGGTAGAGTGGATGTGCGTGTGCGTATACGTCTATATATAAATGTATATATGTGCACATGTGAGGTGTTTATTTTGTCTGAGACTCACCTGCAGCAGCAGCAGAGAGCTGACCTGATTTCTGTCCCGGTTCTTTTGTGTCAATGTCAGATAAGTCGTGTGGAGGTATTTAAGTGAAGGCCTATTACATGTAAGGCTATTATAAAGTCAGATCACTCTACTTATAATTACCAATGCCAGTAGAGCCTGTTTTATTTATAATACAGCCACAAGTTCAGCAGATTAGTTTGATTACACCAAACATTTTAACCCTTCATACTGATTTTTCTTTTCTGACGGAAATGATTCCTAAAAGATGATGGCTCACCGCAAATGTCACTGTTTTTAAAGTTCCCCTCTTAACTTTATTTGATGCTAACTTGTATAAGTTGCATAGAATAATTTGTTGCAAGTTGAAATTAGGACAGTAGATAACGATCATCTTAGTACCGTATTTTCCGCACTATAAGGCGCACCGGATTATAAGGCGCACCTTCAATGAATGGCCTATTTTAGGACTTTTTTCATACATTAGGCGCACCGCATTATAAGGCGCATAGAATAGACGCTTCATACTCTATTATTACACATCCACATTAATAAAGAAATGGTCCCCGAGTACTTTATATAGTAGGCTGGCCCAGCCGTTGTTTCACTCACGGTGTTGGTGTTGCGATATTATGCCCAACTGCTTTCTGGGTAACACAGACCAACGACACGCTGCCGCTGCAGTCTCTGTCTCTCTTCCCCTGCCCCCCCCCCCCCCCCCCTTTAAATGTATTATCAAACTTTATTAACAAACCAGTGTTCTGACAACTATCCCAGCATGCACCGCGCACTACTTCTTCTACGGGGAAAAAGAAGTTGGCGGCTGCTTACGTAAGCAGCCTATTGCATGTCTGTGTAAACATGACGTCTTTCATTTCGATCTGAGTTAATTAGCGTAGCATTTCTGCCGGATTTTCACAACATATCAGCCACGACAATGGACAGGGGAACCAACAAGTTCATGTCATCTTTTTTGGGCGACATCAAGGTGTTTGAGCCACTGGATGCCTCCAACATTGTGCGCGTCACAGCTAAAAGCTACCGATAGATGAGGAAAACAGCAGATCCTCACACCCTCAGCATAAATATAGCTGTGGACAAGATCACTGATGCCTATTGTTCTTGCAAGGCTGGGTAAGTCGGCATTCATGGTTTTGATGGTCCACAATGTACATTAGCATATGTTTACTACTGTAGCTTGTGTTTGTGAGACGGTCATGCACGTGGTAGCTGCACTGTGACCTAAAATGGGCATTAGCCAATGAAACGCGGCCCCTGTGGTAAGGTCCGTTGCTGGACCTGTTGTGGCTCAATATTGGTCCATATATAAGGCGCACCGGATTATAAGGCGCACTGTCGGCTTTTGAGGAAATTGAAGGTTTTTAGGTGCGTCTTATAGTGCGGAAAATACGGTAATCGATTATTCTGATGATTTATCGAGTGATCGGAAAAATGGCACATTTTGTAGATTTTTCATTTAACCTCTTAAGCTTATTTTATGCAAAATTAAGAATTATGTAAAAATAGACATCAACAAATAACTCTGTTACTTTTTCTAAATAAGGAAATAAACATTTTATTCCGTAAAATGCAATAATGTATCATTTCTTTATTGAATTTGAACCCGGTGAAGCTTTGTTTACACATATTTCCTGATCCACTTTATTCATGGTTTTGGTTCTAGTTTTATTTATTGTTTTGATTCTTATGTTTCATTTTGCATATTTAAACTGTCTTTCAGTTTCAGTGTGGAGTGTTTCTTACAAAATTAAAGTTTATTGGTCAACTTGTGTTACTGGAACATTTTATTGTCCAGCAAAATTTATTGTGACTGTCGATGTGAAAAATGTTAATTGGTGTGAATACTTTTGCTAAAAAACAGTTTTCCAGTGTCTACATTCCTTTAGTATTTTTAGGAAATGAGAAAAAAAGTGAGATTTAAACTCCATATTTCCCAGCTGCAGTGAGCCATGCTGATCTTGTAAGTCAAAATATTCTTGATCAGTGGTTATATGAGCTTCTCTTTGTGGATGTTTCCTCTTCTCCTGAGACGCCAGCGATGATTAACCCAAATGTATTCCTCTCCTCATCGCTTCCTCTCTTCTTCTCCAGCACGTCGTCTCCTGCAGACTCTGCTGCATGCTGTCCTTGGGTTATCTCACTCTGCGCTTGTGTTCCTGTTTGCCACATATCTCCTCCTGCTTGTTCCTTCTCACCACTTCCTCTCTCATCCCCCTCCAGGACCGGTCCTCACCATCCTTCCTTTCTCCGTTATCTTTCTGCTCATTTCTTATTTACCCCACTGCTTCAGAGAGCGACAGCGTTTGGCTGACCGACAGCTTTAAAGAGAGGGGTTAAATGAATATTTGAAGCAGAGTGTAGTACCAGGGCTGCGCTACTTTTCCACAGTTGACTGTACACTCCTTACAGTCAGAGCAATGGCAAAATGAAAGCTCTGATTTTGATTCAAACTTCTTATACAGTGAAACAGAAATATAATATATTTGTTTGCCTTATTTTTCAAACTTTTAGCTGCACTAAAACAACAAAGGAACAAGCTCTACAATCTGATGCCACTTATTTTTTTTACATTTCAGCAAAAGTTGTTTTCTACAGTGTCTTCTAAGGTTTTCGTGTTGTTTCTGTCTGTGGTTCTTGGTGCAGCGCCACCACAGGCGAGGAGCGGGACAAGTTTTTCAAATGTTTTGTTTTGTTTGACAGTGCAGAGTGAAAGCAAATTGCAAATGTAACAAATGTTGCAATTTTGGTCCCCAATCGAACAGAGTCTACCAGACTATCAGACTATTTACCATGAAAGCAGAAGAAAAGCAGAAAGTTGGAAAATATTTTTGTAAGTAGATTTAGATGTAAATTTTTGCCTGAATTTATTCTTGAATTGAGGTCGTGGGCTCCTCTTCGGTTGCTCTTTGAACACCCCTGCTATGGATAATAAATAACAAAAGCTCAGGTATGTCGACAGATGGACTAAACCTCGATGAACGGAGACTCTAGGCCATTTCTGTTCTCGTATTATCAGCAGATGCCACCAACAGACTGAAACCCGATCCTGGCCCGTTTGATGTTTTTTCCACCATTTGGCATCGTAACATATCAAGGACGGTTCAGCAGAAACACGAGTTTAGGCAGAATGGACATTTAGACAAAGCAAACAATAACCTCACCTGGAGACTAGAAAAAAGCAGCTTGATTTACAGAGAGATGAATAGAAAATCATGCTTTGTTTGTTTCACTGGTTCCTCAACCGAAGAGTCAGAGGAAGAAAACAAGCAGCAGATGCAGCGATTAGCATTGTTTTAATCTTTCAACAGAAAGATGGCACACGCAGGCTTAATTGTTCTTCCTCCTCCCACCTCCTCTGTCCCTCTTCAACACTCCCCCACTCCTTTCTCCAACTGGCTTAGCTCGTCTTCTAAGACTGTAATCACTGGGCTTACACGTCACTGTCACTCCTCTGTACCCATGGAAATGTGTCTGCTCGCGTTTTTCTAAGCTATTCCTGTCACAGATTGTACTATACTGTTTCCAACAACAGCATGTATTTATTTTCATCAGTTGTTTGAGTGTTGGTGTTTACAGGGATCCACTTCTTCTTGGGTTTTTCTGTCTGTGGGCATGTTTGGTCCGATCGTCGCGTTCTGAAATGATAAAATACTTAAACCAGAAATAGCATCTGATTTCATCACAAAGAAGCAAAGCCAGCCCAGGTGCTCCAATGTGTGTGTTAGATCTGTTTTTGCTCTAAACTCCAAAGGATTTTCGGGTATCAGAAAAAAGCCAAATCAAGGTTGTGGTGCTGCTTTGTGCTGCACTGTGGCTGATTACAGTATTATATTGATCTGATCTTCATCTTCGTATGCAGAGCTCCTTATTTCAGCCTTAAGCTCAGGATCAAATCACTTCTTTATCAGCAAGTATCATTATCTCAGCCACACCTATGTCCAGTTTACGTCAATAAGTAAAACCTTTTAATTGATGATTGCAGAGTCTTCAAAACTCAGTTTATGTTTCAGTAAAACTTCATTTTACTGGTGGAAACTCAAAAACTGAAAATTTGCATCTTCAAAAAGGACAGTGTCGATGTCTTTATTCTTATTTTTTAATAATTTGAATTGCATTGCATAATACAGTATTCAGACCATTGCAGCTACATGAAAAAATGAAACAATGTAGCTATGGAGGAGTAAATTTTTGTTATTAAATTTAATTTCACCTATTTATGAGACAAAGTGTGGATATTCTCTAATGTCAAAAAGTCATAAATTTGCAAGAAAAAAATATTTTCCATGATTAAAGGCATAAATTTACAGATATTCAAACTAAAATATTATTTGACGTTATAAAATCAGATATTTGTGACACAAATTCCAGAAGAGAAAATATCCAGATGTTGATCTATGACTTCTGACATTTATGTGGCAAACATCAGACTTTATATAGTTTACTAGTTTAAGATAAGAAAAAAATCTAAATAATTCAAATAAAAATTCATCTATGAAGCTTATTGTGATTGAACAAATTAAGCAAAATGTACCTTTTTTATGTTTTTTTTACAATATGCTGCATTTTCTCACTATGCTTCACCTGACTAGTTGCTACTTCAGCATTTGCTTTTTGTATCAGATAAAGTAAAATTTCACACACATCTAACCCTGACGCAGACATCCGTCTGCAGTAGATTTTGCTCTTTGTGTTTCATTTCTTAATAATTGTTTCTGTGCTGTTTTGCAGATCACCAGAAGTTGGAGCGAGAGGCTCGGATCTGTCGCCTTTTGAAACACCCCAACATTGGTGAGGAACTCGTTCGGTTTTAGTCCTTCTAACACCAACACAGTGAATTATGAAATACTTTTGAGCAACTTTATCGATTTTTCTCAATTTATATCTAATTCATAGTTAGGTTGCAACCAACAAATATTTTAGTAATTGATTAATCTGTCAGTTACTGTTACAATTAATTGGATAAAAATGTGTACACTCTGCAGATTTTTCATTAAGCTAATTAAATCTATCTTTCTATACAATATTATAAATATATTAGATATTTGAAGTAAATAATTAACTTTCTTTTTAAATTAAAAAATGCTTTAACATAGCATTCCTTTGGTGAATTGGAACTGGGTGAATGAAAAAGATGCCACTTGGGGAGTTTTGGGTAAAACATTGACAGATAAAGGTTTTTTGTGCAGATTGGGCGCAATTACTGCTCTGACTGTTGTTTTTCAGCAAATTGCCTTTTTGAGTTTTTATACTCCAGTTAACAGTTAATCAATTACTAAATCAGTCATTTGAAATCTAATTCATTGTTTCATCCCTAATTTATATTGATAATTTTTATTCCCCTCAAAGTATTCACACAGTTTACTCAAAATGGAGCAATGTTGATGCTGGATTTTATATTTTAAATGAAATATAGCAGTGCAGTACATTCTCCTGTTGCTTAAATGTATAATTTTAATTGCAGAACCTCTTGCTGTAATGTAAATACATGACATAAGGCTCTATTATTCTGACTCCCTGTGGTTTCGTTCCCTCACATGCTCTCCCTGCTGCTTTTTTACGCTCCTTTAATCTCTCACTTAAAATGCAGCAGTGATGCTTTTTCAGAGGCAGTTAGAAAAAGCATTGAATTAATCGTTACAGCAAAATAAATGTACAATGACTGTACTAAACGTTTATTCCTTAATTCTCTTACAGTTCGTCTTCACGACAGTATATCAGAGGAGGGTTTCCACTACCTCCTGTTTGACTTGTAAGTCATCCTTCCTCTCTTTTACACACATGCTTCATCATCTTCTTCCTCCTCTCCCTCGGTTCCTGCACCCTCTGTGCATATATAGCATTGCATAACTCTCTCCTATATTTACCCCATCCCTGTCACCACCGCCTCCCACACCCTCCGCATCCATCTCTCAGCAATTCCCTCTAGTTTCCATGGCAACGGTGTGGGAAGAGGGGCGGAGGGGAGATTTTAGGGGGAAACGGGGTGAGCCACAAATAAACCAAAAAGTGGTGATGAAATCCTTGTTTTTGGATTTCTTTGTGTTTCTTATTTCTGTTGTTCTTTCCTGGAATGTTGTAAACCCAACGACAATGGAGCGTCTTAACGTTGAATAAATGTGTTTTTGTTGTTGCAGGGTGACCGGAGGTGAACTGTTTGAGGACATCGTAGCCAGAGAGTACTACAGCGAGGCGGACGCCAGGTAGAACCGCGGCCTTCGTCTCTCTGCGTCCTCATCTTCAAAACGTTCCCAGTCTGTTGTCGTCTTGTCTGTGGTTTTCTATGTACTTCTTTATTCCTCTCAATTTCCTCTCCTTTTCCTTTAATTTCTGCTCCTTGTCATCTTGTCTCACCCCTTGTTTTCAGCTTCATGAATCATGTAGACGTGTTATTTTTCCATCTTTCTTTTCTTGCAATTCTTGTTAGTTTTTCTTGCTTTTTTTTGTCTGTTCAAAAAGCTGTTTTCTTTTCTCTCTTTCTTACTCTAACTACTGCAGTTCCTTGCAAAAGTATCTGCACCCCACGACCACATTCTGGCAAATTTCAACCCAAAACTTCAGTGTGTTTTATTGGAACAAAGTAGTGCATGATTTGAAGTGTAGGGAAACGAATACTCGGTTTTCAAAAGGTTTAACAAATATAATCAGTGTGGCGTCTACTCGTACTCAGCTCTCCTATGTTGATACTTTCTAGAAGCACAATTTGCTGCAAGAGGTTACGTCTCTACAAGCTTTGCTGATCTAGAAAGAGTTTTATTCTCATCATTTCAAATCATCACATTTGTCCCTGCTGAAGTCTGCATGATGTTCAGTGCTAGTTTTCTGCAAAGTTTAGCACTTATTCAAAAATCTTTTAGTTTTTTCCTCATCTGACCAGGTCATCGCATGATAGGGATGGGAATTTATCGCATCGTTTATCATTATTGTGATAAATTTCTTACCTCTAAATAAATTCTAATTAATGTTGTTCAAAGCCTCCCAAAACTGTTTATAAAATATTTTGAAAACCTTGCACAATTTCCTCCATTTTCTAGTCATGCACTACATAAAATCCTAACAAAATACATTAAAGTTTGTAGTTTTAATGCAACAAAAAGAGGAAAAATGTTCACTGGGGACGAATACTTTTGCCAGTCGCTGTAATTTTGCTGTCAGTTATCTTTTCTCTTTGCTCTTTTCTTTTCATCACTCTTCCCTTTTCCTTTGCTTTCTTCATTGCACTACTTGCCCTCACCTCTCACAGACACATCACGCACCTTTAAGACCCAACTTAGGTTTGACCAATCACACTTTTCAGCATAAAAAAACATCTGTTTTTACAGATTCAACACTAAGTTAGTCTGTTGGAGATAAATATGGACTCTGTTATATTGCAAATTGCAGCATTCTAATTTGTAGGCTATTAAAAATGACATATTTGTGATTTCCATGCAGAGGTCATCCCAAGGTTCTTGCTAAAACAGTAATTAGATGCTTTGAAAGCTGTGAACATCAGCATTTTCACCGTTTATTAACTAAAAATAACTGGAACCACCATAACTGTGTGTCTTAATTAGCTTTCTGCTGATGCTTTTTAAACTATAATCATTGGTCAAACCTCAAGGCTTTCTTTTAAAGACTTGGTGAGACTTGCAGGTGCAGTTTGCTCAGGATGCAAATTGTGCTGTTCATCGTTCTTCTGCTTTGCTTCTCCTCAGACAGTGGAAAAGATAAAAACAATGTCAGCAAATCTAAAGTTTGAACTATGGTGACAGTTTCAGTTTCTTTCTTTCTTTGGTTTTGTTCTTTTTCACCCTTTTACCACCGACTGTGCTGTTTTATATCTAACGCCCACCGCCCCCTGCTGACTCATCGCCACACACAGTTCACTTTAACAATCGACGGAAGAGGAAACGGCATAGTGGGGGGGTGGACAGACAATAGGCTGAGAGAAGAGTGAGAGAGATACTTGAAACTGACAGTTGTGAGTGTGGGTGTCAGTCCATTCACCAACATTAAAAGCCCAGCAGATTTGCCTGTCTTTTTAAGCTAAAATCACTACAGTATGTGACAGTAAATGGTCGATTTCAGCTCCAGTCTTCACTTTCAAGCTGCTTCAGTTGTAGCTTGTAATTATTCTCTGTAAGAACTGTTGATATTCCTCATCTAAAGATCAGGATTTCTTGTTTTGACCTGCTCTAAAGAGACTTTATCTGTTAACAGCCCTAAATTACTGGTGCTTTTTATAACAGGTGTTTCTTTGCAGACTTGTGAGTGTCTGTTGCACATGCAGTTTAAGGCCAATAGTCCACACATAGCAAGATATCTGTAAAATATAAATAGCTTTTTATGCATTATGGCCTTTCATCCTCACAAAAAATGTATTTATTTAAAAAAACTCCAAGCAAAATGGACATTTAAGAAAACTCAGTATTTGTGTTTGCGTGTGTGCATTGGACAATTGAGATTGAGATGTGCATCATAGTCTGTGACAGATAATGCACTAATATATCCACATACTTGCTTTGACTCAATTCCCAATCGGTATTGTCTTGTATTTAATTAACTTTATATCCTAATACTCTATTTACAAGTCGTTCAACATACAAATGGATCTCCTGGAATGTGTAATTCCTAACAGGAAGTTGTGGTTGTTTTGAAGCAACTTGATTGGCTGACAGGTTTTAGCTCTGCGCTGCACTGCCCCCTACTGGTTTGGCATGTTTAAAACAAGTCTCAGGGATGTTTTAAGTTAAATTATCTGCCAGTGGACCTCATATTTTTTCATTCCTATTAAGGAATTATTGGCTTAGCACAAACTCTTATATTTTGCTGCAGACTTACTTGAAAGTTAGTTTTGTCTTAATCCAAGTGTACAAAAATATTTGCACTAAAAACTAGAACAAAAATACTTGGTAAGATTCATTTTTTTGCAGTATGTGATTGGTTCTTCTTCCTCTTCTACATCTTGTTTAATGGCAGTTGGCAAATAACTTAATGGAGCATTAGCGCCACCAACTGGTAAGGATTGTGGACCAAATGTTGCTAAAAAGAAGAAAAAAACCTTATTCCATCCCACAAATTGCACTGTCTTAAATAGAAAATGTCCTGGTAGCTTTTACTTCTTGGGTCTTTCTGAAATACAGTGAGAAAGTCTTTGGTTGATACACACAGAAGGACAATCGTAGAATCTAGACTCGATTAAGAAAAGTGTCATGATGATGAAACTAAAACTGAATTAATTGCCGCTCAGCATCAACATGTTTAATCACGTCTTATTTACATCCTCCTCATGATTGTGATTTGTCACAGCTTTTTGCCATGCTGGTCACTTTACTAGCCCGTCTATTTGATATTAATCATTACTAATGTCTTTTCGCCATGCTGGTTACTTTATTACTTCTTCTATTTGATATTAATCATCATTAATGTGGACCCTCAGTTGTCAGCTATTAAGTGACTGCCTGCTTGTATAACCTTGTTTTTAATCTAGTGAAACAACAAACATTTTACAGAGAATATATCTCATTTCTGTCAGTTTTTCCACCCTTTTCACTGCTTCCAACACTCTAGGCTCACTAAAAATCATCCTCACTACTCCAAACATTTTGTCACATTAGAAGCTCTCTTAAGTCCTTAAAGTTTATCTTACCGAGGTAAATTAAAAACATTTTTTTTCCTAAAATAACATCAGAAGGAGCTACTTCAGTCTTAGGATTCTTTAAGATCATTTGAATCAGCCATATTGAAGCAAA
Source organism: Poecilia mexicana (assembly GCF_051168715.1). Lineage (NCBI taxonomy): Eukaryota > Metazoa > Chordata > Actinopteri > Cyprinodontiformes > Poeciliidae > Poecilia > Poecilia mexicana. The sequence goes on from NW_028263378.1 coordinate 4,972,335, forward strand.
GAAACAAAAGCTGCAAGCCACCAGAGGAGAAAATTTCTGAACAACACTGATTGTAATATCTTCTAGAACAGGTTTGTATAATGTAAGTTTCTATTTTCTTTAATTTACAGCCTGATATCCATAGGAGTTTAAACAGAACTAAAGAAAAGCCAGCACTGCTTGACTTTTAGCTGTTAGCACAACAAGCATCAACAATGAAATCAGGGCAGATTTGACCCGTTTTGTTTCCTGACTGAGTCGCTGATTAGCGCCCAGGATCGATTTAATCTCATTATTGTAGCTTCAAGAGTAAATAATTATTTTATTGTTCAGCAGCTGACTATAGTTTTATTGGACAGGAACTGCTGGTGTGTTTCCAGGAGCGCCAACAGGTGGCTGAGAAGCCCATAAATCACTCACTGCAGAAAGGTCATATCCAGCAGTGTTCAGGAATCTGTTCCCTTTATTGAAAGGAAACCCATTTTATATCGGAGAAAATAATACAACACAATTAAGCCTGAAATGTCAAATGTCAAGATTATTTAAAATCTTCTACAGCTTCTGAAAACCTTAAATAAATGTATGGCATTGAAACATTTAATCTGATGTGGCCCTTCGACGTCGACTAAAATGTGGAGGCCATCACTTGTCAAAGACTGGCGAGACTTGAGTGCAGGTCCTATAAATAAATCAGGATTTACATTTCCTCGTAGTGTTGCCCACAGAATTTGCATCGGGGATCGACATAAGAAGAAGCAAATATACTCTCAGGTGGAAACATAATAGAGCATTAATGATGCACTCAAAAACAAATAACAAATGTCTTGTCAAGATTCATGCAAAATATGCTGCATTTATGAGTCAAGGCAGATCCAACTCCCACGCGCAGCTGTTCATCGTAGCTTATGTTTGAATGTTAGCATACCTGGCCCACCTGTCGAAGAAATTATTGTGGTTTTTAGGAGTAGGAATATGTCACATCTGTTTTCCAATTTTGATAGATTTTTTTTGCTTTCTTTTCTAAAAAAATAAATTACAAACTGCAGAAAATATGATCAGAAAATTGCTTTTATTTCAATCATCCCGTCAATGAGTTTTACAACAAAGTGTTAGGAACTTTATGTTTAACTAAAATAATGTAGAAATAATATTAGAAGAAAGTTGTTTTAATAAGGAAAAAAGCTTGACGAATTAATTTGTTTTATTTGTTGTGTTGGAGTTCTCATAAATTTGTTACTTCATTCCCCAAATATTATGACTTTATTCTGGTAAGATTCTACTTTGAGTTTATTGTTATTCGACTTTATTCTTGCAACATGATGAGTTTATTTCCATTTTTAAAAAGAATCTTAGCCTGGCCCTAATATTCTGTCAAATAGTTGACCTTAATTCGAAGTCCAAATAGATAAATGCTCGTCAAACAAGATGGCGGCCTTGGGCATACTGACATCATTCTGAACTATGGAAACCCAAGGAGTGCATTTGTGAAAAAAAGACCAAATTAAATCTTCCAAAACCAACAATTTGATTAACCGATAAAATGGATTCATGACCCAGCCCTAGTTTTAAGCAATCCAAACCCAAACCAACATCTAAACGGGTTGCTGATCATTTTCCTTCCTGAATATCTTTTCCTCCTTCATCTGAATGTCACTCATTCAGGCCAGTATCAGACACACACTCACGCATACACCGCCACCCTGGCTCCCTTGGAGACTAGCAAGAAGTGGGACTTTAATTAGCCATGATAATTAGTCTCACTCTCACTCAGACCCCAAACTGTGCAGAATCACACCTTGTCGCCCCCAGTCAGAATCTATCAGAGTTCCTTTTTAGGAATGCTTGATCAGATCAAGGCCACAATGAGTAAATTTGTGAGTAAATTACACCAAAGTACGAAACAAGCAATCTTTCCTAACCAGGGGTTATACAGGCTGAAAGGAAATTTAAGACACACCAGTGTTAGTTTATTTTTAAAATAATTTTATCCCAGATATGGCATTTCTCCTTGGACTGCTCCCCAGTTCTGTGCTGAAGCATTTACAGTTGAGCAGAATATGTGGGAAAATAGGGAATTTTGAAATGATTATGCCCAATTACCAAACACTCCCAAGCTGCTCCAAAGTAAGAGACACTTTTTGGACGTAAAGGTCCAGGAAGCAGAACCTCAACATGTAGTTGCTGCACAATGGCTTTGGAGCAAATCTGATGCAGAATAAGCACAATCCTCGTTCTCTCAGAGAATCGTGCAGATTTCTGATCACTTAAGTTTGAGAGATGTTCCCTGATTTCAAAACTTTAGCTGCCGCTTGTAATTCCAGTGTCCAGTTTAGCTGCAGTGTGGATTCAGCCTAGAAATCGATATCAAAACTCTGAGAGGTTTGATTACACACAAGTGGGTGAACAATCCTTGCTCATGTTCATAATACATAATGTCTGCTTGGTGTGTGATTGTGGTTTCTCTGTTTAGCTTGTTGAATATTAATTTAACCGAATGAAAATGAAATGCACTTGAATATGTCATTATGATCATTTTTAGAAATGATGGGAGAAAAATAGATTATGATTTTTGTTTTCGGTCAGAATTACAGAAAACGAGAAAGTCTAGCGCAGTCTCTGAGTGAGACACGTTTTTTTGTTTTGTTTTTTCACAGCCATGCATAGCGTCAACATCTGACAAAATTAAGCTTAGCATGACCTGATTGATTGGCTTCCACCCAGTAAATGGAAACGCACCTAATTTGCAGACATTTTTGCAACATATTAAAAATTTGCATCACAATTGGATGGAAATATTTCACTACTTATAAAAGCTCCCAACTTTGCATCATATCCTAGTACAATTGATTTATGATGTATGTCTAAAATATCTAAAAATATCATAAAAATATGATGTCACCAACTGTAAAACAAGCAATGAATATTAAATTTTGTCAAATGTGAAGTATTTTTACACCCTGCACATTTGGCTTTATGTTATTTGTCAAACATTTATCAGTTTACCTTCCTGCGGAGAACTGATGTTGCTTTTTTTAGCCAGTGTGGGTCTGGATGCACTTTCGACCAGCCTCGACCGACAGGCAGGTTCTATAGAAGACCGTAATGTTATTCGACAGCAAGACATTAGAGGGCTGGTAAACAGAAGAAGGACATGGAGGCGTTCTTCCATTTCTAAATGCCATGCTCAGTGGGATGCTGTCAACTTGCACCTCACACCTTTGCATTGCTTTTTTCAGGAAGGTTTCCAGTCGCTTTTTGTTTTAATCAAAGAAAAAAATCCACCAAACGGACAGACCAGAAATCTGAACAGGCTGAAGTTATCTTTTGATTTTTGCCTATTTAAAGTTAAACGCCACCTAAAATTAATCATTAATCTTATCTCCTGAATTTTGAAGCTATTGATAGACACTAAATAATCAATGGCAATAAATTAAGCATTTTGGAGTTTGTACTGACTTTGTTTGGTTAAATTTATAGCCAGCTAAAATTAAGTCTTAAGGTCTTGTTGCTTAGAGATTAAATATTTCTTTTTTTTAGGTTTGCTGCCCAACATGTAGCTTTACAAAGCACATGTGTGAATATTGAGTTACAACTTCCTAAATGTGACCCAGTCCAATTATGAGGTGCCATGAGGCTGGGTGAAGATGGAAGCCAGATACTTTGAGGGATTTAATAAAAAGCAGACATGGGCATCAAATATGTCCTGGCATGCAAAAATGTCTTTGTTCTGTTGTGAACTTCAGATTAAAATCCTTCAATCCTTCAACCTCATTTTCCAACAGTTTCTTTTACTACATTGAACTTGGACGGACGTAATTTAAAAAAACTAACAATTACCATGCTTTACTCAAGTCCTTAAAAAGTTGGAATGTTTTCCAGATCTGGATAAGTAAGGAAAATTTTGAAAAGAAAGCTTAAAAAAATGTGTTGTAGCATTCCCAGGTTTTCTGATTTCCTAAAATAAAATTAAAATTATTGCATTTCAATATTCAGCCAATACATATTCAGCACCAGTCGATTTTGTGTTGACTGTAAAAGCTCCAGTGACAAAACAACCAAAAAAACTATCATTTTGGGGTTAGTCAAAAAATAATAAAAAATAAGAATTCATGCCACACTTTTTGAATCGATGAGAACGGCATTCATCAAAGCAGTGGCCTTGGATCTGATTTTTACCTAAACATGCCCTTCTGGCTCTAGATTGCTGCAAAAAATGTGTTTTAAGGCCTTGGAAGTTTTTTTTTTTTAAAGTAAACTAGACAATGATTTTTATTAAAAACACACGATTTAACATCAAACATCTATTTCATTACCTAATAGACTCTTACCTCCTTAGATACAGCTTATTCACAAATTAAAGTAAAAGTTTCTACAATTTCATACCTGCATATTAATAATTTTCTCAGTGAGAGGAAAGTCTTAGGCATGTATTGTTGCCACATGATGTATTTGTGTGTTTTTGTGTGTGGTTCCGCAAACGATGCATATGCATCTATCTCTCTGTTTCTCTCTCTCAGTCCTCCCACTCAGTCGGTGTGGGTGTGGATCCTGCAGGAGGCTTTCTCCCTGCGCCTGCCATTAGTCACATATTCTGTACATTATCATCACAATGATTCTGCTGCATACACGAAATATTTCAAAATGAGCACGCTCATCGTTGTGAGGAAGTTTCATGTTTGTCTTTGCATTGCACAAACACAAAGTGCTGTTTTTCCTTTCAGAGATAGAAAAATAACTGCCTGTCCTCTATGATTCACTGTCCGTTCCGTTTCTTTTATTTAGTATCTCTTTCTGTTCTATGCAAAAAGGTGATTATCTTTTCTCTCACAAGCTGTCATCTGTGTTCTGTACTTTTCCCGTGGCAGCGTTGTTGTGATTTCTGTCTGGCGGGTTGCTCTGCTGTGGCTGCTCTTGTCTCATCATGTTTAAAAAAAAAAAAGAAAGCAAAACGAAACATTTTTGTCTCCTCCACCTACACCTACTTGCCTACCATTCTCATTCCTCTCTGTCTGCTTCACATACTTTTCTTTTCCTCTGCCTGCCACATGATTTCCTCTGACATCCACTGTCACTGCTCTAATCTGACCTGCCCTTTTTCTCCCCTGTAATGTGGGCTTTTTGGCCCCGTCTGTCACTCTGCTCATCTGGCATCCTCGTCCTTTTCCATACCTCTCTGTGCATCCCTGTGGCTCATCTGTCCTCCTCCCCCCGCTGTCCCTCCTCTCTCTGTTTTGTCTTCACAGTCACTGTATCCATCAGATTCTAGAAAGTGTCCATCACATTCACCAACATGACATAGTGCACAGGGACCTGAAGGTTAGTATGTGTAGAGGAGCATCTGCATCCCGCCCTTCAACCCTCCCCCTCCCCAAACTTTGCTTGCTTCCTTTCCCTCCTCCCCTCTTTTCCTCCTTCCTCCTCTTCGCCTGTTTGTGTCGATCCTCTTCGTCTCTAGTCTGACGTCCGCCTCGTGTCTTGTTGTGATGGATGTTTTCTTTTTGCTTAATGTTAATGAATTTGATTTATATATTTGTTTTATTTTTCTAATTGGAAGAATCTGGCCCACCTCACCCACTTTTTCCAGTTTCATCTGCCCTCCCAGTTGCTCTCCTCATAACCATCCCACAATCGACCACAAAGCCAAAGCTCCTGTTGCGCTGACGGGAAGTACACTCATAAAATGAAGGCGCATGCTCACACACGGTCAAATCCTTATAATGCATCGTATCTAGGGATGCACCCATCCACTTTTTTCACTTCTGACACCGACACAAATATCTGGGGTTTAGTATCGGTTGATACCAATCCGATACAGAAAAATAGAGCTCATTTGACTTAAAATGTTTCTTTTTCTAAACACAAACATAAATTCTGAAATTTATTTGATAACTCTGCACCAATAGATCACATTTAAATACACCAATAGGTTCACAAACTTGATGAAACATGTAAAACCTAACTTTAATTTTTAGATCAGCCAATGTAAAATAAATAATAAGAAACTGAAACTGACAAAAATAATACTTTGACTACCTTGGCCAAACAGTAAAAATAAACTGCAGCAAATCTTCTTTCAAATGGTTCAGAAATGCATTAGAAATCCTAAATATAATGTACATTAAATGATAAATCATAGAATTAAACTAAATAGATCTGCGCTTATACTCAATGTATAACTTTTTTTTATATATAAACCAATAGAGATACTAATATCGGATTTGTGCAGCTCTAATTATATCTTGGGCTGGACGATGTGGCTGAAAATCATATCATGATAAAAGTGTTTCATGTTGGTCAATATCGATAACTTCTGATTGGTTTATATATCTGAAATATTACCAAACTGGGGGTGTGACCTTGCCTGTTTTATTCACAGTTTTCACTCCATGCCACTGTTTATTTTTAAGGAGTTATGAGGCGAAACGTTGAACTTATGCTGCACAAGTTGCTCAAGAAGTTGTTGCTAGGTAACCACACGTTACTCAACCATTTGTTGCTTGGTAACCAAAGAGTGTGGGAGAACCTGTGCGGTTCTGGATCGGAGTTCAGTGAAATTATTGAATATTCTGTCAGACGTATTACGTATTGATGTTGGTTATGTTTCTATTGTGATATAGTATTGATTTATTGTGTAGCCCTAATTATTATCTCATTCTGCATATTGCAAAGTCGTGTCTAGGCAGCAGTAAATGTTAATTTATTTAAGTGCCATACTTAAATAAAGTATAAGTGCTCTGTGTTTGTATAATGCAGACATTTCTAGATGGGGTAATCAGTGGATTAAAAAAAAATGTTCTTGCTTAGTGTATGTTGGTGCGTGAGCATGTCGGCTCAAAGTCATTAATGGATCCACAAAGCTCTTTTAGGAGAAGAAGAAAAACGGTTCACTCACTAATGGGTGTGATCATTAGCAGAAAATATGACAAAAAATGGTGACAGTAATAATCAGGATTAAGTTTCAAACATGTCCATTAGTGGCATTCTGAGTGCAAAAAAGAAAAAAGAAAAAAAAACAGCTTTGCTCACCTGATTGTCAACGATGTAGAAAAACATGCATTTTTATTCCATTTTAAGAAGACATTAAGAAGGATTACTCAGACTTGTCAGTATGTGAAGCCAAAACAAAATGCCTGTTTTGTTGTACTTTTTTTGGTTTGATCTGTTTTATCCTGAACCTCAGTGAAGAACGAGAGCCGATTATTATTGCAATGGCGTCTTCACGACGGAAACAATACATACAAAATACAAACAAGTTTTGATTTTGCAGGACAGAGCCTTTGTGCAGCCACATTTCTTCTTGTGATCACCCAGTACCCAGACACACTCGGTATATGTGACCTGCCCAGTATTTATTCATTGGGAGACCTTTAGAGATGAGACAGTGCTCTTAATTTATAGCCCTGAACTTTACACTCAGGTCAATGCATCTTTTTCCTCCACCGTCTCTCTGTGTTTCAGATTGTGTCTCCCACCCCAAATAGACTTCCTATGTCATTTAAGTTTTGTTACATTAAGGGTCTACTTTGTAATTTTACTGAATATTTCTTTTAGATCAGAGGACGATTTTTAACTTTAGATTTAGAAACATTAGCATGCCTTACACAGATCAGGTAATTGCTAAAAAAGGTATTTTACCCTAATGACAGGATTTTAGACCCAGTTTAGATGTTTTGTAAACAAATAGATATTTGATTTACATGTTTTGTGCAAAGAAATGATTTTCTTCTGTATTGGTTGTTTTTCTTCCAGTCTCTGCCACCATTAAGTCATTTCCCTTTCAAATGAATAAACTGTAATTGCAATCAAAGGAAATTTAGTATAGTTTTAACAACCAAGAAGACGTTGTATTAACAAATTTAAAATAAATTCCATCACTTTCCTCATTATCTTAGTTTGATGTGTGGCTAAGCTGGAAGGGGAAAAAATAGACGAAAAATATGATAAAAGAATTGATGGTCCTTTAAATATGGAAATAAATCCCAATTAAGAGCATCACCATCTCACCATCACTTTGTTTTATTTGATATTCATTTTGTAGCTGTGTTTTTAAATTCAAAGATAATTGGATTCTTCACCTTTTGCACATTTATTTTCCAGTTAACAGTATTTTGAAATTAAGTAGATTAAAAAAAAAAACTTTTACTTTCTGCCCATGATAGGTCTTCATATAAGGAAACAAAAGTTTTCAGTAAAGTACAGAATTAATTAATAGCCTCCAATATACCAAAACACAACAAAGTTGGTAGTTTAGTAAGATAATTTATTGTTCTGGAATCAAATTTTATTGCAGACATTCATGAGGAAAGTAATGTGCATACTCTACCTCTTCTTCCTTTAAATTAAAAAAAAACATTTCAAATGATTTCTAATCTAACCTCAGTAGAACGAAACCAGAAGCCACAGATTGCACCATTTGATAATTTATTTAAAAAGTTAAAACGGAAACTTGTTTGCAAAACTAGGTATACCCAAGATGCCACAAAATTAGTAAAATTAAAGCTGCACAATAAATCAGTAATATTGGCCGTAGTGTGATCGGTATAGGCAATAGTAATATCACAAAGGAGCGTTTGAAATCCAATAATTGTATGTGGTAATATGCAAAGTGCAATAAATTAATGGTTTGCATGTCAATGATGTAAACACAGCCTGTTGGAAATCCCAACACCTGACTCTAAAGGTCACAGAGATACAAATGAGAGGAAGAGAAGTGATTTATCACAAATGCTCATGATCATCATTTTCAACTATAATTTTTCTAATCCTAATAAATTCCTGATATAGTGAAATCCTAGAATTTAATGAGAAAGTAGTTGTGCTTTTATATTTTATTGTGACTTTATACCCAGTGAAAGCAAAGGTTTTCTACTATGTTGAAATGCTTTTTTCCTAAAAATGTAACATTTTTATAATTTATTTGTAGTTTTACTAGATGGTTCCCTTCAGCTTGCAACTTGCCATGTTTTGCTATTTTATCAGATTCTGAAGGACCAAACTAAAACTAATCCTCAACCTTTTACAGACATAACATGTACATGTAGTTTTTTTTTATGTACAGACAATAAATCAGATACTTTAACCCACAAACTAAATCCTTTAAAAAAAGTTCAGTGCACAGGAGACACTCATGCATGATGGAGCTTTTATCAAACACAGACACACACCAGTCCAGATATAAATCCTTGCACTTTATATAAGTGTGTGTCACTGCAGCTCTACTCATCCATCATCTGATAACATTCATACTTTTATACGTTGTTGTTTCCTGTCAGTGTCGTCTTCCCATTAATCATAGCCACCTCTTCTATCACGGCAGATATATTATCTAGTCTCACACTTCCACTGCCTCCTAGTTTCTTTCTCACTGTTTTTGGTCTCTGATGACTTGCCAGCATCATTTATTTCAGTCTTATCAGCCTGTTCTCAAACAGACACAATTTTCAAATGTAACGACTCAACCCTTCGTTTACCTTCTTCATCAATGTTTTTCTTGGCCCCCTGTGGCCAGCCATATTCTCATGTCCCATTTCCACCGAGGCCTGCTGGGTAAAACACGGATGGTGGAAGGGCATCTAGAGTCAGATGAAATTTCTAATATTTTTTGGATGAGGGTTGTTGAAAAATATACCAAACTGAAAGTAATTGCCACCGTCAGCTGGTTCTTGCATATTAGATTGACATAAAGGAGTCTTCTGTTGCAGAAAATCCACAGCTGTACCATTCTACCACAACAATTAACCCAAAAAAGTCCACTCTAAAATGAATCCTTTATATATTGGTTTTATGCTATGCTAACTCAGAAGCAACAGATTTAGCTTCATTTTCTGATCATCTTGCTTGTTTTGGGTCCACCAAAGCCAACGAATGGTACAAATGTGGCACTCTGGCAACAAAAGAGTCTTTTCAACTCTTGTTCTTCCCCTAAAATCTCCCCCACCACCCACCTACCCTTTCTTTTCTGCACCCCATGGCCTGTGCACGGGTTTGCAGCGCTGCTAAGACTAACATGCGCCCCCCCTTCCCTTGGTGTTTGCATGCAGTCATTGCATCCAGCAGATCCTGGAGGCGGTGCTTCACTGCCATCAAATGGGCGTGGTGCACCGGGACCTAAAGGTGAGTGATGGAAATTGCTTTGCTGCCCACATAAAGCTATATATTAGTTATATATTTGTGTCTTTGGGGTTTGTGGTTGAGTTGTTTCTGTAGTTTGTGGATTTCTGTTCTGTTGGTAAGACGTTGTGGTTGTTGCTTGCAAAGTCTGAAGAGTTATAGAGGGCTGTGGATCATCTCATTGCTCATATTACAGTTCAGACTGAACATAATACCTGGTTTTTAAATTTGAAAGTCATGCAGATTCAGGGCAAAATGTTCCCTGACTTTCCTCCAGGTTTCTTCAGCTATAATAAACCTGCAGCTACCTTCTTGTATAAACATATCATTTAGTGTGTAGAGTGTTCAAGCATGCAACAATGTCGAGCATGCAATGCAGGTCATGTAGGCTGACCAATGCTTCTGCTATGTAACCTTTTTGTAGCAGGATTTCTGTCACAGCTGCTCCACATAATACCAGCTGAGAGAGTACCTCATCTCAGGTTCTTTTACTTGACAGCGAGAAGTAATATCTATTCCTTTATCAGGTATTCTGTGGTTTGGATTGATACTACACCCATGAAAACCATTTTCTTGCAAAATAGTAATTATTAACTCGGAATGAGTATATGTTTACCGGTTGCAGGAAGAACCAGTTGTAAATTTAGAGGTGATTTTGTCAGGAATAATTTGTCAGATTGTCCACACAGCCCTCAGTGCTCTCAAGGGATTTTTTTTTTTTTTTTTTTTTTTTTTTTGCTGAGATGCTTTTCCACTTCTCCAAAGCAACATGTCAAATATGATCTGTGCCTATAAACAAATAGAAATCAACCTGTTTTCCAGTCTTGCATTTTGCTGCTTGTGTTGTACCTGATGGTATTTCTGTCTGTTCTTCCTGTCTGTATGTTGCATCTTGTTTTGCATGATGCACTTTGTCAAGTAGACCTTTATGCAAATGTCAGTCCTGGCATTCCAGCAAAGGCTGCTGTGTTTATCAGAACTGTTGTCGGCAAAGACTTTATTTAGCTTACACACCTATCCTGTTTCACAGCCACACACCGGAGAGTGTTTCTCGCAATAGGTCATAGTGTGATGACTGAGGACAGCCCGACTGACATGATCCCTCGAATTAGCAATAGACATGACAACAGAGTCAAGTTGTAACTTTATGCCAACAAAAACAATCTCAGTGTACACACTGTACAGAAGACGTTGTAATGTGCAGTGCGAAGTTTTTCAACCCCCTTGAACTACAAACTTTTAGTGTGCATTCACACCATCCCTGTTTAGTCCGCTTTATTCAAACTCTAGTTCATTTACCTAGAAAGTCTGGTTCATTTGGGGTTGTGTGAATGCAGAACTAAACTCAAAGAAGTCTTCAAACCAAGGGTTGGTTCAGTGGAAGTGAACTCTGGCATGGTTTGAATACGTATATGAAATCTAAGCGGACCGGAGACTATTCAGTAAGCAGGAAGTGAACTATATCACAGGGCATTCTGGGTAATACAACCAAAGCAAACGCAAAAGTCTAGTGCTAGCGGCAAAAATGACTCTTTGTCTTTTACAAAAGAGAAATCCTTCAACTGCTAAAATCTGACTCCTTTCCATTTTTGTTTATATTTTGTGAAGAAGGAAGTTGCGGTCATGTCTTCTTCAGAGGTTTCCATGTTGTTTCTTTCTGTGGTTCTTGGTGCAGCGCCCCCACAGGCGAGGAGGGGAACAGGTTTCCAGTTAGTTTGGGTTGTTTGACACAGCGCAGTGTGAAAGCAAACCGCACCATGTCGAAATCTAACAAATTTGGCACTTTTTGACCTGACTCGCACCGAGTCTACTGGACTACTAGGTGTGATAACTCCCTAAGTGTATTTCTTTAGTATATTATGTGATGGAACCAAACACAACCTGGAATAAAAGTGACATTGGGTTTTTAAGGTTTTTAACACAAAATCAAGTGCAAACAGTTGCAGTCCGTATAAACACAGCTGTCTGTGAAGGTTTTTTTAGGGAAGACTAGTGAACAAACAACATCAAGAAACCCAAGACACACAGCAGACCAATCAGGGAGAAAGCTGTGGAGAGGTTTAGAGCAGAGTCAGGTCATCAAACAACATGCCAAGTTCAAAATGTTTCAAAAAACATCAATCCAGCATCAGAACTGCATGTAATGCTCCCTAGGAAAGTGTTAAGAAGAAAGAGACGTGGGGTCATCTGTGGATCTAACCACAGTGTGTGGAAGAAATGTTTTGGTCAAATGGAGTCAATTGGGATGAATAGAATTACAGAATCATTCTGAAAAAGAAAGGAAAAAAAATACAAGTGTTAGAAAGTTTAACTTTGAGCTCTAGCTGTACCATATGGTATGTGTATACTGTGGCCCAGTCAAAGTCCAGACATAAGTAGTTAAAAGTGAAAAAATGTGCAGAGTTGGTTTGGATATAACTCTCAAAATGCCTGCAGCTCAAATTGCTATAAAGTTGGTTCTGCAAAGTATTGGGACAATGGGACTTAACACAAATGTCAGCCATAGTGTTCCGGTTTTTATTTGTCAGCATTTTTAAAACTATGCGTCGTTGGTCTATCACATAAAATATAATTAAATACATTTGTGGGTTTAACATGACAGGGTGTTAAAAAGTTCAAAGAGAATAAATACTTTGACGGTACACTGTAATTTTCCATTAGAACTCATGGAGTTTTAAAATGCAGCTGCTGTTTAAAACATGTTTTATGTTCTACTAAGTCAAAGTTGACTGATTTAGTTGAACTTCAGGTTCCTGGTCTGCAAATTCCTTAAAAATAGGCAGCTTCCCAACGTATGCATACATACCTGCCACTCTCCCACCTCAGCACCAGATCCTTAACTGGTAAATAAATAGAAAAGGAAGTGCGAAAATCTGAAACTGGGAAGTTCTCCAAATCAAACACCCACTCATGACCTGCTCTCCAATGCAGCTTTCCCATCATCTGTCGGTAAACGTTCCTCTCTGCCCTCCTCAACCAAAACCAGCTGCTAATCTTCTCTGCGCTTAGTCTGCCAAAAAGTAGCAGGAGAAAAGGCGGTGCTCTTGTGTCAAGCAGCTCTGATGTTTGTTACTTAATGTTTGAATGTGAGCTCACCTTTTTGATGGAAGCCTCACGAATTTCACCCACATTCGTTGTCACAGATTATACTGGGCTAGCACCTTCTAAAGTACCTGATTTACAAAAGAAAACCTAACCAAGTGCGAGGAGTGACATGATACAGGCTCAAAATGGAAGCATTACCACTTCTTTTGCCTTCTTGGCTTAAGACGCTAGCAGAAACACGTCTGTAACTCCGCCTGTTTTGAGGACAGGCGAGTCGTCTGATTTGAGGACAGAAAACAATGAAAGGATGCAGGCAGATGCTGCTGCATTGCAGGGGAAGTGGTGACAGAAATCCAGCCTAAATATAATGTCCTAATTTTTGATTTCAAAAAGTTTGGACACATGTTACTCTTCACTGATCTATATTAGGAAACAGCTGCTTTAGCTAATTGGAAGAACAAAAAGGATGTTAAAAAAACTTTAAAAGTTGAAGCTTCACTGACACAAAGAAGTCTTCCCCCCGCCCCCATGTTAACTTTGAAGTTAAGTGTTTGGGTGGGTGTCTAACTCCCCAGGTATTGACTGAAATAACTGAGTCTACCTGTGCAGATTAAAGGGTAACTTTGATAATCAATCTGACATAACATGTAAGTAATCATGTTAGCAATCCTGGTGATTATGTAGCATCAAGATTATTGTAAAAAATGATAGCCCCAGATCATATTTTGTGTTAATATTTCCCCCGGGAGGGCTTTATGCAGTAGTCAGAGCTGCCTGTTACCTTTACAGAGGCAATGATTAAGTGAGACTAAGAAGAAGAAAGTGAGAAAGAGCAGAGACCAGTGGGGATAGATGCCCATTATTAGAGCTCTCCTCTGACAGAGAATAATGAGGCTAGCTGCATTATGTAGGCCACAGAGATGGAGCCTATAGAGCCTCAGTGCATGAGGCCAGGAAATAAGAGTGCTGCAGACTTATCAGGTTTGACTGCTGTAATGTGGACCAACTTTTGCTGTATCTGTCAATGCATGAATAAAAACACAAAACTTGTGCCTTGATAATGTTTGTCTTGACTGAAAGCAGCCTTCATGAACCCCTTTGCAAACTTTTTTGCATGTCTGCTTCTAGCTTTTACTCCATGAGGATTGTGGTTTTCTTGTCCTATTAGTTCTTTGATAACCTGTTGCCGTTTTCTTCTTCTCTTCAGCCAGAGAACCTGCTCCTCGCAAGCAAGTGTAAGAATGCTGCAGTGAAGCTTGCTGACTTTGGCCTGGCCATCGAGGTGCAGGGGGATCAGCAGGCCTGGTTTGGTAGGTATCCCAGAAACAACAGCACTAAATCTGGGGGACATTTTATTTAATTGACATAATAAACTACTCTGTCATTGTATTTTGTCCCCTATATGGAGACAACTTTCTCATTTTATCAGCTAAACACATTAAAAAGTACAGCTTGGATAATAACATTTTTGTTGCATTTTTTTATGTCTTCCTAAATTTGTGTTCTGTATAAAGTTGTGATTATAATATTGACTTTTGAAGAGAAGGAAGTTACGGTTTTAGGTTTTAGTTTTTGTGAAGCCAACCATTTTTTATGTGTTGTAGGGTGCAATGAGAAAAATATATTGTCATAAGTAAAATAATCTGCCAGTCAAACTAGTACTTTTTTCATCAATACTTCAAGCTAATAACAAATAACTTTTCTTGCTGAAAAGTTATTTGTAAGCTACTTTTGTCCTATTTCAAGTGTACTAGGATATTTGCACTAGAAACTAGACCAAAAATACTTAGTAGGATTTTGTGTTTTTGCAGTGAAATTGACTCAAGGTGTTGGTATTTGTTAGACAAATAGGTCACAGTGTCTGACTGAGAATTTCCAGCAGCTCAAGGCTAAAATACTGACTATTTTGGTTGGTTTCTCTGCACACTGTACAATCTGTTGCCTTGCTAATCAATAGTGGATGTTTTTTTGCTGCAGGGTTTGCAGGAACACCAGGATACCTGTCCCCTGAGGTATTGAGGAAGGAGGCATATGGCAAACCTGTGGACATCTGGGCCTGCGGTGAGTTGTAGAGAAACACACTCGTTTAAACACAACATCCATATGGTATTTCCTAACTGATCACACACAAAACAGCAGAAGGTTGAGTTGATGTTGTGTGTTTTTTTGTTTCGTCGGTGTGTATGTTTTCTTGTGTGTGTTTGTGACTCAGGGGTGATTCTCTACATCCTGCTGGTGGGTTACCCTCCTTTCTGGGACGAGGACCAGCACAAGCTGTACCAGCAGATCAAGGCTGGGGCTTATGATGTGAGTCTGCGCTGGTTTTCCCTTCTCCTCCTTCCATCGCGATGCCCGCCCTGCTGCTCCCGCTGCCCCCGTTCCCTTTTGGCTGCTCTTACGTAACCGAGTCGCCTCATTCATATTTCAGGGGGTTCAAGAGCGCAGGTTTCGCCATGGATCACAGTGAACGTCATGCCAAATAAAGACAGAGAAACTGACTGACTCTCTGGCAGTGATTCTGTCCTCATGGGACACAGACCTTAGTGTTTATGCCTAAACACAACAGGACCTGATGGGTTGAGGCTTTCTGAACAAATTGCTGGAGGCTCTGCTTGGACTGGCCTTTTAGTTTTAATAAACAATCCGACCAAAGGGAGCCGTTGTGGCTTATATGTGAAAATCATCTGAAACATTAATAAAGTTGGTAAAAGTAGTCCTCAAAATTTGTCAATATGTGCATTGATAATCTGTTCTGGGAAGAAATTTTCACTGCATGTTATTAATGACTTTAAGTTTGAACTTTTCCCAACCTTTTGCACTTTTGATTTTTTTTCTTTTCCTGTATTTTCTTTTATTTTTCTGTATTGCACTATGAAAATCTAAGAAGCTTCTCAAAATGTGTCCGGAGCAGCCATGTTGGGTTGATTAGTACAGTCATTACAAAGCACAGGGGCGGGAACACTGAGCAATGTGCATGAATTAATTGGAGCATTCAATCAAATCCAGTCTGGCTTTTTAGAGAGCTTCACTCATGCAGACAGAGAATGATATCTTCTTTAGAACATTTAATCATGGAAGGCTATTTTAGGGATGTTATGCACTATATTTATCTTATAGAGACCAAAAATATGAAATTGATGTATTTAAAATTACTCTAATATAGCGTCTTTTATCAGAGGTAAAAATCTTATTTAAAATGCAAATCTGAAATCATGCTGCTTGTTTTAGCAAATATTTACAAAATCTCTGTTCTTTAGCTTTAAAGACTTATGGTGTAATAAGACTTATCAGTATGGACGTATGTTTATGTACAGTAATCTGAGTATTAACTCTGAATAAATTAACACTAAACGTAAATGTATCTTTAGATCAGATACATTAGAAGACCAAAGTACAGCTGACAATTCTATATAAAAGGGTTGAGATAAGATGTTTCAGAGAACATTATTATTATTATTATTATTATTATTATTATTATTATTATTAGGGTTTTTCCACCAGTGCTAAACTGGGACTCACAGTAGAGCCAATTCCCAACTGGCCATTACATCACCACATAACTTAAAATGCCTTTTTTAGTCAAATCTTTAAAACTTTCTCTGTTGTAAGCTAATTATGTAGAAGATCACTGTGCAGTAAGAGTTTTTATTCACATTGCAATAGAAGCAAACATCTGTATTAAAAACATAATATACCTAATTTATAGAGGTTGTTTTAAACATGATTTCTATTTTAACACTACATTTGTAACATCATGTCTGACTGATTGTTAACCCTGAACTGCAATGCCCACAGTTTTAATCTGAAATTGTAAATACTTATTTTATTAATTGATTTATAACCTGGAACGGTTTTAATCTGGATTTATAAATACCAGCTGGGAATATTTAACAAGTAAAAATATCAAGTAATCTGCAGTCTTGGTTTATACCCAAGAGCTGGATTTATAAATAAGTCATAAAAACTTGTGTTTATAAACTGGGTTTAAAATAACATTTATAAATTGAGCTAAAAATATCAGCTGTCAATGTAAATCTATGCAGCGCACTGAGCTGCATTCGCTACATGACAGGTGGTATTAAAACAAACAGCCGAAGGCCTGGAGACGGTACACTTGTGTTATTGCAAAACTAATCTGACTTTTAATATTGTTGAAGCTAGGTATGTCTAAATGTCTGCTTTTTTAGGTCCTAAATCAAAAGTGAAACATTGTTTTGCAGTTTGGTTTATACAACCCCAGTGAAATCAGTTCTTTGTCTCACAATAAGAACTGGTGCTAAGATAACACCAGTAAAAAAAGCACTAAAACTCGTCACTATGAGCTGTTAAGTTGAGTTTCATGTGAGATTTATATGTGAGGACATCTGCTCTGCTGCTATATTGCATATGCATGTACTTCACTAATGTCCTAAGCTGTACCTTTAAAAACTGCGGAGAAGTTTGACTCTATTCAAACATGAACAACAACCAACATTTTTATTGTTGGATTATCAACTAATTTAGGGATATTTTGTTGTGTTTTCTAGTTCCCATCCCCAGAGTGGGACACAGTCACCCCAGAGGCAAAAAACCTGATCAACCAGATGCTTACAATCAACCCAGCTAAGAGGATCACTGCTCAGGAGGCTCTTAAGCACCCATGGGTCTGCGTAAGTGGTCCCGTCTTTGCTATTTAACTAAATTCAAGCTTACAGATGGCAAGACTGAATGTTTCCATGTTCTTTGTTTCTCATGTCCTCTGCTTTTCTTTCTCTTCGCAGCAACGATCCACAGTGGCATCTATGATGCACAGACAGGAGACTGTGGAGTGCCTGAAGAAATTCAATGCCAGGAGGAAACTCAAGGTTTGTTTGCCTGCTTTCAGTCTCCAACATCTCACTCCTCTCCTCTAAAAAACTCTCATGTGAGCTGAAATGAAATCAATTTTCCAATTCTTCTTG
This sequence comes from Poecilia mexicana, assembly GCF_051168715.1. NCBI lineage: Eukaryota > Metazoa > Chordata > Actinopteri > Cyprinodontiformes > Poeciliidae > Poecilia > Poecilia mexicana. The sequence goes on from NW_028263378.1 coordinate 4,990,409, forward strand.
TCTATATTTTTTAAGTCTTATTTTTGATTTCAGTATTTGTGAGAACAGCACACATTGCTCTGAATATGCAGTCAAGTAAATAATTATTTCCCTTAGATTATATATAATGAACACATGATATATTTAAAGGGACTTATTATGCAAAGTTCATGTTTGGCACTTTTTATAATTCTTTTTGGGTTTCTGCTGCTTCTATAAAACAGCACAAATTTATTTTTGTTAATAAGTTCATGTTTTTTGGTGTCTGAAAAATAATCCGTTTCAAAAACCTCCTGAATGTAATGTCACGCTGCACCGTTACCTAGCAACCCCAGGCTTGCCAGCCCATCGCCTAGCAACTCAAGTGGAGCTCCAGCATGTTTGGTCAACTGGTTTTACAATGGGTGCTGGAAAAGACAAGAATTTTGTTGTTGACTTATCATCTAGTAACGACTTGCTGCATTCGTTTTAGTTGCACATGAGCCTCCACTTCTACTTTTCAAAAATATATAGATGTGTATTTGCGCATCTGTTTGCAGCCATTTTCACTTGCGAGTGTAAACTTAGAGTTGGGGGCTGTGGCCAGCAGCAGTTTATTTAGATTGGAAGTGACAAGGGATTATTATCATTCCTAGATATCACTATCTAAGAATAATTTTGTACTAAAAATATGAGCGTGTTTTGTATAACCCATAGACCTAACTTATCATAACCTGTTCAAATAAGCATAATAAGTCACCTTGAGATAGACTTTATAGTTAAAATGAGGTAAAAAGGGCAAAGTTGCGTTGCATCCAAAACTTTTCCTTTCATGCTGATTTATTGCTGACATTTTGTGTGGATATAACAGCTTAGCCGTTGGAGCATGACACTGTTACCCTGCTGCTTTCGGCCTCTCTTGGCACGGCTCAAATACCAGCTCATAGGAAGCTGGAAACAGAAGCGCAGGTGGCTGCAGGCAAATGTTGCACCATTCAACCAACATGCCATCAGCTGCCACCAATTCTCTCTGGCTTTTCACGCTCAAAATATAAATGGGCAATGAGATGATTGGAATCAACAAAAAGCAAAATTGAATTATTTTAATATTAGAACATCAAGTGGGGCCACCAGCGTCCTGAATTCTAGAGGAATAATCGGTTCTTTCTATTTGTTAGTCACAAACGACTGTAAATGTGACAATTGAAGTTTGAAATCGGGAAAGTTGAAGAAAATTTGGTGTTGAATGGGACTGGATCTGGTTACATTTCAAAATATGCCATTAACATTTGATACAAGTTTTATAAAACCCAAAAAACTTTTAGCTGGAAAAGCAATAAAACTATTTATTGAACTATTTTTACTTTAAATGTAGTTGTGCATCACCATTTTGGCCTTTCACTGATGTTCTAATGTTAAATCAAGAATTTACACAGTGTTGGTAGCTCCAGCTAAGAGCTTTTTTCATTTTTTCCCTTCAATATCTCCAGTTTGGTTGAATCTTCAATTTGAAATTACAATTTTATTGTTAATCAGTCACATCAAACTGAAACTGTGTTTGATTACAAGTTGAGTAGATTTCACAATTCTCCAGAAAACAATAATACTTTGATTTTTAATTTCTTAACCTGATTCAAAAGTTTTTTGTTTTTTATTATTTGTTTTCAATTTTAATCAAGAAGTAAAAATATCTGATTAAGAACTTCACAGTGGATGATGTTTTATATAAAGATGATTCTGATTAAATGTTTTTTGTGCTTTCTTGCTCCTCTTAGGGGGCGATTCTTACAACCATGCTGGTTTCCCGAAATTTCTCAGGTAAGACCATTATGGCCTTTTAGTTTCTTTAACTGTACCTCTAAAGTAACAAAAGTCAATTACCAACTTTCAGTGTAACTAAAAAGCTTGTTGAGTTGCAAGTCTGTTACGTATTGGAGCATGCCATCATCTTGGAAGAAAGCTAAAATGATGGCATGCACCTTTTGAACACAGGTAACAGCAAATCACTTCTCTCCCTTAACCTATGAATGCTAATTTGAAGTTTTTAGAGCATGTTATAAAAAGGCAAAATCACATTATCATTTCATCGCAGCTCAGCTTCAGTGTTTTCTTTAACTATTACTATTTATCCAATTCACTCAGCTGCTTTTAAAACAACAATGTTTCACAGATCCAGGATAGAGTTTAAAAGCTCAAAATGATAAAGCAAAACTACTTGAGCCTCCCTGGCATCAACAAAAGTTTGCTCCGATTTGACAAGACGTCGCCAAGAGGGGCACAAATTTACATCCACTGACAAACTCAAATTAGTCTGAAACAGATATGAAAACGATCCAGTATTACTTAAAAATAAATATCTTTGAGTCTTCTCCCCACAGTGATAACTTCTACACTGAAGAGTGTTGTGCTCAGCTTACTAATCAGCAATAAAAGATTCTTAAATCAGTACAGAGATGGCCAATTTCTCTCTGTTGCTAGCTGGGAATTGTGGTCCAAAGCACAATGACAAAGTATTTTGGATTTAGTTTTATACTTTTATAAAATAAAGGGAACACTGAAATTGATCCGAAAGCTGAAGATGCATAATGTCTTTGTTCTTGTCTTTGTATGTCTGTATATCCCTGTAAAAATCCTAAACAGGATTTTGAACCTGCAGAGTAATAAAGTGAGACAGAGTCAATATTTGCCTCTCACTGTTTTTAAAACCTGATTTTTCTGTGGGATTTATCAGTTTTTAACTTTAATTATTGATGAAAAACATGAAAAGTGACTCAGCAGTTCCTGTTAGTGGGGAGTTTTCTACTTTGTTGTGGTCAGTGAAATAAAAAGTTGTAGAATTACAACCTAGTACTGAATCCCAAACTGGGAGAAGATGTAACTTTTCAAAATAAGATCCTGCCTGCAGCGAATTGCCCTGGAACTTTCCTGATGATATTTGACCTTCATTTAGATGAATCATTAAAGGTTTGTGTCTGTGTAAATGTGAGTGTGTTCTGTGTGTGTTTATGTGCCTATGCTGACACGCTGCTTTAGTAAACATGACTCACAGTGGGCTTTCTGACTCTGTAAGCTGCACAGTTGGAAACTGTCTGAGGATCCACTTTGCGAGCACTCAGCCGACTCCCACAGCCACACACGCTCACGCTGACCCAGGTGTATAACGCGGATGTTTCACCTCACTCAAGCGCCTTTTCTCACTCTTTTTCATCTTCCTAGGTACTGGTACTCCATTATAAGTGTGAGGCCATCAGGTGGATGAGTCAGAGGATGAGAAAGAACTCTAAAAGTTTTTTTTTTTTTCTTTTAAAGCATCTGAGCCATCAGTGGAAGGGAGTTGCTGCCCAGTAAATCAAACCAATGAGTACTTTTTGCATTTTTTTTAGCTGTGTTTCCAGCATCTTTGATGAGTCATCCATTACACAAAAAGTGCAGCTGGACAAACAGAGGCGGTGCTATTTATTTTTCTTATGTTGATGTAATACTTTTTACCATAAAAAGTAAAAAAAAATACACTTTCAATCGTCCTCTTTTGAACCTGTAAAATGAAATACAGCCCACATTCATGCGTCAAATAATACTGGCAGTTTCTAAGGTCAGCAAGCACTAATACTGCCACATAAATATTAACACTGGCTAAAAATGGCATCATTACCATTATCATCATACTAACATTAAGGTTTTTACTGAGAAAGTAGAGTGTTAAGCTTCAAACAGACAAACTCTGTGTCTCTCTCTCTCCCTGACATCTTTCTCTCCCAAACCTCCAAATATTGTCTCTGGTCACACGACTTCAGTCAGAAGTTAACATTCGCTCATGATGAGCATGAATGCCAGCTGCATTTTAGGCTTTTAATCATTTATTTTAGTCTTTTCGTTTCCAGGATGGAGTGATTGTACTACAATTATAAAAAATAATTCAAGTGTCTGACTGTGGATTTAATCCACGTAATGTCAAACTTATGCAGTTTTACATCCGGTCATTGAAATATATTAATTTGAGATAAAACATTTTTTGTTGCAATCACAATTGATTGCAGCTGCACTGCAAAAACACAAAATCTTACCAACTATTTTTGGTCTACTGTAAATATCTTAATATACTTGAAATAAAAGAAAATTAACTAACAAGTAACTTTTCAGCAAGATACGGAGCTTATTTTAAGTCAATAATTTCTCAATATTGATTAAAAAGTACTAGTTCCATTAGCAAATAAATTTACTTATAACAAAATATTGTTCCCAAGTGAAATAATCTGCCAATAGAACAAGTACTTTTTCATCAAAATAAAGGAATTATTAACTTAAAACAAGCTCCTGTATTTTACTTGAGCCTCCATTTTTCATATTACTTTGAAGAGGAACCACATTTTTTATTTTTCATATTTAAATTGGTTTTAATGTTTTGAAGCAACCCAGGAACCAAACCAAATAAGAAAGTGACACTTTTAAATTCTATATTTTTTATAAATGAGAGCTGAATTATTTATTTCTGTTGTTTTGTTTATATTTTGGATATTTACTATGTCTTAAAGTTCCACTGTTAAATGTTCAGTGGAATGTAATGTTTATTGAACTTGTTACGTTCTTGTATTATTGTCCTATTACCTTTGTTCTACTTGAAAATATTCTCAAAACAACAATATTATTGTTTATGCAATAACTTCTGGGACAATTTATCGTCCAGCAACATTTGTTATCGTGACAGGTCTGTACATGTATGTGTAAATTCAAACTAGGTCGCTCTTGCTTTTGAAAAGTAGTTTGCCTTATAACTACTCCATCCTGGGAAAAGAATGATTGAGGTAAATGTTTAAAAGACTGAAGTGAATGACATTCCTGCCAGTGATGACTTGATGTAAAATTCTCACCGGAACTGTAAATGGATCCCCACCAGTGAGCCCTTCCTGTCCTCCAACCCCTCCCCTCGACCTCCTGCTCACCGACTCACCCTCTTGATAATCGTACCCATCTTTCCCTCCTCCATCACCTCTTTGATCCCTTTCTCCCTTCTCCTTCACTTAACTGTTTATATTTACAGTTAAGTGATTTACACAGTAGACGCCATTACAAAACATTTAATCTCTCTTGATATGTTAAATTAGTTCAGTATTTAACTGATTGTCTAAGCTTAATGTGATTATTTTGCATCAGTTCTTTAGAATTAGATGTAGCGGATGAAAGCCTAGCTACGACTGTCAGCGCTCATGTCACTTCCTGTCTGAGATCTGATGGTGTGGCTTCGGTGCCGATCACTGCTCTGTCATCACTCCATTTCATCCCGTCTTTTTCTCTCATACAGAGCATGGCCTTGCTCCAGTCAGACTGATGTTCTGTCCCTGTGTTTCCTCTCAAGCTCTTCCTATCATCTCATCCCTCAGTTTACATCCATTCTTTTATCCCATCATCAAACCTTTCTGCCTCTCTGATTTTCATCTTCGTCCTTCACGCCACCTGGTTTTTCTCCATATTCTCATCAGGTTTCCATGTTCCCACCGTGTCACTCCCATCTCAGCTGTTCTCTTCACTCTTCTTTCCCTCTCTTCTCTTTTCTCTGTCGGACAATGACACTGGAAAGTTCACCCCCTGCAACTTTTAAGGATGGAGCTGCCCGAGAGCTGCCAGTGAATGCTGCATGGGGCACTGGACTGGTGCATGCGCTGCTGCACAAAAGGGATTTTTGGTGCATGATGAACACTGCAAATGATGCAAGACTGGGCATGCTCACATAGTCAGATGTTTAGGATGTTGGTTTATTGACCTCCGTTTGACCTTTTAATGGTGTCAACAGAGCGTTTAATAGTACTTCTTAGCATCTTTTTTTTATATTAGCATGCCTACGGAGAAACTTGAGTCAATGGAAATGTGATTTATTTTACATTGATTAGTCTAAATATGTTGAAGAAAGACGTCTGTAAAATGAAGCATGGTATGAACACAGCCTGGGACTTTAAAGCTTCATAAACACAAAGAAAGACCAAAACAATTTCCTTTGAGTCTAAATTTATGACCTTGTCAAAGTCGCAGTTGTTTGTAATATGTCTGTTGAGGATTGTTGTTGAGACTGTCAGAACCAAAGATGATCTGTTGATTCTTTATCCGGTTCAGTTGGACCATATAGGACTATAGTACTGACCTAGTTCACGTTGATATCACAGCTTATTGTTGATACTGCAGAGCTTTGCAATGTTTTTTAAACCCATTGATCTTTTCGACATTTTGTCACATTGCAAACATAGACTTTAATGGGATTTCATTAATTAAACAACACAAAGTTGTGGGTAATTGTGAGGTTGTATATCTTAAAAATGATCTTTTATGCTTCCTTGAACAGGTTAGGGTAGGACTATGGACTATATAAAACACGTTTACATTTTTTGCACAAAATCATTATTACATAATAAGATTTCAGTCTCCTCAGATCTGCCTGTTTTGAGTTTTCAGAATGGGCTGTTTTAGGGCCTTTGTCACTTTAAATCCAAATTAGCTGCTGCTGGCCACCACCCCCCCGACCCCAACTCAACATTATACTCTCATGTGAAAATGGCTGCAAACAGATGCACAGTTATACACCTGTACATCTTTGAAAAGCATCAGTAGAGCCTCCTGCACAACTAACAAGAATGTAGCAAGTGGTTTCTGGATGGTAAGACAAAAACAAAACACTTTTCCAGCAACCATTGTACAGCACATGCAGCGGGAGTTCCAGCTTACCAAACGTGCTGGGGCTCTGTTAGGGTTGCTAGGTAACGGCATAGTGTCCGTCAGTTGTGACTTAAAAATTTGGGAGGTTTTAGTTTAAGCTCCTGGGCTGTTTTAAGACTCAACTGGAACTATGCAAATGTGCAAGATGTGAATTTTGTATAATAATTGGTTTTCTGGACTACAATTGTTTTTATTTTCCCATCTAACCCCGCCTCTTGCCCGGAACGTTAGCTGGAGATGGGCACCAGCAACCCTCCTGACCCCACTGAGGGACAAGGGTGTAAAGAAAATGGATGGATGGATTTTCCCATCTAAGTTTTCTAGTTTTTAATCACAGTAAACTCTTCATAAGGTGCGTGTGTGATCATAGCTAAGTCTTCTGAGATATTCTTGGTTTCTACTTTTAATCTTTGCAGCTCACTCAGACCTTTCTAATGATGTACAGTAAAACTTGGGTCTGAACCCCAGCTTGTTCTTGAAAAAGCGTTTAATTTTATTTGTCTGAGCCGGTCTCTGTCGATGAAAACCACTTGCACACAGTGTAATAACTCTCCAACATGACAGCCTCGCTGTCAGCTAAGGAGATGTAAGTAGTGGCTGTGTCCTTGTTTCGGTGGTCCACCGGGACCCCTCGGTCCTCTCCATGTCCCTCAGCTTCCATGAGGCTCCACTCAAATATTTATAGTGATCTGCCTCACCAGCTTACTGGAGGCCCTGTTCTATTTTGTGCATCATACACACACATGCAGTCACCATGTAGCAGCTCAGTAAATGCTGTTTTAATGAGAGGGTACTCCAGGCAGTCTTGCACCTGAGTGCAGCTTGTTCCAGCCTGTTAATGTGAATCCATGCCCATCCTTGCTCTGTTCCTGCAGTGATGCATCGTGCTATTTTTGACGGATTCTTGTTCGTTTTGTTTTTAATCTGTTCTTCCTCTCTCTTCTCGCTTCATGTGTAATTTTTGGCAAGGTAAGGAGCGCCCCCCCGCCCCATCCCCTGTTTTCCAACTCCTCCGGTATCAAATAACCTCCAGTATATTCTGATTTTTCAGGTTTCCTCAGAGCTCCCTCACTTTGCTCTGTGTCTAAAATTGTCTTTAGTGTGCATCTCTAACGTCTGGATGCTCAGTGAGACTGCTTTCGCTCTCCCCCCACCCACTTTACTGTTCCTCTTATCTCTCATGTCCTCTCCTCTTAACAAACCACCAGAGATTAGGAGAGCATGAACTTGACTCTTTTCTGACCCTGTTTCTTCTCCTTCAGAAGCAGGCAGCGTTTGGGAACAGTGTGCATTCATGCCACTTTCTTCTCTATTTGGATAATATTGTGCTTACTTATCATATCCTTTTGCCCCTTTCTCCCTTCTTTACTGCTGAATACGAAAATTTACATCAAGTATGAAATGATCAGTGAGGCAGACATGAAAGCCAGGAAAAAATGGGAAAGATTCTGCTTCCCTTCTATTGCTTTTTCTCTTTTGTTTTTTTTAATAAATTCTTGATTTCAAAATATTCAAACATATGCTTAAAGTCTAGTTCCATAAAAGAGCTTATTAAATCCAAATTCTTCTCCATATCTGCTTTTGGAACATGTTTAGAGACAAAAAAAAAAAAGTCAGGGAGCAAGATGTTCAGAGAACGAGAGGAACGAGGGAGATGAAAAACATGAGAAGGAAAAGAAGGGAAAACATGCCAGACTTCCAGAAATAGTGGTTTTACGTAACTGGCGGGATGCTGATGTGATTGCATCTGATTAGACTTGAAACTGCACTCAGCCACTTGAAAAGATTTCATCCGTGGAAGTAAGAAAGACCTAAGAGTGACACTTTAACCAGCAGGTCATGTTTTATTCACTTAAATGTACCAACAGGAACAGATTGCTCTCCTTTAGGTTACAATGTTCATATTTTACAATCATGGTATGCCTGATATAGTTCAGTTAAGTTTATCTATGTACAATAACATGCTGACACATTTAAACTCATCCAAACTTTAATTTTATTTAAATATTTAACGATTGTTTTGATCTTCACTATAAAAAAACAGAATCTTGCCAAGTATTTTTGGTCTAGTTTCAAGGGCAAATATCTTAGTACACTTTAAATAAGACAAAACTAACTTATAAGTAATTTTTCAGCAAGATATAGGAGCTTGTTTTACATAAATAATTCCTTAATATAGATAAAAATAAAAGAAGCACCGGCTCCACTTATTACAAGATATTATTCTCATTGCATTCTACAACAAATAATAAAATGGTTGGCTATACAAAAACCAAAACTTAAAACTTTAAACAGTCTAAGTTAAATAAAGCTACCAGCAAAAGCCATTATTAAAATCATGAGTTTCTAGCTTAGAAAACAGAGATTTGTTTTCATAAAATCCCGGCTATGTGTGGATGAGGCTTTATTCGCACAGATGTGAGGAAAGTGGCATTTCTTTTGGTCCTTCTGAGAAATCCAACATTTTTATTCATGCATTCAAAAATTCATCCTGTTTACGCCAGTATCAAAAAACATTGTGATACCAGTACTTTTTAAATCAATATTAAGGAATTATTGAGCTAATACAATATCTGATATCTTGGTGGAAAGTTAGTTGTAAGTTAATTTTGTCTTATTTCCAGTCTACTAAGATATTTGCAATAGAAACTAGACCAGAAATACTCGGTAAGATTTAGTGTTTTTGCAGTGTTCGCTCCACCAACATGTCTGGCTTAGATTTTGAGCCCCTCTGGGGGAAACGTTAATTCAAAGCAGTCAGACTTCCTTCTATCTATTCTTGAGCAGAACTACCTCGCAGACTGCTTGTAGTTTCCATTAGCTGTTGCGAGAGATTGTTAGTTTTAATATTCATCAGAGAACCGAGTCTAAAGTATTATTCCCGCTTCACCCCTTCCCTCATTACCCTTAATTAGAAAGCAGACTGAAAACTAATCCTCCTTAAGGCCTCCACAGGCAGGGCTTATTGTTGGGTTTACATGGCCGCCGTGTGTGGTGGCCGCCATCTTTGTTTCAGCTTTCTTCTCGTCCCGAGGGGAACATTAGAGACGGGGTACTTTTTATTTCACTGACAACAACATTATTGTTATGTTTCTTAGTCACCCCTAGAACAGCTCTCTAGCTTGAAAGTACGCTTGAAATTCCAGTTACATTAACGTCTCATCCGTTTCCGTTTGAGTTATGGAACAAACAGACTCAACAAAACCCCTGATATATTCAGCTTTGCCAATAAAAACACATTTTCTGTGAAGTGCATGTTGTTTTGAAAGGAAGCAACATCAAGAAGAGTTGGACTCTTAAATGAGTCACTAACTTAAAATAGTGATGGAAATTGGAGGTAGGTGTAATTTCTTAACTGGAAGGTGCCCCAGAATAGTTTATCAATGTCTAACTAAGGCTACAGCTGCTAATTTTTGCTTTTATAAAACAATGATTGAGTAAAAAGTTGAGCTGTACAATATTAGGAAAATGTGGCTCGATGTTTAACCTACATTTTCCATTCTCTCTCCTCTAAATTGTAGCCTCTCTGTAAGATCCAGGTCAGCAGAAGTCCATCCAGCTTACCAAATAGAAATCTACCTTCCATGACACACTAAAATATAATTTCCCACCAGAAATTGCACACTTTGATAAAAATTTCTCATTCAGGATATTGTGCAGCTCAACTACAAAGATCAAATGAGAACAATAAATCTTAAAAATGCTGTGAGTGTTGTCTTTGAAAGATGAAACAAAGTAAAATCAAGTCTGAATGTTTAACTGTTTTTTTTGCATTCATCCCTGCAGCAGCCAAGACCTTGCTCAACAAAAAGGCAGATGTTAAGGTAAGACTTTGTCTCCCTCAGACGTTTCAGGCCTTCTTTCTCTTCTTTGTTTGTCCTTGTTAGAGTCTGTCTTCACTTCCTTTTTGCTTTTTTGTCTGGCTTATTTTTGTTTTTGTCAAAAACAGATGTATTGTCTTGTCTTTTCTAGTGATAGAGGTTGGATTTGTGGGCTTGTTTTTCACTTGTGTGCATCCGAACGAGGGCTTGTGAGTTTTATATCAGGGAGTTTTAGATAATTTTTAATTTAAACACAGCTCTTATCTGGATGCACATCTGCTCTGCATGTTGCTTCCACTATTGCGTCCTTCTGATTGCCCCTTTTTATTTTGAATCCTACCATTATCTGCGTCTTCATTATTGAATATAACCATCTGTTAGCCCTCCTCATTTCATCACCTCCTCTCCCTTTCGTTGCTTCCTTTTCCTCCTCACCCCATCTGGTCGTTAACCCCACGTTTCCGCTCATCCTTTAATGAAGATCTCTCGCCATCCCACGCTCACGGAGACACTCCGCAGTAACACATCCCACACACAGCTCCCATCAGCGCGTCTGCATGCATGGCGCCGAAGCATGGAACATACTGCTCAGCTATGCGTTATGTTGTGGTTTGCACAGGTGTGCGTTTGTCAATATGTCCGGTTTGCCTTTTAATAAAACGGACACCCAGAAAGTGAAAATGTGGGTGTGAGCGTGCCTGCACATGGAGAGAGTGTGGAAGCGTGGGTGTCGGTGTTGAGTGTGTGTGGTGGTGTGAGTGAACGCCCCCCCTTCATGCTCGTTCGGTTCAGCAGGGAATGTGACTCCGGTTCCAGGAATAGCTGCCAGTCTGGACCCTGGAAACTCAAACGACAGAAATAGACTCTTACTTCCAATGCGGCGCTCTCATTGCCTAGCAACAGGCTCCCCACACACTCGCCCCGAAGCATTTCTAAAGTCGTCCTCTTCATTTGCTAATGTCCCCGCTTTTCATCCTTTTTCTCCTCTCTTTGCCTCGATTCTCCTTCCTTCCTCCATGTCCTCGTGTTTTTGGGGCCTCCTCTCATTCGTTTTCCACTTTCCGATTGTTTTTTCTCCTTCCTGGTTCATTAATGCATAATGGCACCTGATGCTTCTCAGCTGAAGCACCTGTCCAGCGCATGCAGGTGACCTCTCTTTGGCATTAGCTGCCCTTTAGCACCTTTAGCCTCTGCTGCCAGAAACTTCAATTAAAATATAATTTCACTGCAAAAATGCAAAATCTTGCCAAGTATTTTTGGTCTAGTTTCTGGTGCAAATATCTTACTATGCTGAATTAAGACAAGCAATTTTTAGCAAGCAATATGAGCTTGTTTTAGGTCAACGATTTCTTAATATTGATGAAAAAGTAAAGGACTAACTCCATTTATAACAGGGGAAAATGTCACGTTATAATTTAAATAATCTCCCACCACTTTTCTTAATTAATATGAAGGAATTATTTGCTTAAAACAACCTCTTATCTCTTGCTAAAACAGAAAGTTTTGTCTAATTTCAACTGTAATATTTTGTATCTTTTCTGTTTATCTACATTTATCATGAAATAACCTGGAAATCTTCAGTTATTATTGATTATAAATCATTTTCTATTAATATGTTCAGTTTTTATGGAGCCATCTTGTTTCTTGTAGTTAGAAGAGAGGGTCGTTTTTTTGTGTGCGTTTACCACCCTGTTTCGCAAACTTTCTTCTCGTGCAACTTTTGCCTCATGTCATTCCTTTCTTGCTTGCACCACCTTTCTTTTGCAAGAGCTTTCAAGTCAGACTTCTCTAAAGACGGTCTTCTTTTCATGATTTTTGCTCGTCTTTTTTTGGACAGAAGTTGTGTTTTAAATCTTCAGTCGTCATCATTGCTTGTTTTATTTTCTCCCAACCTCCTCTTTTTATCGATCATCTCCACATCCATCAATAAATCCATCTCATCAATTGCCTGAGGACAGAAACGCAAGTCCAGCTCGACTGTCCAGTACATGGTGAGCATGCTGATTACACATTTGAGCCTCCACTCCTTTTTTGATCATGCTGTTCAGCTGACTTTCTTTTGCTTTATTCATTTCTCTTCCACTTTCATTCTGTTTGATAGCCGGTGTCAGCACATTGCCAAATTACAAAGGTTGAATGTAATTTATGTTTTACATGCTTCTGAGTGGCAACAGGGGCCATTTCTCTGAAATCCTTTTTTATCAACTTAAATTGATTAATAATTGAACATTTTCCTACAGCTGACCCAGTCAAGATGAGGCACAAAGTTTCAGAAGGACAAAGTTTAAAGACAATCATTGTTCTTATAATACTGATTTAAAGCAACTCGGAAAGTGAACAGAAGGTGAACAGATTGTATTAAATGGGAACTCTGTTTGAGACTTGGACTTGGATCTTGTTTAAGTCGTGTGACTTGCACTCGTTCTTTAGAGACTGATAACTGGATTTGGGCTCAACTCCTAAAAACCTAAAACTCTAAATATGAAAGTGTTTAACTGGATTGACGCTCAAAAGTGCATGTTTATTATATTGAAAATGAGGTAAAAGAGAAAAAAAAACTTGATTGAAAGAAGCAATTACATTCAATGATGTTCTGAAAAGAAGAAATTCTTTATTGTTTGTGACTTCACCTAAAAACAACATGCTTTGAATTCAGAAGCTGGAGCAATGCAATTTTAGAGGCAAAAAATATTGCTTACATCTGATCAAAGACTGTCATTTTGGTCATTAGCGGCTCGAAACTTGATTTGGACTTGGAAAAAACATGACTTGATAAAATGACTCTCTGGTATGCATAATTAATTTAGCCTTTTGTGAGCATTTTTCAAATGACATGAAGATCTTGAGCCACTGACATGGTTCGATTAAAACGCTGATTCTGCTGGAGTTGATCGTCTTCCTCACAGATTGTTGAGTTGATGAGGAACTATTTATCCGATGAAGATGGGCTTGGTTGGTGTTATGTTTGTGTGAAAGGAGGAATTTGTTTGGGAATATTTGCTTTGCATGGGAATGTTTGTTGTTTTTATGGCTGTTTTGTGTTTTTATGGTTTTTTCTGCTTCTATGTGCTGGCCTGCTCTCTCCTTTCCTGTTCTGTGTAAATTCACTGGTGTTTAAATGTCATATTACAGCAGATCACATTAACACATGGACACACACATTTCTCTTAATGATTTCAATCAGATATAAACGAGTGATGTCCAAACTTTTTACCATGTGGCCAAAATTGTCAAGTTGAAAGTTAGTAAAGGCCCAACATGTAAATGACTGTAGATCTAAAACATAAAATCCAGCAGATTTGCCTTATTTAATAAATAAAAATAAAAATTTCCAAATAATATCTTAAATGTGCATTGTTTTTTATTATCTTTGGATTTTTATGTGTGTATTTTCAGCAATGCGAACAGGATATGGGCCGCTCATTCCTCAAAACTTTTCCTTTTTCATTTTGTTTACTAGCATTTTCTAAAATGGTGCAACAAAGTCAGAGTAAAAGCTGCTGAATATTTGTGGTCATGTTTACTATGAAATTTAAATAGTAATTAAATTTACTGTAAAATTTAATTAAATTAGTCATGTCATGTTTTTATTTCTCTGTATATTTTTAGAAAGGCAGTCAACATTTAATTGTTAGATTTGTTTATCTACGTCAACCTGCAACTTTGAGCTGCCATCTTTTGTAGTGTGGCTGCACAAAATCACTTCGAGGGCCAAAAATGGCCCTGGAGCTACACTTTGGACACCTGTGTTATAAACCACCTGTGACTCAGCATAGCAAATTACAGAACTTGAAACTTGAAAGTGAAATTAAATCTTCATTTAACCTCCGTTATTTATTAACCGGATCAGATTCGAGCTCGCCGAAACTTTCCCCACTTTTTGAAGGATTTCTTTCTCCTCCCTTTTAAAAATTTCACTCCTACTTCACACAATTCTTGGCATTAAGCAAGCGCTGACCTCGCTTGACCTCGCACCGATGAGTAGGAACTGCTGAGACGGAACAGATTTGCATGGTTAATATTTTATGTAATGGGAGCTGACTTTCTAAAAGTGACTCACTTTGATGATTCACTTCCACTCCCAGTATTCTGCCCCACTTAGCAATTTCAAGTTGATATTTTCTCCCAGCAGGATTAATATAGATTCGATGCCAAACCTCTATGATCAGTGTGATCTAGAAAGGAAGTGTTTGCTCTTTGATGTGCGGCCTTCTAAACAGCATTTCATCAAAGCTTTAGGGAGAAAAAAAGGAGGTTCAAGGCCAAAAAGCATTGTTGAATGGTTGCTATGTGTAACCCTTAACAGGGGGCGTCACTGGTGACAGTGGGATGATGTCACCCCCTCATTATCATTAACCAGGCCAGCTTTTAGAAATAACATTTAAGATAATGTTCACTGTTTATCCCTGCAGCGCTCTTCTACTTTCTGGACTCCACACTGTAGATGATATGCACCTATTTTTATCCTGCTATGCTTGTGAGGTCATTCACGTATGATTATGTTCCATCTCTTTATATGGAGATTTTCGTTACACATCTATTGGAAAAAACCCCCCCGAAAAAAGCCATTTGCTAACATGCATGTGCAGAACCCTGCAGTTTTATTGGAATCTGTGGTAAAAAAACAAACAAAAAAACTTTAAAATAAACACATCTGTTGTTGCAGTAGCTTGAAAAATGTAGAAAAATCCAACCTTTCCAGTTCATTTCTTCTAAATAAAAAAAATCAGATAAAGGAACATTGTTTTAATCAAAATGACCAGCTCTACAATGGTGGCATCCCCAACAAATCCTAAAAGGTGAATATAATTCAGACATATTTCAGATTGTGTGACACTTTTTTAAATTGATCGTAGAGTTGAGGAAAATTTTTGTAGAAGTGTGTAACAGAGTCTCTTCAAAACAGGAATGATATGAGAACATGTTGCTTAATTGACACAAATATTTCAGTGTCACAGAATAAAAGATTAACCAATTGTAGGACTTTTTACACATTTTTACCAGGGACACCAATAAACATGTATAAACAGTGCAGTGTAGTTCTTTTTATCTACTAGTTTTGCTTCCAAAAAGCTAAAATGTCTTGTAATCTACTAAAAATTATCTTCTGTTCCAATATTTTTATTTTGACTTTTGCTGCTTTTTCCACTCAGTTTTTATCAAGTTGTTTCTGAGCAAACCAGCATGTTGTTGTTCTATGTTTGCTTAAAAAACTAGAAATTTGGGCAAAAAGAAAAGTGTATAAGGCTTAAAAACTATTTATAGGTGGATGGATGGCATCATGCAAACAATAACATGACGAACCTGAGAACTGATTATCTGTTGTACTGCAGGTTTTCAGCCAATAACTAATTTCAAATCACCTTACTGGTGATAAAATAAACATGTCTATGCATTATTTCTATATTTGTGGCATTTTGGAAATTTTTAAATAAAGAAATTGCAGCATGTTGTGTATTTATAAAAGGCTACGATGAACAAAAACCCTAAAAGTGACTTATCGAGCTTTCTTGAACAGATCAGGATAGATCTTTGAGTGATACATGTTCATGCTTCTTTTTTTGCACAAGATCATTCTAAGATAATGATATTTAGATTTTAGTCTGATGTTTGGGGGCATCTTGTCACTTTAAATCTAAATAATCTACTGCTGGCCCCATAACGCAACATTTACACTCTATGGGAAAATGGCTGCAAACAGATGCGTAATTATACAACCGTACATCTTTGAAAAGAAGAAGTGAAGCAACAGTTGCTTCTCTGAAGAATTTACAAAAGTACAACTGACTTCTGTTTTGTTCTGGGGGTTTTTGAGGACTGTCTTCCAGATTTCTGCTGGTTTAGTTCAGCAGCATTTTAATGTATCAAAAGTTTACAGATTATCTTTATTTATGGATAAAATCATATGGTCTAAACCTTTATCAAAATAAAAAGCACTAAGAGCAAACATGCTGTTTGCTGATAGGTTTATGTCCTAAAAAAGTTGAGAATAAAGAATAAATAATCCCTTCTCTGTATAAAAGGTCACACATTTATCTGAAAAGGAGTGAAAAAGAAGCAGCTTGGAAGGAACCTCAGAAAACTTGAACAAATATTGACTGTAGAAAGTCTGTCTCCTTGGGTGCCAAATGAACGATTGAAGGATGATTCAAGACTTCTGCACAAAAAAATGACTTTACACTGGTGCAGTGAGCAATCACACACACACGCCTGCATGGACACACCCTCTTGCTGTTGTTAACACTCTTGTTGTGTCTCCTCCCTTTTCCTCTCCTTTCCTGCACAGCCTCAGACAAACAGCACCAAAAACAGCATAGTCACCAGTCCCAAAGGAAACATCCCTTCACCTGCTCTGGTATTTACCTCCCAACCTCCCTTCACCTCAATCTGTGTGTGTGTGTGAGTGTGTGTGTGCGCCTTAGAGCCCTCTGTCTCCTCCCCACTGCTCCCTGTTTGTGTTTACTTCTGTGTGCATCCGTCAGTTGAAGGTATCATCGGCTGGTTAGGTTTTAAATCAGCAGGTAGTGTCAGGAGACATTTCCCTGTGGCAGCTGGAGATGCTGTGTGACTTGCACTCAGGTTGGTTTTGTGCCACTGTGGCATTTTACCCGTCTGTGTAAGTTTTCTAAAAATGACTGGACACTGACAGCCTGCAGGTACTGCCAGTGTGTGTTTACTGTAGCAAAACTATCCAAGGGTAGTTCGGTCAAATAACACCTCAATCAATCTTTTTTTTTGTTTATGTTTCAAATCTGATGGAAGCTGCAACAAGAAGCTTCTTCTTGTTGTGCTTTTTGTCTTAATGCTTATTATCAGCAGCCATTTTATAAAGTTTAACCTGTTACAAATCAGATTAGGATTTAGTCCCAATGGGGAATAAACAAATTAATAGCAAAATAAATATTGTATTGCCTAAAATGTAATTAGTGAACCCTTGATCATGTGTTGCAAAGGATACATCTGCAGCTAAAACAATGCTTCTAGCAATACAATACGTCATAGTGATCTGGTGATTATTTTTGCAATAAAAAATAATTAATTGATAGCAAAGGTGCCTATAAGAGATTTTTAAAATAATTTTAGCCAGGAGACACTATAACTATCTTATTCTTTTATATCTTACATGCAAAATGTAAATATTTTGTACAGTTTTGTTTTAATTGCTTCTCTTAATATGTTGTTCTTTCAGCAAATGGCAGAGTTTTGACTCTGTGCTCCAGTTATCTATACAAGTTCAGTTCATTTACCATTTAACGATCAATCGATTACTAAATTAGTGAAAGTCAAATCAAAGTTTATTTATGTATCACATTTACAACAACTTTAGTTGACCAAAGTCCTGCACAATAATTGTAATAACATCATAGGTAGAGAAATGATGAAGCAATAAATAAAATTAAGTTTGGTAAAAATATTAAGACAATTATAAAATTGGCAGAAAATACCAAAGACATTATTTCAGCTGCAGTCATTTCCCAAAAACTCAGATCAGTGAAGTCCTAATATCTGCCTTCTGTTTTTTTAAACTGGTGTTGAAGACCAGGAAAAATAGATAACTATTATTTCAATAATCTTTTCAATTATTTCAGCATTAGTACAGTTTCTTCACCATGTGAGAACAGAAAGTTTTGGAAAATATCTTTTGCTCTTCAGTCTTCTTCCCAAGCTGCAGAAAATTCATTATTTGTTTTATAAATCCACATCAAAATTGGGGTTTTATTTTTTGAATTCCACTTTTCTAAAAGTAGGTCCTGTATATTCACTCAACTTACTTGTGAAATACTTTTGCCAGCTACTATATTTCCACTTATCCCCCTCAGGCCACAGTTATAAATGGGTGGACACATAGCTCCAGATGCCGCTCTCATGATCTCACCAACTGTGACATGTAACACAGCTGAGCATGTAATAATAATCTATAATATCTTCTACTCTGCTGAGTAAAAAGCAACACGTGCAGCCACATGAGCGTGTTTCTAAACCAGGCTGTGTGTTGCTCATGTGTGGCTGTGAAGTCCACTTATGCACTAAGCTCAGGCGCACAGAGTTTAAGGGGAGAGTTGCATTTAAGAGCTTAAGACTCTTGTGAAAAATAAATAAATTAAATGTTCACTGAAGCTGTTTGTAGAACAGATAGATTCTCTGATCCTTGAAAGGAACTGAGAGCGTTTGGAGGGGCAGAGGTTTGTTTTTTTTTCTGCCAGGGACTCAAACTAGTTAGCGTTTCATCTTTTCTAATCAGGAGCAGACTGCTTTCACTTCCACAAACCTCTAATCATCTGACCTGGAAGCTGTTGGATCCGGTGGAGGAATTTGTAATGCATATTTGCAAACCAGTTCTGTCTTGTTTTTTAAACTGAATCAGTTTAATTGAACCTAAGTGAGGTCACCGGCGCTTCTTTCCTTCCCCCCCTCCATCGGATCCTACGATGCCATCAGCAATCACACCCCAGGTACTTTGTTCTCACTCATCGTTGCCACCATCATCATCCGAGTTGCCATCAGTGCCTGTTTCCCTAGAGACGGTTGCCTAGGCAACACCCAGAGCATCACAGAGAGAGAAGAAGAGGAGAGAGACGAGTAATGATTGGTCATCAGAGAAGTGTCACTTTCCACAGGGAGAGGAGTGCTGCAGAGGATATGGAGGGCGCTGATGGTTTCTGATTTACTGTATGTCGAGTGAAGAGTGAGAACAGCTGTAGAAAATGGAGGGGGGGAATAAAAAACCTGTTAAAGGGGCTGAGTCATGAGGAATCAGAGCCTGCAGAAGTGAGAAGGGAATAGTGTTGGACTGCAAGTCACAAAAGTGAAGAAGTGGCAAAATCAAGCTCTGACAAGGCAGCATGCTCGTTTCAGGGGGAGCCTAATGTTCGTCGCACAAAGATGTGTGACGTCTGAAACGGTGCATTGTTTTTGCAATACCGTACTCATTTTATTTATAAATAATCAATAGATTATTTATCAGTTAATCTATCAATTAATAATTGTGCAAAATTTTCGTTTAATCCTTTTTTTATACAATGTTATAAATACATTAGCAAATGCAAATAAACAAATAATTCAGTTCCTTTCTAAACAGAAAAATAAACATTTTATTTCCTAAAATGAAACAATTCCTATTGTGAAAGCTTGATTTTTATTTATTTTATTATTATTTTTTAACAAAGATTCATCTGCAAGATAAAAAAAAAAATCTGCTTGACTTAACATTAATAGAGCATACGGCTGATCTGTTGATTATTTTGGATTAACCACATAATTACATAGCAAAAAGTGCTTTATAAAAAAATACTTTTTACAGAATTTGAGCCAGGTGAAGCTAAAGCTGAGCAACTTGATTTTAGGTAGAATAAAAGGTATTTTCTTTTATTTTTATCTTAAATTTAAATGCAACATGTACTCTGTATATTTTTGTACAATTCTGGCTTAATTCCTGCTCTGAGCTTGTTGTTCTATGTTTTGAGTCTTTATACTCCAGTTAACAATTAATATTTGGTTACTAAGTTAGTTGACAACTATTTCAATAATCGATTAATCCAATTAATCGTTTCAGCTCGATTTTTGAGTCTTCTACGGCATTTAGTTGTGGATTTGTATGTCAGTAAAGAACAATCAAACAAAGCAGTGTTTCAGAATAACAGCTATGGAAAAAACTAAGAGCCCACTGCACTGAACCCCATTCAAACCTGATAGTTATTCCACCAAATATTGATTTCTGAACTCTTCCGGAGTTGAAACATTAGTACTGTTGTTTCTGAATGAATATGAACTTGATTTCTCCATTATTTGAGGTCTGAAAGCATTGCATCTTTTTTGTGATTTTGATTATTTCTCATTTTCTGAAAATAAATACTAAATTTTTGCTTGGAATTTTGGAGACATGTCATCAGTAGTTCATAGAATAAAAGAAAAACAATGTTCATTTTACTCAGACTTGTACCTACTAAAGGAAAATCAGAGAAACTGATCATGTTGCAGTGCTCTCTTAATTTGTTCCAGAGCTGTATTTGTTTCTCTCTGGTCTATCATCTCTGTTGAGTCGAGGGTGATGGATCTGCTTGACCTTTTTTCTTATTTATTTCTTATCCTGGGGTGTGTAGGGGTTTTCTGCAGGGTTTGCCAGCCCCTTGTGAGATCTATGTCACAGAGCACTTCATGCATAATAAATGAGCTGGCTGATTCCTCCCTTTAGATGTCTGACAGTCCACATGGTTCATTGCTTGTTTGTGTCATTGAGAACATGGAGGTCAAACTTCCACATGCACAGCTGGCTGGCCCAGAAATACATTCTTGCTGTTTTACAACAGAGTCAGATAAGTTCAGGTTTAAAAAAGGACACGGTTGGTTGACTTTTATAATGCATGCTGTGGGGAAATCTGTGCTTTCCTTGCACAAGATTCTTTAGGTAGTTTGGCGTAGCGTATTCTTTGAAGTTGAAAGCTAGTTTGATGTGGTGATTTTAAGCTATTTGGTTGGATGACTGTGTCTGTTCTTCGTTCGTTAGTCTGCAGGGAGCAGAGCTGACTCCAAATTACAGTTTTCAGCTCATCCACCCACTCTGTCATTTTGTTGGAGGGTTCTGCCCCCCATCTCCTCCACCAGCGTTTCCTTCTGTTGTTTCTTTTTTTCTTTACTTACCATTTCTATCTACATTTGTTTCATATTCTGCTCTTTCTCTCACGTTTCCTCCATCTTCTTCCACCTCCCCTCCTCTTCTTCCAGGAACCTCAGACAACTGTCATCCATAATCCGGTGGACGGGACAAAGGTATTCTCCATTCCCAAGTCTGGACTCACTCTTCATCCTTTTTTTCCTCATCCTCCTCTTCCTCCTCCTTCTCCTATCCTTTTTACATGTTTTTAACATGCATCCGTGTGAGTGCACCATTGCATTGTGTGTGGATTTAGTGTTTGTGAGAGTGTGGCAGAAATTGAACTCCTGATATTTATGCTGTTATTAAAAAAGCTGAGATTAGGTAAAAGATGTTTCTTACCTCTGCATGTGTATTTGTTGTAAACCAGTTTTGTAAATGAACAGACCTGCAGCAGGAAGACCTGCTGAGGATTTTTCTTCTTTATGAAGTTCTGCTTACAAACCAACTATTTGCTCCTGCCTGACTTTTAGTTCAGGAATTTTTTACTCTAACTTCCTCATAAATGTGTTTCCTACATGCAAGTGCATTTCCCTAATTTACAGTATAATTGAAAAGTTAGCTAAGCTTACTTTGGTAACTAGGAACAAAAGGTAAAATTTGTTTATGGATTGATTACCCATAGTCACAAATTAAAATGTTATAATGTTCAGACACAAGACCAACCAAGGATGATTTTAATACAGAATTTTTAGCTTATTTAAAAGTTTTTCTGTGTGTGCTTTCAGTTCTTGTTCAGGCTAATTTTGCACGAATTACTTGAATTAAAGCGGCGTGACATGGAGACAGTCAGCTTGTTGTTCTGCAGGTTGCTTTAATGGACTCAGGTTGCTTTAATGGTTCCCTTCAACTCGTCTGCATTGTTGCCTCTAATGTCAATAATGCATCAATGTAGTCCAGATTAACTGGTATTAGAATAGTCAATGGCAAAACCGGCAGAGTTAAAACAAACAAAAATAACTTTCCCCACAATTACCAGTGTTCTTTAAAAACCTGCTTATTTTGTACACAGCTTAAACAAAAAAAGTTAAATTATTACTAATTTCTATCTTGGGTTGGAAAAAGTGAAAAGAATTTAATTAATTTCCATTTTTTTTCTAAAATCATAGTGTTTAAATTTGAATCTCTCATAGAGTCAAAGCTCTGTATTGCTCTTATGTTTGCTCAGCTTATGTAACGTCTGATCATAGTTATTACAGAAAACAAGTTTTTACTTGGTATGTATTTGGAAGTTGTGAATCTGCATGAGTTTGCAGAAAGATCCCTTCCACCCAGGCATGACTGAGCTTTCTGTGACGTCTGGTTTTTATAAACTTGTTACATGCACAAAGGAAACATTAACGTTTTGGACACCCATCTAATGTAGAGCAGAATACTTATTCTTTAGTACTAAAGTCAGCCTGACATCTCATGATTTTAGGACAGAATGCTGATAAACTGCTTTATAAATATGAGTCAGAAAATTGCAAAATGTGCAAAGAAGCAACCAGAAGGTGTGATCAGATATTTAGAGCCTAGCAAATGTTACAGTTTTCTCCCCCTCTTCTTGGCAGAAATGCAGTTAACATCCTCCTTGCTCTTTCTTCCTCTGCTCAGGTCACCGGCTGCTCTTTTAAAGGCTATAAAAATCCACTTTGTGCTCTTGAAGCTGCTGGTGAACGTGTGCACTCACTAATCAGGTCATGGAGTCTCTCAGCACCCTTTACATGCAGGGGAATTTAGACCCATTTATTCTGCTAATTGGAAATCAGAAACTTCTCTTCTGGCGAAAGGAGTGACAGAAAGGCAGGCAGGCAGACAGGTGGATAAATATATCTGAACGGCGTGCCGCTCTGCCCGGGATGACAGCCGATCTTCCTGTGAGAAGCTCCCCTGTCTGCTTATGATTTTGAGAAAGGTGGAAAAGGCTCCTCCAGTTTAAAGTTTCAGAAAGGCATTTTTTGATGCAGAAAGTGTTTAAAGCTGCAGTATGTAACTTTTATATTAAAAAATGTTCTTTACATATTAGTTAAAACTGTCACTAAAGTCTTATACTGTAATAAATGAGACAAGTGATTTCCACCACTTCATCCATGAACATCTACTGCTGTCTATAAAAATGCACAGCTCCCGACCAAAAACAACCAATCAGAGCCAGGAGGAGGGTCTCAGTGCTGTCAATCATCCTCTTACACACTGCTAAATGTGCTACTGACTAAGGAACAACTTGCCATCGCAGGAAAACCTTTTAGATCTGTCGCAGTAACAAAATATTGACGGTAAGCAATAATGATTGAAATTATTTTCAAGCAATCTTGTAATGGGATAATAATGCAAAAACACATTTTCAAAGATCAATAAACCTTAAATTTTAATGGATATTTAGGTGTTGAACTGGAAAACATTATATATATATATATATATATATATATATATATATATATATATATAAAAATTAAAACAAAAACAAAACAACAGAAACAACAAATAAAATGAATTATGAAATCCCTGTTAATAAAATTGCCGTAATTGAGACCAAACCACCAGATGGAAGACTTTCATCATCCAATTTTTGGTAGAAAAAGAGAGCAAAAAGGGAAAGAAGATTAATCATCCAAATGGAAATTATTGAGGTCATTTTAATTCATTATGCGAATAATTGATTTATTGTGACAGGCCTACTCATCGGTGGCCATGCTAACTAGTTTGAGTATTCACTGCAGGCTCTGGAGCGGATGAGCCACATGGAGGGTGACTGACAGCACTAAGACCCGCCTCCTGGCTCTGATTGGTTGTTTCTGGTTAACAGTGGGAGAAGGCACAGGAGAAGGAGTTTTTTTCACAGATTATCTGTCTCATATACTATCACAACATAGTGACGGTTTCAACAAATACGTGAAAAAATTTAATCTTTTTTAAATAAAAGTTACATACTGGAGCTTTAAGGTCAAAAGTCATGCAGATTTCAGTTTGATTTGAAGTCACAGTTTTAACAATGATTCTTACTAACGTGCAGGACTTTTGGCTTCCTCTTGTGAACGGTGTCCACTGCTGTTCATGATGTGTCATGACAGGATGCGCCCCCTGCTGGCCTGTGCTCCACCTGTGCAGATTTACCTTGTTTATCCTTTGTGTGACAGACGTCTTTCTGTGTATCCTGCTCAGTGTGAATCCCCTGCTGTGCCTGAACACAAAGTGATTGGCTGATTTGTTTTCTTCTCCAGGAGTCGTCAGACAGCAGCAACACCACCGTGGAGGACGAGGATGTGAAAGGTAAGGCCTCACCGATACAAACGAGTCTGAGTTTCTGATCCCAGTAAATTATAGGATTTATTTTTTTTTACAAGCACTTGATGTTTTTATGATGCACTTTGTTATGGCAGCCAGCTTGTGTAACTGCAGCCATGAATATCATATCAGGCAGATGAGTAGGTTTTACAACAGCGGGGGAAATAATTTTTTTTTCTTCTTGTTTTTGGTTGCCTGGTAGCTTGCTTAGATTTTCAACAGGGTTCCTTCTTTTTCAGAGAGGCAGGTTTGTGTTCCTGACAGCTTTGTTACAGAAAGAGCCTCTTTGTGAAATGATTCAGTTTGTGAATATTTGTTGCAACAATCTGTACAACCTCTAAAATTAAGCCTTTGTTTTATCTATTTGTTTGTGGGACTGTAATATTTTGAGTCTCGGTGGCAAAACTAAAATTATTTACGGACAAACACTGTCTAGCTTCCCATCTCTTTGTCTGTCTCTCTGTTCATCCATCTGTTCATCCTTCATCCAACCAACCAGTCTTATTTGTCCTACAGTAGATCTATCCGTCCATCCAATTTCTGTTTGTCCATCTAGCTGTTCAGGCATCCAGCTGTCCGTCCTTCCTTCCGTCCTTCCTTCCTTCCTTCCTTCCTTCCTTCCTTCCTTCCTTCCTTCCTTCCTTCCTTCCTTCCTTCCTTCCTTCCATCCATCCATCCATCCATCCATCCATCCATCCATCCATCCATCCATCCATCCATCCATCCATCCATCCATCCATCCATCCATCCATCCATCCGTCTTCCTTCCATCCTCAGTTATTTTATTTAACCAATCATTTGTCTTTCCTTCCCTCTTTTCATCCTTTCGTCTTTAGTGCCATCCATCTTATTCAAGTCTTGATAAACTATAGAGTTTGGACTTTAAAAGTGAGCTGGAATCCTGATTTTATATTTTGTGGAAACCTCTGATAAATGCCCTTGTCACTGGATGCTTCCTGCTTATGTTCTGGTTTTTGAATAAGGGGAGAAAATAACTCCATGTTCTCTTCTTATTTGTGTGTAAGCGCCCACGTAAAGATCCTGCAGCACATTTTAATTGTTGAGAGAATTCTTCATAAAAAATAAAAATGTATCTGATGTTTCTGCTGAAAGCTAACATTTTACTGACCCCTGGTGGAGCCCGGCTGCATTCCCTCATCATGATGCTTTTTGACACCTGCTGTGTGAACGTTGGTGTGTCTGACAGGTGAGCAGAGGGCTGTAAAATATTACAAGTCTTGCACAGCTGCTTCAGTTTGGCTCTCATCAAATATGTTGGGTCGAATCGAGGATCCTGAGTAATCCGTTCCTCAACATACCAACACGCCTGTTCGAATATTCAGCTGGCACAGTTGCCGCTGAGCAGAACATAGCCTGCATATTAGAAAAGAAACTCCACACTGCACTTTTGTTTCAAGTCTCTTTTTTTTAGCTTCTGTGGGTGTGTCTGAGTTTTTCTAGCCTGCGGAGTTCAGCACAGAGAAAAAGCCCCGCTTTCAACATCTCAGCTGAGTACAATGTGTCTAAATGGGGTCATGAATGCTTCATTTCAGTGTCAAGCACACAGAACAGAATGTGCACTTCCATCTTCTCTTCCTCTTTGTGATTTTTTTAAATTCCCTAGCAAGCACAGCTGAGAACTGCATGAAAGCCGAACCAGAGTTAGAAAGACAAAACAACGATAAGGTGTTACAGAAGCAGTAGTCTGTTAATTTATCTGCTTTTTTTAAAAAGGGGTTATTAATCTGCTCAATATTTTCCAACAGCAAGGAGATTTTTTTTCTTTATTTATTTTTGTGATGGTTTGAGTTTTTTGGAACCGATAATGACTGGCTCCTCCTTTCAGTTTTAGTTTTAGTGACAATAAAGCTGAATAATTGTTCAAAACTTCTGACCAAAATGTTTTTCTTTTTCTGCTGGAGCAAAAGAGGCAACTGTGATTGTGCTCGCAGCCATTTTGCAGTAAATATCAGAAGCAATTTGTGGAGTTCTAGCCAGGATAACATGAGGAAAGGATGAGACCAGGCATAAACGTGATCTGTTTCCAGGATTGAGTCCGTTAATACTTCCAGAACATTTGGTTTGTCCGATTAACTTGGAGCCAGTGATTTCAAATTGAGCATGGCATAATATATTGAAATGTTCTGATACTGTTAATATGCACAATAACAATGTTGCAAAAACTGTTTGGGTGCAGTAAATAATGTGGTGTTTAATTTCCAAGTGAAGCGAATTCACATTTTAAATTATTTTTAACCAATCAGATTGATCGTCATTGCTACTGATGCTTCCAGTTAATTCAGATGATTGTATCGCTGTTGTGACGAGAAAGACAAATCTGGCATCCAACTCAGTATAGTTCTTTACGCCACATTAAGACCGTTTTGTTTAGTGTTCCAAAATTATCCACATAATCTAAATTAGCATGATGCCAATCTTTGCCATTTCCAATATGTGAAAAGACGTAAAATTTCAGAGTGCTGCTCTTTTAACACCAAGCAGTCCTTGCCTCAGAAAAGAGTTTGTCTCCCTGGTCAGCAACGTCTCTTCAGCAGCCTGCCTTCAATTTCCTTTGCAACCAACTGCTGTGCTGCTATTACTGAGTGGCTGGAAGGTACGACTTCAGGTTGTGGCTGAGAAAACTATTTTTACATCAGAATATTGAAGGCTGCCAAAACTTTAAGCATGCACATCCAGATATATTCAGAAACTTTGCTACAGAGCTGGTCAAAGAAAAAAGAAAGTGGCTTTTTCCATCCTGTTGTCCTCAGAAAAACCTTTAAAGCTTGAAAGCTGTTGTTGAAGTTGTGTCGTTTTATGAGGAAGCAAATAAACTGAATGTTTTTCATTTTATCGAGTCGTTTACGATGTAATGTGGGAAACCCAAACACACCATCTGAGTTTCTTACATTTCTTCTGATTGGTTTGATCCTTTAATAGCAAATATAACAGGAATGCATTACCTCTAGAACCGTAATGACCTCCCTTTATTGCTTCCAAGGTGTTTTAATTTGTGTTGAGGTGTTAAAATTATTTTTGAGTTATCAGTCAAAAACCCTATGAGAGGCAGCTGGTCATGATTGATTTATGGTGGAATAATGTTCTTTCCACTTCAAAGTTATGGCTCCAGTAGCTGCATTTCCTTTACAAATGTTTGCGAATCTTTGTTGATGTTCTGCTATCATAAAAAAAAAAAAACAGAATTTCGCAATTTCTGTTTCCATTAAATAGAAAACTCAATGAAAATGACATGTGAATCAGTTTTGTCATTAAAAAAACACTTCCTGTCATCTACTTCACCTTTCCTGCCAGTTGTAGCTTTTGTTTGTTAATCACATGATTCATGATGCAAAACAAAAGTGTTTCCATTGCAGTTCTGAAAATAAATTAATTTCTTTGTAGTCAAAAAAATCACCTCATCTTCGAGCAAAACCTTTTTCAAAATTGATGTAGTTCAATTTAGGAAATTTGTTCTTGTAATTCCATTTTGCACCATTTTAAGGTCAATGGAAATGCAGCTTGTGATGCTCACTGGCACATTAAATAGTTCAGAAATACAGCAGGCATGTTTTGCAACAGACTTTTTTGTGAAAGTATCTGCTTCTGAATACATTGTTTTGACACTGGGTTTGCTTTTTGGCTTTCTGTTCCTCTTTTATTCCAGTTTTAACCCACCAGTTTTTAAAAATGTTCCTTAAAATCTGTTTAGACAACCTGGGTTGTTACCAACATTTGGTTAAGTTTTTATTTGACTGGCCATATTAAAACTACTAATGAATTGTCAATATACTTTGTAGTCCTAAAAGCCCGACACAGTCCTCCTCTCTCAAATTCAGCCCTACCACCACACCCCTGTAGGAGGCTTGGGCAGGGTTGGGGCACCTTTGGCAGAAACGTCGTGGCTAAAAAAGGGGAATGCCACCTAAATTTAGCTTTGGTGGCTGGAAACCGCAACGGACCGCCCAGAGAGGTGACACACTGAACACACGCCGCTCTTCTAGCGCCACCCCTGGAAGGCATTCATCTCACACGGCACTTTTATGGATCTTGAGATTTAAACGGGGGTAACAGCGCAGACAACACCTCACGGGCTAGGTGAGCGTGGGAGGAGGGGTCGGCCGTGCTTATCTGGAACAGTTTGTGCCTTCGTAGTCTTTTTGGGGTCTTGTCAGGTTAGTGCTGGACAGCTGCTTTGTAATCCAACACCCAGGTTGACTTTTGGAGGACGTAATCTGTTGTATTAGCTTCAATACTACGCTACTTGTTAGACTCAGTTACATTTTATGCTGCTTGTTTTTGCGACGGATAGTCATTCTGAAGAACGTTTACCGAGGTTGTCGTTTACAGGGTTTGTTATAAGTTATTGATAAGTCAAACATTGTGGATTTGGAGGTTACTTGTTGTTGTTTCTGATGTTACCCTTGCTCTTAGAAGATGGAAGTGTGCAGATCTTCATTGGGATTTTCCCCCCATGCATGGTTCTTTTTAAGAAGCACATTCATGCGCACCAGATGAATGAAGGCCTTTCAAAAGTATTAATTCTTCTTCAACATTTACACTCATTATTACAAAGTTCTGAAGATTTTTTTATTTTTATGTTTTAGCTCAAACTGTCATGTAAGACAGAGAACATCTGTGAACAATTTCAAAGTCTTGACAAAGAGCTCCAGTTGTATCTTTAACCTTCACATCTGTCTCAAGTTTTTTTCAGTCTCCACCAGGTTCTTATAATTGTCCTGTTTTTCCCATCACCTCCTCCCATTCGACTCCTGACCCATTTGCTGTGTTTTTTGTTTTTTTGGTCGCCAATGTTCTCAAATAAACCTCTGAGGCATGACTGGGAAAACTTTTTGCCGTGTTTGCTAAAATCATGGCATCATTTAGAAAATAACAACAACTAAAATCAAGCAGTAAAGTGTCTGGATGGACTACCAATTATAAAAGTTTGGTTGTAAAAATACAAATACTTTGTGTCATACTTTACATTTTCCATTCTAAGAAAATTGTGTGTAATAATTTTACCCCGATTCCACATAGAAAGTATCCATCTACATCAATCACATTTACTGAACAGATCAAATTTGTATCATTCTTGAACTGCAGTTTGGAGACCGCACAAAATCAGTGTAAAGGCCTCAAATGGCCCTCAGGCCGCAGTTTGGATACCCATTCTCTAAGGTCTTCACACATCACCACTGAGGTTAAATTACATTCAGGTGGACTCTATTTACCAGATAATTAACCTTTCAGGGTATATTTGCACTGGGGTAATCATTGTAAAGACGGTTACACACCACACTTTTCAGTTTTTTGTCACCAGTATTGAAAGTCATTTACTCTTTTCCTTCCACTTGAATTTTTTGTTCTACTTTGTGTTGCTCTGTCATATAAAATTAAATAAATGTACATTGTAGTTCTTGTAGTTTTAAGAAAATGAAATGAACAAACAGTATGAGTAATTTTTCTCATTACTGCAGCCATCACCGTTGTCATCATCAATCTTTTGCTCTCTGTTGAGAATCGCGATAATGTCACAATAAAACCCCATATGCAGCAGCAGCCCCA
The DNA here is from genome assembly GCF_051168715.1 of Poecilia mexicana. Classification (NCBI taxonomy): domain Eukaryota; kingdom Metazoa; phylum Chordata; class Actinopteri; order Cyprinodontiformes; family Poeciliidae; genus Poecilia; species Poecilia mexicana. The sequence goes on from NW_028263378.1 coordinate 5,020,373, forward strand.
GCTGTAAATCTGAATGAAATTGAGTCATTAACCAGGGTAATTATTACCTTTAGTTGCTTCAACCAAAGAGTATCTTTAATTTCTCAGTGTGAGGACGGAAATCGGGTCTTTACGTGTTTACGAGCCCCTGTTGTGTCGTCTCCGCCGCTCCTTTCGTTATTTCCCGATTGTGTTGTTTCTCTGGTGGAAAACATCTGCCTGGTTTTCATCTCTTGATTTACTTGTGTTTGGTCTCATTCTGTGTGTGCACGTTGTCAGGAAAGAGCTTAGACAACAGCTCAATTAAGGCGCAGTCCAGCACAAGTTCCCAGCCTGATAGCACTCAGGGCTCCTCAGCTGCTGTGCACTGTAAGTCAGCATGGACGGCCAGGTTCAGCCTCTAACATTCAGATCTTATACCAAAAACAACATTTCTTGTTGTTTTTTTTGGGGGGGTGGTTTTCCATTTGATCCCTGCATGGACTAAAATCATCCACCTGCTGCTGTTTAGCGACACTAAATCGCAGAGGATTTTTAGATTTTAACCTGAGCCTCTTTAAACATTTACTAACAGCATTGAGAAATGAACAAATTAGGGCTGGGCAATAAAGCAGTTTTATTAATTCATATTTATTTTTTATTTTATTTATGTTTTAATCTTCTGGAAATCAAGATTTTTTTCTCCAGTGCACTCCTTGTGTTTCCATAGTGATGTCGACACGCCCAGTGCGGCCATCTTGTTTGACACTCTAAGTCCAAATAAATAAAGATGGAATATAAGGACAGATTATGATTTTTTTAATTACCAGAATAAAGTCATAATATTAGGAGAAAAAGGTAGTAATTTTATGACTCCTACATAAAAAATTAAAATGAAGAACGTTGATCATCTTATGAAGTTATAGGACAAACCTAATCTTCTAACACACCAGCATCAAATTATTATCAGTGGTAGGACTTTGAGCAAATGACAGTCTATTTTTAGGAAAACCATACAAACTGAGCTGGTCACTCTGGAATCATTTTTTCTCATCAAAAAATATTTTTTCCTTTTAATTTTATGACATTTTTCTTGTAAAATTGCATCTTTATTCTGCTAATGACAATATTATTGTAGTTAAAAGTTCTTGTAGCCTTTTTTTTTTTTAAATCAGTTAAATTGGATCTGGTAGAAAAAAATTGGAGATTTAATTTTCAAGCCATATTGCCCAGCCCTAGAACAAATATATTAAATTGCTTTAAATTCAATTTTCTCAAGTCAATCCTCGAGCTGTTTTCTGAATTACTCTTTGGCTCCCTCTCATGGAGTCAAATAAAACAACAATAGCGCTGCTTAATTCTCGTGTTAGTGTTATTTTTCTCACAATTCCAAGCATGGATTTTGTCAGAATATTATGCAGAAAGTGTTGAAAGGAAATGTTGATGGGAGCTGATCACGGCGAGGAAGTTTGTGGATTCTGGGGGTCGCTTTGAAATTCAAACGCCTCCATGTTCCTCCCTTCCCAAATTCAGCTGCTGCGAAGTTTGCTGACCTGCTGGGCTCTGTGCGTAGAGGCTCAGGGCCCATCACCGACGGAGAAGGTAGATCCAGCACTCCGCCTCCAGCTGCCCTCTCCGCCCCTTCCCCTCCACTCACCCCTGTTGTCCCCATGCAGAGTAAGTGGGCAGGAGCCAAAACAGACTCAGCAGTAAACGACCTCTAAATGAGAGTTATAGTCATTTATCTGGCATCTGCTTTTCCTCTGATGCCATGCCAGGATGCTGCATGATGAGAAGCTTGGACAGATTACAGAACAGGTTCAGAACTGATGTGGAACAAGGGAATTGTGGAAGCAGACATTTAGCGCTAATATGCTGTATAATGTGATGCATGCAAACTTTGAACAACAAAATATAAAAATACTTTTAAAGAGCCACAAATAAAACTGCAGGAAAGAGATTTAAAAAGCTGCACAAAAACATTGCATAGTTACAGGACGTCCTCAGTAAAACAGTCTTTAAAAATAATAAGTAGCCAAAACAACATACAATATTTCACAAAAGTTACTCTACTGTTCAGTACAGATCTAAGAAAAGGCAGTCATTTTTTACCCCCCAAAAACAAATATTAACCTTTATAAATCCACTGACAACCCTGTGAAAGGAGCAAAGTTGTTTTTTTTACATAAAAATACCAAATATGAAAATGTCAAAAGATAATTTATGTAAACTGTGAAGAGAAAGAAAATGTATCTAGAAGTCTTGTTAATTTGAAAACTAGAGGAAAAAAACACATTTTCTACGAAACTGTTAAAGTAACTTTTGTAACTGTTGCTAACATCGCTCTTCTTCAAAAAAGAAAAAAAAAATATATATATATATATATAAAAGAAAACAAAGCTAAAGTTTATTTAACCTTTTAATTTAAGTGCAGCTCCATAAATTACATTAAATCACTTAGCAGATTAAAATACAAATTACTGTTTTAATCCACCCAAAAATGAGTATTTGAAATGAAATAATTTGTGTGCATCAAAAACTATTTACATATTTGATAAAATAACCTAATTTGTGAAAGTGCCAAAACAGATTCTTATTTAAATTGACTAGAAATTTACCCATTTTTCTCATCCTCTTCATGTTTTTTCCCCATCATATTGTTTGTAATCTGTTCTATATTCCTCTGTCATTCCATCCCTCCATCCACCCATCCGTCCATCCCGGACCCCTCAGTGTCCCGGCTCACAGACCTGGTAAGCAGCGTCCGCAGGGTGCCGCCGCCCGCTGCACCCGACGGCGACGCCGCCTCGGCGCCGGCCCCCGTCACCAAGCCGGCCCCTCCACCTGCACACTCCACTCCCCCACCTCCCTCCCACTCCCCCTCCAGCCCCTCCTTGTCCTCCTCCCAGAGTGAGTACTAAGCCCCACAGCAAACCCCGCCCCCCTTGCTGCATGCTGGCCAATCAGAAGCTGTGATCAGATGACTTTGGATTTCAGTTTGGGATCGACGCTAACATCTGGATAAACAGAAGCATGTTCTGCAGAGTGAAGTAGATCACGCTGATCTGAATGCAGATGGTTTATTTTTATGTTTTTGAGCCTCATTAAACCTCGTTGGTGCTCTGCTGGTAGATTACTGCTGACTGCAGGCGGCTGATTTAACTTGTATTTCAATACAAAAAATGTGACACTGCTTGTGAGGATACTGGACGATGTGTCGTGTGTGTGTGTGTGTGTGTGTGTGTGTGTGTGTGTGTGTGGGTGTGTGTGTGTGTGTGTGTGTGTGCGTGTGTGTGTGTGTGTGTGTGTGTGCTCTCTTAATAAACTAAACTGCTCAGGATCAACATCTGAAAGTTGCTGAGATTTTTCTCTTGTTTATTTTAGATCTGCATCTGATAATTATTTTAGTAATCAGTTATTCTGTCGATTAATCGGGTAAAACATTATATTTTTAATTTTTTGCTGATTTTTTATTTAACCACTTCAGCTTTACATTACATTAAAAGATGCAAATAAACAAATAATTAAGTTCCTTTTAAAAATAGGAAAAATAAACAGTTTATTACTATTTAACTGCAGCATTCCTGAATGTTTGATGCATCTGCAGCTAAGGAAACATCAACGTGTAAAAATCAGCCTCTTGTTTGACGTAACATCAATAAAGTGTAGGACTGATCTGTTGATTATTCTGTTAATCAATTAATAATTGGGCAGCAAAAGCTGCTTAAAAGGGAGGATTTTGTTTTGTACAGATTTTGAACCAGGTGAAGCAAAAACTGCAACACTTGAGTTTTGAATAGAACAGATAAAGTTTTTAATTTTAAATGTATTTATTTTTGTACATTTGGGCTTAATTATTGCTCTGATTGTGTTGTTCTTTCAGCAAATGTCTTTTTTTGAGTCTGTAGATTCCAGTCAACAATTAATTGATTACTAAATTAGCTAACGATTGTATTTCAATGATAGATTAATAATTGAATTCCCAGTTTGTCTTTTCATTAATTCTGTAAAATGAAGTAACTGCTTTGGTTGGAGTCATGGCTGCCTTTGCCAGAGCATCTGTTTGGTTGGTTTTAAATAACTAAACTAACTTCCCTCCTTCAGTCCAGCTTCTGTTGTCAGTTGCCTTTGTTTATACGTCGTTCTTCTGTCTTCTGCAGCGCGCAAACAAGAAATCATCAAGATCACCGAACAGCTGATCGAGGCCATCAACAATGGAGACTTTGACGCTTACGCGTGAGTCTGGGATCTCTTGAATGTTTTGTGTCATTTGCATAATTTGGGGTCTTGAAAACCAGCCCTGCTGTTCTGTGGTCAGTAAGATCTGCGATCCTGGGTTGACTTCGTTTGAGCCGGAGGCCTTGGGAAACCTGGTAGAGGGAATGGATTTCCACAGATTCTACTTTGAGAACCGTAAGATATAAACATTTGTTTCCCTCTGATTCCTCTAAGATTCATCTGTTCCTATATTTAGTATGTTTTCTGTAAGATCTAAGATTTCCTCAGATCATTTCTCAGATCTGAATTATGGTAATTAGGATAATATATGATGCCTTCCAATGTCAGTGGAAGCAGATGAAGCTAAAAATGCCACTATAGAAGTTCTGGATAAAACAGATTTACAAACAAATTCTTTTCCAAGACACTATAGATCTGTTTTTATCTCCTTTCTCTTCTTCTATTGAGTAATTTAAAATAAGTAATGTCTTTGTCAGTTTTGGCTAAGAACAACAAGCCCATCCACACCACCATCCTGAACCCCCACGTCCACCTGATCGGCGAGGACGCCGCCTGCATCGCGTACATCCGGCTCACTCAGTTTGTGGACAACCAGGGCCGGCCGCGCTCCAGCCAGTCGGAGGAAACGCGCGTCTGGCATCGCAGAGACAGCAAGTGGCAGAACATCCACTTCCACTGCTCAGGCGCGCCAGCTGCGCCTCTCCAGTGAGGTACGAGCCAGCCGACGGGGCAACGCGGCAGCAGATGGCCGCCTCACTCATAGCATGTCTCACACGAAGAAAATTATTAAAATGTATCGGCAACTTTATAAAGATTTGTGAAAAGCCTTCAAATAAATATATTTTTTAATTCAGTAGCTTAATCTTACACTGAAAATGTTTGGGGGGAAAAAAACAACTCAAATCTGAAACGTAGTTTTGAACTTTTTTTCAGTTTCAAATCTTTTCAGTTCCAATATTTTTTCTGAGATAAAAATTTTTTCACTTTATGAGCCAAATTTAGCTCCAAATCCATTTAAATCCTTCAATTGTTTGATCATAACACATCAAACTAATCATGATGAATGAATTATTGAAATAATTATCACATGTATGTTAGGCAATAAAATGTTTATTTTATTATTTTAGAAAGTAATCTATTTATTTACAATGTTACGTATTTCTAATTTTGTATAAAAAAGACTTAAAATGACCATTTTTTAAAAATGTGATTAAATCCTCAATCACCAATATAATTGATTGCAAAAGTAATTATTTACTGCCATAATACTTAAAACCCAGGGAAGCAGAAATCCATGAATTAGAAGTTGTAAAAAACTCTGATTAACTTTAAAAAGCACAGCATAAATGGAACGAAATGGTTCAGGTACTTTTATTTTAATAGGATCATTTGGGATTCCAGCTGTAATCCCATGTGTCATTTTCTAATAAAAACAAGTCAGTTTAAGATTTGACATTATCCTGCTGCAGTAAAAAAAGAGTTTCTTTCAAGGCTTTTTGAACAATTTCACCAGAAAGGCCAGTAAATGTGGCTGCTGCACTGGGTGCTGGTCTGTCCGTGTTAAAAGTTTGATACCATTGAAACATCCTTCATTAGAGGCTAAAGACTTTGGAAGGACAGCCAAAGTCCTGGAAGAGAGAGGAGGACACAAAAACACCAGGACAGGTCTGCAGTAATGTCCTTGTGTATCTTTAAAGTGTTTGCATGACACTTTTTTTAAATCTCATAAAAGCAAGAAAATGAAACGTAGACTACATCTGCAGAAGACCATGCCTGTATTATTTTGTTAGGTAGAATGTTTTCTACACCTATTTCTCCATTATAAAATGTGACTGAACTGCTTAGAATAATTTTTATATGAATGAAAATTAATAGTGGACAATATGGATTTAAAATAAATAATTTAATATTGGACTATAAATTGCCCCAGAAGTTATTGTGATAAATTATAATATTGTTGTTTTGAGACTGTTTTCAAGTAAAACAATGGTAATGGCATAATAATGCCAGAACACATTCTCAAAGATCAACAAATTTTCAATTCTAAATTCATTTTGCAGTGGAACTGGAAGACATTTTAACTATCCAAAAATAAATAAACAAAACAACAGAAACGACAAAATGTAAAGACTTAATTTTGCTTATCCAAATCACTCTTTAGCAAGTCCTGTCTGTGTTTTTAACTTGGACAAAGCTTAAAGTGTAAAACCTATGACTGTATTAGTCGTCTGTTCTCCTTTCCAGGGTTGAATGCTGTAGTTGTGTCTGTCAGGAATGATCTGCTGGAGAGAAAAGAGGAAGAGGAAGGGATGAAGGAACACATCCAGTGTTGACTTGGAGGACATGGCTCGTCACGCCTCAACAATCAAATCCCTCTCTCACTGGACTCCATCCCCCAGCATGCACCTCTGCTTCTACAACCGTGACCCCGCCTCCGTCTGCATCTACAAAATAAGCTCCTGACGACCATCGCTCCACATCTTCTTCTTTTTCTTCTTCTTCTTCTTCTGTTCCTTACTCCTCCTCTTCTCTCCAGCTCACTGGGTGTTTGATTCGGGGTGTGGCGCCCCCTACCTGCGGTGTCTCTCACACCCCCACAATATTTTTGTGACCCTTTCTTGTCCTCCTGTGAATCCGCACCTGTGTGACATAAACACTGCACTGGAAATACAGTATGTAAAGTTTTAAGTAAAATCTATAATTATCATTACTATATTATGATTATTATTGTTACACATTTGCAATTGTATATGTAATTTGTATAATTCAGATTTCTTGATGCCAGTGGTTTTTAGAGTTGAAGGAACTTTTTTGTTTTATCTTTTTAAGGAAGCATGTTTTATTCCCCATAGTAACAGTGGCTGTTTTCTTGTTTTTTTATTCTTATAATTATTATTATTGTGGCTGTTAAGTGGAAAAGGATTATTGGCCGTTTTTATAATTTGCTTCTTCTACGTTCGCTATCATACTGCACTTGAAGTCATGGCTGAAACGTCGGTTTTAGTATTTTTACTTTTATCTTTCGGTCGTTTTTTGTTGCTTTTTGGATGGGACGTTTCTGAACGTAGAGTGTGATTATACAGCAGGGGTCAGAAGTTTACATACAGTCAAGGATGTGATCAAGTTTAGGCTGCAAGGAATTCATTTACTTTTTTCTGTGTGGAATGGGTAAAAAAACACATCAATTTTATTATTTTTAAAAGCAAGAACTGGGCACACAAGTTTGATTTTACTGTGGATTTTCTCTTATAAAACAACAAATGCAAATTTATGCATGCTAACTCCACTAATATTTGGTAAAGCAAGTTGCGTCTGGCTCCATATTTGACCAATCTTCTTACCAGTTTATTTAAATTGATTTGTTTGGCTTGTCTATTCAAAAACATTTTTTTTTTTTGTTGTGTATTTAAGTCTTCTTTTTTCATAATTACCTAAACTTTGTGCAATGCACCAGCATCACTGGCAGCAAAACTGCCACCAACATGCATGCCAGATGGTCCAGTGTTCTTGGGTTTGAAATAATAAGAGAGTTTAAGAGGTTAGATTATATTGTAGTTTTTCCCTCTATGTACAAGAGAAAATCCGCAATTAATTCAAACTTCTTCTCAAAAGTCCATCTGGTTGTTTGCTAAAAGTGATGCGGCTGGGGGAGAAAAACGGCGTAAATAAACCAATAACTGATGAAAGTAGGTAAACTTATGACCAGATCTGTACAGCGTGTGTTGGTGAGCGCGGTCATGCTAGGTAGCGACGTAGCATTCACAGTCCAGGTAACTGAGCACAATCAGAGGAACCTGCTGTTGTTTCTTAGCTGCACTGCAAAAACACAAAATCTGATCAAGTTGTCTAGTTCCCAATGCAAATACCTTAAACACTTTAAAATAAGACAAAAATAACTTTTAAGTAACGTATCAGCAAGAGATAGCAGCTTCTTTTAAGTCAATTATTTTTGCATATTGATAAAAATTACTACTTGCAGATTTTTTCACTTGTAACGACATTTTTCTCATGCAATAAGTGAACTTATCAATCACGTTTATTTGTGTAGCATATTTAATCATCAAGGCAGGTCAAAGTTCTTCGCATCATAAAACACAAAACTAATTCAGTCACCAATTGAGAAAGTAGTAACAAATATGACATTTTGTCAAGTGCCATCATCATCATACATCAAATATGTTGATCAGTGTTTCATTTATGATGGAGCACTGATTTAAATGAACTCGATGTTTTGGCTGTTTTACAGTTTTCTGGAAGTTTGTTATAGATTTGTGGTGCATAGAAGCTGAATGCTGCTTCTCCATGTTTGGTTCTAGTACTTCTTCATCCATAATTGACTTAAAACAAGCTCTTATCTTGCTGATAAGTTAGTTTTGACTTATTTCAAGGGTACTAATATTTTCAATGGAAACTTTACAAAAACACTTGATGTTTGTAGTATTTGTGGCAGAAGAGGCTGAAGGCAGCTCAGCAAATCAAGAAGAAAACTTTCTTTTCTACCTTTCTCTTACCTGCACTCAGGAGCTCTGATTCATGTCTTACAACAGCTTAAAGCTGCAAAACCTACAAAATGCACAAGAAGAGCATGTTGTCTGTAGTTGTTTTCTACAAGCATCAAACATGTCAGATGAGGAGGAAGCTCTGCTGAAACCTCCCTCTGTTTTCAGTCAGACCTGAAGCTCAGTGACTCATCCTCAACCTGCTTGGGGCTCTTTTTATTTTCGGGGTAGACGGGGATGCTCAGCTGGTGTCTCCTGCTGTTGCTTGGAGACGGATGAACACCCGCTTGAAGCTCAGCGCTCCTTCTTAAAAAGGCCGAGTTATTTTTAACCTGCACTGCTGGCTGAAACACAACAACAGGTTCTTTATTTTTCTTTAATTGAAAGGGACAAAAGAAGTCGGCACTCTGAACGACAGATCCTTTCGGAATTGTGTGACCTTTCTCGTTTCTGAAGCCATAGAGCAGAAAGCTGGTGCTACTGCTGCTGTTTTTCCAAATGAAGCACATTCAAAAACTAAGACTCCATCCTGCAGCAGTGGGGAATCAGGAAGGTTGTGTTTGCTTGGTGCTTCAATCATGTCGGTCTTTTAATACAGTGTGCAATATATTTGTAAGTGCATGTAGATTTAAAGCCTTCAGTCTGTGCTCTTTGAAACCCTGGGGGAAGTTTAGGAGGCGTTAATGAGAGACAGGAACGGGCCTTGAACCCCAGGATGTTTTTTTTTTTTTCATGCTTTGTTTTTTTATTTTTCTGTGCTTTTACTTCATTATGTTCGGTTTGTGTACAGTGTTATTAGCCTTTCATAACATAAAGTGCCAGAGGCAGCAGGTAGAGCAGATGGACTTTGCAGCAGTAAAAACTGATTATTTGTTTTAGAAGAGGTTCGACTTGCGATCAGCGCCGCTGTTCTTCGTCCACCACTGGCTGCCTTCGGGTTTTGTATCACCGCTCGGTCTGAACAAGAGATTCAGAGAGACCCAGCTGTCGGTTTGGTGAACAGTCCTCAGGTTTTTATTTATTTTGAGTATTTATTTATTTATTTTAGTGGATGTTTTTACTGTGCTTTTTTTTTAAAGTTGTTTTCCAATTGTGCAAGTACTGTCTGTAAAACCTGTTCTTAAAGGGATAGCACACCTAATTTGGCCGACATACAATGAGTTAGGACTATGGAGTGTCAAAAGTTCAAATATTTTTCAAAAAATTATGATAGAATCCAGAAAATTGGGTATGTAGTAATTAATTTAAACCCTATTAACCACATTAATATCTAAATGTGAAATCCACTAATTAAAAATTTAAGGTAAAACAATAGCAACTTATTTCATTTACTCATGCATTTGAGCACAAGGTCAAACTTATAAATTATACTAAGAGATAATTATTGTATTTTTGTAAATATTTTTATTACCACCAACATATTTGATTTATTATAACACATTATAAATTAATAAATCCATTAATTATCTACTTATTTTTTGTGAATTATAATAATTAAAAGACATTAAAGTAATATTTTATTTTCCTTAGAATTGTGGCAGATTTGGACTTCCGTAGTTATTCTGAGCTACTGTTTAAAGTGGGACACTTTATGACTTATGTTATTATACAGGATTGTATTTTGCGTCAGCCGTCCCTCGGATGTTTCAACACTTCCTTTATAAGATGTTGGATTTTGTCAGATGAAGCCTTTTTCCTCACCACTGGGAGTTTGTATCGTACTGACGTCTCATCCAGTAAGGACGCTGTTGTCTACTTCAACATGTTTTATTACTAAGAGGTTAACCCTTCTCCAGAAAAAAAAGAAGAAATAGCAGCATGTGCAGTACAAAAGTGATGTTCTTCTGTTCTTCTTAGCGTGTTTCTAGCCTTGAAAATCAACATAATAAGACTCACATATTTAAAACGAGGGAGTTCACAGTATAATAGCACTGCTGCTAGCAGCGTAGCTCTCATCTTCTTTGCATGACAGTCAAAAGGACATTTTAGTTTTTTGGTGTTTTTATTTGGGTTCTCATTTTCTACTGAATGCTGGTAAACTCGACCTTTCTCTATTTTCTCAGCTTTTTAAGTGCATATAACTATTTTTATCTCCAGATGATATAATGAAGATGATTAATATGGTAAGGATTATTATAATCATGACTGTGGTACTAAGAATGGCTATGATAAAGTGGACATTCATGATGATGATGATGTGTTGATGATACTTTTGCATGCTTTTCTATGGGTTCTCAGTGTTGTCAGTGCAGCCAGCAGGAGGCGCAGTTGCACCACATGAAGCACAGACAGATTTTTTGCTTTTTGTCCTGAATTTGAATAAGAGACGAACCGGTTCATTATCAGTCTGAGCTCTGAAGCCGCCGTTTCACTCTGAACTTCTGCGTTGTTTTTTATTTCCTGCAGCAGAAACTTAGTTGCTCTGACAACACTGAGGTGGTTTCTCTTCCGTGGGAGTCTCTCTTTTTCCTGCTCCCTCTGTTTCCAACCTTCTTCAATCATTTCTCTGCAGTCGGTTCTTTCTGGTTTCCCTTTGTCTCTTTTTGTCAGTTTGGCTTTCTTCTGTATAATATTAACCCTCTAGTTCTCCACTTCTTCATATTATTGCTCTGTTCTCTTACGTGCTACACGTGTTTCTCTAACTTCAAGAAATGTGTTAAGGTGTTATCAATAAAATGAGTTTAAATAGAAACTTCAGTGTCTTTCTGTGTAGATGGGTTTTAGTTTACATGAACACATCACTCCAAATGTCATAAACGTTTATTAAATCTTTCCAAATGAGCAAATAATCATGTGGACTTTTAATATCTGCACAAAGAAAACACAAAATGTAACAAAGAAAAATAATTTCCAAATGCTAAACATTAGATTTAACATCTATTATTATTAGATTAACATCTATATATTCTGTTATATATGGTAAGAAAAGATGAACGTACATAAAGATTTAAACTTTTTAAAGCATTTCATGAAGAAAACTAAATGTACAGAGTATATTAAACAGACAGTGTAACAAAGTAATCAAACACCATTTGAACTTTTAGTTCAATAATCTCAACCATTCATCATCAATCACAGTGTTGAACTGATCGGCTTGCCATTGATTGGAATTGGCTGATTTTTTTTTTTCTTGATCTGGTTTGACTTTGATCGGCAGGTTAAATCTGTTTCCCATCACACAACTGAACACAGCTGGTGCACTTTAAGTTTAATAAAAAATATGTTAGACTGGTATAATGCTGCGATAAAGTATTAGTCTTATTAGGGGTTTTTAATATTTTTGCTTCTATATCACTTAATTTTTTTAAGCTTGTTAAACAAATGTGAAAACAAAAAATTAGATTGAGTTAGAATAAGGATTTAATTTATTAAAGAAAAAAGATAGCATTGGTTTTGTCACCTTTTGCAACAACTGCCATAAAGCCAGTAATTTGGTCATCTTTTTTTCCCCTCAGTAAAGGAAATAATTTGAAAACTGCTTTTTATGTTTACTATGATCCCCTTACTGAAGGTTTTTATGATCTTTAATATTTAAGTGAAATAAAGTAAGCAAAAACAACTGAATCTGTAACTTTTTGAAAAAGATTATGATCTCCATGTTTTCTTTCTGGAGTAAAAGAAATAAAAAAAGAAATTAAAAATTTAAAAGTAAAACATTTTGAATATCAGTATATCTACATATTTTATCAAAAGCAATTATAAAAAGATGATTTTAAGAAGATCAATAGAGTTCTCCAATGTCAAATTAAAGGGAAGGAAATTGTCCCTTCAGTTTTTCATAAAATCCATAAACAGCTTGTCTTGGTCACATGACCTCAGAGACTTGTTAAGGTTATATAATATTAAAATATTCCAAAGTCCTAGAAGTAAAATGAACCCCGTAAAGAAAACTTAACTTCTTATTGTCCAGAGAAAGTCTAGATTTATTATTTGTTAACAATAAATCCACTTTTTAGGATTTATACAAAGTGATTTTTCTTTATCATATATCAAAAAATTTTAAATCAATAAAATTACAGATTTTAGCTTTACTTATTTAAGGAATTAACTAAAATATTATTTTAAAATTTCAAAGTCAAACAAACATGTAAAAAAAGGTAAAAATCTGTAAAATTACACCAACTTTTCAGTTTCACATAATTTTGATCTTTGTCGTTTTTGCGCCAGCAGCTTCTCCAACACTGAAATAAGGGAAGAGTTTCTCAGTGAAAGTGTCTCTGTAAGTGTAGATGTGGGTCTTATCTTTAGAGTCGTAGAAGGACACAATGCCGCTGTCATAGTCCAGCTGGACTCTGATCTTTTGGAGATTCTTCTTCACGGATATGGACTTACTCTCACCATCGGTGTATTTTCCATCTTCAAAACATAAACACCAGATTCCAAACTGCGGTGTAACATCTCTCTCTCCCTTCCTGTCCACAGACTCTTTGACCAAACCCACATACCAGTCAGGATGATCTCCCACCTTCACATCCCAGCTGTGTTTCCCTGAGCAGAAGCCTTCAGAACCAAACACTTCAATATAAATGTTTCTCTCTGGATTATCAGGAAGCTGCTGATCTGTGTCTCCATTCCTCAAACTGGTCAGATCATCAGACAGATGGATCCATCCATTTGCTGTGTTTGGGTCCAGAATGACGGGACTGAACTTCACCTGGTCCTTCATCTTCTCCCAGACTCTGAAGGACAGGTTGCCCAGATGTTTGGCCACATCTATCAGAGCTCCTGAGACCAGCTGTGGATCTGGCAGTGACCTCTGACCTCTGGCTCTGCTCTGAGTGGCTTCATAACTGCTGAGGAACGACACGTTGTCTTTCTGCAGCTCTTCTTCAACAGCAGAGATGCTGTCTGACAGAGAGGAGATCTGCTCCTCAATCCTCTTCATCTCTCCCATGATAGTCTTCCTCTTCTGCTCCTCTTCCTCCCTCAGAGCTGCCAGTCTGGACTCCTCTTCCTCTCTCAGGAACTGGTGGAGCTTGTTGAACTCTGCTCTGATCTGTCTCTCTGTGGACAACACCTGCTCCTTGGAGTGTTGAATCACATCATCGTATGTTTTCTCCACTTGTTTGTGTTTGTTCCTCTTGTCCTGCAGATACTTTAAGTCAGATTTCAGCTGCTCCTTCAGCTCACTGACTGCTTCTTCTATAGGAACCACTTTGTGACTCTGGTGGAGAGAAAACTCACAGACAGGACACACAGCTCTCTGCTCGTCTTTACAGAACCAATAAGGAACCTCAGAGTGTTTCTCACACACCACCTTCTCTTTCTTCTTCTCTTTTTCAGTCCCAGTTGAAGCTCCATTCTGCTTCCAAGCAAACGAATCAGCAAGTTCTTTCAGGGAGAAATTGAATGATGGCTCTTCCTTTGATGATCGTTTACAGATGGGACAGTTCTTCTTTCCAGTTTGTTCCCAGAATTCCTCCAGGCAGCTTGAACAGAAACTGTGGTTGCAGCTCAGAGACACAGGATCTATGAAAGTCTCTGAACAAACATGGCAGCTCAGGTAACTTTCCAGAAGAGCTCTCTCTGCCATTACTCTATTTTGTATCAGTCAAGACAAAATGTTGACTTACAAATCTCCTTTAGTTTGTTCGTCTGTGGTGATGTGAGGCTGTCCGTAAACTTCCTGTCCTTTGTCAGCAAAGCAAGCCTTTCAGTTTCCTTTTCCCCTTTTTTGGGTGGAGCTGATTGGAATTAAAGTGACATTTTGCCAAGTTGCCTCTAGATGGTGCTGTTTCATTCTTTTTTGTTTCATTTGTTTGTAAATTTTTGCTTAGGCAAACATGAATGAGGTTTTTACGTTTTGGCTTTTCTCGTTTAACTTAACCTGTGTGAAAAGTCGCAGAAAATAAAATCTAAATATTGCAGCTTCAAGAAATAGCCTGGTATACTTTTGTATATAAACAACATTCAGTGCTAATATGAATAACTCATATACCCTGGAAGGATAAAGAAAATTAAAGACTATTTAAATACTGTTTAATTTAATCAGAAGAAGCTATGCAGTTTTGAAGGACATTTATAATGTAGTTTTTATTTTAAATAAAACAACTTTAGGATATATGGCAGTCTCAATCTGATTTCTGACTAAATATTTCAAACAAAATGGTTTCATGACAAGTGTGACTAAACTACAGTAAATATGCAGTGTTACGTAATTATACACAATATTTAGTCATGGAGTCCATATTTATGTGATCGGTTTAGCTGAAAAATATTTACATTTAAAACAATCTCATTACCTGTGCTGATTTCTGCATCAGTATTTTTTTTTATTTCTGAACTCATAATAGAAGTAATTGTGATACACTTGATGCAGCAACATTGTAGGAATTTATCAATCCATCCATTTTCTAACACCCTTGTCCCTTCGTGGGGACAGGAGGGTTGCTGGTGCCTATCTCCAGCAAGACATTTCGAGGCGGGGTCACCCTGCACAGGTCACCAGTCTGTCTCAGGGCAACACAGAGACAGACAGAACAAACAACCATGCGCGCGCACACACACACACACACACACACACACACACACACACACACACACGCACACACACACACAGGGAGAATTTAGAGAGACCATTAACCTGACAGTCATGTTTTTGGACTGTGGGAGGAAGCTGGAGTACCCAGAGAAAACCCACGCATGCACAGGGAGAACATGCAAACTCCATGCAGAAAGACCGGGGCAATCGACAGTTGGCGGGGCAACGCGTTTTCGCCGGCCGCAGTCGAATACTGTCAAATGCGGAATCCTACGAAGGGGGGAGGAGGGGTAGTGAGGTGTTAACAACTCTACTTAACATGTGAATAGCAACAGGAGACCCACGTGAATCGTCAGTTATTGGGTGAAAAAACAATGACATCACAATTCATTACTTACATGTGATTGGTTGGTAGATATCTCCCTATTGGACACACTAGACCTTTATAATTACAGGCCTGGTTAAGCCCCTCCCTAATAAAATTATATAAAAAAATAACTCAGAAATAAAAATACACCAAGCACAAGGCATAAGTTTATATTTTTAATTTTTGTTGAAAAATAAATATGTACATACATGCATATAAAACACATCTACAAATAAAGAAACCACATGTATAAAATAAAAACACATCTACAAATAAAGAAACCACATGTATAAAATAAAAAACACATCTACAACTAAAAAAAAAAAACATCTTTCAGTTAAAAAAAAAAAAGATTACAGCACAAAATGCTTGTCTACTTCTGGGCCGTGTGGTGGTGGCTTTCTTTCTGAGCATGATCCAACATACAAACGCATATGACGCAAAATGCTGTATTTAGCTTCAAGTCTCTTACCACGACTTTTGGTGTTATATCTTACTGTTTGCACACAAAATAAGATATAAATGCTTGTCCATTTCTGGACCATCTGGCAGTGTTTTTTTTGTCCAAACATGATCAAACATTATGCTGTGTTCAGGACAGGCCCAACATCTCTCCTGTAGCATAGACCTGACGTCTCTTCCTGTCTTGTAGACCTGACGTCTCTTCCTGTAATGTAGTCCTGATGTCACTGAGCTCCTGGTTGGAGGAACTTGGGGTCCATCCTGACACCGCCTCATAGCTGCCATCCTCCCAGAATGCCACCTCCTCTGCTGCCAGTACCCTCTGCCTTCCTCCATCAGCTGTTAATACAGAACAGACAATCATTATGAGCTACAGGCATCTTTTAGTCATTATGAAACTACAGTGAAATTGTTTGGCAACTTCCAGCTTAGTATGCACACATAAGAAATTAAAACAAACAAACAAAAAAACACATTAATACATTCTTACAAAAAATAAAAACTTTAATGAAAAAGAGAAAACACTTGGAAACAATTGGAAGAAAAAATAGTCAAAAGCAGTTGGTAATAAATAGTAAAACATAGTTCAACAAACTCTGAGGCAGATAATTTGCTTTGATGGATTTTAATAAATCACAGTGCTTTAATCATTCAAGGAATTGTGACATCTCTAGATTAGTAATAAATCTTACCTGCTTCTTTCTTTAGCTACATCTGGATGACTGTCAGTCGGTCTTCACACCAAACAAATCAGTGAGTTCTTTGAGGGAGAAGTTCATGGATGGATCCTCCTTTGATGATCGTTTACAGATGGGACAGTTCTTGTTTCCAGTTTGTTCCCAGAATTCCTCCAGGCAGCTTGAACAGAAGCTGTGGTTGCAGCTCAGAGACACAGGATCTCTGAAAGTCTCTGAACAAACATGGCAGCTCAGGTAACGATCAAAAAGAGCGATTTTCTCCGCCATTTTAGTTAATTTCTTCGTTGAGTTTTAGTCCTCCTGTCAATATGTAATAAGTTTCGTTTACTTGTTCTGGGTGGAGCTCATTGAAATAAAACTAATATTACACAACCTTGCCGCTAGATGGTGCTGATTCTTTTTTCCTGAATTAAAGAAGTTAGTAAGTAATTTTTACTTTTACAAACAAGTTTACTGACTACCTGGCAGTTCACCAGAATAAATATAATATCACATTCTTTTTGCTCAAATATATGAGTTTTTTTTAAAGCAAATCTAAATATTGCAGCTTTAAGGAAATTGGCAGCTTTCCTTTTCTATATAAATGACATTCGGTGATAATATGATGCTATTTAATAACATATATACCCTGGACAAGACAATATTTTTAATCTGTTGATCTGATTTCTGACTAAATGTTTGAAACAGCAAACTAAAAATATTGATCCAAATTTACAGTATATACGTAAGCAGTAATATTGTGCAACATAATTAAATAAAATATTTAGTTATGGAGTTCATATTTATTTGATCTGTTCAGCTGAAAAATATTTACATTTAAAACAAACCGTGCTGTTTTCTGTATCAGTGTTTTCTTATTTCTGAACTCAACAACTAGAAGTAATGAACTTGATGTAGTAACATTGTAAGAATTTAGAACTTATTATGAATAAAATCAGTTTTAAAAGGAAAATTTTGCAAAGAATAATTAAAAAGCTCACATTGTGACATCATGCAACTGAAACACACAATCAATATTCAAAACTAGTTTTGAAGATATTAAAGTGTTTATTAGTTAATGTAGAACATAACTTCTTGAAACTGACAAAAGCATGACATGTGTTTTGTTTTCTAATTAATTACAATTTTCACAAAAATCTCATGTTTGATCATTTCAAAGGTTCTATAATTTTTGCAGGTTTTATCTCAACTTTGTTTCTGTCATTCAGTTCTTGCTTCATAAAACCACAAAGGTTTAATTCAGCCTTTCTTAACAAGGGTTTTAGCATATGAATAGAAGCTACATTGATCCAATCAGCATCTTAGTTTCACATATTTTGATCTCAGATGTTTTGGCATCACCTGCTGGTCCTATATTAAAATAAGGGAAGAGTTTCTCAGTGAAAGTGTCTCTGTGAGTGTAAATGTGAGTCATGTCTTCAGAGTCATAGAAGGACACGTCTCCCATGTCATAGTCCAGCTGGACTCTGATCCTCTGGAGACTCTTCTTCAGTGTGAGTCTTACTAACACCAGTAGTGTATTTTCCATGGCAATGCCACAACCACCAGTTTCTACTTTCTGGAGAAATATCTATTTCTCCCTTCCTGTAAACAGACTCTTTAACTAAACCGACAGTCCAGCGAGGATGATCTCCCACCTCCACATCCCAGCTGTGTTTCCCTGAGCTGAAGCCCTCAGAACCAAAAACATCAGCATAGTCGGTGTTTCTTTCTGGATTATCAGGAAGCTCCTGCTCTGTGTCTCCACGTCTCACACTGGTCAGATCATCAGACAGATAGAGTTCAGGATGTGCAGTGTTTGGGTCCAGAATGACGGGACTGAACTTCACCTGGTCCTTCATCTTCTCCCAGACTCTGAAGGACAGGTTGCCCAGGTGTTTGGCCACATCTATCAGAGCTCCTGAGACCAGCTGTGGATCTGGCAGTGACCTCTGACCTCTGGCTCTGCTCTGAGTGGCTTCATAACTGCTGAGGAACGACACGTTGTCTTTCTGCAGCTCTTCTTCAACAGCAGAGATGCTGTCTGACAGAGAGGAGATCTGCTCCTCAATCCTCTTCATCTCTCCCATGATAGTCTTCCTCTTCTGCTCCTCTTCCTCCCTCAGAGCTGCCAGTCTGGACTCCTCTTCCTCTCTCAGGAACTGGTGGAGCTTGTTGAACTCTGCTCTGATCTGTCTCTCTGTGGACAACACCTGCTCCTTGGAGTGTTGAATCACATCATCGTATGTTTTCTCCACTTGTTTGTGTTTGTTCCTCTTGTCCTGCAGATACTTTAAGTCAGATTTCAGCTGCTCCTTCAGCTCACTGACTGCTTCTTCTATAGGAACCACTGTGTGACTCTGGTGGAGAGAAAACTCACAGACAGGACACACAGCTCTCTGCTCGTCTTTACAGAACAGTTTAGGGACTTCTTGGTGTTTCCTGCAGACCATCAGCTGCTTTTCTCCTGTTTCTTTTTCAGATGATCTAGGTGTCTGTTTTTCAATAAAAGAATCAGCCAGTTCCTTCAAGGTGAAATTTATGTCTGGGAAATTATTGGAAGATCTTCTTTTACAGATGGGACAGTTCTTGTTTCCAGTTTGTTCCCAGAATTCCTTTAGGCAGCTTGAACAGAAGCTGTGGTTGCAGCTCAGAGACACAGGATCTCTGAAAGTCTCTGAACAAACATGGCAGCTCAGGTAACGTTCAACAAGAGCGATTTTCTCCGCCATTTTAGATAATTTCCTCGCTGAAGACAATATATTGAGATTTAGTCTTCGTGTTTGTTCTTCAGTACAGATCACAGAGTTTTCTTTCACGTCGTCTTCTTCCGCAAAAATATTTGTTTGAGTTTCGTTTTACCTGTTCTGGGTGGAGCTCACTGAAATAAATCTGATATAACACAACTTTGTCGCTAGGTGGTGCTAATTCCTTTTTGCTGAGTTAAATGATAAATTGTGGTTTTTATTTTTTCTAACAATAAAGCCCTTTTACTTTTTCTTACTTTGAATTCATGCCGGAAAATCCAGAGGACATTTCAAATATAAAATAATTAATTGTGATTACATATTCGGATATTACAGTGGACTTTTGTTCATTAAACATCTGAAATATTTTCAATGCAGTTTATTTATATAGCGGCAATTCACAAAAAGTTTCCTCTCAAGTAACTTTACAATAGAATCCTTTCGACATACTCGCATTTCAATTGATCGTAGTTATCAGACACAATGTGCTCAATTAATTATTTATAGTAGTTTAAAAAGTTTTTATCTAAGGAAACCCAGCATCAAGTCAATGACTTGCAGCCTTCACTCATGGATGAGCATGTAGCATCGTGTCATTGATTCATCAATCCCTCATACTGCATGCATGTTGCAACGGTGGGAAGGAAAAACTCCCTTTAACAGGAGATCTTAAATTCTACTATGGATTTAATTGGAAGCCAATGAAAGTAAGTTAAATTAGGAGAACTATAATCTGTCTTCTTAATTTTCATCATTTGAGTGCAGCATTGGATCAGCTGAAGGTAACTGCATTTTGTGGACTTCCTGATAGTAAAGAAATACAGTACCACAGTGTCATAGTAACAAATCTAGACTAGTTTTTCAGCATCACTCCTGGACAGGATTTTTCTAATTGTGGCAATATTCCACAGATGAAAAAAGTAAATCCTTAAAACCTGTTTTAAAATATCACATCCTGGTCATAATAACACAGATTCTTCACTTTATTAGAGGCCAATGTAATACAATCCAAGTCAAGCCATTGACTAAGCAATTTCTTTTTCAGATGTCCTGGTCCAAAAACAAAATTTTTTGAATTGTCATGATTTCAAAGAAGATAGCTTCGTGTCATCCAGGTGTTTATGTCCTCAAGATATGCCTGTTATCTACCTAACAAATTGGATTAATCTGAATTCATGGCTAGGTATAGCTGAGTATCTATCCATAAACAGATACATTTATCTATCTATTTAGAGATAAATTTCCACCAGCAGTCTAAATTTGTATTATATGTATGTATATAATAATTGGTCCCAGTATAGAGGCCTATGGTACTCCACAAGGAACCCTGAAGTGTGAAGAAAATAGAAAATTTTTCCTGGAGTCTGTAGGACTGACGAGATTTAAACCAGCTTAATGCTGTTCCTTTGAAGCCTACATGTTCAAGTCTTTCTAAGGGAATATTGTAGTAAGCTGTATCAAAAGCAGCACGGATATCTTACAAAACCAGAACAGACACAAGTCCACTATCAATTCAACAGAATATCATTTGTAACTTTTAGAAGTGATGTTTCAGTGATATGATGAGCACTAAAACCTGACTGAAACTCTTCAAACCAGTCATTATTATTTAGATGCTTACACACTTGATTAGCGACTATTTTCTCAAAGATTTTAGATAATAAGGGAAGATTAGAACATTTGTTTGCTTGACATTTAGTTCTGTTTGTGTTGTACTGGGCCCTAATCCTCTTCCATAGATTAAGCAGATTAAGCAACTTCTTAAAACTGACAAAAGTATTTTACTTTTACTTTGTTTTCTAATGCATTACAGCTCACATGAAAATTTACGTTTGATTACTACACATGATGTATGGTCTGAGTAAACTGAGTTTTATGTCTCAACTATGTTTCTAGTATTGGTACCATGCAGCAAAAAAAAAAAATAAAAAAATAACAACAAACAAACAAAAAAAACCCCACAAGGATTTAATTCAATGTACTTTTCAATAAAAGCTAAATTTGTATCAAATGAAGTAAAACAAATAGCTCTATGAGATCAAAATCAGTTCATGACTTCACTGTCCTTCAATAATTTGAGTCACATTGATCCAATCAGCATCTTAATTTCACATATTTTGATCTCAGATGTTTTGGTATTACCTGCTGCTCCTATATTAAAATAAGGGAAGAGTTTCTCAATGAAAGTGTCTCTGTGAGTGTAGATGAGAGTCATGTCTTCAGAGTCATAGAAGGAAACCGTCCCCCTGTCATAGTCCAGCTGGACTCTGATCCTCTGGAGGCTCTTCTTCACTGGGAGAGTTTTACCAACACCATTACTGTATTTTCCATCACGATGTATTAAACACCAGATTCCATATTTTGGTGAACCATATCTCTCTCCCTTCCTGTCCACAGACTCTTTAGCCAAACCAACACTCCAGTCAGGATAATCGCCCACCTCCACATCCCAGATGTGTTTCTCCAAGTTGAAACCATCAGAACCAAAAATATCAGCATACCTTGTGTTTCTCTCTGGATTATCAGGAAGTTGCTTCCATGTGTCGCCTCGTCTCAAACTGGTCAGATCATCAGACAGATGGATGCATCCATTCTGGTCCAGAATGATGGGACTGAACTTCACCTGGTCCTTCATCTTCTCCCAGACTCTGAAGGACAGGTTGCCCAGGTGTTTGGCCACATCTATCAGAGCTCCTGAGACCAGCTGTGGATCTGGCAGTGACCTCTGACCTCTGGCTCTGCTCTGATCTGTCTCTCTGTGGACAACACCTGCTCCTTGGAGTATTGAATCACATCATCGTATGTTTTCTCCACTTGTTTGTGTTTGTTCCTCTTGTCCTGCAGAGACTTTAAGTCAGATTTCAGCTGCTCCTTCAGCTCACTGACTGCTTCTTCTGTAGGAACCACTTTGTGACTCTGCTGCTTTTCTCCTTTTTCTGTCTCTGATGATCCAGGTTTCTGTTTTCCAGTAAAAGAATCAGCCACTGTCCTTGAAATTTATGTCTGGAAAATCCTTTGAAGATCTTCTTTCACAGATGGGACAGTTCTTGTTTCCAGTTTGTTCCCAGAATTCCTCCAGGCAGCTTGAACAGAAACTGTGGTTGCAGCTCAGAGACACAGGATCTCTGAAAGTCTCTGAACAAACATGGCAGCTCAGAAAACTTTCTAAAAGTCTCTCTGCCATTTTTTGTCAAGGTATTTGAACAGCACGACTCACCACAAATTTCAGATGCTTCTTCTTAAAATCTTCCAAAGATGGGACTGAACTTCACCTGGTCCTTCATCTTCTACTACTACTTCTACTACTACTACTACTACTCATAATAATAATAATAATAATAATAATAATAATAACAATAACAATAATAATAATAATAATAATAATAATAATAATAACTAAAAACAAATTACTAAGTACACCAAGGTGCTCTCCAACAAAAACACACTCTCACAAAAATCCCTGGTGAATACGACAAAGAAATAACACTCCCCTTCCACTAGTCTCTTCAGTCTAAATAAAACAGATTGAAACCCATGATCACCTTTAAAATGAGCCAGAGGGCTGAACAATAGGAGTTTCCCTTCCCTAAACCCAAACAAAACCCCCAAATACTTTAAATCAATGATAACTACCAAGAAGAAATAATTCTAATCTGAAACTAAACTAAACTGAAACAGTAACAGGCCAACCTCATAAGTGAAACCAGTCAAATGCGCTCTTCGTGCATCACTCCCTCTGAAAGGATCTCACCTCTGCCAGAATCATCAGCATGGGATCTGATCTACCTGCTCATAAATCTAATCTGATTTACTTGCCTCCATAACAAGTCGGCTGCGCTCTGTCACAGCTTCTTCCATATATGGGCATACTTCTGGAGATAACTGATCCCTCAGCTACACAGTGGTGTCTTTTTTAGTTATTTTTATGGATAAAAAGTGACTTGAATATTTACTTTACCAGTTTAACAAATTGTTTAACATTCCAACATAGAGTTATCAAATGAATTTTTGGAAAACAAATATCTTAGAGACAAGACTTTCTGTTGAATGTAATATATTGTAATATATTGTTTCATTTCATTGTCTTAGTTCATATTAAACTGTATTTATGACTAAGCAACCCTGAATATATTCTCAGGGAGTCATTTAACCCACACGCAGGATCACTCAGCAGCACCACAATGAAGATACAATGATGGATTATTTATGACATGTACAAGGAGGAAATGTGCGGCACAGGACACTTCTGGGAGGGATGTGGGTTCAGAGGTACCTGGAGAGAACACTGGGTTAACATTGACAGGGTGAAGCTGAGAATCCGTTGAAATCAAATGTTATTTTACAGTTCTGAGGTGAGCTACGGATGTTGGGATTCTGCTGGCGAGATCATTCTGGGTTCTGTTCATCCTGAGGTTCTGACTTGGAGGAGTTTAGAACCAGGAGCTGCTTGCAGATTATTTCCTTGGGAGAGCAGGCAGGCAGATGTCACTGAATCAGAAAGAGCATTTATCTGAGGAGTTTCAGAGCTTTCAGTCGTCTATAAGCAAAGCAAAACAAGTTGGATACCAAATCAAATAAGTAAACAATCTTTTAAAGAGTTGCTAAATCATGAACTATTAAGTTATGTTTTCTGAATCAAACTCATGTATTTAGGTTGGCCATATTCACTGGGTGAAATTTAGCTTTTTTTCTTAAAATATTCTCTTTTTGCTGTCTAAATTTGTAAATTAATCTGGAGAATCTGTGTAGCTATGAAGGAGTTTCATGATTTAATTTTTATTTTAAAGCTTTAGTTTCTACAGTTAGAATTTTTTTTAGTTTGTTGATCTGATTTCTAACTAAATGTTACAAACAAAATAATCCAAACTGTTTCATGAAAATTGTGACTAAACTGCAGTACATAAGCTGTAATGTTGCACAATGTATGTATACACAATATTTAGTCATAGAGTTCATATTTATTTGGTGTTAGTTTAAAAATATTTACATTTAAAACAATCCAACAACCTTTGGTGATGTCTGCATAAGTATTTTTATTTCTGAACTCATAACAAACAGAAGTGATACACTTAATGTAGAAACATTGTAAGAATTAAAGATTTAATGTGAATATAATCAGTTTTTAAAGGGAAACTTTGCAAATAATAATTAAAAAGCTCTCAATGTGACGTTATAAAATTGAAAAACACAAAAATATTAAAACTATTTTTGTTATAAAGGTAGTGTTTATCAATTACTGTAGGACATCAGAAAACTTCTTAAAACTGATGAAAGTATTCCATGTTGTGATCTCTTTTCAAATAAATGTTTGATCATTTTAAAGGTTCTATGATCTGAGCAGATTTTATCTTATGACTAAGTTTCTTGTATTCATACAAAGATTTAATTCAGTGTATAAAAATATTTTTTTAACAAGGATTTTAGATTTTCCTTTTGAATAAAAACGAAATTTATTTCAAATCAAACAACAAAATATTCAGTTTGTGCCTTCTCTGTCCTTCAATAATTTGTGTCACATTCATTGAGTCAGCATCTTAGTTTTACATATTTTGATCTCAGATGTTTTGGCATCATCTGCTGGTCCTATATTAAAATAAGGGAAGAGTTTCTCAGTGAAAGTGTCTCTGTGAGTGTAGATGAGAGTCATGTCTTCAGAGTCATAGAAGGACATGTCCCCCATGTCATAGTCCAACTGGACTCTGATCCTCTGTGGACTTTTCTTCAACATGAGAATCTCATCATTAACATCACTGTTTTTCCAGTCGCGATGCAATAAACACCAGATTCCACTTTCTGGTGAAGCCTTCGGTTTTCCGTTCTTGTCCAAAGACTCTTTAACCAAACCCACATTCCAGCTACAATGATCTCCCACCTCCACATCCCAGCTGTGTTTTCCTGAGCTGAAGCCCTCAGAACCAAAAACTTCAGGATATTTAATATTTCTCTCTGGATTATCAGGAAGCTGCTGCTTTGTGTCTCCATGTCTCAAACTGGTCAGATCATCAGACAGATGGATCCATCCATTTGCAGTGTTTGGGTCCAGAATGACGGGACTGAACTTCACCTGGTCCTTCATCTTCTCCCAGACTCTGAAGGACAGGTTGCCCAGGTGTTTGGCCACATCTATCAGAGCTCCTGAGACCAGCTGTGGATCTGGCAGTGACCTCTGACCTCTGGCTCTGCTCTGAGTGGCTTCATAACTGCTGAGGAACGACATGTTGTGTTTCTGCAGCTCTTCTTCAACAGCAGAGATGCTGTCTGACAGAGAGGAGATCTGCTCCTCAATCCTCTTCATCTCTCCCATGATAGTCTTCCTCTTCTGCTCCTCTTCCTCCCTCAGAGCTGCCAGTCTGGACTCCTCTTCCTCTCTCAGGAACTGGTGGAGCTTGTTGAACTCTGCTCTGATCTGTCTCTCTGTGGACAACACCTGCTTTGTGAAGTGTAAAATCACATCATTGTATTTTTTCTCCACTTGTTTGTGTTTGTTCCTCTTGTCCTGCAGAGACTTTAAGTCAGATTTCAGCTGCTCCTTCAGCTCACTGACTGCTTCTTCTATAGGAACCACTGTGTGACTCTGGTGGAGAGAAAACTCACAGACAGGACACACAGCTCTCTGCTCGTCTTTACAGAACAGTTTAGGGACTTCTTGGTGTTTCCTGCAGACCATCAGCTGCTTTTCTCTTTTTTCTTTCTCAGATGATCCAGATATCTGTCTTTCAATAAAAGAATCAACCAGTTCCTTCAGAGTGAAATTTATGTCTGGATCCTCCTTTGAAGATCTCCTTTTACAGATGGGACAGTTCTTGTTTCCAGTTTGTTCCCAGAATTCCTTCAGGCAGCTTGAACAGAAACTGTGGTTGCAGCTCAGAGACACAGGATCTCTGAAAGTCTCTGAACAAACATGGCAGCTCAGGAAACTTTCCAGCAGAGTTCTTTCTGCCATTTTGCCTTGAATTAATTCAACAGCACGACTCACCAAGTGTTCCGGCTTCTTTTCCTTAAAATCTTCCAAATATTTGTTGATTGTCCGCAGAGATTTAACACACAATAATGGCGTCTCAGCTCAAATCAATAACGTCTGATATCATTTTTGGACTTTAACCTGTCAGTGACGTGTTAAATCAAACTGTCTGCTGTGTCAGTTTGTCTCCAGCAGGTGGTGCTGTTGGAATATCTTTCAAAGTTAAACATGCAGCTTACTGTTACAAACTTGCAACAAAACAGTTGTGTTTTCTTTTAGTTGACGTTATGATTAAAAACTGACATAGATATTTACTTTTTCACCATTTGAATGTTTTTTAATCATTCCAGCATAAAGTAAGCAAATGTATTTGTGGAAAAATGCATTTTTTTCTGTGAAGCCAGGACCCATCTGTTGCCAGTAGGTTATTTTGTTCGTTCATTTCATCATCTTGATTCATATTAAACTGTAGTGACTCTTATCTATTATGAAAGATAATTAGCTTGTATATATTCTCTAAAGCAGCCTTCCAGAGTTCATTACTTGTCTCCTTTCCCAATTCCTGCTCCCAGCCTGTTCTAAGACCCTGCATGGACAGCAAGGATCTGGATAACAAATTGTAATCTATCTAAATAAATGGGAGATTAGATGCCCTTCCCCACCACCCAATTTAAAGAATTTGTCAAATTCATTAGGTATTATATTCTCTAAAGTGTGCATGTGTTTTTTGAGATATGCCCTGACCTTTAGTTATCTAAAATGATTGTGTTTATGGAGACCAAATTTGGCCTGAAGTAGAGAGAAAGAAGCAGCATTACCATCCACCAACAGGTCACCATAGTCCTGATGCCTAAATCTTTCCATTGTGACAAATCTAAATCCACTTTAGATTTGTTGATCTAAAGTGGAAGGGACAAATGAGAGATTATTTGCTATTGGTAATGAAGTAGATATAGACTCAAAACCAAATTGGTATTTTATCTGTTTCCAAATACGTATAATACTGTGAATGATGCAGTTATTGTTGTATGCTGTGGCATCTATACTTGTTGGTGACAAAATAAGAGCACCGATTTAATGAGGGCTGCAGTTTTCCTTTTCCATTGTAACCCACTTGGGTTGTGTAAAATTGTGATCTATGTGCAATTTTAATATTTTTATGATTGTAATAATGCAAAGAAAACAAGAGTAATAGTAAAATGAAAAATTAGCAAGGGCCAATCTTGCCTTGCAAAGATGAGTTTTGCTATTCGGTGTGTTTTAAAGTCCCATAGAAATGGAATGATTATAGAATCAAGTTTCTTTAAAAACTTCTTAGGTAAAAAGATGGGAATATTTTGAAACAATCTGATTCATTTCTAATGTTCCTTCACCTTTCTTCTTCAGTCTAACACAAACAGCCTTTGACTAAGGAAACATTCAGTTCAGAAGTTTAAATACATTCATCATGGGAATGAAAGTCACTATTTTGGCTTGTAATGATTTAGTTTAACTGGTTTTTGGAATAAAATGATTTTATTATAAACATCCCAAACTATCTTTGAAAAGAAGAATTAGGTGCACAAGTTTGAATTCATGGTGGATTTTGTCTCATCTACAAAGGGCCATAATTATTCATACTCCAGCGTCTCTCCAGATTCTGTTTTAAAGTTTATCAAGCTGCATCTGGACCACACTGATGTCATCATGAAGATTCTGCCATATTTCTGACTCTTCTTGTCAGAATAGGTGGAGTTCATTCATGAACTGGTTGGTTTTCTGCCACTGACCAACTTTTATCACAATCCACAAACTGGCAGCAGAACTTTAGGAAGAACTTCATGTTTCTGGTTTTATTTGTTCTAAAACTGACCATGATGTGTGTTTTTAACCTGATTCTGGTTTCATCATCTTCTTTACTTACTTTGATTAAACTCAATGGTCTCAGTAATAAATGTTGATATTAACCAGGATGATAACTTGTTTATGATCAGAATCAGAGCTAAACTTTGATCCTCTGAACTAATCTGACTTCCTGCAGTCTGAATTTTATGATCGTCCAACATGGAGGAGATGCAGGTGAATTGAAAAACAACTGCACTCACAGAGACAAGTGTCATGTTTTCAGAGTCGTAGAAGGACATGTCCCCTATGAAATAGTCCACCTGAACTCTGATCCCCTAGAAACTCTTCTTCATTGTGTGAATCTTACCAACACCATTAGTGTATTTTCAACCAAGGTGCAATAAACACTAGATTCCATATTCTAGTGAAGCATCCATCTCTCCTTCCTGTCAACAGACTCTTAACCAAACCCACGTCCCAGTTACGATGGTCTCCCACCTCCACCTCCACCTCTGTATGGACCTTAGATGCATGGCTCTCTGCAGGTACTCCAGCTTCTTCCTACAGCTCAACAAAAATACCATTAAAAACTACAGCTTAAAAAAATGCCCTTACATGTGAGTGTATGTGTGCAGAGGCGGTCCCAGCCTGTTTGGTGCCGTGGGCAAACAACTCCACCTGTGCCTCCCCCAAACACCACACTGCACTCTGGGAGGTGGGGGTTGTGTGCATTAGGCGCCATCTAATGCTGTACTCCACAAGATGCTGTATCAGAAACCGCCGCTGTCTATGTGCAAGAATATTTGTCTGGTGTCTCTGTGCTGCCCTATAATGGACTGGGCACCTGTACCAAGATGGATAAACAAGTATAGGAAATGGATGGATTGATGGATAACTGTCTCAGTTGCATTTGTATGACCTCCACTCATTCAAATCCTTTAGCTAACATGCTGGTTTGCAAAGAACTTAGAAAGGATCATGATAATATCCTGGAGCAAGGGTATCAATCAGTAGAAAGATAAAAAAAAAATCCACAGCATTATATACAGTTAATATCTGGCATGTACATCCAGTATATGAATAGACATGTTTTTATCCTCACTATCTGACCTTAAATCAGAATAAACCTTTCTTGTTTAAGATCAGTAAGGATTAACAAAGTTGTTGTAATTTGACTAGAATTTGACCAGAGAAACCTTTTAACAATTTTATGAATCATAAAATATTGTAACAACCACTTTTGCCAATAGGCTTTCTATTCTCACTAAATAATGTAATTAGGAGATACTGATTTGGTTGGTATTGTCATCCAACAGTGTTAAAAACATATCAATATTGCACTCAGTGATGAAGTCATGAACTAAATGTCCTTTTTGCAAATAGGGATCTTATATTCAGCAAAGTCAGTAACTTGGTGGAAGATAATTTTCCAATTTGAGGTTTCTTCAGAGAGGGCATAAATCTTAGGTTTGATTTTTAGATCACTGCACTTCATTCTTCTGATAATTTTCTGTTGGTAATACGGAAAGGGAAACTCAAGTATCGTACGGCCAGAAATCACGGAGGAAGACAGGTGTAGAACTAATTAATGTCTGGACCTCTTTCTCAGGATTCAGATAAACAGAGTGGAGGTTCTTCTGGGGAACCAGAGCCAGGAGGTTCTGATGATGCATATCATGCTTATTTTGGTACTCAAAAGAGAAGTTTCTAGAAATACATGGTGGTCCATTTTCTCACTGAAAAAAAGAAACGTTACTACAGGAGAAGACGTTTCTGAGCTGTCTTGTCTTCTAATAAGAAGTGGGAAAAATGAAAGGGAACCAGTATCTTGCTCCAGTTGGTGTTTTGAGAGACGGCAGTTTTTCAATGCACAGAAAATTGTGCATGGATGAGATTCTCTAAATTTTGCTGTGACAATATTAATTTAATCCTGGAAATCCAGGTGACAGAAGGCTGACTTTGTATCTGTCATTGTGTATCTTTGAAGGTTCAGGTCTGAGTTCATCACTACACCCATGTTTCAAGCTGTATCAGTAGTTTCTAGCTGTAATAACCAAAAGTGTGTGCTAGCTCTAAATCGTTCCTCTTTAGGCTCAAAGTTAATGACTTCATCTGGAGAAACGTAGGGCATATTCATCCATTTGGTCTAAGCTTCTGTTCTGTACTTGAATGGGTTCAGAGTCTCCTGGTGACATCGTGATGTAGAGCTGCATATCATCTGCGTAGTCATGGAAACTAATCTAATTGCTTGTTATAACTTGAATTATTGAGAGAATGTAGCTATTGAATAGGGAGGGTCCCAGGATTGAACCTTGGGGTACCCCACATGTGACGTCTGTCCGTTCTGATGAGAAGTTACTCATTGTCATGATCCGTGTTTCTGTGTATTTATATTAAGGTTTTTCTGTGTTCAGTTTCTGTCCTGTGAGTCTCTGTTGCTTCTGCGTCTTCCCCGTTGATTGATCCCAGCTGTGGCTCGTTCCTTGATCACCCTCCCATTGTATTTAGTCCCACCTGTTGTCTTTGTCTCTTGTCGGGTCCTTGTCGTGTTTCATCGTTTGTCTGCTTACCTTCACAGTCGAACTGTTAAGTCCTGTGTTGGTCTAGCTCTCGTTTTCAGTCTTCAGGTTTTCAGTTGCTAACGGTATTTAGCTGTGTGCTAATCTGTCTGCTGTGCTGCCTGATCTGGACTGTTTTTGAGCATCTTCATTAAATTCATTTTCTTCTACAACCTGGGTCTCTGCGTCTCTCCTCACCACCTCTCAACCACCACATCTGACATTCATGGACACAAAGAAGTCCCTACTCTTTAGGTAATTTTTCTCCAGCTGAGTATTGGATTTAGTTTTTATTTTAAAACCATCAACTTTAGAGTCTACCATCAGTAGAAATTATTTTTAGTCTGTCGTTCTGATTTCAAACAAGAAAATAATCAAAACTGTTTCATAATAATTGTGTGACTAATCTACAGTAGTGTTGTGTAATGTAATTTTGAACAATATTAAGTTATGGAGTTAAAATTTATTTGATCTGTTCAGCTGAAAAATGTTAAAACAATCTCCTTACCTGTGCTGATTTCTGTATCAGTATTTTTTTATTCCTGAACTTGTAGCAAACAGAGGTAAGTGATACACTTGATGTAGCAACATTGTAAGAATTAAATGTTTATTACGAATAAAATCAGTTTTAAAAGGGGACATTTTGCAGAAAATAATTAAGATGGTGACATTATAAAATTGAAATACACTAAAAATATTCAAAACTATTTTTTGACATCATGTAATAAAGATAAGTGTGTTTATAAGTCATTTAGGAGGTGAAGCAATTTCTTAAAACCCACAGAAGTAATACATGTTGTTTTGTTTTCTTTTACATCTATTTAATCTATCAATTTTAATTCTATTTAATTACAATTCTCATACAAATGTCATGTTTGGTCACTTCGAAGGTTCTATGATCTGTAGGTATTTTATATCTCGACTTTGTTTCAGGCGTTCCTACAAAGGTTTAATTCAATGTACAAAAATTATTTTTTCTTAACCAGGATTTTAGATTTTCTTTTTGAATAAAAAATAAATGTATATCAAATTAAATTGAAAAAACCAATTACTGGAGAAATCAATTTGTGACTTCACTGTCCTTCAATAATTTGAGTCACATTGATCCAATCTACATCTTAGTTTCACATATTTTGATCTCAGATGTTTTGGCATCACCTGCTGGTCCTATATTAAAATAAGGGAAGAGTTTCTCAGTGAAAGTGTCTCTGTAGGTGCAGATGAGAGTCATGTTTTCAGAGTCATAGAAGGAAACCTTCCCCATGTCATAGTCCAGCTGGACTCTGATCCTCTGGAGACTCTTCTTCAGTGTGAGAGTTTTACCGTCAACATCAGTGTATTTTCCATCACGAAGCCATAAACACCAGATTCCATTTTCTGGTGAATTATCCGCATCTCCCTTTTTGTCCACAGACTCTTTAACCAAACCGATACTCCAGCTAGGATGATCTCCCACCTCCACTTCCCAGCTGTGTTTCCCTGAGCTGAAGCCCTCAGAACCAAAAACCTCAGGATACTTAGTGTTTCTCTCTGGATTATCAGGAAGCTGCTGCTCTGTGTTTCCACGTCTCAAACTGGTCAGATCATCAGACAGATGGATCCATCCACTTGCAGTGTTTGGGTCCAGAATGACGGGACTGAACTTCACCTGGTCCTTCATCTTCTCCCAGACTCTGAAGGACAGGTTGCCCAGGTGTTTGGCCACATCTATCAGAGCTCCTGAGACCAGCTGTGGATCTGGCAGTGACCTCTGACCTCTGGCTCTGCTCTGAGTGGCTTCATAACTGCTGAGGAACGACACGTTGTCTTTCTGCAGCTCTTCTTCCACAGCAGAGATGCTGTCTGACAGAGAGGAGATCTGCTCCTCAATCCTCTTCATCTCTCCCATGATAGTCTTCCTCTTCTGCTCCTCTTCCTCCTTCAGAGTTGCCAGTCTGGACTCCTCTTCCTCTCTCAGGAACTGGTGGAGCTTGTTGAACTCTGCTCTGATCTGTCTCTCTGTGGACAACACCTGCTCCTTGGAGTGTTGAATCACATCATCGTATGTTTTCTCCACTTGTTTGTGTTTGTTCCTCTTGTCCTGCAGAGACTTTAAGTCAGATTTCAGCTGCTCCTTCAGCTCACTGACTGCTTCTTCTATAGGAACCACTTTGTGACTCTGGTGGAGAGAAAACTCACAGACAGGACACACAGCTCTCTGCTCGTCTTTACAGAACCAATAAGGAACCTCTGAGTGTTTCTCACACACCACCTTCTCTTTCTTCTTCTTCTCTTTTTCCACCTCTGTTGAAGCTGGATCCTGTTTCTCAGCAAACGAATCAGCGAGTTCTTTAAGGGAGAAGTTGATGGACGGATCCTCCTTTGATGATCGTTTACAGATGGGACAGTTCTTGTTTCCAGTTTGTTCCCAGAATTCCTCCAGGCAGTTTGAACAGAAGCTGTGGTTGCAGCTCAGAGACACAGGATCTCTGAAAGTCTCTGAACAAACATGGCAGCTCAGGTAACTTTCAAAAAGCGCGATTTTCTCCGCCATTTTAGTTAATTTCTTCGCTGAAGAGACTGTCCTCCTCTTTGGTCTTCAATACAGAGCAAAGGCTTTTCTGTTGTGTCGTCTTCCGTAATTAAATTCACGTTAAGTTTCGTTTTCCAGTTCTAGGTGGAGCTCATTGAAATAAAACTGTTACACAACTTTGCCGCTAGATGGTGCTAGTTACTTCTTCTGAGTTTGGTGATAAGTTTTAATTTTAATTTCACAAACAATAACGACATTTTAGTTTTCCGTGGCTAGGATTCTAGATAATAAAAGATTAGAAAAAGTTCTGTTTGTGGTATACTGTCTCGATTCGTATTTAAGCAACAAAAGAGACATTATTACTTGGATATACAAAATATCAAAAGCACAATTTATGGATTTTTGGCAGAAGTTTTTCTGTGAGTATTTAACTTCTTTCTGTATAATATTAATCCTCTAGTTCTGATTCTTCAGATTATTGCTTTGTTTTAAATTGAATTTATATAGTCCCTTTAGTGTCTTTGTGGGTTTGTAGAACCAACAAACTGCAGAGTTGATGCTTTCTACTTTGAGAATAATCATTTAAAAAATCACATGGATTTAGTTTACATGAACACCTTGAAACAAATGTAACAAATATTTATTAAAACTCTTTACAATCATTTAACTAAGCATGTACTTATTTAGCAACCATATCAAAGAGAAAATTATAAACAAATACAAATATGCAGAATATCAAATGAAAAATACTAAAAATACTAAAAACTACATTTGACATTTTGAATGCCATTTATGATACTTAATGAAAAAAAAACATAAACAGAATGCTGAACATATATATAAAATAGGCAAAATATATAAATATATATTAAAAATAACTAAATACCTGAAGAACTATTAGTGAATTGCATCTTAGTTAGAAAAACGTCTCAGGTAGTTGCTGCCTCCTTGCCTCCTGATCTATCCCTGAAATTACAGTGAACATCAGATGTGTGCATGCACTGTAAAAACAGATCAAGTTTTATTTTCCTCTCTACCCGACCTTAATAAAAGTCTAAACATTTCCTTTTTAGCATTAGTTAGGATTACCAAAGTCACTGTGATTTACTAATTACCCTGGAAGAATAAGAAACTGAGTGAATAGATTAAAAACAACCTTTAAAATCTGGATATGACTTGTTCCACAATCTATTTTTTGGGTTTTATTTTAGGCCACTCTTTGGTGGTTTTAACATAAGACCCAACATATTGAGTCAAACTCTGAACCCAACCCTGTTCTGTTAAATCAAGCCAGAGGTGGATCAGTGCATATTTGGCCCATTGCTGGGTTACGTGAAGAACCCAAAGTAGGTTGTTTTTATCCCAGAAGATTCACAGCTAAGATACGAAGTAATGTGAGTCAACCTAGAGTTTACAAAAAAAAGAATATAAATTAAATTAGATATTGAGTCCAATTAAAAGTTGATATTTATGGTTGTGAACATCTTTGATTCAAACTGAAGTAAAACAAGCTGGATACTAAATTAAATACTGAAGCAAACATTTCTTTTAATCGTAACTAAATCAAGACACTAGTTTTGCTTCCTGAGTTAAACACGTCTTTAAGTTGAAAATATTAACTTGGAAAAATAGTTTAAATATTCTCTTTTTGTTGTTTAAATCTGATCAAAACTTTGTTTCATGACAATTCTGTGACTAACCTGTAATATAGAAGCAGTAACGTTTACACATTATATAATGTAATTGTACACAATAGTTGTAGGATTTATATTTACTTATTGGATCTGTTCAGCTGAAAAATATTGACATTTAAAATGTTGATATTTTTATTTCTGAGTTACTGTAATAGCAAATAGAAATAAATGGCTCACAATGCTGCAACACTGTAAGAATTAAGAGTTTAATGTGAATGAAATCAAAGTTAAAAGGGAAACATTACAAAGAATAACGGCTCCAATGGTGGCATTATGAATAAAATTTGAAAAACACAAAAATACACAGAACTACGACATCATGTTATAAAGATAAAGTGTTTGTCAGTGAATTTAGGAGAATATGCATAACATACCATGCAGGAAAAACAAGATACAAAGATTTATTTCAATATACCAAAATCATTTCTTCATAACCAAAGTTTTACTTTTCTTTGAATAAAAGCTACATTTATATCAAAAGAAGTAAAACAAAAAGCTCTACTGGAGCAAACTCAGTTTGTGGCTTCACTGTCCATCAATAATTTGAGTCACATTCATTGAATCAGAATCTTAGTTTCACATATTTTGATCTCAGATGTTTTGGCATCACCTGCTGCTCCTATATTAAAATAAGGGAAGAGTTTCTCAGTGAAAGTGTCTCTGAGTGCAGATGAGAGTCATGTCTTCAAAGTCATAGGACAACGTCCCCCATGTCATAATCCAGCTGGACTCTGATCCTCCAGAGAATCTTCTTCAGCATGAGAATCTCACACACATCATCGTATTTTCCACTGATACGTTTTGTCTTGTATCAGTCGAGACAAAATGTTGACTTACAATTCTCCTTTAGTTTGTTCGTCTGTGGTGATGTGAGACTGTCCGTAAACGTTGTGTCCTTTGTCAGCAAACCAAGAATTTTAGTTTTGTTTATCTTTTCTTGGGTGAAGCTGATTGAAATAAAACTGACATTTTGCCAAGTTGCCTAGATGGTACCGTTTTGTCCTTTTTGTCTTTGTTTGCTCGTGGGTAAATTTTTGCTTAGGCAAACATGAATGAGGTTTTTAGGTTTTGGCTTTTCTCGTTTGAACCTGTATGAAAAGATGCAAAAAATAAAATCTAAATATTGCAGCTTTAGGGAAATTGGCTGCCTTTGTATATAAACAATATTCAGTGATAAAATTATGGTACTGAATAACCCATGCATGCCAGGGGAGGATAAAGAAATATTGATATATTGAAGTACTGCTTAAATTAACCAGGAGAAGCTGTGCAGTTTTTCCTGATGTTAGTTTTTATTTTAAATCAACTTTAGGATCTAGGTAAGACATGAATTTTAGTCTCAATCTGATTTCTGACTAAATATTTCAAACAAACCAAAAATAATGTCATTGTATACAATATTGATTTAAACATTTCATATATATTTGATGTTAGTTGAAAATATTTACATTTAAAAAATACAAATACCTTTGATATCTGCATAAGTAACTTCATTTCTGAACTCATAACAGAAGTAAGTGATAGACTTTGTAGCAACATTATAAGAATTTATAATTTAATGTGAATAAAACCAGTTTTAAAAGGGAAACGTTGCTAAGAATAATTTAAAAAACTGATGTGACATTTAAAATTGAAAAACAAAAACTATTTTTTGATCTATTATACAGGTAATGTGTTTATTAGTTAATGTAGGACATGAAAAACTTCTTAAAATGCACAAAATTGAATTGCAAGCTGTACTTTGTGATGTGATTAATTACAATTCTTATAAAAATCTCAAATCTTCAAAAAGGTTCTGTAGATGTCTTATCTCTTTAATTTCTTTCTGGTATTCATACAAAGGCTTTAATTAAATGATTTTTTTTCTTAACCAGGATTTTAGATTTTCCTTTTGAATAAAAACATTTATATCAAACAAAACAAAAATGTACTGGAGACAAATTAGTTCGTGACGTCACTGTCCTTCAGTAATTTGAGTCACATTGATCCAATCAGCATCTTAGTTTCACATATTTTGATCTCAGATGTTTTGGCATCACCTGCTCGTCTCATATTAAAATAAGGGAAGAGTTTCTCAGTGAAAGTGTCTCTGTGAGTGCAGATGAGAGTCATGTCTTCAGAGTCATAGAAGGATACGTCCCCCATGTCATAGTCCAGCTGGACTCTGAGCCTTTGGAGACTCTTTTTCAGTTTGAGAATCTTATAACCATTAGTGTATTTTCCATCACGATGCAGCAAACCCCAGATCCCAAATTTTGGTGTAGCATATCTCTCTCCTTCCCTGTCTACAGACTCTTTGACCAAACCCACACACCAGTCAGGATAATGTCCCACATCCACATCCCACCTGTGTTTCCCTGAGTTGAAACCATCAGAACCAAAAACTGTGGGGTACTTCCTGTTTCTCTCTGGATTATCAGGAAGCTGCTGCTCTGTGTCTCCACGTCTCAAACTGGTCAGATCATCAGACAGATGGATCCATCCATTTGCAGTGTTTGGGTCCAGAATGACGGGACTGAACTTCACCTGGTCCTTCATCTTTTCCCAGACTCTGAAGGACAGGTTGCCCAGGTGTTTGGCCACATCTATCAGAGCTCCTGAGACCAGCTGTGGATCTGGCAGTGACCTCTGACCTCTGGCTCTGCTCTGAGTGGCTTCATAACTGCTGAGGAACGACACGTTGTCTTTCTGCAGCTCTTCTTCAACAGCAGAGATGCTGTCTGACAGAGAGGAGATCTGCTCCTCAATCCTCTTCATCTCTCTGCTGATAGTCTTCCTCTTCTGCTCCTCTTCCTCCCTCAGAGCTGCCAGTCTGGACTCCTCTTCCTCTCTCAGGAACTGGTGGAGCTTGTTGAACTCTGCTCTGATCTGTCTCTCTGTGGACAACACCTGCTCCTTGGAGTGTTGAATCACATCATCGTATGTTTTCTCCACTTGTTTGTGTTTGTTCCTCTTGTCCTGCAGAGACTTTAAGTCAGATTTCAGCTGCTCCTTCAGCTCACTGACTGCTTCTTCTATAGGAACCACTTTGTGACTCTGGTGGAGAGAAAACTCACAGACAGGACACACAGCTCTCTGCTCGTCTTTACAGAACAGTTTAGTGACTTCTTGGTGTTTACTGCAGACCATCAGCTGCTTTTCTCCTTTTTCTTTCTCAGATGATCCAGATTTCTGTCTTCCAGTAAAAGAATCAGCCAGTTCCTTCAGAGTGAAATTTATGTCTGGATCCTCCTTTGAAGATCTTCTTTTACAGATGGGACAGTTCTTGTTTCCAGTTTGTTCCCAGAATTCCTTCAGGCAGCTTGAACAGAAACTGTGGTTGCAGCTCAGAGACACAGGATCTCTGAAAGTCTCTGAACAAACATGGCAGCTCAGGTAACTTTCCAGCAGACGTCTTTCTGCCATTTTGCCTTGAATTATTTCAACAGCACGACTCACCAAGTGTTCCGGCTTCTTTTCCTTCAAATCTTCCAAATATTTGTTGACTGTCCGCAGAGATTTAACACACAATAATGGCGTCTCAGCTCAAATCAATAACGTCTGATATAATTTTTGGACTTTAACCTGTCAGTGACGTGTTAAATCAAACTGTCTGCTGTGTCAGTTTGTCTCCAGCAGGTGGTGCTGTTGGAATATCTTTCAAAGTTAAACATGCAGCTTACTGTTACAAACTTGCAACAAAACAGTTGTGTTTTCTTTTAGTTGACCTTATGATTAAAAACTGACATAGATATTTACTTTTTCACCATTTGAATGTTTTTTAATCATTCCAGCATAAAGTAAGCAAATGTATTTGTGGAAAAATGCATTTTTTTCTGTAAAGCCAGGACCCATCTGTTGCTGGTAGGTTATTTTGTTCGTTCATTTCGTCATCCTGATTCATATTAAACTGTAGTGACTCTTATCTATTATGAAAGATAATTAGCTTGTATATATTCTCTAAAGCAGCCTTCCAGAGTTCATTACTTGTCTCCTTTCCCAATTCCTGCTCCCAGCCTGTTCTAAGACCCTGCATGGACAGCAAGGATCTGGATAACAAATGTAATCTATCTAAATAAATGGGAGGTTAGATGCCCTTCCCCACCACCCAATTTAAAGAATTTGTCAAATTCATTAGGTATTATATTCTCTAAAGTGTGTGTGCGTTACCATCCACCAACAGGTCACCATAGTCCTGATGCCTAAATCTTTCCATTGTGACAAATCTAAATCCACTTTAGATTTGTTAATCTACAGTGGAAGGGACAAATGAGAGATTATTTGCTATTGGTAATGAAGTAGATATAGACTCAAAACCAAATTGGTATTTTATCGGTTTCCAAATACGTATAATACTGTGAATGATGCAGTTATTGTTGTATGCTGTGGCATCTATACTTGTTGGTGACAAAATAAGAGCACCGATTTAATGAGGGCTGCAGTTTTCCTTTTCCATTGTAACCCACTTGGGTTGTGTAAAATTGTGATCTATGTGCAATTTTAATATTTTTATGATTGTAATAATGCAAAGAAAACAAGAGTAATAGTAAAATGAAAAATTAGCAAGGGCCAATTTTGCCTTGCAAAGATGAGTTTTGCTATTCGGTGTGTTTTAAAGTCCCATAGAAATGGAATGATTATAGAATCAAGTTTCTTTAAAAACTTCTTAGGTAAAAAGATGGGAATATTTTGAAACAATATAATTCATTTCTAATGTTCCTTCACCTTTCTTCTTCAGTCTAACAGAAACAGCCTTTGACTAAGGAAACGTTCAGTTCGGAAGTTTAAATACATTCATCATGGGAATGAAAGTCACTATTTTGGCTTTTAATGATTTAGTTTAACTGGTTTTTGGAATAAAATTATTTTATTATAAACATCCCAAACTATCTTTGAAAAGAAGAATTAGGTGCACAAGTTTGAATTCATGGTGGATTTTGTCTCATCTACAAAGGGTCATAATTATTCATACTCCAGCGTCTCTCCAGATTCTGTTTTAAAGTTTATCAAGCTGCATCTGGACCACACTGATGTCATCATGAAGATTCTGCCATAATTCTGACTCTTCTTGTCAGAATAGGTGGAGTTCATTCATGAACTGGTTGGTTTTCTGCCACTGACCAACTTTTATCACAATCCACAAACTGGCAGCAGAACTTTAGGAAGAACTTCATGTTTCTGGTTTTATTTGTTCTAAAACTGACCATGATGTGTGTTTTTAACCTGATTCTGGTTTCATCATCTTCTTTACTTACTTTGATTGAACTCAATGGTCTCAGTAATAAATGTTGATATTTAACCAGGATGATAACTTGTTTATGATCAGAATCAAAGCTAAACTTTGATCCTCTGAACTAATCTGACTTCCTGCAGTCTGAATTTTATGATCGTCCAACATGGAGGAGATGCAGGTGAATTGAAAAACAACTTTTAATTTGAAATTAAAATTAAAATTAAAGTTTGACAGGTTTTGAGAGTAGGAGTTTTGGCATCACCTGCTGCTCCTATATTAAAATATTGGAAGAGTTTCTTCCAATACTCTTCCAGACACAAAGTATCTCTGTGAGTGCAGATGAGAGTCATGTTTTCAGAGTCGTAGAAGGACACGTCCCCCATGAAATAGTCCAGCTGAACTCTAATCCCCAAGAAACTCTTCTTCATTGTGTGAATCTTATCCACACCATTAGTGTATTTTCCACCAAGGTGCAATAAACACTAGATTCCATATTCTAGTGAAGCATCCATCTCTTCTTCCTGTCAACAGACTCTTAACCCTTGGGAGTCATGGGTCTAAATGGCCGTTTTGGTATAATTTTGAATTTATCCTATATTTTCACCATAAAAAGTATTTACCTTGCCATATTTGATACCATTATTTTCAGCACAACCTCAAATTGATCATTTTACAGTGTTTGTTTCATTTTGACAAAATGCATTATCATATTGGACCAAAAAGTCACACCAAAAAACAAAATCTGAGTAGAAAAAATATTGATATTTTTAATATAAAATTCACAAAAAATATTTAAGAAATCATTTTTCTAACCTATAGTGATCATTTATAGTGTGCATTTTAAAAACGTGTAAAATGTTGCAAAAAACACAACATTTTACAATTTACATTAAATTGTGTGCAATTTCCCAGGTGTTTTATATAACTATTTAGAAAATGCGGCCCTATGACTCCACCACAGCTTTTCTCCAACATCACAAAGTCTCATGTGTTTTTTTTTTTACAACTAAAAAATATGTCACAATGTCTCCACCACAAGACACTTAAGTTTTGCTTCCTGAGTCAAACATGTCTTTAAATTGACAATATTCACTTGGGAAAATTATGTTTTATCCTTTCGTTAAAGATTCTCGTTTTGCTGTTTAAATCTGATCAAAACTGTTTCATGACAATTGTGTGACTAACCTGTAATATTTAAGCAGTGACATTACATAATGTAATTGTACACAATAGTTGTAGGATTTATATTTACTTATTGGATCTGGTCAGCTGAAAAATATTGACATTTAAAATGTTGATATTTTTATTTCTGAATTCAGAACAAATAAAGGTAAG
The DNA here is from genome assembly GCF_051168715.1 of Poecilia mexicana. Classification (NCBI taxonomy): domain Eukaryota; kingdom Metazoa; phylum Chordata; class Actinopteri; order Cyprinodontiformes; family Poeciliidae; genus Poecilia; species Poecilia mexicana. Next base: position 5,061,899 of record NW_028263378.1, read on the forward strand.
TGACACACAATGCTGCAACACTGTGAGAGAGTTTAATGTGAATGAAATTAAAGTTTAAAGGGAAACATTACAAAGAATAACGACTCCAATGGTGGCATTATGAATAAAATTTGAGAAACACAAATACACACGACAATTTTATGACATCATGTTATAAATATAATAAAGTGTTTGTCAGTGAATTTAGGAGAATAAGCATAACATACCATGAAGAAAAAAAACCAAAGATTTATTTCAATATACCAAAATAATTTCTTCATAACCAAAGTTTTACTTTTCCTTTTGAATAAAAGCTACATTTATATCAAAGGAAGTAAAACAAAAAGCTCTACTGGAGCAAACTCAGTTTGTGGCTTCACTGTCCATCAATAATTTGAGTCACATTCATTGAATCAGAATCTTAGTTTCACATATTTTGATCTCAGATGTTTTGGCATCACCTGCTACTTCTACGTAAAAATATGGGAAGAGTTTCTCAGTGAAAGTGTCTCTGTGAGTGCAGATGAGAGTCATGTCTTCAGAGTCATAGAAGGACACCACTCCCCTGTCATAGTCCAACTGGACTCTGATCCTCTGGAGACTCTTCTTCACTGGGAGAGTTTTATCAACAACACTACAGTATTTTCCGTCAGCATGCCAAAAACGCCAAATTCCATTTTCTGGTGAAGCATGTCTCTCTCCCTTCCTGTCCACAGACTCTTTAGCCAAACCAACACTCCAGCGAGGATAATCTCCCACCTCCACATCCCAGCTGTGTTTCCCTGAGTTGAAGCCCTCAGAACCAAAAACTGTGGAGTATCTAGTGTTTCTCTCTGGATTATCAGGAAGCTGCTGATCTGTGTTCCCACGTTTCAAACTGGTCAGATCATCAGACAGATGGATCCATCCACTTGCAGTGTTTGGGTCCAGAATGATGGGTCTGAACTTCACCTGGTCCTTCATCTTCTCCCAGACTCTGAAGGACAGGTTGCCCAGGTGTTTGGCCACATCTATCAGAGCTCCTGAGACCAGCTGTGGATCTGGCAGTGACCTCTGACCTCTGGCTCTGCTCTGAGTGGCTTCATAACTGCTGAGGAACGACAAGTTGTCTTTCTGCAGCTCTTCTTCAACAGCAGAGATGCTGTCTGACAGAGAGGAGATCTGCTCCTCAATCCTCTTCTTCTCTCCCATGGTAGTCTTCCTCTTCTGCTCCTCTTCCTCCTTCAGAGTTGCCAGTCTGGACTCCTCTTCCTCTCTCAGGAACTGGTGGAGCTTGTTGAACTCTGCTCTGATCTGTCTCTCTGTGGACAACACCTGCTTCTTGGAGTGTTGAATCACATCATCGTATGTTTTCTCCACTTGTTTGTGTTTCTTCCTCTTGTCCTGCAGAGACTTTAAGTCAGATTTCAGCTGCTCCTTCAGCTCACTGACTGCTTCTTCTATAGGAACCACTTTGTGACTCTGGTGGAGAGAAAACTCACAGACAGGACACACAGCTCTCTGCTCGTCTTTACAGAACCAATAAGGAACCTCTGAGTGTTTCTCACACACCACCTTCTCTTTCTTCTTCTTCTCTTTTTCCACCTCAGTTGAAGCTGGATCCTGTTTCTCACCAAACGAATCAGCGAGTTCTTTAAGGCAGAAGTTGATGGACGGATCCTCCTTTGATGATCGTTTACAGATGGGACAGTTCTTGTTTCCAGTTTGTTCCCAGAATTCCTCCAGGCAGCTTGAACAGAAACTGTGGTTGCAGCTCAGAGACACAGGATCTCTGAAAGTCTCTGAACAAACATGGCAGCTCAGGAAATTTTCAACAAGAGCGATTTTCTCCGCCATTTTAGTTAATTTCTTCGCTGAAGAGACTGTCCTCCTCTTTGGTCTTCAATACAGATCAAAGGCTTTTCTGTTGTGTCGTCTTCCGTAATTAAATTCCCTTTAAGTTTCGTTTACCTCTTCTGGGTGGAGCTCATTGAAATGAAACTGATGTTACACAACTTTTCCGCTAGATGGTGCTAGTTCCTTCTTCTGAGTTAGGTGATAAGTTTTAATTTTTACTATTTTAGTTTTCCGTGGCTAGGATTCTAGATAATAAAAGATTAGAAAAAGTTCTGTTTGTGCTATACTGTGTCGATTCCTATTTAAACAATAAAAGAGACTTTATTACTTGGACATACAAAATATCAAAAGCACAATTTATGGATTGTTGGTAGAAGTTTTTCTGTGAGTATTTAACTTTTTTCTGTATAATATTAATCCTCTAGTTCTGATTCTTCAGATTATTGCTTTGTT